>NC_141668.1:123133431-124614265 GCF_028749965.1 Puma concolor
GATTTTTTGCTAAGTAAGAGTCAGGCTTTTAAACCTGAATTTCTAAAGGGGTCTTTCCAAGCAGGACACATAGTTAAAATTAACTGACTGATTGATTGAGTTTTAAATTTACTTCCCTTAATGATGTTTAAATATTCAGATTTGAATAGAATTACTTCTCAAAAATCGTAATACTCACCTACTGCTCTTTCCACAGGGATTATTACACTCAGGTTGGTTCTGTGACATATCATTAGTTGTAGTTTGGGGGTGAAGAGAATGTTTCTGACATATGGCATTTTCCTCACCTAATAATACCAGAAATAATTTCATATTATTGTTTATGAGAACAAAGTGAGCATAGACATATAGAATTGGGTTTAAAACTGTGAAGTTACTGTTACTGTGGAAGTTACTGTGGTTACAATAAAGTTACTGTGGTTACTGTGAAGTTACCATAAAAAAATCGATAAATACACATGAACAAGAGAAAATATAACAGTAGCTATCAGACATTTTCAGGTAAATAACTCAAAGACCAAGATATATAAGTAGAGAAAAACTTGAATAAAACTGAAACCTGCAACTTCTCACAGTCTCTTAGAAATTGACTTGGACTGATTTTCTTGACTAAGAATCACTAAATTGCACAGAATATCTCAATTCACTTAGACATGTTCTTTTCATTTTTTTCACTAGGCACATCAGTTTACACCGCACTCTGTTACCTCCTCCATCCCTTTGCTTTCCCCATAATTTATCTGTTGATAAGCCTAAATCAAAATTTAACCAGTGTACTTTCTCAGTCTGGATTTTGTCAATTGTACCAACATGGTTCAGATCAACATGTTTCTCTGTCCTTTGTTCTTCCTGCAAATGGGCAACTGGCTGAAGGGATTTGATCAGAATCCAGTTCAATTCCTATGGTCACTTTGGGAAATAGTTTGCAGTTCTACAGGAAAGTTAAACACAGAGTTTCTATATGGCCCAGTATTTCCACGCCTATTTATATAGTCAAAAAAATTAAGGGGCGCCTGGGTGGCTCAGTCGGTTGAGCGTCCGACTTCAGCTCAGGTCACGATCTCGCGATCTCAAGGTCTGTGAGTTCGAGCCCCGCGTCGGGCTCTGGGCTGATGGCTCAGAGCCTGGAGCCTGCTTCCGATTCTGTGTCTCCCTCTCTCTCTGCTCCTCCCCCGTTCATGCTCTGTCTCTGTCTCTGTCTCTGTCTCAAAAAAAAATAAACGTTAAAAAAAATTAAAAGAAAATTAAAAACATAAGTCTACATAAATAGATGTACAAAAATGTTTCTAACACTTATAGAAGTTTATTTATAATAGCCAAAAAATATCCATCAGCTGATGAATGGATAAACAAAATTGGTATATCTATATAATGGAATAGTGTTCAACCACAAAAAGGAATAAAGTACTGATAGATACCACAACATGGAAAAACTGAAAATACTTATGCTAAGTGAAAGAAAGCCGTTCACTAAAGCCACATCTTGTATGACGCCATTTACATGGAATGTCCAAAACAGGCAAATCTCTAGAGACAGATCATAGGTTAGTGGTTGCTAGGGGTTGGAAGGGGATGACTGCTATTGGATAGTAGCTCGCTTCTTAGAATGGTGAAAATGTTATGGAATGAGAAAATGATAATGTTCCACAACTTCATGAATATATTAGGCACCACTCAATTTTAGACTTTAAAAGGGTAAAATTTTTTATATGTGGATTTCATCTCTACTTTAAAAGATGATGGTAGATCAGGAGATGTCTAACGCCCAGTTGTCTCTTTTGTTATGTCAGTGTCTTTGATGCTTAAAACCTGTAGCCTACATTTCACTGGGGATTGCCAAGTGGTGATATTCTAATTCCATTGTGCTTTTTAATTAATAGGGATATTTTATAAAGAGATGCTTCTCCTCATCTGTTATTTGGTTAAATAGCAGTACATTTATTTTCTGTGCAAAAGGTGGAAAAAATGCTTGAATTTTTCTATTTATCAGCTTTCAACATACATAACTGATTAGCTATCATCCTCCAAAGAAGCCAGTCAGGGAAAGTATACCTCAGAGACATTGCAGGTTTGGTTCTAAATGACTGCAATAAAGTGAGTATTGCAATAAAGAAAGTCAAATGAATTTTTTGGTTTCCCAGTGAATGTAAAAGTTATGTTTATATCATATTGTACTATACTAAGTGTGAAGTGGCATTATGTCTAAAAAAATGTACATACTTCACTAAAAAATACTTTACTGCTAAAAAATGCAAAGCATCATCTGAGCGAGTGTTCATCAGTTGTAATTTTTTTTTTTTTTTTTTTGCTGGTGGAGAGTGTTGCTTCAGTGCTGATGGCTGCTGACTGACCAGGGTGGTGGTTGCTGAGGCTGGGGTGGTGGTGGCAATTTCTTAAGGCAACAATGAGGTCTGCCACATGATTTCCTTTCACAAGTGATTTCTCTGTAGCATGTGATGCTGTTAGCATTTTTCCCACAGAACTTTCTTCAAAATTGGAGTCAATCTTCTCAAAACCTGCCTCTGCTTTATCAACTAAGTTTATGTAATATTTAAATCTTTTGTTGTCATTTCAACAATCTTCACAGCATCTTCACTTAGACGGACCAGATTCCATCTCAGGAAACAACTTTCTCTGCTCATCCCAAGAAGCAACTCCTCATCTGTTCAAGTTTTATTATGAGATTGCAGCAATTCAGTCCCATCCCCAGGCTCCACTTCCGATTCTAGTTCTCTTGCTGTTTCCACCACATCTGCAGTTACCTCTCCACTGAGGTCTTGAACCCCTCAAAGTCATCCATGAGGGTTGGGATCAGCTTCTCCCAAACTCCTGCTCATGTTGATACTTTTACTTCTTCCCATGAATCATGAGTGTTCTTAATGGCATCAACAGTGGTAAATTCTTTCTGGAAAGTTTTCAATCGACTTTGCCCAGATCCGTCAGAGAAATCTCTATCCATGGCAGTGATAGCTTTACAATATGTATCTCTTGGGGTGCCTGGGTGGCTCAGTCAGTTAAGCATCCAACTCTTGATTTTGGCTCAGGTCATAATCTCACCATTTGTGAGGTTGAACCTCACTTTGGGCTCTGTTCTGACAGTGCAGAGGCTTCTTAGGATTCTCTCTCTCTCTACCCCTCCCACCCCCTTTCTAAATAAATACATTAAGTAATTAACATTTAAGAAAAAAAAAAGGCTGTTTTAAACCAAACAAAGCAAACAAAAATGTATTTCTTAAATAAGACTTGAAAGTCAAAATGACTCTTTGATTCATTAATTGTAGAAAGGGTATTGTGTTAGCAGGCATAAAAATAGTCATCTTGTTGTACATCTCCAAAAGAGCTCTTGGGTGACCAAGTGCATTGTCAATGAGCAGAAATATTTGCAAAGGAGTCTTTTTTTCTGAGCAATAGGTCTCAACAGTGGGCTTAAAATATTCAGTAAACCATGTTGTAAACAGGTGTGCTATCATCCAAATTTTGTTATCCCATTTATAGAGCACAGGCAGAGTAGACTTAGCATAATTCTCAAGAGCCCTAGGATTTTCAGAATAGTAAATGAGCACTGGTTTCAACTTCAAGTCACCAGATGCATTAGCCCCAAAGAGAGTCAGCCTGTCCTTTGAAGCTCTGAAACCAAGCACTGACTTTTCTCTAGTTCTGAAAGTCCTAGATGGCATCTTCTTACAATAGGAGGATGTTTTGTCTACATTGAAAATCTGTTGTTCAGTGTAGCCATCTTCATTATCTTAACTGGATCTTCTAGAGAACCTGCTGCAGCTTGTATACAAGCACTTGCTGTTTCACCTTGCACTTTCTTCTTATAAAGAAGCCTTCTTTCCTTGAACCTTATGAACCAACCTCTGCTGGCTTCAGACTCTTCTTCTATAGCTTCCTTACCTCTCTCAGCCTTCATAGAATTGAAGAGAATCAGGGTCCTGCTCAGGATTGGGCTTTGGGTTAAGGGAAAGTTGTGGCTGGTTTAATCTTCTATCCAGACCACTGACACTTTCTCCATATCAGCAATAAAGCTGTTTCACTTTCTTATCATTTGTATGTTCACTGGAGTAGCACTTTTAATTTCCTTCAAGAACTTTTCCTTTCCATTTATAAGTTGGCCTAGCTTTCAGCAGCCTATCTTAGCTTTTGGCAAGCCTTCCTCACTAAGCTGAGTCACTTCTAGTTTTTTATTTACTTATTTGTTTCATATTTTTATTTAAATTCTAGTTATTTAATACATATTGTAACATGGGTTTCAGAAGTAAAATTTAGTGATTCATCAGTTATGTGCCCATCATAACAAGTGCCATCGTTAATACCCAGATTTAGCCCATCCCCCCCACACCTCCCTCTATCAACCCTGTTTGTTCTCTATATTTAAGAGTCTCTTATGGTTTGCTTCCCTCTTTTTATTTATCCCCCTTCCCATACGTTCATCTGTTTTGTTTCTTAAATTCCACGAGTTTCTTAAATTCCATGAGCATTTTCTTAAATGCTTCTAGCCTTTGATTTAAAGTAAGAGATGTATGACTCTTCCTTTTACTAGACCATTTAGAGGCCATTATAGGGTTAAAAATTGGCTTAACTTCAATACTGTATCTCAGAGAATAGGAAGGCCTGAGGAGAGGGAGAGAGATGAGGAATGGCTGGCTGGTGGAGCAGTCAGAACACACACACCATCTAATGATTAAGCGCATCATCTTACATGGGCCTTGTCTGTGGTGCCCCAAAACAACTAAAATAGTAACTACAAAGATCACTGATCCCAGATCACCATACCACATATAATAATAATAATAATAATAATAATAATAATAATAGGAAACATTGTGAGGATTACCAAAATGTGACAGAGACACAAAGTAAGCAAATACTGTTGGAAAAAATGGTTTGACGCAGGGTTGCCACAAACCTTCAATTTGTAAAAACAACAACAATAACCCACAATCCCTGTGAGGTAAAATGAAGCCATGTATAGTAAAATGAAGTATGCCTGCATCTGTATGTATAACACACACAAAATTACCAACCCATGAATTTAAATATATTTAATAGGTTTTGATCAGCTGAATTATTACCCTTTTAAAGTTCAAATGATCTCATCTTTGGCCTGGGGAGCCACTACATGCAGGCTCTTGAGTCCATTTGACAAGGCTCTAGCAGTTTTCCATAGTTTCCTCTTACTTTCACCTTTTACATTTTCTGCCTGAGACCTGGAATCAGTTACTTCCCCAAGAATTCTTGGTGTCTTATAGTGGGAAATGCTGTTCTAAAAACCATTGTCTGGACTCTTAATATGCTCAGTGTTACTAGTTAGGTAACAGGTTACTATAACGGGTTAGGTAACTGGTTGATATCTTTTTCAGCACTAAACAAGGACACACACACACACACACACGCACTTATATAAAATAAAGGTATGTGCTATTGTAACATATATGACTACAGTTGACCCTTGAACAAGATGGACCTGAACCTCACAGGTCTACTTAATACACATATCTTTTTGATACAGTACAGTTCTGTAAATATATTCTCTCTTCCTTATGATTTTCTCTTTGTAATGTTTTTATTTATTTTTGAGAGAAAGAGTGAGCAGAGGTGCAGAGAGAGAGGGACAGAGCTTGACAGACTTTATGCTCTTCATATTGACCCTTGATGCGCTGTCAGCACAGAGCCCGATGTGGGGCTCGAACTCATGAACCACGAGATCATGACCAGAGCTGAAGTTGGACACTCTACCGACTGAGCCACCCAGGTGCCCCTTCCTTATGACTTTCTTAACATTTTCTTTTCTCCAGATTATTTAATTATAAGAATACAGTATACAACACATATAACATACAAAATATGGGTTAATCAACTATGTTACTAGTAAGGCTTCTAGTCAACAGGTTATTAATAGTTGAGTTTTGGGAGAGTCAAAAGTTATACAGATTTTCAACTGTGCAGGGTCAGTGCCCTTAACCCCTTTGTTTTTCAGAGTTCGACACTATATATACAGATATATATATATGTGTGTGTGTGTGTGTATATGTATATATATACACACACACACATACATACACATACACATTCAGTTATATCTTATATACTATATCTTCTATATTATGTTAATATAGAAGATATATTTTATGTTATTTAAGTTAAAATATATCTTGAGTTCATATAATTCTTCTTAAAACACAAGGCTATGGGCCTTTATGTTTATATCTTACATTGTATCTCCTTTCTTTGACACTGACAAATGTGGACAATAAGACACATGGACACAGAGAATAGGAGAAGTAGAATATTTCATAATGACTCATTTGCTCTTTTTTCTATATTATACACAGAACCATTTTAGAATATGATGCTAATATTACTGCCACCAATCACATTCCTAAGAAAAATTAAAATATTTTGTGTATATATTCCCCAATCTCTGCATCATTTGTTTGTGGTTTATCATATGTACATTGAGCACAAAGCTACTTCCCTGGTGACTTTACAAAAACAGACACACTTAGAAAAATTCTGATTTTTGTTATTCTTTCATGTCTTGCATCATTTCCTTAATACCTCTGGCCTCATTATTAAATAAAATGTTGCACTTAAAGTCTCTCTGTGGAGAACTATTTCTGGCATGTTTGATTATTAATTATTTTGCTCATTTTTTTCTAATTATTACTTGGTATGGCATTTGACTTCAAAATAATTTTCTATTGAATATTTTTATGCAAATTTGTTGACTTGAACTTTCAAAGGAAGCATGGCTCAGAGTATGGTTTCTAACTTCACAAAGCTTGCTCATTCATTGTATGTATACTATGCTCAAAAATATGACAGCTCACTATGGGATTTCCTGGCTCTGTGCCCTCCCTACTTTGATCTAGACCTTCTCTTTTTCTCTACTCTGCCTGTTCTCCTCAATCTAGATTCCACACACAGTAGCTTTTCCTCAGTTTGAGGTCTTATCCTAGATGGGAGCCCTGGTAAGTAAGTTTAGGAAATCCATGGGACTTATACTGCTCTGAGACTTTCTATTCATATCAACCCATGATACAGAAGACAAAAACCTGTCAGCATCACCTGCTTTTCACAGGTTGGCCTTCCTTCGTGCCAGCTGGCTCTTTGGGATTTCTCTATTCCCAGGGTTCTCATGATCATCAGGTACCACATTCCTACCCTCTACCCCATCACCACCCTGCAGGTCCTATGGTTATTGATGGTTCTATTCACCAGCACATATTATGGAATGTATGTATGTATGTATGTATGTATGTATGTATGTATGTATGGGACACCTTTTGCAAATGCTGTCATGAGTTTTTGGTTTTGCCATTTATTGGCATTTTCTGTTTTTATACCACCTTTGTTACCATCTCTCTAGAATCCTACTTATTGGTTTCTGAAAGAACCAAACTTGTTTGAAAAGAACTCTAAAATGTGCATATGAAAAAATAATTACTTAGAAATGACGGAGGAAAAAAAAAAACTACATTTCTTCAGAGACCCATATTATAAATTTCCTTGGCCAAAATTTTACAAAAATAGTTGTAATTTTAAAAAATCTCTAGAAAGACATTACTTAAATTTCTACTGATTACATAAGTGTAATATGATCTCCTCCAAGATAATTCAATCAGTGATATTCGAAGAATTACATGATATAGTAACATATCTGGAAACTATTCATCACAAGAGTGACCACATTTTCTTCACTGTGAAAAGAAATTACAGGAAAGTTTCAGAATAACCTTTTCATGTTCTCCCAGTCATAAAATTCTGCTCCCAATAAAGGGTTTTTTTCATATTGGTCATCCTCTTTTGTTTCCTACTGTTTTCAGAGCTGTTTTGTTTGTTTGCTCATGTGCTTATGTGTTTGTTTAACAGTCCTAGTATAGAATGGTTTTATTAAGTGAAATTTGAATCTAGTTCCACATTTTACAGTTATTTGCATACTTTCAGCAAGCCTGACAGAAAGCAAAATGTTGGTATACAAATGGAGCTGACTTATTTAAGCCAAATATCAACTTATACTTCTGTAAAACAGAGATCACAAAAAAAAAAAAAAAAAAAAACCCAGATGTAATAATCATGAGACTTCTGATCAGAAACAATGAAATAATGGACATGACACCTTCTGTAAAATATTAAGTACTTGATATAAATGCTAGTAATTGCTGTGAGTAGTACTATCCCACCAAAAAACAGAACTTTGTGTATTTCATGTTTACACTAAACTGTTTTTTAAAGGACTGCTTTTCATATATATGCTGTCATTTCTTCTGTGGTACCTACTGATTCAAACCAGGACATTTTTAATTCACCTCTTTCTAAAAATGTGTCTTTAGGTTTCTACAGAAACTTCTGTAAGGAATTCTGGAAGCTTTAGAAATGTCAAAGTTATCACAGCATAGGGATATGAGGACATTTTACATTTTGCCAATGTCATCACTAGAAGTCAACAACCACAGCTGTAACTGCAATTTAAGTAGAATTCTTTTGCCATACTTTACTGTGAAATCTCAATCTGCCCACTATTTTCTATTTTCTGCTGGAGTGTAAATACAGGTCAAATGACTTTCTTTGACATATGTCGAGTTCTGTTCCATCCTTCCTATATTCTGCTCCTGTTCACTCCATCTAATCAGTGATCCACACACGCTCCGCCTCTTTGTACATCTCAGAAAAGACCTTTCTTCCAGCTGCTATACAAATATTGCCAAGTTGTTCTAATGTAAAGACAGATTCCATAAGAAGAATTTCTGGATAAGTTATCACACAGTTTCAGGACTGAGAAGCAGAAGAAAAAGCCATTAAGGGATGAGGATTTGAGCAGTGAAGATACAAGCCCTCAAGGCCTGTGCATACTTTTATGAGATGAGTTAGACAGTGATTTCTCCTCTGTAGCTTTGTTGGAGTGAATTGTTCAAAGGAAACACCTTTCTGGTTTGGTTCGGCATGGCAGCTCAGAATGGCACAAAAGCACCCCTTCTTTTAAGCTCAGGTTCATAAAGTCATGAAATATGAATCTAATGGATGGTTTGCCCTTCATCGTGTCTCTCTGGTAAAATTAAACTTCCCAATTAGAAGTCTTAGGGGTTTGTTATCAGTAAAGCTTGAAAGAATGATGACGCTAACCCCCCACTGTGTCACTCCCTGTACTTTTCCTGAATGAAAGGAGTGTGGGTGGGATTATGTCACATAAACAGACCATTTGAGCAAAAGTAATCTTGGTTTTTATATGCCAACAAGCATTGAACTGAATTTTCCCATCTATTAAATCAGACTAGGTGAGAAAAAAAGCAGTGGCTATGAGTTTTTAAAATATTAAGATCAGTGTTCAGTATATTATTGCTAGTATTTAAACAGTTTGTCACTGGGGCGCCAAGGTGGCGCAGTCGGTTGAGCGTCCGACTTCAGCCAGGTCACGATCTCGCGCTCCGTGAGTTCGAGCCCCGCGTCGGGCTCTGGGCTGATGGCTTGGAGCCTGGAGCCTGTTTCCGATTCTGTGTCTCCCTCTCTCTCTGCCCCTTCCCCCGTTCATGCTCTGTCTCTCTCTGTCCCAAAAATAAATAAACGTTGAAAAAAAAAATTAAACAGTTTGTCACTAACTGGAACTTCGTGGAGGAAATGTTATCATGCTCTTTCAATCCCTTGTGCAAGGGATCACAGCAAGTTTCTTTCATATTAACCAGTCTGATACCATCATTTTCTCTATCAATTACTTTAAATTCTCTTACAAAGCAGCTAGGCTTGTCAATGCGAAAATTCTTTATATCAAGCAATGAAATGCAATTCTGTAAGATAAATATTCCTTTATTTTCTTTTTAAAATCTGAAACACAGCACATGTATCATCCAGGAACCAGAATGATTTTCTTTTCTTTTTTAATTTTTTTTAATGTTTTTATTTATTTTCGAAGGAAAGAGAGAGAGAGACAGAGCGTAAGTGGGGGAGGAGCAGAGAGAGAGAGGGAGACACAGAATTTGAAGCAGGCTCCAGGCTCTAAGCTGTCAGCACAGAGCCCGATGCGGGGCTCGAACCCACAAACTGTGAGATCATGACCTGAGGCGAAGCCGGACACTCAACCGACTGAGCCACCCAGGCTCCCGACTGCTTTTCAACTGAGGTTATAGCAAGCTACTCTGATAGCTCATCTACTCTTGGTCAGGATCCACCCACATATCTGACACAGCCGTGTACCAGGAACAAATTTCTTAGACAACCTCTACGCACAGACCTTGCAGATTTTCCTTTTGTACATCCTCTGTGGCTTATGTAACAAATCTGTCTCTAATCATTCCTTCATTCCTCAAGTACAAAATGTTACTATTCATCTTTCATTGACCATGTCACTTTTGTGTCTGGGTCACATAAGCTTGGATAAGATCTCCCTTAAGGAATTTTTGTAGTGTTCAGTTTCCTACATCAAAAAAAAAAAAAAAAAAAAATCATCCTCAGTAGAAAAAACTCATAACTGCAAAATGTAGATTTAAACTGTCTAAATGGCTTTATGACTTGAAAGTGTGTCTTAAATCCTTAAGGCAATTTAAACAACTGGTGATGAAAAGCTCTAGTCATTCTGAAATTTAACCCTTTTGTTGCAGGATGCTGAGTAACATTCATGTATTAGGCTTGGAAGAGACCTTTAAAATTATCTAAGGAGAAAGCCTAGCTTTTATAAAAGAGGAAAGTGAGTTTCTGAGATGTGAATGAAGATCACACAGGAAGACAGATCCTGAGCCCAAATGTGCACGTGCTGCTGCAACTCTGTGGACACTCAGGGATCATCAACTGAAGTTTTAGGAGGAGAAGAAAGGAGTTCTGGGGTCAGCAAACCTTGATTTGAATCCCAGCTATTCCACTCTCAACGTTTATTTATTTTTGGGACAGAGAGAGACAGAGCATGAATGGGGGAGGGGGCAGAGAGAAAGGGAGACACAGAATCGGAAACAGGCTCCAGGCTCTGAGCCATCAGCCCAGCGCCTGACGCGGGGCTCGAACTCACGGACCGCGAGATCGTGACCTGGCTGAAGTCGGACGCTTAACCGACTGCGCCACCCAGGCGCCCCTCAGCTATTCCACTCTCTACAGGTATGAGTGGAGTCAAGATTTAGCTTTCTCATCCACGATGTTATATAAATATAAATATAAAATATAAAGTTTAGATTAGATTCTCTTAACTCTACCTGAACAAGAACCTCACGGCTCACACATGGTCACTGGTCCAAAGATTCTACTCCTCTTTTGACCTTTTTTGGAGAGTCTATGGCAAAGATTCAATAATCTTTTTTTTTTCCTCCCAAATTTTTGTTCCCTCTTCTCATACCTGTGTACAGTGAGAAAGCCAGACTTCTATACTTCTCAAGTTGTTTGAGAATGCCTCACTGAAGCCCCCAAATAACCAGAACCAGTCTCCATTTTCTAAAGAAATCAGTAAAGCTATAGATGAAACTTCTGCTGGTTGGTCCTAAGGCCTATCTTTAGAGGAGTGCTTGCAATTTTGTCCTCTGAAGGTTGACGCTCACCCACAAACAGGATTTGTTTTGCTTTTGCAAAAGTTAAAAATGTTTTAAATGATTCATTTTTTTAAAGCTTCAATAATTTTGTTTTTAAATAATTAAATGTTAAAGTTTTATTTTCTACCTTCTAATACTGTACAGTTCAGTGGCTTTTAAAAAACATGTTTATTTATTTTGAGAGAGGGAAAGAGAAAGAGAGCACAAGTGGGGAAGGGACAGAGAGAAAGGGAGAGAGAATCCCAAGCAGGCCCCACACTGTCAGCACAGAGCCCTATGCGGGGCTCGATTCCACAAACCATGAGATCATGACCTGAGCTGAAATTAAGAGTTAGATGCTTAACCAACTGAGCCACCCATATGCCTATCAATGACTTTTAATACAGTCACAGATTTGGGCAACATTCACCACAACCAAACTTAGAATATGTACACTACCCCCAAAAGAAACCTCACACCCTGGAGCCATCACCTCCAATCTCTCTATTCCCCTAGCCCTGGCTACCACTATTTCATCTTCTGTTCCTATAGGTTTGTCTATTCAGAGTATTCTGTGTAAGTGGAATCATACAATAAGCAGTCTTCTGTGACTGGTGCTTTCATATAGCATACTGTTTTCAAGGTTAACCCATGTTTTAACATATACTGATAAGCACTCTTTTTTTTATTTAAATTTATACTTTTCTCTTATATCTTTCCCCTCATTTTTTTCCTGTGAATAGACACACATGCATGCACATGCATGCACGTGCACGCACACACACACACACACACACACACACACACACACACAGACTTCAATTTTTAATTACAAGAGACTACGTTTCACCTGATTTATGCAATTATAAAATTAAACAATCAATTAATCTTTAACATTCTTACATATATTGTTTGGCAATAAGCAGAGGGCAGGGGAATATAAACATTCTACTACCAATAACAAGTGGTGCTGGGTGACAGAATGATACAACTCTGTGTTAAAAAAAAAATCTGCAGGGGCGCCTGGGTGGCGCAGTCGGTTAAGCGTCCGACTTCAGCCAGGTCACGATCTCGCGGTCTGTGAGTTCGAGCCCCACGTCAGGCTCTGGGCTGGTGGCTCGGAGCCTGGAGCCTGTTTCCGATTCTGTGTCTCCCTCTCTCTCTGCCCCTCCCCCGTTCATGCTCTGTCTCTCTCTGTCCCAAAAATAAATAAAAACGTTGAAAAAAAAAAATTAAAAAAAAAAATCTGCAAAATGGAAATGGAAACCATGTGTGCCAATGACTTCAGTTCTGTACCAATCCTTGTAATGAGTTGTGTAGAGGGTTCAATTTGATGAACAGGAAGAGACTGTGTTCTTCAACACCGACGTGAGCATCTCCCTCCATTAAATTATAGGATGCTTTCTTTTTTTGGCATCTCAAATCTAGCTGAACATTTTCAGTATGTCACAATAAAAATAAATAACCCACACAAAATAGCTTCGATGTGGTGGTGGATTAGAGACTTTTTTTAATTGCCACTTAAACCAGTTTTAAGTAATCACTAACACCTAGTTTTATTTGGCTTCATTCAAAAGGCTGTTTGCAAAATAAATGAAGAACTGATAAGCCATCATGTAAAGTCAACTTTTTTTCCCAGAAACTGGAAACTGGTTTGATGTTACTGATTAAAACAAAACAAAACACAAAACTTCATATCACCACGGACATTTCAAACTAATATTTTAAAATAAATTATAAAATAATGGGCAAAATTAACATAGTTTACAAGACAAAAATTTAACTCTGCAATACATAAAACAAAATATATTCTTTTTTATTTTATTTGAATGAATAATCAAAGAAAAAAATATTAGTCATATCCCTGGAGTCATGTTGCAAAGCATCTTCTTTCAAGTGTATGTTCCATAATTTAAAGCCTGGCCACTTTTTGCTTCCCACAGATATCTGAGGCACAAAGCCTTCCAGGCGTGTCAATATGACATCCACCTTACAGCTAGAGATTTGCTTTTACTGTACTCCCCCCTGTAGCAAACATTGGAGAGTTTGGATGTAGTCCATGCTTTACTGTTGTTGTGATACGAGGAAAATCCATTCCCCTGGTGGACTTCTGCTGGCAGAAACTAGGAAGATCTTTCGTGAAGCCAGTGGAAAGCACAGCTCTGTAAAGGGACCATGTGGGTTTCATATGAAGTTATTTACATAAAACCCAGGAAGGCTAGCTACCTGTGAAACACACTTAACAGAGGATTCTGAAACTAAAGACCGATTTTTGGTCCAGTCCTTAGATGTGGAAAATGAGAAAACATTTTATGTGCCAGCAACTTAACAATAGTCAAACATCAACTTAATGAGTTAGGTGCAATTTCCCCCTTTTCACAGATGTGAACCCTAAGATTTAAAGTACTAGCCCATAGCTACATAGATGATAAAAGGTATAAGCATATTTGAACTCAGATTTCAAAGCAAGCTGAATTATCATGCTATACTACCTTGTAAGCTATAAAAGGAAAAGACTTTGTGAGTTCAACCTGATTTCTCCCCATCTTCAACTCAATATTAAGTTTAAATTTAAATTTAGTTAAATTTAAAATTAATAGTTTCTTCCTACACATACCTATGATCTTAAAGTCTAACTAATCCATAATTTAAATCCTTTTCCCTGTTTTCAGATGAAGAATCAAGTCATAAGTGGCAAAGACTTTTGACCACCTATTCAAACCTCAGGCCCAGGGATAAAGCCAGATTAGTCTAAACCAAGTAGTAAATGAATTCCACTGTCAATTATTATTCATTGGTGACAGTGAGGGGTGGGAAGGGTAACATATGTCCTAAATTGGCCCAATTGGACCGCAGGCAATGAAATGCTGTTGACAATCATCTTGCCACCACGAGAAGAGCTTTTTTGGAATGAGGCCAGAGCTGACAATAGCAGAGAACCTGGGTCCTTGATGGCATCATTAAGCCACTCTTGATGTCTTGCCTAGAATGTGCCTTACCTCTGAAACTCGTGGTTTTTTTGGATATAATAACTTGCTCTATTGTTAGGTCAGTTTCAGTCAGTATGCTTTGCTACTTGCAGTCTTAGACATTCTGATATATGACATGTAGTCAATGATTATATTGGCCAAATCATTTGTTTCTATTTTTTGACTCTTCAACAAATATTTGGAACACACTGAACAAAATTTAGCTGAGCAAGGCAACAGCCAAACTATCAAACAAGCAAATTCTAACTTTCTGATTCCAGTGGGGGAAATAAAGAAATAAAGAGCTCAAATGAAAGGGAATTGGTGACTCAGAGTCAGTACATAAATAATGGCCCACGGTAGCCCTGAAGGGAATCATCCACCTGAGGTAATATCTCCCAAGCAAAGTATAACGCTGAAGTTACTTACGATTCCATAATACTTTTAGAATTAGATATAAGCTAAGGGCCCTTGCCAAATTCTGACTTGTGTATTCACAGGCTGTCTACCAATAGTAGACACATATTTTATCTTGAAAGTGACAGCATGTTGTTGATAGAAAATTGTTTTCTAAATACAGACATTTTTTTCAATTTAAAGCAAGTTCTGTTGAATTGTGCAAAACTACAAACCAGTATGTTTCTACCCACGAATGATAAATCCAACAGAAATAAATAATAAAGGAGATTTAGGGGAAATGTAGTATAGTGTCACCTTTGCAAGGTTTTTATCACAAACACATCAACCACCACTGAGGGGAGGAAAGACAAATGTCTCCATTCCTCATCCCAGCCTCCAGCCCTTTTCTCAATCTTGGAAACCCTCTGTTAAGTAGAAAATCAAATATCTTAGTAGAATTGCTGAAGGTGTACTCACCTTTGTGTCCTCAGGGCCGAGTATACTACCCGGCATCTAACAGAGGATCTATAATATCAGACTGGGGTTCCTGGGTGGCTCAGTCGGTTAAGCATTCAACTCTTCATTTCAGCTCAGATCATGATCTTGCAGTAGGGATCGAGCCTGTGTAGGGTTCCCAGATGATAGTGTGAAGCCAGCTTGGGATTTTCTCTTTCTCTCTCTCCCTCTCTCTCTCTCTCTCTCTGCTCCTCCCCCACTTGTGCATGCATGCACACGTGATCTCTAGTTCTCCCAAAGTAAATAAATAAACTTAAAAAATTAATATCAGACTATAGGCTCTATGATGGTAAGGAACAGATGTGTGTTACTTACTAATATCCCAGAGACCAGAGCAATGAACACTGCTCGATCCTAACAACTAAATGTACAGGGTACTTACACCTGAGTAGCTCACAAGGTTCATGAAATACATATACAAGTGATAGCCAAGCTGTCCACATTCCATATTTGCATATCTGCTTGGTTGTTTGACTGAATTTATTAAATATTAACTTAATTTTTATCAGCTTTAAGGATCAATTTATTTTATTAAACATGCCAAGAAATCAAGTGGAGTAATATTTTGAAAATATTTCTGTGATTTACTAGACTGGTGTGACTTTAGTCATGACACTACACCTTCCTGAACCTCACTTTCAGCAGCTATTAAATAGTATGTGTAGGGAGAGAAAGCTGAATCCGTATCTGATACAGGAAAAAGGAAAAATGCATACTGGCATGTTTTTGTTTTGTTTTGTTTTGTTTTTTGTTTTTTTGCTTATTCCATCTTTTAAAAAATGGGATGTAATTCATATACCATAAAACTCACCCTTTAAGGTATACAAACAAGTAACAACAGCAAGAAAATGAGAAATAGACTCATAAATACAAAGAACAAACTGGGGATTGTCAAAGGGGAGGGATCTGGGGGACTGGGTAAAATTGGTGAAAGGAATTAAGAGATACAAACTTCCAGTTATAAAATAAATAAGTAATGGGGCATCTGGGTGGCTCAGTTGGTTAAGAGTCCAACTCTTGGTTTTGGCTCAGGTCATGATCTCACAATTTGTGGGTTCAAGTCCCACGTAGGGCTCTGTGCTGACAGTGCAGAGGTTGCTTGGGATTCTCTCTCTCCCATACTCTCTCTCTCAAAATAAATAAATAAACTTTAAAGTAAAGTAAAGTAAAATACAATAAAATAAGTAATGAATAGCAAAGCATAGGAAATATAATGAAATATAAGGAAATATATATATATAATATATATAAGGAAATATAATGAAATGAAGGAAATGAAATGAAATGAAGGAAATATATAATATATATAAGGAAATATAATGAAAAGCAAAGCATAGGAAATATAGTCAATAATACTGTAATACACTTATCATGATGAGCATTTCATAATGTATATAACTGTTGAATCACTATGTTCTACACTTGAAACTAATTTAATATTATATATCAACTATACCTCAATTAAAAAAAATAGTTAAGTATATACTTGAGTGGATTTTACTCTATTCACAAGATTGTGCAAGCATCATCACCTAATTCCAGAACATTTTTGTTACCCCACAGATGTCATTAGCAATCACTTCCCACTTTGTCTCCCAGCCTCTAGCAAACACTAGTCTACTTTCTTTCTGTATGGATTTGCATATTTTCTGAGCATTTCATATAAAGGGAATCTATAATATATGACCTTTTGTGTATGGCTTCTTTACTTAGCATAACATTTTCAAGGTTTATCCATGTTTAGCATGAATCAGTACTTCATTTTTATAGCAGAATAGTGTTCCATTGTTTGTATATACCACATTTCTTTCTTCATTCATCAGCTGATGAACATGAGAGTTGTTTCCACTTTTTGGCTATTGTGAATGATGCTACTATAAGCATCTGCGTACAATTATTTTACAGACATATAGTTTTTACCTCTCTTAAGTATACAAATAGGGTCATGTGGAAACTCTATGTTTATCTCTATTGAGGAACTATTATTCCAAATCATCTGCCTCATTTTACATTCCCACTAGCAAAGTATGAGGGTCTGATTTCCCCACCACATCATCAATACTTACACATATTGTCTTTCTTATAACCATCCTAATGAGTTAAAAACAGAATCTCGGTGTGGTTTTGACTTATTTACATCTTACTAGTGATTAGTGATTTTGAGAACTTCTTGATGTGATTATTGATCACTTATACCTTCTTTGAATGAATACCTATTCAAAAGCTTTATCCATTTTGTTTTGAGTAGGTTATCTGTCTTCTAATTATTAAGTTATAAGAGTTTTTTATATATTCTGGATACTAGACCTTCATCATATATATTATATGCAAATATTTTCTTCCACTCTGTGGGGTGTCTTTTCACTTTATTGAGTGTTATTTTAAATTCAAACATTTTCACTTGGAGTGAAAAATAGAGTTTAATTATATTTTTCTTTTGTTGCTCATGTTTTGGTGTCATATCTAAAAAAATTGCCTAATCCAAGGTCATGAGGATTTATACCTCTGTTTTCTTCTAAGCGTTCTATAGTTTTAACTCTTTGATTTTAGGTCATTTTGAGTTAATTTTTATGAATAAAGTGAAATAGAGGTCTAACTTCATCCTTTCCCATGTGGATATCCAGTTGTCCCAGCACCATTTGATGAAAAGATGATTCTTTCACTATTGAATTATCCTGGCAACATTCTTGAAATCATTTGGACATACATATGAGTTTATTTCTGTATTCACTATCCTATTCGATTGATCTATATGCCTACCCTATGGTAGAACCACTCTGTTTTGGTTATTGCAGCTTTTTATTGTAGTAAATTTTAAAAATCAGTGAGTCAACCAAATTTGTTTTCCTTTTTCCAAATTGTTTGCATTTTCATGATTTTAGAATCAGTCTCTTAATTTTTACATAAAGAAGTTGAGATTTTTATAGAAATTACACTGAAGGAGAAAGTCGGTGGCTCAGTCAGTTATGCATCTGACTCTTGATTTTGGCTCAGGTCATGATCTCACAGTTTGTGAGATCGAGCTCCATGTCGGGCTCTGCACTAACAGCACAGAGCCTGCTTGGGATTCTCTCTCTCCCTCTCTCTTTCTGCACCTCCCCACTCATGCTTTTTCTCTCTCAAAATTAAACAAACTTTTTTTTAAAAGACATTAAATTGAATCTGTAGATACATTTTTGGGAGCATTTCTATCTTAACAATATCAGGGTTTTCAACCCATAAACATAGGATGTCTTTCTATTTCGTTAGGTCTTCTTTAATTTATTTCAGTGATGTATTTTTTTCTTTTTTAGTTTACAAATCTTACACTTCCTTTGTTAAATTTATTGGTTTTATTCTTTTTGATTTGATGTATATGTAATTATTAATTTCACTCTTGGATTGCTTATTGCTAGTGTATAAAATATAATTTATTTTATATATTCATCTTGCATCTTACAAACTTGTCTATTGGTTCTAATAATTTTTAGTTGGTTAATAATGATT
This sequence comes from Puma concolor, assembly GCF_028749965.1. Lineage (NCBI taxonomy): Eukaryota > Metazoa > Chordata > Mammalia > Carnivora > Felidae > Puma > Puma concolor. The sequence goes on from NC_141668.1 coordinate 123,152,288, forward strand.
TTCCAGGTGATACTATTTAGAAATGTATTCAATTTCTACATATTTGTGAATTTAACACATTTCCTCCTGTTGATTTCAAATCTCATTCCACTATGGTTACAGAACACACTTGGCATGATTTCAATCCTTTAAAATTTATGTAGGCTTTTTTCTTGATCTAAAATAAGGTCTACTCTGGAGAATATTTCATATGCACTTAGAAAGCATATGTATTGTTTTGAAGTGTGTGTTCTATAGATTTTTTTCCTCTATTAATTTTATAGTGTTGTTCAAGTCTTCTATTTCCTTTTTGATCTTCCTCCCTCTTTCTCTGTGCATTACTAAAAGAGAAGTAGTGATATATCTAATTATTACTATTGAACTGTATATTTATTCCTTCTATTCTGTCAGTTTTTATTTCATGTATTTTGGGCTTCTCTTGTTGGGTGCATAGTTGTTATATATTTCTGATGGATTGATTTTCTTATAAACTAAAATGTCTGACTCTACAACAAATTTTTGTCCTTTATTTTATCTGACAGTAATATAAATTATTATAAATAATATTAGTTATAATTATTGATGTAATAGTTATTGATGATATTTTATCTATTATGCTAATTGGTTTAATATATTTGATATTATTAGAGCTTTACTATTTACTCTAATAATCAATAACTATTAGTTAATAACATGATAGTAATATAAATTAGTGTCAGATTGTAATATATTGTTGCCATCACCCCAACCATTTTAAAATATGTCTATGATTCATCAATTCAGTGGTAGTTAGAAAAACTAGCTCTGTAGTGGCATGGCCATATTTTCTAGCTCTTTGGATGTTTCATTACCTTCTCTGAACCCTGAGAGTTAATACAACCCTACACAAGTTGTGATTTCCAAGATTCTTCTTTAAAGGAAACAAGCCTGACTAGATTGGAAATATAGAAAATCCTCTCAGCCCAGGAGAATTTATGTTTGTTTATCATGTGTTTCATAGTCAGAAGAAGGGAAGAGGAAAAGAAGCTTGAAGCTATACTTTACATATTAAAACCAACCTTTAAAAAAACTGAAAAAAGATACAGTACAATCTGACAAACAATATAGGATCAAAAATCTGGACAAAATCATTTGGAGAGTAAAGGAAAGCATACACTGTATTCTGGGGAATATTTAGATACTATGTTGTTGAGATTTTGTATATGTGTGGCCATACATGTGTCTGTTTTCCTAACATACAGGCTTTAAGAATCACTGCTTCTAAGATTTGACAGGCTAACCCATGGTACCATTTTTATGGCTGAGTGAACTTAGGCTCCATAAATTTAAGGAACTTGATCAAAGATACATATCCAGTAATTGATGGAACTAATATTTGGATCCAAGTGTAACTCAGTGTTCTCACAGAGCATGCAGTGCTTAAGAGGTTCTAAATAGCAACCATGAGTCTTCCTTTTGGATATATTAGATTTCCTTCATTTGAAAATTGTAAAGAACCTACTATTTGCACAGTAGTCATATTAGAGCAAGGAAAAAGCAGTTTACAGTGCAGTTAGAGAGGCAGATACAAGTCACTATGCAAATAGTGATGTTAAGTAATAGGTAGGAAAAATGAGACATAAATGAGAGACCATAACAGGGGAACCTGACTTAAACTGTGGGATTAGCAAACAGTGTGTTAATTATGTTGAAGGGTCAATAGGAGGGCACAGCACTGACAGAGGACATCAGGCTGGATGGAATTGCTGATAGGCAAGAAACAGACAGCAAGTCAGAATACATAAAGCACCAAGAGTGACAGAGAAAGAAGATCAAAAGGAAGTTGAAGAAACAGAAGAGCAGAGATCATGCTGGGATTTAGAGGCTACAATAGCAATGTTTACTTTACTAAGAAAATCAGAAAAACTTTAAAGGACCTTAAGCAAGACAGTGACATGACAAGGTATGCATTTTAAAATATTACTTTGAATGAGACCTTTCTGGAATTATTTTGCAATTTTTTGTGGGTCTACAATCATTTCAAAATAAAAGGTCTTCTTTTTCTCTTTTTCTCTCTTTCTTTCTTTCTTTCTTTCTTTCTTTCTTTCTTTCTTTCTTTTTTTCTTTCTTTCTTTCTCCCTCCCTTCTCCCTTCTCCCTTCCCTTCCTTTCCCTTTCTGATTAAGATACAAAGGAACAGAAAATATTCCTCTTACAGAACTGTGAAAAATGAATGGGGGTGAGGGTATACAGTAGAATCAGGAGAAGCAGTCAAGAAGTTATCACTGTGGTCTAGGACAGGGATAATGAGGCCTGGTGAAGGTGTTAGAAGTAAAGGTGGGAAGATGCAGGTAGACTTGAGATATCTTCTGGAAGGAGAACTTTTGTGAGGAGGACAAATGAGAAGGATCTACCAAAAGGTGTTGCAGGATTTTTTTTTACAATACCCAGGATTTGTTGTCTCGCTTTGACCAATGAAGGGGTGGACACGCAATGAGCAGCAGGCAAAAGTTTAGTAGAGTATAAGATTAGAAAGGAAGAATACTAAGAACGCTTTCTTTCTTTTTTTTTTTTTTTCAACGTTTATTTATTTTGGGGACAGAGAGAGACAGAGCATGAACGGGGGAGGGGCAGAGAGAGAGGGAGATACAGAATCGGAAACAGGCTCCAGGCTCTGAGCCATCAGGCCAGAGCCCGACGTGGGGCTCGAACTCACAGACCGTGAGATCGTGACCTGGCTGACGTCGGACGCTTAACCGACTGCGCCACCCAGGCGCCCCTAAGAAAGCTTTCTTTCCAGAGAGGGGACATTCGAAAGTGAATGCCTGAGGACTACAGGCAAGGGTCCTAGTTTTATAAGGTTCTGATCAGCCCTCCCCCTCCCCTTCCCACTTGTTCCTTCTCAGGTTCTACCCTTATTGGCTTGATAGCTCTAGACTCTGGGTTGTCCGTTCCTGATTGGCTCATTTCCATTGTATGAAGGGAGGTCTACAGCCATACTTAGGTCTTTTGTCAAATTCCTGAGGGGAAACCTGAGGGGGGGCGGGTAAGTGGGGTCTGTTACATTCTTAAGAGGAACCTTATGCCTAAGGGGGTTTGCTGTGGTCAGACACTCCAAGCATGGTTGCAAAATAGGTGTTTTTCCCTACCCAGGAACCTCAGGCCTTCATCTTTCTCTCTGCCTACTGAAGCTTATCTTCTCCTACCAAAGGGACTCCCATGCATCTTACGTGAGTATTTGAATAACACCATTTCCTGAGACAGAGAAACTAGAAGAGAAAGATATATTACCAGAGGACAACTAAAAATTAGACTCAGGGGGCGCCTGGGTGCCCCATTCACTTAAGCATCTGACTCTTGATTTTTGGCTCAAGTCATGATCTCGAGGTTGTGAGACGGAGCCCCACAGCATCGGCCTCGGGCTCTGCACTGAGTGTACAGCCTGCTTAAGATTCTCTCTCTCCTTCTCTCTCTCCCCTTCCCTGCTCATGCACTATCACACACACACTCTCTCTCTCTCTCAAAATAAATAAATAAATTTAAGAAAAAGAAATTAAACTCAGAATGTACAGTATTTGAAACGCTTCCAAGATATCCATATGTTAATGTGAAGTAGACAATTGGATATGTGGGTTTCAAATTCAGAAGATGTAAACATGTACATCTTCAAGGTGTAGGTAGTATTTAGAGCCATAGGGTGTATGAACTTATCAAGGGCAAAAGAGTGGGAAAAGAGGTACAAAGACAAGTTCTAAGGAACAATACTATGTAAAGATCAGATAGATCACGAAAGGTCATCAAAGGAAGCTAAAAAAGTTTAGCTAGTGGTGGATTTACATTCTAGCTAAAATTTTTTAGCTTGTGATGGATTTACATTCTAGGACAAAAGATTCATTAGTGAAGATTAAACACCAGCTATCTCTTAGGGTTAAGTTCCCAAGTTTTCCATATGAACTGAAACATTTAAAAGGGCTGCAAGCATTAGAGTGTATATGTAGCATCCATCGTAAAGAATTTTCACAATGGATAAAATGCAGCTTTTCACCAAGCTTCTGGCTTTGGCAAACATTCCTCAGAAGTCCTGAATCACTAGGGCCAACTTTCCCTTAACTATTAGAATCCCTTCAGCTCAAATAGATTCAGAGATTGGACGGTGGTCATTTACTGCTTCCTGAGACATCTACAGACAGCTGAAACTTAGAAAACTCTTCCTTATTCTCAACTAAAATCGGTCATCCTGGGGCTCCCATCCACCATCCTTGTTTTATTCCTTGGGGTCATACAAAACTAGATTCTCTTTGTAACATGACAGTGCTTCAAACACCTGTACAAAAACTTTCATGTCCCTCAAGAATTTTCTCCAGGCAAAATGTCATTGGTACCTTGTATCATTCCTTATAAGGCACAATTATGAGTCAAGTATACTGAGCTCCAACTTATAAAACGAGTATCTGTGATGAGAGAAAGCTAACCCTATTAATAGACTAAGTCAGAGTCATCTAAACAATTTATGTTATAAGGATCAGACTTGTTTAATAGTTTGATCAAAATCAAGTAATAACAACTTTTACACTAATGGGATTCCACTTGACTTAGAATATGCAACTGGCTTGAGTCACCTGGGTGGCTCAGTCAGTTAAGCTCCAAATTTGGCTCAGGTCATTATCTCCCAGTTTGTGAGTTCAAGCCCTACAACAGGTTCTATGCTGACAGCTCAGAGCCTGTAGCCTGCTTCAGATTCTGTGTCTTTCTCTCTCTCTGCCCCTACCTAGCTTGTGCACTCTCTCTCTGTCAAAAATAAACATTAAAAAAAATTAAGAAAAATAATATGAAACTGGCTTGATATACTAGTATTTTGCTATGGAAAAGGCATAAATATATAAGCATAAACAGAAAAAGCATTTGAAAGATATATTAATATTTCATCCCTAGAACACACACACACACACACAACCATATTTAAAGCACAGCTAAAAATATTAATTATATATACATATTGTTAAATAACTTTTTTTTTTTTAAATGAAGAAGCCCTTTTCAAACATTGCCTCAGATTTGGTGGGGTGGATTACCTTTGGCTCCTCTTAGTATTCCTGATCTTTGGTTTCACTAGATTCACTTCAGATTTGTCACAGATTACAAATGTCCAAGTTGATGTCACAATGTCTGTAATTTTATTCCAACATCCTCTTGCAGCTTGGCTTAAAAATGGTGTGAAGTAGTTCCCTCATATCATATTCAAGTCAATAATAGTTTGAACCCTGTGCTATTTTTTCAGATCCTGTGAATGGTACAGGAAAAAAAAAATGCATTTGTTCTTCCATTCACACTGTTTTATTTTTATTTTCAAAACAGGCACCCTGTCCCCATTTTACAGACAAGGGAACTAGTTCAGGGATGCAGAGTTCAAAATCCAATCAGCCTTTGTCATGCAGAAGATGCTAACCTCAGCTCTGGAAATACACATTTCAGGGGGCAGTGTTGTTTGCTGGTTAAAAACAATGGCTTAGAAATCTAAGCACTCTGCTTTTGAAGTAAGGATCTATCAGAAGGGGATTATGCAATCTTTGCCCAAATTACTTAATCTCTCCGTGCCTGGGTGCCCTCATGTGTTACACAAGAATATTAATATCCATGTCTTCATTTACTGTGCAGATGGATATAATGAGATGTATCTAATGCACTTTCAGACATTAAATTCTGGCACATAGCAAGTACACAATAAATGGTAACTAAAAAGAATAAAAATTAAAAGTTTTCCTTCTTCTATTAAGGACTCAGTTGTGTGTGTAAATACATAGCAAAAGAACTGACCTTCCATTTCTTATTTCAGAAACAATTATCTTGGACAAAACTGTTTCCTCCCTAATCCCATGACAAATGCTCCACCTTTTCATGTTTCTTATCTTAAAATATTTATGGGGCCCACTATGTTGGGAGACTTCATATAAATTCATCCACACTCTTAAGTTTTCCTCCAAATAGTGCATAGTTCAATGAACATAACTTGTTCTGACACATAAAGTAGGTAGGTCATGTTGCAGTTATGTCTGGCTCACTCCCTGATTTTTACAATGAAATGCTAAGATGCCCAAATGGAAAGTGAAAAATGCAATCTTGCTGTTTGTTTGGTGTTTCATCAAGTTCCCTGGCTTTGTTTTGTTTTGTTCAATCAAGTGGCCAAACCTGTGGCTACTTGATGCCCTGTGTATTCGTCTAATTAAGCATTGGGAGAAGTAACATTTAAACTGTGTACTTGCAGTCTTTTAAACAAAACAGAACAAAAAAGCTGGATTTTTCTAGTTTCAACGTCTTTGATACTACTTAAAGATGTCCTGTCCAAATCTGTCGAGTTGTGGTCCCATAAATGTAACAGGGCATTTTTTGGCAGGCATAGCCAGAGACTGCCACTACAAACAACATCCATTAACCACTACCCCCCACACCCTGCCGTACTCCTCAGGAGATTTTTATATCTATTCATATCCATAGGAGACTTTTTTTTTAAGTAGGGAAAAGAGAGGTAAGTGTTAGTTGGGTTTAGGGTAGGAAGGAGAAGAGAAGTAAATAGATAAGTAAATTTAATGTCCATGAAGACACGGCTTTCTCTTTTTAAAGTGCATATAGTTAACATATAACATTGAGCTTGCTTGCCCCTGTAAGTGCTCAGATTATATATTTGTTGAATATAAGGTCCTTGGACTATGCAGCCATAAACTAGGGGAGTTAGAAAGATAGAGGAGTTGAAGGAACACTTAAGAGGAACTTTGGATTTGAATAATCTCTCCACCTCCAAATAGAACCCATCACTTTTCTGCTATTCGTGAACTTGAAGTTAGGGTCCCCCTGGAGATGGCATTACTAGTAGAAATGTGGGCATTCTCATACTGGCCAGTGCAAGTGACACTTTCTCTCCGAAAGACTTGGCAACATAGAACATGTGGTGAAATATGAATGAAAATACAGGGAAGATGTGTTTTGGCACACACAAAAGCATTCTTTGAGGTAATCACCACCCCCCCCCCCCAAATCATGAGATACTCCTAGGGAGGTATTTTGGCAAATTTCCAGTGATTAGTGTGATTAGTGTAGCTCATGCCATAAAAATTGGAGAATATGAAGAAATAGTGACTAAGTCTGTAATATACCTAGTATTTTCATGCATTTTGGTGTCTCATAATGCTTGTTTCTGGTACTTGCTTCAGCAGTACATATAATAATGTTTGTTACTGGATTTCCAACAATCTGGGAAAGTAAACCTGTGCTTATTTTCAATTCTTACTTTGAAGCTTTGTGAAATTCTCATAATTTCCAAGAGATAATGTTAACTGAACTGTTCAACTTTCCCCCTTTGAAAACCTCCTGTCAATTTAGTGCAGAATCCATGCCTCAGTTCTATAATTCAAAGAACATTTTTATAGAAACAGTAACATTTCCTCAATGTCAAATACTTACAAAAATTTTTTTGTGTGTGTGAAACCATATTTGAACTTTCAACTATAATGTGACTGAGTCTAGAAATTTAATGTAACAAACATGTTCACTTTTGTAGAAAATTTTTCATAGCCCTTCACAGGAAAATTACTTTCTGAGGTTCTTTAGTGACAGAGTTAACAGAAGAGATAACTGATACAGATTAGCTGGGCATTCAAGAAGACATCTGTCATTGGCAATCACTGATGATAGACTGGGAACCTTCACTTCTCCACCCAAAAGTAACATATATTGCCAACAGCCACAGATTCATTGCAGTTCCTCCCATCAAGAAGTGGATATTCTTTTCCCACCACACATTCAAAATGGTTTGACCTTGTGACTTTCTTTGACTAACAGAATGAAGCAGAGGTGACTTTATGTGAGCTCTTGAGAAAGAAAGCTGGTTAAAAAAAAAAGAAGAAGCAGCAGCAGCAGCTAAAAAGGAGCAGCCAGATGTCTGAGGCCAGATACTTTCCTTGCATGCTTTTGGCTTCTTCAAATCTTGCTTGCCTCTTACATCAGCCTGTAGCCAGGAACCAGAGGCTTGACTGTAACACCCCCACCCATTCCGGAAGCACATTTGTATAAAAGACCAGTACAACCAGAGCAGGATGCTCAGCCTTTGGAGGTGACTCCCCTGGGCCAGCACTGGTGAGAAATAAACAATCTTTTCTGATTCCCCAGGGCTTGTTGCCTGTCTCTTACTGGGAACCAAGTATTTGCTGCAATAGTCTGAACCTAAGCCTCAAGGTACCTTGAAGTTTCTGCTTTTGCTGTGTTGGAACAAAGCTGACATGTGAATAAGCCTCAGTTACCTTCTTTGGAGATAAACACCATCTAGAGAGAGGCATAGCTATTCAAGCTGAGACGCCAAACATGAGAATATGCACATCCTAAAGCACCCATCCCCATTGCAGCCATTCCAGACCAAAAGAACTAAATGGATAGCCCTAAGAATGATGAGAAATAATGAATGTTGTTCTAAGCCACAAAGTTCGAGTTAGTTTGTGATGCAGCAAAAGCTAATTCATACCAAAGGCATAAAGAACCAGTGAAAATAAGTAGGTTAAAAAGTTAGTACCTGTTGGGGCGCCTGGGTGGCTCAGTCAGATAAGGGTCTGACTTTGGCTCAGGTCATGATCTTGCAGGCTGTGAGTTTGAGCCCCACCTCAGGCTCTGTGCTGATAGTTCAGGGCCTGGAGCCTGCTTCAGATTCTGTGTTCCCCTCTCTCTCTGCCCCTCCCCTGCTCATGCTCTGTCTTTCTCTGTCTCAAAAATAAATGACAACATTAAAAAGAAAATTTTTTTTAAGTTAGTACCTGTGTTTGTGGCTGGACTCTATGTCCTTTCTTTTCCTTTCCTTTCCAGGAGTCGAAAGAAAGAAGGAAGGGAGGAAGGAAGGAAGGAAGGAAGGAAGGAAGGAAGGAAGGAAGGAAAGAAAGAAAGAAAGAAAGAAAGAAAGAAAGAAAGAAAGAAAGAAAGAAAGAAAGAAAGAGGGACGGAGGGAGGAAGGAAGGGAAGGAGGGACAAACGAGGAAAACAAAAGAAGGAACACTACCAATAAACTTTCTCTTCTATTTTTGGCACCTATTTGGCTCTTCCTTTTTGCTAGACGATCTTACATAAATATCTAGATGCCTAGTGCACCGCCCCCCCCCCAACTACACCACCCCAGCTGTCCTCCTCAAGAAGCTTCAGATCCAGAGCTCTTAACTTTATTTCTCATTGCCCAATTTTTGATGGAATCAGTACTTCTGGAAGGATTTGATAAACTTATCTGGTAGGAGATGTTAATTGTTGATAAATCTTGCATCTTTATCTTATCAGCTAGACTTTAACTGATTAGGTTGAAAAAATCCATGAATTTATCAGCAAATGGGTTTTGATTCAAACCTTGATACCCCTACTCCACCCTTCAGCTGATCGGCTTTGGGAAAGATGCTTCAACTCCACAAAGCTTAACGTTCTTCTTCCTTAAAATGGGGTTATTATCTGCATTTCACAGTATTTGTGAAAATTAAATATGTTGAAACATCTTAAGGGCCTGGAACCTAATAGATGATCACAAAATATTATCAAAATGCTTTCCAAAATAGTTATAACAATTTCAAAAATAGTGTGTATAGTTTCTATTTTCCTTACTTAGACTGTGGGATCGTCTAGACACTGATCATATTCTGTATCTTTGGTGCTCAACACAGTGTTGAACGGTAACTTCTAAATAAATGTTTGTTCACTGAATTTTTTTAAAACGGTAGAATTTTCAGTCACATTTTGAAGATGCTTTAAGCCCAAATATGTTGTTCTTTCTGCTTCCTCCTGAAATGGGGGTCCAAATCACTGTCAACCAAAGTCGCCACCAACACATCATAACTGACAGTGTCCTAGCCAAAAGACAAAGATCATGAAATCTATGTTTATATATCCCTCTTATAGCTCCATGTTTTTAGGGATTATAATAGTCCTTAATTTGATAAACATGGTCAGGACCAACAAATCATTTCGCTTCAGTTTCCATCCCAGCTTTGCTATAGATTAGCTGTATGACATTGCATATTTCTTACATACTCAATTTCTACTTCTCTAAAATGGGAACAGGAGCACCTGGGTGGCTCAGTCAGTTAAGCGCCCGACTCTTGATCTCAGCTCAGGTCATGATCTCACAGTTTGTGAGTTCCAGCCCTGCATCAGGCTCTGTGCTGATGGTGCAGAGCCTACCTGAGATTCTGTCCTTCCTTCTCTCTGCCTCTCCCCTGCTTGTGGTCGGTATCTTTCTCTCTCTCTCTCTCTCAAAATAAATAAATAAACTTAAAAAAATAAAAATAAGAAAACAACATGAGAACAATAATGGAAATTGTTGTGTAAGGTGAGGAATGTTAATTGAGATAAATCAAATAAATATATTTATCACACTGTTTGGCACACAGTAGGTGAACAATAAAAACTATTTTTTCTAGAATAGGTGTTACGGAAACTGGTCTGGATCACCCAGCAAAAGAACCAAGAGGCACTCCTGGAAGGCAGGTTTATTTTACACTGTGGGCTCAGAGGAGATCACTCTCCAGGGGTCTGAGCCCAGAGTATCAACAGAGGGGACAATTTATAATCTGTTACTTCGGCACTCCTCGTTAGTAGTAATTTGGCGCCAGGGGCAATTAGGGTGGGAAAAAGAACCAGGAAGGGGATTCTTCAGGCAGGGACAAGAATTCCCCTATCAGTCCTGTCAGCCATCTTATAACAGATTTTTCCCTATCATAGGGACATGATTTTATGGAAGAGCTGGCTAATTCCTCAAATAAGAACTTTTCAAATGTGCCTAAACTAAAGAAGGGAGGGGTGGGTGGAGAAAAGAATCTGACTGACTACAAAGGAAGGCATTTTTTCCAGGTCACTGAGTCACTGAAGTTAAAAGCAATGTCAAACTCCTAAAATATGGTTGATTATAGTAAGAGAAGACAGACTAAAAGGTTTTCCACGTGTGGAATCGGACAGATCTATCTGTAGGGTTTATGTAGATTCTTGTCATAAAGTAATGATGCTGAAGAATTCTTCTTAGTCCTGAGTATTTTCAAATTTTAGGCAATTTGTTCTATAATAAAGTTTGTGACATAGCCCATAGATGACAACTCCTAGTGTCAACTCAGGATTACATTCAAGCTTAAACAGGAGCATAAGTCAATTTCTAAATCCACACTTAACAAACAGGAAAAAGTGTTGGTACAGACACCTGTTTTAATCTAAAATATTCATATGGGGCCTCTATAACTCATTCAATGATTGCTTCCATAAAATGAATAATCATTAATATAACAAATATAAATACCAACATCTACTAGCCTCAACAAAAGCCTTTTTAATGATTTGGAAGCCCTAAATGAGGAAAAAATTACTGCAGAACTAACAGAAAGGCTTTCTCACAGATGAGGGACATAATACCAGTGCTTGACTTTTGCAAAGACAAAGTCACAAACAGTAGGGCTAACAGAAGTACAATTTGAAGTTCTGATCATATTTGAAGGTTCTTGGCCCTCTTCTATCTGGCTGATTAGTAATAAGGCACACTGCTTATAATTATGTCTTTGGAAAAAGGATTCATTTTAAGAAAAAGTTACAGAAAAATTAAAATTAATTGGTGACTATTTATAAACATATTCATGGTGATATTCATTTAAATAGGGAAATGTTTGTGCAATGAAAGTATGATTTAATTTAACAAAATAGATCTACATACAACCTTTTCAGAAAAATATTACTAAAATTACATAGTGTGTATAAAAGAGACAACAAACAAGGCCTTGGATACCCTAAAGTCTATTACAGATCAGTTAGAGGGTTTTGTCATACCTATAGGAGCAGGAAGTGGTGATGTGCATATTGTATATTTGCTGATTTCCTAAAGATTCTTGAAAGCTTGCTGTATGGTAAATCCATACCTGTTATGATGACTGACTTTCGATCTCTAGGTGCAATAAAGTATTTTTAGAAGAGCATCAAGACAAAATGATAAAGGAGAAAATTATCATATGATTGAGAGCTAAGGTTGATGCTTCAGCTTCTATCTTTGATGAGGTTGGCAATCTAAGATAGAAGGGAGAGGTAATCTAAATAGGGCAGGGAGAGTTTTCGTTTCTCTGTTGCAATGTATCTAAGGAGAGTAATCATACATTCCCATTTGCCCAGGATTTCTTGTCCTGGCATTTGTCCAGATTTATTAAATTTATAACAAAGTAGTGTTATTTTTAGTTGCATTAAAATAAGCCTAGATATAACTTTGATAGACCTCCTCTTCACACTTCTGGCTTCTGCCAGGACTTGTCTAGTTAATGTGTAAATAGAGTGGTGAGTGGAGTTGTCACCTTACCACGTGGCTATATGTGACCTGTCTTCTCTTTCCTGAACCTTTTCTGATGCAACATTATTGATGCTTCCCTTTCAAGGGCATCATGCAGGGCACTTGAAAATGAGATATCAGATCAAATGACTAACTTTTTCTAGTTTGGTTGGCACTGGAATAAGATTTGGGACTGCTGCTCTGCTGACCACTTTCTCACCAGTCAGATATGTTATGGTCCATGCCATGGCCTGGTAGACACAAAGACCACAATGTCACCAGTTGGCAGGGACAGGCGGGAAGCATGGGAAATTAGAGACAAGATACATGTAGTCAACAGCACATCAAGATACGTGTAGGCAATAGCACATCAGAACACTTGCTGCAGAGCTAATAAAGAAGAGTCTGACAAATCTCGTTGTTATATGAACCTCAAAAGCAGAAATGTTAATATCAATGTAAACTTTTAAGATCCTGTCTGTTGTTCTCTCCTAATAAATCAAAATATAGTGCCTTTGTTGGTAAAATGTTCACAAAGACATTACAGACGTGGATGCAAAAAGAAACTCTATGCCAAAGACACATAGTAATCCTACTATAAATGGTATTATTTTATTTAAATGAATGCCTAGCTAACAATTTGAATACACAAGAGGACAGAGTCCAGAGATCCAGAAGACCAAAATAAATGAAACTTAGTCTACATAGAAAGCATAACAATGCATAAGGTTAGACTTAACCAGTTGTTTCCAGAGTTTAAGTATTCCTAGGGATAAAACTAGGAAGTTCCATACCTTCACTAAACTTGTGAACCATTGAGAAATACACTATCTACATAACCATGTTCTAAGCTATAGGCATATTGTGTTCATGCTACAAATCATATTTTAAGGAAAAAATTTGTAGAAAGTGGAGCATTTCCAAAAATGGGAGACTGGAAGTATCTAACACACGGAATTAAGTCTCACAACCTGGAGAAAAGACTAAGGAATCAGGATAGTTAGCCAAAAATATTAACCCCAATTTAAAATCCAACAAGCTACCCCAGAATACAAAACAAAAAGCTCTATGCTTTCTCTTTACTTATTTAGTGCATATGTGCCAAATGCCAGCTACTGTTTACAGCCCTGACTGTATAGCAATGAACATGAAAAATGCGCTACAAACTTTCATGGAACTTAAAATTTAGTAAGAAAAAATTTAAAGGATGACAGATCATTAAAAAAACATCATTTATACCTAGTTAAGTGCTATAAAGGATGCAAACAGTTAATCTAATGCAGAAAGATGGGGTTTGGGGGAATTGGCTTTATATCAAGATTGTCAAAGAAGGTTTTGCTGAGAAGGTAATATTTGGGTTGACACCTAAGAGAGCAGACAACCTGCCATGCAAGAATATGAATGTGAGTGTAAAGCATTTCAGGTAGGGAAGGCCAGCTAGTCCAATACTAAGAACGGTATACATTAAGTCCATACATTAAGAACGGTATGAGTTAGATAATTCCGGAAAAAAAAAATCTATTTGTTTAGGTAAGGTTTGGGTTCTTGGCTGTTAGGAAAGATGGACAAAGGAAGAAACATGTTTATTTTCCTTCCATGGTGGAGTTTATAAGCTCCCAAAGATATTCAAAGGAGAAAGAGTGCCAAGCCTATGCCATCTGGCCTTTGCAGAAAGCACAGTGAACTGACCCAACTGAGGCTAGAGTTCCGAAGTTTCAATATCTCTATTGATATGCCCCTTCCTCTTACTAAACTATCTCCTCTGGAAAACTTCCTATTAACCCTTGAGGAGGTAGAGTTAACCATGGCCACTCTAGGGGAGTGGATGCTGAAGCAGTTGATGTTAGGGGTGAAGAACATTGCTCCTAGCCTTTGGCTGGTGGCCTCAGTGAAGATTCATATTGTGAAGCCTCCACTCCCCACCACTCCCATAGCACTCATGCCTTCATATATTGTCTTGGCCACAACACTGGCTTCATTCCATCTCTAGGTGAGCACTCTTTCAAACACATGAGAAGCTGTTATGTAAGGGAGTAAAAACAACTGTTCTGTATTACTAATGAGAATCAAACTTGGACTAGAAGGTAAAATTTTAAGTAGAGAGACCTCAGCTCAACCTTTTGAAAACACAGCATGCAACACTGAGAACAAATCATCTTATATGATAGTAAGTTTTCTGTCTCTGGAGGCACTGAAGCAACAGCTTTTGGACTTGTAGTTGATATTGCATAAGAGATTCTTCTCCTGCAAGAAATTATCTGAAATGTCTTCTGTGGCCCTTTCCACTTCTAAGAAGCTAAGAAAGAGTCCATTGTTAAATAATGTACTGCTTGTCTGAGAGAAAAATATATACATAATTTCTCTGAGATGCCTGGCCTGCTACTACACCTAGTAGTACTACATACTAAAACCAGTATGAATTTACCAATAATAATAATATAATAACAATATTATAATAAAGAAAATGATATTGGTTGGTTTGGAGGTTTGTAAGATGCCTGCATCATTGAATTCAGGTCTTGGTTACATCTTTTTGGGTCCCCTTGGCTTTCCCCCAACATGTAAGCATAAGTCATGACTATGAATCCTCATGATTCTCACCCTTGGATTCAATGCTCCCCTCTGATAATAAATTCCTTATAATGCTCTTTGACTATCTTTAAATTAGATTCATAGAAAATATATCTTACATCTCCACATAATTACAAAACAACATCATAGCAATACTCAAAGAAGAAAAGTAACAACAATTTATACTAAAACAATCTACATCGCAATATGAAAACAGATGGACACAACTACACTAATGATACACAGAAGTAATCAATAGTATGTTCTACATGCAGGCTCACCATGAATGTGACAATAGCAAATGCAGATCGATTCCAGGGTACTGTATTAGTGACTCAAAATTCGCAAACAACATTGCCATTGGAAACATGGCTTTCTGTAACAATGGACAACTCTTGTAAGGTTTCCAAGCAAAACAGAATACATAAAATCTTACCCCAGTTGAAAGAGTAGTTCATTCTCAGGAAATTCAGTGTTTTTTGAAACCAGACAAAAAATACTTTATATATATATTTATGTATATATACAAAGTATTATATATAAAGTATATATATAAAGTGCATGCATAGACTTAGGTTCTAAGCTCAGGTAATTATAAAAAGAGAAAGAATAGTCTGGGTGATATTAAAAAGTTATTTAAGATAGAGGACAATTCTTTTTTTTTCCTGGTTACTCTATCTACTTTAGAACCTCTGACATCTCTAGCCTCCTTACATTAATGCTTCTTCACCCCAGTTATTGTGAAAACCAGGATAAAAAAGCACCCACAAATTTCCAAAATAGCACCTGGGGGAAGTACTAAGTTATTTGAGACGACTGACATCAGACTAGGACAAGCACAGTATCTTTATCTCCCTTCCTTTAGCTGTGGGAGGCTGTTAGAGGCAAGGGATATCTTAAACAGAATTGACTTTCTGAATCAGTACCAACCCACTGCAGCCAAGGCACCTTGGAAACACCCAGTTCCCAAAGTGATCTGAGCAGGCCCTTCCATCCAATAAACTGACCCAGATGTGGTAGCTGGGATCTTACATAGTTGGAGATAGACATCTCAAATAAAGGACTCCTATTTTGAAATCAGAAAATGAAGTCTCATGTCCCTTCATGCAACTCTAGTACCAGGGCCACCTTGTGAATCATTTATTTGCCTAGACCAGGTAGGTGTTTGAATGGCTGTTTTAGAGCTAAAATAGGCCATGGCCCAGTTTCTACTGTGCTTAATCTGGTGAGCTTTTTTCACATTAAATTTAACCAAGGGTAATTATTTATTCCCAATGAAAAGGTAGTGTTTACGTGATTTATTAATTTCAAAATTACCAAATGCCATTTCCTCCATGAAAGTCTGAATAGGAGATATATAAAAGTCAGTGTCTGGAGGAATTGTGGGGAGATGAGGATGTGGGGAAAATATGGGAACAGAGTCATTCTGTCAACATCTAATTCTCAAAAGAGCTCCAGAATTGATGGCCTATCTATTCTTACTGCATTTCCCAGAACAGACATATTGTTTCAAGCTGATAACTCCTGAAACAGCTAGAGAAACTATTTTATTTTGCTCTAAATTTTGCCTGTTAGCAAACCACGTTCTCCAGATTTGCACAGAAGGAATAAAACTTCAGTGAATACATGTTAATGTTCAGTCAGCTGCTCTCATTTTTCCACATCCCTATCCAGATTTTTTTCTCACTCCACCCACAGAGAAAGAGGAAATATGGTCAGAATTTGCTTTTGCAGCAACAAAGTGTTTCTCCCAAAGCATCACGATGTGTGTGCGTGTGTGTGTGTGTGTGCGCGCGCGCACGCGTGTGTGTGTGTGTGTGAGAGAGAGAGAGACAGAGAGATAGAAATAGGGATAGAGCTAGAAGGATAGAGATAGTTCATTCATTTCTGGAAAGTAAAACATCCATTTTTATGAGACAAGGAAAACTTTATAAACTGAGGTCTTTACTGCAAAAAAAGCTTCTTACATCCTTATAATGACTTGCATTATACAAAACATTTTCAAAAACATGATTTCATTTTATCATCACTACCAACCCATGGCATAGGTATGACTGTCTCCCAATTATAAATAAGGAAATAAAGGTACAGAAATGTTCATAACTTTCCTTAAGTCACACAATGAGGAACTAGGGGACTGACCAAAAGAACAGGTCTCCTGAATCTAGGTTTAGTACTCATTCTAATATTACTTATCCATATAAATTGAGTTGTTTTAAATCATCATACTGGTAGGGCGCCACGGTGGCTCATTTGGTTGAGCATCAGCTCTTGACTTTCACTCAGGTCCTGATCCCAGGGCCATAGGATTGAGCACTGGGTCAGGCTCCACACTAAGCATGAAGCCTGTATAAGATAGTCTCTCTCTCTCTTTCTTTCTCTCTCTCTCTCTCTCTCTCTCTCTCCTTCTACCCCTCTCCCCTGCTCACACTCTCTCTCTCAAATAAAAATAAATAAATAAAATAAAACAAAATCATCATACTAGCAAGCTAAGCAGAAAGGCCCATAGAAGGTAATATGTAAAGGTCTCCAACCAAGTTTCCAATGTTTGTTTTATAAAAATATTTTGAAGATAGCTAATTTCTGTATCTCAGTATGTAAAACAATAAAGCTGTAAGAATTATATTGTAATTTGCTGAGGCACCAGTTGAACTAGTTTGGAAAAACTGAAGATTTCAAACTCTACGCTTAAGGTAAAGCATCAATAAGATATCAAATGCCGTATGATCTTAAATAACATTTAATGATAACACTTAGAATATGATAATTGTGAGAATATGTATGAATCTAATGATTATGAAATGTTCAATATATTTTTCACATAAAATTATTTTTAAATATAATTTTTAATGTTTATTTTTAAAAAAATTTTTAACATTTATTCATTTTTGAGAGACACAGAGAGAGAGAGAGAGAGACAGAGCACTACTGGGGAAGGGGCAGAGAGAGAGGGAGACACAGAATCTGAAGCAGCCTCCAGGCTCTGAGCTGTCAGCACAGAGCCCGATGTGGAGCTCCAACTTATGAGCCACGATATCATGACCTGAGCTGAAGTCAGACGCTCAACCTACTGAGCCACACAGGCGCCCCAGTGTTTATTTTTTAGAGAGACAGAGTGAGAGCAGGGGAGGAGCGAGAGAGAGGGAAACACAGAATCTGAAATATGCTCTAGGCTCTGAGCTGTCAGCACAGAGTTTGACGTAGGGCTCAAACTCACAAACCGTGAGATCATGACCTGAGCCAAAGTCAGATGCTTAACTGACTTAGCCATCCAGGCACCCCTTTAAATATAATTTTATACCAAGCTATGGTGCATATTGAAAAAATGCAACTTATTTCATTTGGCTTTCTGCTTTACACGTAGATGTTTTCAAAAGCGTAGAAGTCTCCTTAATCACATCTTGAATGTAAACCTGGTTACAAAGATAAATCGGTGTGCCATGTGTTATAAGGAGAGCTTGGCCTATTTGCTGCATTGTACTGAGTATTATAGGATCATGAGGTTATCCTTGATAAGAGTTTATTTTAAACCAGATTGTCTAGACTGTGGGACATTTCTTTTTTAAGTTTTTTTATTTATTTTGGGAGAGAGAGCAAGAAAGAGAAAACAAATGGGGGAGGGGCACAGAGGGGCAGAAGGAGACAGAGAATCCCAAGCAGGCTTTGCACCTTCAGCACAGAGACCAATGCTGGGCTTGATCCCACAAACCCGTAAGACCATGACCTAAGCCTAAATCAAGAGTCAGACGTTTAACTGACTAAGCCACCCAGGCATCCCTAGGACATTTCTAAGTCAAGACTGGGGATCCTGTAATAGGTATCTGCCACTACCTACACATGAACTTCTCAAGCTTGGCGTGGTGTCTCCGAGTTGGTGAGTTTAGTGCTTTTGCATGGACTCAGCATGCATTATATGATCGAGAACATTGCATTGATCATTCCCTATGCTAAGTGTTTCTATCCTCACATATTCCTTTGAGGTGGTACTTCAGTTAGGGTAATGCTAACAGCTCTCACAAAAGAAATCTGTAATTTCAGAGCTTTGTATAATAGAGATTTATTTCTCAAAGCAAAATCAGGCAGACGCTCCCAATCTGTAGGCAATCCTCCACCATGTGGTGACTCACAGACCAAATCTCCTTTCACCACAAGAGGCTACACTTTCCTAAAGCAGGGATCAGCCAACTCTGGCCTGTGGGCGGAATCTGGCTGCCAAGTGTTTTTAATGATCCATCAGCTAAGACTATTATTCAAAGTTTTAAAAACTAGAAACAAAACAAAAATATAATATTTTGTAACATAAAAAATTATATGAGATTCCTACGTAAGTGTCCCTACATAAAGCCTTTTTGGAATATAGCTACACTTACCCATTTATGTATCATCCGTGGCTGCTTTTGCAGTACAAAGACAGAATTGAGGAGATGCCACAGAGATTGTTCACAAAGCCAAAAAATATTTACTATCTGACTGTTGTGGATTGAATGCGTACCCCCAAATTAATTAATATGTTGAAGCCCTAACACCCAATATGATGATATTCATAAGTGGGGGCTTTGGGAGTAGAAGACATCAGGAGGGTAGGGCTCCCATGATGGGAATAGTGTCTTTATAAGTAGAGGGAAAGAACCAGAGTGTTCAAGAGCTCGCTCTCTCATTTTCTCTCTTTGCTGTGTGGGGACAGAGTGAGAAGGGAGACCATCTGCAAGCAAGGAAGAGGGCCCTCACTCAGAACCCAGACATACTGACGCTCTGAACTCAGACCTGGAGCTTATGAGGAATAAATGTTTCTTTAAGCCACCCAGATTATGGTGTTTTGTGATGCAACCCAAGCTAAGACACTAGCCATTGACAGAAAAAGTTTGCTGATCCTGGATCTAGAGCTTCCTTAGAGACTGAGTTCTATCCCCAGAAGAGTGGGCAACACGTTCCAACTCACAGCTTAGAGAGGTTAGTGGCTTTCCCAAGGGTTGATGATTCCATGTTGTATACCCAGGATCCAAACATAGGTGTCTTTGACCTCAAACCTCAAAATCTTAACCTTATTTCTTTACTGTTAGATGCTTGAATCTCCCCACCAGTATATTCATTCATAAATTCCCATACTGTATTCATCTTTGGGAAACCAATGATGTCAGGCAAATACACCTCATTACATTATTTTAATTTAACACGCATTGAGCTCTAGCCATTCTCTAATAATATCTTTAAGAAAACAATGAGAAGTGTTTAGTATGAAATATAAAAACCTCGTGTGGTGCTGTGTGTAATGATTATGTGACAAACAGTTAATAAATCTTCAGAACAATAACACTGCTTCCAATAATGTTTTATATTCCAAAATGATTAATTTTTAACAGTACTTTGTATCCCTTGTGTATAACGTCTTAGATCCCATAGGATAAGCAAACCAATCTCCATGTTACTATGAAACAGAAATAAAATATTATAGGATTTTCTGATGACTCTGAGGAGTGGAATGGCTCCTTTGGGACTGCAAAGTTAATTAAAATGAGCATAGAATTGCTATGCTCTATTACGGCACAATTATGCACTCCCTTCCTTTTTTTGGTTCCCTCCTTAAAGACTTTACAATGAAGGTCAAAGTGAGAAAAATAGATAGCTTTTTCTTCTAACTTTGCTTTTACATGAAATGAGTTCTATTCTTTTCTATGTATATGTTTAAAAGAAGCCAAGTTTTGCTACCTTGGAATTCCTTGGAGATCATCACCCGATATATAAGAGGATAGAAGAATTAGAGGTAAATAGTCGTGAAATATTCATAATAATAATTGCCATAGGTTTTCTCTACCTTATATTTAGACTTGCAGAATAAGCTTAGATAAATCGGTCAATATAATAGTGTATCAGAAAAAGTAGAGACAATATCTTGATTTTGATGTACTAAAGACAAAAATAGAACTCTTTCTTTAAAATATTGTTTTTAAACTATACTCCAGATGTCTTTCTAGCATCGGTAATTGTCTACACACACACACACGACATATCCCCAGTAAATGAAAGAAGACTTTCATTCAGATGGGACAACTTATTCTAAGGTGAAAGTGTCTTCCTGACACAACTTATTCTAAGGTGAAAGTGTCTTCCTGACACATACTGTGAGGTACAGATGATAAAGTCTCTCAGTTCTGTGGGCATAGGAAGGGTAGAATATGCTCGCTTCAGAAAAGATCCAAGTGTCTTTTGATGTTAACAGGAAGTATTATACAGTATCCATTAAACTAGAAGAAATGCAAGCTTCATGATGAAAGGAACTTACCCTGCATACTAAAACCTTATGTGTTCTTTCGTTTATTACTTGTAGCAAATTATTACTATTTAACAGATGGGAAATTTGAGGTTCTAAGAGTCCAAATTATTTTTCCAAGAACACATGCTTGATTTGTAGTAGACACAAGATTCAAACACAAACATACATCTCTCTGACACATCATGTGGCCTCTAATGTGATGACCATTCATTCACCATCCACATTTCACTTCACCTGACCTGTCAGTTCTTCCTAGCAGCCATAGCTTGGCTCTTGCAAGTCACTGGTGATGGTTACACATCTTTCAAATCTATCACATCAGAGAGTTCACAAACACCAAGTCAAGTGAGCTCTTTTCGGTCCCAGGTATCAGAAAAAAAAGCTTCATGTAAGACAAATAATAATGGTAATTTATTTGGCACATATAATTATTGTAAGGATTAACTTCTAAAAAGTCTTCCCTTACTAGGGGCGCCTGGGTGGTGCAGTCGGTTAAGCGTCCGACTTCAGCCAGGTCACGATCTCACGGTCTGTGAGTTCGAGCCCCGCGTCGGGCTCTGGGCTGATGGCTCAGAGCCTGGAGCCTGTTTCCGATTCTGTGTCTCCCTCTCTCTCTGCCCCTCCCCCATTCATGCTCTGTCTCTCTCTGTCCCAAAAATAAATAAAAACGTTGAAAAAAAAATTAAAAAAAAAATAAATAAATAAAAAGTCTTCCCTTACTAGCTCTAACATGTCTCTAAGGACCTCTTTTTCTTCATCTTTCTTCTTCATCTTCTATAATGCCCATTTCATTCCAAAGCTTGTCTCTTCAATATTCCAAGAAGGAAAACAGAAACACACAGAAATACATTACTTCCTCTTTCACAATGGAAGTAAAGGAAGAAGCTTCATCTCAACAATCCTTACAAATCTTAGATGCATTTTTATTAAATAATAGTAAATGACATGCCCAACCCAGAAGACTACTGTCTCCAGGAGAGTCTCAATTGTTTTGGCCTCAATAATAGGCTCCAACGTTGAAGTGTAGGAGAAGTCAATCTCCTGGAAGCTACATGGACCCACAAATAAAGACCAGGGGACACTAAAAAGCAAAAAGAGGGATAGATGTTTCAGAATTGGGTATATTATGTTGTAGTAACAAGTGATCCCCAAATCTTAGTAACTTAAAACAACAAATGCTAGGAGTTCTACTCTGTATCATCATTGCTTTCACTTCAGGACCCAGGTTGAACGGACAGCCACATTCTGGAACACTGTCAAATAGTGAGGGAAAAGAGAATGTGGAGAAATATGCCCAATCTTAATGAGTCTTCACTTTTGATCAAAGGTCAAAAGCAAGTCACATGGTCATGTAATTTCAAAGGAGGAAGGGAAGTTTAATGCTACTATGTTCATGGAAGAGAAAAGCTAGATTCTTTGTGGGGAACCTTCATAAACATTCCAAGAAATAACCAACAAACAGCCACCATGTCTACCCTCAGTTAGAGAAAGAGAGATGTTCTGAGTTGTAACACCACCAAAGGACTTCAAGAGGACAATGGTATAAGCTTGAAGAATCACAGGCCTCTCTAAATGGGAACGAGGGTGAATTGCTCTCAGGTACCCACTGAATTCTTGCCTCCTTCACTGATATCTACACTGCATAATAATAGTTGCATCACATAGTTAATACCAGGAGAATCAGCTACAATGAAGAAAATATATAGTGCTAGGATTAAATCATAAAAATACTCCATGTTCAGTTGTATGGCTGGGCAATAAATTCAAGTATCTGACTGACATTTCTTTAGAACTCACAAGCATTCCATTTACTCCAGAGCTAATGGAAGAGATATGATCAGAAAAAAGCAGAGACTAATTTTAAATTTCACTTAAAATCACTACTGATACTAAGATTTAAGAAACTTATTTGGATGCTGTCAGAGTGCATTGTCATAGATCTTTTTCTCCATTCCAACAACAACAACAACAACAACAACAACAATTTTTCTGAAACCCTGGCCAAAATAATTTAAGCTCTATAATTCTGATTTAAAAATAAATCTTGAGAAGCCATTGAGAAAATACATAAAAATAAATGAAAAGTAGAATGGCCTAATACACAAGAAGAGTTTCAAGACATTGCCCAGTGAAGAAGTGTGGAGGGTGGCCTCTGATGAAAAATGGGAGAGGAAAAAATCAAGACTCAATCCATTCTTGCTTTAGAAAATAAGCAATAATGCCTTCAAAAGAAAACTTTATTTTTCAATGTTACTATTTATTTTGGTAAAGGGAAATGAGAATCTTAATGACTTTGGGACCCATCACTTGAGTGATGTCATATGATTTTATGTTGTGGGAAGTGAAATGAAGAGAGTCTTCCCATGTGTACATACCACATTCTATGTCTTAAAGAATTTGATCATCTACTCTAAGATTTTTCTTTAATGATACCTATCCAATTAACTGTAATAGCTTCTCCTAGCCTAGGAAAAATATGGTTTCAATCTTAAGTGCTTAGAAGTGCTTGTTTCTTATTTCATTCAGTGAATATGTATTACATCCCAACTGTGCACAGTCGAGGAGCTAAGAACAGAGTGGTGAACAGTATAGACAAGAGTTCTTGTTGCTAAATTCCTTTCTTATGAAAGAAAGGGTCTTAGGGGTTTGATCTGGGTTTATGTCTCATAAGCTAGGAACTGATACAAAAGTGGGTTGGCTCATGGCTATGGGGTTGAGACTCATGGAAATTTTCAAAATCAGCATTCGAGGTCAAATGGAATGTTGTAACTTCAGAAAACCTTGAATTAGAACAAAGAAAAAAAGTCCCAAGGTTCTACATAGTATGATGTGAAGATAAAACAAGGAGAAAAGAATAACAAAAGAAAATGATTCCATCAGGTGGGATGGATCCTGGCACAGTTCTAACTTTAACGTAACAGTTCTCTTAAACTTCACAGGAAGGCTATGAAGGGAGTGCTTTTATTATTCCTACTTTATAAGTGACAAAACAGGCTTAGAGATCCAGGAACAAAGTGTCATACCCAAGATCACATCCATCAGCCTAGCTCCACAGTTTGTGCTCTTAGTAAAATGGAGCAAACAGATTCATTTTCTATGTATAAGGGCTGGACAATATTAGGCTTAGACAGATTATCTAAGCCATTGGAACATAAAACAGGTTTTCATTTATAGAGCATTGGTACCGACTTGCCTACATAGGAAGTAAACCATTTATTTCTGGAGACACATTTGATTAACCTAGAAGCACTGGAGATTTATAAAAGTCAGATCCATATTAAACTAATTCCAGCAACTTTGAGGATACAAGTTTTCCTAGAGTAGACGCTCAAGTATCATATTTATCTTGATCAAGCATGGCGTTAAAAGGGATAATGATATAGAATAAATGAATACATAAATGAATGAACTACGAATGACCATGGTTTAATTTTTCTTTTCAAACTTCTATTTTCTTAAGCAATTATTGATATTCTTTGTAAGGAATTAGACATTTTTCATTGAAGCAAAATAAATAGCAATTACACCATTCCTAAAAGAATTCAGAATGTCTGAAGAATGTATATCAGGATATACCACCCTGTTTGCTTCCTTCTGCTCGACATGGGATTGGAGAATGGAGCATTCATGCAGTGGTGATTCATTCATTGGATTCATCAGATGAATCCAATGCTTCTAACTGAAAACACATCCCTGTGCACCCTTAATTAATTTTCCAATTTTTGCTCTACTTCTAGTGCTCAAGCTCTGGAACCAAAACAAAACAAATAAACAACAAAAATTCTCATATAAGTATCACAAGAAATTTTGGTTTGGGTCATCGCCAATGGTATATATTTATTCAAATATTCCAATTAACTAAGAGCACGAGGCTCCCACAGTCTCAGACTGATTGGCTAGATAAAATACAGGATGCTTAGTTTATGTGAATTTCAGAAAAACAACGAATAATTTTCTTAGGATAGGTATGTCCCAAGCATTGTATGTTTGTTTGTTTGCTTGGCTTTGGCATATCTGGCAAGCCTATCACCAAGTTTTAAAGAAACAAAGGCTCCACTGGGAGAATGCTGTAGTACCAAACAAGTGTGTCTGCCAGTAATTGGTTCTGCTACCCTTATTAAGTTGCCTTGCCCCGCTGAACCTCAGTTCCTTCATTTGCAAAGGGAAAAGAGTTGGACTAGTTGAATTCTGAGGACCCTTTCCTCTGTACATTTCTAGATTCTAGTAGTCTGTAAGAGTCTGAACTACATACAAAGACAAGAAGTATGACGTCATTGTTTGTAAAATGTCCTGTGAGGCAGAGAAATTATAAAGCATTCACTTATTACCATTCTCCCCAAGAAGGAGAGAAAAAGAACAACAACAGCAAATTAAATAGACAATGGGAGTGGGAGACAGCTGTCTTCCAGAGAGTTCCTAAGAGGTAAGAGAGTGTGCCCTGGGATGTCCTCCTCTCTAAAGGCTCCTGCTGTTCTCTTTGGAGGTTACCATTTGTTCCACCCACAGGGTTCCAAAATTAAGAACTGGCCTCTTTTGTGGGGAAAAGTGATTTTAATGCATTTATAAGGAGCTAAAATACACAGAGATGTAAGAAAAATGTTATATGTTTTTATAAATACACAGACATGTAAGAAAAAAGATATATTTGCATTCATTTAAGGGATGCAATGCTGAATGTAATTGTTATAGCTCAAGTTTTAGGTGTTTTTAAAATTTTTTGCTTCATAAATTTTATTTTATTTTTATTATTTATTCATTAATTATTATTTTGTGTGGGGGTGGGTAGCAGACAGCAAAAGGATACAGCTCTGCCATCATCATTTATCAAACTTAGCAAGACTAATTCATACCCTTCACAGCACCCTCCCTAAGAGGTCCTTATGAAAGATCACCCCAGTGCCTTCATTAATTATGACACTGTTCATAATTGCTCAGCATTCCCCCATTCTGGCTTGAGTTAAATCAGAATGCAATTAAATATATGTAATATACGTGTGAACCAGAATACTAACAATTCTTCCCTTCCTGGGCATTAAAAATACAATTCTTCAACTTCTACATACTGTGAGCACCATTTCTTTTCAGAGAAAGATAAAAACACAAAGCAACTTCTCATTGTGGCAAGGAAATCCAGAGAAATCTTTTCATAATAAGACCACAAACAGGGCAATACAGGGATAGTTTGGAAAACTCACTGTGTAACATAGGACAGACCCTGTGGATATTTTTGGTGAGAGAAGTACATCATAAGCAAATGTAAGGTTAAGTGGAATCTTCCTCCAGGAACTGTATTTTTTAATGAAAGGGAGCTCAGTTGAAGCATGAATGTGATTATCTGTAACAAAGAGTCTCACAACTGATATGCTAATCACAGTAGAATAAAAAGACAGGGACACAGACAGGGTTCACCTTCTTTTGGCGAATGAGGACTGAAGCTTTAAAGCACCAACTCTCTATCAGGCTTGTACATTTAGAGGATTCCAATCCCATCTAATCTTGTAGGTTTCCCTGGGTATCTTCCATAAGACTTTAGCCCTGTTCGCATTTCCTGAGTCGTATACACAGGGCAGAGCGCAGGATAGAATCAGAAAACGTAATTCTCAATCAGGGTTTTTCAACCCTGACACTATTGACATTTTGGATAGAATAATTCCTTGAGCGACTTAGACTCTCAGGGAGGAAATCAGACTCTGGTAAAATAAAGTCCACAAATAAGTATATAAAAGGTAAATATATATATATATATATATATATATATATACACACATATATATGTATATATACGTGTATATATATATGTATATATATGTATATATATATACGTATATATGTATATATACGTATATATATATGTATATATATGTATATATATATATAGGTATATATATAATATAAATATATATTTCTTCTCACTGTGTTGTATCATTCTCATAGTGATAGAGACAACTTCGTATGAATTGTATACTTTACTCAAGCATCACGTGTTGGCTATAAATGTTATTTTTCTGTCTCTAGACACTTTATACGAACATTGCCTTCCTGATTATCCACTCTCAATACGATCAATACCTCTCAAAAAGCCACAGTTGTTTTTACATACAACAGATGGCTTTCATGGGTCTATCTATTCCTTCAAGATCTAGCCTCCACCTACTCTCCCAAACCTCCCCTCCTCCTTCTGCCGCACATGCATTCTCGAAATGCATGTGTGCTATCACACTGGTCAGTCTCTCAGCCTGGAATGCACATCTCCTCATCAGATTGTGAAGTCACTAAAAACAGACTCAGTGTGTTTCTCCTTTTCTCTTTTTTTAAATGTGTATTTTTGAGAAAGAGAAAGTGCAGGGAGGGGGAGACGGGTGGAGAGAGGGAGACAGAGGATCCCAAGAGGGTTCCATGCTAAGCACAGATGTGGGGCTCAAACTAAGGAACTGTGAGATCATGACTTGAGCTGAAGTTGGACGCTCAACCCACTGATCCACCCAGACACCCAAGTCCTTTTATTTTCAACACCAAGCAAAGGCCCTGTGATAGTAATGTTTGCTATTTTTAAAAACAATTAAATGAATTAATATCAACTCGGAAGAAATCTTAGGTGGCAGCTCTACTTTCTCTCAGGAGACAAATCACCTGTAACTCTTCAATTAGTTCCTCCTTGGAGTCAAAGTTAGACACAGAGTTGATTCAAAGAGTAAGTGTTCTCCTTTTTTTTTTCTCTGAAAATCTTGAACTCTGGTTACTGGTTAGAAAATGAAAACGGACTTCTTGTGTATTTACTGCACTGATTAACTTTAGGGTTTCAGTAGAGGGGTCTGTTGTGTAGTGAGTCAGAAATAAAAAGTGAAAAGAGAAAAACCTGTGCGTAAGACCCAGGTGCTTTAAAACTTCTGGACTGGGGCGTCTGGGTGGCGCAGTGGGTTAAGCGTTCGACTTCGGCTCAGGTCATGATCTCTCAGTTCAAGAGTTCCAGTCCTGCATCAGGCTCCCTGCTGACAGCTTGGATCCTAGAGCCTGCTTTGGATTCTGTGTCTCCCTCTCTCTCTGCTCCTCCCCTGCTTGCACTCTGTCTCTGTCTCTCTCTCAATAATAAATAAACATTAAAAAAAAAAAACACTTTTAAAACTTCTGGACTTAGCTAGTTTGGATGTGGGGTGGGGGCAAAGAGGGAAGAATGATATAAACCAAAATAATAAGTTTACCTTAAAAAGAGTAGGTCAATCATATAAAAATAAAGTTCCTTTGGAAGTAGCAGGAAAATCATCATGAAAGACTAAATAAGACATTTTACTAATTCACTATAGTAGAAGTCTATGTTGTTTGTTTGTTTGGCCAAGGAGGGCTCCCCTCTCAGCCAGTCTTCAATTTCAAAATTTGAATCCTGTACAGAGACCTTAAGGACCAGTGAGATCAGTGCTTTTCTCTACTCCAAGGGGAAACTGGCCACACAAAGATTCTAATTTTAGGAGTGAATTAAAATTTATTCTTTTTTTCATGCCACCTTAACAATATTTTTGCTATGATAGAATGGAAAATGTAGTGTCCTATCAATTCTCTATTGCTAATATGAGCCAAGAAAATCATCTAAATAAAGTCCAGTGGCAAAGAAAGCATGAATCATAAAGCAATGCAATGCCAAACTAAGCCATGTTTCATCAGTCACCAAAATTAATCCTGAATTTCATCAGCTCATGCAGACTGTGTCCAAAGAAATGTTCTGGGAGGCACACAGATTAAAATGAAGGACTGAATTAAAACACCAAAGTTGCATTTTATTTTCTAAACCTGTACTTTCCACTGGTAGTCAGTGAGAACATGAAAACAGACTTCTAGCTAAAACAATGTCTCCCCTAAGAACTACTACAGAATGCTGTAATGGGGCAGGTATCCTCTGAATGCCAGAGTTTGCAAACTTTTTCCTTCAAGGATCAGAGAGGAACTAGTTTAGGCTTTGCAGGCCTGTGGTGTCTGTTGCAACAACTCAACTCTGCTTTTGTAACCAGAAAACAACCACCCACCGACAACGCTAACTAATGCGTGTGGCTATGTGCCAATAAAACTATTTATGAAAAGAGGCAGTGGGCTGCATCTGATAGAAGGGCCACAGGTTGCTGTCCCCTGCTTCTTTAATATATTAGGCAACCAAGAACTGAGAACTGATGAGACTCAATGTGGAGTTTGTTGTTCTTTCCTAATTTCTCACTAGATACATGTTTGCAGTTAATACCTCACAGTCATTAATTTAAAATGGAACCTCCAGCGACTCTGAACTGGCAATTAGTTAAAACAAGGTAAACGTGTAAAACGCCTGCCAGTTAGCTATCTGATCTGCATCAATCCACACGTATTAAGTCAGTGAAAGAGCAGAAATGTAATTTTCCAGAACATGCAACCCTACCGCTCCGCATGCCTCTAATGAGGGAAAGCTAATTATTTTATTATCTTAACATAAACCTCCCCAAATTAAATATTTCCAGGGTTATAAATGGTTTGCCTCTGAGCTTCTCCAAAAGCTTAAAATCAGTCCTTTCACTCTGGCAGACAACACTCCTGGTCTCCTCAGAGTTCAAAGAAAGCCTTGACATCTTTCAGAGTTTTGGGTTTTGTTCTTCTCACAGAAAAAATAAGGTGCTACTGATGTTGCTCTCCTTATTGAGAAGAAAGTTCAATACCATTATATCCTGTTGACAAAAGGGTCCAGAAATTGTGAAAGAAACTGGAATAGCCGTCATCATTCTTCCTTTAAATCCAGCTCTAATCTCATCAGTGTTAACTGATTTTATTTGTACCTATTATACATTTTCAGTTTGCCAAATAAGTAAATAAACAAATTTGTGCCTGTTATACATTTTCATTTTAACCTCTTTCAAAGATAAACAAATAAATAGATTTATTTATTTATTCCTCTTACAAAAGCAGATTCAGTTATTTGATTATTAACCATTTCCTAGTTCTCTTCTCCTCCAAGCTGAATAATTGTTTTTATTTTCCTTTCTTAAATCTGTGTTGCTGGATCTGCCGAAATTTGTCATGAAAAACCCATTTGGGTGAGACTTTCTCTCAAGTTATTTAATCCCAGGGAATTAAGTTTCAGGATAATAGGCAGAGCGATGGGCCAAATAACCACATTTGGCTCCTACATTGTCTGTTGTTAACTCTTAAAGGCCTAGTGTTATCATATTCATCTCTTTGTCCTATGGTAAACAAAAAGCCACACTTCTTTTAAGCCACCAAGTAAAACTAAGTCATAAACGTCTGTTCCATGACCATTGGAGTGTGTTCCTTTCCTATGTTTCTTCAGGAAGAGCTAGGAAAACAATTTTTAATTTTCATTACTCATTTCTCATAAGACGTACTCATATGTAAATGTTTCATATTCCCCCAAATGTAAACTATTTCCCAGTCATTCTCTCTTTCATGCTGACTTTTTTAAATGCCCTTATTCTTCACAATATCCATTGCAAATTCATGGCCAATTACTACCCATACTGCCTATTCTTAATTGAAGTTTGAAACCCTCAACTACCTAAAATAAATGAGTTCTCTTGGAACTTTGGTGGCAGAGGACAAAACAAAGATTGCTACCTGCAAGAGTGCCTGCTGTCACAACAGGGCTAAAGTCAAAGAAGGGATGTGTTCCCCCGATTTGATTGCTCCCTTGGGGAGGAAATTGTGGCAAATGAGAATCCACTACTAATTCCTTTGGCCTGTCTTAAGGAGAGGTTCATGGCAAAGCCATAGAGCCCTCAAATCTCCCAGATAAGCCTATACTAAGGTACTTCATGCCTTGCTCAAATCTTCAGGTTTATTATATGTTTTTATATGAAGTTCTTAAGAATTACTTGTGGAGGGAATGAAGGGGAAAACGGAAGAAAGAAGAAAGGCATCATTTATATGACTTACATGATAACAGTTCCCTTAGTACAAATGACCAGATGTATGTTTTCATATCACTTGCTTTCAAGTTTAAAATGCATGAGTAGCTACCTGGAATTTCTTTTTAATAAAGTTGGAAAAAGGGGCTGTGGAAAAAAATTATTGTCACAATAACTAGATGAGTGAGAGTATTAGATATATTAAAGGATACAAATGAATACTATTTTCTTTTCAGATTGTCTCAGTATACTGTATTTTTATCTCCAAGTCTTTGAATTAAGTTTCCAAGCACCCAAATGCCATTTCTGAGTTTTTTGTTTGTTTTTATGGTTGATTCTTTTTTTTTTAAATATAATTTACGGTTAAGTTACCTAACATACAGGGTATACAGTGTGCTCTTAGTTTCAGGAGTAGATTCCCATGATTCATTGATTATATACAACACCCAGTGCTCATCCCAACAAGTGCTCTCCTCAATGCCTATCACCCATTTTCCCCTCTCCCCTACCCCCCATCAACCCTCAGTTTGTTCTCTATATTTAAAAGAGTCTCTTGGGGCGCCTGGGTGGTGCAGTCGGTTAAGCGTCCGACTTCAGCCAGGTCATGATCTCGCGGTCCGTGAGTTCGAGCCCCGTGTCGGGCTCTGGGCTGATGGCTCAGAGCCTGGAGCCTGTTTCCGATTCTGTGTCACCCTCTCTCTCTGCCCCTCCCCCGTTCATGCTCTGTCTCTCTCTGTCCCAAAAATAAATAAACGTTGAAAAGAGTCTCTTATGGTTTGCCTCCTTCCCTCTCTGTTTGTAACTATTTTTTCCCCTTCCCTTCCCCCACGGTCTTCTGTTAAGTTTCTCAAATTCCACATATGAGTGAAAACATACGATATCTTTCTCTGACTGACTTGTTTCACTTAGCATAATACACTCCAGTTCCATCCATGTTGTTGCAAATGGCCAGATTTCATTCTTTCTCAGTGCCAAGTAGTACTCCATTGTTACCACACCTTCTGTATCATTTTGGCTCTTTCCATAATTTGGCTACTGTTGATAGTGCTGCTATAAACATTGGGGTACATGTGCCCCTACAAATCAGCACTCCTGTGTCTTTTGGATAAATTCCTAGCAGTGCTATTGTTGGGTCATTGGGTAATTCTATTTTTAATTTTTTAAGGAAGCTCCACACTGCTTTCCAGAGTGGCTGCACCAGTTTGCATTTCCACCAACAATGCAAAAGGGTCTCCCTCTCTCCATCTCCTTGTCAGCATCTGTTGTTTCCTGAGTTGTTAATTTTAGCCATTCTGACCAGTGTGAAGTGGTATCTCAGTGTGGTTTTGATTTGTATTTCCCTGATGATGAGCTTTATTGTCAGAAGACTCTAAGAATGCATGAAGGGGTGGGCACTAAGGAAATGTTTGGGAACAACTCTAATTTGCTTATAGGTATAGCAACACTCAAGGTTAAAGGGTGCATGTCTTTTCCGAATGGAAGAATATAGATCTCTGAGAATCCAGGCTCAGTTCTTCTCAAAATGTCTATCTCATTGTGTTATCTAGGTAAGCAGGCTACTAAGAAAAACTATAGCAATCTGTATAGTGCAGAGTGTTAAAAACTAAAAGGAATAAAAAGTTTTTTAAAAGTTTTTTTAAAAAGCAAAAAAAAAAAAAAAAACTAAGAGAAAATTGGATCCTAGTTTTCCCAAATTCAAAGGCCTTATCAGAATTCATAAGACAATGTAACTTCCTAGTCTGCAAAGCTCACGTTCCTGAAGGCCCAGGGGGACTCAGCTTTTGAAGCTGCTGCCTACTCCTCTTGACAAGCTCAGTCTGCACTTTCACTGGAAAAAAAGAAAAGCAAAGGAGAGAGAGAATTCTTCTTTAAATGCTCAGTAAAGTGAAGAGACATTTGCTTTATTATTATGAATCCATCCTACCAGCTGCAGGTGGTAAAATTTAGCACTTGGTCAGACAACCCTCCAAGAAGATCCACAGAGGATCAGAAAGATACCCTGGGAAGTAACAGAAAATTATCAAATTCATAGAAGCATAGAATAGCGGTTGCCAAGGGCTGGAAGGAAGGGACAATGGAGAAGTGATGGTCAAAGGGCACAATGTTTCAGTTACAAGATAAACAATTTTTGGCGGTCGACTACACAACATAGTGCCTACAGACAATAATACTGTATTGTGTACTTAAAATTTGCAAAATGGGTAGATCTTATGATAGGTGTTCCCACGACACACACACACACACACACACACACACACACACACACACACTAATAATAATAAAGGGGACAGAAGACAACTTTAGGAGGTGATGAATATGTTTATGGCATTAATGGCAGGGATGGTTTCACAGATGTGTACACTTGGTACTCAAATTCACTGAGCTATAAACATGAATATATATATATATATATATATATATATATATATATATGTATGTATACATATTGCATTTCAATGATACTTCAACAAAGTGGTTAAAAAAAAGGTTGGCTGGTCATGGAAATGACATTCAAACCTTGGTTGTGCTTCCTGGCTCAAGTATGAGGGGAATTTTGCCTCCACAACAGTGGGAGGAGAAACTGTGGTAATGCTGAATTTTCTGCAGGTAATGAGAGATCAGAAAATTCAGGGACCAAAATTGATTTTTAGAAATTATCCTTAATGGTCAAAATAATAAAGCCAGTTCTTCATGCAGGTCAATATCACATTTCAGGGTATAAAGCTGGTGTTTAGAAATTTGAAACAAATAAGATTATTTTCACCAAATGGTGCAAAAGTGAAAATGTAGTCAAGTAGTATTTAGCATCATAAAAAAATAAAACAATCTTCACAGAGTAACCCAATATCTGGAATAGGCACTGGAGGAGTATGGGCATGAAGAAAGAGGCTGGAAATGCTGGGATGATAATAAATAATTATAGGATTTAATAAATAATTTAATAAATAATTATAAGGAAGTTGCATTAAATGCAGCAGGGGAAAATAACACCCCTGTATTGAAACACAGGAAAGGGAAATAACTTTAATTGACAACCATGTGTGGGACACAGCACTGGCACTTGATACATATTATCACCTTTTTTTATCCATACTGTGAGTGTATAAGACATTCCATTTACCAATAAATAAAAAGACACTCTGAGTTGTTTATGTTTTGCAAATGTTTTGCAGGATGCACTGTGTCAACTGAATATTACAAAACCTTTAAAAGGCAAGAGATTACGCCCTGGAAAATCTCTGTGTGTGTGTGTGTGTGTGTGTGTGTGTGTGTGTGTATAAATATATATAGTATGAATTCTGTGAAATGTGCTTCTGTCAGCCCCGTGTAGTCACAAAGGTTTATGTGGGGTTTACAACATCTCTTTGCTATTTTCCAGCTCCTGTTGTGGAGGCTGCAGAATGATGCTTATGGTACAGGTGGACTTGCTGGTGTGAAATCCCATCTTGACCATGCATGAACTATATGTCCTTGAGCAAGTTACGTAAGCTGCCTTTAGCTTCTCAACTATAAATGAGAGCTAATGATATCTACCCCATAAGATTTTTGAAGATTAACTATTTAAGCCTGAGCACAGTGACTAGGGTATACAAAAGCACTCAGTAAAAGTTTGGTGTTAATTTTGTCTGTTTTCTCTGCTGCTCTGGCTCCAATACTTGGAATAGTAATCAGCAAAGTACACAATCAATAAATATTTGCTGACTGATTGCTTAAATGTATCATTCTCTCTTCCAATTTTTTTTTTCCTGTAAAGATAAATCCCCTCCATGTCAATCCCCTCCTGCAAGACAAATGTAAAAGGCATGGAAGGCTTAGTCTCTGTCCAAATTGACCTGCTCTGTGTGAGGAAGGGCTGGGCCTTCACTCTGGTGTGAGAAAATGAGAATCAAATACATGTGAAGAAACGCTAGAAAGCTGTGCGGAATGAATACAGCAGACTTCTCTAGCAATGTGTTCTCCTTCAAAGAACCCAGATTCCATTAACTTGAGGTCAGCTTCCCTCATTGTACCTCTTGTTTGTCTCCCCTCCCCAGACATTTATTTCCCTGACATTGTGGGGATGAGCTGAACAAACAAAGGAGAAATAGAGCTGTAACTACCCTCACTGAGCCAACAGGACCCCAGTGTGTAATGAGACAGCTCAAGTTATTATATCACTTGCTTAAAGGAAACCCATGGGACCAGATGAAAGACGAGAACAGGAAGAGAAAGGGCTGTGAGTGTGTGAACATGAACTAAGCCCAGGTGCAGAGTCAATAATCCTCATTGTTTTTATAGAGATATTAGCTACCTTCATTTGCTCTATTTCAAGCGTTAATACTCCGTTGCAAAGGACTGTATTAAAATGCCATCGCTTCTACCACAGGCAAAGCTAACATTTAATGAGAAAATTCCTTGGGCCAGCGTTTGTACGCATCACTTTGCATACATTGCCACATTCAATCCTCACAACAGCCCTCGGAAGTGATATGACCCCAGTTTTCAGATGAGGAGATGAGGCTCAGAAACCTAACCACTCATGGGAAAACCATGCTATTGTTGTGTCAAGTCTGTATGGCTCCAAAATGCTTATATCTTTATCTTATAACTTTCAGCCATACAGGAATTTTGTGGTGGTAATTACTACTTGAAATGAGCAAACCTCCAAAGGATTTGACCATCTTTATTATTACATGGAGTTTTTGTTCATGGTATTATTTGTGTTGAAGAGGTGTTCATCGCCACTTAATCTCAATCAACCTACATTCTATTCATCAAAAAATGCTTTCTTGAGTGCCTCTGAGGTCCTAGTTTAATCCTATGTGACTTTTTAAATAATTTTGTCATTAAATGGATGCATGAAAAGTTTACTTTAGACATTCCATGCATTAAAGCAGCAGTGTATACAGTTCACAAATCTGTTTTCACCTGCATTCATTCATTTAGTTCTCAAATCAAATCCTTAGGGTACACTGGTTTTTCTCCTACCATTCTCCAGTTGAGCATCAGGGATGCACATAGCTTGTTAACAGCACAGCCGGAACTCAAATCCTGTGCTCTTCCAACTCCAAGCCCAGTGATTTCCTCCCTGAATCACAGCTATCCAGTATGATGACACTGCACTTGGAATCCATCCAGTATAAACCATCCCCTCCATCAGATGCTCCCTATCAGCAGATGAGCAAAGCATAGCTGTTGGAGTGGTGGTTCAGTGTAGCTAAATATTCATCAGAAGTGTGCACATTAACAGCCACACACAATAATTAAACTGAAATTAATTTCCTCAGTTAATACATGCCACAGAATTAAATTAAACCTCAACAGAAAACAGGGCAGACTGTAACTATTAATCCTCCCCTAAGCAACAATAATTATTTTTGCCAACATTTATTTCATTTGCATATATGATGTTATGTCGCAAATTTTCACATACCAGTGACAATTTTCTCTGCTTTACCAGATCGAGAATTAAGCAATATATTAGGTCAGATAGTCTGTTGGCAAAAAGTTCCAGGGATCCAGTTCGGGAGTAAACTGCTAACATTTGGGGCAGCCGAGTTCATTAATGTTAGGGCTCTAATTCACAATGGCATCCACTGATTGCAAATATTTGTATAACATATACCCCATTCATGACTGAAGAATAATTTTATGATAAATGGAAAGTACCTACAAGTCACATAAGAAATACTTCAAAAATTAATACATCTCTCATTTTATGTAGTTATTATGGGGATCAATCATGGTTTTCTCTGATTGGAAAATCGTGTTTGTAAAATTCATTGATTTAATTTTTCAGTAAATTCTTCCTGGAGATGTCTTATGTAAGCATAGCTATCAGTCCTGGGAATATAACAGTGAAAAAATAACCACAGATCCTTTCCTCATAAATCTTGCTTTCAGTGGGAGACAGACACAGCTACAACTAGAAACTAAATTGTTCATGCCAAAGTGCATAATGCCCACTTCAGGAAACAAAAAGTGCCTGAGAAATGACTATGAACCTGTCACTCGTTAAATTGTGAAACTTTAGATAGTCATTTAACCCACCTAAACTTCAGTTTCCTCATCTGTAAAGGTAGGAGTGAGGTGCAGATTAAAACAAACAAACAAACAAAAACAAAAACACAGAAACACTAATGTTTTACTTTATAGGAGATAAGTATTGCACTCAGTGTGTGCTCTCCATATACGAAGCATTGTACTAAATACTTTGCCAGTGTTTTCTTTCATTCCCCCTTACATCAATCCTAAAAGGTGAAATTAATATTTATCAGTGTTGTCATTTTATAGGGTTAACTGTGGTCACACAGCCAGTAGGAGATAATGACAGCTTTTGAACTTGGTTAAGATGAGTTTAGAGGTACTGTTATTTACTATTAGGTCATTTTACCAAGTAAGGAGTGCCAAGACAGACGTTAGCATATTTCTCCCACTATGTCATCAACAATCAGGACATTCACTAGCAAGAGTAACCAAGCTTTTTCCTTCCCAACTACCAACAATTTTTATATATATTTTTAATGTTTATATATTTTGAGACAGAGACCACATGCAGAGGAGGGGCAGAGAGAGAGAGAATCCCAAGAAGACTCTGCGCTGTCAGCACAGAGCTCAATGTGGAGCTCAGTCCCACGAACCATGAGATTATGACCTGAGCCAAAATCAAGAGTAAGATAGTTAACCTATTGAGCCACCCAGGTGACCCCCTCCTCCAACTTTTTATGTTTTAACTGATGCTTCAACCATGACCAAAAAACAAAACAAAATAAAAAACAAAAAAACACACACATAATGAAATTCTTAGTAACAAAAATGTTGTCTCCACTGGGTGCAGTTCTGCAGTTTTCATTCAAGCATATGCAATTTTTGAGAAGAAACATATGTGAACTCCAGCACAGAGCTGTTTATTGGCAACTGATTAATATTTCTTTGGCTGTGAGTTTATTGGGGAGTTGTGAGTTCTTTATAAATAGAATGTAGAAGCCTGTCACCCTCTCCCTGTTCAATTACCAAGTTTTATTAAGGAAATGGCAAAAAAAAATCTGTGAATTTGGTCTAGGATATCTACTAATAAAGGGATTGGCTGCCTATATGGAATCCTGACAAATGATATTTTTTAAGAAATGCCTTTAATACTCTGTTAAATAGACAAAAAAATACATAAATAGAAGGACACAAAAAAAGAATACTATAAACAAACCCTGAAGTCCTTTCACTGAGAATTTCATGGGCTGCAGCATATTGCTAAGATCAAGATCCTGTAAAACGTTTACACCCAATGTTTCTATAAACCTTTAAACACAAATAGAAAAATGTGACTACCACATGGCTGAATTGCTCTAACATAGTCTATTTGTAAATTCAATGGATTTTTTTTATCTTTTCCCAAATGAGAAGGAATTGACCTTATGATCTTATGTATCTCTTTGGCTTCCTTGAAAGAATCTCTTTTTTTCCCTTCTGGGTTTGCCTCTCCCTCATATAAGAATCAGTCCTCCTTCTGATGGCTCCTGATTTCTGTGTGGGAATCAATGTGGCTTAAGGGAATTTCCTTATTTTCCAGAGGAGGGTATGACCTAGGCAAGATGTGCTTCTTTTCCCACTGGACAGCAGTGGGCATGGGATCTAAACTGTTCAAGTCACTGAGAATTTCTTTTACAATTCTGTTTCTCTCTCTCTCTCTCTCTCTCTCTCTCTCTCTCTCTCTCTCTCTCTCTGTAGTTGTTGCTGCTGCTGTGAGCGCTGGTGCAAAAGCACTCTCATTCCTGCTTTTTATGCAAAGGGAATACATGGTCCCAGGAGATGCAGACAGCCATCCTGGGACCAGGGGAGAGATCACTTTTAAATGTAATCAACACAAGGAAAGACAGAGTAGGAAGGAAGAAAGAAAACAAACAAGGACATGAGAAAGGGAGAAAGAGAGGGAAGGAGGAAGAAAGGAGGGAAGGGAAGCAGAGATGGAGGAAGAAACGAGGAAATTCTGACCTCACTGCAATGCTGGATCAAATCTAAAATGAAGCTAGAAGCCACAGCACATTCTTTATTTTTTGCCCCAAATTCCCCTTTATTGTTAAACCAGTTTGAGTTGGCTTTTCTGTTAAGTGCCTCATGAACATTCTTACACTAAGTATATTAGAAAGACCCATCAATCTTAAGTCCTTTTGTACGTGTGATGAACTTCCTTTTCCGGTTCTCAGACTTTTGGAGCCTACCTAATTTTCCTTTGCCCATCCATGGTGTAAAGCAAAATATCTAAACTATATAACCACCCAACCTGTGTTCTAGTCTTGAATCATAAGAGGTAACAATCAAGAGTATTGGTTTTGGAGGCAGATAGATCTGGCATCCAATAGAGCCGGTTTTAGTTATCAGCTCCTTACCTGGCCTCTGCTCCAGTTCCTTTTATGTAACCGGATTAATTTATTTTGGCTTTCACAACAAATTACCACAAATTTAGAAGCTGAATGGACACAAACATATTATCTTATATTTCTATAGCTCAGAAGTTTAATATGGGTCTCACTGTCCCAAAAGGAAGGAAGGCCTCCACAGGGCTGTGTTCTTTTCTGTTCTCTCTGAGTAGGATGTTTCTTTTTCCAGCATTTGTTCCCCTTCCTCTATCTTCAAAGGCAGCAAAACAGGTTGAGTCCTGCTCACATCACTTCACTTTGACCCTCTCTTTTGCCTTCTCTTTCACTTTTAAGGATCTTTGAGATTACACTGGGTTCACCCAGATAACCAGGAAAATCTCCCTATGGTCGGCTGACCAGCAAACTTAGTTCCATCTGCAGCCTTAATTCCCCTTTGCAGTGTAAAGTATTTGGATCCCAGCAATGTGGATATGGACATTTTGGGGGGCCATACTCTGACTACCACAGTAACATGCCCTCTCCTTTCAGGTTTGTTGTAAGAATTAAATGGTATAAACCCTGCAAAGTGTCTTGCACATAATACATGCACTATAAATTGCAACTCCTATTATTAAGTCACAGGGAAGTGAGAAAGATGTGAAAGTCAAGTTGGTTCTTTGATATTCCTTATGCAACCTGTGGATCAGGGCCTTGAGGTCCAGAGAGAAGAGTGTGAAGAGTTAGCACTGCTCCTCCAGCCCACTTGATGATCAAGCCCATTCCCAAGTGGTCACCATTATCAAACTGCTTTCTCTCCCCAGTGCCCAGGTCTCTTGCTACAGGTCATACCTGGGTTTGTTCAAACTCTTGACATGCTGATTCCAAATACTCCCTAGACCTTAACAAAGCAAGCCTGTATTAATCCCAAACAATCTCATAAATTATTAAACCCAGTGGTTGAGGATGTTGATTGCTAAAACACCTGGGAATGTAAATTATTACCTTCTAACAAAAAACACCAAATCTCTAAACACATTTATCCTAAACTAAGCTGTTTTGATTCTCACCTCCATGATATCTGTCATAATATTACACCCGTATTATCTCTAAAAGATTGTTTAGTGGCACCTGCATGGCTCAGTCAGTTAAGCGTCTGACTCTTCGTTTTGGCTCAGGTCTTGATCTCACAGTGCCTGAGATCCAGCCCCATGTTGGGCTCTTAGCTCTCAGCAGAGAATCCCTAAAGGGATTCTCTGTCTCCCCCTGCCCCACCGACCCTCTCCTGTTCATGTGTGCCCTCTCTCTCTCTCTCTCTCTCTAAAATAAACATTTAAAAAAAGAAAGGTTTTTTTTTTTACATCAATCCATTTATTTCAATCAAAATTATTTTAAAAGAAAACTTTATATCAGCACTTAAAAAGAAAGCCACTAGTATAGTCTGCCATAAATAGAAAGTAACCAAAAAGGTAAAGATAAGATAACAAAAACAATGTCATTCAAACCGAGGTGGTTATTGCTGCTGGCCAAGACTCTGAGCTGAAAGGGAGAAGAGAATGGTATTGCAAGCCCAAGAACCCAAATATTCCTTGACACAGAATAAATAAGTAAATTGTGGTATAGACATACAATGGAATACGAGATCAAACGCTACAAATCACAGAGAACGTTTAGGCCTGCTGTTACAGCATCAAGCTGGTGGCTAGAGGGTATTCGAAAATGGTGTGACAGGGCTGCAGGGTTCAATAAATTGGGGTTAATGCAAGGTGATACCGTATCTGAGAATGACAATGTGAAAGAGGCCACAAGAAGTCTTCCTGAGAATCTGTATAACGACAGGATGTTTCTCATTAAGTGAGCAATGGCCCTGACCAGGAGGCAGCAGATTTGCCTAAAGAGCATATCCTAATATATGAGGAGGATAAATTCTACCTTGAACTTCTGAAAGAAGTTATTTGGGAAAGAAAAGAGAGAGAAAAATGGGCAAAGAAATAATTGTGGGGTTGAAATCTGTGGTTGCAGATGCTATCAGATATTTTTAAGAAGTTGGGTAAACCTGAAATGTATGATTTAGAACTACTGGAGCTGCAAATGTATTACTTTAAATAAATGTCTACTGTAATTATTTTTAAAAAATGTATGTTTATAGCTGATCCTACAACAGGGATGAATCTCACAAATGTGGAAGATAGCTCAGAAAAGACAGATGCAAAAGAGCACTAGAGGTAGGACAGCACTGCACTGACATAAAGTTCAACACCAGGCAAAACTAATCTGTGCCACAAGTCAGGACAGTGTCAGTGTCCATCCTAAAAGCAGCAATGCTTAGGCAGGGGCACAAATGGAACTTGCGGGGGCTGGCAAGGTGCTACTTCCTAATCTAGGTTCTGCAAACTGGCATACTTATTGTGTGTAATGTACCAAGCTGCACATTTAAGATCATACTTTTCTTAAGGTTTGTTACATGTCAAAGAAACGTTTGCTTAAAAAACATCCTCTCTGCAAGCACACACACTAGCAACAGACTCTTTCTCCTAGATGTAATCTAAAGATTCACTATCACACCTTAAGAAATGCTGCCCCAAGCCAGAGCAATGATGATAATAGAACACGTAATAGACTAACAGAGGGTCCCTATCTGCTGGAGGACCACTTCCCCGAGGCTGAGTTGGTGACCTTCTCCTACACTTTCAGAGGACCACAGGGCTTACCTAGATCACAGCATCTATCTCTCTGTATTAAACGTGATTATTTCCTAGCCTGCTTCTATCAGGCCCACTTCCTTGAGGGCAGGAACTAAATCTTCAACTGCAGGACCTTAGCACCTAACAGGGTATCTCACAGGGATGCTCCATAACTATCTGTGGAATGTATGAATGGATGAGGATATGAATTCATCCTATGACATAAACTGTACTGAGCTGGCAGAGAGAATAAGGACATGCATCTGGCAATGGGGAGCAATTGCACATAAATCCTGACACTAGTATATTTACAAGTTTGAAGAGAAAGGGGGTCTGGGGTACTAATAATCAGCCTGAACCCCACTAGAGGACAACTGATATTACTTTGCTTTAAAACAGCCTTGAGTAGAACTGTACAGAGTCTGGTACTTTTTACTATTTAAAGGGCCCAAGGTGGTGCTAGAGCTGTAATATCAGTAATGAAAGCAAATGTGTGAGCTGCTTGGACCTATTAAAGATAAGTTATTTCAGGTGCATTCAGAATAAGTACAAATGGAGAGGTAGAGCCATTTCTTTTTTATCCTTGCTGGGGATGAGTCAGAGAAATAGGTATGTCTGAATTCTCCAGATAAAGCCCCAAATGCCTTTAAGCCACTAATTTACATTTTTTTTGTGCCATAGGCAGAACCAATATTTTGTATGCATAAATGTGCCATACTTATTATTATCTAATGTTACCTAAGCCCCAACATCCTTAGAAAAGTACCTGGTGTTCAGTAGACATTCAATAAATGAAATGGATTCTATCAAGCCCAACCACTATCTGTGTGCCACTGAAAAATAAAAGAGAGAGAGAAAGGCACCTGGGTGGCTCAGTCAGTTAAGCGTCCAACTTCGGCTAGGGTCATGATCTCACAGTTTGTGAGTTCGAGCCCCACGTCAGGCTCTGTGCTGACAGCTCGGAGCCTGGAGCCTGCTTTGGATTCTGTCTCCTTCTCTCTCTGCCCCTCCCCACTTGTGCTCTTTCTCTCAAAAATAAACAAATGTATAATAAATAAATAAATAAATAAATAAATAAATAAATAAATAAGAGAGATAAAGAAAGAAAAAAAAATGTAGAAGGGAGGGAGGGAAGGAGGGCATACAAGAAAGAGAGAGAAGACAGAAGAGACACAGAGAGGTAGAAAGGTAAAGACATGGAGGAAAGGGAAAGAAGAGAAGCAAAAAGAAAATGAGGGAGAGAGAAAATAAACAGAGGAAGCAAAGTGTACATCAGAAATACAGTTAATTCGAACAAAACATTTTGGAGGTTATACTAAAGTGAAAATTAAAAAAAAATAACCAATAAAGTGAATTCTAAATGTATTCAATAATAAGAGATGGTATTATTAAATTAAAGCTAATGATGCTAACCCAGATCGAAAAGGGAAGGACAAATGATGATGGGATGTAATTACTTTATTGCCCTATATTATGGAAGTTTCTGCTTAGATATTCAGATCTCTGAAATGGCCTGAGCTACATGTAGCAAGAATCGAAAGAGCGACTAGACTGTGGAGAAATGCACCAGACTGGAAAGTCATCACCAATGGAGGGAGTTCATTTAACACCCTGTTCTTCAGACTTAGGAAAATACGAAATAAAAAGAAAGGTATTCATACCAAAAGACAAGCAAGAATGCCCATGTGTCTATATTTCATCTCAGGGATGATATAAAAATTACTGTCCAGGCTATC
Source organism: Puma concolor (assembly GCF_028749965.1). NCBI lineage: Eukaryota > Metazoa > Chordata > Mammalia > Carnivora > Felidae > Puma > Puma concolor. The sequence continues at coordinate 123,196,016 of NC_141668.1, forward strand.
AGAAGTGTTCTTATAATTCATAATTCTATAAATTATTGTTATTCATTCATTGTAGATATCCTGCTGCTAACTTTTGAAAGGAACTTTCTTACTCTTACACATCATTTTACACAATAGTTGGGTATATAGGATAAATGCAACCAAAAGTGACTAAATACATGAGCTAGATGATATATGGTCATCTCTCAGTGGTAGACTGTATTACTATTTGCCCCAAATTCCCTCTTTAGCATATCCCTCCCTGAGGGTGAATTATATGTTACTACTCTGAAGTCAAGATGTTTCATTGTGCTTAATTGGAAGAAGGCAGAAGTGGCATCTATCTTTTCTAAGTAGAAGCTCTAGGGCCAGGATGCAAGTGCCAGGTTTCGTCTCCCACTGACACAACCATCAAAATATTCCTGATAGAGGCTGCTCATCAACCTAGGTCCTACAGTAAATACAACATGAAGCAGAGCTGCAGCCCACCCCCAAAGAACATACAGTGTCCTTTCATTTTATAAGCCACTGAGATTATTGGGTGTCACAGAATAATTTACTGTGTCCTGAATGATGCAATGCCAAACAAAATAAGTGAAACAACAATGAAGATCAAATATATGAATGCATTAAATTGCCCAACTAAGAGCTATCAAACACACTCTATATGCAGCCTGTCCTCACTTCTGAGTATGAATTATGAAGAAGACAAGGACTTTATCTTCAAGGACAAACAGATCAGAGTTCCAGAATCTCACAAGTAAGGAAGCAACATGGGCTTGAGAATTCTGGAGAGGAACTGCATAGAGAGAGTTGCATATTCAGTGGGACACTATCAGAGAGGCATCTTTGGAGGGGACATTCCTAGTAGAGTAGGTAGCATCACTCAAACACAGGCACAACTAAAAGGGAAACTTTGTGCAGGGGGAATAATGCAGATTTAGAAACAACCAGAGCTCGGTGAGGGGAAGGAAAAGCCTTATAAACAAATTTAGGCATACCGAGGCAATGGGAAATTAATGGATGTTTTTAAACATAATGTAAGAATTTTTAAGTGCCTGTGAAAAGATAAACAGAGAAAAGAACTGGACTGGGGGAATGAAAGTCAAGTCCACTTTTTTTTTGTCTTAATATGATTTTATCAGGATTTTTGGTGTCATTAAAGTCAAAATGTCATCTTGTCAAAAGTATGTATTGAAGCAAATAACTTTCAATCTCATATTTCATAACCACTGACAATTTGTGCTTTATGAAATGAATGTCAGAGCACCCTGCCTACCATGAATACACAATATTTGTTCAGTGATAGCCAAAAAAAGATCATATAGAAATTTAAAAAGATAGCAACTAATGTCTACATAAGACCTAGAAACTACAGATTCTTAAAAATTTAATCTTTTAATTGATCAGTTGCTGGGAGTTAAAACGTAAGACTCAGAGCAGAATGACAAGTTAGGATATGGTACAGTTTTTTGGCTTGTTGTTGTTGTTGTTTAATGGGTGGAGGTGACAATGTTAAGTATTCATTACACCCCATTTCCTTTTCCTTTTTCTGGGCACAGTGGAACACTTCTCAGCTTCCCTTGCAATTAGATTAAAGTCATGTGATAAAGGCATGTTTACTGGGAGCATGCCGGTATGTCCTTTTTAGTGTACTTGTTTTTGTTTACTTCTAGATCTACAAAGGAATTTATTCTCTTAACCAGCAATTCCCTAGACCTACTACTTACCAACACTAACTTTCTAAAACTTCAAAAAACTATATTAGCAAAACATACAAGGGTGTAAGGAGCACTTAGCACTTTTAGAAGAACCATATAAAGAAAGACATCTAAACAAATGGAAATACCTTTAGAGGAACAAAAGACACCAGTCAAAAGAGTAAGGTTATTTTACTTCTAAATATCTTAGAGTATGATCTAATTCAAAATTTGTTAACTTTATGCTCATAAAATAGAAGAGTAGCAGCTTAATTTTAAGTGACTATATTTCTAAGCTCCAATGGAGTCTCTTGATGAAAAAGAAAATATGTTTGAGGATTCCTGAACCTTAGACTCACAAGTATTTATTGAACTCTAAGGACATTATATGGTTCGCCTGTTTATCTTCAGAACAACCCTAGCTGATGTGCATACATTCCTGGCATTCCTTATTTACCTAAAAGGATATGGAATCTTAGAGAGAGAAAGTAACTTATTAATGCCACACAATGGAGAAAAGGCTAGAGATGGGATTGTAACCCAGGTCATCTGACTCCAGAAAGTATACTCTACAGTTTCTACCACCACCCTCCCTTGGGGGTTTGCTAAGCTTGAAAACTCATTCCATTTAAACAGATGTGCCACTCTCTCTCAAATTAGTTTTTTTTCAGCATAGGCTAAATAAGTGCCCAGAATATGATTTAATCAACAATTATAGCCTCTAATACTCCAGGTACACTCTTTGAATATTTAGAGATGTCTAAATCACCTCTTTGGTATAAAAAGTGTACCATGGAGTCACTCAGAGGCACTAAAACATGTTGGCATAATATTTTGATGTCCAGAAACCAGGTAAACACAAAAGTAAAAACAATTAAAGTATTTAACTCCAAATGAGGTTGCAAGGTTGGCATGGCAGGGGGAGGGGGGGAACACAAACAAAAAAGAGAATTTTGTAGTTCCAAACCTATGATTTTCAAGTTTCCTATTTAGGACCAAAGAGGAAAATGCAGGGACCATAAATCAGCTGCATATCACAAATCTTTAAGAAGCTACAACCACAACTTAAATAAATCCCTGCAAATGCTAATAGTTTATGTAATTTTTTTCCTAAGCCCATTTTCTCTAGAAAGGTTTGGAATACTACTCCCCATATCATGGTGGCCAAAGTCTCAGTTCTCATTTCCTGGAAAGATGGGAGAAAAACTGTGTTTGGAATGATCTTCCCCCATCTAAGTACCACAGACAATTAAGGCCCAGCCAGCTGCTGCAGATGTGACTATTTAAAAAATTGCTATAGATAATAGTCAAAGTATGGAAAGAGTCAAACGTCCATCGACTGATAAATGGATAAAGAAGACGTGGTATGCATATGTGTGAATGAAATCTTGCCATTTGTAACAATGTGGATGGAACTAGAGTGTATTATGCTAAGTGAAATAAGTCAGAGAAAGATGAATATCATGATTTCACTCGTGGAATTTAAGAAACAAAACAGATGAACTTAGGGGAAGGGAAGCAAAAATAAGATAAAAACAGAGAGGGAGACAAACCATAAGAAACTCCTAAATAGAAAGAACAAACTGAGGTTTGCAGGAGGGGTGCTGGGTGGATGGATGGGCTAAATGCATGATGGGCACTAAGGATGGCACTTGTTGGGATGAGCACTGGATGTCATATGTAAGGGATGGATCACTAAATTCTACTCCTGAAATCATATTATACTATATGTTAACTAACTTGGATTTAAATTTTAAAAAATGAGGAAAATAAGTAAATAAATAAAATCTGTTATGAAACTCCCTCCTACCCCAAAAAAAACAATTGCTGAATCCCATTTAGGAGGTGGTTATCAGAAAATGATTCATCAATGCCACCATTAGAAAGACATTGTGCTTTTTTTTGGTCTTTGACTATAAACATTCTGTGTTAAACTTTATGGAAAACTTTTTTTTTTTTTTTAAGTATAGTCAGTGATGGCATCTTCACTAGAATTTTACTACAATGTGAAACCTAAAATGCAAAGCATACATTGTGACTGGATTTTTATGTGTTTGAAGTCATTTTTTTTTTTTCTGGATAAAAACATGTAAATACTCAAGGAGTACTCTCCTTGAATCCCACAGGATTTAATGAGAATTTATGCTGCAACAGACTTCCTCCTAATTTTATTCACTAAGAAAAGCAAACAAAGCAACAAAAAAAAAAAATACTATTTCCTTTTACAGATTCAGCGTTAAAAAGGTCATAGTTAAAAGATCTCTACTCTTTATAAATTTTCCTTTTGAAAATTAAGAAAAAAGGATACTAGTACCTTTGTTAATGCTTGCCCAGAAGAAGGCTAGGTTCTTTGAAAACTTACAATGGACATCCCATGAAAAGACACCCTTAAGATTAAAAATTCATATTTTTTAATTAGAAGGGATTGCTATAATTGTTTGTAGGCTTGATAAAGGAGAATTTTTAGTAATTGAAAAACCAGTTTCTGTGACAAAAGTAAAGATGCTGACTGACATGATGGTGGAAAAAGTAGATAGAAGTAGACATGAATGGACAGAATCAATATGTTTTTACACCTGACACTGAAGAAGACCATAGCAGCTCTTCAAATCATGATTCACTATTGTGTCCAAAAATCACAATCAGTTGGAAAATGCACTCCAAGTAATTTTCATGACAAGTTTCTGAAGTGTGTGAGTGCTTTACCATCTTTTAATAAATCAGAATAAATTCAAAGTTATTTCTGTGTTATCATGGTCCTCGCTCACTTGTACACAAATAACCTTTTCTGAGTAGGAAGTAAAAAAGTTCATTGCAACCTTATGTACCAACAGGGGTACAGTCAGTTAAGTTTCTGACTCTTGATTTTGGCTCAGGTCAAGATATCATGGTTTCTGACTTCAAGCCCCACATCGGGCTCTGTGCTGATGGTGCAGAGATTGCTTAATATTCTTTCTCTCCCCTCTCTCTGTCCCTCCCCTGCTCGTGAGCACACATACTCTCTCTCTCTAAAATTAAATAAACATAAAAACTATATATTCCAGGATTGGAAAACTATGGCCAGTGGGCCAAATCCGGACTGCCACCTGTTTTTGCAAATAAAGTTTTATTGGAACACGCCTACCTCCATTCGTTTTTATATCATCTATCGTTGCTTTCAAGCTATAACATCAGAGTTCAGTAGTTGCAACAGAGACTATACGGCCTGCAAACTCTAAAATATTTACTATATGGGTCTTTATAGAAAAAGATTGCCAACCCCTGAATTAGGTCATGAGGTCTGTAAGATTGTCAATTATTCCTATGCTATAACATGTCACTCTAAAGTTATTCACAGCCCCCCCAACTTAAATATGAGATAGTACCCCAAAGATGTAAAAAAAAAAAAAAAAAAAACCAGTAGAGCACTAGGATTATAATCATGTTTAACAGAATTCTTTGGAGTCCAAATGATCTCCTTTTAAATATTAGCTCTCCTATTGACCTCTATTCTGTTTTTTCGGTAAAATGGGAGAACACATGTCATGGGATGTTGTAGGGCTTCAGTGAAATAAAATATGTAAAGGATTTAACATGGTGTATGACAAGAGTAAGTGTTCATTAAATAATAGCTTGTTGCTAATGTTAATAATGAGAAATCCTACATTATTATCACAGGGAGCTAGATGTCCAGGTCAAAGTAATAACTTCCTTCTTTATGCCTTCCCTCACGTAGGTACTCTTTGATGGGAAAAGGGAATGGAGAGCCATTTATGCAGAACAGCATCAGTTATTCCCTTACCTCTGGATAAGATATTGCCTGTGTCTGACCCACACAACTCTCCTTCTTGGTCTACCACATAGTCATAGCCAGAGAAATTCCTCCTTATCTTTAGAAGTGAAATACTATGCACTTTCCTGCCTCAGTGACACCCAAATTGAGCACAAGGTAAGTTAGGGTGTCTAGAAACAGCCTAAGAGTCCTTAATGGTCCACAGCAAAGCTACTAAGAAAAAAAATATAGTGAAAATATTCATTGAAATCAATAATCCCCAAATCACATTAATGCAGTGTTCTGGGTAATAATATAAAACTTGATGCCTAAGGTACTCAAAGTTATCAGGCCCAGAGAGGCCATAACTTGGTCCCCAGTATCAGACTCCTATTTTGTTTTATGGTGCTCTGTACATGAGCTATAGAAACTACTTCTGAGAAAACCCTAACTTCCAAATCTCTGACTTTGAATATATAAATCATATCAAACTACTATTTGCCTCCAACAGGAGTGAAAAATACAAAGAACAATGTCTACTATAAATTGCTTTTAAGGCAGTGATTTCTGATACAAATGATCTGGAACAGTACTTCTCAGAGTAGCAATGATAGAAGATCCTTTTTTTTTTCTTTCCTAATCTATTATGGACTGAGCCTTTAAAAAATACAATAATAAACATAAGTTACTAGTAAAAATGAAATAAAAAATATATACAAAATTAACAAAACTCTAGGTTATCATTTATTAAATTCAAGAGACACAAAAATGACTATCAAATTGCTCTAAAATTTTCTGGATTCTTTATTTCTGTGCAATCTTGTTGCAGACCAGGAACCAACAGTTGGCAGCCTCTCACTGCTCCATGCTCTACATCTGCATAGAGTAGACAGATCTGGAACTTCCTGGACTATGACAGTAACTTGAAATTGTCCAAAATAAGCCACTGTTGCAAAGATACCTTCCTCAAACCAATCACAGAGGCCACCAGGGAGGCATGAATTAGGAGGACAGATAAAGAGGAAGGGCAAAAAAAGACTCTCTGGTTTAACTGCGTATCATGTATGATTTAGATTTTGCGCAATGAGCATGTAGTTACTACTTAGCTGCATTTAGAATTTTCAAAAATGCAATTTACAAACCAATTAAAGCACTTTAAGGTGGTATATTTTATTCAAGATTAACTAAATGAAATGGAGAAGGCGAGGACATAAGAGCAGGCTAAGCGAATGTTATAGGTTCTCAAAAAGCATATGTTGAATTAATGTCAGTTTTCATTTTCACTGAGCACACAGACTTGATGATAAGCTATATGGGTACAACAGTGAACAAGCCACAATACTTATTCTTATGGAATTCTAGTTCAGAGAGAGATATGTACAAATTCATTACATCCTTACAAAATCTATGCTAGAAATTCCTTCAGTATAGAGATAGGGAAAAGACAGTATGTCATTTTTCCCAGAGTGCAATTTCTTCATGGTATTGAGGGTATGAGTATAGTTACTGAGAGATGATTAATTAGAAAGGTTGGTCATATCATCTGGCATACATTTCTCACAAGTTTGTGTCTAACACTTGTAACACCCAAATCAACATGCTCTGCCCCATAAATTGCCATCTCCACGCCTTAATTCCTGCTAACTTCTGCTCTTCAGATCACTGAATACATACAGAAATGGGGTTATCATGGATGATTTCCATGGAAATGCTTAGCAAGTACCATCTGATGCCCAGGCTTCTCCTATCTATCTTGACAGGAGCAAGCAAGATCATCATCAAGAATTGAAATCTTGATCTATACATCCCATTTTTAAGGTCCTGGGGCAAGAAAAACAGTCAAGTAGACCCTGTGAACTTCCCATTATAATAGCTTTTGTGACATTCTCATAAAAAGGGTGATTTTGTTCACCAATCAGAAATATTGCCTGACCTATTATCCGCCTATGGCACTGGCAGTAGAGACTTGTTAACAGCTTCAGAAAGATCAATTCAGGCTTTCCCAAACTACTCAGGAAGACAACTTCCTGTGCTCATCTACCTGGTATCAAGGAACAATTGTAGACAGTAAAAGAAAAGGAGCTCCTGTGTGCGATTCCACACAGAAAATCTAAGCAACGATTTCCTGCATTAGGATAAGGTGATTGTCCTACTTTATTTAAATTCACAAGGGCAGACACACTGTCATTCAAAGACTGGCTGAATCACCTTTCCTCCCCCCAATGGATTCCTCATCTACTTGAATGAAGCATGTTAATGGGTCACCTCTGCAGTCACAAATTTGGCTCATGATTAGAAGTTGAGAGACTCAGGAATTCACTTCACACTGCATATAGATATGACAGATGCTTTTCAATTCCTTTTTCGAATATTTGCTGCTAGTTCTTACTCCTATCTTTATGCATGCAATAGTATCCCTGGGGGAAATGGAATTTGGAGGTTCTTAATTATTAATAAGACAATTCATAAAACCATTTCTATATTACAGTTTGGCAAAATCACACAGTCTGGTGATTTCCTTCCACTACTATCACTACCTAATTATTTATATACTACTTCCAGACAGGGCTTCCTAAACCCCACGTCTAATTGCTTCAATAGCTACTTTAGAAATTGATAGCTCCTCAGTATCTACAAATTAAATATAAATACAAAACATTAGAGTGCAGTACAGTATAATGGTTAACAGTTTAGCCTCTAGAGTCAGACTACTTACTTTTAAATCCACACCTTGCCCTTAATTGACTGTGACACTTAAGCAGGTTATTTTATGTCTCTGTTTTTTGTCTATAATGTAGGAAATTATAAAAATGTTTATTTTATGTACATAACACACATATTATAAGAAATATGTGTATTAAATATTATACACATGTTAATATAAACATATAAGATATATTTAATACATACTATATAATAAATATATTAACAAATATATATAAATAGTATACAATAAATATATGATGCACAACATATCTTGCTTATTATATACAATGTCTGAAATATTTGTATTTGAATAAATATATGTATATATGTGTGTTTATGTATACATATATGTGTGTGTATATATATATACATACATATATATAAGATTTACATATATATCTTAACGTTCACTTAGAAGAATACATTGCTGGGAACAGTGGTACCACACAGGGAATTTCAGCTACTTTAATTTTATAAACTTTGCATCTGGCATTCAGTGTGGCCCAACCACACTGGGCCCAAGCTACTCTTTTTGGCTTTATCTGTCATCCTTTCTTCACACATAGCCTAAATTCCATCCAGACTGTGTAATTACTATTCATGTAGCTTTCCAAACTTCCCAGCCACCATACATTTCTTCCTGCTGCCTGAGCTGTTAAAACCACTTTGCCCACAAATCTCATTCAGGATACCATCCTTAAGGTCACTTAAATATAACTTCTGGAAAGGTGCTCCTGGTCTTCAAACTCCCTCCTTAGAACAGCTACTGAAGAATAGCAAGTGAGTTAACTTTGATTTACTGACCATGGCTCATGGAGACTCCACGGAGAAGAAAGCACAGATGAGACCTGAGAAATTAAGAGCACCATGGGGTGTTAGTGATGTCTGCCAGGAAGGCCAGGATGGAAGATGGCACCTACTTGCCACCTCTGCCCTGTTTCCTTTGTGTGTAATATCACCAAGGCACTTGAATTATTTAACTGCTGTTTTATGTCACATCTCTTCAAAGCTGTATCGTAATCCGTGAAGAAATAGCCTCCATTTGACTTATGTCTGTGTGCCGTGCAGTGTCCAGCAGAGAATGTGGTATACCAAATGTGCCCAAATTTTGTTCAATTAGTTTGAGTTGTCCAATGTCACGTTCTCTTTTTTAAATAAGTTCACCTTTTATGTCACCTTGGGGCTGATTCATGTCTGAGCTAGTAAGGTTTTACTCAGGAGATCTTGGCTGGATCCATGTTACCTCCATCAGCAACCCCGTTCTGCTTGGACTGGCGCCTTAAAGGCTAAAGACCTAATTATTTCTGACAGCCTCCTAAAACTAATATTCACTCCTCTTTCCTTTTTGTCCTATTCCTGCATCTTTGTCTTCCTTCTGGTTCACTTGTATATTGCCTATGTTTCTTATTTTCTGTATTCTTGATGCTCTGAGTCATCTGGGTCTTTACTGACAGGGAAAAGACTATGCCCCCAGGGCTAGCCAATTCTTAGAAATAACAAACAACTCCCTCTTGGAACATGTCTTTCATACGCAAACAAACTAATCTAGAGCCCACTCCAAACTAAACCATTTCCTCTCTGCCTGGCTCTTCTACTTCAGGAGGCAATATTCTTCTGTCCTAATTATCCAGGACCAGGTACCAGACAACTAGAGATACCCTGTATGCCAAAGTCTGTGGGAATTAGTCAAACCAGCCAATCCCAACTGTGCTTGCCCTGTTTTGCCTCCCTTACCCATGAAAATGACAATACAGGGTCTGGCTCATGATTTCCCCTCGTTCCCTCTGCCTTCTGACTGACACTGGCATTTCCCTGTGTGGCCCATGTGGTGTAACATGCCCCCTCTTCTTGGGAACTGTGAATAACAAACTCAATGTGATGGCAGTTGTCTCTTGACCCATCAACCTCACCATACCTGAATAGTAACAAAACCTACATTTAAAAAGAATCTGCTGTTCTGTATCCGTTGATTCTCGTTTTCCTCACCTAGTTTTCAATCTTGCTTTTCAGAACATGAGAGAATCATTATGTGCCTTGAATGACCAATTTAAAAAAAAAATTTCCTCCATTAGTTTGGAGATAACCACACACATCTTCCTCTCTAAATTACCTTAAAGGACTCTCTCAGTAGGAGCCTGCTCTGGTTTATTACCTCCTAGGATAATGCCATTAGAGATAATCACATTTTGTAGATACTATCTCTAAAGAACAATTGCCTTAAGAGTCCCTATTGAAGTATTTTTCATTTATAACAAGATCTTATGATAGTTAAAAATAAATATAGCACAGAAACCTAATTCTCTGATTCTCTAATGCTGTGAACTGTCATGCAGATCAACACACTAGCAAGTTTTGGAAAACCTCTCAGCAGAAGTAAAATTTCATGTTTCATTCCCTCTCTCTCTCTCTCTCTCTGTCTCCCTTTCCTATTTTCCAGGAAGGAGAGTGGGGAGAGTATGTGATGCTACCAATTAACAGACTTGTACATTTAAAAATAATTTTTAGGGGCACCTAGATGGCTCAGTCAACATTTAAGCATCAGACTCTTGATGTCGGCTCAGGTCATGATCTCACAGTTCTATGAGTTTGAGTCCCACACCGGGCTCTGTGCTGACAGTGGGGAACCTGCTTGGGATTCTGTGTCTCCCTGTCTTTCTGCTCCCCCCTGCTCTCTCTGTCTCTCAAAATAAAATAAAACAAAATAAAATAAAACAAAATAAAATAAAATAAAATAAAATAAAATAAAATAAAATAAAAATAAAATATAAAATAAAAACAATTTTTATTTACAGCCAGAGTAATACACAGAGTTTTTAATAGTAAGAAATAATAACAGAAGATAGATTGGAAACAAGTATGTATTTTCATTCAACCACCCTCTATCACTCTCCTTATCCTAGTTAACCATGTTTAACCCTTCTATTTGTTGCCAGAGATCATCACAGCATGTCCATATTGCTATTTCTGAATTTACCAATTGTAAACATCATATGTAGTTCATAAGGCTTTACCTTCCTTACGTCATTCTCCACCATTTCCATCAACATCTGCTTGCTATAGACCCATTCTTCTAATTTATTTATGTAGTAATTACCAATTAAATAAATCATCAGAATTTGGGTATTGTCTATATTAAGGCCATCATGGTTTTTTTTTTCAATTTTTTTAACGTTTATTTATTATACAGAGACAGAGGTCGACAGAGCATGAGCATGGGACGGGCAGAGAGAAGGGAGACACAGAATCCGAAGCAGGCTCCAGGCTTTGACCTGTCTGCACAGAGCCCGACGTGGGGCTCGAACTCACAAACCGCGAGATCATGACCTGAGCAGAAGTCAACGCATAACCGACTGAGTCACCCAGGTGCCCCACGCCATCATATTTTTTAATATGGTTCTTCCTACAACATACAAAAACCCCCTCTGCATGTTTTTTCAAAGAGGCCAAATACATCATTTCCATTTTTCCCCTTGGGCAACTTCCCTTAGAGACTTCTGCCTTCCTATTCCAAATGGTTGTTTTTTCTCTAAACCTGCTATCCAAAGCTTTCATCCTGGAATTTCCCATCACTCTCAGCTGGAACTTCTCCACAAGAATGCTCTGTTTCTTGCTAAATTCCAAAGTTTTCTCTCTTACTTGGTTTGTTTTCCTATTTTGGTAGAACATATATGCAACAGCTTCCTGGGAAAGGTTCAAAAAGCAAAAATGTACAATATTTTCCTTGTCATAAAGTCCTTATTCAACATAATCTCTTGGGGTGCCTGGGTGGCTCAGTTGGTTGAGCGTCTGACTTCGGCTCAGGTCATGAACTCACTGATTGTGAGTTCGAGCCCCGCGTCTGGCTCTGTGCTGATAGTTTAGAGCTGTCTCTCATAGCTCTCTGACAGCTCACAGCTCTCTCTCTCTCTCAAAAATAAATAAAGATTAAAAAAAATTTAAACATAATTTCTTAAGTCAGAGTTTAATATTCTCCCTTAGTAAAAGCATTTCTCTGTATTTTTTTATCTTTCAGTGTTGGCTCAATGTAATTCTGATACCGAACCTTTTGTACATGAGCTGCTGCATTGTCCTTTCCTCTGTAAAGTAGGATCTGTCTTTATCCTTGTTAGTCTCATGTCTGAGAGATTTTCTTGTGGCATTTCCCCGTACTGTTTTCTCTGTCCTCCTTTTCTGTAACACTATTGGGTGAGTTTTGGAGCTCCCAGATGAACATTCTGATGGTCTCACCTTTTTTTTCCTTTTACCTTTTTTTTTTTTTTTTTTTTTGCAGTCCTAATGTACGTTTTGTGACATTATCTTCTAATCCTCTTACTATCCTAAATTTCACTTACTAAAATTATCATTACCAAGTGTTCTTTTTTTGTTCTCAAGAGGTCTTCTTCTTACTTTTCCAAGAATGTCAATTTTAAATGCAACTAATGTTGTTGCCTTAATTCCTCTTTTACATTTTGTGTTTATTTCTTTGTGTGCTTTGATCTCACTTTCATACAGAAGACTTAACACACATATTTTGGGGGTCTTTTGCTGTCCACCAATTTTAATAGTAAGGCATTAGCTACTGGGATCCCCACTGCACATGGGCCAAGCTACAGACTAGTGTATTACACTGTAGGGTGATCTGGTAATGTGTTTCCATAGGAGGGGATAGGAGTATCTCTAGGGAATATGAATCCAGTCATGCATTTAGGAAAAGAGCACTAGAGCAACTCAGAGTGCTGGGTATATGCTTAATTACTCTTTTCTCAGACTGGTGCCTCAGTCATGTTGCCTGCTGTGTCTGGTGTCCCAGAACTTCTCTGGGACTCTGGGAGAGGAGAAGAGAAAAGGAGTGAGTTAACATGAAGAAGTGGGGTGAGGATCTTGGCATTTAATTTTTCCTGACAACTGATTTTCTTTGTACAGACTGGTGTTTCCAATTGCTGAGCATTTCTGAGTGTCTGATAACTGAACTGTCCACTTTTCACCAGGATCCCCCTCTGCCAGCACCTAGTCTCCTGGCTTTCTCTCCTCAGTTTCATTCTCATCAGGGTCCACTCTTTTATCTCTGCTCCATCTTCCAAAATACACGACAGCTCTCATCTGCTATTGTCTCTTCTCCTTTCTCATCCTGGTAGGTCTATATTTATTTCATGCCTTTACTCTCATTTCATTGGGTTATCAGCAGTAACCAGAGGAGATAAATGCATGTGTTCTTGTACCATACTCAATCCAAACCACAGCCTTGTATATTTTAATGACTAGACTATTAAAGAATTGAACTATGACTGTGGTCACACATGGGATATCAATGAGGTAAAATGGAGAAATATCCATTCCAACACATAGATCAGGGAATCCCAAAAGCAAGATATGGACCATTACATAATATAATTTAGGCAATTTGTTAGAAATAGAGGTCCAAATTTCTTCAGCTTTGAATTCAGAACACCTGGTTGACATCCAAGGGTTGGTATATTTAACAAATTCCTGAGTTATTTTTATGTTCAGCCACTGATTTAGGTCATTTAAAATAAGATAAAATTCCGTACTGAATTTAGTCATGAAACTTACAGACTAAGAATTCATCTCATTGCACTTAAAAATTATTTTCATTAAGGTTTAGACAAAAAAGTAAGAGAATTAACATTTATCAAGCCCCTAAGCCTTCTGCTAAGTAGCTTTTTAGACAAAAATAGAGTGCTATAAATAGGTTTCCCATTCTACAGATGACTAGGTGATTATGAGAGATGACCTAATGGTCATTTACCTAAGGTAATATGACAAATCCGTACAATAGTTTGATTTAAATTCCAAAGTTAGGGTCATTCTTAATATACTTCTGTTCAATCAATAAGATGCTTCTTCATGCTTTTAATTACAAATTATAATCAACTGATTGCATGCTGCATTTAAATCAGTGAACTAACCACTGTTAGAGATCAGAAGAACAATACAATGCAGCCCTCACCTTTACTGAGCTTGGGAACTGAACCAATAAACAAAACAAATATCCATGAAATAATCAGAGAGTCTCTGTATGATCTAACATTCCCCAAATTGGATTCCAAGGATTCTAGTATGTGTACTGAGTGGTGAAAAGGGTATAGGTTTCCATGATCAGTAAACCGTGGATGATTGAGCTAAGCAGTTTCAAAGAGGTGTTCCTTTATTATAAAGCATCTAAGAATCTTTAAGGCAAATGTGTATCATGAATCTCCAAGTATAAAATGGAGCACTAACTACACACATTTGGCCTATTAATCCCCATTCAAATCTAAGATAAAAATCTCATGGAAAAATTACTTGGAAAATGCTAATAAAGTATGGCAATGTGTTGACTGTTCAAATAGAGTAGAGAGTTAATCAGGACAAAGAAGCCCAAGGTGGCTCTGGAGATGAGTAAAGACCTAATCTAGTCTTTGAGTAAATTGGGACAGCCTAAAGATTGTCTAATGTCACAGAGGTGACAGTGAGGAAGCTGGGATGAGGCTGGCCTGCTTCAGTTGTAAGGCTCATGCTATCATAGTGAGAGCTAATGCCACTGCCAATGGAAAGTAGATCCAAAAATGCTGGTTGGTGTTGGGGTGGGAGCTGGTTTGAGTATGGAAACTAACACAAAATGACTATGGAAAAATGAGGATGATAGTCTCCCAGGCCAACTATGATATCCTGAAGTTAATAGACACTACAGCTTGGAAGATAGAAAGATGATTCTCTTCACTCATCAGGCAGTCACTCATGTGACGCTCTATATATTTTCAAGAAGCATGACCTAACTGTATTTATTCATATTACAGCTAAATAATAAGTAATAGAGCCAATAAATGTTATCGTTATGACTGGTAATGATACAATATTTTTTACATAAATGACCTAGCCATTCATTGTGGTATAATTTCTGATCCAATCTGATCGAACTGGAGATATATAGGGCAGTCTTTAACATCTTTGGCATGCCATAATTGAGGAAAGATATGCATGCCCCGATTCTTTTGGTTATAAATAATAATATCTAACTTAAACTAGCCTGATAGAATTCATTAGCTGTATTAACACAGAAGGGTATTAGGTCAGCTTAAAAGATCAGAGAAAATAATACATTTGTGTGTTTCTTGTCTTCTTTTCCCCCGGAGGATAGAGATCTTGTCCATCTTGTTCATGTCATATCCCTAGCACTTTAGACAGAGTCTGACACATTTAAAGCACTAATTAAATATTCACTGAATAAATAAATACCATAAATATATTGTGAGTAAAATATCAGTGACCATCTGTACAGGCACCTATGTTGACCATAAATAATACGTTAAGTATATTCTAAAAATAAATCATATAATGTTTTCAGATGAAATTATGATAATAGAAAGGAATATGGGTTTTCTAGAAATACTGAATTGAAACTTTCCATCAAAGGTGATACAAAGAAATTGGTAAAGCTAACTGGGAAAATCATTAAAAATTATAAAATGGAATAAATACCAATTTTATAACTTTGGAAATGATTGCTTACAGATTGTGGCATATCTTCTAGTCCAAGAATTTTCCTTTCAAGAGAATTTGATTACATTAACAAGAAGATATTTTGGATTAAACTGTGCTCATCCTTTGCATTAAGGCAAAATTTAAAGTGAGCATTAATAAGAGAAATTATATTTGAGGGGTAAAGAAAGCAACCAGGGGAAAAACGAAGACAAAAAAGCTTAAATTACATTTGGATCTCAATAGGTAGCTCAGTTTCAGAGGTGGATGTGGCCAGTTGCTGAGCAAAATAAGTGTAGAAAGTTAACAGAGAGTCCTATTCTGGAGGTTCCTGAATGCAAGGGTGACAAGACAATGCTCAGTTTCATGGTCACCGAAAGATTTTTAAGTAGGAATTGTTAATTGGGAAAAACAATACGGCAGCATTGCTTACAAAGGATTACTGTGAAAAAAGCCTCATTTATTAAACTAGAGACTAGACCATGGGGAAAATAACTGACATCTAAGCTAGGGACACAGAAGTGGGAAAGAAAAAAAAATGATGGTTTTAAAAGTTTCTGAGACAATGGGCCAGGATGAAGAGGACAGGGCAGTAGGTGTGAAGTCAGACAAGGATCTCAGTCTTGCCTTCACCACAGCTCATAAGCTGGTCAGGCGGACTGTATACTCAGCAGTTTTCCTCTTCCCAGAAATTGTATATTTCACTTCTAACAGCTCCAGATCTCCAATCCTGACCACACAGGAAGCACATGACCCAGGCCTGGCCAATCACAGAACCATGTCTACTTGGCATCAGTGCTCATGTGACCCAAGCAGGGTGAGTCATCACCATTCCCTGGGATTTACGCCTTGTGCTGGAAGAATTTCTCTCCATGTGGAAAAGTTCCTTCTGTAGGACAAAGTATCACAGAGGCAGGAGAGAGTCTGAAATGAATTGACTTTCCAATTCCAGACCTTAATGCACTCATGTCTACAGCTCTTCCCTGATCTTGGAGCTGCCTCAGAATCATTCTCAGCTACATAACCAATAAATTTCCTTATGGAACCCTGAGTTTAATTTTTGTCACTTGAAACCAAGAGTTCCATTAATCCATAAGTTCTCTGATGCCAGTTTGCTCAATTATGATATGGCAGCATTTACAACAAGTGCCCCACATATCCTCCAAAGTTGTGGCAAGGCTCAAAATAGAAAATATGCTCTAGACTATTAAATGCCCTAAAAATTAAAGCTCCCACCCTGACTAGATGCTGTTACCACAACTACTTCAATATATTTTAAATGCAGAGTCATTTTGCTTTAAGACATTTATGTGTCTGATCTAAAATAACAAGAATCATAATGATAACAACTTATAATACCAGCTTTTATTTACATAATGTTTTATAGGGCCACCCAGTGGGCCAGGAAGCGCATCCAGGAGCTGTTGGATAAGCACAAGAATATAGAAAGCATGGTTGAGCTTCTGGACTTGTATCAAATGGAGGATGAAGCATATAGCAGCCTTGCAGAAGCCACAACTGAACTATATCAGTATTTACTACAGCCATTCCGAAACATGAGAGAACTTGCCATGCTCTGGAGACAGCAGATAAAAAGAGCAACAGCACACAGGAGCAAGCAGTGGAGGGGCAGAGAGACAGAGACTCAAGCAGGCTCCAGGCTCCTAGCTGTGAGCTGTCAGCACAGAGCCTGATGGCAGGGCTCGACTCACCAGCAGTAAGACAATGACTTGAGCTGAAGTCAGATGCTCAACCAACTGAGCCACCAAGGCACCCCTTGGCCAACTTACTTTTAATACTTGCTGAAAGTAAATAAACTAGGTTCTTGAAGGCAAAAAAAAAAAAAAAAAAAGTTGTGGTAAAAACTCAGAACATTTGACAAGAGAACTCACTCTTAAACAGAGTCTATCTAAACCAGCCTCTGATATAAGATTTTACAAAGGCAAGGGCATAATTTTACCCTTAATACACATCCTGACCACAGCAAATGGAGTGAGGCTCTATGTGTTCAGTGATTTAAAGATTAATACAATTGTTGTATCCAGAAAAAAGTTTTAGAAATTTAAAAATTTAAAGTAAGTTGTGACAATGGTCTGCTATAATTTTGCAACCTATTCTTGATATTGTTCTATTGGTAAGATTACTCAGAATCATTACTCAGCTACTTTAGATTCTATCGACTTCTTCTTTCCATTTAATTCCACCCTAAGCCCTTTTAACTAAGAACAAGAGATGAAGATATGGAAGATTGACTCTAAAATGGAAATTAATTAATATCTAACATTGTGTGAAAGATTATATTTTGAAGTACAAGAAAATCATCTTTTACTCTTATGTTGCCTAAATTTAGAAAAGATAACTTTTCTCATTTGGTGTGCCCACAAAAAAGGCAGTGGGAAAAATAAATAAATTTTACTGTCAGTTATTGGATTTACTTTGAGATGTAAAATAAAGTTTTTGGTCAAACAGATACCATTAAACAATAAAACTACAGTCCAAATCCCTTAAAAGCATATTTTTTTCAATCAAGCACTAAACCTCTTCTCTCTTTTGTTCATTTCATATGCTTGCACAGGCAAAGAAATTATGAAATATTATTTGAATTGCTAATATAGGCCAACTAATTGTGCTAAAAAGAACAAATCCAGCTTGATGGCAATTATCCATGTGAAAAATTAGTTTTCTTAGGAGGTGGCATTGTGCAATTTGGCTTCTAATTGGTGTATGGCACCAATTAATGTCTAACAATGCATCTAGCAAAAGAGAGAAAATGTATTGAAAACACCTGAGTAAAATGCCTTGCTTTGGTACTACAGAATAATTGCAATGTTTGTCTCCTGCTCCTTCATTATTTTATTTTTCTGTGTTGCTGTTTAGGACTTGTGTTTTCTTCTGGTCCTGTCTTATCCAGTAGCCTTTGCTGGGTTTCCAGCTTTGGTCAATTCACAATTTATAGGCATTCACACACATTTTGTTGTGTGCCATGCTCTTTGTTTGGCACTGTGCAGCCACAGATGCAATCAACATTTATTCTTGCTGTGATGTTTCAGGATCTCAGCTCTTATGTCTCTTCTTTCCATAAGCTTTCCCTGACACTCTAAAATTGTTCAGCCTCTGTATCTCCATAGCAATTTGTGGTTTTTTTTTTTCTGTATTGCAATTAGGATGATGTTGGTGACTACATAGGCTTTATTGTGTGCCAAATACTTTTTAAAACAACTTTATATACCTTAACTCATTTAATCCTTCTAAACCTGTGAGGTAACTACTCCTAGTAGCACATCCTTATTTCATGGAAGAGAAACTGCACATAGAGTGATTATATACCTCTCCCAATGTCACACAGCTAATAACTGAGAGTCATGATTCAAACATGGTCTCCAGTGTCTACTCTCAGCCACTTCTCTATATTGTGTTTTCTAACACTTCCCTCTAGCCAACCTCTACCTAACTGACTCAAGGGATAAACTGAAAAAAACAGAAAATAATGTGAAAAGAAAAATGCCAAATCCGTGATATTATAATTAAAGATGAATGCTGGAAACATGTTTTAAAGTTAGATAAGAGTGGGACAACTAGAAATGACATGGAATCCCAATTAATAGACTCATATTCAAAAAATGATTTCACATGTTTATTTTAACCTGAAATAAAATGCCACATATATATGTATATAACTTTTATTAATCCACTCTCTAATCAAAATTTACTTAAATGATGGGACGCCTGGGTGGCTCAGTCGTTAAGTGTCCGACTTCGCCTCAGGTCATGATCTTGCAGTTTGTGAGTTCGAGCCCTGCGTTGGGCTCTGTGCTGACAGCTCGGAGCCTGGAGCCTGCTTCGGATTCTGTGTCTCCCTCTCTCTCTGCCCCTCCGCCACTCATGCTCTGTCTCTCTCCCTCTCAAAAATAAACATTAAAAAAATTAAAAAAAATTAAAATTTACTTAAATGACTAAGCATCCATCCTAATCGCTTTGGCTGTTGGCTATCAATGTTTCTACATTTCTACATTTCTCAAATTTATCTGCTTGTATTTCTCTCCCATGAGATGCTCATGTGATTAACAAGGTGTTAACATATATGCAATGCTGACAAAATAGTCTTCGGATGGATAGGTGGATTGTGGTCGAGTCCCCTCTCTAAGGAATGTGGTGAAAAACCCCAAGATAAGGAAAGGCAACCTGGCTAAGCGCGTGACATACCTAACGACTCTGTAACATAAGACCACCCAATCAGACCATATGTCTGTATGTTGCCATGTATGGGAGACAAAGAACTAGAAATTGTATGAAAGGTTACTCCCGCTTCACTCGGAGCTCAGATTTCTGGGTAGGAACCCACTGAGCCATAGGCTGAGCCTATGCCAGCGTGAATAAAGTTACTTCCTGGAAAGTAAAGCCTCGGTGTCAAGACTCTGTATGAGCCTCGAATCCCATCACATGGCATGGAGGCTCATCCAGGATGCAGAGACGGTGTTTTACCTCTCTTGTTACCTGGGTATGAACCTCAGGGCACCGGGAGTGGCTACCTTGCCTGGTGCCAGCAGACTGCTTGATCCATAGAAGACCAGCCCCTCCCAGGGCGCCAGGGCGAGGGTCCCGGATGCACAAAGGACTGGCGAGGCCCAGGAACCAGCTCAGGGAGCGCCGCCCATCAGACTGGCAAAAACCCAGCTTCGTTTTGGTAGACCTGCCCCTAAGACACAGAAGGGGAGCCTGACCACCTCCAAGAGTTGCCCTAGTAGTTCCATAAGGAATAAGGTACAAAACCGCAACTCTAAGGCATTGGGCAGTGGGTTGGAGTCTTAGTGCGACTGTGTGTGAATGAGACAGACAGTGGAAAGGTCCTGACCTTACCAAGAGCTGAAGCGAGTGTTGAGTCCTGATTTGCAGTTCCCTAGCGACCACATATAGCTTATGGGGGCGTCGACCTCATACGGTTTAAAGCTGTGTCAGACTTCCTCAGGAGTGTGATCGGGGTCAGGGATTAAAACTGAACCTGCCAATGCTAAGAGGTGCCTGAAATATCTCCAAAGAGAATGGCTGGAAGTGGATGAAGGGAGTTTGCGCCCTCTCCAAATCAGCCCCTCCCTTCTCTTTTTTCCTCTCTTGTGCATGCAAGTTGTCCCTTAGGGGGAGGAAGTGTGTGGAAAGCATAGTAAACCGACTCCCTTAGAGTGTATGTTGAGGATTTTCAAAAAGGGATATTCAGCAGACTATGGTGTGAAATTAACTGAAGGAAAGCTCCAGACATTCTGTGAAATTGATTGGCCATCATTTGGGTTGGGCTGGCCCTCTCAAGGCTCATTTCATAAGGAACTAATTGGCCAACTGTTCGGGGTCATTGTGGGGGATCCAGGCCACCCCGACCAATTTCCTTACATTGACTGTTGGCAATACCTGGTCCTATAGTGGCTGCCTTGGTTAAAAGTCTATATTGAAGAGAAATGTAAAGTCGCCTCATGGCATCCTCCAAATGCCGGCCAGAAACTGAAAAACCCATACTGTCGGGAGAGCCTGAGGAAACCCCACCAGCATATGCCCCACTGTATCTGCTCTGCCACCTGTGTCCCAGCCGCCCCACCGGAGCCTGCCCATAGTCCCGAGGCCTTGCCGCTTCTAGCACCACGGACCTCTCTGGATGTGACCAGCTCACCCGTACCACCAGTCCTAACCCCATACACCCCTCCCGGAAGGTGACCAGATCAGGCCAGTGGAGGCAGTCCCTCCCTGCAGCAACACCAGGGAGCCCCACAGATGCCACTAAGGGAAATCAAGGGAACACATCTATTATGATCAGGAAGGCCAGATCTGAGGAGGCCAGCATGTTTTTGTGTACCAACTCTTTACCACTACACACCTCCTAAATTGGAAGCACCATACTCCTTCTATATGGAGAAGCCCCAGGCTATGATTGAACTAATGCAGTCCATAATCCAAACCCATAAACCTACCTGGAAGGACTGCTGCCAACTCCTTCTGACCCTCTTCAACACAGAGTAGCATCGCCAAATTACCCAGGCAGCCCTAAAATGGTTAGAGGAGAATGCCCCTGCTGGGATGCTAGACACCCTCAGGCTCACTTCCCTGGGGAGGACCCCAAATGGGATCCAAATGACTCAGTGGTAGATGGAGTGCTTGCAAGGACTGAAGGGTATCAAGAAGCCCTTCTAAATGGCACGAAGGAAGGGGGGAGAAGGCCATAAATATAAGTAAAATGTCAGAAGTGCTTCAGGGACCCGAGGAGAGGCCAAGCCAGTTCTATGAGACACTATATGAGACATTTCATCTCTACATTCCTTTTGATCTGTAGGAGCCCTGTTAACCAGCAGACGGTCAATGCAGCTTTCGTAGGTTAGGCCCAAGGGGACATCTGACGCAAGCTGCAAAAGCTAGAGGGTTTTGCCAGCATGAATGCCAGTCAGTTTGTCAGGTGTTTGTCAACCGTGACCAGGCGGTGCAGAGGGAAGAATGCCAGAAGATGCAAAAAAAAGGCAGACTTGTTAACTGCTGCTTTGGTGGAGTGGTCGGAACACTGCTAGAAAAGTGCCCATAGGAACAGGGATGGGGCTATAAAGAGGAACAGCGGGGAGGATCATCTCACCCAGGACCAAAGTTAGGATGGAACCAGTGTGCTCACTGTCCTCAGAAGGGCAACTGGAAAAATGAGGGCCCCCTGCAGCTGGGTAATTCCCAGCAGGGTCCAAGCAGAAAGAAAAAGGCCATGTGGTCCAGGGCCGATACCAACCAGCATCATGGCCTCATGGGGCCCCCAAAGATGATTTTCTGGGGCTAGACACCATGGAGAACTATGAGGAAGACTAGGACAGACGGGGCTTTATTTTGTTAGGCTCCCAAGAGCCTATAGTCCAAATGAATGGGGTGGGGGTGCTGTCCCACTGATGTCATGGTAGATAATGGGGCAGAACACTCAGTGGTGACCCAACCCGTGGGCCCCCTCTCACAGAGACAAGCCACCATTGTGGGGGCCACAGGCAGTCGGACATGCCATCACCCATTCTGCTGCCTCAGGCTGCATGAAGTCATCCATGAATTCTTGTACCTCCCCTACAGGCCCGTGGCTCTAATGGGCCATGACCTATTGGGAAAGCTGCAGTCCCAGAGAACTTTCAACTCTCGGGGACAAACTGCCTTGACACAACGGAAACCAGAAGCAAAGATTATGACTCTCACGATTCCCCAAGGAGAAGAGTGGTGCCTCTACAGTCTCAAGGAGGAACCACAGCCTTTTCCTGAACTCTTTAGGATCCCTGGGGTGCAGGCTGAAGACAACTCACATGACTGGCCTAAAACATACCTGCCGTGATTGTGGAGCTGAAGTCCAAGGCAGAACCCACCTGCCAGAGATAATACCTCATCTCCCACAAGGTACAGATCAGGATCCAGAAGCACTTGCAGCGGCTTTATTTAAAGTACGAGATCCTCCAGCCATGCCAGTCTTCTTGGAACACACCCCTCTTACCTATCCAAAAGGCTGGCACAGTTCAGGACCTACGATCAGTAAACCAGGCCACTGTCACCATACACCCAGTAGTCCCAAACCCTTATACACTTTTGGGGTTCATTCCTGCCAAAACTGCCTTCTTTACCTGCTTGGACCTCAAAGATGCCTTCTTCTGCATCCACCTGGCCCCCCAGAGCCAATCAATCTTTGCCTTCCAGTGGGAGAATCCTGAAAATGGTAGCAAGGTCCAGTTGACTTGGACCAGATTGCCTCAAGGCTTCAATCTAACCCTAAGGCAACAGATGTGGGCCCTTGGCTCTACCCTAAACACTTCACACCACTGGGTTAGACAGCAATTACCTGTGAGTCTGATGACAGATGCTCACCCCTTTAAACCAGGAGATACTATATGGGTGAATGAATAGAATGTCCACCCCCTAAAACCTCTCTGGAGGGGCCTATTCACTGTCATTTTGTCCACCCCTACTGCAGTAACGGTGGACAAGGTGGGTCCCTGGATTCACTACAGCAGAGTAAGGCCAGCATCTCAAAATCGGGAGTGCATTCCTGATCCACCAACCCTGCCATGCAAGATGACCATACAGAAGAAGCAAGGTGCAACTCCAGAGGCTCCAGGAGATTGCAGCCCTGTCTTAGTCACCCCAGAAGCTGACTAATCTACACACAGCAGAAGCTTGAGGAATCGACGGTTCAGTATCCTTTTCTATATGTTTCCTTACTGTGATGCACTGTCATCCTTTGTCTCTCACTGTTATTGTGATTCTCGTTTTACTTGTTGCCATAGGATGGGCAATGGCTGCACTGGTCGGCTAGAAATGTGGTGAGAGGTTTCTGTTAGCACCCACCTTCCTTTTGTGAATAGGATTACCTTCATTAGTATTGGTTACTTCTAATCTTGACCCCTTCTGTAGACCTAGATTCCTCATCATGTGACCCATGTTATTCGTATAACCAGGTCAGGGAGTCACTTGGACCTTACTATGCCATACCTACTTCTCATGCCAGGAAAAGTCCCTGGGGACCTGCAGACACATTAAGACCACCTATTCTATCTGCCAACAGGGAAGTCAATACACCTGCTTTGACCTGCAGTACTCCCCAGTGGAGAAATTGTTGGAGGTCCAACACTCCCAGGAAGTAGGGGAATTAATCAGCCAAACCCAGGATACTAATCCCTACCTGTCGGTATCAGTACTTTTTGACATGTGTGCAGCTATTAACAAAAACCTTTTTTGGGTTATAAATTGCGGAAGTCTATCATGGGAATGAGAATACAGGCTCAATGACAAGTATATGTGTGAACAGGGCCTGGCCCAATCCAGATGTTATGGTGACGAATGGGCTTACTGCCCCTATCGGAGCTCTGTCTCATGGACCACTTGGAAAGGAAAAGATAAGGCGGCACTCTTTCAAAGGAGGGCTGCAACCTCCAACTGTAAACTGGAAGCCTGTAACCCTGTTAATTTTACTATCTTTAATCCAGGACACCCAAAATGGGAAAATGGGCTTAAGACTATATATATACATATATGTGTGTGTATATATATATATATATATATATATATATATATATGTATGTGTGTGTGTGTGTGTGTGTGTATATATATACACACAGCAAGGTGCTGATCCAAGAACCGTGTTGTACTTCAAGAGGCTTTCTGTCTCACTCTGAGCCTCAACTCATGAAGCCTTTCATTCTTTTTATGAGGAGATAAAAAGTAGCCCTCACCCCATCTCCGCCACAACAAGAAATCTATTCCTTGCCTTAGTATAATCTATAGCCCACACCCTAAAGATCTCTTCTTGCTATGTATTCAGGGGAACCGACATGGGGGATCAATGGCCATGGGAGGCTAGAGAATTAGATCCCCACGAACCTTATAATGGAACAGAATATCCCAGTTCTACTACCAGGGTTTGGCTCCTTGAAACCTCAATTATCAGGAAAAAAACTGCTTTGCCTGATGGGAAAGAAAGTTCACCAGCCCTGTTGGAAATTTAGGCCAAAGATTTTATAACTCAACTGCCCAGTGAAACCCAATGGTGGGAGCCTCAAATCACCTTGAGCCAGATCCCCACCCCTTGTGTAACTTCTCTCATCTCCGAAAGGCCTGGGACAATGTGGATGCAGCCACAGGTGGACTATACGGGATATGTGGAAGGACAGCCCATACAGTATTTCCCTCAGGCTGGTCAGGGTCATGTGTGCTGGGAACTATTCGTCCATCTTTCTTCCTGCTCCCACTTGCCAGAGGGGAACATTTGGGAGTCCAAGTGTATGGGGGCAGGGAAACTCAAAGGAAATAATGTGCCCTACAAATTGGCAATTGGAAAGATGATGAATGGCCTTCTGAGCATATAATCCAATATTATGGCCCTGCCACCTGGGCAGAGGATGGGTCTTAGCGCTATCATACCCCTATTTACATGCTAAACCACATAAACAGACTGCAAACAGTTGTAGAGATTATAACCAATGAAACTTTCAGAGCTCTTTAATTTACTAGCCAAGCAGCAAACTAAAATGCACAATGCTATGTATCAAAATCAGTTGGCCTTGGATGACTTGCCTGCTTCTGAGGGAGGAGTTTGTGGACAGTTTAACCTGAGCAACTGCTGCCTCCAGATAGATGATAAAGAAAAAGTCATAGAAGAGAACACAGATCAAATGAGAAAGGTTGCTCATGTCCCAGTCCAGACCTGGAAAGGTTGGAACCCTGGGGAGTTATCTGGAGGATGGTTTTCAACTCTCAGGGGATTCAAATCCCTCATGGGAATTATCCTCTTCATTTTGGGAGTTTGCTTAATCCTATCTTGCCTAGCTCTCCTGGCTATACCCTCTGAGATCTCCAGCCTCATTGAGACAATGGTTGAAAGAAAAATGGCCACGCATGTGCAGATGTTATGGAAATATAAACCTCTAAACCAAGATGATGCTCTTTGACCCAAAATAGGGGGGTCTGAGCATCAAAGGGGGGAATGTGGTAGAGTCCCCCCTCCAAGGAATGTGGTAAAAAACCCCAACATAAGGGAAGGCAACCTGGCTATGTATTTAACATACCTCACAACTGTAACATAAGACCACCCAATCAGACTGTGTGTCTGTATGTTACCATGTGTGGGAGATAAGTAGAAATCTCATAAAAGGCTACAGCCCGCTGCACTCAGGGCTCAGTTTTTCAGGCATGAACCCACTGAGCATGCACAGGCACAAATAAAGTTGCTTCCTGGAAAGAAAAGCCTTGGTGTCATGACTCTCTATGCCAACCTCGGTCCTGTTACGGGATGGATGGATGAAGTGGGAGTGGTATAATGGAGAATGGGAATTCTGGTGAAGTCAGAGCATAGAAGGTGTAGAGATTAGAAGACGGTAAGGAAAGCTAAGGCCAAATTGCAGGGTGTGTGTTCTTTGTGTTGGAAAGTTTGAAGATTGATGTGAAAGTAACTGGAGCCACTCAATAATTTGAGGGGAAGAATAACGTGATCACACATGGGTATTAAAAAGAAACCAGGTGAGGAAGACATAAGACACAGCAGTATTGAGCATATGGCAGCCAGAGGACTGTTCTTGGACCATCTCCAAGAACAGGAAACTGAATTGACAAGGACCCAGATTCCTTTGAAATCCTTCCCAGCATTTCACCTGAATCCATCCTTCCCATAGGCTGTTCATGAATGAATGAGCCTGGCAGGAATACCCAGCAAGTCGTTCCTGGAAACACTAACAACTTTGATGGCTCACTTTGCTTCAGACTCTGATGGACTTGTTGAACTAATTTTAGATTCCATGCTAACTAGGACACTTCTGGACAACCTCTAGGCTCTCTCTCTTTCACTCAGGGTCAAATCTGCATCATGGTCTGATGATTCTCCCAGCCTTACCTGGATCCTTCCCAATTTCCTTTCATGGGCATGTCTTCTAATAAACTTCTTGCACATTACACCATGTCTTGGCATTCACTTAAAGGACAGACCAGTGGTGTGCTGGACCCAACTCATAAAAGCTCATGAGAGCCAATAATTAAATTTTCATGAATTTTGCAAGCCAGTTTTCAAACACCCCATTATCAAAAATTATAAATTTACAATTAAATAAATTATATTAAAAATAAAAGTAACAAATATTCAACACTTACCATTTTCTAATTATTTTAGTCTATTTTTCTATTACTTTTACTCTTGAAGTGACTTATTTATAATGCTACAGATCCTATATAATGGTGTTTGTTAAAGAACACAGTGGAACAAAGAAGTTACTGGCAAAAGAAAAGAAAGGATAGTTTCAGGCAAGGTCACCTTCCTTTAGGGGGCAGAGCAGAGGATTTTATCATGCAGATTACCTCATAAGTGCTCATCTGAGAATTCCAGATGATTGGTTTAAAATTCTACTCCTGGGAAAGGTTGAAATTGCAGTTAGGTTAGGTATTAAGTCTTGGTGGGGCTTAACATAGATTACTCCATTTTGGTCCTGTTGTTACTTCTTAACAATTTTCTTCTTTTGATCAAAATCTCAGCCTAACTAAAAGATGTGATCAAAATTTAAGGCATTAGCACTATTCTCAGATATCACTCCAGTTTTCCTAGCTTTCCTGGATCCTGTTTTTTGCTGTGTCTCTGTGGTATTCATAGGCCCTGAATTCAGGCTCACAGTTTTCTAATCAGTCATTCGTTCAGTTACTTTTCTGACATTCCAGTCTTAGGGAGATCATTTGCTTGGTAGTTAGTGGCTGTGAATTGAAGTGTAAAGGTTTTCAGAGAATGCAATGCACCAGGAAGATCATTATGGTAACGATAACCAGTAACTATATTATGGTAACTATAATTCCTAATGTTTGGAGTGTACTTCAGAACATTCCCAACACTCAGACTAATCAAAGAAAGACCCCATCGGAGAAGTCACCCATTGAAGCCACATGATCTTATGTAACTGAGTTTCAGCTACCCCAGAAGTGTTAATCCAGGTACAGAAGGTGGTTTTGGCCACAGCACAGATATCTCCAGGGTCAGCTAAAAGATAATCAAGAACAACTTTGGCCAAGGGTCCAAGGATCTGCTGGGCAGCTCTTGTCTTAGCAGTTGAATCTGCAATGTCTCCAAGGGTTAAGAGCCTTCTAATTATATTCACATTTGTATTTACTCCTAATCCTAGGGTCAGTCAGGTTTTAAGTGTGAATGGGAAAAGAATGTCTTAACCTTAAATAAAAAAGTCACCCTGAATGCCTTACAAAGATGGGTACTGCTGGTGAGATCTCAGTAAGGAGAAGCAAGTTTGATCGGGAAAATTGTGGGAACATGGGGGTGCAAATACACTAAAATTCTTGTAGGTAAGTGTGTCTAATTCGCTACATACTTCCAAGAAGGGTTGATTGAAGTTTGCAGTGACATGGGCAACAAAAGAGAAATTGGTCACTGGGGATTGGGGGGGGGGGGGTTCTTTCATGACAAATCCAGTCATCTGAAAGGTTACCACACCCTTGGCAGTGGCCTGGGAGATAAAGCTGAGGGCATTACCTCTTCAGGCCAATGCCAGAGTAAAGAAAAGAAGAAACTGTTGCATGTTTAAAGCATGAAGTCTTGATCTGGAATCTTGGGTGGAAGGAGTTCACCTTGAGGTCAGCTACTTCTCTTCCTCATCAATTTGATTCAAAGATCTCTAGCATCCGTACAGGATCAGATATCAGGTGGATGGACCCTTTAACCATGAAATAATGTATCCAAGCTTCAATGCCTTCTGGTTTTGCAGCAGTATCAGTGGTCAGGACCATTTGGTAATGTCCCTTCTAACAGGGCTTGAGGGCTGTCTTCCTCTGATGATGCCTTCAGAATACTCATTCAGTGGATTCTAAATTGTGACCAACAGGATCCAGGAAAGCTTCTTTAATCTGTTGATGATACGCTTGAGTATAAGACACTCAAGATTTACAGTAGCTTATCACACTAGCATGAGACAACAAGGGATCAGCAGATGGTTGTATACCAATAGATGTTGGTCTGCCAGTGACTATCTCATATGCAGTGAGTTTACTTTCCCAAAGGGGATACTGGAAGTAGTCAGTAAGACCAAAGGCAATACTTTAGGTCAAGGGAGTCCAGTGGTTTTGAAAAGTTTAGAAATTTTAAGTTTGAGGATCCCATTGGTTCTCTCAATCCTGCTTGATGATTGAGAGTGATAAAAACAATGATAATTCCAAGAAATTTGCAAGATTTTGATTAAGGCTCATCTGATTTTCTCAGTGACATGGGCTCCTTGATCACTGGAGACTGTGGAAGGTAAACCCCAAGTAGGAAACACATTCTCTAACAGTTTCTTTGCTACTGCCAGTGCATCAGCCTTGCAGCTGAAAACACACATACAATAACAAAAGTATGATAACCCATACTAAGTAACAGTTAAAGTCTAGCAGGTGTTCAAGCATCCAGATGGACGAGGTCTGAGATCTCTGGGGACAACAACAGTTTTTCCAGGATTATGGAAGTGGCAAGCAGACTGTTTTCACAATTTTATAGACATCTCCCCATGTCTATTCATAATTTGAGTCATTTTAAATGCACTATGGCGAGTGAAGGAATGCTAAAACTGAAAAATGGGATTTGGGAGCTGGGAAAAACCAAGCAGCTGTCTTGGGTTTCCCATAGCTCCAACTATTTGTTTAACTTACAACCACTGTTTACCCATCTTAATTTATCTGATTCAGGAGCAGACTGTTGCCATGTTACAGGGACATCAGGGTGGCAACAATCTGTCAATGAAGAGCCATTTTTTGCAGAAGCAGAATGGGCCTCATCCACATGTGCCATAATCTTTATAGGTTCTGCTGTTGCTGCCTTTGCACAAAAGCCAGCTGAGTCATTTCCCTGATGCTCTGGCTCAATCCTTTTAGTGAGAGCCTCAATTTTGATAACAACAATTGCACAAGGTAAGAGAATAGCAGCAAGAAGATGATTTACATGTTGCCCATTGTTTATTGTGGTCCAAGAGCATGTAAGAAACTCTTTTGTTCCCATAACATATCAAAATCAGAGACAACCACAAAGGCATACTGATTGTCTAGTTTGTCCTTTGGATAACTGGCATGCTAGGGTAAGAGTGTAGAGGTCTATTTTTGGGATGGATTACCTTGTGGGGATTTCCCCTTTTGAGTAGGACATAATGGGTAGTAATAGCATAAAATCTGAAAATTCCTTTTTTTCATTTTTTTACAGTATGACTCATTATTATACCAGGATTAAAGGAGTATTTCATACTTCACAATGCAGTAAAACAAAATGAAACGTTACGACCTAGCAGTACGGGGGCCCATCTTTGTCAGCTAGAGGTAATAATCTGGCAAGATTAAGGACATGGCAACATGTAAGACGTAGATCAGATGGTGAAAACAGAAGGATCACATGGGAAGTTAGTCTACTTTGCAGAGAAATGTTGAGTTAATGCAGAGTTAAGAAGGCTTCGGACAGCATGGGAAGTTTGCAAATAAGTGGCATTTCCTATGGTTAAATCTACTGAAGCTTCCACTAACTTTTACAGCTGTGGCTATACCCTTTAAGACAGCTGGGATAGGCACTAGCAACTGAATCAAGTTGTCTGATGTAACGGCAACAGGCCAACGTCTATTACCATGCTTTTACATGAGCATTCCCAGGGCCTGATTATTCCTTCCATGCACAAATAATGAGAAAAAGTGTTGAATAGTTAGATGGCCCTAAGGTAGGCAGTTCTTGCAAGTACTTCAGTTTTACAGAAGTCTATGCAGGTTTGTCTTCCCAAGGTAAGGGTTCAAACTGCAATTTTAGTAAGTTCACATAGTGGGAAGCTAATAGAGAAAAATTAGGAACCCATCGCCTAGAATAACCAGTCAAACCAGGAAATCTACAAAACTGTCACTTAGTTATGGGTCTAGGAAATTCCTAGATTAGCTTAATTCTTTTTGAAGACAGTTGAATTCCTTCAGTGCTTAGATCATGACCTAGGAAATGAACAGGGTCTAGAGATAATTGTAACAATTGTAACTTTTCCTTAGAGATTTTCATGTCCTTTTAAGCTAACCCTTGTAGCAAATAAATGGGATCTTTTATGAAAGCCTCTTTCTTAGCTGAGCACAGCAAGAGGTCATCTACATATAATAAAAGGGCTGCTTTCCCACGGAACTGGAGGGTGCTTGAATCTCAGTGAAGTACTTGAGAGAAATAAGAAGGGGCCTCAGTGAACTCTTGAGGCATGACTGTCCAGGAGTACTGTCAGCTGTTCCACGAAAATACAAATAGATATTGACTGTTGAGGTCTACAAAGATGTTGAAAAGTGCTTAACATGGGTCTACAACAGTGAAACACTGTGAATCAGGGAAACTGTGACAGAAGGGTATTCTGGTTTGGAATGACTGGAAAACAGAATATCTTGTTAATAGCTCTCAAATCCTGGACAAATCATCAACCCCTCCTATTATGTTTCTGGACTGGCAAGATCTGTGTTTTGGAGACTAGTACAAGGAATGACTAGTGACTGGGCTAGAAGGTCTTCTGCAGTGGCTGTGAAGGCCTTATATGGTCTCAGGCTTTAATGGCTATTCAGGTAATTTAGAGAAAGGTTTAGTTACATCTATCTGAATCTTCATAGGTTCTGTACTTTTTATTCTTCCAATGTCAGTATTAGAGGTAGCCTATAGATTTTGAGGCACCATGATTAAATTAGGGGACTTTTGCTGGAATTCTTCCTCTTCTATGTCAAGGACAGTCTATAAGGCGCATAAAAGATCAGGTTCAGGTAGGTGAAGGGGAAGTCTCCATTGGAGGCAAAATGTATAAGCCCTTTGAATTTAGAAAGGAGATCTCATGAATAGACACTTCTCTAAAGAAGACATCCAGATGACCAACAGGCACATGAAAAGATGCTCAACGTCGCTCTTCATCAGGGAAATACAAATAAAACCATGCTGAGATATCACCTCATGCCAGTCAGAGTGGCTAAAACGAACAAATCAGGAGACTACAGATGCTGGAGAGGATGTGGAGAAACAGGAACCCTCTTGCACTGTTGGTGGGAATGCAAACTGGTGTAGCTGCTTGGAAAACAGTGTGGAGGTTCCTCAAAAAATTAAAAATAGATCTACACTGTGACCCAGCAATAGCACTGCTGGGAATTGACCCAAGGGATACAGGAGTGCTGATGCATAGGGGCACTTGTACCCCAATGTTTATAGCAGCACTTTCAACAATAGCCAAATTATGGAAAGAGCCTAAATGTCCATCCACTGATGAATGGATAAAGAAATTGTGGTTTATATACACAATGGAATACTACGTGGCAATAAGAAAGAATGAAATATGGCCTTTTGTAGGAACGTGGATGGAACTGGAGAGTGTTATGCTAAGTGAAATAAGTAATACAGAGAAAGATACCACAGGTTTTCACTCTTATGTGGATCCTGAGAAACTTAACAGAAGACCATGCGAAAAGGGAAAGAGAAAAAAAAAGTTAGAGAGGGAGGGAGCCAAAACATAAGAGACTCTTAAAAACTGAGAACAAACTGAGGGTTGATGGGGGGTGGGAGGGAAAGGTGGGTGGGTGATGGGTATTGAGGAGGGCACCTGTTGGGATGAGCAC
The DNA here is from genome assembly GCF_028749965.1 of Puma concolor. Taxonomy (NCBI): domain Eukaryota; kingdom Metazoa; phylum Chordata; class Mammalia; order Carnivora; family Felidae; genus Puma; species Puma concolor. The sequence continues at coordinate 123,228,695 of NC_141668.1, forward strand.
TGGATGTTGTGTGGAAACCAATTTGACAATAAATTTCATATTAAAAAAAAAAAAAAGAAAGGCCATCTCTACTTAATAGACCGTTTGGGGCTATATCACACAGCAAAATAAAATGTTTTCCACTAACAGGGCCCATAGTCATCTGTACTGATTGAGACGGAAATTCTTCCTGCACTTCATTAGTTACCCCCACTGTGGAAACATTTTTACTCTGAGGGATTTGTTGTCCTATGATGGTGCAGTTTAAAGGAGAAAGTGTAGCTCCAGAATCATCTAAAACTTGATAGGCTTTCCTATTAATTTTAAAGTTAGTTTCCCCATGGCTGTTTAAAGGAATTATTGGTAATAGTTTACCGGAGAATCTCTTGGAGTTCCATTAAGTGTGGAAGGGGCCCATATATTACCTTCCTTTGGAAATAAGTATGAGAGCACTGAAGAAGAATTTGCATGGAGGCTTTGACAACAATCTTTTCCAGTGTTGCAGTTTATTACAGCTGAGACATTGATCTTTGGACCAGCATTTTAATGGTGGACCCCTAGGAGGGTAAACACAGACCACCCAGATGTTGTTTGGGGTCTCTTGAAGCTGTTACAGCTGTAAAGCTAATAGTTTTGTGGATTTTTTTTTTTCAATCTTGCTCCAGAGTTCTCAGCTACAGTCATGAGTTCAATCAAGCCAGCAGGTTTCCACCCTATTTTCTGCCTTTTTTTTTTTTTTTTTTTTTTTTTTAATCAACCCACCAATCCCAGGAGATAATCCATGTACAAAGAGGGCAACCAGAGCAGGCTGAGTGACCTTATTTATTGCATGGAACCTAAACACCATAGAAAAAGGGCTTCTCCCCTGGGCTTCAAAGTCTGCCACAGATTCATCTTTTTTGTTTGTTTGTTTGCAAGTTTGTATAATAGACAAATCAGTGCATGCAGTGAAGACTCTAGGAATGCCTTGTATAAATCCAGCTGCTATTTTGTGAGCCTTTACTGGTTCCTGAGATGTTGAAGACCAAGGATCTCAAGTATCATTCTTGGGGTATAACCATCTTGCTTCCTCTACCCCTTTTTGGGCTTCATCATGTCCTGCCAACATGTGTACAAGCTGATAAAGATCTGGCAGGCCAGGGTCATAATCTCCAACAGTGAATCTAAATTAAAAACATTTGGGTTTCCTCCTTAAGTTAGGAAATTCTTTAACTATGGCTCTTGGTTCAGCCTTTGACCAAAGGGTGAAGGATAAGCTGAGGAGGTTTGTTTGCAATCTTGGGTACTTTTATTTTAAAAAATAACTATCGGGGCGCCTGGGTGGCTCAGTCGGTTGAGCGCCCGACTTTGGCTCAGGCCATGATCTCACAGTTCGTGAGCTCAAGCCCCGCGTTGGGCTCTGTGCTGACAGCTCAGAGCCTGGACCCTGCTTTGGATTCTGCATCTCCCCCTCTCTCTGCCCCTTCCCTGCTCACGCTCTGTCTCTGTCTCTCAAAAATGAATAAACATTAAAAAAAAAATTATCTAATAGTCTCTCCAGAGTGGCAAGGCAGTGCAGAGAGAATTAGTAAAACGTGGGTACTCAGGTGAAAAAGGCAGAGAGCATGAGTCATATCAGTCCCATCATCTTTTGTCTCAGGTGCTTCTGTGTCTTTAACTTTTCATTAGCCTTTTGTAAATGAGTCTTTTAATGAAGTTATTTTGGAATCATTATGACTTTTGGTATGCTTCTGCATACCAATTAAAGTAAGCATCCCATTCTGTTTGTTCAACTTGGGATCCCTTGCTCTCAACTGCATTTCTTAAATGAGCGATCTTGTCTAATTGGAATGTTCCCCATAAAGGCCACTGTAATTCTAGGCTATTTTTAGTAAAATTGTGCCATTTTGCTAGGTATCCACAGCTTCCAGGACTGTAGTTCTTAAACATAAAATACACAGGTGTGCTGGACGGTGGCATGCTCAACTCTTTGGATATAAAGGATGCCACTTCTTCTAGCTGGGCGTTGGAGTTTTCTGGAGTTAAACTGATACATAAGAGCCTATCACGGGGGTCTTCTTGAGGTGGTGAGCACTCTAACATTTCAATGCTCAACCTGTGCCCACCAATGTTTGTGGTATTTTGAACTCCAGAGATTCTTATTAGCAACTAGACTTTATTTAATTTTCACCTGAGGCCTCCCACTGGGCCCAATGTGGCCCACATCAGACCTAATGAGACTGGGGACCCCATCCAGGTTTTAAGTTGCATGCAGTCCAACTCCAGCTGGTAAACACCAACAGTTCTCTATGTGGAATAAGGGGTAAGGGAAGGGACTGAACCAGCAGACCCCAAAGAGTGGGGACTGATTCCAAACAAATGAGGAACTACAGCTCCCATCAGCAGTTTCCAACATGGAATCTGGGGATAGACCCAACAGCTAGGGCTTCCAATCAAGGTGGGACCCATGCAAACCCAGCCTGACTAAAGAGGGTGGAGCTCAGAACCAAAAGGAACTTCTCAAGGCTCTCAGAAACAGCAAGACAGAGAACTCAGAGCGCTCATGGGTACTGTGCCTATGTTTCTCACTGTCTCCACAGCTGTCAGAATTGTCCCTCAGATCCTGACATTGCCACCAAATACGTTAAGGAAGAGAAATTCAACTGAGTAAATTTAAAGATCTAATTGCCTTGAATATTCGGCAAACTCATGAATTGGGCAGTATGTCATCTAACAAATAGAGGGCTGTTCTGAGAAGCTGTGCAAAATGGAAAGCTTTTTTTTTTAAGCTTATTTATTTATTTTGAGGGCAGGGCAAGAGAGAGAGTGAGAGTGAGAATGAGAGAGCGAGAGAGCAAGCGAGAGCGAGAGTGAGTGAGAGAGAGAGAGAGAGAGAGAGAGAGAGAGAGAATCCCAAGCAGGCTCCTTGCTGTCAGTGTGGAGCCCAGCATAAGAAAAGAAAGATTTGTTTCAGTCAAGGTCACCACCCCTTAGGGGTCAGCACAGAGGGTTTTTTTCGGATGACCTAACCAGTGCTTATCAGGATATTCCAAACTGATTGATTGGTTTAAAATTCCATTCACCAGAGAGGCTGAAACTGTAGTTAGGTTATGTATTAAGTCTTGGTTAGGTTTAATGTAAATATCTCCATTTTGGACCTGTTGTTTCTTTTTAACATGTTTTACTACACATCTTTCTGTGGGTAGTGATGTCACTTTGGTAGCTTGAAATCCACTACATACTAGGGGTATTTATGCCATGAAAATCAACAAGTGCTGAAAATCAGAATGTGTTTGTTTTTACCACCTCTTTATTTCAGAGAGCCAATTGCTAGACATTTATAAGCACACCACTTATCTGCATCCATATAGAGGATGCACGTTTGACTTGAGAATTTATAGAAAATATATTCAGAAAGAACATAGTTGTAATATCAGGCTAGGTTGTAAATTCTCTAAGGGTAACAACGTTTTTTTTTTAAATTTTTTTAAATGTTTATTTATTTTTGAGAGAGAGAGAGAGAGAGAGGGAGAGAGACAGAGCATGAGTGGGGAAGGGGCAGAAAGAGAGAGGGAAACACAGAATCTGAAGCAGGCTCCAGGCCCTAAGCTGTCAGCCCAAAGCCTGATGAGGGGCTGGAACTCACAAACTATGGAGATCAAGAACTGAGCCGAAGTCAGACACTTGACTGACTGAGCCACCCAGGTGCCCCAGGGTAACAACGTTTAACTTTTCTTTACAAAATGTGGTCAGAACAATAGGGTACTTGGGAGTTAACTTCAATCAAACATTTTTAAAAGGAAGAAAAAAGAAATACAGAAAGCTAAGAATAAAGTTGGATTTAAAAATCTGTCTAACTCAATTTCAACAACGTACAGATGAAAGCCAAATCCCAGATTTGCTCAGCTCATACAGTTAAATAATAGCAAAAATAGAACTTGCTTAAGAAAAATAAAACAAAGTGACTAGCTACACTGTGGTAAGCATAGTATAACATATAGAGATTTTGAATCACTATATTGTATACCTGAAGCAAATGCAACATTGTGTTAACTACACACACATACACACACACACACACACACACACACACACACACACATACACACACACACACACACAATTTAAAGGAAGAAAAAAATATATAGTTGAAACCCACATGGGACACACGTGGACTTGCAGCCCTTAGTGCACCTTCCTACAAACTAGAAAAAGTCACCCCTTCCCAAAGACAGGTGCATGCAGAATGGAGGATAAGGGCAGGCTGTATTTCAGACCCCACTTGCTTATGCAACTGAGCCTCATTGTTCAAAAGATGACCTATTGTTAATCATGTTACAATGTCCCTTTTAATCTGGTTGGGCTATATATGCATGAGCTAGGGTATAGTCTGAGCCTCTTGCTGTGTACATGGGATCATGGCCAAACATTCAGGAAAACTGAATAACAATTTAGTGAGATTTTACACTCAGAAGAAAATGTCAAAGTCAGATAAATCTGACTTTATGGAGATAGTACGATATAGTTAATTAAACATTTTGGAGTTGGACAGAAATGGATTTTAATTCCAGTTTGGCTAGTAGACAACCTCACTGAAACATTTTTTTTAATCTGTAAAATAATGATAATACCATACAATCTAACCTCCATCCACAGTTACTCCATCAGACATGTGACCTTTCTCTGTGGAATCCTTTCCCCTTAGGTGGGCTCTGAATCTTGTGTGTAAATCAGTGGTCGAAAATCAATACTCAGAAGGATGAGCTAAGGATCCAGCTACAGTGCAGATAGATGTTAGGGAGGGGGTGGTCTAATTCCACTAGCCAACAGAATTGGGGTCTCAGATTATTTATCAAACAATTTTACAAAAAAAAATTCCACATAAGATCATTTGTCCATTTACCATAATAAAACTATTAGATGTGTTTTAATTTTTGGCTTCCCAGTCTGTTTGACCAATTGTTTTTTATACTTTTATTGTTTATATATGGGGAATCTACCTTTCTCATAATTTTTATCTAAATTAATGTAACATACAATGTTAAATAAAATTTTTATTTTGTAGCAAAAAAAAGTAATGGTAATACCCTATTTCATAGAATCTAGACTATGTCAATTTTAAGACTCATCCTCATTATAGAGGCTTTTAAAATGTGAAAAAAAAAAATGGCCAAGTGGGATGGTCAAATGTATCTTGATTTCAGAAATGTTAAGACTATAAAAATTGTGATCTTAGAATCTATGACATGTGGTAATGCCTCCCCCTTCACCATAGGTAATGGCTCTTCTTTGTGAGGATTAAATAAGATAACATATGTCAGGTTCTAGGCATAGTCCAGTCAGTGCTCAATAAGTGGTGAAAGCTGTTTAAAAAAAGAAGAAAGAAAAAAAATATTCTGTAATCTATAGCAAAGGCAGAGTGATGTATATTTATAGTTCCAAAGCCACTGCATTTTCCTAGTCTCCCTCATTTTCTCTGTTGTCTAAAATGATGTTAGAATAGAGCTTTTCAGAGGGAAAAAAAATCAATATAGCTTGTGGACACATAATTTATTTCAGTCCATCTCCATACATCTTAACTTAGACTTCTCATGTGTCAAGTTAACGAATAAACCAAAACTATGTTGTCTGGGCTGTCTGTCCAATGCCTCAGAACAAAAGTAATCCAAATGCTGCTAAATAAAAACACTGGCTTTGGGATTAAAAAAAAAATCACCCAAATTTGGACATGTGTGACAAATGTTTTGCATTTCATTTCCTTTAACAGGAAGCTGACTCACTGTCACTGTGATTCCCAGACTTTAGGTTGTAACACCTCTGTAATGTTCCATGAAATTTTCAAAATAAATTTTACTTCAGTTCATCTCCATTTTTAAAATGTACACTTTTAGAGCAAATGCAATTGGTAAAACAAGTCTTATTACATTTGAATGGAGAATTTGATCTAGAATGTGAATCATTTCTGTGCTGAATAACTTCCCTGAATTTTAGAATTAAGACTAATGGGAACATTTGATTGATACCCTCTGATTTTATCTGCTTGCTTCTGCCTGGACCTTATATTTTCCCCTAATTGAAAATGTAAAGGGTGTCTGTTCTAGGAGAGTGGTATTCCTAGTGTGGTCCTCAGACTAGCAAATCACCTGAGAACTTACTAAAAATGCAAGTCTTTGGCCTTCACCCCAAACCTACTATATCAGAAGCTGTAGGGCTGATGCTCGGTAATGTGTGGTGCAAAACTCCTCTTGGTAACACCAATGCACACCAAAAAGTGTGAACCACTGGGATCCGATGGATCTCTGAAAGGAACTAGGAACTTGGATCCTTCCAAGAATGTCCTCTTACACAGCAAAATGATCTAAGGTAACATGCATATTTAGGTATGTAAATCACACATCCAGGAAAACAGTACAACATGTTGTTACCAGATGTTTCCAGATATCCACGTGTTCTTAATTGGATAGTGTAGACATCTGGATGATGGTATGGACTTTTCATCTATCATAAATCATATAAATGAAGTTACTTCTTGTTAATCTATTCATTATAACAGACAACCATCACCATGTACACACCATGAGCATCCTCTGTATTAATTCGGCCTGAGGGCATTCTTTTTTAAAGAACTGTGTAATCAGGCCTAAGAAAAATCCCGAAATCCTTTGGCATTGGGGAATTGCATGTAGCTATGAGTAGCTCTCATCTATTTGCTTTCCACTAGTTGACCTCCCTTTAAACACTTAAAAAAAAAAGCCAAACCCTAATATTGTTCAACCTCCTTCCCCAAATGGATTCCCACTGTATATTGGCAGTTGCCAAACTCTGTTCATCATTGAGCATTCCATTTAATTATGTTCTCCTATTCTGACAAATGACTTCAGATATTGCAGTATTTTGTCTAGCAACGTCTATTAAGCAATACTAATTTTGTTTTCTTAGATTCATTAAAGGCATAATTAAGAGGTCAATCAGACTTCTGATCCATACGAGTTACTAATTATTCCCCTAGCATTTTGTTTTACAATGACAGGTGTGTGTGTGTGTGTGTGTGTGTGTGTGTGTGTGTGTGTGTGTGCATGTGTGTGTGTGGCTAGCTCGTGTATGCTGATAGTATGTATGTATGCATGTATGAATGCTTAGAGTTTCTTACAGAATTTTTTATATAGTGGAAATAACCTTTTTGCCCAATATGACCTATATAATCTCAAAAGAAATAGATCTCTCTCCTCCTAATTCTACTGATAGTGTCTTGCACAGGTATAGTCTCTGGCTCCAAACATTCAGAGAACTGTATTGCTTTTAGAATAGAGTACAAAATCCTTTATAGAGCTAACAAGGACTCTTCCTCCTCATGCATCCCCCTCATCCACCCATATCCCTGTCCTTGCTTTCTAAATCCCAACTACCCTGGCCTTCTTTCAGCTGTCAAAACAAGTTTTCTTTTTCTCGCCCCAGGGCCCTTGCACATGGCTCTTCCCGCTACCCGGTATCTTCTCCTGACCCTTCTTTGCTTAATACATATTCATCGTTCAACTCTCAGTTCACAAATCTCTTCCTGGAGACAATTCTCCAAAGTCTCCTTCTTTATCATTCACCTTCATCATGATGGCAGGTCTAAGGCTAGATAAGCTCCCTAAAGTATTATCTCTTATTACTCTATGTTTTTCCTTCATTGCAGACTACACCAATATATTTGTATAATTATTTGATGACTCTCTCTCCAGAATGTAAGCTTCATGGAAGTAGAAGCCACATTTAAATTGCTCTCTTTAATATACTAAGTACCTGCTGTGGTACTCATCACATAAGAAGAGCTCAATAGATATTAGTTGAATGAATACATGAAAAAAATGAATTAAATGAACAAATGCTTTGGGTTTTTTATTAAGGCTGAGGTAAAGAATAATTCCTAAGTGGATCCCTATTGCTGGGGAATAGAGAATATCTGATCCTCAAACTGATAGGAATTCATAGTCCTAGCTACACATCTAAAACCCCACTGTTGCTAGCAGGATTTTGTCACTTCACATAGCAATTTTTTTAATGACATGAGAAAATGCTCATAAATATTTTTAAATAAAAATACATGAAATACATTTTTATATTCAGTGTGAACTGAAATGTGTAAAAATATAAATTCATAGCAGGATAGTTTCTGACCTTTTTACCACCTTGTTTCATCACTGTCAATTGCAGATAGGGAGGGAGCCTTTAAAACAATAATGCATTCAAATTGCTATAAAAGGAAATAAAGAGTAATAACAACAACAATAATAACAGCAAAGTGCTTACAAGGGCCAGGCACTATTCTATATGCTTTACATGTAATTACCAAAGATAAACTTAGGAGATAAGTCCTATCTTCTTTTTTTTTATTTAATGTTTTTTTTTTTTTTATTATTTTTATTTTTGAGACAGAGAGAGATAGAGCATGAGCAGGGGAGGGGCAGAGAGAGAGGGAGACACAGAATCCAAAGCAGGCTCCAGGCTCTGAGCTGTCAGCACTGAGCCCGACGTGGGGCTAGAACCCACAGACTGTGAGATCATGACCTAAGCTGAAGTCAGATGCTCAACCGAATGAGCCACCCAGGTGCCCCAGTCCTATCTTTATCTGATATGTTTACCTTTTAGACGCCCTACTCTGAAAACTTGATATTTACTGCTGCCATCCTAGTTCCCTAGAAGGAACATTTCAGGAGGAGATTACATGGACACAAGAGAAGGGCAAAGGATCAGAAGGATCCAGAATCCCAAGAATTCTTTGGGAAAGAGAAAGATGGAGAGGTAGAAAAGGAAGACCAGCTGGGAGAAGACTCCTGAGTACCTAATTAAAAGAATTCAGTATCAACTGAAAAACTCCAGGAAGAAAGAGTAAATAAATGTTTTTGTATCATAATTTGAGATCTAGGATAGTTGTTGGGTCCTAGGGAGAGCAGAATTTTTATGGTAACAGAAAGTGCCAGTATTAACTCCCAGATGTGGTAGAACATAACAGCAAGCAAGCAAGCGCGCGCACACACACACACACACACACACACAAACGCACGCACACGCAATTAAGGACTAGTACGAAATGGGCTAACACGTTCATATTACTTACTTATGGCAATGAGTTTGCAAATGTTATTTTCCTCAGTATATTAATGATAATAATTTTTACAAGTTAAACCAGAAGTTGTCAGAACACATATTTTGGTCAACTGCTTTATACACCACCATTAGGTTTGTTACCATAATTTGCTGTTGTAGTTGTTTATAATGTCTGTCCTCATTCCTTAGTTCAGAGGACACTTGAGGATCTGAATATTCTATAGACACAGCCAGAATGTAAACAGATTGCAAAGGGACTTATGTTGCCTCATTAAATCCATGCTTGGTTTAAAGTGCAGTTCAGGTTACGCTTGAACAGGGGCAAAGGGAGAGAGAGAGTTGAAAAAAATTCAAATAATTTAAATAATGCTGCACTTGAGGAAAAGACAAGGTTTTTTTGAGCTGATTTTCTGGTTTCCTTCTATACGTGCACTCATGCATTCAACAAATTTACTGAATGCCAGAATTGCTAAAGGCTGCAGGGCAGAACAGAGCTTAAACTTTGGGCGACTCAGAGAATGTATAATCTGTATGTTAGATACTTTCTGTTAAGCCTATACTGAATTGGCTTTTTTTATATATATATAACACAATCCAATGGTCTTTTGGAAAAATAGCCTCCCTGCTCAGTCTTATTCAGTCCAGATGCCTTGAGAAGGGCAAAGCCTTCTTCAGGGATGAGCACATGACCTAAGCCTGGCTGATGAGAGAACCACCCCAACATACGCACAATAACTGTTGTAGGAGTGCTATATGACCCAAGCCAGTGCACTGATAGGGATTCCCAAATGTATTAAATAAGGTAATACTAAATGCTATTACAAACTAACCAAAAATGTAGAACAATTCATATAAACTAAAGTTTATTTCTTGTACAAATAAAGTCCAAAATGGGTATTCTTGATTGTTGGGTGGTTCTTTCCAAATAGTAATTCAGGGATTTGAGCTCTATCCACATTTTGGCTCTGCCATCTTTAATACTTGATATCCATAGTCATCATGTGCAGCCTCAAGCTGGATTTAAAAAGGGAAATAACATGGAAAATTGCATGTACAAATATCTTATGGGCTAATGTGGAAGTGACACAAATCACTTCTGCTCACATTCTGTTGACCAGAACACTACTTTATGGTTGACTGAAGGAGGGGCTGGTAAATATAGTCTTCTCATGGGCCCAGGAAGGAGAGAAATTGGATTTGGAGACCATCTAGTAAGTCCCTGACAAAGACTTTTCCAGATTTAACAGAAAAAGCATGTATCTTTTCGGAGGAGTGGCCAAACTATACATGCAGAACAGCTGGTAACCACTGTTACCACTTGTGTAGAAAAAGTTAACATGGCAGGCCTGAGGCTGCTTATTCTTAGAAAGACCCGTTTGCCACACTGGCCCTTGACACTTGGAGTGCATCAGGGAACTTGAATTTCAGAGGGTTCACACTGACTTAATAGAAAGAGTGGCTCCCAGTGCTTCAGCTGTTTGTAAAAACAATATGGTTTATCTTCAACACCTGCTTTCCTCTGGGAGTCTGAGATTTTGGAACATGTTATGCAGAGGGTTTCTACGTGGTACCTCCCACCTCCTAATAGAATCTAAGGCTCTAAGTTTCTAAAGAGCTTCCCTGATAGGGAGCATTTCACTTGTATTGTTACAGTTTGCTGGGGAGAATCAAGTGCATCCTGTATGATTCCATTGGGACAGAACTCTGGAAACACTGGATCCGTTATCCTTGGAAATTTGTTCCATGTTGATTTTCCCTTTGCTGATTTGTTATGTATTTGTTTACTATAATAGATCATAGCCTTGAAGACAATGATATGCTGAGATTTGTGAGTCCTCCTGGCAAATCAGTCATCAGACCTGGTCTTTGGACCCTCAATACATCAACACATGGAAGGAGTCTTCCTGGGACCAAAGCTAATGCAGAAGACAGCAATCAAGGGATGCAGAGAGACAGATGCCTGTTGGCATTCTCTGATCACCCAGATCAAGCTGTAACTGAAGTCAAATTTAATTTCTGAACTTAAAAGTTCAGATAACTTAAAAGTTATCTGAGCCAATAAATTTACTTAGGGGCTTAAATCAGTTTGAGCTGACATTTCTTTTAACTGTAACTATGGTTACAGATAGGATTGGCTTATATAGCTTGTTATCTAATACATCTCTTAACACTTTAAAATGCGATTAGTTGCTTTACTCGGTAGATACAGACTAAAAGTAACTACAGTCCCCTGAAGCAGAAGCCTAGGAAAAGCCTGAAAACACAAGTTTAGCCCAGGAGAGATGGAGAGAGATTTCCATGGCAATCATGGAAAAATAAAATCAGTAGAAAATAGGGAGAATAGAAATTGAAAGAATCCAAAATCAAATCATGGTTAAAACAAGTAAGCAAGAGATAGGCCAAGAGTATTTCGTGGCAAAATGGCAGCGTCTATGTTTTTTGTGCATAGACTCTCTATGTGGGGAAACTAAATTCTCTAAACTATAAGCTCAGTAAAAATAGTAATTTTGGTCTATTTTATTAACAGCTATAGCCCATGTGCCTAAAACAGTGCCTGGCACATACTAAGCACCCAATAAGCATTTTTAAATAAATGAAAAGATACAGAATTGTATAGAAAACATAAGCCACTAGCTACTCTGCAATCACAATATTATAGCTACCATGTTTTATTCATTCTTTAATTTCTTCAATGTAAGAAAGTCAAACAATGTCTGAACTATAAAATGATATCGAATATCAAGAAACTAGGTTATGCAGTTTAGTAAATAACTTTTATGTAAAGAAGGAAGGAAAGAAAGAAAGAAAAAGGATAGAAATCAACATAACATGGGAATATAAACTACACTCATTAAAAAAAAGAAAAAAGCTAAACTCATTAGACCTACTCAATTCACTGTAATCAAATCATGTCAGATTTTTTTAATCAATAAAATAAACCATGAAAGTCATCTAATTCATGGGTTCCCAAATGCTTCTGCAAATCAGAATACTCCGGGAATATTTAAAAATACAGATTCCTGAGTCCTACCTAGACCTAGTAAATCACTACCTCCGGGCAGAGGTATGAGGCCAAAGGATCTGTATCTTTAACTCCCCCAGGTGATTCTGATAATCGCCATTTTGGGAATCTGCATTTTATCTAGGATCTTAATTTCACAGATAAGAAAACCAATACCCAAAGGCAAAGGTGGCTTCTGTAAGAAAGTATGGTTTTACTGTCCTCAGGATCAGAACTCAGGGGCTCAGACCCATCTAGTGTTCTCTCCATGATACTACACTACCAAACTCTGGGTCAGTACCCAAAACACTCAGACCTTGCTTTTTGTAGGTTAGGATATGTGCTAGAAGTTATAAGACATGATTCCCACTGTCCACTCAACCCATTTATTCTCCAGAGTTCAAACACAGAGGGCAAGAAATACAGACCTGAATGGCACAAGCAGAACTCTTGGATCCCGTCGTGAATTGAAGATTCTAAATCTCTAAAGTTACTATTCAAATTGAGGCCACACCCTCTGACTTCAAAGCTCAGTCATAAGAATGAAGTAGGAGTCTCAGACCACCATATTCAACCCCTCATCCCCACGCTTACCCCCAGACACTCTCTCTCTCTCTCTCTCTCACACACACACACACACACACACACACACACACACGGAGCAAGGCTGAGGGACATAAGTCAAACTGAAACACGATGATACCGTGATACCCCTATCCTGATTTTAGTACTCAGTGTGTAAAATCACACCCCTCACTTATAAACATTGACTCCTTCTCCTTGTTGCCTCAGCCTTAGTGTTTTTGTGGCAAATAAAACCAGAGTAAAGGCATAGTAAGTACCCCAAAGCATTCTGGAATGTTAAATTTCAAGACATGGAAGGCTGTGAATCAAAACACTGGAACTGCCAAATCCACAGAAGTAATTAAGAATCGCTTTTGTCTTTCTACCAGTACCCATTACTTTTTCCCGCCATTGTGATTATGAAAGCAACATCTCCCTCCCCCGCCCTGCCACTCAATTCGGAAAGCGAACTGGAGGTCACACTGATTAGTGTTCTTTTATTTTGAAACTCTAAATGGAAAGTTGCAGTCCGGGTGCTTAAACAAATGTAAAACAAACAGATTAGTGGGGGCCTCTTTATCTAAAGACTGGGTGTTCTGTTTTCCTTGAATATTATTTATTGCATCTAGTAGAGGATAATCTTCAGAGAATTAAAATGCATCTGGGTTTTCTGAGAAATGCTATTTATTCTGATAGGAAAGGACTGGACATCAGACTGATAAATTAAGTGCTTACAAACAGTTCAATGGCAAAAGAAAAAAAAAGCAGCAGGATTGTGACTCTGTAATTGCCTTACTTTTATGAAATCAGCATGTGACGTGGAAAAAAGGATAAGGTTTACCATAGCTAATTCCACTGTAGATATATAATTGTTAAAAAGCAAAATTCAGCTGAGTAAATTTAAAGATCTAAATGGCTTTATTCGATGAGGGCATCACCCATCCCGTCTAGCAAACAGAAAAGAGTTCCAGAAAGCTGTACAAAGTGAGGCAGAAGAGGGCAGGAAAGGCAGTTTCTAGCAGCGTGGGTTGTTTCCGACAGGGTCAACTTCCTATGGGTGACAAAAGGGGTACCTCTGGTTGATTACCTCACTGGGGCTGACCAGGTAATCCCGATTGACTAGGTAAAGGTTACATTCCCAGGAGAGACTGAAACTGCAGTCAGGTTAGCTGTTAAGTCTCGGTGTGCTGATGCGGGGCTTAGTACAAGTGACTGCATTTGGGGCCTGTGGTCTCCTTTTTACCTTTCACCATGTAATTGTCAATTAACTCATCGGAGGATGTACAGGTATTTCTTGTCACATGTTAACTGCTGGCATGTTCAGTTCTATCTTTTGTTCTTTGATTTACAACCTAATTTACTTGCCGCATAAACACATGTGCTCATGCATTCATCTATTTCAGGGAGGGCTTTGGAACCATTTGAGCATACTCCATCTCACTTTGTAATTCAAAAAGCCCTTGGATAAATGAAGGGATTTCATTCCTCAGTTTTGTATTTATGAACCATATCTGAGACACCACACTAATGAGTCCAAAGCCATTCATATTTGACGCACTTTTAGGTTCCTTTTCAGATTCCAATATAATTTCTGCTTCACCACTTAACATTTGCAACATACAATCAGCATATTACCATGTGTGCTGTGTTCTAACATTCTCTAATTGTTTCGCATCTGCTACTTTTTTATCCTAAATAAATTTTAATCCTTGAAGACAAGAACCATTTCTCTGGCTCCTTTTCCAGACTTAGCCAAGGGTCAGGTATATTATACACAGTAAATAAAAGCATGTATTAATTGAGTTCAATGACTGCATACGGATTAGTTACTCACTCCTTAAACAATTATGTTTTGCGATCTACTAAGACCCAGACTTTATTCCTGACCACAGCTTCTCAAACTTTATATGAATCACCTGGGTATTTTTTTTTTTTTTTTTAAACAAAGATCTTGATATAATCAGTCTGGGTTAAAGCCTGAGCTGCTTTAGTTCCAACAAGATCCCAGGTGATACTGATGCTGTTGGTCAATGAACCAAACTTGGACTAAATGGAACCCAGACTAGGAGTTGGAAAATATTTCCTGTAAAGGGCTAGATTATAAATATTCAAGGTTTGTTGGGCCATATGGTCTCTGTCACAATTAGTCAATTCTGCCTTTCTCGTGCAAAAACAGCCACTATAATAAGTAAATGAATGGGCATGGCTGTGCTCCAATAAAATGTTTACAAAAATAGGAGTCCAGACAGACTTGGCTGGTAGGCTGTAGTTTTCTCACTCCTGGCCTAGATAATAAGGTCACACAAGACATGGGCCCTTCCCTTAGGAAATTCAAGTAGGAAACATCTATAGGTATTTAACTGTTAAAGTTTTAGTAAAATGATGTATAGATATTCTAGGGGCCATCTTAATTTTGTTACGTGATTAGTAATTAGCTGCTGCTTAGCAATTCACCTGATGTAAATTAGCTTAGATTGGTCTCTCAGGTTCTGCTACACTAGCAAAACAGAAAAGTGATAATTTTATAGTGTATCCAATCCATGATATAGTCAGCTGATTTCAGGTAAGCATACATTCTTTTTTCTTTCTTGGTTATTGTTGTTGATTTTTTAAAAATTATTTTTAAAGATGACATTCATTTGACTTACCCACTCCTAGAGAGCACTTTTTATATGGCTGATGAAAATTTGCATTTTCTAGATGTCCAAGAAATCAGTCCAAAATGTAATTACTTCATTTTTTTCTTTAGTATCTGCTTTGCCTTTTGCATTATTTCCATTTTATTCTTTCCTCTTCCATTCCTAGTTTTGAAAACCTGGTAAGTGTCAATACCTATTTGAACCTCCCTAGTTCCTTATTATGACTGATTTCCTGAAAGCAATCAATTATGTACATGGCCAATGAGTCTAAAGAAATAACTTCCCACTATCAGCAGTGTTTTAATGACTGGAAATAGTTCTTGATAAAAGGAAATTTCAGCTTTCAATGTTTGTAGGCCCTGCTCATGGGCTCTGAGGGAAGCTATACTTTAACCAAGGTCAAAACGACTTGGCAAAACCTCAAAGCATGGGTTCTATTTCTGCCCCAAGCACACACTGTACATCTGCTTTGTTAAAAAAAAAAAAAAAGAGCATTCTGAACAGAAGAAGAAGAAACTTCCCTGGTTCCCATACTACAGCCCTATACTAAAAACATACAGTACGTAACTTTATGGAATGTCCTTTGTCTTGATGATTTGTAACCATGTAAAAAACATATACAAGCCTGCACCAAATGTTCCTCCCCTGGAGCACCCTCTTCTTTGTGAAGATCGTGTATCATGGGCAGCCTTCCTGACTTGGACTTGAATACAACCCTTTTCCTTTCTGTTTAAAAAAGTTTTAAAAGGTTTGTTCAGCTTGCCTTGACATCCTGGAAATTCAGCATTGATGTTTTTGTATTCATCTCTCTCCCAACAAGCGATTATTGAACATACACTGTGTCTTGAGTCCTATAAACAAAGGAGGGAAAACCTACCACACTAAGTGGCCTATTACCTTCTCTTCAATTTTCCAAAAACAAAAACAAAAACAAAAACAAAACACAAAAAAAAACCCCACAATTAGCTTCTGCCTGCCATGTGACTGATTAAAGTCCATATGCTCCCCAAAGTGCTTTGGGCTCTTACTCTAAAACAAGTCATTGTCCCACTTGTTTTTCCATCTCTGGGGACACACTTCTACTGCCAACTTTTTCTCTCATTACTCGGGGCCATCTCATAATTGCCACCACACGTCTCTATTTTTTTTTTTTTCCTGATTCATTTTGGACAAAGCTTTTCCTTTATTTCTTCAAGCACCACTAATACTTGATTGCCACTAGGTTGTAGAGGACTCCAGAATTTACTGCAAGACAAAATTAGAATGCCAGAAGGGAGGACTGAAAAGCCCATATCAAACGAAAGTATTCTCTCCTATGTTTGATCCATCAGCCATACCTTTTTTTTCAGAAGTTCTCTGAACTTCTCTCCCTCCCTTGCATGTCTTTTCACACATAAACTCTGCTTTCACTACCCTGAGAGGCACCCATTTTTCTGTAGCCCACTTCCATGCAAACTGATGAATTTTCTCTCCCATCTTCTCCACAGCTCCTTATTTTCTCTCTGCTCAGTAGGAACCCAAAGTCAAATACTAGTGTAACAATTTCCTCACCCAGGAGGGACTTGACACTGTAGAACAGTTTAGCTTTTTGTTTTTTCTACTTTGTTTCCCCGAACAGAACAGCCTCAGGGCTTAGCTTTGGCATAATCAAATGTTCATTAAACTGTTCCCACCCCTCTTCCAAAAAAAAAAAAAAAAAAAAAAAAGGGGGTCTCTTTTTCCTGAAACGAAATTCCCACCACCTGGGAGAGGACTGAAACAGCTTCAGGCAGTTTGCTTCAGACGAGTAATTTTATTTATTTATTTTGTTGTTGTTGCCTAACACTCAACCAAAGAGAAAACTAACTGGAAGTATAACAAATATATGTTCAAAAAATACTGAGAGCATAGAAAAGGACTAGTTCTACCTAAGGGAGAAGTGAAGAAGAAAGAACAAAATATGCACTCTTTTTGTTTTAAATATGCATTCTTATATTTGCCATCATGGGTAGGTCTCAATCAAGGAGCTAGGAAACATCTTGACATGTGTGTTAGGGTAGATAGAGGTGGGTTTGGAGTTTGGGAACTGAACCTTTTTAAAAACATGTATTTTTTGAGGGTGGGGCACCTGGGTGGTTCAGTCAGTTAAGCTTGGTTTCAGCTCAGGTCATGATCTCATGGTGCATGGGATGGAGCCCTGTGTTGCCAAGGAGGCTACTTGGGATTCTCCCTCTCCCTCTCCCTCTCTTTCTGCCCCTCCTCTGCTCGTGTGTTCCCTCTCTCTCTCTCTCAAAATAAACATTATATATATATGTATACTACATGTAAACTATATATATATATGACATATACATATACATATATATATGATATATATGTGATACATGATATATTTTAATTATAGTTCATGTGATTGGAAAGGGACTTTTATAATTCCAGGGTGGGAATCTGGACCAAGGATATATACCCAGGCTATGAAACCTCAGAAACACAAAAGCAGGGTCACACAGAAGTGTGCAGACCTTCCAGGTCTTCTCTTTCATCAGTTATATTGACTCTCAGGAGAGTCCTCTGGTATGCTCCAACTTGCACAGGGAAGACCACAAATACTTCCTTATGAGCTCTGGACATCATCAGACCGTGGACTCTTTTCATCTTAGGGAAATGAGGCTAATAGAGGTTCTGAAAACCACTGATACCATAGTCCTCACTTCTATAGACAGAGACTATGTCACCAAAGTGACCTTCCCCTGGTTGGTAACAGATCTGAAACTAGAATCCAGGTGTTCTGCTAACATCTGTGTTCTTCCCACTACTCTGAATTTCAGTATTATTGGCATTGAAGGGTGTCATCCTGGAGGAGGTCTCCTCAACTTAAGAATTTCTGATGACACAACTAAGCCCCTTTCATAACAGAACTGAAAGGTGCTGGATACTTGGAATGAGTCAACTACAGTTTACCATTACATTAGCACTTGGAATAGTATACGTATTCATAGAGGCATAGCCTAAGTACAGCTAACTCATCCAGAATGGGCAGAAGTGCTAAAATTATTATTTTTAAAAATTTTAATGCTTATTTTGAGAAAGACAAAGAGAGAGCACAAGCAGGGGAGGAGCAGAAAGAGAGACAGAGAATTCCAAGCAGGCTGTACACTCAGCCTGATGAGGGGCTGAATCCCACAACTGTGAGATCATGACCTGAGCTGATATCAAGAGCCAGACACTCAACCAACTGAGCCACGCAGGCACCCCCAAAGTGCCACAAATTGTTACAAACCAGGATTTCTCAACCTTGGCTCTACTGGCATTCTAGGCAGGATAATTCTTTGTTATGGAGGCCTTTTCTGTACATTGTAGGATGTTCAGTAGCATCCCTGACCCCTATTCACTAGATGCCAGCAGGAACCACCCTCCCACCCTTCTGCCAATCAGCAGACATTGCCAAATGTCTTCTGGGAGACAAAAATTGGCTCCCCTATGTTGAGAATCACTGTTATACACTACATAAAGTCTCCCCAAATTTCACTGATACAACCTGTTGATAAGGAAAGCTGAATCAAGGGAGACACCAACCTTGCAAAGCCTTGACTCTCTCAGAGGGAGAGAGTGATGTCAGAATTTATTGGGAATCAGAAGTTTGGTTTATGGTGGGGCTGTCAATACAGAGACAAGATTAGGATTAGGTAAGAATTAAGATACAACAAGGGGCCGGACTCCGTGAGTTCTGACAGCCAGGGGGACTTAACATCTGAAATGTTAACAGTCAACAGCTCTGCTCTCTGAGAGCGGGGAGGACAAGAGGACACCAGGAGGGAGAGTTGTTGAGCCCTGGGAGACAGAGCTCAGCTCGGGGGCGGGGAACAATGGTGCTGGCCAGCGCCATCTCCCTCTCCCGTACCCCAGCCAAAATCCCAAAGGGAACCAGTTCCCATCTCCGAACTTGCTTGCACCATGCAAACACCCAACGCTGTGCTTCTGTGGATATATCCCTCCCACGGGTCTGCCTCCCTCCGGGTGCTGCAGGGCCCCTCCTGCAGGGGACCACCAATGGCAGGCAAGCTAAGCCTGCCCCTTCCACCCCTGTGCAACTTGTGGATCCACTCCAGCTAATATGCCAGATCCCATGAAGCAGCACCACAAACCTGGCAATGTACAAGTAGCCCAGACAGGCCATGCCACCCCACAGTGAATCCAGCCCCTAGGAAATGGAAGAGAAGGTACACACCAGTCTGACTGTGGCCCCAGCAGTGGGATGGGGGCAGACATCAGGTCTGACTGCGGCCCCACCCACCAACGCAAGTTACTCCAGACAGCACAGGGGAAGAGCCCTGCAGTTCCGCGCCACTCCAGGGACTATCCAAAATGACAAAACGGAAGAATTTTCCTCAAAAGAAACTCCAGGAAGTAGTGATAGCTAATGAATTGATTAAAAATGATTTAAGTAATATAATGGAACAAGAATTTAGAATAATAGTTATAAAATTAATTGCTTGGCTTGTAAAAATTATAGAGGACAG
The DNA here is from genome assembly GCF_028749965.1 of Puma concolor. NCBI lineage: Eukaryota > Metazoa > Chordata > Mammalia > Carnivora > Felidae > Puma > Puma concolor. The sequence continues at coordinate 123,248,446 of NC_141668.1, forward strand.
CAGAGAATCTCTTGCTACAGAGATCAAGGGACTAATGAACAGCCAGGAGGAGCTAAAAAATACTATCAATGAACAGCAAAATAAAATGGAGACAACTATGGCTCAGATTGAAGAGGCAGAGGAGAGAATAGGTGAACTAGAAGATAAAATTATGGAAAAAGAAGAAGCTGAGAAAAAGAGATAAAAAAAAAAATCCAAGAGTATGAGGGGAAAATTAGAGAACTAAGTGATGCACTAAAGAGAAATAATATACACATAATTGGTATTCCAGAGGAGGAAGAGAGAGGGAAAGGTGCTGAAGGTATACTTGAAGAAATAATAGCTGAGAACTTCCTGGATCTGGGGAAGGAAAAAGGCGTTGAAATCCAAGAGGCACAGAGAACTCCCTTCAGACATAACTTGAATCGATCTTCTGTACAACACATCATAGTGAAACTGGCAAAATACAAGGATAAAGAGAAAATTCTGAAAGTAGCTAGGGATAAAAAGGTTCTAACCTACAAAGAGAGACCCATAAGACTAGTGGCAGACCTATCTACTGAAACGTGGCAGGCCAGAAAGGAATGGCAGGAGATCTTCAATGTGATGAACAGAAAAAATATGCAGCCGAGAATCCATTATCCAGTAAGTCTGTCATTTAGAATAGAAGGAGAAATAAACAAACAAAAACTGAAGGAATTCATCACCACTAAACCAGGCCTACAAGAGATCCTAAGGGGGACCCTGTGAGACAAAGTACCAGAGACATCGCTACAAGCATGAAACCTACAGACATCACAATGACTCTAAAACCGTATCTTTCTATAATAACACTGAATGTAAATGGACTAAATGCTCCAAGCAAAAGACAAAGGGTATCAGAACAGATAAAAAAACAAGACCCATCTATTTTCTGTCTACAAGAGACTCATTTTAGACCACAGGACACCTTCAGATTGAGAGTGAGGGGATGGAGAACTATCTATCATGCTACTGGAAGTCAAAAGAAAGCTGGAGTAGCCACACTTATATCAGACAAACTAGACTTTAAATTAAAGGCTGTAACAAGAGATGAAGAAGGGCATTATATAATAATTATAGGGTCTATCCATCATGAAGAGCTAACAATTATAAATGTCTATGTGCTGAATACGGGAGCCCCCAACCATATAAAACAATCACAAATATAAGCAACCTTATTGATAAGAATGTGGTAATTGCATGGGACTTTAATACTCCATACAACAATGGATAGCTCATCTAGACACAGGATCAATAAAGAAACAAGGGCCCTGAATGATACATTGGATCAGATGGACTTGACAGATATATTTAGAACTCTGCATCCCAAAGCAACAGAATATACTTTCTTCTCGAGTGCACATGGAACATTCTCCAAGATAGATCACATACTGGGTCACAAAACAGCCCTTCATAAGTATACAAGAATTGAGATCATACCATGCATACTTTCAGACCACAATGCTATGAAACTTGAAATCAACCACAGGAAAAAGTCTGGAAAACCTCCAAAAGCATGGAGGTTAAAGAACGCCCTACTAAAGAATGAATGGGTCAACCAGGCAATTAGAGAGGAAATTTAAAAATATATGGATCAAATGAAGATGAAAATACAACAATCCAAACGCTTTGGGATGCAGCGAAGACAGTCCTGAGAGGAAAATACATTGCAATCCAGGCCTATCTCAAGAAACAAGAAAAATCCCAAATACCAAATCTAACAGCACACCTAAAGGAAATAGAAGCAGAACAGCAAAGACACCCAAACCCAGCAGAAGAAGAGAAATAATAAAGATCAGAGCAGAAATAAACAATATAGACTCTAAAAAAACTGTAGAGCAGATCAATGAAACCAAGAGTTGGTTTTTTGAAAAAATGAACAAAATTGATAAACCTCTAGACAGGCTTCTCAAAAAGAAAAGGGAGATGACCCAAATAGATAAAATCATGAATGAAAATGGAATTATTACAACCAATCCCTCAGAGATACAAGCAATTATCAGGGAATACTATGAAAAATTATATGCCAACAAACTGGACAACCTGGAAGAAATGGACAAATTCCTAAACACCCGCACGCTTCCAAAACTCAATCAGGAAGAAATAGAAAACTAGAACACACCCATAACCAGCAAATAAATTGAATCAGTTATCAAAAATCTCCCAACAAATAAGAGTCCAGGAGTAGATGGCTTCCCTGGGGAATTCTACCAGACATTTAAAGCAGAGTTAATACCTATCCTTCTCAAGCTGTTCCAAAAAATAGAAAGGGAAGGAAAACTTCCAGACTCATTCTATGAAGCCAGTATTACTTTGATTCCTAAACCAGACAGAGACCCAGCAAAAAAAGAAAACTACAGGCCAATATCCCTGATGAATATGGATGTAAAAATTCTCAATAGATACTAGCAAATCAAATTCAGCAGCATGTAAAAAGAATTATTCACCATGATCAAGTGGGATTCATTCCTGGGATGCAGGGCTGGTTCAACATTCAGAAATCAATCAACGTGATCCATCACATTAATAAAAGAAAAGAAAAGAACCATATGATCCTGTCAATCGATGCGGAAAAAGCATTTGACAAAATTCAGTATCCTTTCTTAATAAAAACCCTCAAGAAAGTCGGGATAGAAGGAACATACTTAAACGTCAAAAAAGCCATTTATGAAAAGTCCACAGCTAATATCATCCTCAATGGGGAAAATGTCCACTATCACCGCTGTTGTTTAACATAGTGTTGGAAGTGCTAGCATCAGCAATCAGACAACAAAAGGAAATCAAAGGGATCAAAATTGGTAAAGACGAAGTTAAGCTTCACTTTTTGCAGATGACATGATATTGTACATGCAAAACCAGACAGACTCCACCAAAAGTCTACTAGAACTGATAGATGAATTCAGCAAAGTTGTAGGATACAAAATCAATGTACAGAAATCAGTTGCATTCTGATACACTAACAATGAAGCAACAGAAAGACAAATAAGGAAACTGATTCCATTCACAAATGCACCAAGAATCATAAAATACCTAGGAATAAACCTAACTAAAGATGTAAAAGTTCTGTACGCTGAAAACTGTAGAAAGCTTATGAAGGAAATTGAAGGAGATACAAAGAAATGAAAAAAACATCCCGTGCTCATTGGTTGGAAGAATAAATATTGTTAAAATGTCAATACTAACCAAAGCTATCTACACATTCAATGCAATCTCAATCAAAATTGAACCAGTATTCTCGAAGCTAGAAGAAGCAATCCTAAAATTTGTATGGAACTGCAAAAGACCCCGAATAGCCAAAGTAATATTAAAGAAGAAGACCAAAGCGGGAGGCATCACAATCCCAGACTTTAGCCTCTACTACAAAGCTGTAACCATCAAGACAGCATGGTATTGGCACAAAAACAGACACATAGACCAACATAATAGAATAGAGACTCCAGAACTAGACCCACAAAAGTATGGCCAACTAATCTTTGACAAAGCAGGAAAGAACATCCAATGGAAAAAAGACAGTCTCTTTAACAAATGGTGCTGGGAGAACTGGACAGCAACATGCAGAAGTTTGAAACTAGACCACTTTCTTATGCCATTCACAAAAATAGACTCAAAATGGATAAAAGATGAGAATGTGAGACAGGAAACCATCAAAACCCTAGAGGAGAAAGCAGGAAAAAACCTCTCTGACCTCAGCCGTAGCAATTTCTTATTTGACACATCTCCAAAGGCAAGGGAATTAAAAGCAAAAATGAACTATTGGGACCTCATGAAGATAAAAAGCTTTTGTACTGCAAAGGAAACAATCAACAAAACTAAAAGACAACCAACAGAATGGGAAAAGATACTTGCAAATGACATATCAGACAAAGGGCTAGTATCCAAAATCTATAAAGAACTCACCAAACTCCACACCCGAAAAACAAATAATCCAGTGAAGAAATGGGAAGAAAACATGAATAGATGATTCTCTAAAGAATACATCCAGATGGCCAAGAGACACATGAAAAGATGCTCAACGTCACCCTTTATCAGGGAAACACAAATCAAAACCACACTCAGATATCACCTCACGCCAGTCAGAGTGGCCAAAATGAACAAATCAGGAGACTGTAGATGCTGGCGAGGATGTGGAGAAACGGGAACTCTCTTGCACTGTTGGTGGGAATGCAAACTGGTGCAGCCGCTCTGGAAAACAGTGTGGAGGTTCCTCAAAAAATTAAAAATAGATCTACACTGTGACCCAGCAATAGCACTGCTAGGAATTGACTCAAGGGATACAGGAGTGCTGACGCATAGGGGCACTTGTACCCCAATGTTTATAGCAGCACTTCAACAATAGCCAAATTATGGAAAGAGCCTAAATGTCCATCCACTGATGAATGGATAAAGAAAGTGTGGTTTATATACACAATGGAATACTACGTGGCAATGAGAAAGAATGAAATATGGTCTTTTGTAGCAACATGGATAGAACTGGAGAGTGTGATGCTAAGTGAAATAAGTCATACAGAGAAAGACAGATACCATATGGTTTCACTCCTATGTGGATCCTGAGAAACTTAATGGAAGACCATGGGGGAGGGGAAGGAAAAAAAAAGAAAGTAAGAGAGGGAAGGAGCCAAACCATAAAAGACTCTTAAAAACTGAGAACAATCTGAGAGTTGGGGTGGGAGAGAGGGGAGGGTGGGTGATGGGCATTGAGGAGGGCACCTGTTGGGATGAGCACTGGGTGTTGCATGGAAACCAATTTGACAATAAATTTCATATTTAAAAAAATAATAAATAAATAAATACTAAAAAAAAGAATTAAGATACAACAGTTCAACAAAGGTGAAAAAGCAATTGCTGAAGTGAGGAATTCAAAGAATCTCAGTGTACAAACTGTTGAAGAGTTCATAGGTCTTTTGTGAGGTTCCTATAATGAACAATCAAACATTTGCAAGGAAAGGGGAGTGGTGGAAAGACAAAAGCATACTAAATGAAGACAGAGGAATTGTAAAGAGACATCAATGTAGACAATAGGGTGTGGCTTTGTTTCCCAATGTCTAGGCAGACTCTGTGGGTGGTTTAGGTTCTTAACTGCCTTTTATTTTTTATTTACTTATTTTTAATGTTTATTTATTTTTGAGAGGGGTGGGGACAGAGAAAGAGGGAGACAAAGAATCTGAAGCAGGCCCTGCGCTGACAGCGGGGCTCGAACCACCAGATGTGAGATCATGACCTGAGCCACCCAGGCATCCCATCAACTGCCACACTTTAAACAGTTTCTTATTTAGTGTCCTACTCTGATCTTCATTTAGATTATTTTTATTTTCCATTGGTCCTAAAAACAAAACCCAAAATGTCCTTCTGAGCCAGTGTGGCAAACATGTTTCACATGAGCGTCAGAATGCCCTGGTTTTATTGAGGTCTTACACACTGAGGGAGAGTCATCACTCTGAGTTTCATACTTGCCCATTTCTACTCTGGCAAGTGTAATGCAAACGCGTGAGTTACTCATGTTTTTGGACTCCATGACCTTGTTGTTAAAAATATGTCCACTTTGCATGGAGTCATTAATTCCTTAATTAAATGAATGTTTGGTTTTAATTTTAACTGCACTCAAAGTTCATGCCCCACAGCTGGTTATGCTATCCCTGGATCTGCAGACCCAGCCTTCCAGCAGTCTGATATAGACACTTGGCAAAAATATTCTGAAAATACCACAGCTTTCCTGCTTCTACCCTACTCTGGGGTATGCTATTCCTTCAGTGATGTGGTTAGGGAAGAGGTTAAGGTCCAGGCAGGACAGGTGCAGACAGATAGCCCTGAGTTTAGAGCCCAGCCCTAAGACAAATCTGATATATAACCATAACTCCTTTACTTCTGCTATCTTATCTATAAGATAACTCTTTTCTAGGGTTTTTGTAAGGATTAAATAAATGAATATAAAATATGTGTGAAACACTAAAGTAGACATCTGTTGATTTGGGGCTATCCAGCATGTATTTAACCTATTTCTGCTATTAAGTCCCAGATTGTATTCTGGAAAATCACCCATTCCTCATTCCCAGTCTATAAGTTTCAGGTAGATCCCAACAACTTTTTCAAGGGGTGAAGCATGACAACTAGGTATAAACTAATAATCTTATTCTATCATACGGTCTCTTTGCTTCAGAGAACAACGCAATCATCAAAACTAGGTGAATGAGCCCATTAGAGCCAATTCTCTAGCTTTTTCACTAATTACCGAAAGTGGCATTTGTCACTAGACTCAAGTCAAAGATGTGAAGCTCAAGCTGCTAGAGCCATCCCAGCCCCCACCTTCCTATCCCTAATAGATCCTGAGGTGGACCCCAGCACTTGTCACATCACTTGTGTGCTTGGTTGAGTGCTCTCTGAAGCCAATTCTGTCCATGGATTTTCAGTTATATGAGCCTGCAAATTCCTTGTTTCTTCTTTCTTGAAACTACAAAAATAATCGCTGATGTAAATGCCTGGCAAATAGTATTTATTAAATACTTTTACTATTATTATCTATAAGATACCTTTCTTTCTTTCAGGGCCTCCACCTTCAATTGGAACAACCTCTATGCAAATATCCAGAATATAATGTATTATTCCTATGGGTCACGGTGGGAAAAGTTCATGTCATTGATGGTTTCTTAGCTACAGACAGACACTAGCAGGCATGGGAAAGAAGAGAAGTAAAGATCACTTATTCTGTCTCCACTAAAACACGTTTTAGGAAGGGAATTTGTCATCTTCTCAGGTGCAATATTACCAAATATTTAATCAGATGACTACTTTCTGGAAATTTCAAAAGTGTAAGACTTCTCCTTTTACAGTTTTTAAATGAAAACAGTGCTTATTAATTGCATTATTGATTTGTGCCTTTTAAGTTTCTGAGTCTTCTTATAGAAATAAGAGAACCATGCAGCTTAGCTTCCCATATAATAAATGAACCAATTTCCTTGATGTTGGATCCCATATTGGAAACTGTCAGCAGTCAAAAAGAAACTAGAGAGCCAACTTCACTTGACCATTGGATTTATTTGCTAATTTTTGACTCATCCCTTTTCCTGGTTCTCTCACTTAGTTTCTAACAGGGTATTTGATAGTAGTTTTTGTTGTTGTTATGTTGTTTTTTTTGTTTTGGGGAGGGGAGTTTAAGAATTACAGATACTAGAGAAATTCCACAGAAACAAGTGTGTGTGTGTATGTGTGTGGGGGTGGGGGTGGGGAGGGCAGGGGATAGATATTGGGAAAAGACTGAGCTGGAGGCATTTGTTAAACTGATCATCAAAGAAGTTGTGTTACTCATTGTTCAGTTATTAACTAATGTGCTAATGTAATAATGTGAGGCAGTCAGAATATTTCCAGGTATTAAATATGGGCTGTGTCTCACTCTTTGTATTAGAAAGCACAAGGTCTCTTAGGTAACACTTTCACCTGTGTCTTAGAAGATTCTGTTTACAGTGAAATATAAACTAGCAATTTCCGAGCTCAGACATGGCAGAGGAAACCTCAGTACACAAGAAGATATATTAAAATTAGTAATGGGAAACTCATTAAAATGGAGTTGGGAGGCCAGTAGGGGGAGCTCTCATGCCCTCCTATCACTCCTACTCAATTGTAGATCCAACAGGAAGAGAGGAACTTGACCTTACAAAGACTTGACCTTGCAGGTGGCTACCACTGTACTATTCCTGCCAGAAGAAGAGATGCTTTCCTCCCCGCACCTCCCCCACCGCCAGGCAACAGCTCCATCAATGAGAAGCTACCACTGTGAACTCCAGTTTACTCCAATGGACTTTTAGTTCCTAACAAACTTTCCAACTTATTCTTTTTCTCCGTAAAGAAGCATGCCTTTCTTTCCCCACCATCCCCCCGCCTCCACCCGCACTAACTTGTCTATGGTTTTGCCAGAGCTTATTTATCTTGGATTGCAATTTTTTTAATTCCCAAATAAACCCATCTATCGCTGGCAAAATAACTTGGCGGTGTCTATTTTTAAGATTAACAGTAAGAAGGTGATATTCTTTGCTTTTAAGTTTCCTGAAAGAAAATAGGAAGTCATCCTACAGTTAACCCAGCTTTCAGGGTAGTACGATCTGTGAAAAGAGATAGCAATGCTCCACCAGCCACTACGGCCTTAGTGACAGAATCCTAGATTTACAACTGAAGAATGATTCTGTATTCTCCAGGAGATGCATTGTCAAAATAAAGCCATCTTCTACAGGGACATATGTTTTGCTCTCAGTAATCAAGTGGAATTTTCCTATCAGTCTATCCACATGTTTTTAGAAGAGTCTAGCTTCTAATTAACTTGGAATTGCTAATTTATTTTTTAAATACTTTTTAAGTTATATGTATTTATTTTGAGAGAGAGAGAGAGAGAGTGAGCACATGAGCAGAGGAGGGGCAGAGAGAGGGAGAGAGAGAGAATCTCAAGCAGGTTCTGCAGTTGTCAGTGCAGAGCCCTGTGCAGGGCTTGATCCCACGAACAGAGAGATCATGACCTGAGCTGAAATCACTTAACTGACAAGCCACCCAGGCACCTCTGGAATTGCTAATTTATTTTTTTAATGTTTATTTATTTATTTTAAGAAAGAGAGAGCATGCGTGCATGTGTGAGCAGGGAAGGGGCAGAGAGAGGAGAGAGAGAATCCCAAGCAGTCTCCACACTATCAGTGTAGAGCTCAACTAGGGGATTGATCTCACGACTGTGAAATCATGACCTGAACTGAAATCAAGAGTCAGATGCCGAACCAGCTGAGCCACCCAGACACCCCTGGAATTGCTAATTTAAAAAAAATGGCCATGTTAAACGCATGTTATGGAAGCATAAGGTGACATTTCCTGGGAAGTCTATAAATCTTGAGCCTGAGACCATAGTGTTAAAAAAAGAAATAACAAGCCCAAAATGGAGTTACTGGTGCTAAGTCCTAAATCAGCAAACTAAAAATTGAAACTGTAGTTTCAGTCTCTTCCAGGAATTCGACCTTTATCCAGTCAATCTGGAATGACCTGATCAGCACCAGTGAAGTAATTTGCCTGATAAACCTCTGCCTTCCCCTAAAGGAAGGTGCCCTAACCTGAAACAACCCACTCTTTGCCAGAGCAACTTCCTTGCCCTGCTCCCTTGTGCCGATAGAAATCTTCCATTTTGTAAATCTCCTCATACTTTCTGTCTGCTAAAATGGGAATTCATGAATCATTAAATAAAGCCAATAGGATCTTCAAACTTACTCCTCAGTTGAATTTTGTTTTTTAACAATAGCTTTGAATTATATCCAATAAACTCTGGGGTTGAAAAGTTAACACCTCTTTGTCCAGGGGCTTAATATCCGTGTCTGTGCATGTGTGTGTATGCATGCATGAGAGACACTGTGATTTATAATAAAAAAAAATACATATTTGGATACTGTGATTGAAAATAAGGAACATATATTTGGTCTTCATCCCTGTTTCTGGCCTAGAGCTCCTAAAATGCTTGGAATTTCCTAAATGATGAGAGCAACAAAGGTGTCTTTTGACGTGTTAATGAGGTGACTTTTGGAAGTCACCTAAGGATGGAGGCTGGTTGCCTGTGGAGTTAACCATGTGATTAAAAGGCTAGAACTTTCAAATGAGTCCTCAACCCTCCAACCTCTGGGATGGGGACAGAAGCTGAGACTTAATTCTGTCACCAATGGCCAAGGATTTGATCAACTGTGCCTATGTAATAAAGCCTCCATAAAATCCCAAAGGACAGGCTTCAGGGAGCTTCTGGATTGGTGAACATGCAGAGGTTCTGGGAAGCTCCCTGCCCTTTCCCCAAACTTTGCCCTATGCATCTCTTCCACCTCGCCATTTCTGAGTTACATCCTTTTACTTATAAAAAGGTGATCTAGTAAATAAAATGTTTCTCTGGGTTCTATCAGCCATTCTAGCGAATTAATCAAACCTGAGGAGGAGGTTATAGGAACTTCTGATTTATAGCCAGTTGGTCAGAAGTACCAATAACAACCCAGACTTGTGACTGGCTTCTGAAGAGGGGTGGGGAACAGTTTTGTAGGACTGACTGCTCTACCTGCGGACTATGATGCTTTCTCCAGGTAGACAGTGTCAGAATTGAGTTCAAATCTTTTACACCTTCTGGTATCTGTGAATTGCTTAATAGTGTGGGTCAAACCTCCCCCTGCTGCCACATTAGAATTGGTACCAGAACTCTTTTAGTGTGTGTACAAATACTATGATATCCTAGTCATTTACTTCAGGGATAAATATAAAAAGCAAGTTAGTTAATACAGTAAATTTGGTAGAAATTATATCTGTGTAAAAATCTTGTATCTAAATAGTTTCTGGTGTAGGAAATGCATCTAAAAATAGAAAAGTGTTGGCTTCCAATTGAATATACAATCAAATATTATCATTCTTGATACCCTGGTTCACATAGAATATAATATAAAGATAATTTATATTTGGATTGGCATTTATTTAATGTAAATAAAGTACTTAATTCTTCTGTGAGTCTTTGCCTTTTTGAACTTAAAAAAAACTAAAGAAGAAAGAAAAATCTCTATGTGCCATGTGAAATTAGTAGTGGAATTTCTACTTAATAGGTAATCTATTCATAGATAATCAGGAGGTAATTTCATACATTATTTAGCACATCAGGAGGATTTGAATATAGGCTCTTAAAAAATCTAATATGTGCCCAGTTCAAAGGCAAAGCTTAAACCACAATGAGCCTAAATTAGTTTATTTTTTTAGGGGAAGAACAGAACTATGTCATTAATTTCCTTTATGATTGTAAGATGTTATTAAATCCATTTAATTTAAAACACTAATAATTTTGTCAAAGGGGGAAAAAAGCAACTAATGGGCATTACAAGTTATTTAAATATATAATTGAACATCCATCTAAATGGAATTTGGATTTCTGCAATTGTAGCAGGTCAATTAGAGAGTTAAATACAAATAATAGTGCATGTGATTTAGTCTCCTAAATACTGTAGGCTATAAAATGTATTATTTTAATATGCTGTGAGTTCTGAAGTTTTAAAGGTTTATTAACATTTTATGTTATTCACTGGGAACTAAAGTAACAGACCAATTACTTATATGGAACAAAGTCCTTAAAGTGATTCATGTTCAGAGTGACTGCTTGAAGACAGCACTAAAAAACCACAACATTGTAATGCTCTGACATTAATACTTCTTTAGGAATGTTGCCGGTAACATCTCAGAGCTTCACCTCATTAGACTTTAACCTCATACAATGAATCTGGTTTTATACCCAAGTCATCTTTCCTTAGTATAGAACTGTTAAGTTGGGCACTGTTCCTTCCTCTGTTTTTATTTTACACTATTACTTGATTCTGAATTAGGATCATCTAAGGCTGAAGCTCCTTTGTGCAAATAGTAATCTTTTTTCCCAGCCTACTTGGTGGCAATGAGGGAAAGAAACTGTCAACTTTCTGAAGAGCACAGTTTAATCTGTAAGTGCAGGGTTGCCAAATCTTAGCCTCTGTGGAAGGTGGATCAGTGAGAGAGTGGTCAGGGGCAGTATACGAATTTGCAACAAGTACTGCATATGGCCTCACCTGTGTTCCAATACTTTCCCTCCTTTTGCAGAGTCTCAGGTCATTGCCCTTTGTAGCAGTCAGCTCCCAATTGCCTCTACATTACTTGAAAATGAGCTGTTTACTTATAAGGTAGTATAGCATCCAGATAAGAGCTCAGACTTAGACCCAAACCAATCTGGTTCTCAATCCACCAAGAACTATATGTGGGCTCCTAAGTTACTGAATATCTTAGCCTCAGTTTTATTATCTATAAAATGGGAATGAAAATGGTACTAACCTCATAGAATTATTGCGAAGGTTAAATGTAACAATGCATGTAAGGCATTTACCATCATGCCTACCATAAATTAAGCATTCAATAAATATATATGTATTCCAATGAGTGTGCACAATTAATTATTTCAAACTTTACATTAGGGGTCCCTTATCACAAATCACAGCTCTGTATTTCTTTTACTACAAGTGTCCGTGGCATTCTGTGCTTGGTTTAAATGTTAGCAAACACAAATGAATTTGAATGATATAGGCAGTCAATGCCTTTGTCAAAACAACAGTTATAAAATGCTTTCAAAACTAAAGAAAAATGGATATTGGATTATTCCCCTTTCTTCTTAGTTGGTCACTGCTCCTCCCCCACTGAATAGTTAGCTGTATTTTCTACAGATATTTGGGCAAATCTGAACTAGAGGGCACAGATCCAGATGGCTGCTGCAGCCCTGAACTTGCAATGGCAAGACTCCCATGTCTATGGCTGATTGGATCAGGGTAGATGCTGACCTGAACTGGACCAATAACAATCATTCCTTTGGGAATTTCTAATTGGGGATGACAGAGTTCAGTGTCTTCCTTAGTCACCTGGATTAAAGAAATAGAGACTCGACACTGAGGAGCAGCCCTCAGCTGCCTTATAAACAGGAAAGCAAAGGAAACTCTCCAGAGAGAGAAAAATGAAAAGAAGTAAAAAGGAGAGGATATACTGAGTGTCTGAAAGGATGCTGGCCTTTGTTTCCAAGGTGCCTAGTTCCACTTGCTGCCTCTCATGCTTCACTCTCAGTTTAGTAGAGCAGCCTAAGTCCTTAGAATTATACCCCCCCACACACACACCATTTTTTTTTTTTTTTTTTTTTTTTTTTTGTGGTCTAAACCCTTTTAAGGAAGTTTCTATTCAGTCTGGCCAAATTAAACATGAACAAAACAATTGTTCTTACCACTGTCATTTTCCCAACTAATTCAGAAAGTTGACGAGTTCTGGAAAAGAATTTGTTTTTTTCAGTCCCAGGGAGAATAAAGTATGTTTTACGCTCCACATAAAAAATACAGTGGTTGTTCTTTCAAAATAGAACAAAAAAAATCATGAATATATTTCTTCAGGGGGTGTATTTGTGTGTGTGTGTGCAAGTGCCACAGTACAGAAGGGTATAAAAAATAATACAAATACATTTGTTTCCAGTAATTTGTAAGTTTTGGGAAAACACATCGTAAAAGAAAATAATAAAGGCAACATATATAGTCATGGATTTTTTTCAACACACCATCACATTTACTGCAAGTTGAGTGTCATCATGACCCTGGGAAGGAGGCCTATGAGACCATGTGACCAGTCCAAGATCACACATCGAATAATTCATCTGTCTTGGATATGACTCCAGGATATATGAATTTAAAGCCTTAATATTTCTTCCTTTTTGTTTCATTTTCTCTATGTTTCCCCAAATGTTTTCCATATTACACTCTTCCCATGGAATATTCCATAGTCCAATACATTTGGGAACTGCTAAATGCTGAATCCCTCTCGTGGAGATTTAAATACATGTAAACATAGTCGGTAAAGAAATGTATTCAACTTCATCGAATTCCGGGTTTGACCAACATATTTTCCAAGAAATCATTTTTTTTTAATGTTTGTTTTTGAGAGAGAGAGAGAGAGAGAGCATGAGCAGGGGAGGGGCTGAGAGAGAGGAAGACACAGAATCTGAAGCGGGCTCCAAGCTCTGAACTGTCAGTACAGAGCCTGACACAGGGCTCTAATTCGCGAACCACGAGATCATGACCTGAGCCGAAGTCAGACACTTAACCGACTCAGCCACCCAGGTGCCCCTCCAAGAAATAATTTTAAAGCATTATTAAAAACTCATGTTACCAAAAGAGCATTAATAAATTGAATAGTTAATGGTTAGTTGATTAGAAATTAATACTGAACAAAGGGACATTGACTATTTTGCTATCTGTAGCTACTATTTCTTTTGAATGTAATATTTTCTAACTGTTGAAAAATACTAAAATATATTAAAGTATAAAGAGACAAATGTCATATAAAAACCTGTGGCCCACTGTCAACATTTCATTGATCACACTATCATGTATCTATATCTATATGCAATTATAAATGGTTTTGCATAAATCAGATATCATGTAATGATTTGTTATGACTATCCCCACTTTCCTCTTTCTCTAAAGCCACCTGCAGCAACACTGCCTCCCCGAGGTAACCAATGTTAAAAATGTGGATTGCAGCTTTCCATGATTAGATGGACAGTGAAGAGAAAGATGGCTGTCTGTACATACAGACACACACACAACTTTTTTTTCTCACTTTGTAATATAATGTAAAAATTCCACCAAGTTAACTGGCATAGAAAATAAAAAAGAAAACATTTGACTCATACAATTAAATAATCTAGAAAAAGATACAGCTTCAGGCATGGTTGCCCACAGAGACTCAAACAGTATCTCCATCTCTCTTTTAGAATGATTATTTCCTTAGATATTTTTCCCTTGAGGGGGAAAAAAGTAGCCTTTGGCAACTCCAGGACTATTTCCCTGCTTATTTATTTTTATCATCCAGAAGTAAGCATCCTAATAACCCCTACACTTTCACTCTGACTTTCACTCTGATTGAGCTGACATGTCATCTGCTTTTCCCCAAGAAATCCCCTCGGTTAGGGCAATGCAAATCTCCAATGAGGTTAACTCTTTGAACTCAGCATTCAGCCTTTCAGACCCAATGGATTGAAATGAAGATATCGAATCCCCGGCTAATATCTGGGAAGGGTTTTGCCAGTAATAAGGTAAATGAACACTGGGGTGTCACAAACAGCCATGGTCTTATAAACATTCTTTTTTTTCTTTTCTTTTTTTTTTTTTTTAATTTTTTTTTTTCAACGTTTATTTATTTTTGGGACAGAGAGAGACAGAGCATGAACGGGCGAGGGGCAGAGAGAGAGGGAGACACAGAATCGGAAACAGGCTCCAGGCTCTGAGCCATCAGCCCAGAGCCTGACGCGGGGCTCGAACTCACGGACCGCAAGATCGTGACCTGGCTGAAGTCGGACGCTTAAGCGACTGCGCCACCCAGGCGCCCCATAAACATTCTTAAATATAGAAGCCAAAATCTGAAAACATAATACTCCATAGTTATATTTCTCACTCTTGGAGAGTTAGCTTTAGCATGGAACATTAGGACCAAATGAAATCACTTACCAAAGTCTTTCCTGGATGTTCTGGTCAGTCATCACATGGCTCCAAGGAACAGAAGTTATTTCAACAGCTTTTAGGTAGAGGTGACTTTATTGCAAATCTACAGCGGAAACTTAAGAGAACCTCATGATGAGAAGTATAGCAAATATAGGTGGGTCTCATACAAGAATTGAAGTTTCTCAAGAAGGTAATCAAGGATTTTATAGTCTATCATTATATTTATCTGTACATCTGCATCACTCTCTTCTCTGCAAATTTCTTTCATATTATAGGAATAAGAATGTTCACTCTCTTGCTGAGAAAAATGAGGTTTATATCCCCTCTTTTTCCACTTTGTGTATGTAACTTGCCACCACAATATTATTTATTTAGTTTCTGATACCTCTTCCCAAAAGTGTTTTGCCAGTGGTTTTGAAATATAAAGATGCTGACTCCAGCCCCATTTCTATATGATGGGTTTTTTTGGAACATATTCCTCTGTTTCTTCTTTTTCTTTGATTCTGCCTTGGTTTCTGTGCATTAGATAAAACACCCAGTCTTGAAGGTGTGGCCTTGTATAGAGGAATTTTCACACTTAAAACTGCCCTGGCTTTTGGTGGTCTTTCAAACCTTTGTGATTGCCCAAGCAGTCTGTTTTGTTTTTTCATGACCCCCAGTAGGTGAGCCTGCTCCAAGTCAGCGTTCCAAAGGGGAGGAATATGGGTCGGACGCTCTGACAGTAGCTTTGAAAGTACTCATATACAGTCCTATGGGACGCTGGCCACCGTGCCAGGCGACACCCAAGGCGTCCTTGGCATGGCAGTTGGAACTACTGGGGCTCCAGACCAGTGGATAAGCTCCTTTCTGGGGTATCCTGGCGAGCTGTAGGGAGGCAGAGAGACAAGACAAAGATGGCGTGCCCCAGCCTAAGGCTCCCTGAAAGTCTGCAGGCGCTTAGCTAGACGTGTGCCAAACCTGAAACCTGCCCCTCAAGGTGAAACTCCAGGACAAGCCCGTGAGCCTCTTTCAGAGCCCCCAAGGGTGTGCTTCAGCCCGCTTCCCGTGCAACGCGCTGGGGGTGAGAGGCTTCCAGAAACTGTCTCTGATCGCCACTGTTCCCCGGGGGGGGGGCAGGACCGCAAGCCCCTCCTACAGCTCCTGGGACGCAAGCCCCTCCTACAGCTCCTGGCAGCTGGGGGAGAGCACGTGGGTATCGCGCCCCCTCCCGGCCCCGGCCCTGGAAAGGGTTACTCCGGAGAGTAAGCCCCATTGGCCCTGGAGCCGGGGGATGTAGTGGTGTCCTGGCAGCAGCCGCAAAAACTGGGGCTCCTGCTCCTCTCCAGGAGACACTTGTGCCCAGCAGTGAAGTAGAGGGAGAGCAGGAAGCCGGCGCCACCAGCCACTCTCTGGCGCCCGGAGAGCAGCTCAGCATGTTCCCAAATATGTGTCATGTCAGAAGCCTACCCCCCTCAGTCTGACTCTGAGACAAGCAAAGAGCTTCTCCCACGCAGAGTGTGGCGCTGCTCTTCAGCCACTCGCTCGCACGGGGCCCTGGGGCAGGTGAGTTTGGAGCACGCGAGCCCTTTAAGAGCGTTCCTCACGTTGTTGCAGCCTTGTGGGTCTCCTGGTCCTAGCCCTGCTTGTTGTCAAAGCTAGACTTTTGGGGTCCAGGTGCAGGTCATAGAAGTTGCGGGTGGGTTCACACCCTTCACTCCTCAGAGCAAAACGCTGGGTTTTGCAGGCCTTCTGGACTACTGCACCGGGAGTGGAGTTCATGCAGAACTTGCACCCCAGACTCTCCTACCCACTTTGTTGTGAGCCTCTTTTTGTCCACTGGATGCGTAGGGGCCCCTCAGCGAGTTTTAGGGTCTTTCTTTTCTTTTTCTTTCCTTCCTCCCTCTTTTCTCTTTCTTTCTTTCTTTCTTTCTTTCTTTCTTTCTTTCTTTCTTTCTTTCTTTCTTTCTTTTTCTTTTCTTTCCTTTCTCCTCAAGTTGTTCCAACCTGCAGACTCCACATGGTCAGCGGAGAAGGTGAGTTCAGGGTCCTCTTGTGTTGTCATCTTAAAATGGAACCTCATCACCGTATGATCTTAGAAGTCCAGATTGGGTACATCTGAGTAACTCAAAGTCGGTTTCTTTTTTTTTTTTTTAATTAAAAAAATTTTTTAGATATTTTATTTACTTTTGAGAGAGAGAACAGAGTGAGTGGGGGAGGGGCAGAGAGAGACTGAGTCAGAGTCAGAAGCAGGCTCCAGGCTCTGAGCTGTCAGCACAGAGCCTGACCGGGCTCGAACCCATGAATTGTGAGATCACGACCTGAGCCGAAGTCAGAGGCTCAATCGACACAGCAGCCCAGGCATCCCCTCTTTTTTTTTTTTTTTTTAATTTTTTAACGTTTGTTTTTGAGAGAGCGTGAGTGGAGGATGGGCAGAGAGGGAGGGAGACACAGAATTTGAAGTAGCCTCCAGGCTCTGAGCTGTTAGCACAGAGCCTGGACACAGGGCTTGAACCCACAACCTGTGAGATCATGACTGGAGCTGAAGATGAAAGCTTAAGTAACTGAGCCCTTGGGCTCCCCTAAAGTCTGTTTCTTAATTCCAACTGTTTGGCAGAGATAATTGGATTGGGGTATTGTTGGTCAAGTATGCATTTCTGGTACAATCAGCTGCAGCTGAAGGGGACAGTCTGAATGTTATCCAAGGGAAGTCGGAGAAGGAGCATGGCTAGGAAAGAAATGCTGGGCTTCTGGCTGCAGAGGTTGGAAAACCAATAGTTCTCAGACTTCAGTCTGAAGCATTGTGGTTAAACTTGCTGGTGCTGAAGGCGGACTATCTAAATTTGAGTCATAGGTCCATCACCTATTAGCTATGTGACTGGGAGATTTTTTTTTTAATACCATGTGCAAATGGGAATAATGATAATACCTACTTCATAGGGTTGCTCTGAACAACAAAGAAGCTTATTGAGCTGAAACTCTTAGATTTGTGCTTGGCACACAGTAAGAACTAAATAAATATTAGCTGTTATTAAAATAGTAGGTCCATAAGCTCTGTATCCAAGTTGACAGTTTCAGACAAGGATTCAGTTAATGCATTGAATGAAATGTACAGTAAAGGGCATTACAAATAGATCATCCATGATCTCAGGTTTTAGTAATCAAAAGAACAGGAACTGGAGACTGAAGTTTACCTTGAGGGCAAAGCTTCCCGGCCCCCAAGTTTATGAACCCCCGGTTGACCTAGAAGTTACTACCTTTTTTGCACTTAGGGAGACCTGCTTCAGCCTTCAATGGCTTGTTCTGTTCAAAACTGCTCTGCTAAGCTGCTGAGACTTTTCTTGATCAACTGTATATGGAGTGAGAACCTATCCCACTGAAAAGGGTGGGTAGGTGAAGCCCAACATGGCGTATCCTCATTAAGGCAGGGAGCGAAAGGCAAGAAAGCCAATTATATAAGCCTTCAGCCCCTGTGCAGATGCTGCCATCAGGGGCTGCCAGCCACTCTTGCCTCGGGGTACCAGATAATAACTTCAGAATAGGAACTTGGACAGCCAGCCAGGCTCAGCTTCTACTTCACAGGGCATGGACATGAAAGGCAGTACCTTTCAGAACAGCAAAAATGTCCTGAAAGCAGCAGGGAGACGGAGTGTTTAATAGGTATGTTCTCCTGGTAGGCGGGTGTCAAGGAAAATGGTCTCCGGTTGCTCATTAAATGCTACCAAGACACTGAGACAGAGAATGGCATGAGGGGCTGAGGAAAAGCCTCAAACACTGTTTCACAGCCAGGATGAGTGGGCAGGTTTTCTGAGAATAAACCTGGCTAGCCCATGAGAGGGTCTCTATTCGGAAGGCGCTGCAGTTATGGGATGAAATGACAGAGAAAGTCAAGAAGAGTTTAATAAGTTCACAGGTATTCTTAATACAGGTAAAAGTTAGGAAAAAGCCAGGCTCCACTTTCACTGGATCTATAGTCCTGCCACCCTGGGACATTGGTTATAACCTTTAATAATTAAAGGGTCTTTGGAAAAGACTTTTCATGACTTGTGTTTCAATGTATAACTCTTTTGAAAATCAACCCACACAGAAGAGGTCAACATGATCATGTAAATAAAATGTAAGCATGGTACCTGACATAGTAACCATTCAAAATACTGGCTACTTTCTTCTTTCCCTTTCTCATGTAACTTTCCATCTGGAATAAAAGTGCCTCATTTATTTCTTTATATTTATTTGATATGTATGTATATAGTTATATAGTTATGTATACAGTTATACAGGTACCAGGTAACTTTCTTTGCACTTTATATATGATAATGCATTTAACCCTTACAATAAATCCATAAGGTAGGGTCATTGATAAGCCCTGCTTTACAAGTAAGGAAACTGAGCTATAGTGATATTTAAGTAGCTAGTATTAAAAAAAAAAATTCAACTGAGTACATTTGAAGTTCTAATTGTCCTTATTAAATGGTTCTTGAATCTGGCAGCATCCCATCTAGCAAGTAGAAGGATGTTCCAAGCAGTTGTGCAAAATGGAAGGTTTTTGTAGGAAGGGGGTGAGGCAAGAAAGTTATTAGCAAAAGTAAAGAATAGGTTCAGGCAAGATCCCCTTCCCTTAGGGGGAAGAGCAGGGGTTCTTATTAAACAGACTAAATCATCTTCCTTTGGGGAATGCAGAAGGCTCATGTAACAAATTACTTCACTGATGCTGATCAGAAAATGCCTGACTGACTGGTTAAGACTACATTTCTGGGGGAAGTTGAAATTACAATTAGTTTAGGCATTAAGCTCTGGTTTACTGACTTGGGGTCTTAAATGATGCCATTTTGTGGTTTTCTTTTTATTTATTTTTTTTAAGTTTATTTATTTTTTTTTATTTATTTATTTTTTTTTTTAATTTTTTTTTTCAACGTTTATTTATTTTTTTTTTTTTTGGGACAGAGAGAGACAGAGCATGAACGGGGGAGGGGCAGAGAGAGAGGGAGACACAGAATCGGAAACAGGCTCCAGGCTCCGAGCCATCAGCCCAGAGCCTGACGCGGGGCTCGAACTCCCGGACCGCGAGATCGTGACCTGGCTGAAGTCGGACGCCCAACCGACTGCGCCACCCAGGCGCCCCAAGTTTATTTATTTTGAAAGAGAGCGTGAGTAGCAGAGGGGCACAGAGAGAGGGAGGGAGGGAGAATCCCAAGCAGGCTCCAGGCTGTTAGCTTGGAACCCCTCTGATGTAGGGCTGGAACTCACATACTGTGAAGTCATGGCCTGAGCTAAGAATGAATACGATGCTTAACCACCTGAGCCACCCAGGCGCCCCAGTTATTTCTTGTCTTAAACTTAGTGGCTGAAACAATACTATTTGTTCACAATCAGCAATCTGAGAGGGCTTGGTGGGGACTAGTCTTTGCTCTACCTGATGTCAGCTGGGATAACTCAAAATATGGAGGCTAGAATTATCTGAAGTCGCTGCAGTGAGAGTTCAGGGCAGGGCTTGCACTCATGAAACCAGGGGATCACTACATGAGCCGAAATCAAGAGCGGGAAGCTCAACCAACTGAACCTCCCAGGCCCCTTTGTGGTTTTCTTTATAATACCAGTAAATGGTGAGGGGCGCCTGGGTGGCTCAGTCGGTTAAGGGTCTGAATTTTAATTTCCACTTAGGTCATGATCTTGAGCTCCGTGCTGAGCATGGAGCCTGCTTGGGATTCTCTCTCTCTCTCCCTCTCTTTCTGCCCCTCTTCCACACATTCTCTCTCTCTCTCTCTCTCTCTCTCTCAAAATAAACACTAAAAAATACTAGTAAATAGTGAAGCCAGAATTTGAAGCTAAAAATACATACTTTTGGTCCTTAATAGTGATCTCTCTGTTCTTTGAGAACAGAGAGGAAGTATATCTTTGTTTTATTTGGCCACAGGTAGTTCCTCACCCCTAGTTAGTATTCAGTATATGCTAATTGAGTTTTGGGAAGTTAAGAAAGCAATATACCTTCCTAAGACCCTGGCACACACCTTTCCCATATGTACTAAAAGGATTCAAATTCTCACTTAAGAATTTAGAAGAAAAAGAGCTTAATGGAACAAAGTATCTGCTTGCCTGTTTGCTGTACCAGCTAGCTCAGATGGAGACTACACAGCAAGTGTAATCATAAAAATGTGTAGTTTTCATTCCATGTTCCAGGCACAGAACCAAAATTCAGAAGCTCTGTATTGAATCATCTCATCCATTTCTCAGGCTGCTTCCAACTCTCTGTTTTAATCCCTGCTCCTGCCATGGTCGGACAAATACATCTCCTGTTAGGATACTCTCTTTTTATGAGAATTTTGGTTGCAACAGAGTGAGCAAGTCTGGCGTCAGATAGCTGGATTTAGGATTTAAAAGGTGGTGTTGGTATTTGATTTATCTTCTTTATCTTCAATCTGTCTCTTTCAATTTTGGCTGCATTCCAAAATTCCTCCTTTACATGGTCAAATGGCTACAATAGCACCCATTTTTTTTTGCTTCCTCATTTTTATAGCCCATGGGAAACACAGACTTTCTCAGAAATCATAGGCAATTTTGTCATAATGCATAGATTTGGGTTGGGTTATATGCCATCTATGAACAAATCAATTAGTAACTGTACTTTGGCTCATGAGAATCAAGTTAACAATCACTTTGAATGGAGGAAATCTGATGTACTGATTGAGTTAGGTCAGGGCTGGGTGCTTCTACTGCTGGATAAAAAGAATAGATGAACTGCCTGCAAACAAGTGCTACACAGTATCGAAACAATGGTTGTTGCTACAGATGCAAACAACCTCCTGAATAGCTCCACTTTTTTTCTCCTACGCCCTCCCACTTTTCCACTGCCCAAGTTTGTCTTTCTAAGGACATTTTCATTTGGCTTTAAACTTGCCATTATTGGAAAATCTAATGGCCATGGGCAGAATGCTGAAACATTTAAAAATGGAAACAGAGAGTTTTGTCATCTTGAAAGAATTGTTAGCCAAGATTTATTCCCTGAACTACTTATAAGCATCTTTTCTGTCTTCCCCAAACACCAAAGTGAATCAATTGCCAACAGACAGATAAGTACATCTCCCCGGTGGTTAGATTTAAAGATGAGGCTTTTGATGCATTTCCTGTATGCACAGAAGGAAGGCGTACTAGGGGAATCTTTGTGCTCTCAGGCTGGGAATGAATAACAAGTCACTGTTAACTTTAAAAATAATTTCTATAAGCAAATTTGACTAGAAACAATATGTTGAGAGAATTTGTAAGAGTTAAAGAATAATTATACAAGGAACACTTTTACCCACCTCACAGCCTAAAAAGATACATCAACATTCCTTTTGAAGGTTTGTTTGTCCCTCTTTTATCCTGTGTCCTCTGCAGTTCCCATGATTTTCATTATAATTTTACCACACATGGATATCCTACGCAACATATTGACTAGTTTTGCAGGTTTCAGATCTACTTAATAAAATCCTAACAGTTATATTTTATTGTGACTTTCTTTTTTGCTCATTAGGTTTCTCAGACTCATCCACATTATTATACATAGCTATAGATTGTTTCACTGATAATATGATATTTTTGAATGACTAGTCCTTGATTTATCCATTCTATTCCTGATAGGTGCTTGTACCATTTTCATTCTTTGGCATCTATTAACATTCTCACATATGTGTCCTGGCAGAAGAGTAGAATCCTTTCTTTAGGGACTATCCTAGGGACTATTTTGCTGTGTCATAGGGCTTGCTCATCTTCCACTTTACTAAATAATGCCAAGTTGTTTGCCAAATTGATTAGAACAATGGATACTTCCACTGTCAGTGTGTCCATGTTCAGGTAGATCCACATCCATGCCAAAATTGATGTTGAGATACTTAAAAAAAATTAACACTTATTTTTGAGGCAGAGAGAGAGAGAGACAGAGAGAGACAGAGAGAGAGAGAGAGCAGGGGAGGGACAGAGAGAGAGGGAGACACAGAATCTGAAGCAGGCTCCAGGCTCTGAGCTGTCAGCACAGAGCCCCACGTGGGGCTCGAACTCATGAACCGTGAAATCATGATCTGGGCTGGAGTCAGACGCTTAATCAACTGAGCCACCCAGGTGCCCCAATGTTGAGATACTTTTATTTTAATCACATTTTTATGTTGGAGCAATTTTAGATTTACAGAAAACTTTTAAAGAGAGTACATGTACCTCCCAACAAGTTTCTTCCATTAACTTAATATGATAACATTATTATATTCATGAGCCAATATTGAAACCAATGTTTCAATATTGAAATATTGTTATTAATGAAAGCCCATACTGTATTCAGATTTTCATAGTTGATTCCTAATGTCCTTTTACAGTTCCAGGATGTCATCAAAAATACTACATTATTCCTCATGTCTCCTTAGATTCTTCTTGGTTATGACAGTTAATCAGACTTTCCCTGTTTTTGATGATCTTGACAGTTTGGGAGAGTACTGGTCAGGTATTTTGCAGACTATCTGTCCATTAGGGTTTGTCTGATGGTTTTTTCTCATGATTATACTGGGATTCTGTACTCTTGGGAAGAAGGCCGCAGGGATAGAGTGCCATTCTCATCACAAAGCACAGCATGCGATCAACATGACTTATCATTGTTGGTGATGAACTTGATCACCTGGCTGAGGTAGTGTTTGTCAGATTTCTTCACTGTAAAGGTACTCTTTTTTCCCTCTTTCCGTAATTGTACTGTTTGAAAGGACATCACTGTATGTAGTAGCACACAGTTAAGGAGAGGAGAGTTATGTTCTAGTTCCCTGAGGTTGGAATATTTTCTACATAAATTAGTTGGAATTTTTCTGTATGGGAGATTTGTACTATTTTATTCTATTTATTCAAACATTTCTATGATTGTTGTAAACTCATCTATATTTTATATTTTATTTATAATTTAATACTATTTTGTTTATTGTGCTGTTCAGACTACTCTAACTGGTTACTGGTAGCTCTTTAAAAGACTTTTTAATTTTGTCAGTATGAGTGACACATGGTATCTCCTTAGGGTTTCATGAAGTTTGCATTTTTGTGACCCTCCATTCTGAGAATCAAATTTGCTAATTTTTCTATTGGATTGTAGGTGTTTTTTTTCTTCTTCTTTGTATCCATGTCTTTCTTTTATGCTAAGTAATTATTTTTAGTTATATGTATTGGAGATACTAGGTAGTGTGTCCCAATTGTGGGCTTCTCTTTTATTTACAGATATTCTGGACATATGAAGTTCTTAGTGTTAATATAAACAAATTTCCATCTTTTTCTTTATGGTTTGTGACATGGAAAAATTAGTTAAAAATACCTTCACTTTTTGAGATAGCAAAGATATTCTCCAACACATTCTTTTGTAGATTTCCTTCCACCTAAATGAAATTGATTTGTATACATAGTGTGAAGTAGGGGTCCAATTTCTATTTTTTTCTATATAGATAACTAATTATCTTGGAACCATTTATTAAAGAGTAATTATTGTGCCAATGATCTAAGAACATTTTAACAGTGTTAAAAATTGAGTTTCCACAATTGTATGGGTCCTTGTCTAGAATCACTATCTTATTCCATTCTTCAACTGTCTGTCCCTCTGAGAATATCATATGTCCTTAATTACTAAAGCTGTAATTTTACTTATTTATTTTATTTAGTTAAGGCAAGTTCCTCAAACATGGCACCTTCAGGAGTGACTTGGACATTCTTTACCGTTCACTTTACCATATAAATTCTAGTATCTTTTTGTCAAGTTCCACAAAGATGAAACCAAAACATAACAAAAGAGTTGATGGAATTTAATTGAATCTATAGATAAACTTGGAGACAGTTAATCTCTGTACAATATTGAGCTCTTTACAATATTCTAATCCATGCCTGTGGCATACCTGTCCATTAAAGTATCTTTAATGCCTTTCAATAAAGTTTTAACATTTATCCCATAATAATATTTTCTTTAAAAAAATTTCTATATAGCTAACATCTATTTAAACCATCTGGTCCATAGAATAAACTGAATATATATTTGATAAGAGGAAAAGAGTAAGAAATAGAAGAAAGGAAGGAGAGATACAGGAAGAAAGATAAGCAGGGAGAATGTCTTCTGGGGCCTTGCAAGCCAACTTTGAATTCTTTCCAGGAGATGAGAAATCAGTCAAGAGTTTTAGGGAAATTAAAATATATATATATATATATATATATATATATATATATATATATATATATATAAATTCTGGCAGCCTCAAGAAAAATGAATCATGGAGGAGAAAGACTGAAGGTAGTGAGATCAGTTGAAAGGACATTACAGTGGTCAGATGAGCCATTTGTAGAAAGTCTGAACTGTCAAGCAAGGTTGGAAATAAAGGGAGATATTTATGCATTTGGTATGGAGAAATAAAGGAGTGATTCATTGAGAAAGCAAACAATTTTGGGGGAATATTTATACAATAACACCCTATAATTTATATCTGAAATTTAAGCACTAGAGCAATTCAAAATTATCCATTTGTAGGTTTCAATTTTACTCTGGAACTTTGACTCGGTCAGTCATTCATAGTATGTAACAGTTTGAAACCTGAATTTCCTATGTGACCTGAGTACATCATTTTACCTCAACTGGTTACCTCCTCATTCATATGACTTAAAAATTTGCTTTAGATTACTGAAGCTTCAACAGATAATGAAGGGTTTTGATTATGTCTTTTCGAGTATAAGAATAGCCTTAGTATTAAAACACAGAACTTGCCTAATAGATACTAGATTGACTTAAAGTTGCAAATTTGGAGGATATTCTCACTTTCTTTGGATAGGAGATATGGGTAAAGTAAATGGAAATTCCTAGATGAGGAAGGTTGGTGAGAATGGGAGAGAAAAAACAGTATTCTACACGTAGACTCCTATCATTAATTTAATCAACATTTCCATATTTTCCATTCATGGCCAACTTATATTCTATGTGCCATATGGTAGCATCATAGTTAGACCATTACATGAATCTACTAAAGGACAAAATCAATGCCTGACTCATCTTTGAACTCCCAGTGTTGAGAATGGGGCTTTGTACATTATAAGTGCCCAACACAGCTGATGTTTCAAAAGAGAACAGTTCTATCAGTTTACGTGAAAGAGCCAATGATTTGTAGGCACATGCTTAGTGTCCCCTGGAGGTAATCTAGCCCCACAAATGGCTATTTCTTCTGGGTTACTGGGGTCCCCACTAGGTACCAAAAGGGCTCTTATTTAGATCTATTAACAAATAGCTTCAGGAGTGCCTGGGTGGCTCAGTCAGTGGAGCGTCTGACTTCAGCTCAGGTCATGATCTCATAGCTTGTGGGTTCGAGCCCTGCGTTGGGCTCTGTGCTGACAACTTGGAGCCTGGAGCCTGCTTCAGATTCTATGTCTCCCTCTCTCTCTGCCCCTTCTCTGCTTGTGCTCTCTCTCACTCTCTCAAAAATAAATAAACGCTAAAAAAAAATTAAAAATAGCTTCAGAAGAAGTCACCAAAATTAGGTCATCTGGGTGTTGAAAAGTATCGGGAAGTGGAGGCAAATTTAAATGTTTGTACCATTTGCATGAATGTCAAAATCATCTTTGTCAAAAGATCGAGAAACAAAGTATCAGGTGGTCTCTTCTCTTTTAGAATTAACCTTCCATAAATAATTTTTATGTTTCTGGTCTTTTAGTTGAAGCCAAGGGCTTCTTTGAGACAAATTTCAGTTTTTCTCCCTTTCAATTTGAGATATTTGAGAAGCAATATCACTTATGATTCAAATCAGGCCAAAAAGGCACAACTAGCACTTTTTTCCAGGACTATGTTATGTATGTTTTCAAACATACAGCAAAGTTGAAAGAATTTCACAGTAAATGTAAAAATACTGGCCATCTACATTCCACCACTAATGTTTCACTAAACTTATTTTGTTACATATCTGTCCATCTATCCATATCTCTATCTATGTGTCAGTCCTTCTCCTGCTTAGGCATTTCAAACTCACTGCAAACATCAAAGACTTTTTCCGAACATTTCGGCATGCATACTATTTACTAGAAAATTGTGAGATACTGCATTGACCACTTCATGGATTCTATATAATCACAGAGCTCTCCAAAGAGCAGGCTGCTGCATAACTACGCGTATCCATTACCAGAAACTGAGCCAAGATTTTCTGATTTTCTGTCTTCTTTGCTTCCTGACGACACCAAATCTTGTTGTCTAGACTGAGAGTGCTTGGCTTGTTGCATGGATTATAATTAGTATTGTATATTATAAGATATAAAAGTTATTTAAATAGAAAAACTTTCAGGTAAGATGCATAATGTGGCTGGAACATGAGCTACCAGTAGAATTTCAACACTGATGCACGTAGCACAGTGCACTTCCCAAAGGAAATACTTTCATTGAATTTTCAAATCCATGTTAATGTTTGTACACACTCTTCCTTCATTCAGTACTTATCTAACATGACTAACCTGAATTAGTGTAAACATCTTTTACTCCCCAAAGTCCTTGCCCTCTGCTTCTCTCTCTGATGCTCGAAGATTATACAATATAAAATAAAAAATAAAACTCTACTCTTTTCCCACATTAGTAATGTTCTTCTATTTTGTGCTTCTCAAGCTGGCATTTTAATTATTGCATACACATCTTACAGAGTATACTATGCATAATCTGATACATTTCCTTCCTGCCCTATTATTTTTAGGAGTTGTGGCTTTTTTTTTAAATGTTTATTTATTTTTGAGACAGAGACAGAGCATGAATGGGGGAGGGTCAGAGAGAGAGAGGGAGACACAGAATCTGAAGCAGGCTCCAGGCTCTGAGCTGTCAGCACAGAGCCTGATGCGGGGCTTGAACTCACAGACCGTGAGATCATGACCTGAGCCAAAGTCGGAAGCTCAACCGACTGAGCCACCCAGGCACCCCAGGAGTTGTGGCTTTTAAGTAAAGGAAAAATAATAAGTATTAGGACAGGAATTTAGTCACTTCAAAAATCAGTATCTATGCAGTGGAGGCTGGGTAAACAGGTTTTTGGCTAGTATGTTTACCATCTTTTAAGTGACAATGTATGTATCAATGCCTTGTCTGCCACCACTATGATTAATAATTTTGCTTTTAGTTCCATAGAGGAAAATCTAATAATCTGGCAACAGATCCATCCAGAAAGTGCCAGGTTAACTGATTTTCTCAACTACTGGCCAATACATTGATATGGCAGTAAATCTTAGTTTTTCCAACATATATGAGATGAACTATATGCAAGGTCACTGATGCTGTTTTTGCCTGTGATTGGCCACTCAGCACCCAACAATGGGCCTGGCACATAGAAGATATTCTATAAATATGTTTAAATGTGTATGACTTACACTGTTATTTACTTTAGCTGCAAAATCATTTTGAAATATAGGAATATATCAGCATACTTTAATATTATTGTATTGTGCCTGGGCTATAATAACAAAACAGGAAATCAAAAGCTTCAAGAATACACAGAATAGGTAGTACATTAATTTCCTAGGATTGCTGTAATAAGTTTGCACAAACTTGATGGCTTAAAAAAATAGAAGTTCATTCTCTCACAATTCTAGAGGCTAAAAGTCTGGAATCCAGGTGTTGGCGGGACTCATCACCTGAGACTCTGAAGGTGAATTCTCCCTTGCATCTACCAGCTTTTGGTGGCTCCAGACATCCCTTGTAGATGCATTGCTGTGGTTCCGGCCTCTGTCTTTACTTGGCCTTCTCCTCTGAGTCTCTATCTTTTTCTCTTCTCTCTGTCTCAAATCTCCCTCAGCTATGTTTTTATAAGGACACTTGCCTGTGGATTTTGGACCCACTCAGATAATAAACCTCATAGTGACCTTCTTAATTCTATCTGCAAAGAACCCTTTTCTAAGCAAGCTCACATTCACAGAATATAGGGGTTAGGACATAGACATAACATTTTGAGGGCCACATTCAACCCACTACTTGTTCAGTATTTTGTTGTGCATTCACAATATTTGCCATGTGGAATAATGCAAACCAAGAGGATATTGTGCAGCAAAGCTTTAAATTTTTTTTTTCAATGTTTATTTATTTTTGGGACAGAGAGAGACAGAGCATGAATGGGGAGGGGCAGAGAGAGAGGGAGACACAGAATCGGAAACAGGCTCCAGGCTCCGAGCCATCAGCCCAGAGCCTGACGCGGGGCTCGAACTCACGGACCGCGAGATGTGACCTGGCCGAAGTCGGACGCTTAACCGACTGCGCCACCCAGGCGCCCCTGTGCAGCAAAGCTTTAAAATTAACATGACATATTTAAGGAACTGTTGAGAAGTATAAGTGATGTATTTTTAACTGAGGCTACAATTTCTCTTTATTAATATCTTTGCTCTATATAATGTATCTGGAACTCATATTGTCCAAAAATGTAGCAAACAGTTGGTGTAAAGAAAATTTCATTATTTACCATCAACAAAACTAAATTAAAACTATGATAGATCTTAAAGCTAAAATTCTACTTACAGAAATAATATTCATTGGAATATATCCTCTCTGAAGCTGGGATCACTCAGCAACTCTTCAAAATTTCTATAACCGAGGTTGTTGGCCACAGAACTGAAGTCAATGCAATTATGAGGTATAAGAGTTAATGTAAAAACTATGTATTTGGTAGATTTGTTTATGCTTTTTCCCTCTAAGTGAAAACATCAAGTGAAATATATGGATTGAACACTTTTTTCAGTAATTTAATGACAATTGAATTTAGCACATTAAAAAAATGTATGTAACCAATATCTTGAATTAAGTTTATATTCTTTCATATTCTTTGGCCATTTTCTGAACAACCTCTAAGTTAACGACTCCGTAGAAACCTAACACAGTTATTTGTGTGGCAAGACAGACAGGCATCTCAGACCAATGGTATGATATGAATTACATTTGCTTTTCGGTGGGGGGAATCATTCTTTCTGAGCTATGCAAGAGCAAATGACTGTGCTTAAATTTTATTTAGTGGAGATTGCCCTCAGTGCTGTAGGTTGACTTGTTCTTTTAGTCTTTCCATGCCATTCTGAACTCATATCTGTTTTCTAATCCTCCATAGGTATTTTAGAAGGATGGTAGTCAGATGCAATCAAACTGAAAGCTGAAGCTGAATTTTGCAGGGTTTTGATACGTGAAGAGAGGGGTGAAGTCTTTTATAGGCAGTAAATACTGTGAGACAAGACAGAAAGGCCAAAGATATCTAAGAGGCCTGGGTGAGGACACCATAGTTAGGGGAAGACCCATTGGTTGCTTCACTACAGGATGCAAAGGGAAATGAATGGGACCTGGTAAAGAAGGAGGAGGAGTGTGCAGGGGGAGTGAGAAAGATGACAAAGATTGCTGAAAACATCTAGAATGAGCACGGACCATCAGGCACCACACGGCTGAAATAAATGTCCACCTCCCTCCACTTTATAGGGTGGTCTACGGTTGTTTTTCCCAAACAGTGCTCCAACACTTCATTGTCTCAGGTATGAGGAAGCCTAGTCTACAGATCATAGAATGAGTTTACTCCTTCAAAAGGTATTTGTTGAGTATCTACTATGTTTCCCAGGAAACATACAAACAAACTACACATTCATCTACTTTCCATTCTTATCCATTCCTAACAGTGGAAAGGAAAGAATGACCCAGATAGTGGTATTAACACGTATAAGGGACCCACAGAAAACAGGAGAGATCTTGGCTCAGCCTCAAGCTGTGGTATGTCAAAGAGTTGAATTGGATGAGATACAGTTTTGATTTTGGACTGGCTTGTTCTTTTCAAATCCTAAAAATGAGCCCATTTATAAATATGCAAAAGTTTCCAGAGAAGCTATGTGATTTCCCCAAGGCTTGGTGGTACCAAACATGTGCCAGAAGGCACTTTTTAAAAAATATGGACAGAGAAGAAAGGAGGCGCTGTCTGTTAGCATCCTGAGTCCAGCCCAGTCTCATGTTGATTATAGTTTGCAATTATAGAAATGAGAGCTATGAAGGAAGTGAGCATATTCCCTCAAATCAATAACAAAAGTCATTGAGTTACACTAGAGGTAAGGGAAAGCATTATTGAGGAAGTGATTCTGTATCTGAGATGTAAAGACTAAATAGAATTTACTAGTGAAAGGAAAGAATAGGGAAGTTGGATAAAAGAGAATGACCACATAGTGGCATCAGCATATGCAAAGGATTGGTGAGAAGTGGGAGCTTGGTATCATCAAGGAACCCAGGATCACCAATGCAGCAAGATATTAGAAAATAAGGAGGTAGGTGGCAGGACATGAAGCTATGGAGTAGCTAGAGGTCACTGGCTACCTCTGTCTTTAAGCTTTGAATAAGAATATCATTGCCTAGGGAGTGTGCACAGTCGGATGTACATTCATTTCCTCCATTGGGTGGTGGGATAGGACAAATTGGAAGAACAGTGCTTGTCATTTGATGCAACTTGTCAAACATACATTTACCTTCTTTGGAGCCTTTATGATAAAACATCGTATTTCTTTTAACTTACTTCATTTACCTTAATCTGTCTGGTATTATAGTTTCTGGTATCCTTGTCTAATCCTCTTCATTAGATTGTAAGCTCCTAGCCTAGTACTCTTATAATAAATATTTTCTGAGCTCAAAGAAAAAGGCATTGCAAATACCACACTTATCCATGGATTAGCAACAGATCACCAGGTCCATGGGGCCCTGGTATTATTTCAAATTGCAGTTAAAATGTGTGAAATATACTTCTGGTCTTTGGTGTTTCTTTTTCATGTATCAGCATTTTTCATAGTCCTTATTTTTTGTTTCTTTTGTATTTTTTTTAAAATTTTTTTTTTTTTTTTTTCAACGTTTATTTATTTTTGGGACAGAGAGAGACAGAGCATGAACGGGGGAGGGGCAGAGAGAGAGGGAGACACAGAATCGGAAACAGGCTCCAGGCTCTGAGCCATCAGCCCAGAGCCTGACGCGGGGCTCGAACTCACGGACCGCGAGATCGTGACCTGGCTGAAGTCGGACGCTTAACCGACTGCGCCACCCAGGCGCCCCAATTTCTTTTGTATTTTATGATATTATTGCATATATTCAATATCCCAGACCTTATATTCATTCACTCATTCATTCATTCATTCATTCATTATTCATGCATACATTCATATATACCACACTTGGCACTAGAAAGTATTTAAATCACTATTTGTGGGAATCAATTAATAGTTCTCCCATCAATATGAGCATATTACTCAAAGTTTCTGGATCTCAGTTTCCTGATAGCACTGATGATAGATATCGTGAAACTTCTGTGGGATCGACCACATAAGGCACAATGTCTGTAATATGGAAGTCCTGAATCCATGTTATCAAACGTTATCCTTTCTGTAATGTTACAATGATGGTAATGGGGAAGAGGAAAGGTGGTATGGGGATGCCTTTACAAGTTATAGAATTGATATATTTTTCATGTACTTTAATTACATTGGTATTGATCTACTTAACCCATCATTACTAGTGTGACATTTCAAGTATTCTGAATCCTATGATTACTTAAGTAAAATTATGAATAGCAATAATTTCTACCATTTATTGAGTGCCTACTAAATGCTGAATTTGGGGTAGTACTTTATGTACATCAATTTATTCCATACATCAACCTTGCAA
Source organism: Puma concolor (assembly GCF_028749965.1). Taxonomy (NCBI): domain Eukaryota; kingdom Metazoa; phylum Chordata; class Mammalia; order Carnivora; family Felidae; genus Puma; species Puma concolor. The sequence goes on from NC_141668.1 coordinate 123,281,089, forward strand.
GACAGGTATTATTAATCCCATTATAGTTGAGAAAGGTAAGGCTTAGCCATCCGCCAAAGGCACATTGCTTATAAACTGTGGAATCTATGTCTGCCTTCATTATGAAAAACTAGAAGCATGATTTTTTAGGACTTCTTTATACCATGTCAGGAAGCTGTCTTCATGTCAAAATCTGAGAGATCTACTTCTCCTCCAGTGTCAGTGTACAACTTATTCTAATACTTTCATATTGTATTAATATCTTCTGTTTACTATCTTTTCTGACACTCTTCCTTAAAGACAAAGTGGATAAGATTTGTATACATATCCTCTTCTGTTTAACACAGGTTCAAACACACTGAATAAATGAGTGAATGGATGAGTGAGTCAGTGAATGAGTGATAAAGAATGGCTAATATCCACATACACATTCATATACACTTTTGAATACTAACTTGAAATGCAAATCCAGTTGTTCAATTCTAATGAGTTAGAAATTGTTGGGGCACCTGGGTGGCGCAGTCGGTTAAGCGTCCGACTTCAGCCAGGTCACGATCTCGCGGTCCGTGAGTTCGAGCCCCGCGTCAGGCTCTGGGCTGATGGCTCGGAGCCTGGAGCCTGTTTCCAATTCTGTGTCTCCCTCTCTCTCTGCCCCTCCCCCGTTCATGCTCTGTCTCTCTCTGTCCCAAAAATAAATAAACGTTGAAAAAAAAAATTTTAAAAAGAAATTGTTATGATAGTAGGATTAGAAATAAGGTAGCTATTCTCCTGAACTGAACTTCAAGAAAACCTTGGTCTAGTGCTGGATGAGTAAGAATTCATAAATACTTGTAATTATAGATAAATGTTTCAGCATCTTATTTTTCTCACCTCTGAACTAAAACTTAGGACTAGATTACTTCAAAATACCCTCCTTGTTTTAACATTATATGACTCTGGATTTAAAGCAGTTCTTCCTTCCTCCTGATGCATACGGAACACCATACCTCCCAGCCTACCATGCATACAGGTGACTACTTTTGATGGGCCATAGGTGAAAGTGATGTATAAGGAAACATGTTCTCTCTTCCTCTGCCTTAGCAGAAAGAAGCAATGTTTGAGATGACAGGGGAATAAGCTAGAAGCTTAGAGAAAGCTGCCCTAGAGAGGATTTCCATTAGGGGAAAAACAAAAAAAAGGACTGATCCTCCAAAGCCTGATAACTGCATTAAGTCAAGAAGCATGGAGGTGAGAAAGCAAAGAAATTTAAGATTTAAGAAAATCTGAGAAAAAATCCTAAATGTGGTCATTGGCACATACTGCAAAGTAGATTATGAAAAGTTTACCAAGATTTTTTAGGTCATTTTTTTGGCCAAAGAAATATGAGCCTCGAGTTAAAAAAACAAAACAAAACAAAACACCTATGACTTACCATGAAATTTAAAATGGCTCTTGGTCTACCAGTTCTTTTGGGATGAGAAAGCTGTGTAGCCCCTAAGGAAAGTATATGCCCCATGTCAAGTTTAAATGTGGCCAAGAAGGATAATGAAGGAAAGAACCTCTGAGAATGGAGTGTGAGAACATGGAGAATAATGGCAACCTTGAAAGCCAAGTTTTGAAATAGTGGAGTCATAAGAGGGGAGGTGATGTGAGCTTCTTAGATGGTGGGTGACCCACAGAAGCTGGACTCAAAGCAGACCTGTGTAAGCCAGAAATATACTTCTATGTGATAAGCCACTGAGTTTTGGGAGTTGGTGTATTAACCCAATATAGACTAACTTAACCTGAACATTACAGATCTTCCATATTTTTAACACATAGCAACATATCTTACCAACCATACATTTGGCCCCCTGATTTTGTGCAGCACAAAATTTGTAGCCAGTTCTCAAAGACTAGCAGATTCCCAGAAAAAAAGTCAATCCTGTTAAGGTAAAGCATACCAGGACACTGGCCAACTCCAAGAGTTAAATTCTAAAAAATCATTCTAAAACACTTCATGAGCCTTCAGGGAACAAAATGCTGGAAGAAACTGGGTCATTTTCCTGATTTTAAAATATTACTTAAAAAAATTTTTTTAATGTTTATTTCTGAGAGAGAGACAGACCATGAGCAGGGGAGGAGCAGAGAGAGAGGGAGACACAGAATCCAAAGCAGACTCCAGGCTCTGAGCTGTCAGCACAGAGCCCAACGCGGGGCTCGAACTCACAGACCGCGAGATCATGACCTGAGCCGAAGTCGGATGCTTAGCTGACTGAGCCACCCAGGCGCCCCTTAAAACATTAGTTTTTAATGCCATAAACATGAAAAACCATTCTGCCTCTGAGGAAACTGAAGTCTTAAAAATATTTTTTAAAAATGTATCTCGGGGCGCCTGGGTGGCGCAGTCGGTTAAGCGTCCGACTTCAGCCAGGTCACGATCTCGCGGTCCGTGAGTTCGAGCCCCGCGTCAGGCTCTGGGCTGATGGCTCGGAGCCTGGAGCCTGTTTCCGATTCTGTGTCTCCCTCTCTCTCTGCCCCTCCCCCGTTCATGCTCTGTCTCCCTCTGTCCCAAAAATAAATAAACGTTGAAAAAAAAAAATTAAAAAAAAAAAAAATATCTCTACATCCACCAGAGATTCAAAGTAGGAAACACAAAGCCATGTTTAGAGTTCATTTAAAAATAATTACAAGACAACTGTACTTAATTATTTCTGAGATCAGGGTGTGCATGTGTGTGTGCATATGTGTCCCAAGGACTCTTTTAATAAGTCTATTCGTGGGGCGCCTGGGTGGCGCAGTCGGTTAAGCGTCCGACTTCAGCCAGGTCACGATCTCGCGGTCCGTGAGTTCGAGCCCCGCGTCAGGCTCTGGGCTGATGGCTCAGAGCCTGGAGCCTGTTTCCGATTCTGTGTCTCCCTCTCTCTCTGCCCCTCCCCCGTTCATGCTCTGTCTCTCTCTGTCCCAAAAAATAAATAAACGTTGAAAAAAAAATTAAAAAAAAATAAGTCTATTCGTGATATAGTAAGTTACTTTAATAAGCCCAGCCCTTCTACTCCATGTATTACATGAAGAGTTTCTGAGAACAATGTAAAACCGATGTTGGAGCTATTGACATGCAACTTGCCTTTGGCTGAACATCCAGGTTTGTCACTTTGCAGTGATTAAAAGCTTAGGAGCTGCAGTGCTAAAAGTGGAAGTACTTTGAAGGTGTCTAACTGAGAGTCCACTGGAGACCAAGTCCATTCACATGCAAGGTGCTCCTGAGAATCTATTTAACATTTTTTTAATGTTTTATTTTTTTTTAAGACAGAGAGACAGAGCATGAGTGGGGAGGGGCATAGAGACAGAGAGACACAGAATCTGAAGCAGGCTCCAGGCTCTGAGCTGTCAGCACAGAGCCCCACGTGGGGCTCGAACTCACGAACTGTGAGATCATGACCTGAGCCCAAGTTGGACGCTTAACGAACTAAGCCACCCAGGCACCCCTCCTGAGAATCTATTTTAGAACTCTGTTTCTGATCTTGCCAACAGGAAGCACTGACATACTCACTTCCCAAAAAGCAGGACTCCTTGCCCATTTACCACAAGGATCAAGTTGTCTTTTATTCTTTGGCAATTAGTGACTTAACCTTATTTTGTTTTTACTTCCAGATGACCCTTGAGGGATTTGGGGATATTGACTGATGGTCAACCAAGTTTGAGAGACAAAGCATGAGTCAGTGTGGTAGACACCAAAGATTCAGCTGAAGGAGTAGGTCAGGCCATATCCATAAAACCTATTTCAGTTATGTTCCTTCATAGTGTGTGTTTCAAGCACGGGGAGATTGGCAGGCCATTCCCTTCAGGTTGCCATACATGTTTCAATGGTAATGCAATGTCCACACAGCAAGAGTCAGTATAGAGTCCTCACTTTGCAGAGAACAGCAGCTTTGTGGCTACCATCCTTCTTCCATGAGCTTTAAAATATGTATTTATTTAACCATCACCCTAACCTTTATGAAGCATATTTTCCCCATTTTATAAGAGAGGAAATAAATGAGCGTCAAACATCCAGGATGTCAGACCTACCTCCAAAGCTTCATATGTGGAGCTGCCACAAATAGCAATATAAAGGGAGACCAGAGAGCTGGAAAAAAAAAAAAGGGGGGGTGGGTGGGTGGGTGGGATTTTTTTCTGTTTAAACAGCATGTTTTCTATGAAAAAAAATTGAACTCTTTTCCCTTGCTCCCTGGGTGAGAATCAGGCTTCTTAAAATTAACTGGAGTACAACAGGCATAGAAGGTCCTCAATAGCTTGAGACTGAAGTAATTCATTTCATGGTTAGATACTACTGTTTCAGAGTTTAAAATCAGCCCCCAAAAGAGCTTGCAAACATACATTTCCAAAATAACCTATTCAAAGAAGCCATAAAGAACTTACAAAGTAAGCTGAAGACATTTGCTATTTCAAAACAATCATTTCCTTTTAATTCACTCTGGGTTTTAAATATTATGCTAATCCTTGATATGCTATCTTAAAAAAATACAAGTGCCAGCCTACATCCTAAAATTGTTTGGATGTACAGAACCTTTCTAGTATTTGGGAAGCGGTTTTATGTTTATTATAGGGGATTGAGTTTCTGACCAGGAAAGTGAGGCTCAGAGGTTTAATGACACACTGCACCCATCAGGATAGACAAAGTCATGCTGCAGTAACTATCAATGCATGAATTTCAAAGTCTTAGGCACCTAAGTTCACTATTTCCTCACTTCATTCCATTGAGCATTGGGAAGAGGGCTCAGTTGAACAGTCATTCAAGAACTAGGCTGATAGAGGCTCCCCTCTGGACATGTTTTCTCAGAAGGCAAAGGCAAAGAGCCTGGGGAAACATATGGCAGTTCTTAAAGCTTCTGTTTGAAAGTTATACATACCATTTCTCTACACATGTCATTGGCCAGAGCATGACAAAGGCCAAGTCTAATGTTAGCGTGTAAAGGAAAGTTCAAGTCTCCCCAGCGTGCCATCTTTCATTAGCCAATCCATTGTCTTCTTCCCACATTTATACCCGGCTTTCCATCGCAGGGGACTTAAACTATATCAATGGATTCCATGTTCTCTAAGATACTAGAGGGAGAAAGAAAAGCCAGGTGAAGGTGTTTAGGCCCCAGGCAACCTCCCTGTAAGGTCACCTGCAGCTTGCTGTTTTTTTTTTTTTTAATGTTTATTTATTTTGAGAGATTGGGGAGAGAGAGTGCTAATGCACAGGCATGCGATCAGGAGAGAGACAGAGAAAGGGAGAGAATCCCAAGCAGGCTCTGCACTGTTACCACAGAGCCTGATGCAGGGTTGGGTCCCACGAACTGTAAGATCATGACCTGAAATCACAAGTTGGTCACTTAACTGACTGAGCCATCCAGGCACTCCTGTATTTCTTTTAATTTTTTTTAATTTTTTAATGTTTATTTTTGAGAGAGAGGGAGAAAGAATTGGGGAGAGGGGCAGAGAGAGAGAGGGAGACAGAATCTGAAGCAGGCTCCAGGCTCTGAGCTGTCAGCATAGAGCCCAATGTGGGGCTTGAACCCATGAACCGTGAGATCATGTTAAATTTAATTTTTTTAATGTTTGTTTATTTTTTTGAGAGACAGAGAGAGAGAAGAGAATGAGTCTGGGAGGGGTAGAGAGAAGAGAGGGAGACAGAATGTGAAGCATGCTTCAGGCTCTGAGCTGTCAGCACAGAGCCCAACATGGGGCTGGAACTCAGGAACCCTGAGATCATGACCTGAGTCAAAGTCGGAAGTTCAACTGACTGAGCCACCCAGGTGTCCCCAGGTGCTCCTATATTTCTGAGTCCTAAGCCACTGCTTCTCTCAAGGCTTCTTTCTCTATAGAATTCTCTCCTTCTAGTTTTTCATCCATTTACACTTAGAGTAGTAATAGCTTCCCCACATTTTTTACCCTATGTTTTTAGACTAGTAAACCTATATTCCATCCTGTCTTTATAAAAGTCCCTTCGTAAATAATAATAACTGGATTTATCTTAACTTATGTACACCATCATTTTTCTGTTATAAATATCAGTCAGTGATCAATAACTTGGTCTTCTACATGGTCCTATGATGTCAGTGGTTAGAGCAGGAAATAGGGATGAGTAATCAGACCTCACTTAATTTTAGTGACAATATGTCACCAACTATTCTACAGACGTAAGAACATACCTGCCAAATAATTAAAAGTGTGGTACTTCTTACCTTCAGATTCCTTAGAACAGCATGGTAAGAACTTAACATCTAAGAATACCCTTTCAGGCATTTCTGGAAATATTAAAAAATTTGTTGTCTGCACTTTTCCCAAATAGTCCCCACTGCTAATTAGCTCAAAGTAATTCCTAATAGTGCAACAGGAATCCAAGAGGCATGCTTTTAGATATTCAATACACTAAACATTGATTATATTGGGGGTTTTATCTAAAAAGAACTTCATCACAGCTTGTCATACTGTCTTTATTGATTTGTTACTGGCCACACTGTTCATTAAAATGCCAGAGAGCAAGGATTTCATTTTTAGTGGTCTTCCAGGTATCAGAATTTTTATCTCTTAACAGTGTAATTCAAGGTCAAGGGTGCTTATTGTGTTTAGACAGAAAAGCAATCAAAGTAGCTTGGGTTTACAAACACACAGAGAGAGGAAAGTCTGCAGTTTCTGCTTACCCCAAGGATTGCAGCTTTGATCGCAATATGCGATCTGAAGAGTCTCTGGATACTTGCTGAGATTTTAAGGTTTAAAGTGGGAGTTGTCTTTTTTCCTTTTTTTTATTTCACTAGTTGCAGAAAGAGTGATAGTAATTATTGCCTTTTATTCCCAAGCAATTTTGCTTTCTGAGTGACTGCATTTTAAATGCTGTGATCTATCTCCAAGGTAATCTTAAAGTCAACAGCCTGCTTAATTCACTACTTTCTGGGGCAGAGGGTTCAGTTTACTAATGTCTCCAGCCAGTTTCACCTAATCTTAAAAGTTCTCCAGAAATAAGATGTTCATTATGTTATGTTTGATCTTCATGAACCCTGGTGGACCTTTAGGAAAATCCAATCAAAAGGTGACAAAATGACATCTAGTCTTTTGAAGACACTGTACTATGAACTTCCCAGACGAGAAAGTATGGAATTTTATTTCTAGCTGTGTGCACATTCCAAAAGCTCCCAGTCAGCTGATGAGAAAAGAGGCACATCTCCACAGAAAGTTTGTAAGTAGGTAATTACCAGAAAAGAGAAGGAATAAGGTCCATAGAGGTCTAAGCTCACTATTAGGAAAGAAAATGTAGGAGAAGGAAGATGGCGGCGTAGGAGGACGCTGGGCTCACCGCGCGTCCTGCTGATCACTTAGATTCCACCTACACCTGCCTAAATAACCCAGAAAACCGCCAGAGGATTAGCAGAACGGAGTCGCTGGAGCCAAGCGCAGACGAGAGGCCCACGGAAGAGGGTAGGAAGGGCGGCGAGGCGGTGCGCGCTCCACGGACTGGCGGGAGGGAGCCGGGGCGGAGGGGCGGCTCGCCGGCCAAGCAGAGCCCCCGAGTCTGGCTTGCAAAAAGCGGAGGGGCCTGACGGACTGTGTTCCTACAGCAAGCGCGACTTAGCATCTGGGAGGTGATAAGTTAACAGCTCTGCTCAGAAAGCGGGAAGGCTGGAGGACAAAGGGAAGGAGAGCTGCTGAGCCCCCGGACGACAGAGCTCAGTTTGGTGGGGAACAAAGGCGCTCGCCAGCGCCATCTCCCCCGCCCATCCCCCAGCCAAAATCCCAAAGAGCACCAGTTCCTGCCAGGGAACTTGCTCGCTCCGCGCAAACACCCAACTCTGCGCTTCTGCGGAGCCAAACCTCCGGCAGCGGATCTGACTCCCTCCTGCTGCCACAGGGCCCCTCCTGAAGTGGATCACCTAAGGAGAAGCAAGCTACGCCTGCCCCTCCTGCCCCTGTGCACCTTGCCTACCCACCCCAGCTAAGACGCCAGATCCCCAGCATCACAAGCCTGGCAGTGTGCAAGTAGCCCAGACAGGCCACCCCACCCCACAGTGAATCCCGCCCCTAGGAGAGGGGAAGAGAAGGCACGCACCAGTCTGACTGTGGCCCCAGCAGTGGGCTGGGGGCAGACATCAGGTCTGACTGCGGCTCCGCCCACCAACTCCAGTTATACACCACAGCACAGGAGAAGTGCCCTGCAGGTCCTCACCACGCCAGGGGCTATCCAAAATGACCAAGCGGAAGAATTCCCCTCAGAAGAATCTCCAGGAAATAACAACAGCTAATGAGCTGATCAAAAAGGATTTAAATAATATAACAGAAAGTGAATTTAGAATAATAGTCATAAAATTAATCGCTGGGCTTGAAAACAGTATAGCTGACAGCAGAGAATCTCTTGCTACAGAGATCAAGGGACTAAGGAACAGTCACGAGGAGCTGAAAAACGCTTTAAACGAAATGCATAACAAAATGGAAACCACCACGGCTCGGATTGAAGAGGCAGAGGAGAGAATAGGTGAACTAGAAGATAAAGTTATGGAAAAAGAGGAAGCTGAGAAAAAGAGAGATAAAAAAATCCAGGAGTATGAGCGGAAAATTAGAGAACTAAGTGATACACTAAAAAGAAATAATATACGCATAATTGGTATCCCAGAGGAGGAAGAGAGAGGGAAAGGTGCTGAAGGGGTACTTGAAGAAATAATAGCTGAGAACTTCCCTGAAGTGGGGAAGGAAAAAGGCATTGAAATCCAAGAGGCACAGAGAACTCCCTTCAGACGTAACTTGAATCGATCTTCTGCACGACATATCATAGTGAAACTGGCAAAATACAAGGATAAAGAGAAAATTCTGAAAGCAGCAAGGGGTAAACGTGCCCTCACATATAAAGGGAGACCTATAAGACTCGTGACTGATCTCTCTTTTGAAACTTGGCAGGCCAGAAAGAATTGGCACGAGATTTTCAGGGTGCTAGACAGAAAAAATATGCAGCCGAGAATCCTTTATCCAGCAAGTCTGTCATTTAGAATAGAAGGAGAGATAAAGGTCTTCCCAAACAAACAAAAACTGAAGGAATTTGTCACCACTAAACCAGCCCTACAAGAGATCCTAAGGGGGACCCTGTGAGACAAAGTACCAGAGACATCACTACAAGCATAAAACATACAGACATCACAATGACTCTAAACCCATATCTTTCTGTAATAACACTGAATGTAAATGGACTAAATGCGCCAACCAAAAGACATAGGGTATCAGAATGGATAAAAAAACAAGACCCATCTATTTGCTGTCTACAAGAGACTCATTTTAGACCTGAGGACACCTTTAGATTGAGAGTGAGGGGATGGAGAACTATTTATCATGCGACTGGAAGCCAAAAGAAAGCTGGAGTAGCCATCCTTATATCAGACAAACTAGACTTTAAATTAAAGGCTGTAACAAGAGATGAAGAAGGACATTATATAATAGTGACAGGGTCTATCCATCAGGAAGAGCTAACAATTATAAATGTCTATGCGCCGAATACCGGAGCGCCCAAATATATAAAACAATTACTCATAAACATAAGCAACCTTATTGATAAGAATGTGGTAATTGCAGGGGACTTTAACACCCCACTTACAGAAATGGATAGATCATCTAGACACACGGTCAATAAAGAAACAAGGGCCCTGAATGAGACATTGGATCAGATGGACTTGACAGATATATTTAGAACTCTGCATCCCAAAGCAACAGAATATACTTTCTTCTCGAGTGCACATGGAACATTCTCCAAGATAGATCATATACTGGGTCACAAAACAGCCCTTCATAAGTTTACAAGAATTGAAATCATACTATGCATACTTTCAGACCACAATGCTATGAAGCTTGAAATCAACCACAGAAAAAAGTCTGGAAAACCTCCAAAAGCATGGAGGTTAAAGAACACCCTACTAACGAATGAGTGGGTCAACCAGGCAATTAGAGAAGAAATTAAAAAATATATGGAAACAAACGAAAATGAAAATACAACAATCCAAACGCTTTGGGACGCAGCGAAGGCAGTCCTGAGAGGAAAATACATTGCAATCCAGGCCTATCTCAAGAAACAAGAAAAATCCCACATACAAAATCTAACAGCACACCTAAAGGAACTAGAAGCAGAACAACAAAGGCAGCCTAAACCCAGCAGAAGAAGAGAAATAATAAAGATCAGAGCAGAAATAAACAATATCGAATCTAAAAAAACTGTAGAGCAGATCAAGGAAACCAAGAGTTGGTTTTTTGAAAAAATAAACAAAATTGACAAACCTCTAGCCAGGCTTCTCAAAAAGAAAAGGGAGATGACCCAAATAGATAAAATCATGAATGAAAATGGAATTATTACAACCAATCCCTCAGAGATACAAACAATTATCAGGGAATACTATGAAAAATTATATGCCAACAAATTGGACAACCTGGAAGAAATGGACAAATTCCTAAACACCCACACTCTTCCAAAACTCAATCAGGAGGAAATAGAAAGCTTGAACAGACCCATAACCAGCGAAGAAATTGAATCGGTTATCAAAAATCTCCCAACAAATAAGAGTCCAGGACCAGATGGCTTCCCAGGGGAGTTCTACCAGACGTTTAAAGCAGAGATAATACCTATCCTTCTCAAGCTATTCCAAGAAATAGAAAGGGAAGGAAAACTTCCAGACTCATTCTATGAAGCCAGTATTACTTTGATTCCTAAACCAGACAGAGACCCAGTAAAAAAAGAGAACTACAGGCCAATATCCCTGATGAATATGGATGCAAAAATTCTCAATAAGATACTAGCAAATCGAATTCAACGGCATATAAAAGGAATTATTCACCATGATCAAGTGGGATTCATTCCTGGGATGCAGGGCTGGTTCAACATTCGCAAATCAATCAACGTGATACATCACATTAACAAAAAAAAGAGAAAAACCATATGATCCTGTCAATCGATGCAGAAAAGGCCTTTGACAAAATCCAGCACCCTTTCTTAATAAAAACCCTTGAGAAAGTCGGGATAGAAGGAACATACTTAAAGATCATAAAAGCCATTTATGAAAAGCCCACAGCTAACATCATCCTCAACGGGGAAAAACTGAGAGCTTTTTCCCTGAGATCAGGAACACGACAGGGATGCCCACTCTCACCGCTGTTGTTTAACATAGTGCTGGAAGTTCTAGCATCAGCAATCAGACAACAAAAGGAAATCAAAGGCATCAAAATTGGCAAAGATGAAGTCAAGCTTTCGCTTTTTGCAGATGACATGATATTATACATGGAAAATCCGATAGACTCCACCAAAAGTCTACTAGAACTGATACATGAATTCAGCAAAGTTGCAGGATACAAAATCAATGTACAGAAATCAGTTGCATTCTTATACACTAACAATGAAGCAACAGAAAGACAAGTAAAGAAACTGATCCCATTCACAATTGCACCAAGAAGCATAAAATACCTAGGAATCAATCTAACCAAAGATGTAAAGGATCTGTATGCTGAAAACTATAGAAAGCTTATGAAGGTAATTGAAGAAGATTTAAAGAAATGGAAAGACATTCCCTGCTCATGGATTGGAAGAATAAATATTGTCAAAATGTCAATACTACCCAAAGCTATCTACACATTCAATGCAATCCCAATCAAAATTGCACCAGCATTCTTCTCGAAACTAGAACAAGCAATCCTAAAATTCATATGGAACCACAAAAGGCCCCGAATAGCCAAAGTAATTTTGAAGAAGAAGACCAAAGCAGGAGGCATCACAATCCCAGACTTTAGCCTCTACTACAAAGCTGTCATCATCAAGACAGCATGGTATTGGCACAAAAACAGACACATAGACCAATGGAATAGAATAGAAACCCCAGAACTAGACCCACAAACGTATGGCCAACTCATCTTTGACAAAGCAGGAAAGAACATCCAATGGAAAAAAGACAGTCTCTTTAACAAATGGTGCTGGGAGAACTGGACAGCAACATGCAGAAGGTTGAAACTAGACCACTTTCTCACACCATTCACAAAAATAAACTCAAAATGGATAAAGGACCTGAATGTGAGACAGGAAACCATCCAAACCTTAGAGGAGAAAGCAGGAAAAGACCTCTCTGACCTCAGCCGTAGCAATGTCTTACTCGACACATCCCCAAAGGCAAGGGAATTAAAAGCAAAAGTGAATTACTGGGACCTTATGAAGATAAAAAGCTTCTGCACAGCAAAGGAAACAACCAACAAAACTAAAAGGCAACCAACGGAATGGGAAAAGATATTTGCAAATGACATATCGGACAAAGGGCTAGTATCCAAAATCTATAAAGAGCTCACCAAACTCCACACCCGAAAAGCAAATAACCCAGTGAAGAAATGGGCAGAAAACATGAATAGACACTTCTCTAAAGAAGACATCCGGATGGCCAACAGGCACATGAAAAGATGTTCAGCGTCGCTCCTTATCAGGGAAATACAAATCAAAACCACACTCAGGTATCACCTCACGCCAGTCAGAGTGGCCAAAATGAAAAATCAGGAGACTATAGATGCTGGAGAGGATGTGGAGAAACGGGAACCCTCTTGCACTGTTGGTGGGAATGCAAATTGGTGCAGCCGCTCTGGAAAGCAGTGTGGAGGTTCCTCAGAAAATTAAAAATAGACCTACCCTATGACCCAGCAATAGCACTGTTAGGAATTTATCCAAGGGACACAGGAGTACTGATGCATAGGGGCACTTGTACCCCAATGTTCATAGCAGCACTCTCAACAATAGCCAAATTATGGAAAGAGCCTAAATGTCCATCAACTGATGAATGGATAAAGAAATTGTGGTTTATATACACTATGGAATACTACGTGGCAATGAGAAAAAATGAAATATGGCCTTTTGTAGCAACGTGGATGGAACTGGAGAGTGTGATGCTAAGTGAAATAAGCCATACAGAGAAAGACAGATACCATATGGTTTCACTCTTATGTGGATCCTGAGAAACTTAACAGGAACCCATGGGGGAGGGGAAGGAAAAAAAAGAGGTTAGAGTGGGAGAGAGCCAAAGCATAAGAGACTGTTGAGAACTGAGAGCAAACTGAGGGTTGATGGGGGGTGGGAGGGAGGAGAGGGTGGGTGATGGGTATTGAGGAGGGCACCTTTTGGGATGAGCACTGGGTGTTGTATGGAAACCAATTTGACAATAAATTTCATATATAAAAATAAAAAAAAAGAAAAAAAGGAAAGAAAATGTAAATTAAATAAAAATGAGATAGCATTTCTTTTGCCCATTAGAATGACAAAATTCATATAAACAATAATCCAGTTCTGGGGAGCATAGGAGACTATGACTGGTTTTGTGCATAGTTGGTTCAAAGTCAATTTTGTACCTCTTTTGAAATTTGTCAGGGTCTATGTAAATAAGAAGATAAAATACATAATTTTGATCTAGCAATCCCAGTTTTGGTAGCCCCTACAGAAATGAAGGCAAGAATATATCTACAAGGATATTTATTACTTTTTTTATACCTCTAGAAAATTGTAGGCAACCTGAGTCAATAGGGGTAGAATTAATGAATTCTAATGTTAGTTGCAATATAAAGAATGACTTAGATCCATGTCTACCAATCTGGAGGAAGAGTAGTGAGATATTTTTTATGTGGAAAAAAAAAAAGATTGCAAATAAATGTATATAGCATGATTATATTTTTGTAAAAATAATACCAAAAGCTGGCTGTATGGATGGCAGCCAGCCTCCAAGCTGGCTCCCAAGGACACCTGACTCCTGGTGTTCAAGTCCTAGTGTAATCCCCTTCCACAGTGTCAGGGTTGGTTTGTGTGACCCACAAAATACAACAAAAGTGATGGTATGTGATTTTTCCAGGCTAAGTCATAAAAGACATTGCAGCTTCTGCCTTGCTCTTTTTATTGAATTGTTTTTGTTTTTGTTTTTGTTTTTTTTCCATTCACGTGGTAGGGACTGAGGCCTCCCACCAAGAACTGGCTAGGAACTGAGACCACAACAAACAAGTATGGAGTCCACTTAAAAGCAGATTCCCCAGCTTTAGTTAAATCCTCAAATGACTATAACCCAAGTCAACACCTTAACTTCAATCAGGAGAGACTTTGAGCCAGAACCAACCAGCTAAGCTAAGCTGCTCCTGGATTCCTAACTCTCTGAAAATGTGATGGAATAAATTTTTTGTTGTTTTTTGTAACTGCTACATTTCTCGGTAACGGTTGCACAGCAACAGTTAACCAATACAATATGGCAAAAGTTGTGGAAGGACACATCCTGCTGTTAAATTGTTTACTACAGTGAGGTAGAGGTGCAAATGATTTTTGAAATGTTTTTATTTCCATTTTTATATTCTATGCTTTAAAGTTACCATGCAGAAGCAGTTAAATGCTCCAAATAGCATCCTGGTGATCTATTCATTTAACCAACAAATACTGAAAATATTGACTGAGTAATTACTCTGAGTCAGGCACTGTTAGATATAAAGGTTTAAAAGTAAATAACGCTTTAACTGTGTCCTCACTAAGACATGTGATGTAGGAGATAAAAACTGATATCTATTTTCTCTCATTTTAAGTCATAAATGCTATAACAGTGTACATCAGATGTCATTGGAACATAGGGAAAAAACAGGATAATTCTGTTGGAAAATTTCTGAAGACTTTGCAGAGAAATTTACCTCTAAGATACATCATGGGGGACCAATGGGAGTTTTCCAGGAAGAGAAAAGGGGGTTAGATGGTGATAGCAATACTGGAAAATACTAGAACTTGAGATTTATATTAGTTGTGTTATTATCTCAACACATACTTTCTTCTGCATGTGTCTTCACCATCAAAGAAAAATTTAAGAACCTGTGTTAAAAAAGCATAAGGCAAGTGATCCTTATTTATTTGCATATTGATTTACTAGTAAATATTAAGGGACAAAAAAAAAACAGGCTCTGTTTTTCAATTTCAAAATCCGTTTGGATAGAATTTTATGATCTAGAGCAGAATCAGACACGGTGCCTTGCTTGGGATCAGTCCTTACACAATATATGACCACTGTCCAAACAGTCAGCAGAAATGTTCACCTGCCTTGTTACCAGGGATCCTCTGGGGTAGAGACTAAATGACTGGCAAGCTGAGTGATGTTACTCTACAATCAGTGCCAATTTAATTGTACTTGTGATGCTGGGTGGTTTGGATTAACTCTGCCTTTTGTTTTTCACAGCTTTTCCTGGTTTTCAAAGACATCAGCACCCATAAGCATCCCTAAAGTTACAAATGATAATTAACAAGTAGGGCTTTTATTTATTTATTTATTTATTTATTTATTTATTTATTTTTTATTTATTTATTTATTTAAAGCTCACATGAATGCAGAGCAAATATCAGGTTCATTTTTTTTAGAAAACAGGATCTTGCCCAGAATATAGGACAAAATGTTAAATATGTGAAAGGATGCTGCCTTTCTCCTCCCCATCCCCACAGCTCATCCTGTGATAATTGAGACCTTAGAGATCCATTTCTGTTGTTTTATTTTTATTGCAATTTCTGCATTGATAGGAAATGAGAGTTGTGTATCTTTTATCTGCCTTATGCCATTTGGACAGGAATAATGAACTGTCATTACAATATGAAAATTGACAATTCTTCCCTCAATGCAGCTGTTACTATCTCTTAAATTCTAGACACTCATGCTTGAGTCAGTGCTATAGAGGGCAGCTGATTTTGTGAACTGGTCATTTGCATAGCTCGTTCCAAAGACAAAGAATTGTAAAATATTGGAACCAGAAGGGGGTTATATAAATGAAGATTCTGCAAATGGTAAGTGACAGTAAATCTGACCGATTTTTAACTTAGCTGAACAAATAATGTATTGACTTAGGTAATGGGAAATCTAGAGACTGGGATCACTTCAAGGAAGATTTCAGTCAAGTCTGATGGGTCTTTGCTGTCTGTAGTCCAGTCTCCCACCATGAGTTGAATTGACTCCATTATCAAAGAAGCTTGCCCCTTCTATCACCTGAAGGCTGCTAAAATTCTGCCCTGGCATCCTCTCAGGGTCAAATCCATCAAAAGAGAGGACTTGTGTTTTGCCTCAGCATCTCCTGAATAAGACAATGTTGTGTGCTGATTGGATTGCTGTATCCAGTGTAACAGAGTGGCCCTGGGAATAGACCTCAGGCACTGGTGAGACCCTAGACTCAGGGGTTGGATCAAAATTATCAAAGCTATAAGGACAGGGAGTTTCAAACCCATGATTCTGAATCTCCTTAAATAGCACTATGTGGGATATTGATGAAAAGTATCAAAAGCATCCTAAGGCCTTAAAGTCTGCATTATAGTTTGACTGCCAACACTTGTCTAAGATTTTGCTATGTACTGAATGTTTATTTCCCTCCCCCCCCCAATTTGTATGTTGATGACCAGTCCCCAGTGTGATGGTATTTGCAAGTGGGGTCTTTGGGAGGTGTTTAGGTTTGGATGAGGGTATGAGGGTGGTGCCCCATGATGAAAGTGGTGCCTTATAAGGGATGAAGAGCTCAGAGCTTCCTCTGTCATGTGAGGACCCACAACAAGATGGCCCTCTGTGAACCAGGAAGTAAGCTCTCACCAGACATCAGATCTGCGGACAATTTGATCTTGGACCTCCCAGCCTCCAAAATTTCAGGTTGTAAATGTTTGTTGTTTAAGATACCTAGTCAATGGTATTTTACAGCAGTCTGAACTAAGACAGACTTTCAAACTGCTTGTCTCATTTCCCGTGCTTCTCTGACATTTCCTGAGCTTTCCATAATTTTCACAAGAGAGAAGAAGGCATTTAAACATCTTGGACTTCAACATCAGCAGAGTGCTTTCAACCCTGCATGTCACTCACTCCTTCTTACAACAATCTCATGCTCCAGGGAAGAGATCAGCAAACTCCAGCCTATGGGCCAAATCCATTCTGCCACCTGGGTGTTTAGAGCCTATGAGCTAAGAAGTGTTTTTAGATTTGTAGTGATTTTTTTAAAAAACTCCAAAGAAGAGTATTATCTCATGAAACAGGAAAAGTATGTGAAATTCAGATATCAGTGCCCATAAATAAACTTTTATTGGAACACAGTTGCACTCACTCATTTATACACTCTCTAAGCCTGATTTTATGCTGCAATGACACAGTTGAGTAGTTGTGACAGAGCATCCAGCCAGCAAGGCTGAACATATTTACTCTCTGGGCCTTTAATGAAAAGTTTGACAATGTCTGTTCCAGAGCAGTTCTCACTTTTTTTTAACAACACTGTTAACACAGTGTTACCAGAGGTGCTGTAACATACAGACCCTCCACAGAGAGTCTGATTCTAATTCAGTAACAGACTCCTGTGTTGGGGCTCAAGGATCTACATTTGTAGACTTCTATGGTTGCTTCTGTGAATGTCTTCCAAAGGTCACACTTCAGGAAAATCATGTCTTTCTCATAAAATATTCTAAGGAGGAGAATCTTGATAATACAATTTGGATAGTCCTTCAACACAGCATTTATGTTGGAAAGCACTGTAAGGGCACTGGATTAGGAAGACCAAAGTAGTAGCCAAAGGTTATTTTCAAATTAATAATGTCACCTCATCAAAGGCAGTAGAAACTCATGTCATCTTTGTTGTTTCTTTCAGAGGGGTTTTTAGAGATGAGACAAGCTGCCATTTTAAAAACTTTTAAAATCTTTTATGTTCCTTAAGAGCCACAGCTTCAGCGGAGATAAGAGATGACACTTTGTAGACTAGAGACAGAGGAGCTTAAGGGAAGGCATGTCAGTCAAGAGGAAGAATATGGATCCTTGAGCTCAGCTTACCAGGAAATAAGTCATGTAAGGGACCAGGAAGTCAACATTTACCTGGAATGACAGTCATTTCAGTAGGGCTTAAAGAGCAGGTTTCAATGATGAGGAAACATAAGAGTGTGTATGGGAAACCAGTGCTCAAGAAATGGATCTTAGAAATGGGACATTAAAGGGGCGCCTGGGTGGCTCAGTCGGTTAGGCGGCCGACTTCGGCTCAGGTCATGATCTCGCGGTCCGTGAGTTTGAGCCCCACATCAGGCTCTGTGCTGACAGCTCAGAGCCTGGAGCCTGCTTCATATTCTGTGTCTCCCTCTCTCTGACCCTCCCCTGTTCATGCTCTGTCTCTCCCTGTCTCAAAAATAAATAAACGTTAAAAAAAAAATTAAAAAAAAAAAAGAAATGGGACATTAAAAAAAAAAAAGAAAGAAAAAAAATGGGACATTCCATTCAGGGACACATCCTCTGTTTAGAGAAGGCAGTAGCAGGGACTTTAACCTAGGTCTTTGATTCACACATTTCATTACACAAATATTTCACTCCCATAGGCCAGATCCTGAGCTACCAAAAAATCAGTGAACAAGACAGACCTTGTCTCCACTGCGTATTTTATCTATCTGCAAAGAGAAACATCAAATGAGATACAGTATGTATAGAATAATTCGACAGTTATTTAAGTGTGGCCCCCTGAGAAGGAGCATCAACATTTACCTGGAATTTGTTAGAAATGCAAATTCTCGATGCTGGGAAGATGGCGGTGTAGGAGGACGCTGGGCTCACCGCACGTCCTGCTGATCACTTAGATTCCACCTACACCTGCCTAAATAACCCAGAAAACCGCCAGAAGACTAGCAGAACGGAGTCTCTGGAGCCAAGCGCAGACGAGAGGCCCACGGAAGAGGGTAGGAAGGGCAGAGAGGCGGTACAGGCTACACGGACTGGCGGGAGGGAGCCGGGGCGGAGGGGCGGCCCGCTGGCCAAGCAGAGCCCCCGAGTCTGGCTTGCAAAAGCCGAGGGGCCGGACAGAGTGTGTTCTGACAGCAAGCGGGACTTGACATCTGGAAGGTTATAAGCTAACAGCTCTGCTAGGAGAACGGGAGGGCTGGAGGACAACGGGAGGGAGAGTTGTTGAGCCCCGGAGGACAGAGCTCAGCTTGGCGGGGAACGAAGGCCTCACCAGCGCCATCTCCCTCACACATCCCCCAGCCAAAATCCCAAAGGGAACCAGTTCCTGCCAAGGAACTTGCTTGCACCGCAAACACCCAACGCTTTGCTTCTGCGGATCCATCCCTCCAGCGGGTCTGACTCCCTCCTGGTGCTGCAGGGCCCCTCTGGAAGCAGATCTCCGAAGAAAAAGCTACCTGAGCCTGCCCCTCCTGCCCCTGTGCACCTTGCCGATCCACCCCAGCTAATAGGCCAGATCCCCAGCACCACAAGCCTGGCAGTGTGCAAGTAGCCCAGACAGGCCACACCACCCCACAGTGAATCCCGCCCCTAGGAGAGGGGAAGAGAAGGCACACACCAGTCTGACTGTGGCCCCAGCGGTGGGCTGGGGGCAGACATAAGGTCTGACTGCGGCCCCGCCCACCAATGCAAGTTATTCAAGACAGCACAGGGGAAGTGCTCCACAGTCTCACACCACTCCAGGGACTATCCAAAATGACGAAATGGAAGAATTCCCCTCAGAAAAATGTCCAGGAAATAACAACAGCTAACAAACTGATCAAAAATGATTTAAACAATGTAACAGAAAGTGAATTTAGAATAATAGTCATAAAATTAATCGCTGGGCTTGAAAACAGTATGAAGGACAGCAGAGAATCTCTTGCTACAGAGATCAAGGGACTAAGGAACAGCCAGGAGGAGCTAAAAAAAATGCTATCATGAACTGCAAAATAAAATGGAGACAACTACGGCTCTGATTGAAGAGGCAGAGGACAGAATAGGTGAACTAGAAGATAAAATTATGGAAAAAGAAGAAGCTGAGAAAAAGAGATAAAAAAATCCAGGAGTATGAGGGGAAAATTAGAGAACTAAGTGACGCACTAAAGAGAAATAAGATACACATACTTGGTATTCCAGAGGAGGAAAAGAGAGGGAAAGGTGATGAAGGTGTACTTGAAGAAATAATATCTGAGAACTTCCCGGATCTGGGGAAGGAAAAAGGCGTTGAAATCCAAGAGGCACAGAGAACTCCCTTCAGACGTAACTTGAATCGATCTTCTGCACGACACATCATAGTGAAACTGGCAAAATACAAGGATAAAGAGAAAATTCTGAAAGCAGCTAGAGATAAACGTGCTCTAAAATATAAAGGGAGACCTGTAAGACTCGTGACCCATCTGTCTACTGAAACTTGGCAGGCCAGAAAGGAATGGCAGGAGATCTTCAATGTGATGAACAGAAAAAATATGCAGCCGAGAATCCTTTATCCAGCAAGTCTGTCATTTAGAATAGAAGGAGAAATAAAGGTCTTCCCAAACAAACAAAAACTGAAGGAATTCATCACCACTAAACCAGCCCTACAAGAGATCCTAAGGGGGATCCTGTGAGACGAAGTACCAGAGACATTGCTACAAGCATGAAACCTATGGACATCACAATGACTCTAAACCCATATCTTTCTATAATAACACTGAATGTAAATGGACTAAATGCGCCAACCAAAAGACATAGGGTATCAGAATGGATAAAAAAACAAGACCCATCTATTTGCTGTCTACAAGGGACTCATTTTAGACCTGAGGACACCTTCAGATTGAGAGTGAGGGGATGGAGAACTATTTATCATGCTACTGGAAGTCAAAAGAAAGCTGGAGTAGCCATACTTATATCAGACAAACTAGACTTTAAATTAAAGGCTGTAACAAGAGATGAAGAAGGGCATTATATAATAATCACAGGGTCTATCCATCAGGAAGAGCTAACAATTATAAATGTCTATGCGCCAAATACAGGAGCCCCCAATTTTTTATAAAACAATTACAAACATAAGCAACCTTATTGATAAGAATGTGGTAATTGCAGGGGACTTTAACACTCCACCTACAGAAATGGATAGATCATCTAGACACACGGTCGATAAAGAAGGGCCCTGAATGATACATTGAATCAGATGGACTTGACAGATATATTTAGAACTCTGCATCCCAAAGCAACAGAATATACTTTCTTCTCGAGTGCACATGGAACATTCTCCAAGATAGATCATATACTGGGTCACAAAACAGCCCTTCATAAGTATACAATAATTGAAATCATACCATGCATACTTTCAGACCACAATGCTATGAAGCTTGAAATCAACCACAGGAAAAAGTCTGGAAAACCTCCAAAAGCATGGAGGTTAAAGAACACCCTACTAAAAAATGAATGGGTCAACCAGGCAATTAGAGAAGAAATTTAAAAATATATGGAAACAAATGAAAATGAAAATACAACAAACCAAATGCTTTGGGATGCAGCGAAGGCAGTCCTGAGAGGAAAATACATTGCAATCCAGGCCTATCTCAAGAAACAAGAAAAATCCCAAACACAAAATCTAACAGCACACCTAAAGGAAATAGAAGCAGAACAGCAAAGACACCCAAACCCAGCAGAAGAAGAGAAATAATAAAGATCAGAGCAGAAATAAACAATATAGAATCTAAAAAAACTGTAGAGCAGATCAACGAAACCAAGAGTTGGTTTTTTGAAAAAATGAACAAAATTGATAAACCTCTAGCCAGCCTTCTCAAAAAGAAAAGGGAGATGACCCAAACAGATAAAATCATGAATGAAAATGGAATTATTACAACCAATCCCTCAAAGATACAAGCAATTATCAGGGAATACTATGAAAAATTATATGCCAACAAACTGGACAACCAGGAAGAAATGGACAAATTCCTAAACACCCACATGCTTCCAAAACTCAATCAGGAGGAAAGAGAAAGCTTGAACAGACCCATAACCAGTGAAGAAATTGAATCAGTTATCAAAAATCTCCCAATAAATAAGAGTCCAGGACCAGATGGCTTCCCAGGGGAGTTCTACCAGACGTTTAAAGCAGAGATAATACCTATCCTTCTCAAGCTATTACAAAAAATAGAAAGGGAAGGAAAACTTCCAGACTCATTCTATGAAGCCAGTATTACTTTGATTCCCAAACCAGACAGAGACCCAGTAAAAAAGAGAACTATCCAATATCCCTGATGAATATGGATGCAAAAATTCTCAATAAGATACTAGCAAATCGAATTCAACAGCATATAAAAAGAATTATTCACCATGATCAAGTGGGATTCATTCCTGGGATGCAGGGCTGGTTCAACATTCGCAAATCAATCAATGTGATACATCACATTAATAAAAGAAAAGAACCATATGATCCTGTCAATCGATGCAGAAAGACCATTGACAAAATTCAGCAACCTTTCTTAATGAAAACCCTTGAAAAAGTTGGGATAGAAGGAACATACTTAAAGATCATAAAAGCCATTTATGAAAAGCCCACAGCTAACATCATCCTCAATGGGGAAAAACTGAGAGCTTTTTCCCTGAGATCAGGAACACAACAGGGATGTCCACTCTCACCGCTGTTGTTTACATAGTTTTAGAAGTTCTAGCATCAGCAATCAGACAACAAAAGGAAATCAAAGGCATCAAAATTGGCAAAGATGAAGTCAAGCTTTCACTTTTTGCAGATGACATGATATTATACATGGAAAATCCGATAAACTCCACCAGAAGTCTGCTAGAACTGATACATGAATTCAGCAAAGTTGCAGGATACAAAATCAATGTACAGAAATCAGTTGCGTTCTTATACACTAACAATGAAGCAACAGAAAGAGAAAGAAACTGATATCATTCACAAATGCACCAAGAAGCATAAAATACCTAGGAATAAATCTAACCAAAGATGTAAAAGATCTGTATGCTGAAAACTATAGAAAGCTTATGAAGGAAATTGAAGAAAATATAAAGAAATGGAAAAATATTCCCTGCTCATGGATTGGAAGAATAAATATTGTCAAAATGTCAATACTACCCAAAGCTATCTACACATTCAATGCAATCCCAATCAAAATTGCACCAGCATTCTTCTCAAAGCTAGAACAAGCAATCCTAAAATTCATATGGAACCACAAAAGGCCCCGAATAGCCAAAGTAATTTTGAAGAAGAAGACCAAAGCGGGAGGCATCACAATCCCAGACTTTAGCCTCTACTACAAAGCTGTCATCATCAAGACAGCATGGTATTGGCACAAAAACAGACACATAGACCAATGGAATAGAATAGAAACCCCAGAACTAGACCCACAAATGTATGGCCAACTCATCTTTGACAAAGCAGGAAAGAATATCCAATGGAAAAGGTCTCTTTAACAAATGGTGCTGGGAGAACTGGACAGCAACATGCAGAAAATTGAAACTAGACCACTTTCTCATACCATTCACAAAAATAAACTCAAAATGGAAAAAAGTACCTTAATGTGAGACAGGAAACCATCAAAACCCTAGAGGAGAAAGCAGGAAAAGGCCTCTCTGACCTCAGTCGTAGCAATTTCTTACTTGACACATCCCCAAAGGCAAGGGAATTAAAAGCAAAAATGAACTACTGGGACCTTATGAAGATAAAAAGTTTTTGCACAGCAAAGGAAACAATCAACAAAACTAAAAGGCAACCAACGGAATGGGAAAAGATATTTGCAAATGACATATCAGACAAAGGGTAGTATCCAAAATCTATAAAGAGCTCACCAAACTCCACACCTGAAAAACAAATAACCCAGTGAAGAAATGGGCAGAAAACATGAATAGACACTTCTCTAAAGAAGACATCTGGATGGCCAACAGGCACATGAAAAGATGCTCAACGTCGCTCCTCATCAGAGAAATACAAATCAAAACCACACTCAGATACCACCTCACTCCAGTCAGAGTGGCCAAAATGAACAAATCAGGAGACTGTAGATGCTGGAGAGGATGTGGAGAAACGGGAACCCTCTTGCACTGTTGGTGGGAATGCAAACTGGTGCAGCCACTCTGGAAAACAGTGTGGAGGTTCCTCAAAAAATTAAAAATAGACCTACCCTATGACCCAGCAATAGCACTGCTAGGAATTTACCCAAGGGATACAGGAGTACTGATGCATAGGGGCACTTGTACCCCAATGTTTATAGCAGCACTCTCAACAATAGCCAAATTATGGAAAGAGCCTAAATGTCCATCAACTGATGAATGGATAAAGAAATTGTGGTTTATATACACAATGGAGTACTACGTGGCCAGTAGGCCTACTCAGTAGGGAGATGAAATATGGCCCTTTGTAGCAACGTGGATGGAATTGGAGAGTGTGATGCTAAGTGAAATAAGCCATACAGAGAAAGACAGATACCATGTGGTTTCACTCTTATGTGGATCCTAAGAAACTTAACAGAAACCCATGGGGGAGGGGAAGGAAAAAAAAAAAGAGGTTAGAGTGGAAGAGAGGCAAAGCATAAGAGACTCTTAAAAACTGAGAACAAACTGAGGGTTGATGGGGGGGTGGGAGGGAGGGGAAGGTGGATGATGGGTATTGAGGAGGGCACCTTTTGGGATCAGCACTGGGTGTTGTATGGAAACCAATTTGACAATAAACTTCACATACTGAAAAAAAATGCAAATTCTCAGATGGCAAGCTAGAACCCCTGATTCAATGACTCTGAGTGAGATCCAGCCATCTGTGTTTTATTTATTTATTTATTCATTTACTTATTTATTTAGTTATTTATTTATTTATCTGAGAGAGACAGAGAGAGAGACAGACAGAGAAAGAGAGAGACAGAGAGAGAGAGAGAGAAGAATCTTAAGCAGGTTCCATGCCCAGAGGAGAGCCGGAGATGCAGGGCTTGATCTCACGACCGTGAGTGAGATCATGAACTGAGCTGAAATCAAAAGTCATATGCTTAACTGACTGAGCTACCCAGGTGCCTCTCCATCAGTGTTTCATTGAGCCCACTAGGTGATTCTGATGCCAGATTCAATATTGCTGGTCCTCAGTTGCCTCATTTATAAAATAGTGTTAATAACATTTTACATGTTTACAGGCACAGCCCATGCTATATTGGCAATGAAATACTTAGTAACAGCCCATGCTGCCTGTTAGCCAAGGCTGCAGAGCGGATGGTTAATGGTGTTACGCACAAGTGTCCAAAGCTGTATGGAAACGACCATTTCAATCCTTCTCAGATTTTAAAGACCTCTCACTACTTCAGGGGCTTAAAAGCAGCTTCTCATCAACACAGCACATGGAGATCACAGTCACAGAGAGAAACAGCTTTGATCCACGCAGAAAGAAAACAGGGAGTTGCCAAGCTACTGCTTTACAATGCTAATTCCCTGATAAAAAGATAGACTCAGAACTTTCTAGGGTCATTCGTGAACACCCTGCCACATAAATCAGACATCCCGGGGCACATTGCATGAGGAAGCAACGGTATCACTTTTAACTGGGTGAGTTTTATTCCTTGCTACAGACTAGAAAAGTAATGGAGACTGGGTCCAGATTCCTCACATAGTAAGCACAGTAAACACATATTGTATTATCCATAGATATTGTCTAAAAGTGGGTGGAATATGCTGTAAATAGTTTTCCTCATAGATCGACCCAATCTCAATAAATCCCTTTCTCATGTTTGTAAAGTCCTATAATAGACACTGTTGTTACACATCCCATATCTTCCAGCCCACCGCTTAGTTCACTTGTTCATGCTGACAAGCTCCCCTGTCCATCAAGTGCCAGCCTCTCTCTGACTCTGCCTGCCTGGGGGATTTTGGGGAGCTTTTGCAGCTCTTGGGTGGGGCAGTCAGGCAGAGCACTGTGAGAAGAAACTCTCGGTCATAAGAAATGGGTCCGGTTTCCCTGTCCATCCATGGGACAGTTCCAAAGCACATTCCACAGGGAACCTCAGAGGAGCATTGACTGGTTTAGGCCCCCATTGCCCACAGCACTACCCAGCCGTTAACATACCTCCATTGGTATTTCTCTCTACCTTGTCTCATACTCCCTGCTCCATCACCTGTGCTTCCCGATCTCACCTTCCAAACTGACTTTACGCCTTAGTCCTTGTATTAGGTTGGCTTTCAGGAGCAGGCAAGTTTACACAGCTTGAACATGGTAAGGCTGTGTTCCAAATACAGGCAACATAACCCCACATCCTGTGTTCTTTTTCACGATAGTATACTTTCTGGTGTAGCATCTTAAGTCTGAAGAAGCATTGATCCTTGTCCTACATAATCTAGGAGCTGAAAAGTTCAATCTCAGAGAATCTAGTCCCCAAACTTCATGAACCTGATCAGAAATCATTGGGAGAAAAGTGCTTCATCACTAAAAGAAAAATCACATTTTTTATTTATAAAACTATGGAGAACCTTCAAACCTGAGAGCACCTCTCTCTCACCAAACCAGACCACCATCGAGAGTAGTTTGATGCTTCTCTCTGGGGACACCTCCACTCACAGCAAATACATTCCAGTTTTTCAAAGGTGTCCAATGTAACAAAAGCACATTCAATATTTCTGTCCATTGAAACACTGTTGATTTTGTTATGCATCTCTGCATTTCAGAGACAGCCATTTAAATAAAAGCCAACTTGAATTACACATATTTAAAAGGAGCTGCACTTCAGCTCATCTAAATCGTTTCATTGTACAAACCTATAAAGAAAATAGGAGATTTCAGTAAGCAGAATAATCCCAGAGGAAAGTACCAGGAAGAAATAATGCTGTCAGCCCTTCTCAGAGACAAGTAGAGAGATTAAAGTGCCTTTAAGATCCCTTCCAACTGAATGATCTTGTGATAAAAAGAGGAGGTGGAAATAAAACCTCCATATCCGTCCATTAGCTCTATTTGAATCCCTTTTCTCCAGAAATTTTTCTGTCTGAAACTTACAAATGGTATCAAGTCCATAATAATGATTTCAGCTTAAAGTCTGTAATGGCAAACAGAAAAATGGGTAATACAGATTTACTTCTATGAATATTTACTAATTATCATATACATTGTCATCATTATTGAAATGTTTTGGCCTTTAATTTTACTCCCCCACATTATTTTTCTACATTGAATTAAATCTGACTTGAAGATCTCACTAACTATCCAGAGTGATAAGAAATCAATTTAACTCTTTTTTAAGGTCAGTTACTCTTAGGTTCTATAAGAATTCAGGGGCATTATGCAATGTTTGGCAAATAGGTGAAGGGCTTGTTATATTTATCTAATCATAGTAACCACCAATATGTGAATTGTCCAGTGGGATCCACTGGAGAGAGGCTGGATCCCTGTGCCCATTATGGGGCCCAGAGCTACTTAAACAAAATTATCAATGCTCTCTCTCTCTCTCTCTCTCTCTCTCTCTCTCTCTGTCTCTCTCATTGAAGTATATTTGACACACAATGTTACATTAGTTTCAGGTGTACACCATGATAGTAATTCAGCAAATGTATTCTTTATGCTATGCTTGCCACAAGTATAGCTACCATCTATCACCATACAATGCGATTACAATACCATTGACTCTATTCCTCATGATGTACCTTTTACTGCTGTGATTTATTCATTCCATAACTGGAAGCCTGTACCTCCCACTGCTCTTCACCCATTTTGCCCATCTCCATACCCTGTGAAAGGCCAAAGCCACATTTCTTATGATTTAGGCCCCCAGCATCCTTAAGGGCTCACATTATCACTGAAATAGTGCTCTGTGGTGGGCACTGGTGCTCACCACTCCTAGAACAAAATAGCCTTTTTCAGTCTGCAGTGTGTGTTCCAGGATTCCTGCTTCACTTCTATCTTCTTTTCCCTCTTACTGTTTTCTTCCTTCAAATCCCCTTCCAAGAGAACTACTGTCCCCTCTCATTGAGCTTGTAGAAACACCAATGGCAGCTCTTTCACTTATGGGAGTCAGTGAGTAGGAGGGAGAAGAAATAAAAAATATATATATTTTTGCCTCTCGTAACTCACCGTATTCCACCTGCAATATCTAATAATAGCCAGGAATTCTTCCTCCAATTTAATGCCAATAAGTATGTGCTAAGCTCTTTTTAGATATTAACTCATTTAATCCATTAGCTCATTAATTAAATAGTAGTATTCATGCTATTTTACAGATTACAAAATGAAACTTGGAGAAAATCATGGCTTGTCAATGCTGCATCACTAGGAAGATCCTGATTTGGGATTTGATCACAGACTATTCTACTAATGGTTATTATATTCTTGCTAAGTCACACCTCAGTTGGACCACTAATGCTAATAATAAAACGTCTTAATAACTAATAACTTTTGAGCATTTACTATGCCTCAGGCATTGAATTTAACATTATTCCAGACCCTGAAGATAAAAAAAAAAAGGAGAAAGCTTTTCTGCTTCCATTGTGCAGGACCAAAGACAATATTGGGAAGCAGTCTGAAGAGTGAACTAAGACTCTAATCAGACAGGTATGGGCTCCAGCTCACATGAGCTCTCCTGTCCAGGGAAGAGTACAGGAAAATACCAAAGACAGGAGTAAATGAAAATTTGGAGCATTCGTCTGGATGCTATGTAAGGGATAAGGATTTAATAGACCAGAGATGCCAAGAGTAGATTCATAACCAAAGTAATTCAGTTATTTCCTTATTTCACATTTTTTTCCTGTGGATATTAGAAGTATGAAGCACACAATGTCTCTTCTCAGTTTTGTACCTTGTAATGTCTGTCCCTTGTATTTGTAATAAAATGCATATCCCTTACCATGCTCTGCTAGACCCACCATGTTCCAATCTTTGCCCAACTGTTTGACATCAGGGGTCACATTCAGTACTCAAACTCAGCCTCTGCCACATTTCCCCAAATACAGAAAACTCATTTCCTCCCTAGGGTATGGGCATTTTCTATTTCTTGTATCTGGAATTTCATTTTCTTTTTCTTTTCTTGGTCAGTTCTTTCTCATCAGTTAAATCTCATTTCAAATGTTGGAGAGGTATGCCTGGGTGGCTCAGTAGGTTAAGTATCTGACTCTTGATTTCAGCTAGTCGTGATCTCATGTGTTTGTTGGATCCAGCCCTATGTAGGGCTCTGTGCTGACAGTGCAGAGTCTGCTTGGCATTTTCTTCTTCTCCCTCTCTTTCTGGCCCTCCCCTACCTATGTGTGCATTCTCTCTTTGTCTCTCTCTCTCTCTCTCTCTCTCTCTCAGAATAAATAAATAAATAAACTTAAAAAAAGGTTGGAAAAAATCTCTGGTACCCATTCTACAGTAACACTGATCCACCCCCATTCATTTCATTCATTTATTCATTCATCTGATGAAATTTTTTAAATTTTATTTTTATTGAGGTATAATTAGCTTTCAGTGTTATATTAGTTGCAGGTGTAAAAATATAAAGATTCAACAATTCTGTAGATTAATCAGTGCTCATCACTGTATGTACTCTCAAACCCCTTTATCTATTTCACCCATCCCCCTGCCCATTTCCCCTCTGGCAACCACCAGCTTGGTTCTCTATTTTTGAGTAATTTGCTTATTTGTCCCTCTTTTTCTTTGCTTGTTCATTTGTTTTGTTCCCTAAATTCCACATAAGAGTGAAATCATATGGTATTCGTCTTTCTCTGTGTGACTGACTTAGCATTATACACTTTGATGGTATATATTTATACAATGGAATATTACTCAGCCATAAAAGAAAATGAGAACTTGGTATTTGCAACATCATTTGATGAATGTTGAGCACTGTGTTCCAACACTGTTCTTGTTCCAGGGAAAAAAGTAGGGATTGAACTTGACCAAGTACATACTTGCCCTCATGATACTTATATTCTAGTCAGAGTGTCGGGCAGTAATCCAAGAAGGAGAGCTACTGAGGAGCATTACTTTCCTGGCTTGCTCCCTCTGGTACTGCCATGAGCTGCATACCTGCATGGAATGATATAGCAGCCCAGCCAGTACCTTGATTTCAGGCATGTGAGACCCTGAGCAGAGAATCTAGTCATACTGTGCCCAGACTTCTGATCTATCGGATTTATGAAATAGTACATGTGTGTTAAGTCAGTAAGTTTGTTTGAATTTGCTAGGCAGCAATACAAAACTAACACAGGTTCTTTGCATTGTTATTTCCAGCAGTATTTTTCCTAGCTATCCCTCTGCTTGCTCCCTCACTTTCTACAGGTTTCTAGCCAATTACCATCTTACCAGTGAGATCTCCCATAAGTCTTAGGCTCCTGGCACTCATATATTTGGTAATTTGAGAATAAGAATAAGGTGACTCGAAAGGTGCAGGCAGGTTATAAACTACATGGGGAAATGGAATGCCTGGGATTAATAAGAAGGGGCTCAAGAAGAAGCAATTATAAGAACTTTGGATATGGCTGTGTGGTGAGGACAATCCCGAAGGGGCTGTGGCCCCCCCTTCTTTTTTTTAACGTTTATTTATTTTTGAGACAGAGAGAGACAGAGCATGAACGGGGAAGGGTCAGAGAGAGAGGGAAACACAGAATCCGAAACAGGCTCCAGGCTCTGAGCAGGTCAGCACAGAGCCCGACGCGGGGCTCGAACTCACAAACCGCGAGATCATGACCTGAGCCGAAGTCAGCCGCCCAACCGACTGAGCCACCCAGGCGCCGCGCCCCCCCCCCTTCTTTTAAGTAAGCTCTGGGCTCAACAATGGGCTCAAACTCATGACCTTGCAATCAAGAGTCACATGCTCTACCGACTCAGTCAGCCAGGTGTCCCAACAAGGCCTTTTAATTGGCAACACATGTGAGTCATTGAAACCATGAAAAGGTCATTATAAGGATATTCATAGTAAATCTATAAAGTAGGTTATTAATGAAAATAAATTGTGCAAAATACACTATGTATTCATTGCCCATTACTTGTTAATGCAATTTCTGATTAAAAAAAAAATAGATCCTGATCAAGGATGGAATAAGATTTCCTACCCAGAAGCGAAATAATCCTAAAGTGATAGATCTTGGACTATTTGTTTTAGTTGAAGTGAGTAACAGTTTGCAAAGCTTTCTGAATGCAGTGATTGATAAGGCAAATTCTCCCCTCCTTTAGGTTTGAATAACATAAGTTTGGACTTTATACACAAACAGGTTAGCCCATTTTATGTGTTGCTAAACCATTTTTTTTTTTTTTGTCTTAATTGACTCAACACAATACGTAGGTGAGGCTATCTTAAAAGCTGTTTGAGTTCTTGCAAATGTGCGGAGTGTTGTGGGTGCTTTTGAGTGGCAACTGACAAATAAGATTCTCACCTGAACACAGAACTGGCCAAATTCAGGATCATGCTCTCTGACCCTGCAGGCCAGGGGCCGTATATTATCTCTTTATATATGTAAGATCTGTGTTTTCTTCTGCTCTGTCTTGTTTCTCTAAGTCCCTGACATTATTACAACATTAAGTTATGATCATTGAGAGGAGAAAGGGGGTAAGGATGAACTAAAGGAGAAGTAAGGATAGAAGGTAGGAAGGATAAAAGGGTGGGAAGGAGGGAGAGAGGAAGGAATTCCATGCCTCAAATATGTGACAAGGCAAAGGCTTGCAAGAAACTCAGAATACTCTGCTAGCTCTTAGAGTCAAGTAAGTTCTTAATCAAGTTAAAATTAGCATGTGAAGGATGAGCTGTGTGAAGGAATCACAAACAATTCCTTTGACTAAACAATTACATTTGGTTGTTAGAAGAGAGCAGAGCAGATTGTGTTCTTTGGGATGCAATACAGAACATCCAAAGCCAACTTAAGAAACTGTCAGGAAAAAAGTCATTTAGAGACCTGCAGTTTTGCCAATACCTTTCTACAGAGCACCTTCAAGTATCTCACTATCGTTGCAAAGGCCACACAGTGAGAACTGGTCATGATAAAAACAAAGTATTTTTTAAGAATCCACAGAGGTATATAAACACTCTGCATCTGTGTTCTTTAGAAATACTCAATGTGAACAAACACTGATAAGACTTGACTGGTGGGGAAACCTGGATAATTTTCCATGATGCCTGGAACAAACAGGAAGTTCCTTCTCTGCTCCTTTTTCCCTTTTATTCCTTACATCCCAACAAGTTCTAAGCCCTGCCCATTTTGCCTCCCTAGTGTATCTCTTCTCTTCTCCATCACCAATGACATTAATTTAGATCAGGTTTTTAAACCTCTGGCCAGTGGTGCTCCTAAAACTTACACATTTTCTAAATCTATTCTTGTATTCTCAATCCATTGGAGTTTTAGGTGTTTTATTCTCCTGGTTTCTTTTCTGTAATATTTCCATCTGGATATTCAACACCCTGACCCCAAACGTCAAACATTTTTGGCACTTAGGACCCAGGATTTTTCTTTGATCCTATACATTCATTCTGGGACATCTGTTCCATTCTCAGGACTTCTGTTATCATCTATATGTTGACAGTTTCTGAATTCTTATCTCCAGGTCACTTTTTCTTGCTAGGTTTCAAACCTATATTTGAATCCCTACTTGACTATATTGAGTATGTATTGGCGTTTCTACTTAGATCAGGAACCTTAAATTCAATGTGACCCACACGGTACCCATTATCTTATTCCTAGACCCAAAG
The DNA here is from genome assembly GCF_028749965.1 of Puma concolor. Lineage (NCBI taxonomy): Eukaryota > Metazoa > Chordata > Mammalia > Carnivora > Felidae > Puma > Puma concolor. Next base: position 123,313,409 of record NC_141668.1, read on the forward strand.
TCCTTCATAAAAAAAAGTTTCCCTATTATTTTGTGACACTACAACCAACCCAGTTGCCCTGTCTAGAAGCCTGGAACTTTTCCCTTGTCCTGATCCCTAACATCTAATCTGTCAATAAACATGTCCTGCATATTATAACTCCAAATTTCAAAGCTCTCCACTGTGAATGCTATCACTCTCATTCAAATCACTGTCATCTCTGTTCAAGGACATCCCTACAGCTGTCATACAGGGCTCCTAATTCCAGGCTTTTCCAGAAACATGCATTCGTCATCCTGAAGCCAGAGGGCCTACATACAATTATCACATTATTCCCATGGTGCTTAATCTTTTCAGTGGTTTCTCTTTACTTTGGGCCCTGTCTACCTATCCCAGTTTATTTCCCACCATCCTCTGTACCCTACAAAATGAACTGTTTTTGGTTTCTCAAGCATATGTGCCATTTTCTCCCTAACCCCTGAATCTTCATACTTGCTATCCTCTGTGGCTTGCACATTCTTCCCAAAATCTGCATTCCCCTGGCTGATTCTCAGTCAGTCTCCACTCTTCAGTTTATACTTCACTTCCTTTGAGAGGCCATCCCTGAACTCTTGATTGAGTCCTACACTGTTATTATTTGGTTTTCTGTGCTAACTCCTAGTCCATTGGACACAGGATATGTCTACTTCTTTACTGCTCTTAACACTATTGTCTAGCATAATGCTTGGAAAACAGTAAGGGCCTAATAAATGTTTGTTGAATTAGTCAATCAGTGTATATGTTTACTTCTCTGTTTCTCTCATGAGACTGTGATATTTGTAAGGGCAGGTTGTCTAATACTTACCTTTGGGTTCCTAGTATCTTGCTCATAATAGACATTTAATACATATGTATTAAGTGGACAAATTCATGGGTGGATGGATAAATGATTGGTCCTAACAGAAAATGTTATTTTCTGAAAATATTTCAAATAGTCCTTTTGGAAATTTCACAGTAATACACATAGGAGGTTACCAAAGTTGAATAAGAAAAAAAACAATAAACAAGGAATAATAATATTTTTAAAAGAAAAAAGCTAAGGAGAAAATATGATGGTTCACCAACCAGATTACATCTCTATTTATATCTGTTATTAAGTTATAAAATATATGTTTTCTGAAATATATCTTAAGATAATTTTTAACTCAGGCCACTTCGGTCCCATACAAAGCTGTCCCATTCACACCTAGGAGAAAATGAGACTTTATATTTTTGTATCCCCTTATCTCTAGCAAAAAAAAAAAAAAAAAGTCCACCCTTACAGATGAGAAAAAAATGAAGGAAGGAAGAGGAAGGAGGAGGAGAAAAGAATGAGAGAGAGAAGGAAGGAAGGAAGGAAGGAAGGAAGGAAGGAAGGAAGGAAGGAAGGGAGGAAGGAAGGAAGGAAAGGAGGAAGGCAGGATGGAAGGAAAGAAAGAAAAGAGAGAAGGAAAGAAGGAAAGAAAAAATGAGATAAGGGAGAGGGAAGGAAAAAATATGTTAAACTGCTCATTAAGTAAAGGAACTTACTATTTTCCCTTAAATATCAATTCCAAATTCATGACATTGAACATAACATTTTTTATTGTTTTTTTTAATCAAGTAAACTAGGTATAGTTATTTATTATCATTTTTTTTACTTAATTTTTTTCAGGCTTATTTATTTCGAGAGAAAGAGCATGAGCAGGGGAGGGGAACAGAGAGAGGGAGAGAGAGGATCCCAAGCAGGTTCCACACTGTCAGTGTGGAGCCCCTCAGAGCCCGATGTGGGACTCTAACTCACAAACTGTGAGATCATGACCTGAACTGAAACCAAGCGTCAGACGCTTAACTGACTGAGCCACCTAGGCACCCAAGTGATTTATTGTCTTAATTTAGTGGCTAAAACAACACTATTTGTTCACAACCAGCAATCTGAGAGGGCTTGCTGTACTTAATGTCAGCTGGGGTAACTCAAAATCTGGAGGCTGAATCATCTGAAGATTTGTTTACATGTGTGATAATGACACTGGCTATGCTTTGGGACCTCAACTAGGACTGTAGCCAGAACTTGCACATGATGTCTCTGCTGCTTGGGTATCTTCACAAAATGGTGTCTATGTTCTAAGAGGAAGTGTCCCAAGGAAGATATCCAAGAGGAAGCAGTATTGCCTTTTATGGCCTAGCCTCAAGCCATGCAGTGTAACTTCTGCTTCATCCTATTCATTTATATGTCATAAAATCCCACCTAGCTTCAAGAGGAGGTAAAAAGAGATTCCATCTTTCTATGGGGGAGTGCCAAAGTCAGTAAAAACATGTGGAAAATATTGCCATGACCATTTTTGTAAACTACAGTCAGTATATATAATCTCTATAAAGCTAGCTTATAACTGATCTTTCATGGATAGAATTTGGAATGGAGACGCCTGATGGGGAAGTCCACAGTGCTAAAACAAGACCACCATGGATTTAGGAGCCATCAAAATCGGGGGAAATTTTACTGCTGCTTTTACTCCTCTCTCTCCTGATAATGGAATGACATATTCTGCCTGCTCTTCACCTGCCCTCCCCTCATATTTAGACCTGAAAGACAAAATCATAGGGTGAGAATGAATCTCTTCCCTGGCCCCCAAAAGAATTAAAACACAGGCAGCTGCCAGGAAAGAGTAATGAGGCCTATCATTTAATCTGTCATGATGCAGTGTGGCAGGTGACTTCGCAGAAGACAGACACATGAAACAGAAACACAGAGACTCAGAAACTGTGGGGCAAAAAAAAAAAAAAAAAAAAAAAGAGACAAATGTCAGAGACTCAATCCTGAATGTGACAAGGAAAGAGGGCTCAGATTGTCCTTGCCACAATTGTGGTTATTTTATTGATTCAAGACAGATAATAGAAAGCCAAGGTAGGCTTGAAGAAAAGTTATGTTTATTCCTAGCCTTCTGCAAGGAATTTGTCATGTAAGTGAAAGTTGTAACCCTTATATTATAGGAAGGTCAGCATTATCAGAAGGGTAGACAGGAGAAGGTTCTCTCTCTCTATTTTAAATCTAGTTCAAGTTTATTTACAACTTCACACAATTCATACTATATCCACATTCCTTTACCACATAGCTGGTACTATAGACCATCAATTTTACTTTATTTTCTGCATCCCAAGAAAAATTGGAAAAGGCCGTATAATTGATTATTTGGGGGACCTCTAACCTTGTAATATTCTCCATAGAGGCTATAAAGTGTGGGGAGAGAAAACTGGTATGAACGTTGTAGTTCTCACTCCTTGGCTGATGATTTTAGGGCTTCTTCTCAACATGGCATCTACTTTTCTTTCATTTTAACAATGACCTGTATTTCTTAGAGATTCACCCCTTGGCTGCTTTTATTGCATGTGGTTTGTGTAGAGGCTGCACATGAGATCCCAGGTGGATATGTGAGTCAATAATTGGTTTGGGCTTCAACATATAACTCAAGTAGATCAAATCAGAGATAATCCTTTGACTTTCTGGAATGAATGTTTGATTTGATGTTGTAAAGATATAAACCTGGAGGTGCCAGAACATAAAGGAAACTAGGATGCGAGGTGGAAAAAAGAGAGATTGGATCCTGATGACATCATTTGAGTCCTTGGTTCCAAGTGTATATGAATCTGCTCCCCGGACTTCTCCATTATGTGAGCTAGTTAACCCCCTTTCACACCAGTCTGAGTTTTTTTATTCGACTCTTTGTGTCATTTGAAAAGCAATTAATAGGCATTTCTACCCTAATGGGGTCAGATTAATTGGCCTTGGTGTACAATCCTTCCTCTAACCTGTGTATATGATCCTACTACGGATACAGTGGGTCTGATCCCATCTGTATAGTTGAGATTATGACTACAGCAGCAAGAAAGGATTTTCCGCCCTCACCTCAGGCCTCTGCTTTGCAAACCAGATGGTTCAGTCAAACTTAAGAGTACTTAACTGCTTTTTAACTTTATTCATAGCTACTTTTTCAACTTTAGGCAACATTTAGAATGATTGTGACCACAGGAACACACAAAATGATGGCAAAAGATGGTGAACCCTGCTTTCCAACTGTGTGGATTTTGTAACTAATTTGGAAAATAGGGTGGCATATTAAGAAAAAAACCCATGCTTGAAGCTTTGTTCTATTTCTGATTCAAGATTTGCAATTCATGTGATCTGAAACAAGTCACTTTAACATATTTAACAATAACATGAAGATAAAGGTTTTATAAACTATTAATTGCTAAATATCAATGGTAGTATTACTAATCTTAGTGTTAGAATCCCGTTCATTCTGACCTTACCCTTTTGACTGTCATTCCTCAGGTATAGAAAATAGTTCACATTTTTATCAGTTTTATAATGAAAATGTTACCAATATAGTAAAACCCAACATTAAAATGCATGAAGCATAACACTGAAATTTTTAGTATTTGCTCTATCACAAACAAAGCTATATTCCTGTCTACTGCCTATCACTATCTTTAACATTCTAAAAATACTATGTTTCTTTAAAGGCTCATCAAGCTATTTTTTTTTTTTTTTTTTTTTTTTATTTTTTTTTTTTAAATTTTTTTTTTTTTTTTCAACATTTATTTATTTTTGGGACAGAGAGAGACAGAGCATGAACGGGGGAGGGGCAGAGAGAGAGGGAGACACAGAATTGGAAACAGGCTCCAGGCTCTGAGCCATCAGCCCAGAGCCCGACGCAGGGCTCGAACTCACGGACCGCGAGATCGTGACCTGGCTGAAGTCGGACGCTTAACCGACTGCGCCACCCAGGCGCCCCCATCAAGCTATTTTTTTAATGGGATTTTGCAATGTTCCTGAGAACCAAATGAATCTATGAGGTTATATGACCTTGGAGGCAGACACATTTTTAAAAAAGTAGAATCATGCATCTGGGCTACGCAACAACTGTGGTACCATATGCTGAGGGAACAATAAGTTGAATGATCATCATGTGACATCATAAAATCCTGAAAAGAGAACAGGGCATTTATCAGAATACCCTGGAGACAGCCTGACTCTGTGTCTGCTAAACTTATATCCAAGAAGCAAATCATATTCTGTTTACTCAATTGGTACCTAATGAGAGCAACAGATAGGAATTATTTTTTGTAACACTCTGTCTTTTTATATTTACTTGATTGGAGAGTAATTTCAAAGGAGCCAAAGATAATTAATTGCTTTGAGTGGGTGCACTGTATGTGATTGAAGTAAAGCCAAAAAAACAAACAAACAAACAAACAAACAAACAAAAAAAACCCCAAAAAAACCAAAAAAACAGCTGTATGAAGCCAAGATCTGGAGAAGGAATTTGTAGCTATATTAGTCCTCTCAGTGACTTTGGGAGTGTACATGGTAATGCTTGCTGCACTGTGGACCCTTTGTGATAAGCGACATGAGTCACTTTATTCTCAAGATCTGAGACACATCAGCCTGTGCTGATGCTGTCACCAAATAATTCTCTAATGCCTCATGCTTACCAATGAGTTAGTGGACCCAGTAATTAAGATCTTCATGATTATGATTTATCTTTATCACCAAATGAGCGCAATTCTTCAAGGAAGAAACTTAAATAAGTGAGCAACTTTACTTAAGTCACTGGACTGTCCTTGTGTGATGGTTGTCAACTCTACCAACTAAGCACAGTCCCATAGCTGCTTATAGTTATAGGTAGTACAGAACTAATTCTTGGGCCAAGACTTCTGATCCATCACTCTTCCTCCAAATATCGAATAGGGAGTGACAGAAATTAGGAAAAATAATCAAAAAAATGAGTCTTTGCTTCTCCCTTCCTGTCATTACATATATCCAATTTATCAAATAAATCTTCCAATATATATCTCACACCCTTTACTCCCCTGGACATCTGTCTCTACTCCCTAGCTCCTGGCTCTAACATTTATCAGTGTTTCAATTTGTACCAAAATTCATTTTCTACAATTTTGTTTAAAATCTAAACTCCTTTACATGATCTATAAGGCCCTTTTATAGTTTGAATCTTGTTTTCCTTCTTCTCTTATTCCATTCTCACTTGCCACCTCCCTTGAAATTCTTTCTCTTATCTTTTGACACAGTAGATGACCTTCTCAACCTTCAGGACTCCCATAAATATTTCCTTTTCAGAGAGGTCTTCCCTGATCCCATCTCTATAGCAATCCAAGGGCTCTGTCATAATGTTTCCCCACTCCTGTTTATTCCTTCATAGTACCTAACTGAACTATTTTTCATATATTTGTTCTTGTGATAATTGTCTTTGTCTCTCACAAAACTATCTGCTCCATGTAGAATACATCTGCATTCAAAGCACCATACTCAACAAATACTTGTTTAACTATTAATTGCTCAGGCTATGTCAAGCTCTCAGTTCTTGAAGAAGAACCAGATTCCAAAATAGATGGCTGTCTTGTGTCCCGGGATGTTAGAGCCAATTGGTGCCCCTCCTTCGCCTCTCCTACCATCTCGGTCCATTTCTCAGTGTCACACATACTATCACTGTGTCTGAAGCAAGATCTGTCACCATTCATTGCAATTTTTTTTAGCTTGTTTAATTTTTTTATTTTTTTAAATTTACATCCAAATTAGTTAGCATATAGTGCAACAATGATTTCAGAAGTAGATTCCTTAGTGTTCCTGACCCATTTAGACCATCCCCCCTCCCACAACCCCTCCAGCAACCCTCAGTTTGTTCTCCATATTTATGAGTCTCTTCTGTTTTGTCCCCCTCCCTGTTTTTATATTATTTGTTTCCCTTCCCTTATGTTCATCTGTTTTGTATCTTAAAGTCCTCATATAAGTGAAGTCATATGATTTTTGTCTTTCTCTGACTGACTAATTTCGCTTAGCATAATACCCTCCAGTTCCATCCACGTTGTTGCAAATGGCAAGATTTCATTCTTTTTGATTGCCGAGTAATACTCCATCGTATATATATACCACATCTTCTTTATCCATTCATCCATCAATGGACATTTGGGCTCTTTCCATAGTTTGACTATTGTTGATAGTACTGCTACAAACATGGGGGTTAATGTGTCCCTTTGAAACAGCACACCTGTATCCTGTGGATAAATGCCTAGTAGTGCAACTGCTGGGTGGTAGGGTAGTTCTATTTCTAGTTTTTTGAGGAACCTCCATACTGTTTTCCAGAGTGGCTGCATCAGCTTGCATTTCCACCAACAATGCGAAAGATATCCTCTTTGTCCGCATCCTCACCAGCATCTGTTTTTGCCACAGTTGTTAGTGTTAGCCATTCTGACAGGTGTGAGGTGGTATCTCATTGTGGTTTTGATTTGTATTTCCCTGATGATGAGTGATGTAGAGCATTTTTTCGTGTGTTGGTTGGCCATCTGGATGTCTTCTTTGGAGAAGTGTCTATTCATGTCTTTTGCCCATTTCTTCACTGGATTATTTGTGTTTTGGGTGTTGAGTATGATAAGTTCTTTGTAGATTTTGGATACTAACCCTTTATCTGATATGTCATTTGCAAATATCTTCTCCTGTTCTGTCGGTTGCCTTTTAGTTTTGCTGATTGTTTCCTTCGCTGTGCAGAAGGTTTTGATTTTGATGAGGTCCCTGTAGTTCATTTTTGCTTTTGTTTCCCCTGCTTCCAGAGATATGTTGAGTAAGAAGTTGCTGCGGCCAAGATCAAAGAGGATTTTGCCTGCTTTCTCCTCGAGGATTTTGATGGCTTCCTGTCTTACATTGAGGTCTTTCATCCATTTTGAGTTTATTTTTGTGTATGGTGTAAGAATGTGGTACAGGTTCATTCTTCTGCATGTTGCTGTCCAGTTCCCAGCACGACTTGCTGAAGAGACTGCCTTTATTCCATTGGATATTCTTTCTTGCTTTGTCAAAGATTAGTTGGCCATACGTTTGTGGGTCCATTTCTGGGCTCTCTATTCTGTTCCATTGATCTGAGTGTCTGTTCTTATGCCAGTACCATACTGTCTTGACGATTAAAGCTTTGTAGTATAGCTTGAAGTCTGGGACTGTGATGCCTCCTGCTTTGGTTTTTTTTTTCAAGATCGCTTTGGCTATTTGGGGTCTTTTCTGGTTCCATACACATTTTAGGATTATTTGTTCTAGCTCTGTGAAGAATGCTGTTGTTACTTTGATAGGGATTGCATTGAATATGTAGATTGCTTTGGGTAGTATCAACATTTTAACAATATTTGTTCTTCCTATCCGGGAGCATGGAATATTCTTTCCATTTATTTGTGTCTTTTTTAATTTCTTTCATAAGCTTTCTGTAGTTTTCAGTGTATAGATTTTTCGCCTCTTTGGTTAGATTTATTCCTAGGTATTTTATGTTTTTTTGTGCAACTGTAAATGGGATCAATTCCTTGATTTCTCTTTCTGTCGCTTCATTGTTGGTGTATAGGAATGCAACCTATTTCTGTGCGTTGATTTTATATCCTGAAACTTTGTTGAATTTATGAATCAATTCTAGCAGTTTTTTGGTGGAATATTTTGGGTTTTCCATATAGAGTATCATGTCATCTGCAAAGAGTGCAAGTTTGACCTCCTCCTGGCCAATTTGGATGCCTTTTATTTCTTTGCGTTATCTGATTGCAGAGGCTAAGACTTCCCATACTATGTTGAATAACAGTGGCGAGAGTGGACATCCCTGTCTTGCTCCTGACCTTCGGGGGAAAGCTCTCAGTTTTTCCCCATTGAAGATGATATTAGCATTGGGTCGTTCATATATGGCTTTTATGATCTCGAAGTGTGCTCCGTCTATCCCTACCTTCTTGAGGGTTTTTATCAAGAAAGGATGCTGTATTTTGTCAAATGCTTTCTCTGCATCTATTGAGAGGATCATATGGTTCTTGTCCTTTCTTTTATTGATGTGATGAATCACGTTAATTGTTTTGCAGATATTGAACCAGCCCCGCATCCCAGGTATAAATCCCACTTGGTCATGTTGAACAATTTTTTTAATGTATTGCTGGATCCAGTTGGCTAATATTGAGTTGAGGATTTTTGCATCCATGTTCATCAGGGAAATTAGTCTATAGTTCTCCTTTTAGTGGGGTCTCTGGTTTTGGAATCAAAGTAATGCTGGCTTCATAGAGTTTGGAAGTTTTCCTTCCATTTCTATTTTTTGGAACACCTTGAAGAGAATAGGTGTTAACTCTTCTTTAAATGTTTGGTAGAATTCCCCTGGAAAGCCATCTTGCCCTGGACTCTTGTTTTGTGGCAGATTTTTTATTACTAATTCGATTTCCTTACTGGTTATGGATCTGTTCAAATTTTCTCTTTCTTCCTGTTTCAGTTTTGGTAGTATATATGTTTCTAGGAATTTGTCCATTTCTTCCAGATTGACAGTTTTATTGGCATATAATTGCTCATAATATTCTCTTATTATTGTTTTTATTTCTGCTGTGTTGGTTGTGATCTCTCCTCTTTCATTCTTGATTGTATTTATTTGGGTTCTTTTCTTTTTCTTTTTGATCAAACTGGCTCGTGGTTTATCCATTTTGTTAATTCTTTCAAAGAACCAGCTCTGGCTTCATTAATCTGTTTCACTGTGTTGTTTTTGTTTTGTTTTGTTTTGGTTTGGTTTTGGTTTTCGATAGCATTAATTTCTGCTCTAATCTTTATTATTTCCTGTCTTCTGCTGCTTTTGGGTTTTATTTGCTGTTCTTTTTCCAGCTCTTCAAGGTGTAAGGTTAGGTTGTGTATCTGAGAGCTTTCTTCCTTCTTTAGGAAGGCCTGGATTACTATATACTTTCCTCTTATGACCGTCTTTGCTGCATCCCAGAGGTTTTGGGTTGTGCTGTTATCATTTTCATTGACTTCCATATACTTTTTAATTTCCTCTTTAACTGCTTGGTTAGCCCTTTCATTCTTTAGTAGGATGCTCTTCAGTCTGCAAGTATTTGTTACCTTTCCAAATTTTTCTTGTGGTTGATTTCGAGTTTCATAGTGTTGTGGTCAGAAAATATGCAGTATGATCTCTATCTTTTTGTACTTACTTAGGGCTGATTTGTGTCCCAGTATGTGGTCTATTCTGGAAAAAGTTCCATGTACACTGGAGAAGAATGTATATTCTGCTGCTTTAGGATGAGATGTTCTGAATATATCTGTTAAGTCCATCTGGTCCAGTGTGTCATTCAAAGCCATTGTTTCCTTGTTGATTTTCTGATTAGATGATCTGTCCATTGCTGTGAGTGGGGTGTTGAAGTCTTCTAATATTATGGTATTACTATTAATGAGTTTCTTTATGTTTGTGATTAATTGATTTATATATTTGGGTTCTTCCACATTTGGTGCATAAATGTTTACAATTATTAGGTCTTCTTGGTGGATAGACCCCTTGATTATGATATAATGCCCTTCTGCATCCCTTGATACAGTCTTTATTTTAAAGTCTAGATTGTCTGATATAAGTATGGCTACTCTGGCTTTCTTTTGTTGGCCATTAGCATGACAGATGGTTCTCCATCCCCTTATTTTCAATCTGAAGGTGTCTTTAGGTCTAAATTGGGTCTCTTGTAAACAGCATATAGATGGATCTTGTTTTCTTATCCATTCTGTTACCCTATGTCTTTTGATTGGATCATTGAGCCCATTGACGCTTAGAGTGAGTACTGAAAGATAGGAATTTATTGCCATTATGATGCTTGTAGAGTTGGAGTTTCTGGTGATGTCCTCTGGTTCTTTCTAATCTTTTGTTGCTTTTGGTATATATATATATATATTTTTTTTTTTTCATCTTTTCTCCCCTCAGAAAGTCCCCCTTAAAATTTCTTGCAGGGCTGGTTTAGTGGTCACAAACTCCTTTAATTTTTGTTTGTCTGGGAAATTTGTTATCTCGCCTTCTATTTTGAATGACAGCCTTGCTGGATAAAGAATTCTTGTCTGCATATTTTTCTGATTCAGCACATTGAATATATCCTGCCACTCCTTTCTGGCCTGCCAAGTTTCTGTGAATAGGTCTGCTGCAAACCTGATCTGTCTTCCCTTGTAGGTTAGGGATGTTTTTCCCCTTGCTGCTTTCATGATTCTCTCCTTGCCTGAGTATTTCGTGAATTTGACTATGATATGCCTTGTTGATAGTTGGTTTTTGTTGAATCTAATGGGGGTCCTCTGTGCTTCCTAGATTTTGATGTCCATGTCTTTCCTCAGGTTAGGAAAGTTTTCTGCTATGATTTGCTCACATAACCTTTCTACCCCTATTTCTGTCTCTTCCTTTTCTGGGGCCCCTGTAATCCTGATGTTGTTCCTGTTTAATGAGTCACTGATTTCTCTAATTTTTAAATTGTGCTCTCTTGCTTTAATCTCCTTCTTTTTGGTGCTTCATTATTCTCTATGTTTGTCCTCTATATTGCTGATTCTCTGTTCTGCCTCATCCATCCTTGCTGCCATTGCATCCATCAGTGATTGCAGCTCAGTTATAGCATTTTTAATTTCATTCTATTTTTTACATCTTTTATGTCTGCAGAAAGGGATTATAATCTATTTTCGACTCCAGCTAGTATTCTTCTTATTGTGATTCTAAATTCTGGTTCAGACTTCTTGCTTGTATCTGTGTTGGTAAAATCCCTGGCTGTTGTTTCTTCGTGCTCTTTCTGTTGGGGTGAATTCCTTCATTTTGTCATTTTGGAGGGAGAAAAGGAATTAATGAGGTAGAAAAATTAAAATTAAACAAATTAAAATTTTAAAAATATTAAAATTAAAAAATTAAACACACACAAACACACAAAAATCTAATAAATGATGCTAGCTCCTAGGTGTGTTTTGGTCTGGGCATTGAAAGTGGTTTGTCAGATTATAGAAAATACGGGGAAAGAAAAAAAAGGAAATTGTTTCAGATTTTGAAAAAATGAATACACTGAAGTAGACTAAAATGAGATGATGGGAGTAAAATAAAATTTGAAAAAGTTTACACAAAAGTAAAGAATATAGTAGAAAAAAATCAAAGAAAATATTTTAATAAATGTTAAAAATAAAAATGATTTTTTTCTCATTCTGTATTCAAGAAAAAGAGAAGAAACAAAAAAGAAAACAGAGAGAAAAAGAAATCATTGGAAATTTGAAAAAGTGAATACACTGTAGCAGACTAAAATAAAATGATGGAAGTAAGATAGAATTTGAAAAAATTTACACACAAGTAAAAACTATAGTAAAAAAATTAAAGAAAAATATTTTTAATAAAATTGAAAATAAAAATGAATTTTTTCTCTTTCTGTGTTTAAGAAAAAGAAAAGTAGCATAAGAGAGAAAAAAAAAAGAAAATTGAATGGATGGACCTGCTAACAGATTGAAATAGGACTTAAGTTACTTCGTTTTCCCCTAGAAGTCAGAGCATATAGTGCTTCATAGTCCATAAACTAAGTAGGCAGTGAGAGTTCTGTTCTTGAGGAGCGAGTTTCGCCCAGGTGTGCGGGCCTCAGTCTAACGGCTCTCTTCTCCACTAGATGGCTCTGCTAGTCTACTGGGGTGGAATGTTGGGGCGCTTGTAGGTGTGTATGCACATGCGCGGGAGCAGTGAAAATGGCGTCACCCAGCTACCCAGTCTCTAAGTATCAGAAGGAACTCTCTTCTTGCCCATCTGCAATTGTGCACCCGTCCTCTGTATTCAGCTTTCATCCACTCCCTGCTTTATTACTGTCCATGACCAGGCCCCAGGCAATACGTCTCTCCCAAGTTTTGTCTTCTATGTGGCTGTTTTCCCCTGCCCCTTACTTCTGAAGGACTGTGGCTTTGACCCATTCCTCCCCTCTGTGGGAGGGTCTCACCAAGCAATGGCTGAACAATGGCCAAATGTCAGCTGCACCCAGGAATGCTTGCTGGACCCTGCTCTACCAGAGCCCTGAGACTGCAGCCAGGTGCCAGCCCACCCCAGAAAAAGTTTGCAAGATAGTGTAGCAGCAGCTTTTCAGGGATTATGGAAAATCACAACACACATCTGGCATCAGGCTTCACCCTTAACATCCTTGTTCCAGCACCAGCAAATGTGGCCATTTTTTTGGGGTCTGCTGGGACCAGGTGGCTTCAACATTCCCTACCAAATGTCCTTCCATCAGTGGAACTGCTTTTCCCTGTGTGGCCGGAGAACCTCCCTGAGAACGCTGCTCTGTTCCTGGGGTTTCGCCCTTCCTACCAGAGCACCACCAGGTATGGAGCTGCAGAGTTGCAGCCTTTGCGTTCCCCTTGTTTACAGTCTTAATGGAATTTAAACCTCCCTTCTCCCTGTTTAGTTTAGTCCCTGTGTCTGTTTCCAATTTTCCACTTTCTCTCCAGCTGATTTTGGGGAGGGGTGCTTTTCCCGTAATCTCCCCCCCCACCCCCAGTCTCAGTCCTCTCTCCACCTGCAAAAGCAGCTCCTTGTCTGTCACTGGCTTCTCTCTCCCAAAGTTCATTTCTCCATGCCACATACCTGCTGAATTCTGTGGTTCAGGTTTTGCAGATTGTTGTGTTAATCCTCCAATCAGTTTACTAGGTGTGTATGATGGTTTAGTGTTGATCTGGCTGTATTTCATGGACATGAGACACACAAAAATCTGCCATGCTGTTCCACCATCTTGGCCCCCCTTCTGCAATTTCTGATACACTGGCAATTGAATATTGTGCTGTGATGGTTAATTTTATGTGTCAACTTGGCTGGGCCATGGTACTCAGCTGTTTGGTTGCTGTAACATATTTTTATTATTGTTTTTATGTGTTTGGTGAACTCCTTGTTATTGTGTAACTTTTTTTTAGATTTTATTGTTTAGAGAAGTTTTAGGTTCACAGCAAAATTGAATGGACAGTACAGAAATACCCATATGCTCCCTATCCCCCCACTCACACAGCCTCTCCTACTGTCATTACCCTACACTACAGTGGCATATTTGTTAAAATGTATTAACTTATATCAATACATTATTATCATTCTAAGACCATAGTTTATTTTAGTGTTCGTTCATGGAATTATACATTCTATGGATTTGACACACATATAATGGCATGCATCTACCATTGCAGTATCATACAGAATAGTTTCACTTCCTTATAAATCCTCTGTGCTCGGCCTATTCAGTCCTTCCTTCCCCTAATACCTTTCTTCAACCACTGATCTTTTTACTGTCTCTATAGTTTTAACTTTTCCATGATGCCATAACGGTGGAATCACACAGTACCTAGTGGTAGCAGATTGGTTTCCTTCATTTGGTAATATGCATTTAAAGTTCCCTCATTTCTTTTCATGGCTTAATAGCTCATTTCTTTTTAACATTGAATACTACTCCATTGTCTGAAGGTACCACAGTTTATTTATCCACTCACCTACTAAAGGACATCTTGATTATTTCCAGGTTTGGGGAAGTGTGAATAAAGCTGTTATAAACTTCCATATGCAGGTTTTTGTGTAGATAAAAATTTTCAGCTCATTTATGTAAATACCAAGGAAAATGATTGCTTGGTCATATGTTAAAAGCACGTTTAGTTTTTTAAGAAACTGTCAAGTGGTTTTCCAAAATGACTATAGGATTTTGCATTCTTACCAGCAACGAATGAGTTTCTGTTGTTCCACATCCATGCCAGCATTTGGTATTATCTGTGTTCTGAATTTTGGGCGTTGTAATAGGTACAGACTGGTATCTCATTGTTGTTCTAATGTGTAATTCCCTAATGACATATTATGTGGAGCATCTTTTCATATACTTATTTGCTATCTGTATGTCTTCTTTGGTGAGGTGTCTGTTCAGATGTTCCGCCTATTTTTAAATCAAGTTTTTCATTTTCATAATGTTGAGTTTTAAGAGTTCTTTATGTAGTTTGTATGACGATCCATTATCAGATAGGTATTTTGCAAATACTTTGTCCTGGTCTGTTGCTTGACTTCTCATTCTTTTGAAGAACATATTTGTTTTATATGTGATTAACTGTTTAAATTTTTAATGTTTTAGAGATATGGTTGACATACAATGTTATATTAATTTTAGGTATGGTTTGACAATAATATGCATTATGAAATGCTTATAAGTGTAGTTACCATCTGTTACCATATAAAGTTATTACAATATTATTAGCTGTATTCCCTATTCCATACTTTCCATATCTATGACTTAATTATTTTATGACTAGAAAGTTATACCTCTTTATCTCTGTTACCTATTTCTCTCATTTCCCCACACCCCTCCCCTCTGGCAGCCTCCAGATTATTCTCTGTATTTTTGCATCTGTTTCTGGTTTTTGTTTACGTATTTGTTTGTTTTTAATTACAAATATAAGTGAAATCATATGGTATTTGTCTTTGTCTGACTTACTTCACCCAGCATAATACTCTTTAGGTTCAATCCATGATTTTGCAAATGGCAATATTTCACTCTTTTTTATGGCTGGGTGATATTCCTGTGTGTGTGTGTGTGTGTGTGTGTGTGTGTGTGTGTGTTGTCTTCCATATCTTGTCTATTGTTGATAATATTGCATTAAATATAAGGGTGCATATGTCTTTCTGAATTAAAGTTTTTGTTTCCTTTGGATAAATACCCAGAAGTATTTTCCTTTGGATAAATACTAGGTTGTTTGGTATTTCTGTTTTTAATGTTTTGAGAAACCTCTACGCTAGTTCCCATAGTGGCTGCAGCAGGTTACACTCCTACCAATAGTGCATGAGTATTCCCTTTTCTATACTTCCTTGCCATCACTTTATTTCTTGGTTTTTTGATGCTAACCAGTGTGAAGTCATATCTCATGGTAGTTTTGATTGGCATTTACCTGATGATGAGTGATGTTGAACATCTTTTCATGTGTCTTTTGGCCATCTGTATGTCTCCTTTGGAAAAATTAAATCAGTAGACTTCGAGTAAAGTAGATTATCTTCCATAATGTGGGGGGGGGGGACTTATCCAATTAGTTGAAAGCCTTAAGAACAAAGACTGAGGTTTCCTGAAAAAGGAATTCTTATTGTGATTAAAACATAGAAATGCTGCCTGAGTTTTTAGCCTGCTGTCCTGCAGAATTTGGACAGAACTACAATACCAACTCTTTTTTTCTTATTTTATTTATTTATTTTTTATTTGTGAGAGAGAGAGAGAGAGAGAGAGAGAGAAAGAGAAATACCAAGCAGGCTCCATGTGGTCAGCATAGAGCCTGACATGGAGCTCGATCTCATGACCCTGGGATCATCACCTGAGCTGAAATCAAGAGTCAGAAGCTCAACCAACTGAGCCACCCAGGCACCCCTATAGCACCATTGTTATCTGAATTTCCAGTCTGCTGGTCTATACTATGGATCTCAAATTTGTTAGCCCCCACAATTATACGAACTAATTCCTTAAAATGTTATCCCTCTCTCATTCTCTCTCTCCCCTTTCTCCCTGCTCCCCAATACCCAAATACAGTAACATGACCAGTAGGAGATAGATATATATATTGGTTCTGCTTCTCATGTGCATTATTAACTCCATTAACCCCATGAACTAGATTCAAAACATCAGCATGATTGGAATAAAATGAATCTTTCATGTGCACATTTTTTGTTTTTAAGGTTTATTTATTTATTTTGAGAGAGAGAGAGAGAGAGAGAGAGAGAGAGAGGAGAGAGCATGCACAAGTAAGGGAAGGGCAGAGGGAGAGGGAGACACAGAATCTGAAACAGGCTCCAGGCTCTGAGCTGCCAGTGTAAAGCCTGATGTGGGGCTCAAGAATGCAAAGCTTGAGATCATGACCTGAGCCAAAGTTGGACACTTAACCGACCGAGCCACCCAGGTGCCCCTGTGCATCTGCTTTGTTACTGATAACATCCTACGCAGATCAAGGACTAGGATTCTATATCTGGATTCTAGGCAAGGGAAATCCTGTTCAGTCAGCTCTGAAAAAAATAAAGGTTAATGTATTCTTATATCTTCAGAACTCCTTTACTATGACTATACCCCCAGTGTTGGACATCTCCCTTTGGTCCTCAGTTGCTCAGGGCCCTCTGATGGCTAAAGTAGAAGCATCATGGCAGAGTAGTATTAGAATTCAGGCTTTTGTAGGGGCGCCTGAGTGGCTCAGTCAGTTAAGCATCTGACTTTGGCTCAAGTCATGATCTCACAGTTCTTGAGTTTGAGCCCCACATTCAGCGCTGTACTGACAGCTCTAAGCCTCAAACCTGCTTCGGATTCTGTGTCTCCCCCTCTCTCTGCCCTTCCCTCCCCCCTCACACTCTGTCTCTCTCTCTCAAAAATAAATAAACATGTAAAAAATTTAAAAGAAGAATTCAGGCTTTCTTATCCATTAGATCTCAGTGCAGATCACAGGTCTTTACCAGCTGTTTTCTAAAATGGGAGCATTGTTTTAGGGATAACTGAGATGATACTTGTCAAGTGCCCAGCACAGAATCATTTAGCCGGACTGCTACTATTATCACTGTTAAGTGCTTCACCAATAAGCACTCAGTCACATATCATGCTCTGTTCTGTGCTCTAAGTTTGCATATGCAATTTCTTCAGCCTAGGTTTTCATCAGCCTCATTCTCTGCGTTCTCCAAAGAGCAGCTCAGTCTCACTTCATCTGTGACATTAGACAGATTTATCCTACAGTAGATTATCATAGTTCTTTATTTTTGTAGCTATCCCTCATTTGTTACTTAAAAATAACAGGGATTTGTGCCTGGAACTGTTTTAAGCAGTTGCATGCATGCCAGTCACATTTAATCCCACAACAACCTTCTAGAGTAAGTAACATCATGCTTGCATGTTAGGAAACTGAGGCTCAGAGAACTTAAGTAACCTGTTCAGGGTCCTCAAGCTATAATGTGGTGATCATGGCCTGGAGATCATTGCTCATGACAGCCCCTTTTCCCCAGTCTGCAGGCATTTACCTGCATTATCTTGAATAAAATAAGTGGCAGATTATAAATTGAAAGCTCTAGGGAATAAATATTTGGAGGCCCTTAGACAAGTGGGAACAAAGGTGGGTGGCTCTTCCTGCAAACTCACGCTCTTCCAGACTGACTTGGAGAATCATGTGCCTTAATTGCGTCTGTCCCAGCTAAGAACAAATGCTGTACTTTTGAAACCTTCGTTGCTGACGTTTTTGTTCCTAAGCACCTTCTTTACAGATGGAGAGTTTCATTCTGACAGAAATTGCAACAATCAGGTTATGAATTGCTCAAAAAAAATATGAGTAACACGTGTGCTGGCAAATATTTCATTGCAGTTTGTGCACATCAAAGCACAGAAGGCAGTATTGAGTGATTTGGTTACACTTTTAACAAAATTAATCAAGGCCAGTGGTTCTTCGCTTTGATGCTGTTAGAATTACCTGGGGAATTGCCATTAAATGGCAGTCTATGGAAGTGAGGTCCAAACATCAGAATTTTTGTTTCAAGTTTATTTATTTATTTTGAGAGAGAGAGAGAGAGAGAGAGAGAGAGAGAGAATCCCAAGCAGGCTCCATGCTGTCAGCACAGAGCCCATTGTGGGGCTCAAACTCACAAATCATGAGATCATGACCTGAGTCAAAACCAAGAATAAGATGCTTAACTGACTGAACCACCCAGGTGCCCCCAAACATCAGAATCTTAAAAAGGTTTCTAGGTAACTCTAGTTTGGAGCTAGAGATGAGAACCCTAGGACCCCTAAGACCCCCACACTAAGGTAATCTGCAGCTCTTCATTTATAACATTTAGGAGAGAAAAGCATATAGAGAAGATCTCTCCTCTGTTAAATTTCTTTTTTAACTATGACAATAGTACAAGAAAAATATACATTTAAGAGACAACTATGAATATGAAATTTACCAACCAATAAAGAAAAGTCCATAAATAAAACAAAATATTGATGCAATAATCTTGGTGAGGACAATGTCACCTCACCAACCTGTGATGAGAGCATATATAATATTTGAGGAAAACTACTTGATTCCAATAAGATGGTGGGAAATGGTCATAGTAATAAGATGCTTTCAATTTCTCTAGTGGTCATAAGTCAGGTTCTGTGTCAGAGAGAAGGGTTTCGCTTATGACAACATAATTCTGGGAGTTCAAAACTAATGATATGAATACACAAGACGTTTGAGACCAATACCTCACCAGATATCTAGGGGCTATATTTAGAAACCTGTCAATGGTAAAATTAATTACTTTCTCACTGACTCTAGATTAAAAATACTCCATAATTTTGCATGTCACACACACACACACACACACACACACACACACACACACACACACATCTTTGTCATGTGGTTAAATTGACTAATGCCAAATCATATTCAGTCATGGTATATGGTCTGATTCTACCCTGAGCATTCCAATAGAGGATTTTAGGACTATTATAAGAATAACAGTTATCTTGTTTTGATGGAGAGACATAACTAAGTTATAGCAGACTAATTTTATACATGTCACCAATGTAGGAACAGATGCCCGTACCTCGTATTTTCTCCAAGTGCTTCCTGGTTGCTAATCCTTAACAAGCACAAAGCAAAATGGTAGTGGGATAGGTGTCCAGCACAGGTTGTAATTTCATCATGATCTTGATCAGTCTCTTCAAGTGGATCAGCCTAGTAGTGGAGACAGAACAATACTCAAATGATCAGATGTATTGCATGGGACAGGCACTTGTGTCTAGCTTGTCTTAGGCAGGAGGAGTGAATTTTCCTTCATAATCTTGGTAAATCCCTTAAACTCTATAGCATGCTACCAAATTCCTTTAGGAAATGAATTTGAGTTAATGCTGACCATATCTTACCCTCCATGCACTTTCTCCCCCACATATATACATGCATTTAAGAGTCTACCTTCTGTGAGAGATCAAGATAATCATCAGGTCCCATTATAGAGGAAAATTAGAAATTACTAAATAATGAAGTATTAAAAGAACCTAGGAACATCTAGGTAAAAAATAAAGTCTCTAAATGTTGAAGTCAGGTAATGTGTAATGTCATCTTTACTATAAATAGACTCTCTAAAATCTGTTGATCTGAAACAGCCAAGAAGCCAACATGAAAACCAGAATCAAAATTATTATTTAAAATAATAATTTTGTTTCCTGATAATAATAAACTGTTGCCTGAATGTTTGGGATATATACACTCAAAACACAGGAAGTTAATGATTAACTACAATTTCCAGTACCTGTATCTGAAATAAACTGGACAATCAAAGTTCAATCAAAATAAACAAAAATGTTAAAAAATAAAAACAAAACAAAACAAAAAACAAGACAAAAATAGTGATAAGCCATCCAATGTTGTAGAAAATATTATTAAATCACTTGTTTAATTCATTCCCCTGCAAATCCTACAGTAAAAATAATCTGACCACAATATATTATGCAATTTATATCTTCCTAAAACGTTATACAATAATAAATTTTGTATTATTCAAATTATATGAACAAAGTTTAGGAGGTACTAGCTATAAACAGGTTTACAGATTGGATCTTAAGGAAACAAGTTTCTTGGCTATGCAAATAATCATTCCAGTATAGAAATTTATAAGTTGTAAATTTTATATCTCAGATTTTCTTAATGTAGAACACAATAACACTGATGTAAATGTCAGTTACATTTCTCATGCAAATATCTCAAACAAGGGGGAGGTGAATTAAAGAGCTTTTCTAAATGCTCTGAAATATCAGGATTTTTATCATTTATTGGTGGTACCCTTCAAGAACAAAGTGTCTATGTGGGACTTTTTCCTTCAATGAGACAGACTGTCCTCGAAAGCAATTACTTAGGGAACAATTTAAGGATATGCTATTGGGTATTCAGGATGGAGTGCTGCTCTAATTCAAAGAATTTAATCCATACTAAAATGTTTGTGTGTAAGATGTCAGTGCATCAAATGCCACATCTTCTCTTTGGTCTTATCTGGGGCATGACATTCACTTCCATGCTATGAATACTGAGAAGAAAAATGGGATAACTTAGACCTACCAGGAAAGAATGCAGATTCTTAACTTGTTTTTCCAAGTTAAGTGCAAGTTTCCTTCTACCTGGACATATTGCAGTCAGAAAGGACAGAAAAAATATGGAGTACAATAGCACTGATGAAAATACCACTTAGGTTTCTCATCCAAATATATAAATTGTCTCTACTGAGAATCTAGATAAGGAGTTCTATTAAAAGAGGATCAGTAGTGCCAAATACATATTTGGTGTTCAGTAAATTTGTTTTCTCATTGGCTTGATCAAATTACCATGGCATTTTTTCTATTCTGCTTATTTTACCTGTAGAAACAAAAAGTGACTTCCTCTAAGTAGTTTTTTTTTTAATATATAAAAGAAATCAGAAAAAAAGAAATGGGGAAATGAAAAGAGTGATTTGCTTTATCTGAGTAATTTTCAAAGAGTGCTATTTTTGTATCCCCAGTGATTCACCAGTTATTTTATGGGGGATGTAGGAAACACTGCTTTAATTTAATAATTCATTTTAATTATAGATTAGAAAAATATGTAACAATATCTCATACATATTAGTGCCACTTCCTTTTATTTTTTTCAAGATTTTATGTAAATTCCAGTTAGTTAACATACCATGTAATATTAGTTTCAGGTGTAGAATTTAGTGATTCATCACTTACATACAACGCCCAGTGCTCATCAGGACAAGTTCCGTCCTGATACCTATCACCTCTATAGCCCATCCTCTTGCCCACCTCACCTCTAGCAACCCTCAGTTTATTCTCTATAATTAAGAGTCTGTTATCTGGTTTGCCTCTCTCTCTCTCTCTCTCTCTCTTTTTCCCTCTGTGTTCATCTGTTTGTTTCTTGAATTCCATATATGAGTGAACTCATATGGTATTTGTTTTTCTCTGATTTATTTTGCTTAGCATAAAACACTCTAGCTCCATCCAAGTCGTTGCAAATGGCAAGATTTCATTCTTTTTGATAGTTGAGTAATATTAGTAATATTTCATTGTGTGTGTGTTTGTGTGCGTGTGTGTGTATGTGTGTGCGTGTGAGTATCACATCTTCTTTATCCACTCATCACTCGATGGACATTTGGGCTTTTCCCATAATTTGGCTATTGTAAACACTACTGCTGTAAACATCAGGGTGCATGTATCCTTTCAAATCAATATTTTTGTATCATTTGGGTAAACTCCTAGTAATGCAGTTGCAAATGCTGGATCATAGATTAGTTCTATTTTTAACTTTTTGAGGAATCTCCATACTTGTTTTCCAGAGTGGCTGCACCAGTTGCTGCAACTTCCTTTTAAAATAAGTCCATATAACAGCAATGGAAAAAAAGGAATCAGTTTAAAGAAAAATACTTGTGATATGCAAAAGTGATGATAATTGTGGTGTTTGTATGCACATGACCAAAGTTGGAAACACTGGTTTAGTGAAAATACGCAAGGAAAGAGCAGGATCTGTACAACAAGTTTTAGATAAGATTTGGCCACAAATTTCCAGATTGTGAGCAACTGAAGCACAACTAGAAACAGAGCCCTTCAATTCTTTAACAAAATTTTGAGATTTATCATTGGATGTCTCTCCTAACCACCTGCAGAGAACTGCTTTCCATGAGAATGACTTCACCATGACATTCTTATCACTGGCAAATGGTGTCAAGTACTTTGTCCTCTGTGTCAAATTACCCCACTACTTTTTTCTAAGTAGGAGCAGGTGGAACTCTAGTCTCTGAATCCAGTGTGTGATGTTCTGACTGAGACTAGACTAGCAGGTGACTGACTTGGGTTCACATAGCTCCCATTGAAGAAGTGAGGACCAGACTCCTTTCCTTCTCTGAAGCACCTAAGGAGGCATGAGAGATAAGAGATGCCACGCAATGCCTAAGGATAACCACTAAAATCATTCTCTTTTTGTGATTTCAGAACAAGAGTACTACAATGAATTTGAAGTCCCCCTCAATGGCTACTCACTTCATAGAACATTTAAACAGGTTATAGAGCTGCTTCCTTTGGATCTGTCATTTTAAAGTGAATTACGAGATGTTATATAGATTTGCCATGTCTCAAAGAAACAGGTGGATCCAGAGACTAGATTTGTGCCAAAGAGTATCTCAAGAATGCTGTTGGGCCCATAAAGCAGATTAAATTCCTTGCTAGAGCTAAATAGTGCTTATGTATCGAAGACTTGTGGGTTTCCCCAAAGCCCCTCTTCACAGAAAAGGAAAAGTAAGAGAATTTGGAGAGCATTGTTTGATAAAGGCTGCCAATCAAGAGGACACTGGTGAACTCCTTATTTAAGAGTTAATGAGATATTTATAAACTAACTCTGTACTTTTAATTAGTTAAGGAGACTGTAGCACAGCTGAGATAGAAGTTATTAAAGAAATGCAGAATGCAGTTCCATAGGAGAGGTAATTAGGAGTTCTATTTATTATTTTGAGAATGGGAAACAGTATAACTTTGTAAAATTAGGGGTCGAGTTTTCTAAACACAAGATGACTCTTCAGTGTCCAAAGCCTGAAGACATTTCTTCTTTAATGTTTGTGCTTTAAAGCTATGTACATCCTTTGGCATTGGAAACAGGGCCCTGAATGTTCACCAACAGTCACTTGGTTAACTTAACCCTTATATAGAGATTTGGTATGTAATGTGGCAGAAGTGCCTCTATTTAATCCAAGGTATTTTTCTTTTGGTGAACTATACCTTTTTGCACATTACCATTACATATAAAGGTTACCTGGTTAATAACAATGCAGGCTTAATTATTTTATAGGTTTTCACTATACCAAATACAAATACAGCATAGGATTCCACTTTGGATCAGGGATTAATTAATTTTTTCTAAGTTTTTGATTTTTTTCTAAAGTTTGTTTATTTATTTTGAGAGGAGGGAAGGGGCAGAGAGAGAGACAGAAAATCCCAAGCAGGCTCCACACTGTCAGTACAGAGCCTGACGTGGGACTCAATCCCTCAAACCATGAGATCATGACCTGAGTCAAAATCAGGTGTTGGACGTTCAACTGACTGAGCCATCAGGCACCCTAGTCAGAGATTAAAGTAAATTTAGGCACCCCAAATTACTCTGGGAGTGAGCCTATGAATTTGTGAAGCACAAGAGGTATGTATGACTTCTCTTGTGCTCAAAACTACCAGCCCAAGCTAGGTCAATAACAAATTGACCTATTTTTAAAGGGTATCTATTAGTGAGATATTTAGGTCAATTTGGTCAGTCCCCAAATATTTATTGAATATCTTCTGTGCTCCCAGTGATTAGCACAAATCTTTCTCAGAGACAGCAAACAAATTTTTAACTGGAAAACCTATGCTTATTTGTTCATAGTGGTTACCTGGAGAAAACATTAAAAATGTTCTGATTCTGAACCTGATTTCTGTAGGAATATGTGTTTGGCTATATTGACAATGTCTTCTATCAGGGGATAAGGAAAATTATAACCCAGGTGCCATGAAGTTGCCATCCTTGTCCTATCTAAGTCAGTGTTTCTCAACACTGGCTACACATTAACCTGAGGAGCTTTTAAACATATTGATACCCAGTCTCTACCCTGAAAGATTTTGATTTGATTGTTCTAGATGTACCCAGATGTTAATACTTTTGTAAAGCTTCCCAGGTGACTCTGATGTGCAACAAGAGTGAAGAACTACTGCTAAAGATCATACAGAGTCCAGAAAATTTCAAGTCTCCTGGGATTGATTTCCTAGCTTAGGTCTTTTATATAGCGTTTCCAGGAAGCTGGCCTTATTCTTTAAGAGGCCTGGGAGACCACTGAAGAATAACCAGTTCTTTGAACTTGGTAAATGGCATCTAAATCCTTTCAATGTATTTGCCATTAAAAGTCCTAAGAAAATACATGCTACTTTGCAGACACTGCATTTCCACGCACCATCAACTCTCTTTTAAGTGATACCAAAAAGAGTCTTATTAGTGATTCATATTTTACGCATTTATTAACCTGACTTGTAAAACAAGTAAGTTATAATTCTAAGTGATGATCGTTTCAAAATGGTGGTGACACCTGAGTGCCTTTAATCTATTTTTTAAATACACTTATTTAGCATTTACACAATCTACTTTATTCTTCTGGGAATGCCACATCTCCAAAATAGCTTCCAGACTGTTAGGAAATTTTGAAATGATTTTAAAACAGACTTTCTCACTTCATGTGAAAATTGGGTATTAAAATAGAAAAGGGGAAAGTAGGTTCCAAGTAAAAGATGCTTTTATTAGTCAATGAAACTGAAACTGTTTCCAAATCTCCGATTTACACAGACAATAATGTTTACTATTATACGAACTCTTTTCTCCTTCCTGGTTCCTTATCCTACTATTAGAGTGCCTCATAGAAGGTATCATGAAGAGTAAGAAGATGCATCCCCATTCCTAAACATGAGTACAATTGGCATTGACTTTGTACAAATGTATCGTGGATATATTCTACCCTTAGAGCTGTTAATGGCTCCTCCTTAGGGCCAAACATATATGGGGCACCTTCTATCTGCCCAACCTCATGCTTGGTGCAGGGGATAGAGAAATCAGTAAGACACAGTTGCTACCCATATGTAGTTTATAATCTAGCCCTTAAATTAGTCCTGGCAAAACTCCACTTAAAAAAATGACAACAACAAAACACCTGGTTAGCCTTCTAGCACTGAAGTGTAATCTATATTCAAAGTTATTCAGATTTGCATGTCAATATAAAATAATTTGCATTTTTCTAGTTAAGACTTATCACAAAGACGCAAGTTGGAAATTAATTGGACAAAGAGGTAAGTCCTTAAATAGTAGTTTTGTGGCTCTTCAAGATACAACCATCTAACACTAAACATGTTATTGTATAGCTTCTTGACTAATAGAACATGTATTCACAAGAGAAGACCACCTAGCTGGGTCTGTCATTTTGATAAGTTGTAGCACAGCACATATTTTTTATATTAATCTTTATTTTATAGGCAAAAAACTGAACCTTCGAGAATTTGGGTGATTTACTAAGATCATAATGTTAGGAAGCCTAGAGTATAAACTAGATCATTTCTGAGCACTTTGTGTGGGATTCTGCTAAATACTGTCTCCTCAAAGATGTGTATCGGATGTAGTAGCTGGCATAAGCCTTCTAGCAAGTGCAGCAACCATATTTTCTTTTACCCCATGCACCAATTTCTATAAAATTTACATGTACAGAAAGCAATATTTATATTAATAATATATTACCAGGAGAATAAATCCTTATCTCCAAATTTCCATAGGTTTGTGTGTTTTACCTAACCTGTTCACTTTGCCTAGAGACTATTACGTACATGTGCTAATAAGGGCAGGCAGTTATTACCAGAACTTGATTGAGGGGTAGCTTGGGAGATAATAAACTTCCCTTCATGCTGAATTAGTTATATTAAATGGCCATTTATTCTAATATTCTGAATACCTACCATGTCAAAATACATTAAATACCATAAATCTTTTATTAGTATTTTTTTCATCTTATATCAAAATTTCTGATATTTTTGGAAACAAATGACAAATGGGCTCTAGCATTATAATTGCCCTGGACACCCAATTTAAGAATAGCATAGACCACATTGGAATATATACATATATTTGGATTGCATTTGTAGGGTTAAGTATTTAACAAAAGAAGAGTTTATTCCAAAATTTGCAAATTGCATAAACATAAAGAAGGACTGCTATTATACAAACAATATTGCTAGTCATAGATGACTACTCATAAAAGGAGTAGAACCAAAAACATATTCAGTCTTCAAATGTTATCATTGAGTTTGGATCTTTAAAATCTGGCACCATGATACTTCATCAGTCAGCACCAGGCAATACAAAAAGCTGCTACCACCCCCAGCTAGTGCCGGGGAGGAACACACCAAAAGAGAAAAAATAGTGCTGCTATTGAGAAGTACCAATAAGCATGTCAGCTAAAGGTAAAGCAAAAACAACAGCTAGTGATGACACTTTCAGATTTTTATCCTCCACTAGTGAGAATAAGCCCCCAATCCATAGGAAGGACACAGGTGAGTTACTGGCTTCATCACTTTTATCTGTGGCAAAAAACTCATAAGTACAAGTGACATTTTGTTTTCATCTAGTGCTAGATAGGAGATTTTTAAAGCATTAATATATTTAAAATTGTAATTTTCAATGAACTATATGGATATGTTGCCCCTTCTAAATGCTTTCTAAAAATAATGAATTTGAAACATATTAAAGACATATTCTAATTATGTGAAAATTTCGAGTCTTGAAGGACAAAAACAAATACTTTATCATCCACATTATCATGGGCATCAGAATGATCCATTCTGCAATCAATCTGGACT
Source organism: Puma concolor (assembly GCF_028749965.1). Taxonomy (NCBI): domain Eukaryota; kingdom Metazoa; phylum Chordata; class Mammalia; order Carnivora; family Felidae; genus Puma; species Puma concolor. The sequence goes on from NC_141668.1 coordinate 123,340,577, forward strand.
TTAATATCTAAGCTGATTTTTTGTCTTGTCAACAACGATCTCTCATTTTAAAATGCTATTTGAGTTTTCTTATTAGTTATATTAGATAATGTTTTGTCTTCAGGAACCACAGAGTCTGGCAAGTATCTGGTCCACTGAGGGTGCTTAATAAATAGATATTGAAAGAGTAAGTAAATAAAAGAATAGTGAATGAGTAAATGAATTCTGAATCATTTTAACTAAATGGATGGAATTAATTTAGCATCTAATTTTATCTATATTGATGCCCAATGAAGGTATATAAAACCTAAAATCAATAATAATAGTACAGATTCTTTTTAATTTAAATAAGTGTTTTTTAAAAGTAGGCTTCATGCCAAATGCAGTGCCCAAAGGGGTGCCCAGTGTGGTGCTTGAACTCACGACCCTGAGATTAAAACCTGAGTTAAGATCATGAGTCGGATGCTCAACTAACTGAGCCACCCGGTTGCCCCTTAAATCAAAAAATTTTTATTTAGATCGCTATTGGAAAAAAAAACCCACAAATTTTCCAAGTGGGGAATTTTCCAAGTTCACTAGTTGCTTTCCCCTATTTTTACTAAATTCAAGATTATATCAAATGTAATATGTTTGTATATTATATGCATGTACATATATAGTATGTTTGTATATACATATGTCATATGTATACATGTGTATTTATAATGTATACATATTATATAGATGTTATATATGTTATAGGTATCACATATATGAAATATCCTGTACTACTTATGACTTTGGCATGTTATACAGATGGGACTTCAGAAGGAAGTAAAAGGAAGGAGGGAAAGAGGGAGAATGGGAATAGTTTCTATTATTTTTTTAAATTTTCCTTACTACCAGGCAGTGCAGAAGAAAGAGTGTTGAAGAAGTAAAGAAGGGACATCACAGGGGCGCCTGGGTGGCTCAGTCGGTTAAGCGTCCGACTTCGGCTCAGGTCACTATCTCACTGTTGTGAGTTCGAGCCCCACGTCGGGCTCTGTGCTTACTGCTCAGAACCTGGAGCCTGTTTCAGATTCTGTGTCTCCCTCTCTCCCTGACCCTCCCCCGTTCATGCTCTGTCTCTCCCTGTCTCAAAAATAAATAAAACGTTAAAAAATTTTAAAAAAGAGGGACATTACAAATTGTAAGACAGAATCAATGCATATTATTTAGGCTCACAAACATATGGAGCAATTTTCAATTCTTAAAGCTTTTGTTAGCGCTTACTCATCATATTCTAATTCTTTGTCAGGTCCTGAAAGGTCCTATATGAACTATACCCCACTCCTTTCTCAGTCTCCATCTTATATGCCTCTCTTCCTTGGTGGCTATGCTTTAGCCTCATAGGCTGTTCTGTTCCTCAAGCAGGTTAGGGGCTACACTCTTAGAGTTCACTCCACCTGGTATGTAGGAATGGCTCCTTCTCTGAAATTTTACCTAAAGAGATGAAAAATCCTTTATAAAGTCCCCTACTCCCCACCCTCCCCACCTCCCTGGCCTTGAAAACCTCTCTCAGGGCTGACTTTATGTTCTGTCTTGAAATTTTCAATATATATTTTTTATTTAGGGGCCCCACATGTTCATGTTTCACTGGGCTCTCAAATTATGTAGCTAGTTCTGCCTGCTGTATTTAGTCACTTTTATTTTGATCTTTATAAATATCTAAAATGTTATTTTTTTGTTTATTTTTGCCTCACTCTACTAAAATATAAGCTCTTTAATAGCACATACCATGTTTATCTACAAAGCAGGTGTGGAAAAAGTATTTTTAAATTAAATTATAACAATTAAGAGAAGTTTGCTTTAGTTTGAATGTAATTTCACATTCACCACCTTAAGCTTAGAAACAGAGACAAAGAGTGTACAAAGTACTTGTCATTGGTAAGTGTTAAAAGGTTCTCTGTGGCTTTTCCTCAGCTAAAGGTAAAATGACAGCAGAATTCAGATTCATAACCAACAAATTTAGTGCAGAAGGGAAATGCAGTTTAAAATCTTCTAAGCTTTCCCAAGATCAAAGGGGCAACCAAGGAATGCATAGGGTCAGCAGTCCCAGGGCACAAGTAGCATTGAAAATATAATAAGGAATTACTCATGGAATATTAGCCTGAAGATTTCTACAGGCTTACAAACACAGAAATTTGACAGTGTGAAGGTGGGTTCGGACAGTACCATCAAATAAGAATAATCACATGTCAGTTGTTATAATTCCCAAATTCAAAGAAAGGAAACAATGGTTGAATCAGTAAAGAATCAGTTCATTAATTTATTAGAGTGGGAGGAAAGCTAATTCTCAGAATTAAAATGGAACTCTACTCCACACCTTATACCATAATAACTATGTATAATATGGTTATTAAGTATTCTTAGTCTATGTGGTAATTATGGGATCTTATAGTCTGCTTATTAAATACACTTATTAGAGCCAAAATTAATGACTACATTCTTGACTCCTAAATTTCGAAGTTGAAGTAATGTTATACTTATTTTTTATTTATTTATTTTTTTTTTAAATTTTTTTTTCAACGTTTTTTATTTATTTTTGGGACAGAGAGAGACAGAGCATGAACGGGGGAGGGGCAGAGAGAGAGGGAGACACAGAATCGGAAACAGGCTCCAGGCTCCAGGCTCCGAGCCATCAGCCCAGAGCCTGACGCGGGGCTCGAACTCACGGACCGCGAGATCGTGACCTGGCTGAAGTCGGACGCTTAACCGACTGCGCCACCCAGGCGCCCCTATACTTATTTTTTAAAGGACTACCTATTTTCCCTTTCATTTAAGACTTATGAGAAGGTCTTCAATTTCAGGTCAGAACGAGTGCCTTTGGGTAAATTATACCCTGACTACCTATGTCTGCTCCATGCAAATGTGTATGCAAGTATTATGTTAATTAACATCAGAGTTCTTTTTTTTCTCAGCTCACTTGGTTGACATAACCTGTAAGGAATAAAATGAAAGAATAATAACACCTGGCTACTGTGAGTTTACTTGTCTGCTCCTAGCAGTGACATTGAGGCTCCCAGTAAAGAAAGGAAAGAGTTTACAGAAAAATTGGGAGTGACATCCTCAGCTCAGCAAAGTGGTTAACCTTGGGTAGAACCTAAGATGCTTGAACCTATGTGTCAACGGATCTTTGTGTAATGCCACTGCTAGGAAATACTTTATTACTAGGGAGATTCCATTTTTAATTTGAAGTCTTCTCAAATAGGAGCTGAGTGCCAGCTATAATATGGGCGCTTAATAAATATTTGAGTAGATGGTTAAAGACATGGAAAGGACCTCAGTCCAACAAAATACCAGAAATTTGGTACTAAACTAATAAAATTTAGATATTTCCAATGACTGCTATATATCTATCCTACTGGTAATGTTTCTCTAGTAGAACAATGACTGATACATTCAGGTAGTTTGAGAGCAAGCAGATGGGAAAGATATGCCATGCAAACACTAATTAGAAGAAATTAACTTTAGAGCTATATTAATGTGGAATAAAGTAAACTTCAAAACAAGAAATATTGCCAGAGATAAAGAGTATATTTCAAAAATACAAAAAGGTGAATTCATTGGGAAGCTATTGCAATCCTAAATGTTAACATATTTAATAGAGTAGTCTCAAATATAAGAAACAGAAGTATATAGAACTAGTAGAGAAATAGACAAATTGATAACACAAATATTTGAGATATTAATAAGGATATAGAGGAAGTACACAAAGATGCTTAACTAAATTATTTTAATTTATATTTTAGGACACTGTGGCCAACAGTTTAAGGATGCAAATCCTAGCCAAGTGCGAATGAAATTTTTACCAGCACAGGTAAGCAATACTCTGCAAAGTGAGCCCCAATAAATTTTAATTAACTTAAGACATACAAAACATGTTCTCTAAAACAATAGGATTCAACTAAAATTAATGATAAAGTAATAAACATAAAATAATCTAATGATAAATTAAGTGACATTCTTCTAAAAATCTCACAAATCAGTGAAAAAAATTCACAATGAAAATTAGAATACATTTTGATCTAAAGATAATGAAAATATAGCAAAATTTATGAACAGTTCTGTTTGCTTTTGGATACAGAAACCACACAAAATGTTATTTTGCTCTAATAATGAGAAAGGTAATTTATAAAGTCAAACCTTTTCTTAGACCATCAGAGAACTACAGTCACAGGATAAATTATCAGCAGTGGCAAATCCACCTGAAGAGAGACAGGACAAACAAATTATTTTATGTTTGGCAGAACATGGAACAGAAGACAGTCATCATAAAAATTGGTAGCAAGAAAACTGACAATTTTAATGACAGTAAAAACTCTTCCTATTTCCAGATGATAAAATTACCATAAAATACATAGGAATAAATTTAACAAAAAGCCATCCAAAATTGCTTTACTGAAAACACAGAACATTACTGAAAGTTTTAAATACCTATATCAACTTCATTGATTGGCAAAATTAATACTGGTAATATAGGTATTTTCCTAAAATTGATCTGTGAGTTCATTCAATGGAATCCCAGTCAAAAATTAAGTAACCTTTTGTTTTTAAAGAAATCGGAAACTGACATTAAAGTATGCATAGGATATGCAATACCTCCTATAACCAAAGGTATTTAAAAATATAAAATAAAAAAGTAATAAAGCCAGATGACATTATGTGTACCAAAATCATTTAGTAATTGGGAGAATACAGATATATAATTAATGGAAAATAATAGAAAGCCCAGAAAGACCCATATGTATGTATCAGTTGATTTTTAACAAATGTGCCAAAGCAACTCAATAGAAAAAGTAAAAACTTACTAGCAACTTGTGCTGGATCAACTGAATATACATGTATTTAAAAAATGAATGTAGTCTTTTACCTTATACCATGTAAAAATTAACTCACAATGGATCATAGACCTATGTGTAAAACCTGACTATTAAGCTTCTATAATTAAACATAGGACAAAATATTTGCAACTTTAGAATTTGCAGTATTCATACATATAGAAAACATTTAAAAATCTAGAAAACATTAAAAAATGAGAAATTAAACCTCATCAAAATTTAAAATGTTGCCCTTGAAAGACAACATTTAGGAAACAAAAGAACAAGCCGGATGGGAAGAAAATATTTTTAACACATGTATCGCTGAAGGATTATATCAAACATATATAAAACACTCTTAACGACTAAAAAATTAAGACAAACCAAAACTGTTTTTCAAAAGGCAAAAGATTTTGAAAAGGAACTTCACCAAAGAGAGAGACAGAGCCAGAGACACAGAGGCAGAGGAACAGATGGAGAAAAGGGGAGAGATATTAATAGTCAATAAGTACATGAAAAGATGCTACACCATTAGTCATCGGGGAAATGCAAAGAAAATCTAAAATGACAGGCCAGTACATATTCATTAGACTATCACCTCCAGGATGGAAGAAGGAAGAAAAAAAGTGTATATCATTTCCATTTTAAAGAATCTTCCTAGAAGCACTGGTCTGCATATACTTTTGCTTGCATCTCATTGAACAAAATTTTGTTGCATGGACACATCAACAGGAAAGGAGACTAATAAATGCTGTCTTTGTGGTAGACGAATTAACAATAAAAAATAAAAAGAGAATGGACACTGAGAGAACTGGATAACCCCCAGTTATATAATTACTCCTAGATGCTTGTGGACTCACACATGCCCTTGTTTCAAAAATAAGTTCATCATGCTGTGGAATGGCCTGAGCTTGCTTTAAGCACAGTTTTATTTGTTTGCTTTATCAACTAGCCCTGTGAAACTGTGTATTACTGCATTTAAACAGCAGAGTTTGTTTGTTTTTCCAATTTAACTTTTTTTTTAAGCTTATTTTTGAGAGAGAGAGAGAGACAGAGAGGGAGGGCAAACATGAACAGGGGAGGGGTAGAGAGAGAGGGAGACAGAGAATCCCAAGCAGGCTCCATGCTTGCCCCAACACAGGGCAAACTCACAAACCATGAGTTCACAACCTGAGCCAAAATGGAGAGTTGGACTCTTATCCCACTGAGCCATCCAGACTCCCCCAAACAGCCGGTTCTAAAACAAAAAGCAAAAGCTGAGGAGACAGAGATAAAGATAGAGAGGAGAAACAGAACCTGCATTGTTTTTATTCTCTCGTTCTATGGGACACTTGAAGTTTTATTTTTGTTGAAAATCAATTGGTGTATCTGTGCTTTATGTGAAAAAAATTTTTCTTTTCTTCCTTTCTTTCTTCTTTCTTTCTTTTTCTATCTAGCACGAACAGAGGAGGGGGCAGAGGGAGGAAGAGAGAGGGAGAGAGAGAATCCAAGCATGGTTCTCTTTTGTTCATATAATATATAGATTTTTAAACCATCATTGTTGTACAAATTCAATAAAAAAATATTTCATTTGTTATTTTTCTGGTCATTATTATTATTTGTTTCACTTAAGATTATTCTCCTTTCATAGAGAGGAGAAGGGATATTAAAAAATGATCTGTTCTGGTTGTCATTAAGTACAGCACTGATACATACAGAAGTGTGGTGAGCTTCAGTTTTTTTTTTTAATGTTTCTTTATTCTGAGAGACAGAGACAGAGCATGAGAGGGGGAAGAGCAGAAAGAGGAAGACATAGAATCTGAAGCAGGCTCCAGTCTCTGAGCTGTCAGCACGGAGCCTGATGTGGGACTCAAACCCATGAACCGTGAGATCATGACCTGAGACGAAGTCGGATGCTTAACCAACTGAGTCACCCAGGGGCCCCATGCTTCAGATTTTTTGATGTGAGAAAATGGGCTCTTTCTTCCTTGGCAGAAGTGGAATGGATATGAGGAAAAAACATGCTCTTAGTTTAATTCCCAGTTTTGTCGTTAAATATGCAATCTCTAGGAACCCACTTCATCTTGTTGATCCTTTATTTATTCGTAATTAAAATTAGTGATACCACTTATAAACAGGGTGTTATAAAATGTAACCCATTGATGCTATCAGAGTAGACTGAAATCCTTAGAGGAACTGCTGGAAAAAAAAAAAAAGCATTACCTTTATTTTATCTGTCCCAATCTCTTGTGTTTCTCCTACACAGTGTATTCTGATGGGTTCTTTAACAAATTCAAAATTTGCAAAAAATTGAAGAATCTATGTATGGCATACAAAAAGTATTAGTTTTCCAACTTGCTGCATCAGATGTCCCTATATTCAGTTCTACCCACCACAACTGTAAAACAGCATGACCCACTTGAGTACCCTCAAAGGGGAATTAAAAGCAATAATAGCAACAAAGATACAGACGGAATCTGGAAACCATGATGTATGTAGACTAGTGGAAGGGACTAGAGCTGGGTGGATCTAGACAGAGGAAATCTTTGCCTTGCTTTGTTTTGGCATGTGTCAGATGTGAGGTGACATGGTCCTGGAATAACTGTGGCTTCTCTTCTCTGCTCTTCCTGATTGTAATGGAGGTAGAAGCACCCTTGGTAGCCAGTTCTGCAGTCCTGTTTGAGGAGATATTCCTGAAAACCTCGCCTACAGCCTATTCCACTTGCCTTTCTAATTTTGTCAGTATACAACTCTCTGTTTCAAAAACATGTTTGTTGTTGTTGCTAAAAGTGTCAAGGGTGGATTCAGTTAGATGTAGCTAAATAAAATGTTCAACATATGCAAACATCAGTAGCTCTTGCTCCTGTAATTACTACTATTAATTTACAGAAAAGAAGATTTTAGCTGTAACTAAGAAAGAAGTCTCAAAGAATTAAAGTGGAATGGGCTACATATGGAGACTGTGGGTTAACCTTCTCCAGAGGTATCAAAGCCATAGAGGTATGAAGAGATATAAAAGAGATACCCCATAAAGTATGATGGTTTTTGCGGAAACCCCCTACTCCCCCCTTAAATTGCTTCCAGTGCTGAGATTTGGTAATCCTATTTTTAAAGGTGCTACTAGTGAAACCCACAGGAGCTGTAAGGGGTGTGAATCATTTTATTCAGAGGCAGAAAAAGTGAAAATGAATCTCTTCTTCCCCTTTCACTTCCAACCCATTATAACACTTGCTGCTGAGCCTTCTCAACCTGCGGTTAGCAGCCAACACATCGCTGGGCATGATGCCTATTAGAGTAGCTGGAAAAATTACTTTTCAACACTGATGTATTATCTTGACTGCATCAGGATTTTGGCTAGTTCTAGTATTTGAAATTTTTTTCTAATTTGGTTTAAAAGACATCACAATACTCTATGCTTTTATTATACCAATACATTACGTAGAATGAAATATGATGAAATGAATTTAATCCATTTTTATAAAACTTAATAGATGCAGTTATTTCCACAATAAACATAAGTGAGTATAATCACTACACTAAAGTCAAAATTGTGGGAAAACACACATGGAAAACGAATCTCAAATTATTCTAGTTAACCAGAATGTCCTCCATTAACTGGAATCCCTTCTCATATCATCATGTTGGACTAAGAAGAAAATCATTATATAAATAGATCATATATATGTTAGTTCCTGAGAATGATTATGAATCCCCATGATCTCTCAAAATTTGGCATTTATAGACACTTGGTACATATTATAAATGCCCAGAAAAACTATCCAGGCATACTTTGAGTTCCATAATATTTAAATAAGGACATAGTTAGGCTTGCTAGATCATATTTATTAATAAGAGTTGAAACATGGAAGATTTCTGACATTTTGATTTCCAGTAGAGTGTACCATTCCTTGATCATTTGTGATAGTGTTTTGTGGAAGATGACATGGGTCCTGGTTTTAGCAGCTTACATCTGTGGCAGTAGGACCACTCAGAGCATCTTCTTGGGGAAAAGAGTTGACTGTTACCCTTCAGCTATACAGATTCTTTTCTGCACTCTCTTCTGTCTCTGTAGAATTTTTACTGGCTCTCTCTCCTATTCTTTCTTCAATTCTCACCATAAGCAGATCATGCCCAGTCTGAATATCCCCAGCACCAATGATTCTGCTGGGAAACAGATACACATTTCCTTCTGCCCTGGAGATTTGGCTGGTCTTATTAGAGTCACCACATTCCAGAATGAAACTGATCATTTCCTCATTGCTGCATTACCCCAACTTCCCTATGTCTGTTAGTGGCATCATTGTTCAGCAGTTAAGCCTAGCAAAGTCCTTAAAACTTGTCTGGCACACAGTGAGCACTAAAAACTGTTAGCTACTTATTAATATCATTATTGGGTTTTCACACCTCCATTTTTTGTCTTTGAGTCATTAGGCCCGTGCTTCTTCCTTCCAAACCTCAGTGAACAAGTGTTTTGGATATTATTTGATATATCACTTATTTGTCTCTTAAACCCCATCTTTCTGTACTCCTGGGTTAGAGCCATAATTATCTTTCACTACTAAAAGCAACCATAACAGTAATACACTAATGATAGTAGCTAAGATTTATGTATATAAATACATATATAATATAGAAAATAAATATACATTAAATATACATGCATATATAAATATATATGTAAGACACTGTAAAACACTTTATTGATTTTAGTCAGGATTGTGCTCAGTTGTGTATAAAAAACCCAGCTGAAGTGGTTTAAACAAAATTTGAGCTTACTTTTTTTCATATAACAAAAGGTTTAGAGGTGTTAATCCAGGTCAATCTAGCTGGTCAAGAAAATCATCAAAGATCCAAGTTTGTTAGGAGTCTCTTATGGTTTGTTTTCCTTTTTCGTTTTCCCCCCTCCTGTATGTTCATCTGTTTTGTTTCTTAGATGGGCAATAGGTATTAAGGAGGGCACTTGTTCTGATGAGCACTAGGTGTTTATGTAAGTGAGGAACCACTGAATTCTATTTCTGTAGCCAATATTGCACTATATGTTAACTAACTAGAATTTAAATAAAATTTGAAAAGAAAATGGGGCACCTAGGTGGCTCAGTCAGTTAAGCATTGGACTCCTGATTTCTGCTGAGGTCATGATCTCACAGTTTGGGAGTTCTAACCCATGCTGATGAGGTTCCATGCTAATGAGGCAGAGCCTGCATGGGATTCTTGCTCTCTGCCCCTCCCCTGGTCATGTGTGCTCTCTTTCTCTCTCTCTCAAAAATAAGTAAATAAACTTAAAAATTTTTTGAAAAGAAAAAAATAAAAATAAGTAAATAAAACACGATGCTATTTACAGAGAAAAAAGATCCAGGTTCTTTCTGTACCACCATCTTCAAAATGTGGCTTTTCTACTCACACAGAAAAAAGACTTCAACGTCCAGGCATCATTTGGCCTTTGAGATATAAACAAAATGAAGGGGAAAGGTGAAACGTACATGTCATTTGAGTCTTTTGCTGACTCTGCTTCATGTATCAGCAAACCAAGAGCTTTCCCAGAAGTTGCGTTCAGTAGCAACTCACAATTCTTTGGCCATACTGCATCAAAGGGCACCCTACATGCAAGGAAGCAAAAAGATCAAGTATTCTAACTAAGAAAGTTGATGCCTTCTTCCACTGTCAAATGTAGTTCTTTTAGAAAGGCAAAAATGGGGGACTGACATTGGTTGGGCAACAAATAGAGTCTGCCACACTATCATGTCATTTAATACTCACAGCAGTGCTAATAGGTGGGCATTCTTATATCCTCAGTTACAGAGAAACAAATGACGGGTTAGAAAATTAAGTAACTTCCCCTCAGCAAAAAAATTTATCAGGCAGGTATAATTATATTCCCCTTTATAGATGAGGAAGTTGAGTACCAGAAAATTTAAGTACCTTGTTCAGAAATCAGGAGTCCATCTGATATATCCGACAATAGAGTCACACCATAATTCTAGACCTAATACCAGAAAAATTGCAATGGTCTTCTTGTCCCCACTGTGTCTCTTTTCCTATGTGCTCCAGGTAGATAAATAATTCTAAAGTATACTTTTGATTGTGTCTTTTATCTACTTATATACCTTCCATTACCATTTCAGCAGATGCTTTGGGGAACCTCAATTGTAGGTTCATTCTTGATTCCAAACACAGGTGTGATAGAAGGCTCCTGTGAGTTCTGATAGCACCCAGCCTTAAACACCTACCACATATCTCTGCTTCTTGTCCTTAGCACTTTCTCCAAAACTTAAGGAGCTTGCTTATTCCATGCACATGGAAAAATGAGGCTTAATGCTATTTGTAACAACCCTTAAACCATGGAGAGAATGAATAAGTAAACGCTCCAGCCTGAATCTCTTTAAAGAGATGATTCTAAAGCAAATTTTATATGGTTCCTGTAGCGTATTTGGGAATGTATCTTGCAGACCTTCAACTACAAGGGGCATCATTGACTGAGGATCCCAGCTACACTGCTTTGAAATCCATCTCCACGTGTACTTTGAGTCCGTGCTTTCCATTGGCTGTTCCCATCTAAGTACTGACAGATTTGCTCCTGGAAGTCATGAAAATCCTTTGACAGACAAGTTAGACTCTAGCACTTCCCACTGGCTTTTTGAAATTTCTTTGAACTATGCGACAGTCTAGGATGATTCGCCCATCTCATTTCATCTCACAGACCATAATAAAGTGGTATCATGTTTAATGTAGACTTGGTGTCTCCTTCTTAGAGGACCCATATTAACACAGCTCCTCAATACAACCATATTGGGATTGCCCACATCAGTAACCAGTTCAATAATGCACCTGCTATTGGCTACTCTTCCTTCCTTGTCTTTCCTGCTCCGTCTCTTTTGTCTCCTGGGATCCCCTCCCAGATAAACATATTGTTTCTACAGAATAACATTACTAGACAAATATCTTGGTTACACATTCAGAGTTTGCCACAATTTGTCCTGAAACTGCAACTATTCTTTCTTTCCATTTATCTCCTATTCTACCATCCAGTTAACTTCTCTTATTCAATTACCCTGCACCCTTCTCTAAGTATTTATGTTTTATCATTCTGAAATATAATATGATGGTCTCCATCACCATGTAGTAGCCTAGTACAGTATTATTGTTCACCAATATCCAATACCCTTCTATAAAGGAAGACTATATATCCCACCTTTTCAACTATGGCATGACCGTATGATTTTCATGGCCAATAAAATGTAAACAAATTGATAGGTGTCACTTCTAGGTAGAAGCTTGAAGAGCCAGAATGTATGCACTCTTTTTCCTCTTTCACAAATATGCATAATACCGGGTAGGGGATTTCTGTTATTTTGGGAACCAGTAGGAAGATGATGTGGAGCAGAGTTACACCTGAACCACACTAGTGAGAAATAACTAGTATATGAAACACAAGTGAGAAATAAAGATTTGCTTTCATAAGCTACTGAGATTGGGGATCATTTATTAATGAAGCAAACTAGGCTGTCCTGAGAGATACATAATACTCTATACTCAGTTAAATAGAAATTTACAGACTCACTGATCTACCTGTCTCCCACAAGATGCTTGAAACATACTGCCTCAGTTATTCATAAATCATTTTTAATTTCCTAGGTTCCTTGAAGACTTTATTCCCATTTGCAACCCATCTGATTTTCTTCTTATTAATGTACCCCTAGCATGATGACATTTAATTCAGCTTCAAATATTTATTCTAAAAAATTGAGTATCAAATGGTTTTATAAATATACTTTCTTTATCTTATTACATTTTGAAACAAAACAACTTTATCCCAATTGTATTCAGGCTATAATCAGCCTTGTCAAAAAGGAAGCAAATACTTTGTTTTGGGAGTTATGTCAGTGTCTGAAAATGCTCCTTCTTTATTTCATGGTCTAGGAGATGTATGCAAAGGAAAAGTGATGTATTCAGTGGAATAATTAAGGATTTAGGCTTATTCCCTAACTGAAGTGGCACCTAAAATCACAAAAAATAGGCTAATGTATGATTATAGAAATTGTTTCTGAAACACACATTCATATCTCAGTGTTAAATGCCAACTAAGTTAGTATATTAGAAAAGTAAACATAGAAACATATCAGAAAGCAAAAATACAGTATTATTTTGGTTGCTTACAGCTGATGCATGCAATTTATTACAGTCTAACCCTAACCATTCATTGTTTCTAGAGTATCATTTTACATTTCCATTTTGTCTTTTTTGTTGTTTTTAAGAGTAAAGTGCTAAGAAAAGCAGTGTATGTTTTTAAAAAAAAAAAACATGCTTAAGTGCCATAAAGAAACCTAAGTACTTTAAAATATGAATATACAGGATGACTCATGTGCCAAGTGTGTGCGTGTTTTAACTTGCCCTCTCCTGAAGAAAGTAGCCCATATGGAAGTGAACTCTGTAGGGTCAGAGTCAGTCAGTACTCGCTGTAACAAACATTCCCATGTACTTTGATTCATGCAGTTTTTTATGAATCATATACTAGTTCTTTTCCCTGTTGTTTCCTGGACTCCATCTATCAGAGTTTTGTCATAATTTCTGTGAAGGCATTGCAACTCACAGTAAATAGTTTGCTCATAGATTATAATAAGAAGCCAACTGTCAACAAGAAATATTGTAATAAAACAACTCCTGTGCTTATGGCAATTTTGAGTTTTATTTAAAAGTGCTGACTTATAATCATTTAGTCAACACTAATGAAGTTCTTAGTATATGTAAAATACCAGAAAGATACTGTCAGGAGATTCAAAACTTTCTTGAAAAGTTGATCGTCTAATTAATGGGGTATGCCTAACAAACCAACATGAAATATGCCTGAGAACATATGGTAGTTCTATACAGTTGACCCTTGAACAACATGAGTTTGAACTGTGAGGGTCCACTTACATGTGGGTTTTTTTTTTTTTTTGATAGATACAGTGCAGTACTGTAAATATATTTTCCCTTCCTTATGATTTTCTTAACAATATTTTGTTTTCTCTAGCTTACTTTATTGTGAGAGTATAGTGTATAACACATACAGCATACAAAATATGTGTTAATTTTATGTAATTGGTAAGGTTTCTGGTCAGTGATAGGCTAGTAGTAAAGTTTTTGGGAACTCAAAAGTTATGCACAGATATTCAACTGTATGGTAGTGGGGATGGGAGCAGCTGATGCCAGTGCCCCTACATTGTTCCAGGGTCAACTGTATGCATACATACATGCAAGCAGGCATACATAAGTACAACTATATATAGTATGATATGTATGTATAACCTCGATACATGCTGAAAATTTACTGTGTGAAGTGGTAATCAGTTATTCAAACCATTACTTGTAGTACACTCTTCTTTCTGAGATAGCACTTGGCACTCAGTAAATCCTAACTTTAAAATAAGTTGATGAATTAGACCTTAAAAAATAGAAACAAATTTTATAGTTCTTTTAGTAGATTAAAAAAATGTTTCTTAATTTTTATTTATTTTTAAGAGAGAGAGAGAGAGAGAGAAAGAGTGGGGGAGGAGCAGAGAGAGAGGGAGACACAGAATCCAAAGCAGGCTCCAGGTTCTGAGCTGGCAGCACAGAGCCTGACGCGAGGCTCGAACCCACGAACCATGAGATCATGACCTGAGTCCAAGTTGGACACTTAACCAACTGAGCCAACCAGACACCCCTCTTGTAGATTTTACTTCCAAACTTTACAGATTTGATCCCCTATATTATTAGCAAGATGTTGCCTGGATGACTGTAGGCTATTTTACAAATTAATTCTAACCTCCAAGAAAAAAAGATTTGCACCACTAAGCATGTTTGCAAGAATATACTGAGGATTATTCCAAATATTCCAAATGGTTTCAAGCATCAGGCAGAAGTGCTAGAATAAGTGTTTAGAACTCTGAAGTCCTATATGTTTATAATTCATGCAGATCACAAATTCTGATTATCAATTGTAATTATCTAATGATCTGGACTGCACAGCAATAGAAAGGAGTTTTGCATAATTTAACAAAAAGCACCATGGATGGAGTCTATGTAACAAATTATTGAAAGTTTTCTAGCAGACAGAAAAGGGTCCCTGATCATTTAGAAGGTACTCTAATTAGAAACAAACCACGTGCTCCAGATTTTGGAAATGCAAATTTGAAAGTTTACTAAATAGAAAAAAAGGAAATAAAGTTTCTAGGCCTAAACTCTAAATAAAAGTTAAAGTTAGGGTATAATAAAGGATTCCCACTATTACTGATGGTGGAGTAATTTATTGCAGATCAGTTCTCTTATTAACTGACTACTGAAAAATTTATCCAAAACTGGTTTTGAATGTGCTGAAACTATTGGGAGAGCTAAGAATATACCAGGACTTCAGGACTTCACATCAACACAGAAGGCACTCAGTCAGTAGATTTGTGACATGTTTTCTTCCTTCAAGGCATTTACCAGTAGGTAAGTGACACAGAGCTGAGATCCTAAGAAGCAGGGTAAAAGGCAGTAGAAAATGATCCAGAAAACAGAGCAGAGATTTCTGGAGTCTCAAAAGACTAGGATAACAAGAATTGGAATTCAGGGCCAAGCAAGAGGGAAGAGTCTGGCAAGGATCTAGACTTTTAATTAGAACCCTAAAGAGGCCATTTCATAGAAGTAGGAGTGAACAAGTGAATTATATTAGTTAACACGAAGACTGAAATTCCATTCAAACAAGTCCATTCAGACCATCACATTTTTTTTTTTTACATGCAATACCTGGCATTCAGTCCAAAGTTATTAGCCCTGACAAGAGACAAATAATACCAAAAACAAGGGGGAAAAACAGATAATAGAAACATCTTTAGATTACAGTATTGACATTAAGAAATCCTTGCAACAACATGGATGAAACTGAAGAGTATTATGCTAAGTGAAATAAGTCAGACAGAGAAAGGCAGATATCATATGTTTTCACTCATATGTGGAACTTGAGAAACTTAACAGAAGACCATGGGGGAAGGGAAGAGGAAAAAATAGTTTCAGACAGAGAGGGAGGCAAACCATAAGAGACTCTTAAATACAGAGAACAAACTGAGGGTTGATGGGGAGGGGGGACGGGGAAAATGGGTGACGAGCATTGAGGAGGGCACTTGTTGGGATTAGCACAGGGTGTTGTATGTGAGTGATGAACCATGGGAATCTACCCCCGAAACCAAGAGCATACTGTATACACTGTATGTTAGCTAACTTGACAATAAATTATAGTAAAAAATAAAATAAAATAAAATAAAATAAAATAAAATAAAATAAAATAAAAATTACATTAATGTATTTGGTGAAATAGATGGAGAATTTCACCAGAAAAATAGAAATCATGAAGTAAAATTAAATAGAAATTATGGAACGCAAAAACATAATAGTTGATATGAAGAATGAAATAGAAATGTATAAAAACATATCACAGCAGAGGAAAGGATTTATTAACTATAATTTGTCAATAATAAAATATCCACTCTGAACGAGTAGAATAAAAGATAGGAAATAGAGAAATGAGTGTTAAGAGACATATGGGAAATGCTAAAAATGTCTAACATAAAGGTGATGGAAGTCCCAAAAGGAATAGAGAAAGAATGGTACAGAAACAGTTTTTGAAACTTTCCCCAAACTTATGAAAGATATCAAGCTAAAGATTCAAGAGGTTATACAAACCTTACACAGGATTTTAAAAAGATGTATAAGCACAGCTAGGCATATTATAACTCCAGTTGCTGAAAATTAATAGGGGTAGACAGGCTATTTCTATAAAGGGGCAGATAGAAAATATCTTAGTCTTTGAGGGCCGTACTATCCCTTTTGCAACAATTCAATTCTGTTGTAAGCAGCCACAAGTAACATGTAAACAAATGGGCATGGCTGTGTTCCAATAAAACTTTATGAAACCAGTCAGTGGGCCAGATTTGGTATGGAAGCCACAATTTGCTACAGACAAAAAGACTTTAAAAGCAGCAAAAGAAAAGGAAACATCACTTTTAACAAAGCAACAGGTCTGATGGTTGCCTTCTCAACAGAAGTGGTGTAAGCTGGAAGACAGTGATAGGGCATTTTTAATTTGCTGAGAGAAAATAATTGCCTGACTTCCAACACAGTCTTAAGAACTAAGGAATATCTCTCCAAAAGGAAGGCAAACTAAATATGTTTCCAGCCAAACAAAAGTTATTTGTCAACAGAATAATTTCACTAAAGAAATACTAAAGAGAATACTTCGGACAGAAATAAAATGATCCCATACAGAAGCACAGATAAAAAGGAAGAGATGAAAATTACTGAACAAGATAAATATGTGGCTAAATAAGGGGATCCTTACTGTAATATATAATATAAAATGTGTCTTATAGTGACTAAACTATGTACAGAATCAAAATACAAGACAAAAATAACACAAAGAACAAGACAAATGAAAAGAATTAAATAGTCCAAACATGTGAGAATTGTCTAGAAATTGGTAAAACTCTTACTATAGTTTCTACTCTTTTTTTTTCAACGTTTATTTATTTTTGGGACAGAGAGAGACAGAGCATGAACGGGGGAGGGGCAGAGAGAGAGGGAGACACAGAATCAGAAACAGGCTCCAGGCTCTGAGCCATCAGCCCAGAGCCCGACGCGGGGCTCGAACTCACGGAGCGCGAGATCGTGACCTGGCTGAAGTCGGACGCTTAACCGACTGCGCCACCCAGGCGCCCCTAGTTTCTACTCTATTAAATCAAAGACACAGGTTGTAATCTATGGGATACCCACTAATATAAGAGTAAAAGGACTTTGTAACTAACAAACACAGAGAAGAAAATGAAATATTAATTTTTTTTCTCATTAGGTAAAATAAGACAACTTAGAAAAAGGAAAAAAGAATGTAAAATAGGAAAAAAATAGAAAGAGTAAAATTGTAGAGTTAAATTTTCTTAAAGCATATTACATCAAATATAATAGATAAACCATTCCAGAGGAAAAAAGAGATAAAGATGGCCAATGTAGATAAAAAGCTAAAACTCTAACCTAAAGGAGACACACCTTAAATATAGGATACAAGAGATAAAAAGTAAGAGAATAGAAAAAGATTTGTCAGACAAATACTACCCTAAAGATAGTTGTCAGGTTTGATTAAAATCAAACAAATAGACTTTAGGTCAAAAAAATATTTCTTGAGATTACAAAAAGCATTTCCCATTGGTAAAGAGAACAAAACAAAACCATAAGAACTTAAATGTCATTTGTGGGCACCTAAAAATGTGCTTAAAAATATGTATAGCCTAAAAATAAGTAGAGCAAAAATAAAGAAAATGAAGGAGAAGAGATTGAGCTATAATCAGAGTAGAAGACTTTTTTTTCATATTTTTTGGTAATTTTAGATTACATAAACAAAAGTAAAGACAAACTATGTGTGGATAATATCAACCAATTAACAATGTAGAAAGTTACATTCAATGATGAAAGAGTGCATATTTCTTTCTTTACCTATCAGACATTTACAAAGATTTACATTATGCTAAACTGGAAATCCAGTCTCAACAAGTTTGAAAAACATAAAATGAAATAAAAATGAAACTGTTCAGAACATGTTTTCTGATCACAGTGGAATTAAGCCAGAATTTGGTATCCAGAAGAAATCTAGAAAAACCCAACCATGTGGAAAATAAATGATAAATCTCAAAACAATTTGAGTCAAAGAAGAAATCTGAGTGGAAATTAGACTGTAGAAATTACTAAGATTAAGCTTAATAGTAATAAAAATAAAACACTATGATTTGTGGGATATTTGTAAAGTTACAGTGATATTTATAGCTTTAAATACATATATTAGAGTAATAAACAGCCTAAAATTTATGTACA
Organism: Puma concolor; assembly: GCF_028749965.1. Taxonomy (NCBI): domain Eukaryota; kingdom Metazoa; phylum Chordata; class Mammalia; order Carnivora; family Felidae; genus Puma; species Puma concolor. Next base: position 123,359,227 of record NC_141668.1, read on the forward strand.
GAATATTCACTGAAAGAAAATAACACAAATTAAATCCCAAGAAAATAGAATGAAATATATAATAAAGGTAAAATAGAAAGCAATAAAATTTAAATACAGAAAATAAAAAACTAAAAGTTTGGTTTTTTGAGAAAATAATATAATGAACCAATCAAGAATAAAAAGAAATTATAAATTATCAAAAGAAAACTGAAGAGAGATTACTCTGATCATACAGGAATTACAAGGATATGAGAGGTTATTATTGATAAGCTTATGCAAATAAAATAACATAAATAAAAGTAAATTAAAAAGTTAAAATATGGAAGAAATTGGGGGAGAAAAGCACAACCTACCAAAACCAATACAGAAAAAAAAAAAAAAAAAAAAACCTCTGAATAATTCCATAAGTATGAAAGAGATTGAATCCATAAGAACATTCCTGGTACTGAGGGCTTCATTAGTAACTCTCCTCAAAAATCTAAAAAAAAAAATCTCAATATGAACAAAATATTCGAGAAAAAAGTAGAAGCATTCTATTCTTAACTTGTTTTATGAGGCCAACATTAACTATTCCACAGGCCAATAAGGAAATTTATTATATACAAGGCAAATTACAGGTTAATCCTCTTAAGAACTAAGATTTAAAATTCAAAAAAATTCTCAGATGAAGGCAAATTAAGAGAGTTTCTCAGTAGTAGACCTATTGTAAAAGAATAATTTAAGAAAATTCCCTAAACAGAAAGAAAAGGATAAAAGAAAGAACCTTGGAACATCAGGAAAAAAATTTTTTAATGCAGTTAAAAATTGGCAAATATAGTAGACTTTCTTTCTCTTCCAGAATTTCTAAACTATGTTTGACAGTAGGAGCAAAAGAAAAAATTAACACTGATATGGTTCTAAAGTGTATACAGGAAATATTTAATGCAATTAAGTTATACACAAGGAAGGGTAAGGGAACAAAAAATAGGAAAGGTTTTAATACTGCACTCCAGTTGTCAAATGAAGACACCAATAGTCTGTAATAAGGTGTGTTTATATAATATAATATATTAAGCAAACACCCAAATCTATAGAAAGACAATATAGATACATCAGTACACCATAGATATATCAAAATGGTATCATAAAATAATCTAAAGAAAAGCAGAAAAAATAAATAAGAGAAAGCACAGAGATAACAAAAACAAAAATGACAGATTTGACACTTAACATATTGATAATTACATTAAATATAAAAGGTCTAAATACACTAATATAAAGACTAAGCCTGACACAATTACTTAAAAAAAAACACATGACTCCACTCGATACTGTCTATAAGAAACTCATTTCAAATATAATAGCATAAACAGCTTGTCAGTAAAAAGATGGAAAAATATACATAATGTAAATTAATTAAAAAACAGGAATGACTGCATTAATATCAGATAATGTAGATTATAGGGCAATAAAATGTCATGCAGTGAGGGAATTATATAGCAATAAAAGATCAATCCACCAAGAAGATATAATAATCTAAATGTTTATGTACCAAATGACAAAAATGAAAATATAGAAAGCAAAAATGGATAAAACTGAAAGGAGAAATACAATATCCACAAATGTTTATGAAAATTTAAATATGCCTCTCCAAAAAATGGATAGGAAAACTAGAAAGAAAATAGTGGAGGAGAAGTCAACAGTGTGATAAACCAATAGGATCTGATCAACTTTTATAGAATGCTCCAGCAAACAATAGCAGAATACATATTATTTTCAAGTGCCCACAAATATATATCAACATAGAAAATCAAATAGACAATAGAAAAAAACAATATAAAAATAATTAAAACTAAGAATTGTTTTTTGAAAAAATAAAAAACAAATTGACAAACTGTTAGAATGATTATTATAAAACAGGACAAGAGGGGTGCCTGGATGGTTCAGTTGGTTGAGCTTCCAACTCTTGATTTTGACTGAGGTCATGTTGTGGGATCAAACCCATGTTGGGCTTTGTGCTGAGTGTGGAGCCTGCTTAAGATTCTCTGTCTCTCTGTGCCCTTCTCCCCTGCTTGTGCTCTCTCTCTCTCAAATTCAAAACAAAATAAAACAAAACCAAAAAAACCACAGAAAACAAGAGATAATAAGTGGTTCTGGCAAAACTGAGTGGCCAGTTTTTTTCTTTTTTGTTCCCTTAATGAGCCTTTTACTTCAGTCTCACATGTTATATAATAATTAACACAAAATGGATCACTAACTTAAATGTAAAGCCCAAAATTCTAAAACTTTTAGAAAATATTTGGTATCTAAGACTGAGCAAAGAATTCTTAGACTTGACAATAAAGGCGCAATTCATAGAAAGAAAAATCAATGAATTTATACATATATCATAGATGAAAGATTAGCAGCCAGAATATACACCATGGCTAAAAAAGTTAAAGTTGTTTAATCACTAATAATCAGAAAAATTAAAAATAAAAGTGAAATACTATTTTATAGCTTTCAGAGCCATTTTTGTCAAAAATCTTAATGAACTGGGTGTTTGCAAGTATATGGAGACACAGGATTTTTATAGCCCCTTTTGGTGAGACCATAAGTAAGTTGAAACACTCTGCAGAGAATATTTATCTGCTATCCAGTAACATTGAAGACGTTCACATCTTATGATTCAGCAATTTCATTTCCAGAAATATTTGCCTGGAGGAACTTCCCTTCATATAACCATGGAAGCATGAACAGTGATATTCATTGCAACATTATTTATAATAGTTTTTTTAAAGGAAGGAAAATAAATGGCTGATGGATAAATAAACTATGATATGTTCACATGAGGGAATATGATTCATGTAGCATTTCAAATGAATCAACTAGAACTTTTTGTGTCCACATGGATTGATATAATTACTTAATGAAAGAAAAAATGCAGAAGGACATAATTCACCTAAACTTCTAAAGCAAATCAAATTTAAGCATGTGTATCAGATACATAAATGTATCTGTAGAAAAATAAACACATACATGGGAAGGCATGAAATTCAGAACACGGATTACTTCTGGGTCTGGAAGGTAAAAGAATAAATGGGTCTTTAGCTGTAATGCTGCATTTTCTAAACAGAGAAGGAACAGTTGAGAGGGGAAGTGCAATCTGAATCCATTATGGCAAATTATTAACATTTCTTCATCCTAGCAAGTATCTACATAGATGTTTATTCTAGTATTTTCTTGAACCTTCCATCTGCTGGCAATATTTCATAGTAAAAATATAAGAAGCTGGCTTGTGAGATGTTTCATCACTAAAAATACTCAAGTATATGCTTAAAAAAATACACACACACAGGGGTGCCTCGGTGGCTTGGTTGTTTGATTGTCGGAATTGGGGTCAGGTCATGATCTCATGGTTCACGAGACTGAGACCTGCATCAGTCTCTGTGCTGACAGCTGAGTCTGGAGCCTGCTTAGAATTCTCTCTCTCTCTCTCTCTCTCTCTCTGCCTTGTCCCTGCTCTCTCTCTCTCTCTCTCTCTTTCTGCCCTGTCCCTGCTCTCTCTCTCTCTTTCAAAAAATAAATAGGCATTAAAAATGTTTTTAAATAAAAAATAAAGAATGTTTTTAAATACACACATTCACACTTAAGAGTGGTGATATGAAAAGGTCTTATTTATCAAGTATAGAGACTCTAAAGAGACCCTCTATATTAGAGACTGCAAAAGTGTCAGCAGGATTTGGAAAGTCTTTCCCAACCAACAGATCCTACAAATAGAAATCAGAATTTCCCCTGATTTACTTTGTATAGTCAGCCTCCTTCACAAAATGAAACTGTAGCATACGAATGAAATTAGAAGTTTTTCCCAGTTACATTCTATAAATTGCCACTTATCCCAGAGAAGCAGAATTTTGCTTGTATTGCTCTCAGCACACCAGACTGTGCCATTAAATACCAATTATCACCAAATTGTTCATGTTTCTCATGTTAATGGACTTAAGGAGAAATCCAAATTTGGGCATCTATTGTATTTATCCAAATTTGGGCATCTGTTATATTTTAGACTTCATTAAAAAGTATTAGTAGTCTAGTGATACATTCTCATTAGTGCAAGTACAAATACTACGAATAAAGTCACGGTTCTGCTTTGGCTCTCCAAACTCAGGTTCTACTTGACCCACCAGACAAAACCATCGTTATCAGTTTAGAGCAGGGTTTCTGAATGTCAGCACTATCGACATTGAGGATAAGACAATTCTTTGTCATGAGGCTGGACTGAAGGATGATTACTATCACCCCTGGCTTCTCTCCTCTACAACAACAGCACATTTCCTCCCCAAAGCTGTGACAACCAAAAATGTCCCTAGACATTGCCAAATGTCCCCTGGAGGGCAATATGGGTTCTGGTTTAGTACTATTATCTAGGGTATATCATTTGAGACTTTTTACCATGATTAATATATAACACTTCCTGCATATATTGAAATAGAGATTTATATATGGAGTTTTATTTTTTTTTAATTTATATATGAAATTTATTGTCAAATTGGTTTCCATACAACACCCAGTGCTCATCCCAAAAGGTGCCCTCCTCAATACCCATCACCCACCCTCTCCTCCCTCCCACCCCCCATCAACCCTCAGTTTGCTCTCAGTTCTCAACAGTCTCTTATGCTTTGGCTCTCTCCCACTCTAACCTCTTTTTTTTTTTTTTTCCTTCCCCTCCCCCATGGGTTCCTGTTAAGTTTCTCAGGATCCACATAAGAGTGAAACCATATGGTATCTGTCTTTCTCTGTATGGCTTATTTCACTTAGCATCACACTCTCCAGTTCCATCCACGTTGCTATATGGAGGTTTAAATATAAATGGCATCATATATACATACTATTCTGCATCTTGGTTCTTTCCATCAAGTACTATGTATTACAAAACTTTCAACATCTATATCTTATGATTATTCATTTTTTACTATGTATTATTCCTTAACATAGATATATTACTTTTTAACCACAAAGTTTTAAGTTGATTTAAATATATTCAACCTGCTAGAAAAATTGTTCCACCTATTTGCTTCCAGTCATGCCTAAAATCAATGCCTTTCTAGGCTGGCTGAGAGTTTCTTTTGTTTTCTATTTCTACCAAACAATAAAAATTTGCAATACCAATATTTTAAAATGCTCTCAGTAATCTCTTACATATTTTCTAAATTATTCTTCAGTCCTATGCTCTCAATTCTGATGAAGGAGCCACAATGTGTAGGTATAAATAGGCCTTGGGTTTCATTCATGCAGTACCTACCACAGTCCGTTATCTTTCCTTGGGCACTTTGAGGCTAAGCATTATTGCAGCTATAAATCACCCGTTCACAAACTCATTTCCCCTGCAAGGGTCCAAAAGCCTCTTGGGTGTCCTGTATTAGAGAAAACATTGAGCTGAGCTGCAAGCTGTGTGGCAAAGTGGAAAACATTCTAGATCAGGAGCAAAAAGAGCCAGGTTCTGCAAATTCCTTTCTTCTTTGAGTCTCTGTGTCCTCATTAGAGTAATAAAGACTTGTGTAAACTGGTTTCCAGGCTGAAGCTCTGAGGTTTCATGACTCCTTTCAGAATGGAAGACCAAGTTTTTGTGTAGATTTCATTCAGTTGGCTGCTAATTATCATCTTGTGCATTTCTCATGCTCTCTGTGTAGGTGAGTGAAGTAGAAGTGGAAGTTTGAATAGTTTCCTGTGTAATGAATTCGATATCCTAATGATGAAAAATGAAAATACACTTTATGCTGGAGTAACTAAAGGATGAAAAAAACTTTGTCTCAAGCAGTCAACAGCACCTTTTATTAATCAAAATGTCCATTATGTATATGTATATGTGTATGTATATCAAATCATCACATTTTACACTTTAAGTATATACAATTATGTCTGTCAATTATTCCTCAATAAAGTTAAAAATGTTCATTTCTTTTTTTAAAGTTTTTATAAACTTATTTTGAGAGAGAGAGAGAGAGAACACACCTGGATGGGGCAGAGAGAGGGGAGAGAGAGAGAGAGAGAGTGAGAGAGAGAGAGAATCCAAAGCAGGCTCTGCACTGTCAGCACAGAGTCTTGTGGGGACTCAATCTCACAAACCGTGAGATCATGACTTGAGCTGAAATCAAGAGTCAGATATTTAACTAATTGAGCCACCCAGTTGCCCCTGATTTTTTAGATCACAATGAGTTATTATTTCTCTATGTTTAAATTATTTAGATGTCTTAAAAGTTGAATATAATTAATCATTTTATTTTTGAATGAACAGAAACCTGGTTATTTGGTCTGAATTCAATTAACCAGATATTTTGTAAATCACATTGTGAATGGCATAGAGCTTTCTCATGTCAGTTGCAAAACAAGGTCTTTCTTTCAAAAACAAAAATTTATGCTAATTAAATATTTTAACTCTTTTCTGCATCTTATCAAGGGCAATGATACTAGACAATATGCAGATCATACCAATTACCCCATTCTAACAGTACCCATCTATGGTATATTTAGGGGAAAATGTTCCTAGAGAGTCCCTTGAGCAAAAAGGATCATAATTTTGATCCTGTAATCCCAACCCCTGAACACGACTGTTTGAACTACAAGAACAAAAAGCAGAATGGTAAGTGACAAATGAGAATCTGGCTGGAGAGCATCTTCTCTGTTAAGAATAGTAATGGTCAATTACATCAATCAGATCTTCTCTTATGATGGTTTGTATTACAGATAGAGAAAAATCCACTGGAAGTGAAACAGGAGGGAAAAATGCAGAAACAAAAAAGTATGTAAATAGCAAGGTAATATAATCCAGCAAGAAATTGAAAATTGCAGGTAAATCAAAGTAATAAAATTGAGAAGAGAATTTCAAAATGGAAGGTTATTTGCAAAATAGAAACAAACGAACTGAGTAGCTGTGCTGTGGAAGGATCCAGAGATTCTTCCTCACGAGAAGGCAATGAGGAAGACTGAAGGCCAGAGTGGATTCTGTTCCTAAATCTAAAAATAAATTTTTAAATTTATTTTTATGTCAAAGTCAACATTTACATGAAATTAAATTAAAAATTGTGTTAATTAGTACTTACGTAATGATATCATTTTTACAGAGTTTTTCTGGTTTTGTAATGATATATCTCTCTTCATATATACACAGATGTTTGGAATTGCACTCACCTAATGGTAGTAGGAGCTATTTCTGGAGAGTAGGATTGGTTTTTGCTGATTTTTAAATTCTCTGCATGTGGATTTCTACATTCCTTTAATTCCTTAAAGAGAGCATGTACCAGTGTCACAAAAATAATAAATTTATTTAAAAAAATTTAACCAGGTAGTGTGTTGTCCAAATCCTGAGATAAGGCATACAAATATCTCATTTCCTTTTTCTACAGTTGCAATCAGAGATTATTCCAAGGAGAATTAGATAATAATACAAAAAGTCTTTAGCTCTTTAAATAAACAAAGTCAAGATATTTGCATATTTTCTCACATCATCATCAAAATGTACAGAAATGGAATTTCAATAACTATCTGCTTCAAATATGCAGCTTCACTTTTTTGTTACTTACATTTGTGGGTGCATTATCCTCTTTAGAAGCTAAAGAACACTACAGATACTTTCCCAAGGAAAAAGAGCCTGTACTCATACAAAATATTTCACACTGCTTGAGGGGGTTCATGGGACCTATGAAGTTTACCCAGTGGCACCAGATGACAATCCCTTCTGTGTACTACATGTCTTTGAAACTAGTGGCATTCTGCCTCTCAATGTGGACTCTGTCACTCCCTCCCCATCATTTAGGTGGTGTCACTCTAAAGTACATTTCCACATATCTGAGGATTCACGTTACAATCAAAAGCATGAGATTCATATGTCAGAATGACTCAAAGGACCAATAACCAGAATGAAGACTTGTTGCTCATAGAAAAAATGATCCTATACAAGAGCATAAATCAGTGCAATCATTCTCTGAGGAAACACATGAAGCTTTATAAATGATCACACACAGATGCTGAGATGATCAAGGACAATCATTGAGCATACTTTGTCTTCAAGAATCACAACATATCAAGATAGAAAAAAATCAAAATCGAGAACAAATGAGCCTGACCCCATGTCTCTGCTACTGCAGAGTTGCTGTCTGCCACCAAATCTATGTATTTTTCCACTCCAGATTCAAATTCCCCAGGTGACAGCTGTTCTGTCATTTGCCTCAGGAGATGAGTCTATCATCCAACACTGCCAGCAAGATGTTGCTGAGAGTAAGCCTAAATGTTTCCATTATTTTCATCCCATTACTTCTAGTTATCCCCTATTGGGCCATTCTAAATACTGTAATTCCACTCTCATCTGTTTTTATTTCTTTCAAATATTCACAGGCTATCGTTATTTCCCCCCGTATTTGTCCCTAAGCTCTTTTAATCTTTCCTCATAAGTAAGCCCCTCCATCACTATTTTTCCTCTGAAGATATAGTTGTCAGCATAAGGGTGCCTTTCATTTTTCTTCATTGTATGGGAAAAATATGGTCCATTTATAAAAGTTTCCCAGGAGATAAATCACCTAGATCCTGGGGAGTTGGAAGGTTTTGACAATGCATTACTTGCTCTGCTGATGATGCTTGAATTTGGGGGCTGTTCTCATAAAATTGGTCCCAATGGATCATTTGACACAGCCTGTGGTGTTGACAATATCCTAGAGAGTCCCTCATTGGCTGACTTTGTCAATGCTCACCATAGCACTTCTGTGGTCCATGTAAGTTGCAGTGAGGTTGCGAGCTCCAAATTGGATGCCAGCAAGAAATTCATGAGATGTATCACTAATGAGAATGGAGAGTTTATTGGGCAGTGATGAGTTCAATTTCAATTATTCAACGGTTTACTGGGCTGCCCTGACCAACAGTTATTCATAAAACGTATTCTTTGCACCTGGGATGCATCCATGATTCCTCCTCTCATTTGGGAAGCTGTGAGACATGGTGTGGATGATGATAAACTAATGCTTTTCCTGCTCTCTGAGCTAGAAGAGATCATTACTGTTCAACCCTCCAATCCAAATTAGGTCCTGGGGCTTAGCTGCATGTGTATCAAGATGGTGCAGAACTCCCCTGTGACAATAAATTGAAGAGCTTCCATCTGTAAATGTACACTTCATCCCCCTCCATATTTTACACAGTTGGGTCACAGAAGCAGATAAGCTATCGGCACCATTGATTGCCCTGAGTTAACTCATAATCCACAATGTGACAGAGGTCTTTAGAATAAAATGTAGTTCAAAACCCAAACCCAACAAGAACAGAGTGTTCTGAAGAGAAAAGTACAGCTTTTCAAAAGAAAATGAAAATGGAATTCTTTTTTTTTTTAAGTGATAAAGACAGTATTCATCATTCTCAACTATTTCTCCACATTTCCTATCACCTTCCTTGAGCTTTTCCTGAGGCTGAACTATAGATTTTCCTCCTTGGCTGGCTAAGTTTTCTGTTTGTTTGTTTGTTTGTTGTTGTTTGTTTTATTTTGTTTTTCTACTTTACTCACTACTTTTCTTCTTCTCTCCCTGTAAATATGGCTCTTCTTCAGGAACCTTTTTTTGAACTGGAAGTTTGATTTCTCATTTTCTCATTGGTAATTTATTTATTTATTTTTATTTTTATTAAAAAAATTTTATTATGTTTATTTATTTTGACAAAGACAGAGTGCGAGTTGGGGAGGGGCAGAGGGAGAGGGATACACAGAATCTGAAGCAAGGCTCCAGGCTCTGGGCTGTCAGCACAGAGCCCCACACGAGGCTCAAACCCATGAGTGTGATATCATGACCTGAGTCGAAGTCGGACGCTCAACCGACTGAGCCACTCAGGCACCCCTCTCATTGGTAATTTATACTCACTTTCATTTCATCAATTAGGTTTATATGAGCGATTCACAAATCTCTATTCTATTTCTCAGGTACAGACATACATATATAACTGCTGATTCTGGAAATCAACTAAATTCTCACAAGCACCTCAAATGTGGAGCAGCTGCAACTGAATTAAACTTCACCTTCTTTCCTATTCTTGCTTCATGGCTCCAGTTTTCCATTTATCGCATTCTAAAACCTAATCTCATCTCTGAATCTTCCTTCCCTCCCTGTTTTTCTTTCTTCCCTAATAAACGAATTTGCTGCCCAGTACTACTTATTTTCAAAAGCAAGTCCTTCAATACATTTCCCAGGGTTTTTTAAATGTGCTTTTTAGTCTACCTCCCCACATTCAACCTCTCCTTGCTCTAATCCAAGTCTTTTCCATGTATGTTAATATGTGTTACATGATAAAAGATTTTCAATATCAGGTAGTGTTTGACAAATATAGACTTAACACAATACTTCAGAAATTCTTCGAGTTTTTTTTTTAATTTTATTTTTTTTAAGTGTACATCCAGATGAGTTAGCATATACTGCAACAATGATTTCAGGAGTAGATCCCTTAATGCCCCCTACCCATTTAGCCCATCCCCCCTCCAGTACCTCTCTGTTCTCCATATTTATCAGTCTCTTATGTTTTGTCCTCCTCCCTGTTTTTATATTATTTTTTGTTTCCCTTCCCTTATGTTCATCTGTTTGTCTCTTAAAGTCCTCATATGAGTGAAGTCATATGATTTTTGTCTCTCTCTGAGAGACAATTAGTTTGACTAATTTCACTTAGCATAATACCCTCCAGTTCCATCCATGTAGTTGCAAATGACAAGATTTCCTTCTTTTTGATTGCCGAGTAATACTCCATTGTGTATATATATATATATATATATATATATATATATATATACCACATCTTTATCCATTCATCCATCGATGGACATTTGGCCTCTTTCCATACTTTGGCTATTGTTGATAGTGCTGCTATAAACATTGGGGTGCATGTGTCCCTTCAAAACAGCACACCTGTATCCCTTGGATAAATACCTAGTAGTGCAATTGCTGGGTCGTAGGGTAGTTCTATTTTTAGTTTTTTGAGGGACCTCCATACTGTTTTCCTTCATACTGTACCCGCTTGCGTTCCCAAGGAGCTTTTAATATCATAATGTAGATTGTGGGATAGAAGATGCATTGTTTACCAAACTGTTGATAATGGAATCCCTTTATGAGAGGACCAGTGCCTTTTGGAACACAGAGAAGAATGTTGCTAGATTTATCTACCTAAAATATTTACCTTCTAAATTGCAGTTTCAGTAAAGCTAACTTCTAGAATTATCATTCTGAAATGTATTGTTTTTCAAAATATAATACCAACAGGTTTATCTGATAATATTTCCTTTACATACATTGATTAAATCAAATAGTTAATTAACATCCTTTGTTTTCCCCACACCATAGCTTTTAAGAGACCTTTCAACCAATATAAGTATATCTTCCTTCTTTCTCTTCATCGTGTCCCATAACTATCTTTCAAAATTTATCCATCCTTCAAAACCCATATTAGGAGCACCCAGGTGGCTCAGTTGGTTACGTGTCTGACTCTTAATTTCAGCTTGGGTCATGATCTCATGGTTCATGAGTTCAAGCCCTGCATTGGGCTCTGGGCTGGCAGTGCAGAGCCTGCTTAGGATTCTCTCTCTCCTTTTCTCTGACCCTCCGGCTCTCTCTCAAAATAAATAAGTAAATGTAAAAAAAAGACATCTCAAAAGCCACTTTCTACCAGATACTTTCTCAGAGGAAAATTTTTTGAAAGATGAATAATTACTAAATTCATTTGTTTTACAAGAATATTGTGTATGCACATTAACATGTGCTTTTGTGTATTTTCTTCCTCCAGTTAACTCTAATTTCTCTGATGGCCTAAAATGTATATTATACATTTTTGGATCGATAATGTTATCTAAAATATGCAGAAATATCACTTGATAACATTCAGAAACTTTATGATTTAAAAAATCCTATTAAATTTAAAAAAGAATAAAATACCCTAACCTGATAAAGGGTTTATTTATTTTTAACAATGCTATAACAAATAGCATCCTAAACAAGAAAATATTTGAAGCACTTTCTTTAAAATTGTAACTTAAAAAGGAATTCATACTATTCAATTCAGCTTTGTCCTGGATATCCTAGCCAGCAAAACAAAACAGGAAAAAGGCATTTCAGTTATAGGAATTAGAAAAGAAGAAGTAATTCTTTTACTATTTGCATGTGATATATTAGTCTTCATGGAAAAATCAAAGAATCTCCATAAAGATTCCACAGAAAAACAGACATATGAGTAGATGTTCCACTAAATAGTAATTGGGGAATGCAAACCAAACTATAGTAAGGAATCATTTTATACAAATTCCATGAGTAAAAATTCAGAAGTCTAACAATATTGGAAATATTGGAAAGACTATAAATGATCAAGATTTTTTTAAATTTAAGTATTGTTGAGATACAATGTTACATTAGTTTTAGATGTACAACATAGTGGCTCAAGAGCTCTATATGTTATGCCATGCTCACTACAAGTGTAGCTACTGTCTGTCACCATACAACACTATTACAATACAATTGACTGTATTCTCTATGCTGTACCTTTCATCCCCATGACTTATTCATAACTGAAGCTCTATACCTCCTATTCCCCTCCCTTCTGACAATCACCAGTTTATTCTCTGTGTCTATGGGTCTGTTTCTTCTTTTTTTATTATTTGTTTTGTTTTTTAGATTCCACATATAAATGAAATCATATGGTATTTGTCTTTCTCTGACTTATTTAACTTAGCACCCTTTAGGTCCATCCATGCTGTCACAAATGGCAAGATCTCATTCTTTGTAATGGCTGAGTAGTAATTCATTATATATACCACATCTTCTTTACCCATTTTATCCATTCATTTATCGAGGGACTCTTACGTTGCTTCCATATCTTGGCTATTGTAAATAATGCTGCAATAAACATAGAAGTACATATATCTTTTAAGTTAGTGTTTCCATTTTCTCTGAAGTAGACTATTGGAGTATATGGTATTTAGGATTTTAATTTTTTGAGGATTCATCGAGATTTCTTAAATTTTTCTGGTAAGAGTGTAAATTGAAATGACTGCTTTGAAGACAATTTAGAATAATTATGTAATGTTGAACATTTTCCTATCCTACAATCAAGGAATTCTCAAGGTACATACTCAGGAGAGTCTTTTATACATACAATTATACACAATTATACAAAATTATAATGTTTTTAACAGCTACCCAAATACCCAATGAGATGAGTATAAATAAAGAGTGATATATTTAGGGTATTATGCAACAGTCAATATTTTTTTTTAAGCTATAGGTACATGCAAAAATATGGAGAAATATTAACATTGCAATGATGAGCAAAAAGTAAAGTCCCAGTGGATTACAAGCAGCCTTTCTTTTTTTTCTGTAAATGTTAAAATAAACTAAACAATATGCTTTTAGGAATGCATATGTATATTATGAAATATCATAAGAAAAAACAAAGAAAAGATTAGAGATAGTGGTTACTTCAGACGGGGTTGTAGGGACACAGAATAGGGAAAGTTACAGAGAGTGTCATAAATTGAGGATTATGATTAATCTCATTCTGCTTAGCTGTGTTTAAAATGAACAAATAAAAGACAGGAATTGTAAATGGACTGGATGGTAAAGTGAGGGGAAGGATTATAAGGTTTTTGGCTTGAGCAAGTAAGCTGATGATCATGCCATTTGCTGAGGTGAAAAAGACATGATTTTGTTTTGAGTTTGTTGAGGAGGAAAAAAAATTCTCTCTGCCCTTCTGATGTTTTAACTGAGAACACTGTGATAAAAGATAGATTCACAAGAGAAAACAAACAGAAATTTACTAACATGTACACCTCTTGTATACTTGAGAGACACCCAGGGGAAAATGAGTAACTGCCCAGGGGGCTTAGACTTCAAGATTAAGTACCATCTTAATAGGGAAAGGGAATGTAGCCCTCTTAAGGGGAGAGTGAGTAATTTTTAGGAAAGATAAATGTGCCCTTAGAAGAATAGATCGCAAGTATACCAATCTGTGACAAAGTCTGTCTGGGTATGTGGTGTTGACTTAGTCTCCTCTGCTGTGATGGGTCAATCCTCTCTATTGACAAAACTCTTGGAGAGGGAATACATAACAACTGAGTTCCATTTGGAAGATCTATCTTTAGGCAGATGGGGAAGTTCAGAGAAAACCCCTCCGTGCATTTGTTATTTTGCAAGTGCCTCAAAATAAACAATATACCGAAGTGGCATATTTTGAGGTGGCATTTCTTGAATTCCTATAGTTATGTTTTAAGCTGGCATATTCTGCTACTTTTAAGTTGAATGTGAAACATCCATGTGTAGAAATCAGCTACTCAGGGTAGCCTCAGGGCTTACCTGAATATAGAGGGCATGGAGGAGCAGCTGTCTGGGTCCAGATCCTTGTCACTTTCTATGCCTGTCCACACAACTAGACTATATATTCCAGCCAGTCTTTGAGCTGGATAATAATCCTATGACTAAGGTCCAGTCTGTGTAGTTTGAATGGAAATGTTAACGTGACTCCTCTGCTTCCTTCCCCTTCCAGAGGCTCCAGACATAATGTACCATACAATAGCATGAACCAGTGTCTTGTAATCACTCTAAGGAGCAAAGGCACCTACAAGTATGCCCGCTTTGAACAGTTATGGGATCAAGAAATAAACTTCTTTGTGTTTGAGCCATTTTATATTTTAGGTATATATAAATAAATAAATATATATATATTTAGATATATTAATACATTTGTATTTTTCTAAATTTTTAAAAAAATGTTTATTTATTTTTGAGAGAGTGGGGAGGGACAGAGAAAGAGAGAGACACAGAATCCAAAGCAGACTCCAGTCTCCAAGCTGTCAGCACAGAGCAACATGCGGGGCTTGAACTCAGGAACCGCTAGATCATGACCTGAGCCGAAGTCAGACGTTTAACAGACTGAGCCACCCAGGTGCCCCTAACACATTTGTATTAATAAATATTAATATAAATATATAAATCCACTCATAAATTGCCTTCCTTGAATAGTTATGTGGCCAAGAAATAAGTTCCTCATGCATTTGAACTATTATATATATATATATATATATATATATATATAATATAAATTATATATAATATATATTATATATACACATATAGTATATATTATGTAATATATATAATAAAGTGGTGTTAGCTTTTAATATAGATATCAAAATATTTAATACATACTACCTGTGTGTTAAGGCAATTCAATCTATCCCATCTAATACAGGAATTAGTATCTTTAAGTGAAGTACTGCTCTAACAGAAACTGATAAAATTTGTAGTGATGAACTTGTTGGACCTCAACAGGTGGTGCAGAAATAGATTTAACAGTCTAGAAAGATGGGGACAAGTGTGGTGAAACTGTCACCTACAATCACTTAAAAAGGAGATCATGTGCACACTAAGCCTGTTGCTCTGAAAGGCACAGATGGAATGTGTTAGAATATCATTTGAGTATTGGTGGGGGTTTTTTTGCTGCTTACAGTAAGTAATTACAAGCAAAGGTTTGCAAGTTGAAATTAAAGAATTTACAGGGTTGAAGAAGCCAATTTCTTACAGATTGCAAAGAATAGGAGACAATCTAAAAAAAGTCCCATTAAGACTTCTCAGTTAAACAAAAAAACAAAAACTCAGCCTTGTGGCAAAGATAGATTAAAGTTGTTATATTTCTACCCAAGCCTTTTGTTTCAGAGAGCCTCAGGGAAAGTGCCATTAATTTGAGAAAAAGAGGTGTGGGACAAGGGAGAAAAAAAATGTGGAGGATACATCCAGGCAAAAACTTAAGATGTGGTTCCTGCTACCTAGAACACCCTAGAAGTAAATAGATCTAAAGTCCACTAAGTTTTTAAGAGAGTTTTATTGCCAATGCAAAAACACAAGCTGGGCCTAAAGAAGCTTTTAACTGTTCAAGTCATAAAACATCCCAAGGGCTCAAAACTTGCATCAGTAGCAAGCAGGCTACAAAAGCTCCAAATGGGCAATTATGTGCATCTGAGATGTGGCCAGAGGAGAAATAAACAAGATAGAGCAACCTAGTGGGTGTTTCTCCTGGAGATCAGAGGGATGGTCTGATGACTTCAATCAAGGAACTTTCTTCACTGCCAGGGGACTTCATAATGCCTGTTCCCAGGATCCCATCTGCCAATGGATCAGACTAATGACTTTCATGCATCCTTCTCTTTTTAAATGGGAGTGTTTTTGTGTGACCATCTTATCACTCTTCCACCACAGCACATGAAACATATCTAGAGGTTTTCAACCAGATTTGGCAACATCTGGGGATGTTTTCTGGAGTCACAACTATGTGGTGGTGTTGAGGGTGGTGTAAGGAAGAGAAACAGGAGAAGAGGCTGCCACTGGCATCAGTGGGTAGAAGCCAAGTATGATGCTAAATATCCTACAGGAAACCCACTACATAAAGAACTATCCACACCCATTTGCCTCCTTGAATGTTGCTCTTTGGATTTAGATGAGATTATATGACTAAGTTCTACCCAGCAGAAAGTGAGAAGTGAAATGTGCTGCTTATTGGTTAGCAATTTTAAGAAAGTAGGTGGGTGGATCTTCTGCTATGCTGCCTATATAGACAAAACCTTAAAATTGATGGATCCGCAAAGTGGAAAGAGCCTGAGTATTTCATTCACCACCCACCAACCAGAAAACACTGCTTTAGAATGAACAATTATAGACTCAGCATCTACTTATTATAGTAGTCCTGCCTGTCTTAATTAAGATGGTACTTTAGAGTCTGTACTTTAAATAAGATAACATGTGAAGGCTTAAGACAAAATTGGCTGTCACTAGACATTTCTGCTCTATTCATTTGAGTATATCTTTTATTCAAATAAATGCTTAATGTACTTTGAATTGTGAAAATGCCATCTATAGACACAAGTAAACAGTATTGTCTTTGAGTTTATGGAGCTCACAGGCTGTTAAGGAAATAAGATGCTTAATATAACAGCCAACAATACAGGATAAAGAGTTCAGCAAACAGTTGTCTTTGAATGCCGTTGTTTTGTCCCTATGGCTTCTATACACAACGGTAATTATAAACTTACGTGCCAGCCATAATTTTTGCATATTAAACACAACCATTTCCTCTCTTATCCCACGTCGGTGAGAGAAAGGGACATTCTATGGAATAAGAAGAGAAATCATAGAGGAGAGAATCTGCTGCTTATTTAGGGAACACTTACCCAAAAGCAACTTACTTCGGAAGCTCTTCCTTATTACCTTGAAAGGATGGGGACAGGAATCCATGCTGAGTGGGCATGAAGGAACTATCATAGGCTAAAGTTCCAAAGAGAACATGAGATTTCCAAATTTTGAGAATGTGAGTGGCCCAGGGTAACTAGGATGAAGTTATGACAATACATGAGGCACAGCTGCTCCATTTGGCCAATAATCAGCAGAACAACAACAACAACAAACAAGTAGAAAACTGCAATCATTTTGCAGTTTTTAATAATTCCCATTTACTAGGCACTTAAAATGAGCTAAGGACTGTGATTAGAGCTTCATATGCAGTACATTACTTAAACCTCAATATGATTATCATTTATCATTCACTGCATTTTACAAAACAAGAAGATTGGGTTTCAGGAAAGGAAAATGATGCCAGAGTCACACGCCTAGTATAAAGTACTCCTGGGAGTCAAAGAGATCTCTGTGGCTCGAGAATATTTTGACCATGCAGTCCTCAATGGTGATCTGAAATGTCCTCAAGTAGAGATCTTTAGGCAGAAAACACAGTGTTGTGGAAAGAACACATGACAAGAATTGATTAGAATCTGTCCCTGCTAACTATTACTACATAACAAACTACCCTAACACTTAGTGACTTAAAAAATAATTTATTAATTTTTATTTTGCTCAGAATCTTGTGGGCAAGAAATTCAGGAAGGACTCACTTAGGCAGTTTGAATTTGAACCATGGGGCATCATCTTCTGGCTGGGGTGGAGGACTCACTGTGAAGGTATCTCTATGCACATATCTGGCACCCTGGCATTCTTTTGGCCTCTCTCTCTCTCTCTCTCTCTCTCTCTCTCACTACATTGCATTTCCACACTAGTTTATGGCTTTCATAGCATGGGCATCTCAGGACAGACACAATTCTTATAAGGTTGCTGGCTTCCAAGGAAGAGACATATGAAACTTCCAGGATAGCTCAGGGCTATGTTCAAAACAGCCATAGCATCACTTCCCCCATATTTATAAGTCAAAGAAGTAACAGAAGCTGCCTAGATTCCTCCTGGAAGAGGAGTGGCCAGGCCACACTGCAGAGGAACATGAGAAGTGGGAGACAATATGGCCGCCATCTTCCGCAAAGACAACCCTGCCTCACCGTCAAGCAATCACCAGAAAACAGGGCAGTAGGACACATGAGAAACAAGAACAGTATAGGGGGATCACCAGATTAAAAATAAAGGTTTTCCTGACCAAAGTAACTTCCTATCCAGCAATGCCAGGACAATGCCAGCAAACACAAAGGGAAAAAGATAGAAGGCTAGTTTCAAAAGCAAAAGTGGTTATTAAAGGTAGGAAGACCTGTACTTCAGAAAGTAGGCTTAAGGGAAGTCACTTGAATGTACTAATTATATTAGCATCCACATGCCAAACCTTGTTTTAGGTGTTGGGGATACAAAGATTATAAAACACAGTTCCTTACTTCCAGAAGCTCATAGTGCAAAGGGAGTATTATGACCCGTTTAATCAATATTTTCTATCAAAGCTTTTTCTACTCAAAGCTGCAATTGAGAAATAGAGAAAGAGGAAGCAAAAAGGAATCAGGACAGAGAGAATTTTTGCCGTAGAAAACCTGGGTTAAGACTGTGCTGATTCCTTGGTCAATTAAGATCATGTCTTAAGTGTAAATTCCACCTAAATTAAATGTAATTTAAACACTCATATATTTGAAAATTCAGGAGTGGGCAAAATGTGGTATTTACAGCACCACTCATTCTTCTCTTCACTAGTACCATGTCTTTTTGAAGCCATGTGTGGCTTTAATTCTCTTTTCAATATGGTACTCCAGGTAGCCATTACTAATCTACCAAGCTACTATGCAAGAAGAGATCTACTTTCCATCAGGTTGGTGTGAAGAATTTCTCAATTAAAGCTTTTGAGCCTAAACTTTGAGGTGACAACTGAATCACTAAAGACAAGTCCCCATTCATTTAGTGTATTGGTCTTCTTAGAAAATCACATGGGGATCTTTAAAAAATCCTGTTGCCCAACTGTATCACAGACCAATTAAATATAAATCACTAGGAAGCAACATGTTTTTTTAAAGTTCTGGAGACAATGTATGCAGCCAAGGTTGTGACCCCTTGTACCTAAATAAGTAATGCATCCTCAGATTTCTGTGCACAAACACACTAATTATACAGCAGGCTCCCAAAGCGGGACATTTGCTGATTAAGGCATTGCCAGATGACTGGGTTTTATTCCCAGTTGGTTTAATCTTTCAACCCATCTCCAGATGTAGAATATCTCACATTTGCTTCCATGTTTATATGCTGATAAAACCTCAGAATTAATCAGTACATTACAATGACAATTTTGTTGTGTTCTTGATCCTGTTAATTTTTCATTTCACTTTAAACAGTCTAGAGCAGCAAGTAGTTTTTAAAGTATAATAATAATGGAGAAAGGAGTGGAAGACTGTTTTGTTTTTCCTCTGGCTTACTTGAAATATTGACATTATTGGAAAAAGTCACCAAAACAAAAACACCAGATAATAAAAATGCCCCCATTAGAAAGGAATTTATCACATCAAAATTAATGATTTTCAGCCAGTAACAATGCCACTCTTTTGCTGTCAAGTTAACTCAATTTCAATTTAACCGAGCCACTCTATCATCTGAATCAGAGTAACAGACAGAGATGAATTAAGGCGATTCAGAGGCTGCGTATACTATGTGCCCTGGATAAGAATCAATCCTGGGGAATGTTTTTATCTCTTAATATTCTCCTCTCTCTCTCTCTCTCTCTCTCTCTCTCTCTCTGTCTCATGCTTCTTTAAGAATTTTCTTTCTTAATTGCAATGATGAAGGTGTCATTAAACTTACACAGTGTCGGTGATGTTCATTTTATTTGTCAAAAAAATATGAAACATAGAAATATCACTTTCAAGGGTACAGTTATGGGGTCTGGATTCCACTCAGTATAATCTTTCCTTCTGCCTTTTCATGCATCCTATGGCTATTTTAACAGATAATAGAAGTACCTCTAATTCTTTATGACATTAGAAAGCTTACAGTCACTATATAAAAACAGTTCCATGTTTTCTTCTGTTTTGTGAGAAGAGCAAAACAAGGGTGAATGGGTTCACAGGAAACTCAACTTAGCCTTGATTGGGATAATGATTGGGAAATCATTTCCTGGAAATGTAGACATGGAGGCACTCTTGGGCCATAGGGATACAAAGATGAGTAAGACATGGTCCCTATGCTCAAAAGCAAGTGTAGTACAGCTTGATAAATCTGACCACAATCCCCTGGCAAGAGCTATGGAGGTCAAAGAACATGAGACTAGTAACCTTCTGAAGACTTGTTTTTCCTTACTTCCCAGCTTGTACACCAGGGCCAAGCTGTGAGGCCAGTTCCCATACTTTGGGTACACTTGGACTCGTCTTTTTTCAAATTTCTTTTTTTTTTTAAATACCAGTGTAGTTAGCACACAGAGGTATATTTATTTCAGATGCACAATATAGTGATTCAACAATTCCAAATATTATTCAGTGCTCATCAAGATAAATGTACCCTTAATCCCCATCACCTATTTCACCCATGCCTCCACCCATCATCCCTCTGGTACCATATGTTTGTTTTCAATACTTAATAGTCTGTTTCTTGGTTTGTCTTCTTTTTACTTTGTTTATTTTGTTTCTTAAATTCTACCTATGAATGAAATAATATGGTATTTGTCTTTCTCTGACTGACTTATTTCACTTAGCATTATACCCTCTAGGTCCATTCATGATCTATGTTGTTGCAAATGTTAAGATTTCATTCTTTTTTATGGCTAAATAATATTTCATTGTGTGTGTGTCACATCTTCTTTATCCATTCACCTATTGATATACACTTGGGCGGCTTCCATAATTTGACTATTATAAATAATGCTGCAATGAACATAAGGGTGCATGTATCCCTTCAAATTAGTGTGTTTGTATTCTTTGGGACTTGCATTCATGTCTTATGTCCACAACCAGTGAGTATCTTGAGAATAGTCTACCTTTTTTTCTATAACTTGAATAAATTTTACAGTTCTCACGTGGCTCAGTCTTGTACAGAAATGCATTTGAGAAAGTCTTAGTAGTCTAAGAGCAAAAAAAAGATGAAAAGAAATCTCATTCTTTGTTGTGTCTTCCCAAGACCATCCAAGGGGGCCTGTTCATAAGCCACAGCAAGCCTTCTCCAAGTCTCTCTCCTTCCATCCCAAGGATCTCACATCTCACCCCTGCTCTAGTGCCAAAAACACTTCCCTCCTAATTTGTCCCTTTCTCTATATTCTCTCTTTCCAGCCTTTCTCTCTCCCATCTTTTCCTCTATTTCTATTTCTATAATTGCTTTAGTATCCTTCCTATTTCTTAACTTCTCTGGTTTTCTTTGAGCTTTAGGCAGAGAAACTTGTCTTTTTCTCTTGCCCTTCTAATCTCATTTCTCTATCTCCCTAGTCTCCTATTCAGTTTAATAAAAAAAAAAAAAATCAGGGAAATGGGCAGGCAAATACAGAAGAGAGCAAGAAAAGAAATTCTGGAGATGCTCACACTTTGATCAGATAAATGCATTTCCATCTCATCTCTGAATCTTAAAAGCTCAGAACAGTATTTTTCAAAAACCTGGTTTTCAGATCACCTAGATAAATATTACCTGAAGGGCCAGTTAAAATTACAGATTCTCAGATTTCTTGGTTTGAAATCCCACCTCAGTCCTATTGATTAAAAACTCTGGGGGAAGAGCCAAGCCGTCTGAATTTTAATAAACGCCCAGAAGGGTTTTTAAACAATTTGAGAATCTCTGCCATAGGAATGTGAAGGAGTCGGCATGATTGAAGACTGGAGTTTCCAGGGAAGTCTGCATGGAACATACGGCTTTTTAGTCAAGTCTAGACTAGTGAGTAGGATTTCGATAAGTGGAAGGTACAATGGAGGTTACAAAGATATTCCAGGGGATTACAAGAAGTAGAGAGGAAAACAATGTAGTGATTAGACAATGTAAGTTCTTCCAGGAGTGAGTGTGTGTGTGTGTGTGTGTGTGTGTGTGTGTGTGTGTGGCAGGGCCAGACAAACAGATTCTCTGTGACTGAGATAAATCATACAGCTTAAGTGTCCAGTGTCTTTTACACAATGCATGTTTATCTTCAATTTTCTGGCCCTAACTTATAAAATATCCTTGTTTATTACCTAAAAATGATTCTTGTTTCTAGTATCTTTGTCATTGTTTGTGAATGATTTCCAAATGTTTGCATACACACACACACACACACACACACACACACACAAACACATTTCCAAATGTTTGTTTCTCTTGTATATTGAATGGCTAAAATTCTAGTTTGACAATAACTATTGGTATTCTCATTTATCTAGATTATGTGATAAGCTTAGGTAAGAATGTGAACAACTTTAATGGCTCTAACTCATGCTCTGCTAATGTGAAGAAGGTTTACCTGAATGGCCTCTCCTGCTGGAACCAGCTGTAACAATATGAGGGATTTTAAAAGATATTTAAGCTGTATATAATGTCCTGAGAATCAAAAAAAGGGTTTAAGAAGATGAAGACCATCCTAAAGATCAGAATATCAGAACACCTGCAGTGTGGACTTAGATTAGATTTCTAATTTCTCTAGTTTTGTCTTTGGTCAAATTGGAATGAGAATAGTAGTTACATCAGAATATTCTGTGAGGATTAAATGTTATTATATGTAAATCCCTGGCACATTGTTGAACATGGTAAACATTCAACAAGAGATAGTTATCACTCACTATTTAGCCCTTTGTCTGTATGCTCATTTATTAATGACCTTTAATGTAATTAATGTAATAGGATGTTAGGGATCAAATGTTCATAAAGGTTTTGCATAGTGGTTTATAGGATAGTCTTGCAATTAGGCTGTTTGACTTCAAATCCCTCCAGACTAGAACAGTATCAGTTAAGCGGATCACTTTCTTTCTTCCCCAACATCAAAAGGGGGTTAAAAATAGCACTTTCTTCACAAGATTGTTTTAAGGATTTAATTAGATAATCCATAGAATTCATTTAGAATAGTGCCTTAATAATTGTCAGCTATGATTATTATCACTGTATAAACAAATGTTTAGATGATATCATCTATATTTTGCATTAAATCCTGATGAAGAAGAGATCAAAATATAAATCTAAAACTTACAAGACATTACTTCGTTACAAATATAGAATGATTATATGATAGTGATTTATTTATGAAGGAATCAGTAAGATGGTAAATCTGAGCCTAAGATCATGTAAGGAACTGAGTATTTATTTATAAGTGTTAAAAAAATCAATGTTAGATTGCTAGGAAAACTGGTTACTGTCCTAGAGGGCAATAAAAGTGTAACATTTTGATTTATCTTTTCTACCATACAGAAATCCACAAGTAAACATTTATGTTTATAGTGTCTAGGTCTGATGAATTTGTAAATAATTAATATAATTATTATTAATAGTTCTTGGATGGGTCTATCAAACAGTGCAGTAGCATGACTTTCAGTGGACATATTATAAATAATTTTGCTTTATATCTAAGCTGCAAAAGTTTTTCCTTAACAAATATAAGGTATAGCTACAGTGGTAATTAGGCTATAAATAGCTTCAAATAGAAATCTTATCTTCTATATTTTGAGTATTTTTTGAAGTATTTATTCAATAACACTTATTAGATATCTATTATGGGTCTCTATACTAGATGCTAAGCATAATGGGATAATATAGAAATGGTCTCTGATCTTGAAAGATTCACAAAGTGGATAAATTCAGTACACTCTTGTTGGTTGATGAAAAAGATGTGGACTCCATTTATCAAGGTTTTTAAAAGCCCAGATTCTGAAGTCAGTTTGCCTGGATTGGCATACTTTCTGGCTGTGTGGCCTTGGGAAGTTTCTTTCTCCTCCTCAGTTTCAGTTGCCTCAATTATAAACAGATGATAATAATAATAGCTCATAAAATGTGTACTATTAAATGAGTTGATACTAAGAAAAGTGGCTGGCACATAGTAAGTGTACAATAAATGTTAGTGAGCATTATCATTACTACAATACTATTGTGAATTGTGTAACTGGATTTCAAGGACAAAACTTGCCTGATCCTAAAATCTTAACAAAAGACTCACACAATGCCTGGCTAATGAAAGATAATAAATATTAGAGAATGTGTGAATAAATGAATGAGTGAGTGAATGAATGAATGGATGCTGATCTTTTGGTAATGCCAACAAATACAATGACCTATTTCCCTCCTCTCCATGTGACAATTGCCCAATATAGATAGTGTGCAATTGTTAAAACTTCACCACCTTTCATTTCTTCAATCTTAACTTCAGTAGTTAGCTTAACACAGTTAGTGTATGCGTAGACCTAGCATCCTATGACTTGCAAAAAATTATTGGAAATTGAGTTCCAAACAAATTACCAAGCTGAGAGTTAATTATAAGAAATAGAGATACCGAATAAAATTGTTCTCTAAATGTTGTTTACTTTTCAGCTTATTGTTTGTTATAACCTTCTTATCCTTCTTCCAATTATCAGCAGAAACCACATTCCCTGAAACAATCCAATTGGCTTTCAAACTACAGAAGCCTGAGTCTGCAGAGCTTATGTTGCTCTAAGAGGGTGTGTGCTATTATAAATGCATCCTAAGAGTTGAAAACATTCTTTGATTCCAGGTCTCTTTTTTTTTCCTTCCTAAGTTTATCAAACCCCGCCCCCCCCAACTGTCAGCAGCAATGCTAAGGCTGAGTGGGCCAGATGAAAGGACCATTGCTTTTGAGTCAGAACACACTAGAACACGATGTGTAGGAAGAACAAATCAATCTTTGCTATTTAGGGTCGTGCCCATAACATCCATACAAAAGTAGCTGAATCCAGTTTTTCTGATCTGAACACTATAATGAAAAAGAAACAATACTTATTTCTAGCAATCACCACCTAGATGATCCCCTTTCCTATTGCCACTAGGAAATGTTAAAACCTCTATTACTGTATATATTATAAGAATTTTGTGATTATTGACTTGAACTCACTTCCTCATAGCATCTGAGACATGAGGCAGCAGCTCTTACCATGCCTTACAGGTGGAGTTTACCCACCTCCAGGCTGGTTCGAAGCTGTTTCCCACACCTCTAGGGCTCTTTCTTTACCAAGTTGAAACCTTCATATCCTTTTTATAATGGAGTTTATTTTATTTATTGTTGAGAGAGAAAGAGAGCACAAATGGGAGGGGGAGAGAGAGAGAGAGAGAGAATGAGAATCTCAAGCAGTCTCCATGCCACCAGTGCAGAGCTTGACGTAGGGCTCCATCTTATGAACCATGATATCATGACCTAAACCAAAATCCAGTCAGATGCTTAACCAACTGAGCCACCTACGTGCCTGGAAACCTTTTTAACATTTCTTTAAAAAAAATTTTAATGTTTATTTTTGAGAGAGAGAGAGAGAGCACGAAGAGGGGAGGGGCAGAGAGAGAGGGAGACAGAGAATCTGAAGCAGGCTCCAGGCTCTGCAGTGTCAACACAGAGCCTGACGTGGGGCGGAACTCAAACCGTGAGATCATGACCTGAACTTTTAACAGATCCTTAACTGAATCAGCCACCCAGGGCACCCCCCTTTTAGACATTTCTTCAAGCCTCACTCTACCTGACACAATCCCTCCCTCCTTGGCTCCCTCCAAGTAATTACAGTGTTGCCACATTTGAGCCCCACCACCAGCTGTTTCATATCGCCCCGGAATTTTTCCACATTGCTGGTCATATGCTACATCATGATGTCTTCTTTCATACACTCCATGATGTTCAGTGCTATACACAGACTAAAAGCTCTACAAAATTTTTTTCAAATTGAATTCGCTCACATCTCATAAACTAGTATCTTCCAGCAACTGCAGTTGAAAGTGCCTTGTGTAAAATTGAAATTTCAGGCATAAGAATGCCTAGAATATTTGATCATGGTAGTAAAGCCAGTAATAGATTCCTTTCACTTTCAAAAATCTTAAAAAAAAAAACAACAACAACTAGTGACCAAATTGAAAATGTTGACTCATGGTTCAACTATAAAACAAAACTAAGATTATTACTTTTTAAACATCTGCTCCTCTGCCCCTTTCTTCCCACCCAGAGTTACTTCATTGCTCAGGTGTACTTAATGCAAAAGTTTGTTTCTTTCTCTCTCTCTTTTTTTTCAAATTTTTAATTTATTTTTTATTTTAGTTATTTATTTTTGAGTGGTTCTCTTTTTTTATATTAAATATAATTTATTATCAAATTGGTTTCCTACAACACCCAGTGCTCATCCCAACAGGTGCCCTCCTCAATGCCCATCACCCACTTTCCCCTCTCCCCTACCCCCATCAACTATCAGTTTGTTCTCAGTATTTAAGAGTCTCTTATGGTTTGCCTCCCTCCCTCTCTGTAACTTTTTTTTTCCTATTCCCCTCCCCCATGGTCTTCTGTTAAGTTTCTCAGTATCCACATATGAGTAAAAATATATGGTTCAAAATTTTAACTTAGAAGATACCCTTTTAGAATCTATTTGACAGACATAAAATCATATTGCTATGCTTTTCAAAGAGAGAGAAAACTGATTGATATATCCCTTGTATTTTCTGAAATCTTTTTTATCTGTTGTCTATTTATGTAAAAATCAGGGTCCTTTTCATTGTAACCTTCCTCTTCTTTTCCCCCTTCCCTCCGTGAAATTTGATGGCTATAGTTCTTTTCAATAGTCTTACCTTTCTTGGAGCAAAACTAGCCCCAATAAGATATTTTTACCCATAGAGACTCAAAATAAGTAAATTAATAAATAAAAAATGAAGGAAAATGAAAGGAGAGGAAAAAAGACTAAGCCGCTTGGAACAACTGTTTTCTGAGGTCTTCCTGGAGGTATCTTAAACCCCACAACTGATAAGAAAATCACTACAGAAACCAAGAGCATAGCACTTCATCTCATCGGCAATGTATGAGAGCTCCAAGCCACAGCTATAAAAATAGCAGACATTTTGCAGTAATATGCATGTCTGGGCCACGGCAGATACCACCTGTGGTCCCCTATAATAGAAATAGACAGATAAAATCACCATCACATTACTACTTTAAAATATACTAAAAAACAAGTCTTAGAGTATTTAAATATTAACCCATAAATGCATGATCAGGCCTAGATGAGAATAAACACTTCAAGGGCAGACTACTGCTGGTTGCTGCTACTTAAGTTGTGATAATGGAAATACTTGATTCGATTTACACAGTGCCTCAGAGGGCATGCGCACTTTAATATATCTTGTTGGATCTTACCATGTTTACACTGGAAAGTTACATCATTGCCAGAATAAAATGCCCCAAATGTAAAACACTGATATCTCATTGGAAGTGACTATCTTCTCAGAGGCTTGGAGGGTGGTAAATGAATTTCCAGGACTACAGACTGGTAGAGGAAGAAGAAATCACTCAGAGGAAGGAGGGGGAGAAAAAGAGAGGACAATAATGGACTTTATAAGAGATGAGGTTGACACATAGAAGTAAAGAGTAGATAGGCAAGAGAGAAGAGACTGTTGGGTTAGGCATAAACAGAAGGGAAAAGTCAGAGAAGAATGAAAGGATATGTTGTAGACAATTAATTAGTTACATTGGAGTGAATTTAGAAAGCTAAATAGTTTCCAAATCCACCATGATTTTATTTTCTAATAGCCCTGTTATTATTATCTCCATAATGAGGAATAGCTGTGAATGACCAGATAGTTCCAAGTCTGACTTCTTATTGTGTCCTGAGAAGTGCTATATTGTGTTTGGGGCCAGTTACAGACCTCTATTCCTGAGAGTGTAGTTAGAAAAGACAGGACTTGTACAGAAAGTACTAGTAACCTTTAATTTTAGTATTTGGACACAGGGAGTTCCAGAATATGGCATGGTCTATTTTAAAGGTTTAAAATAATGGCAGATTGGAGCACCTGGGTGGCTCAGTTGGTTAAGTGACTAACTTCATTTCAGGTCATGATCTCATGGTTTGTGAGTTTGAGCCCTGCTTTGGGCTCTGCTAACAGTTTAGAGACAGGAGGCTGTTTCGGGTTCTATGTCTCCCTCTCTCTCTGCCCTCCATCCCCCTTTCTCTCTCTCTCTGTCTCTGTCTCTCTCTCTCTCAAAACTAAGTAAACATTAAATTTTTTTAATTAAAGAAATTTTAAATCATGGCAGATTTGAGGACACAAGATTCCCTTGAGAAACTGGCATCAAAAAAGTCTTTTTCTAAGCCTTTTTGTTAGGTAGGTTTCCTTCTTAAAGGAAGGAAGAATAGGATAAAACTAGAAAAGTTTCACAGGTGTCCATTACTTTTTAAAGTTTATTTATTTTGAGAGGAGGGAGGGGAAGAAAGAGAGGGAGAGAAACCCAAGCAAACTCCACATTGTCAGTTCAGAACCCAGTGCAGGGCTTAAACTCATGAAACGTGAGATCATGACCTAAGCTGAAATCAAGAGTTGGACACTTAACCAACTGAGCCACCCAGGCACCCCACCAATGAGTTTTATACTTTTACATGCTTTCATGTGGCTGTTTGGTGTACCTTAGTTTCAACTTGAAGAATGCACTTTATTTACATTTAAAAATAAGAAAGCTCTCAAATTAACAACCTAACTTTACACCACAAGGAACTAGAAAAAGAAGAACAGACTAAATCTTAACTTAGGAGAGGAAGGAAACAGTAAAGATCAAAGAAGAAATAAGTGAAATGCAGACTATAAAAGCAAAACAAAAAAATCAAGGAAACAAAAAGTTGTTTTTAAAAGTTAAATACAATTAACAAATCTTTGTTAGACTAAGAAAAAAGAAAACTATAATAAAAGAAATAATAAATTAAAAAAAGACATTACAACTGACGCCACAGAAATAGAAAGGATTATAAGAGACCAAAAAAGGTGATAACCTAGAAGAAATCAATACATTCCTGGTGATATTCAACCTATCAACAGTGAATCATGAAGAAAGAGAAAATCTGGGGTGCCTGGGTGGCTCAGTCAGTTAAACATCTGATCTTGGCTTAGGTCATGGGTTCATGGGTTCTAGCCCTACATTGGGCTCTGTGCTGACAGCTCAGACCCTGGGGCCTGCTTCATATTCTCTGTCTCCCTCTCTCTCAGCCCCTTCCCCACTCATGCTCTGTCTCTCTCTGTCTCTCAAAAAATGAATAAACATTAAAAAAAATTTTTTTAAATAGAAAATCTGAACATATCAATAACAAGTATGAACAATGAAACAGTAATAAAAGCCTTCCAACAACATCAAAAAATAGTAGGACCAGATGGTCTCCCTGGTGAATTCTATCAAATAATTAAAGAAGAATTAATAATAATCCTTCTCAAAATCTTCTTTAAAAATTGAAGAGGAAGGTATACTCCCAAAGTCATTTTACTAAGTCAGCATTATCCTCATTTCAAAGCCAGATAAAGACACTATAAGAAAATAACATTACAGACCAAAATCCTTGATGGACAGAAAAATCCTCAATAAAATACTAGTGCACCAAATTCAACATCACATTAAAAGAATCAGACACCATGATCAAGTGGGATTTATTTTTAGGATGCAAGGATGGTTTGACATATGCAAATTAATAAGTGTGATTTAACATACTAACATAACAAAGGATAAAAATCATATAGTCACCTCAATAGAGCAGAAAAAGCATTCAACAAAATCGAACACAGTTTTATCATACAAACACTCAACAGACTATGTTTAGGTGGAATTTACCTCCACATAATAAAGACCATATAAGAAAAACCCACAACTAACATTACAATCAATGGTAAACCACTCAAATATTTTTCTCTAAGATCTGAAACAAAATCTTGATTCCCATGCTTGTTAATTCTTTTCAACATAGTCCTGGAATTCCTAGCCAGTGTAATTAGGCAAGAAAAAGGTCTCCACAACAACAAATAAAAAAAAATTATTAAAATAAACCAGTAAATTTGCAGTTTACAAAATCAACATATAAAAATCAGTTTCATGTCTATACGCTAAGAATAAACTATCCAAAAAGGCAATTAAGAAAATGCTTAATTTATAGTAGCATCTAAAATAAAAAAAATACTTAGGAACAAATTTAACCAAGAAGATGAAAGATATGTACACTGAAAATGATAAAACATTGATGAAAGAAATTAAAACACAAATGAGAAGACACTCCATGTTCATGAATTGAATAAATTATTATTAAAATATCTGTGCTATCAAAGTGACCGAAAGATGCAATGTTATCCCAATCAAAATTTCAATGGCATTATTCACAGAAATAGAAAAAAAATCCTAAATATCATAAAGAACCACAAAGACTCCAAATAGACAAAGTAACCCTGAGAAACAAATACAGAGGTGGGGCCACCAACTTCTTGATTTGAAAAAAATATTATAAAGCTACAGTAATGAAAACAATATGCAATGGCATAAAGGCAGACATATAGACCAATAGAATAGAAAGAGAGCCCCCATATAAATCTACACATATATGGTCAATTGATCTTCCACAAAGATGCCAAGAACACACAATGGGGAGAGGATAGTTTCTTCAATAAATGGTATTGGAAAAATTGGATAGTGATATACAAAAGAATGAAGTTGGACCCCTATCTTACATCGTAGAAAATAATTAAACTCAAAATGGATGAAACACTTAAATGTAAGAACTAAAATTGTAAAGCTCTTAGATGAAAAAATAGGGAGAAATCTAAACTTCGGTCTTAGCAATGATTTCTTGCATATGATACCAGTAACACAGGCAACAAAAGCAAAAATAGACAAGTGGGATAACATCAAACTAAAAAGCTTCTGCACAGTAAAGAAAACAACAAAATGAAAAGGCAACCTAAAAAATAGGAGAAAAATTTGCACACTATGTATATAATAAGGGTCTGATATCCAAAATATACAAGCAATTCCTACAACTCAAGAGCAATTAATAAATTAATTAATTAAAAATAGGCAAAGGACTTGAACAGACACTTCTCCAAAGAAGACATAAAAATTGCCAACTGGTATATGAAAAATTGCTCAATTTAACTAATCATCATGGAAATGCGAATCAAAACCACAGTGATATATGACTTCACCTGTTATATTAGCTATTATCAAAACAAAAAAAATCTAAAAGATAAAAAACAATGGTGAGGAGGTAGAGAAATTGGAACCCTTGTATACTACTGTATGGGAAAGTAAAATGTTGCAAGCTGCTATTGGGAAACAGTATGGAGATTCCTCAAAAGATTAAAATTATAACTCCATATGATCCAGAAATCCCACTTCTGGGGATATATCCAAAATAATTGAAATTATTACGTCAAAGAGATATCTGCACCACCACCAAAGAGATATCTGCACCAGCATTATTCACATTAGCCAAAATAGGGAAACAATCCAAATGTCCATTAACAGTTGAACGGATAAAGAAAATAATGTATAATCACACAACAGAATACTACCCAGCTTCAACAAAGAAAACAATCCTGCCATTTGTGATATCATATAGTGACCTGAAGGACATTATATTAAGTGAAATAAGTCAGTCATAGAAGAACGTCTATTTCATGATTCCAATTAGGAAGTAGCTAAAATAGGCAGACTCATAGAAGAAAAAAGAGAATGGTGGTTTTCAGTAGCTGGGAGGAGAGAGAAAAATGAATTGTTGTTCAATGAATATGAAGTTTTAGTTGTGCAAGATGAATAAGTTCTGTAGATCTGTTGTACAACAGTACCTATATTACTATCACTATCAATATCTGTATCCATACTGCATTGATCACTTAAAAATTTGTTAAGAGGGTAGATCCCATATTAAGTGTTCTTACCACAAACGTATACAAATACACACACCCACAAACAAAATAACAAACGAAAGAAAACCAAGAGACACAAGGAACTTCTGGTGGTGATGTATATATCTATTACCTTGACTGGTGACAATTTCACAGTGTATGCATATTTCCAAACACATCAAATTGTGTACATTGGGTATATGCAGTTTTTATTATCAATTATACCTCAACAAAGCTGCTTTAAATGTAAAGATAAAAATATTTTCTAACAAAGGATCCTGCAAATTATGTATCTTGTGCTGCTGGAATCATATTCCTTTTCCTGCACTCTCTAGCTGAATGGACAATGTACTTCATATTGTTCAACTTCATCTCCTCATGTTTGAAGTGGTAATAGTGATAGCTCATTGTATTGCTGGGAAGATTCAGTGAGATCATGTATGCAAAGCACTTATCAATGTGCCTGACAAATAATAAGTGTGCAATGTAGGTTGTCTTTTGTTATTATTATTTCTAGTTATGTTGGAAGGTGAATAGCACAAGGGAGTTCTTTCCATCAGCTATTTCCAAAGTCATGAAGGCAGATTGCATCTATACTTACAGCCACATCATTCCCAAGTCAAGGAGTTTTGGCAGCAGTATAAAGAATATATGATCTAGGTCATAAGGTAAATCCCTCTTCCTCAGTGGCCTTTTAGACTCTCAGTGCATGAAATATGTCCTAGGCTTTCCTCCTCAACTTTCCAGGGGTAATGGCACCCACATTCTGAGCCAGGTGAATCCCTGACTGTCAGTGCTACCCTGGTTTATCACCTCTCTCCACCAACTTTAAACAGCATCACACTTGCATCTGTATCTCTGAGCTTAGAATTTGCTGTGCCCTGATTTGGGGTGAGAAATTTCCTCTCTGAGGATTTAATATTTAAAACTTATGTTTCTTTTTTTCATTTGTTTTTATTGGAAGACAAATTTGCACCATATTCTCTGAAAATTTCCAGATGCCTCTACTGTGACCTGTCTTTATCTTAACCTTGTGCTCACTCACCTCCAAAGTAAAATCAGCACATAGAGGATCCTAGCACTCAAGCCTCTGCTTCCTTTTCCAAGCCTTCCAAGCTACACACCCTCTTTTCTCCCCATGTGAGCTAGAGCTCATAGGACTGTTGCCTAGCTGCAAGGAGTCCTGGAAACACAGGAGCATCTTTAAGATATTTGAAACATAATAAGAAAATTCAACTGTTTGATTTGAGAAAAAATTGGCCCAGCAGTCAACATAAAAGGATGGTAGGAAACACTGAAAAGAGACAGGCAGTAAGTTAGAGGAGAAATACAAAAATAAAAAATAAAATGATACAGGATATTATTATTTCAGCTTTGCCCTAGCTTTATCTGACAACTCTCAAAAAAGAATACTAATGTAAGACAATGGAAGTAGCTGAATAACTTCAAGTGTTCTTTTTTTCTTTGTGGAATAGTCGCAAAAGGAAAATTACTTTTGATTATATAGCTCTGTCAGAATCTACTTTCTTATTTGGGGGTTGATACTTACACCACATTCAAAGTGTGCTGGTATAAGGATTTATGGAACAGGAACAAAAGAATAAAGGTGTTTAGAAATAATCTCCTGGGCCAACAGAGAATTTCTTCAGTCATAGGCATCCCAACTACATACTGGGCTCCATACTGGGAGTTGGGGCTGGGAGGCCATTAGGGGAACAATATATTACAGGTCTAAGTAAAATTAAATTACTGTACTATGATGAAAACAAGTCCCCTCCATCATCATCTCTCTTTGCTCTGGGATAATTTATAGGTGAACGTGATTTCTTTTGATTCCATAAAGTTATTTGAAAAGTTGTGTGAAACTACTTAAGGGCAATCTAATGAATGCCAATGGTTAAAGTACACAGAAAATAGTTTAAATACTATTGCGACTTTAATTTCCTAACACTAGGATTTGAAGAAACACAGTATAATTTAGAATACTTTCAACAATTTCACTTAACCTTTGAGTCTGCCCACATGTGATGTTCTGATCATTTTTCTATGTAGCTGAATGCGCATAAAAGACCCACTTTCTTCTCTCTTTCAGGCATCTGGATTTCACAGGAGCTACACCATTGACTCTCCATAGTCTCCAACTTGCCGACTCACCCTGCAGATCTTGGAACTTGCCCACCTCCATACACATGTAAGCCAATTTCTTGTAATAAATCTCTTTCTGTGTATGCACATCCCATTGATTCTGTTTCTCTGAAGAATTCTGAGTTATTGCCCCTTTCATTTGGATAAAACAATGGGACATGTTACCTAAACAAGAGGCACAGATTTTAACACCCTGACTTGGACATTCCTTTGGTAAAATTATTTTTTTACTTCAAGTTAACATATATTTTCTTTTCACTAAAGAAAAACAAACAAAAAATAAAACTAGCAATGCTCTATACGGAAAGGAATTTCATACGGCCCTGTAGTCATCTGTTGAGCACAAAACCAGCCTTTAGTGGATTACTAGATGGACATATGTAGCCACCAACAGAAGGTATCCCAGTTAGTAAGAGGGGCCATAATGATTATTTTTCTGTTGCTTGTCTCATTTTTACAAAGGAAACTTAGAAACATCCTCTCTGAGACAGAATATATGTGTGTGGGGGGATGGTTTAGGAGGATGAGGTTCCTACACAGATTATATGTACAAATCTCTTCCCTGATTTTCCATGGACCCTATTTTATAAAACTCTGCCTTAAATATCTTTATACCTATGTCTGTCAGTGACTAATTTTCAGTCTTCTCCAAAACCAGGTCGAGATCTCATTATCAGAAACTGGCCATTTCAAAGTTTTATAAAATAAGGTTTCTTTCTCCACCCCCCCCCCCCCACCCTGGGATAGGAATCTTAAAACTGTGTTCTAGTATATCTCCTCAAGAAGATGCACTTTCAATCAAAGAGGAGACCTCAGAAAAAGGAAGAAAGAAAAGTTCAAGTTTCTCTGCTTCTAAACCCTAAACTTAATACACCTTTATTTTTCCTCCAGCTATCACCGAAAAGGCATGGGTGTGTGCACACAGCAGCTGTATAACCTCTCAGTAGATTTCTGTGAATGAACAAGCAAAGTTCAGAAAGGTTAAGACTTTAAATGATATCCCAAGTTAGAAGTCACACAGAACCTGACCAAATTATCATATCTCTAAACCCGCCTTATAGTTGGAAAGCTAGAAAATGCCAAGAAAACTCTTTCCCACAATGGTATTTGATCCTTATTGGCTCTCTGGTGCAGGCAGAACACTGTAACAGGAGTCAGAAGTCCTGTTTTCCAGTCCCAAACCTATAAACCTAAACAAAAGGATAAACCAAAATAGTGATTTAAAAAATAATTGCAGTACCTCTTTCTTTAAATAAAACTTCATACCAGAATTCAGAATAGAAAACAGATTAAAGTGGCAGTCATTTATAGACTTCCCATAGCCTTTATGATGATTCCCCCAAACAATCAGTGAACAGTCTATAAACCAATAATCTTCATTTAGAAAGGTTCTGGTCTAACTGAATGTCCCTGGTCCCTTTTCATATAGTATGGATTCCTGGGCTCCATTTAGATCATCTGATTCAGAGTCAGAAAAGTATACCTTCCACTAGCCGTTAGGTAATTATTAAGATGCTCAGTTGGCTGGTATGGATCAGCATTGAAAATGACAACAGCCAGATACATAAGGTATAATTCCCTCTCCACAGTATCATATTATTATTATTAGCTTCAAGTTACCATATTTCTAACAGATGGCTTGTAAATTGTGCCATGATTCCACCTGGGTCACACATGCTTATGTAATAACAGGAAAATACTGAATTATTTGCAAGAAATTTCCAATCTTAGTTTCCTCGCAAAAGCTTCTCCTATTCACATCAAGAATTTTTCATTGGTTCTTTCGAATGATGGTATCTCTTCTGAGAAAATAAGAGGGGCCTCAAAAATGCATCCCATACATAGAAGAAATGTACCTATGGAGTCATTAATCCAGGGATTATTGCCAAGGTATTGAGAACTCATTTCAGCGAGAGAGTGAATCCAAAAAAAATTCCACTGTCCCACCTTTCAAAAAGGAAGTAATACATGTAAAGGAAGTGGTGTGATCCCCGGTATATAATAGGCATTCAGTGAAGTTGAGCTATGACTTTTACTATTTGTTGTCATTATTGAAAGTAATTTAAGACATTTCCAGGTTGTGTAGGTCTGGAAAACTATCTAGACAAATAAGATGTGTGTGTGTGTGTGTGTGTGTGTGTGTGTGTGTGTGTGTGTGTGACAAGCATTTTAAATATTTTCACCCAAAATGTGCTTTAAATACCTCTCATAAAAAGGGGGTGGGCATGTTTTGATTTTACAACATTACTTCTTTACTTTTAGCATGCATTAAGATCACTTGGAGAGGTTCTTAAACCACAGATTGCTGAGCTCCACCTAGAGTTTCCAATTCAGTAAATCCTGGGAGGGGCCTGAGAATTTGCTTCTCTAACAACGACAACAACAACAACAACAACAACAACAACAACAACAACAAATGTGAGGCTGATGCTGCTGGTCCAGTACAGCACTTGAAGAATGACTGCACTAAAAAGCTTCATACTCCATGATCCTTAGAGGAATATCCTTTGTAGCCAAGGCCAAAGGCTATGATTGGAGGATTGTCCTTAAGATTTTCAATTATGTATGACAGCACCATTATGAGCTGAAACTGGTTAAGCAAAACTATATTCAAATGCCCCAAGTCTTTAAGACACTGGGTATAATAATCAGGTTATTTTGCTACAAGACTGACAAATACAACTCATTCTCCCTTGATACTTAAAGAGAAATTTATTAGCTTATATAATTGGGAAGTCGAAGGCACAGGTGGATCCAGGGCACAGCCCCCTATAGTTCGAGTTCCCACTCTCTCCATCACCTGATTCTGCTTGTCATGCCTCCTCTTTTAGCTGACCTTAGTGTCTCATGCCACAGACAACTATCTCTTCAAGAGACAAAACAGACAAGGCATCTCGCAGCTCAAGAGCCACAAATTAGATATATTGTCTCCTTGTATCCTCAAGTGAAGAGCTATGATTGGCCACGCTGGAAACACATACTCACATTTAGACCAATCACCATGAACAGAGAAACCTGATTGGCCAGCCCTCGGTCACATGGTCAATATAGTGGGTGGGAGGTGAGAGAACACTGACCGTTGGAGCAGAGGAACATGTGGAGGATATTCAGCACCACAATGGGATGAGAAAAGTCTGACAAAGAGGACTTTGTGTTGAAAACTGAGATTAAGTGCCTGGATTGGAGAGAAGAGATCATAAATGCTGAAGAAAAGGAGCTGAGATGTGAAGAGAAGGCAATACCAATTCCAATGGATTAAAAATTGTAAGATCTCTGCCACAGCACCCTATGACAGAAAACTTTTCACAGGAAACCTATTTTCATTTGTTTTATGATACCACATTCCTTTTGCTCTGGAGCCTTCTCTCGCCTGAAATTCGGGGTCCTGCTACTGTAAGTCCTGAAGTATTAACTCATAAGTCTCCATCACACAGACACTCAATATATGTTATTGAAGAAATAAATGAATGGAGGAAAGAAGGAACCAACAACTTGAATTTGGGTAAGTCCAGTGGGCTTTCTGAGCTCATTTTTTTTTCCATCTAAAAAAAATGAAATGTGTTTTCCAATTACTCTTTGATAATTAAGTATGCATGTGTCTTTTAAAATTGACAATGAAAATAGAAATGTAAGGCAATATTACTAATGATGTGTAAGATTTGTTGGTTCCCTGTATAGCAAGACATCTATTATTGTTGTAAATTAAAAACAACCCAGCAATATTGCCTAGTATAGCTCTCCAAAATCGTTCAAATGTTAATGTAATAGACATTTATTTCTTCACTTAATCCAGGGGTTCTCAACCCTGGCAGTATATACAAAGCAGATGGGGAGATTCGTAACCTTTTGCTACCTAGGCTCCATTTAGAGATTTTGCTTAAAATCACGCAGGTGGGAGTGGGGGTGGTGGTGGCCTAGGCATTTGTATGCTTTTAATCTTCCCAGGTGATTCTTATATGCAGCCAGCGTTGAGAAGCACAAACTTCAGTCCATTTTATCCTAAGTGCTCCTCTCTGCCTCTTGAAAATAGGCTTCTCTTTTGACTTTAGGTGAGTTTCTTAAACCTTAGATAGAGTACATGAAATTGTCATTTCCCTTAAGTCAGCATCCTCTCTTTCAAGAAAGAGTATGACAGGCCACTTTTGCAACAGTCTTTCGAGCAGAAAGTCTCTTCCAAATGTGTCTGTCTTGCAGGGATCTGAACAGAACAAATAAAGTAAAACAATTTAACCCTGTAGCTAAATTGATGGCATGCTCTAGAGATAAATTTTTGCCTAAGAGGCTTGCAGTTATTAAAATTTACTCCTGCTTCTAAACACTTAGTAAATTAAGGGATTTACTGAAAGGCCAATTTAATTAAATTATGAAACCTTATAATCTGAATTCTAACTACAGATGTACTCTCAGTTTACCAAATATTTCTTTCAAAAATTAACTGAGTTGGGTAGGGGGAGACAGATCACTCCTTTTTCTGCATTCAATTAATCAAAATGTTATTTACTTCCTACTGTGTTTGGGCAAAATGTGATTGCTTGAGTCAGTGGGAGCTAGGGAAGGTAAGTAAACTTGGAAAGGAAGAACATTTCCCAAGCTTTCTGCTCCCCTGGGAGAGTTACAGTGACTGATATTATAGGGTAGGGTGTCTCATTTGCAGCACGATTGACATTTTGTGTCAGATACTTCTGTGTTGTGGGGTGAGGCAAGAGACTATCCTGTTCATTATAATTTCTTGCAACATCTATGATCTCTACCAACTACATGCCAGTAGTACCCACCGAGTTATAACAAAAAAAATGTCCATAGACTTTGCCAAATGTGCTCTGGGCAACAAAATTGTCCCCAGTCGAGAATCACTGTTACAGAGTGGCCACAGAATTAAGTCTTAATTAGAAAAAATTTTACAGAAGGGTAAGATTAATAACCACAACAATGATTAATATCATTCATTTCACTTATGCTATCACTGTTTATCAATCACTTTTTCAGGACTGGGAATACATTATTTTATTTAATTCTGAAACACCGGAGAGGTGAGATACTTCACTCATGGTCATTTTGGTAATAACTGACAGAGCTAGGATTCAATTTCCGGTTTTTCTTCCTCTGGAATTAAATACGAGCTCTATATTCTGCCTTCCCTGCCCCTTAATCCCCTCTCCCCTCCCACCCCCCACACCGAAAGTTGGAACTCTGAAAGGTAGGGTACGCATGAGCCATAGAAATAGATGAGACCAATGGGTAGCAGCATGCTTTAACATTGAAGCATAAGGATCTTGATTTTACACAGCAATCCTGGGATGAAAGTCCATGTATTTCAACACACAACCAAGGGCTGCCACCATAGCTCCCCAAGAACATTCTAGTACCAAATTCCTAGTATGGCAGGCCTGGGCTTGGCTTTGTACAGGAAGTAGGAAGCTCCTTCCAGAAGAGTGTAGTCCAATAAGCAAATCACAGGAAGTCAGTCTTCTCTGCTGGGAATTTATATCTTCCCAAATTGTCAATTTTTAATTGGTGAAATATATATATGTCCCCTTTTGTCCTTAAAGAACAAAAGGGACATGAAATGTTGGTGAGCTTTGGGAATGTATTAGAACTCCACATACAGTTTTGCTTCTAACAAAGTTTGCACCGTACCACCAGTTGCCTTGCCCACTTAGCTTCATGCCCACATGTTTTGTTTGTTCCTCCAGTACACCACACTTCCTCTTACCACTGAATCTTTGCATATGCCATCACTCTTGCCAGAAATGTTCAACTTCCCAACTTCCTGATCCTCCCAGTGCTATCAGAAACAAAACTACCAGGTTTACAGTGTCATCAAACATCTACTAAAATGTCACTTCAACTTGGAAGCCCTCCTGACTTTTCTGACTGGGCCAAATCCCCCAACTGTTGATTTATAAAAGTGTGTAAACATTCATTCATTTACTCATTCATTCATTATTCATTTCAGGGAATATATTTTTTGAATTCCTACGTATTGGGCATAGATTGTGGCATTGGGAACACGATGTATGACAAACAAGGTCTCTGCTCTTAACAAATGAGAATATATTCAATAGTATTAGGCTGAATAATTAGCAAATCATTTCTAAACAACCACAGAAAAGTTACTTCCTGCAGTTAAACTGATATTAATGAAATTAATCAAAACAAAATAGGGTAATGTGGATAGAACTTCACTGTTTGTACCTTAGGTGGAATCACAGAGAAAGCCTCTCTAACAATTAATCAAGATCTCAAACAGGAGAACACAGAAATGGGAAGAAGTGTAGATCATTGCAGGAGTTATTTCCAAGTGCAAAGGCCCTGACATAGGAGTAAAGGTGTTATGATTGAGGCAGAGAAAGAAGGTAGAGCCACTAGAAATAGAGAATGGAAATAAGGGAGGCTGTAGTTGAAGGTTGAGCTAGATGACTTGTTTACTGGAAATAGAAGGAGTCGTTGTTTCATTCTAGTAGTGATAGAAGGTCAATGGAAGGTTTATATAGGAGAATTATTTGATCTTATGAACATTTTAAGAAGCTATTGATTACTCAGAACATTGTATCAAGGGCAGGAGTCAGAAAGTAAGACCAGTTAGGAGGTACTTTCATTCAAGCTTTTCATTAAGTGCTAATGGCTCTAGTTAGAATGCTAACAGTATAAATGAAGGGAAGCACTGTGTTTGGAATATATTTTAGAAATTGAATCAGTGAATTTAAAAGGATGAAATTCACTGAATGAATTTAAAAGGATGAAAGGGTTAAATAAAAGAATCAAAACTCCTTGTGTTTTGACAGGTGGTGTTGTTTTCTAAGATGAAGAATTCTGAAGAAGAAATAGGGGATTAGGGATCATGGGAATCAGCTCTACTTTATATATACGATATACATATAATACACACACAAACATACACACATATATGTATGACATACACACACATACATATATATGATGCATATTAGTGAAGTGCCAATGTCAGTTGGACAGTTGAGCCCTGAGATGGAGAGCAGTCAAGACTAGAGTAATAAAATAGGGAGTTGGCCTATGATGGCATTATAGCCCTGTGACATGATGACTTTACTTAGGAAGAGACCAACCCTAAGTTGATCAGAAAATCAGCAAATGAGACAGAGAGAAAATAACCAATGAAGTAGGAAAAAACAAAAAATAGGCAAATAAAGAAAAAAAATGAAGTATCCTTGAAACTATTATATAAATAAGAATACCCTAAAGATGCAGAAACATCTGTAGCCCTTATTGCAGGCCTCTTAAATGAGGATTACTGTTGAGCAGATAACAGAAGTGTTCTTTGACAATGAACCAGATATGTAAGCCTGAGGGAGGGAATCTACAGAAGTGCCCTAAAAGGGGATGGGGTAATATGACACTAACTTATTGGGGTGTGAAGGATAAATAAATGCAAAAAGGATAAATGATTGTTTTCCTTGGAGATTGGTTAGCGCCAAGTAATGGACCCTGGACACAGGAGAAAGATCTCTGGGCAGAGACTCCATGCACATCACCAAGAGATGTAGCTAACACAGGCTGGTACATACATACCCAAATAGCAAACATTCCATGATAGTTGCTCCACACATTTTCATCTCTGCTTGAACCCTCTGCCCCCAACTACCAACTTCTCCAGTTTTTACTGCCATATGCATTAACCTGTGAAATATAACTATGTAAATCTAACCTGGGAATTATAATGCATATATATAATATACACACATTTGTGTATAATATGGACATACATATTATATGTATATATGCACAGTATATAAAAATAAAATATGTAGTATATATGTATGTAAATAATATATATATGTTATGTATATCCTCTGGAAATCATATATATATATATATGATATTATGTTATATATGTTATATATATAATATATGCTACCTACATATGATATATGCTATATATGATAAATATAAAGGGGATATAGCTTTTCTTCTCACCTGCTTGACATATCAACAATAGTAATAATGACAATGGCCACCAGTTATTAAGTCTGTACTGTAATGGGCTCTGTTGGAAGATTTACAAACCAGGAGCTCTTTCTGGCAAAGTGGTAAAGAAATGACTAAGTTATACAGATGATTTAATAAATTTGCATTGCTAGCTTAATTCTCTCCAAAATTTATATTCCTTTTCCATAATCAATTTCTTTTGGAATTAATCATCTGAATAACTCTCAATGCTATACTTCGTATTATCTCAGTAGACTTAGCCCATCTCTTAATACTTCTAGATACCAACATAAAAATAAATTATAAAGCTGTTTTTTCTCCCAGAAACTTACTAAATTTCAGGAAGCTAGCAAAGATAATTTGTAAACTATTCTCATTTTTGTTTGCCCTTTTCCTTTTCACACTATCAATTTTCACTATCCACATAAGCATCAAATGTTGAGATTTGAAGCTTCTTCCCACTTGCTACCCAGGACTTAACAAACAATATTCCACCTGTTTTGTTTAAGAGAGGTTTCTACAAGAGAATCAGGAAAAATAATTTATTTTGGTTATATGGGAAGAACTCCTCCTCTTCCCATAGTGCATTTTGGTCTTGGGAAATTAAAACCATTCCCAGTAATGAGTAGATATAAAATATTACCTATAAATGGTACCTGATTTTAAAAGAAACATTTAGATGAGACCCTTTTGAGACCAAGGGATTTGCAGATACATCTAAGTGTCTTGAAAATTACTCAATGCTCTTCAGTTTATTTCATACTTGGTAATTAAAACATTACCAAAAAAGAAGGTGCATGTATTATCAGTTGTTTTCTATTGGAAAATAATGTTCCCTCTTTTATTTAATAAGCATAATTACATTTAAATTCTCTGAACAGAAAAAGTAGATTAACAGGGTCTGTTTCTGAGCTTCCCTTTAGTTTGATAGTTACATGAAATACTATATAAATCAGGCCTTTTTCTGGCAAAATAAAAAATCGAGCTCAAACTGGATCAAGTCAGAAGGCGAAATGAGCTAAAATATACAAGGTTGGTTTGTTTTAGGCCTGGCTGAAACTAAGGGCTCTCTTCTCATCTCTGGACTCATGTTTCTTCTATATAATCTTCCATGTCAAAGTTCTTATATCCATAGTAGCATTTCTACAAAATTCTGTTATCCCAGTGGGAAGAACTCCCTTATTTTCTTTAAAGCCCAATAAATTCCTGGCATTCCTCTGTTCCAGTACATTTGGGCCATTTCATGGTTGTCAGGAGGTTGGGACTTTGTGATGGGTAAAGCCATTGCAATATTCCCACTACCTCAGATAGATTAATAATGGATAATAGTTTCACAAAAGAAAATGGCAACAGAATCAGGGAGAGTGGGTTTTTGGTAGTTTGGTTTCTTCTTCCCCTACTAGAGAACCAAGAAAAAAAAATGTCTTAGTTAATATGTTTTGTAGACAAATATTCTTGGACTTCCAAGGTATAGCACACACTTAATAATTATATTGTATTTGTTTCATTAAACTTACTTTAATTTTAAATGCTTTGCTATATATAGGCCAAGTAATCTCCTTGTGATAATTTCAGTTCATATTTAAATTCAGTTCTACTGAAAAAGAATATAGATACCTACTGCTTACTTATAAACCAACATGTCACTTTTTTTCTTTCTGAGATCTGACTTTTCTCAAGTATTCTCTCTTTTTAAGTTTATAGTTTATTATCAAAATGGTACATTGTATAGAAATGAAATTTTAAACAATAATAATTTTAAAGATTTTGACTCCATGTATGAAAACCAGAATTCAGAATCGGTGAGAAAACCCAAGATAGTTGAATGATAAGCATTTCTGAGGACTCATGGAAACTTGCTAAAATGAACATATGTTTAAGCATCTTAAAAAAAAACCCTACAAAATGCTAAAAGTAAGTTTGTATTACTATCTTAAAAGCCAAGAGTAGCAGTGTGTGTTATGAGCTACTGTGTGGGGCTGAATTTCTTTCATCAGTTTTATTGGAATATAATTGATATATAGCACTATATGAGTTTAAGGTATACAGTACAATTATTTGACCTAAATATATTGTGAAATGATTACCACAGTA
Source organism: Puma concolor (assembly GCF_028749965.1). Classification (NCBI taxonomy): domain Eukaryota; kingdom Metazoa; phylum Chordata; class Mammalia; order Carnivora; family Felidae; genus Puma; species Puma concolor. The sequence goes on from NC_141668.1 coordinate 123,403,437, forward strand.
AGTCTAGTTAATATCCATCATCTCTATGTATATTTAAAAAAAGAAAAGGAAAAAAAATTTCCTTGTGATGAATACTCCTAGTATCTAGTTTCTTAACAACCTTCAATTATACCATATGGTGGTATTAACTATAGTCATCATGTTGTATATTACATCTATAGTAGTTATTTATCTTTTTTTTTTTTTAATTTTTTTTTTCAACGTTTATTTATTTTTGGGACAGAGAGAGACAGAGCATGAACGGGGGAGGGACAGAGAGAGAGGGAGACACAGAATCAGAAACAGGCTCCAGGCTCTGAGCCATCAGCCCAGAGCCTGACGCGGGGCTCGAACTCCCGGACCGCGAGATCGTGACCTGGCTGAAGTCGGACGCTTAACCGACTGCGCCACCCAGGCGCCCCAGTAGTTATTTATCTTTTAACTGAAAGCTTGTGCCTTTTGACCATCTTCATCCAATTTACCCTACCCACCCCCACCTCTGGTAACCATAAATCTCATCTCTTTTCTCTATGAGTTCGGTAAGGTCCTTTCATATTGTCTCAAATAACAAGATTTCTTTGTTTTCAATACCTGAGTACCATTCCTGTGTGTGTGTGTGTGTGTGTGTGTGTGTGTGTGTGTGTGTACATACACACTTCAACTTCCTTATGCATTTAACCGTTGATGGACACATAGGTTGTTGCCATGTCTTGGCCATTGTAAATAATGGTGCTGTAAGCATGAGGGTAAAGATCTCTCTTAAAACATAGTGTTTTAATTGTTTTTAGCTATATTCCCAGAAGTGAAATTGTTGGATCATATGGTAGTTCTATTTTTAATTTTCTGAAGAAACTCCATACCATTTTCCACAGTGGCTCCACCAGTTTACATTCCCACCAACAGTGCACAAGGGTTTCCTTTTCTGCATATCATCAACAGCATTTGTTATGTCTTGACTTTTTGATACGGCCATTGTAACAGGCATAAGGTAATAGTTCCGTGTGGTTTTGATTTGCATTCCCCTAATGTTTGTGATTTTGAGCCCCTTTTTACATCCCATGCATTAGCCATTTGTAGATATTCTTTGGAAAAAATGTCCATTCAGGGACTTTGCCCATTTTTAATTGGATTATTTGTTGTTTTGCTATTGAGTTATGTAAATTTACTGTATATTTTGGATATTAGTACCATATGAGATTTTTGATTTGCAAATATGTTTTTCCCATTCTGTAAATTGTATTTCATTATGTTTGTCATTTATTTTGCTGTGCAGAAGCTTTTAAGTTTGATATAACCCTACTTATTTATTTTGTTACTCATATTTTAGGTATAATATCCAAAAAGTCATTGCCAAGATTCAGGCCAAGGATCATTTTTCCTAGGTTTTCTTCTAGAAGTTTTGTGGTTTCCATTCTTAGATTTAATTCTTTAATTGCTTTTGAGTTAATTTTTGTGAGTGGTGTTAGATAGGGGTCCAGTTTCCTTCTTTTATATGTGAATATACAATTTTCCCAGCATCGTTTATTGAAGAAACTGTCTTTTCTCCATTAATTATTCTTGTTTCTTTTGTCAAATATTAGTTGATCATGTATGAATGGATTTATCTTTTGGCTCCCAATTATATTCAGTTGGTCTATGTGTCTGTTTTTATGCCAGTACCATACTATTTTGATTAGCATAGCTTTATAATAGAGTTTTAAATCAGGAAGTGTAATGCTTCCTGCTTTGTTCTTCTTTCTCAGCATTGCTTAGGGTGTTTGAGGTTTTTTTCACGGTTCCAAGTACATATTACTTCTGTAAAAAAAAATGCCATTGGAATCTTAATAGGGATTGTCTTGAGTCTATAGGTGGCTTTTTGTATCATGGACATTTTAACAATATTAATTTTTGCAATCCATCATCACAGATATATTTGTATTTGTGTCTCTGATTTTTTAATCAATATTTTGTAGTTTTCACTGTAAAGACATTTTACTTCATTGGCTAAATTTATTTCTAAGTATGCTTAAAAAAATTTTTTTAAGTTTATTTATTTATTTTGAGAGAGAGACAGAGAGAGAGAGAATGAATGAATGCAAGCAGTGTAGGGGCAGAGACAGTGGTTGAGAGAGGATCCCAAACAAGCTCCACACTGCCGGTGCAGAGCCTGATGTGGGGCTTAAACCCATGAAAGTGAGATCATGACCTGAGCGAAAATCAGGAGTCAGATGTTCAACTGACCGAGCCACCCAGGAGCCCTAGTATTTTATTGGTTTTTATACTACTGTAAATGGGATTGTTTTTTTTTTTTTAATTTTTTAAGTTTATTTTTCAGGTAATTAGTTGTTAGTATATCAAAAGCTACTGATTTTTGTATGTTAATTTTGTATCTTGAACTTCACTGAATTGGTAGTTCTAAGAGTTTTTTGGTGACTCTTGAGGATTTCCTATATATAAAATCATGTCTTCTGTGAATAGAGATTACTTCATCCTTCCAATTATGACGTCTTTTACTTCTTCTTCTCTCCTGATTGCTCTGGCTAGGATTTCCAGTATTATGTTAAATAGAAATGATAAGTGTGGGCATCCTTGTCTTTTTCCTGATCTTAGATGAAAACTTCTCAACCTGTCATCATTGGGTATGATGTTAGCTGTGGACTTGTCACATATGGACTTTATTATGTTGAGGTATGTTCCTTGTGTACTTAATTTTATAAGAGGTTCTATCATGAATGGACGTTGAGTTTTGTAAAATGCTTTGTCTACCTTTATTGAGATGATCATATGAAATCGTATTTTTTCTTTTTCTTTTTTTGGAGTCTTAAGGAAGTATATTCACAATTCAAAAATGGCAGTCCACACAATTTCTTAAGATAGGCCAAGACTTACTGGGTAAGAGAACCTACACTCACCAATCTGCTTGTTTGGATTTGGTGATTAAGATTGAGAGAGCTTTCACTTCTTCCCATCGTTGATGTTTTCAATTCCCTTGGGGCATTTGTTACATTTACGTTTCCAGACCTGTTTTTCTTGATGAAAGCCAACTGCATCTTCATCTTCAAAGGGAGAAGACATTTGGAGGCTTGATACTTATTGAGTGATTTCATTTACCCATAGTAGTTTACATGTCTTGAGGGGAAGAACGAGAAAAAACAAACAACACTTCCTGAAGTTTAACCAGGCCATTCTGTATTTTCATATATCCCTAGAGGCTTAGTTCTTATAAGCCTCTTGTACCGTTTTGCTTTTGCCCTTTTTCCCTTCACATGTTCTTCATGTTTTAACAGTCTTACTAATTAACATTTTAAAGCTTTCCTGGCTGTTATAGACATCACAAAAAATAACCTTCTACTGATACGTTTGTGTTTTTTAAATCAGGATTTAGATTCCCAGGAGTAGGGTACTTGTACCAATGAGAACAAACACAGGGTTGTAACTCTATAATAATATATTGTCTTCAAAAAGTGCTGGGTAATTCACCCTCCTGGTCACAGAGCAGGAGTGCCTTGGTTTCAACATAGGTGTTGAAGGGTGTTAAGGAAAGAAAAAGCTTGTCAGAAGGGTTTAACCCTTTGGGGACAGCTAGCATGTATGAAGGTTCTTCATCTTGAAGCAAAAATGAAGGAATGGCAACTCTCGCTTCAAGATATAAAAAGGATCATGCTCCAACTGCCCTCACAGTTCTGGCAGGGAGTATAAATTAACCAAGCAAGATGTCAGGGAGCCTGTAGGGAAAGATAGGAACTATTCAAAATGGAGTCTTAGGCCCTGTTTGCCCCAGCACCCCCATCTAAAGAACCATTTCCACTCAACTCCAAATGAAACTTCCCAGTTTCAATGTTTGGGCCACTAATTCAGATTTAATATGTATAAAATGTACTGACACTTAGGAGACAAAAGAAATCATATAGGATGGGAGGGTGGAGGGGAGGAGGCAGGAAGAAAGGAAGAAAAATAAACAGTTGGTTTGAAAGCTCTGTACACAGACTTTATAATGTATCTTTTGCAATCATCATTTCTTTATGGAAGTAAGGCAAGTCACAATAAAAAGATGCCTTGTAAAACTGATTACTGTGATTGGCACTAATAAGGGAAAAAGTATAAAACGGAAGTGCTAAGCAACCAGCAACATCTAAAAGAAATGTCACTTGTGATGATGGACTGTATGCAAGCATGAAAAGCAAAATAGATGCTGGGCTTTAACAGATGTAATTATATAGCATGATAAAGTCAGGCACAAAAGGAGTTGGACCACTCTTTGCAAATTTCAAAGCTGTAAAGCATTCAGCAGTCAAGTAGTAAAAAGAAAAAAAAAGTGTTTTACTTCTTTAATTTGTGTAACCTTTTTGCCCCCACAACAAGATGTCTAGGATGAACAATGCTTTCAGAAGTTGCACAGTGACTACTGTCCCTCTCCACTCATTTTCCAGGTGATTTAATTTATTCAGTAACACCAGCTACACAGGATAGTGAGAAGCCCTAGTTAGTGTGTCTTTTTCCAGATTTGCCTTAGTGACATGACAATATGTAAGTGATAGCAAGAGGGGGAGAATCCTGTAAATCAGGGTAAGCTGTTGAAGAGATAATTCAGCCCTCCAACAGTAAGTCTCTCCTCTTGTTTCTCATCATCTGATACAGTTTATTCTTGCATGTTTTTATGGAAGGCAGAGGTTATCTGGTAGTCATGACCATTTGAAGTTGTCCAGAGGCCATTTGCTATTATTGAACGAGGTAAGTGGAGTAAGTTTAAGATGAAGGAGGATTTGGAGAAATAGGAGACAGGAGAGTGATAAAGACCCTAAGAAAGCCTTTTGTCATCAAGACAAAGACCCAGAGACATTTGTTGTTATGAAATATTTCCAAGCTAAGAATGTAAGCAAAAAGGACAACCAGTAAGTTCTGTAAATTGCCCTTTACTATGACAATGAAAGCCTGGGACTGGCAGGAAGACAAAACAAAACTAATCCACAAATTTAAGTCACTGTTTCCTGGTGGGTCTTGGCTACCTTTTGGCAGAGGCCTCATTGCCACCATATTGGTAGCTCTAAACACTTAACCTTAGCCAGTTCACAGGGGCATCATTAAGAATGAGGGCATTTAAAATTAGATACCCATGCAAATATCCAGGTAATTCCACCAAGGCTAGCTGTAGACCTAAAATTACATGATAAATGTTTTGATTCATACGTGTGTTTTTCTAAGGAGTTGTAATTAAATCCCTCCATCATTAATGTTTTCTAAGCCTGGCTTATTTGGTTAACCTCCTCTGTAAAGGACAGAGCAAGGCTTTCTTGTACTAGAAAGAGTTGTAGTAAATTATCCCCTACAAGTTCCTTTTAATCAAATCAATTTCTTCCTCTCCTCTTCTCCCCTTGTTTTCTTGATCTGTAAGTGCCCCCATGACGTGCAAGTCTCTCTGACATTGCATCCCTCCTCTGTATCTCTTCTTCAATGCCTGACCATGTGCATTCAGAGATGAACCATACAATAGTGATGAACAATCTGCTTTTGAACTATTTACTATCTTATAGACAGATGGCATTATCATCATCATGTGCATTGCTTGAGCATTTACTATGTGATATAGGCACTGCTCTAAAGTTGTGACATGTATCATCTCAGTTAGTTACTATAGCAACTAAATGCATCAAGCACTGTTTTTTATTCCCAATATGAAGATAGCAAAACTGAGGATGAGAGATGGGAAGTCATTTTTCAAGGTTGGGTATCTCTCAACTGAAAGATCCAGGGCAAGATCTCAGGTATGACTCCAAAGGTCCAGACTCATAGCCACTCCTTAATAATATAAAAGATAATGAAGAAGTGAATAATGATGATAGCTAATGTTTAGTGAACACTTTTTTTATGTTCTAGGCAAAGTACAAGGCACTTGAAATAGACTATAATCTTGTTCAATTAGAACTGGTAACCACTCTGTGAGATCAGTAATGTCATCCCATTTATTAGGTTGATGAAAAACAAGGCATATAGAAATTACGCCTTAGAAAAGGTCATTCAATGTGGTTATTCAATGTGGTCTCCTCAAGCAGAATTGGTTCCTATAGGACAGCAAAAGTAGAGCTTGTAAATTTCAACTGGCAGGCATCATATCCATCTTTGGCTTCAAGAAGAGCAAAGGAATATTAACAAATGATGGGCCTGCTTTCTTGTAGTAATGTGAAGAAAGAATCAAATAATAGCAAACATATTACCCAAAAATACTAGCTACTAACTACCCATACCCTAACAACTTTGTAGCATTCCTTGGCAACTGTCATAGTCATTCAGTTGTTAAGTCAAAGAGACCAATTTTATGTCCTAGGATCTCCTTACAGCATCATACCAAAACTATGTTTGAAACCACTTAATAGCAAGGGACCCACCTCCCAAATAGACTGAAGTGACATCTTAAGTGTCCTCACATCCAGATGAATGCCTTATAAAAATTATCTTTAGTGAATGTTTGTTGATTTCAATTTTTAATGCTTAGGAATCAAGTGGTTAACCACTGGTTTCCATTGACCTAAGTATTCTTCTTTTATCTGAGGCATTTTGCTTTAAAAAAATGGTAACAAAGGGGTGCATGGGTGGCTCAATTGGTTGAGCATCCAAGTCTTGATTTTTGCTGAAGTCATGATCTTGCAATTTGTGAGCTTAAGTACCACATCAGGCTCTGTGCTGACAGTACAGAGCCTGCTTGGAATTCTCTCTCACCATCTCTTTTGGCGCTTCCCCTGCTCTTGATCTCTCTCAGTCTCTCAAAATAAATAAATGAACATTGAAAAAATGGTAACATCACATGCCTTTATTTACCCATAAAAATAATGGTTATAATATTGTTCTTTTCCCATTATACTACTGTGAAACTTACTTAAGAATCATTAAAGTTTGGGGACATAATTTATATCTATATATATATGATTTAAAAGGAAGGGTAGGCTATCATTATTGCTTATTTACTTGGGAAACATTACTGAGGTCCAATTATATGTCAGGTAAACCTACCAAGGGAGATAAGGATCTATAAGATGGATGGTTCATTCTACCTGTAACACATTAGTTGCAAGCTTCACTATACTAAGGATACGCATCTCGCATCATCTACAATTTGTTACCCACTTCATACTCTTCATTTGCAAAAACAATTAATGATCCTGTTAGCAAATGTGTAAACAATGGCTATTAAATAAGTAAATATACAGATTTAACTACTCCTTTCCTTGTGCTAATAAAGTATTCTCTATTAATAAACTGCTATACACAAGATTTAGTTTATAGATGAGTTGCATGCACTTAGATATGAAAAAAGTGCCATGCCTATGCAGTGGTAGAAGGTATCTAGAAATGAAGCATTAGAAAAATTAATCACATTCCTTCACATCTAACTGCCTGTGGTCTTCATGGTAGCATTCATTAAAGAATTAAAAGTACATTCATTTTCAAGACTTTTGTTACAAAAATGATAGCTTTACTCTACCTTTAGGAATTATATCTGCAATTATATTAATAGTTTATTTTAATACATTTTCTCAATGAGATGTTTCCCCTCATTTAGATACTGAGTATAAAGGCAAAATGAAATGTGGAGTTGTTATGATAAAAAAAAATTAAAATTCTATTGCCAAAAAGGGAGAAGTGGTAATTTTATATTCTCATTGCTTTCTCTAAATAACTGTCCAATCTTCTACTTTATAGTGGCAATGTAGGTAATGAATATAAATCCCTTATATTTGTAAAGCACTTGGCTTTTTATTTGCAGTAGTAAGGCACAGGAGGTACTGTGGCCAAACAAACTAAAATTGGAGGTAATTTTTCTTTGACTTTATTGAGGTATAACATATATACATTAAAGCATGTAAAGTGCACTAGTGCTGAGTATATGGCTAGCTGAGTTTTTATGCCTCTGTAACCATCACCAGATCAAGATCTGGAACATCTCCAGAGCCCCAGAAATTTCCTTCATGGCCCTCCCTAATCAGTAACCAACAACCCCACCCCCCAACCACCAAGTTATAGTAACTAGTAATGTGGCTTCTACTAACCCTGCTTGCTTTTACCTCTTCTTGGATGTCATATAAGTGGAATTATGCAACATGAATTGTTTTGTGTCCATTTTTTTCACTCAGCAAAATGTGAGATTTATCTATATTGTGTAATCTGTTGGTGTGTGTAGATACCTATTTTTATATTTTTTAGTTTTTTAATTTTGTTTATTTTTGAGAATGAGAAACAGAGTGCAAGCCAGAGAGGGGTAGAGAGAGGGGGAGAGAATCCAAGGCAGGCTCCACTCTGATCTGTCAGCACAGAGCCTGACGTGGAGCTTGAACCCACGAACCATGAGATCATGACCTGAGCTGATGTCGGATGCTGGGTCGTAGGGTACTTCTATTTTTAGTTTTTTGAGGAACCTCCATAGTGTTTTCCAGAGTGGCTGCACCAGCTTGCATTCCCACCAACAGTGCAAAAGAGATCCTCTATCTCCACATCCTTGCCAACATCTGTTGTTGCCTGAGTTGTTAATGTTAGCCATTCTGACAGGTGTGAGGTGGTATCTCATTGTGGTTTTGATTTGTATTTCCCTGATGATGAGTGATGTGGAGCATTTTTTCGTGTGTCAGTTGGCCATCTGGATGTCTTCTTTGGAGAAGTGTCTATTCATGTCTTTTGCCCATTTCTTCACTGGATTATTTGTTTTTTGGGTGTTGAGTTTGATAAGTTCTTTATAGATTTTGGATACTAACCCTTTATCTGATATGTCATTTGCAAATATCTTCTCCCATTCTGTCGGTTGTCTTTTAGTTTTGTTGACTGTTTCCTTCTCTGTGCAGAAGGTTTTGATTTTGATGAGGTCCCGGTAGTTCATTTTTGCTTTTGTTTCCCTTGCCTCTGGAGACGTGTTGAGTAAGAAGTTGCTGCGGCCAAGATCAAAGAGGATTTTGCCTGCTTTCTCCTCGAGGATTTTGATGGCTTCCCTTCTTACATTGAGGTCTTTCATCCAATTTGAGTTTATTTTTTGTGTATGGTGTAAGAAAGTGGTCCAGGTTCATTCTTCTGTATGTCGCTGTCCAGTTTTCCCAGCACCACTTGCTGAAGAGACTGTATTCTTTCTTGCTTTGTCAAAGATTAGTTGGCCATTCATTTGTGGGTCCATTTCTGGGTTCTCTATTCTGTTCCATTGATCTGAGTGTCTGTTCTTATGCCAGTACCATACTGTCTTGATGATTACAGCTTTGTAGTATAGCTTGAAGTCTGGGATTGTGATGCCTCCTGCTTTGGTTTTCTTTTTCAAGATTTCTTTGGCTATTTGGGGTCTTTTCTGGTTCCATACAAATTTTAGGATTGTTTGTTCTATCTCTGTGAAGAATGCTAGTGTTATTTTGATAGCGATTGCATCGAATATGTAGATTGCTTTGGGTAGTATCAACAATTTAACAATATTTGTTCTTATCCAGGAGCATGGAAACTTTTTCCAGTTTTTGTGTGTGTCTTCTTCAATTTATTTCATAAAATTTGTACAGTTTGCAATGTTTAGATTCTTCACCTCTTTGGTTAGATTATTCCTAGGTATTTTATGGTTTTGTGGGCAATTATAAATGGGATCGATTCCTTGATTTCTCTTTCTGTCGCTTCATTGTTGGTGTGTAGGAATGCAACTGATTTCTGTGAGTTGGTTTTATATCCTGAAACTTTGTTGAATTCATGAATCAATTCTAGCAGTTTTTTGGTGGAATCTTTAGGGTTTTCCATATAGAGTATCATGTCATCTGCAAAGAGTGAAAGTTTGACCTCCTCCTGGCTGATTCGGATGCCTTTTATTTCTTTATGTTGTCTGATTGCAGAGGCTAAGACTTCCCATGCTATGTTGAATAACAGTGGTGAGAGTGGACATCCCTGTCTTGTTCCTGACCTTAGGGGGAGAGCTCTCAGTTTCCCCATTGAAGATGATATTAGCATTGGGTCATTCATATATGGCTTTTATGATCTCGAGGTATGCTCCTTCTATCCCTACTTTCTTGTGGGTTTTTATCATGAAAGGAGTCTGTATTTTGTCAAATGCTTTCTCTGCATCTATTGAGAGGATCCTATGGTTCTTGTCCTTTCTTTTATTGATGTGATGAATCACGTTAATTGTTTTGTGGATATTGAACCAGCCCCACATCCCAGGTATAAATCCCACTTGGTCATGGTAAACATTTTTTTTTTAATGTATTGCTGGATCCAGTTGGCTAATATTTTGTTGAGGATTTTTGCATCCATGTTCGTCAGGGAAATTGGTCTATAGTTCTCCTTTTTAGTGGGGTCTCTGGTTTGGAAGCAAGGTACTGCTGGCTTCATAGAATGAGTTTGAAAGTTTTGTTTTTTGGCAGATTTTTGATCACTAATTTGATTTCCTTACTGGTTATGGGTCTGTTCAAATTTTCTGTTTTTTCCTGTTTCAGTTTTGGTAGTGTATATGTTTCTAGGAATTTGTCCATTTCTTCCAGATTTCCCATTTTATTGGCATATAATTACTCATAATATTCTCTTATTATTGTTTTTATTTCTGCTGTGTTGGTTGTGATCTCTCCACTTTACTTCTGGATTTTATTTGTTTGGGTCCTTTCCTTTTTCTTTTTGATCAAACTGGCTAGTAGTTTATCCATTTCGTTAATTCTTGCAAAGAAGCAGTTTCTGGTTTCATTGATCTGTTCTACTGGTTTTTTTGGTTTTGATAGCATTAATTTCTGCTCTAATCTTTATTATTTCCCATCTTCTGCTGCATTTGGGTTCTATTTGCTGTTCTTTTTCCAGCTCTTTAAGGCATAAGGTTAGGTTGTGTATCTGAGATCTTTCTTCCTTCTTTGGGAAGGCCTGGATTGCTATATACTTTCCTCTTATGACCGCCTTTGCTGTGTCCCAGAGGTTTTGAGTTGTGGTGTTTTCATTTTCATTGGCTTCCATATACTTTTAAATTTCCTCTTTAACTTCTTGGTTAGCCCATTCCTTCTTTAGTAGGATGTTCTTCAGTCTCCAAGTATTTGTTACCTTTCCAATTTTTTTCTTATGGTTGATTTTGAGTTTCATAGCATTGTGGTCTGAAAATATGCATTGTATGATCTTGATCTTTTTATACTTGGTGAGGGCTGATTTGTGTCCCAGTATATGGTCTATTTTGGAGAATGTTCCATGTGCACTGGAGAAGAATGTATATTCCGCTGCTTTAGGATGAAATGTTCTGAATATATCTGTTAAGTCCATCTGGTCCAGTGTGTCATTCAAAGCCATTGTTTCTTTGTTGATTTTTTGATTAGGTGATCTGTCCATTGCTGTGAGTGGGGTGTTGAAGTCTCCTACTATTAAGGTATTACTATCGATGAGTTTCTTTATGTTTGTGATTGCCTGATTTATATATTTGGGTTCTTCCACATTTGGTGCATAAATGTTTACAATTGTTAGGTCTTCTTGGTGGATAGACCCCTTGATTATGATGTAATGCCCTTCTGCATCCCTTGGTACAGTCTTTATTTTAAAGTCTAGATTGTCTGATATAAGTATGGCTACTCCGGCTTTCTTTTGTTGACCCATCAGCATGATAGATGGTTCTCCATCCCCTTATTTTCAATCTGAAGGTGTCTTTAGGTCTAAAGTGGGTCTCTTGTAAACAGCATATAGATGGATCTTGATTTCTTATCCATTCTGTTACACTATGTCTTTTGATTGGAGCATTGAGCCCATTGATGTTTAGAGTGAGTACTGAAAGAAAGGAATTTAATGCCATTATGATGCTTGTAGAGTTGGAGTTTCTGGTGATGTCCTCTGGTCCTTTCTAATCTTTTGTTACTTTTGGTGTGTGTATATATATATATATATATGCATTTACTTTTGTGTAAAGTTTTTCAAATTTTATTGTTCTCCCATCATCTCATTTTAGTCTACTTCGGTGTGTTCATTTTTTCATTATATATAATGACAATTTATATATATATATATATATATATATATATATATATTTTTTTTTTTTTTTTCATCTTTTCTCCCCTCAGAAAGTCCCCCTTAAAATGTCTTGCAGAGCTGGTTTAGTGGTCACAAACTCCTTTGATTCTTGTTTGTCTGGGAAACTTGTTATCTCGCCTTCTATTTTGAATGACAGCCTTGCTGGATAAAGAATTCTTGGCTGCATATTTTTCTGATTCAGCACATTGAATATATCCTGCCACTCCTTTCTGGCCTGCCAAGTTTCTGTGGATAGGTCTGCTGCAAACTTGATCTGTCTTCCCTTGTAGGTTAGAGACGTTTTTCCCCTTGCTGCTTTCATGATTCTCTCCTTGCCTGAGTATTTCGTGAATTTGACTATGATATGCCTTGTTGATAGTCGGTTTTTGTTGAATCTAATGGGGGTCCTCTGTGCTTCCTGGATTTTGATGTCCATGTCTTTCCTCAGGTTAGGAAAGTTTTCTGCTATGATTTGCTCACATAACACTTCTACCCTTATTTCTGTCTCTTCCTCTTCTGGGACCCCTATAATTCTGATGTTGTTCCTTTTTAATGAGTCACTGATTTCTCTAATTTTTAAATTGTGCTCTCTTGCCTTAGTCTCCCTCTTTTTTTTCTGCTTCATTATTATCTATAAGTTTTTCCTCTATATCGCTGATTCTCTGTTCTGCTTCATCCATCCTTGCTGCCGCTGCATCCATGAGTGATTGCAGCTCAGTTATAGCATTTTTAATTTCATTCTATTTTTTACATCTTTTATGTCTGCAGAAAGGGATTATAATCTATTTTTGACTCCAGCTAGTATTCTTCTTATTGTGATTCTAAATTCTGGTTCAGACATCTTGTTTGGATCTGTGTTGGTTAAGTCCCTGGCTGTTGTTTCTTCGTCTCTTTCTTTTGTGGTGAATTCCTTCGTTTTGTCATTTTGTAGGGAGAAAATGAATTAATGAGGTAGAAAAAGATTAAAATTAAAAAATATTAAAATGTAAAATTATTAAAATTAAAAAATTAAAAACACACAAAAAATCGAATAAATGATGCTAGATCCTAGGTGTGTTTTGGTCTGGGTGTTGAAAGTGGCTTGATAGATTAGAGAAACAAAGGGGAAGAAAAGAAAAAGAAAAAAAAGAAATCATTTGAAAATTTGAAAAAATAAAGACACCGAAGTAGACTAAAATGAGATGATGGGAGTAAAATAAAATTTGAAAAAATTTACACAAAAGTAAAGAATACAGTAGAAAGAAAGTAAAGAAAAATATTTTTAACAAAAATTAAAAATAACATTGAATTTTTTCTCTTTCTGTATTCAAGAAAAAAAAGAAATGAAAAAGAAAAAGAAAAAAAGAAAATTAGATGGACCTGCTAACAGACTGAAATATGACTGAAATTACTTCGTTTTCCCCAAATGTCAGATTAAGAAGCACTTTATAGTGCATAAAATAAGCAGGTGGTGAGACTTCTGTTCTTGAAGAGCAAGGTTGGCCCCGTTGTGCAGGGCTTAGTGTAATGGCTCCATTCACTAGATGGCATTGCTAGCCTACTGGGGTGGATTGTTGTGGCTGCTGGTAGGTGCATATGTGCATGTGTGGGAGCAGTGAAAATGGTGTCACCCAGCTACCCAGTCTCTAATATCGGCTCTGTTCTCCGCAATCAGCAATCACGCACCCATCCTTTGTCTTGTGCTTTCATCCACTCCCCGCTTTTACACCGTCTGTGACCAAGCCCCAGGTAGTACCTCTTTCCCAAGTTTTGTCTCAGATGTGGCTGTTTTCCCTGGCTCCTTACTTCTGAGGGACTGCAGCTTTGACCCATTCCATCCCTCTGTGGAGGCTCTCACCATACAATGGCCAAATGCTGGCCACACCCAGGAAATTTCACAAGTCCATGCTGCTGCCGATGCCCAGAGACTGTGGCCAGGTGCCAGCCTGCCCCAGAAAAGTTTGCAAGATAGTATAGCAGCAGCTTTTCAGGGATTATGGAAAATCACAATACACATGTGGCACCAGGCTTCACCCTGATGACCTTGTTCCAGCACCAGCGAATGTGGCCATTCTCTGGTGTCTGCTGGGACCAGGTGGCCTCACAGTCTCTACAAAATGTCCTTCCAGCAGTGGGACCACTTTTTGCCATGTGGCCCAAGAACCTCCCAGACCCTACTTTGTTCCTGGGGATTCACCATTCCCACCAGAGCACTGCCAGGTATCAAGCTGCGGAGTTGGAGACTTTGTGCTCCCCTTGTTTACTGTCTTAATGGAATTTAACCCTCTCCTTTGTCCTTTGTCCTTTTTTAGTTTAGTCCCTGCCGCTGTTTCCAATTTTCAACTTTCTCTCCAGCTGCTTTTGGGGAGGGGTGCTTTTCCCATCTGCCCCCATCTCCCTCCTCTCTACACATGCAAAAGTGGTTCCCTTACCTCCACAGCTTCTCTCTCCCCAAGTTCACCTCTCTGTGTGCATACCTGCTGAATTCTGTGGCTCAGGTCAGTTTTCTAGGTGTGCAGGATGGTTTAGTGTTGGTCTGGCTGTATTTCATGGAAGCGAGACACACAAAAACTTCCATGCTGTTCAACCATCTTGGCTCCCTCCCTCCTAGATACATTTTTTATTGCTGCAGTGTAATATATTGCATGAATGCAATACAATTTATCCCTTCCTCTGTTGATAGATATTTGGGTTGTTTCGTTTCTGCGTAGTATGTGAATAAAATATTTTAAATAAATCTGCTTAAAGGTATAAGTAAGATGAAACAGAGTAAGAAAGATCTAAAAGACCAAAAGCTAAATAAAAGCAGACTGAAGTTGGCCTTAAACTTGACAGAATTTGGTGAATTTGGTGAACCTGAGCTACAGTTGTCCCAGCCTCTCAGGTCACACAGGATAGAACAAGCCCCAAGCAAGTAGCCAGAGAAAAAGAGAGTTTAATAGGAACCTATTGTATTGAGCTGAAAGTCATTTTAAGGTAAATTGAAAGTAAACGTAGCTCTGTAGGGGTCTGCAAAGAAAACTGCCCATCTTAAAATGTAGTACATAGTATAGGAGAAAAAGAATCCACTCTGAAAGTTTATACCATCACATTAGACTTAAGTGAGTTTGGAGCCCAATTTGTACCTCTTCCTTGATCCTAAAAACCTCAAGACTAAAACTCTGTTTTAAAGTTTCCCTGGGATACTGGTGCCACCCACACATCTGGGATAAATAAATGCAAATTCTTTCTGGGAGAATTCACTTTTATATGAGGCCTCAAACTGTGTAAAACAGTGTGGAGTTTCCTCAAAAAATTAAAAATAGACCTACCCTATGACCCAGCAGTAGCACTGCTAGGAATTTACCCAAGGGATACAGGAGTGCTGATGCATAGGGGCACTTGTACCCCAATGTTTATAGCAGCACTCTCAACAATAGCCAAATTATGGAAAAGCCTGAATATCCATCAACTGATGAATGGATAAAGAAATTGTGGTTTATATACACAATGGAGTACTATGTGGCAATGAGAAAGAATGAAATATGGCCCTTTGTAGCAACGTGGATGGAACTGGAGAGTGTGGTGCTAAGTGAAATATGCCATACAGAGAAAGACAGATACCATATGTTTTTACTCTTATGTGGATCCTGAGAAACTTAACAGAAACCCATGGGGGAGGGGAAGGAAAAAAAAAGAGGTTAGAATGGGAGAGAGCCAAAGCATAAGAGACTCCTAAAAACTGAGAACAAACTGAGGGTTGATGGGGGATGGGTGATGGGTATTGAGGAGGGCACCTTTTGGGATGAGCACTGGGTGTTGTATGGAAACCAATTTGACAATAAATTTCATATACTGGAAAATAAATAAATAAGGCCTCAAAATTCTCACAAAGTTAGGAAAATTACACACTGTGAAGAAAATGTGGTGCCAGAGCAAAAGCTAGCAGAAATAGACCACTAAAGAAAATGTATATTAGCATTATAAAATGTAGATTATAAAAGAAAATGATGAACATGCTGAATGAAAAAGGAAATTAAAAATGTGAGAACAAGAGACCTCAGAAAGACTAAGCAGTTATGAGGGAAAGAAAAGAACCAGATAAAACTTGCAGTGATAGAAGAAATAACAATTGAAAGTAGGACCAAAACTGGAATAGAGATACATCAATTACATTTAACCAGGGTTCCAAAAGTAGAATGATGAGAAAATATATATTTTTTTCATTTTAGAGAGCCAGAGAGAGAGCATGAATTGGGGGGAGAGACAGAAAGAGAGAATCTTAAGCAGTCTCCATGCCCAGTGTGGAGCCCAATGCAGGGCTTGATCCCATAACCCTGGGATCAGGGCCTGAACCAAAATCAAGAGTTGGACGTTTAACTGACTAAGCCACTCAGGCACCCTGAGAACACAGTATTTGAAGAAATGACAGCAAATAACTTTTCATAACAGATAGAAGACAATTTGATTCCATAATAAGAAAAGTGAAAGAAATAATAAAAAACAGAATCCACTTCTGTACACATCATACTGAATACTTAGGACACAAAGACAGAGAGAAGAACCTAAAATAAAGGGAAAGACATTACTTACAAACGAATGACAATTGAACTGACAACTGACATCTTAAAGCAACAGAAGAAGCCAGGAGTGAAATATATCTCTAACAACTTTTAACTATGCAATTCAGGGGTGCCTGGGTGGCGCAGTCGGTTAAGCGTCCGACTTCAGCCAGGTCACGATCTCGCGGTTCGTGAGTTCGAGCCCCACGTCAGGCTCTGGGCTGATGGCTCGGAGCCTGGAGCCTGTTTCCGATTCTGTGTCTCCCTCTCTCTCTGCCCCTCCCCCGTTCATGCTCTGTCTCTCTCTGTCCCAAAAATAAATAAATAAATAAATAAATAAATAAATAAATAAATAAATAAATAAATATGCAATTCAATATTATTAGCTACAGTCCCCATTCTGTCCATTATATCTCTATGACTTATTAAATGCCTTTACTAATTTCACCCATCTCCAAGCCCTGACTTTAGTAAACACCAATCTGTTCAACCATGAGCTTGGGTTGCTTTTTTGTTTGTTTAAATATTTGTTTTGTTTTGTTTTGATTCATATATGATACAATTTAGTATTTACCTTTCTCTGTCTGACTTATTTCACTTAACATAATGCCCTAAAGGTCTACCCATGTTATTGCAAAAGGCAAGATTTCATTCTGTCCTCTCCATTATCCATCAGTGGATACAGGTTGTTTCCATATCTTGGCTGTTGTAAATAATGCTACTGTGAACATGTGAGTACAGATATCTTTTTAAGTTAGAGTTTTTGTTTCCTTTGGATAGCTGCAACCATCATAAGTCAGAGACCATTGTATATGACTGCAAATATTTCCTCCCTTTCAGTAGGTTGTCTTTTCACTTAATGTATGGTTTCATGTGTTGTACAGAAGCTTTTTAGTTTGATACAGTCCCACTTGTTTATTTTTTATTTTGTTTTCCCTGCTTTTGGGGTTAGATCAAAAAAATCATCTCCATGACCAATGTTACAGAGCTTGCCACCTGTGTTTTCTTCTAAGATTTTTATGTTTCAAGTTTTACATTCACGTCTTTAAACCACTTGGAGTTAATTTTTGTGTATGGTGGTTCAGTTTCATTCTTTGGCATGTGGCTGTCCAATTTTTCCAACACCATTTATTGAAGAGACTATCCATTCCTTATTATATATCCTTGGATATGCTTTCCATAAATAATTGACTGTACATGTGTGGGTGTATTTCTGGGCTCTCTATTCTGTTTATTGATCTATATGTCTGTTTTTTAAGCCAATACCATACTCTATATTACCAACTTTCTTATATTGTTTGAAATAAGAGAGCATGATGCCTCCACGTTTACTCTTCTTTTTCAAGTTTGATTTGACTATTTGGAATTTTCTGTGGCTCTGTACAAACTTTAGGATTATTTGCTCTCTTTATATAAAAAATGCCATTGGAATTTTGATAAGGATCACATTGGACCTGTAGACTAATTGGAGTAGTATGGATATTTTAGCAGTATTCTTCTAGTTTATGAGGATGGAATGTCTTCCATTTATTTGTGTCTTCAATTTATTTCATTAATTTTTTGTAGTTTTCAGTTTATAGGTCTTTCACTTACTGGGTTAATTAAATTTATTCCTAGAAATTCTCTTTTGATGCAACTGTAAATTGATGGTTTTCCTAATTTCTCTTTTTGTCATTATTAGTATAAAGAAATGCAAGAGATTTGTTTTTGTATCGTGTAAGTTTACTGAATTTGTTTATTTCCAACAGATGTTTGAAGGAATCTTTAGTATCATGTCATGTGCAACTAATGATAGTTGAACATCTTCCTTTCCAATTTGAATGTCTTTTATTTCTTTTCTGTTTTTTTCCACCTAGTTGTTCTGATTGGCGCTTCAAATACTGTGTTGAATAAAAGTGCCAAGAGTGCACATATTTTTTCTTATTCTTGATCTTAGGGGGAAAAAATACTTTGAGCTTGGTCACTGAGTGTCATGTTTATTGTAGGCTGGTCACACATAGCCTTTATAATGTTGAGGTACATTGCCTTTACACCCACTGTGTTGAGAGTTCTTAACATAAAAGGATACTGAATTTTGTCAAATGCTTTTTCTGTATCTGTTGGGATAATCATAATTTTTATCTCTCATTTTGTTAAAATTGTGTATCAAGTAGATTGAATTGTGTGTACTGAACCATTCTTGCATTTCTGGAATAAATCCAGAAATATTTGATCACAGGGTGTGATCAAATACTTGATCACAGGGTATGATCCTTTTAATGTGTTGTTGAATTTGGCCCCCCAAAAATGTTGGGGA
The DNA here is from genome assembly GCF_028749965.1 of Puma concolor. Classification (NCBI taxonomy): domain Eukaryota; kingdom Metazoa; phylum Chordata; class Mammalia; order Carnivora; family Felidae; genus Puma; species Puma concolor. Next base: position 123,422,184 of record NC_141668.1, read on the forward strand.
TTTTTACATCTATATTCATGAGGGATATTGGCTCATAATTTTCATCTCTTAGGGCTCCTTCTTTGGTTTTGGTATCATGGTAATGCTGGCCTTGTAAAATGTTCTCTTTTTTGTAAGAGTTGAGAAAGAATGGTGTTCTTTCAATGCCTGGTATAGAACTCCTCAGTGAAGCCTGGAAAAAAGTTCAGGACTTTTGCCTATTATGAATTTTTTGATTATTGTTTCAACCTCCTTACTAACAATTGGCATGCTCAGATTTTCTATTTATCGTGATTCACTCTAGATAGGTTGTATATTTTTAGGAATTTATCCATTTATTCTAGGTTGTCAACTTTGTTGACATATAATTGTTCAAAGTAGGCTAATGATTCTTTGTATTTTTGTGGTATCAGTTGTAATGTCTCTTCTTTCATTTTGGATTTTGAGTCCTCTCTGCTTTTTTTCTTGGTGAGCCTACCTAAGGTTTGTCAACTTTATCTTCCAAACAATGAGACCTAGCTTCATTGATCTTCTCTACTGTTTTCTTAATTTCTATTTCATTTATTTCTGGTTTGTTTTTGTTATTTTTTCCCCTATGACTGAAGTTGGGCTTTATTTGCTGTTTTTTTTCCTAGTTCCTTGAGTGTGAGGTTAGCTTGAGATGTTTGTTGTTTCTTCAGATTCGCATTTATCACTATGAATATCTATATTAAAACTGCTCTTTGTATCACATAACTTTTAGAATGTACTTCCATTTTTCCATGAATTAATTTTCCAAAGTTAATTTTCCATGAATTTCCAAAATTTGTTTATCTTTTGGTTATTATTTTCCTATTGGCTGTTCAGTAGCATGTTGTTTACTCACCACATATTTGTTTAGTAGCATGTTGTTTAATCTCCACATATTTGTGCTTTTTACATTTTTAAAAATTGATGCGTAATTTTGTGTAATTGATGTTGCATACCATTGAGGCTTTAAGAAACTCCTGATAGGATTTCAGTCTTCTGCAGTTTAAAAGGCTTGTTTTGTAGCCTAACATATGATTTATCCTGTAGAATGTTCCAGGTATACTTGAAAGAATGTCTCTTCTGTTGCTTTTGAATGGAATGTTTTGTATTTATGTGTTAAGTCCATCTGGTTTAACATGTAATTTAAGACTGATGTTTCCTTATTGGTTTTTTGTTTGTATAATCTATCTATTGATATAAGTGGGATATTAAATTCCCCTACTATTAATATATTGCTGTCTATTTCTCACTTGAGGTGTGTTGACATATATATTTATTTGCTCCTAAGTTGGGTGCATAAATATTTATAAATGTTATATCCTCTTGTTAGATGGGCCCTTTATCATATTATAATGGCTTTCTTTGTCTCTTATTACAGTCTTTGTTTTAAGTCTATTTTGTCTGTTATATGTATAGCTACTTCAGCATCTTTTGGTTCCATTTACATGGAGTATCTTTTTCCATCCCTTCACTTTCTGTCTGTGTGTCTTGTTACATCTGAAGTGAGTCTCTTTTAGGCACCACATAGACAGATCTATTTCTTTTAATCCACTCAAATACTCCATGTGTTTTCATGGGAAAATTTAATTCGTTCAAATTTAAAGTTATTATTGATATATGCTGATTGCCATTTTGTTAAATATTTTCTGTCTGTTCCATCATTTCTTGGTGTCTTTCTTTGTGGTTTGACAACCATCTTTAGTACTTATATTCCTTTGTCTTTATGTTTTGTGTATATACTCTAGGTTATGCTTTGTGATGACTGTGAGGTTTACATTTAACAACTTATGTTTATAACAGTCTGTTTTAAGTTGATTCCAACAAAAGTGTAAATACATTCAAAAACTCTACATTTCACATTTCTGCTCTCCCCCACCCCAGTTTGTTTTTGATGTCAAATTTTACATCTTTTTATCTTGCATATCCCTTAACTAATTTCATAGTTATGTTATTTTTACTACTTTTGTGTTTTAACTTTGATGCTAGCTTTATAAGTGATTAAATGTTTACTTCTACCAGTGAGATTTATACTTTGGTGTTTTCCTGTTAATAATGAGTACTTCTTTTTTGTCAGCTTAAAGAAGTCCTTTTAACATTTCTTGTAGAGTCACTAGTGTTGATGAACTCTCATAGGTTTTGCTTATCTGGAAAACTCTCTCTGGTTCAATTCTGAATGTGTTCTGAATGAGTAATCATGACGTCCCTTTCTGGCCTACTAAGTTTCTGCTGAAAACTCTGCAGATAGCCTTAAGGAGGCTTCCTTGCATGTAGCAAGTTGTTTTACTGTTGCTATTTTAAAGATTTTTTTCCTTTAACTTTTGACATTTCAAATACATGTTGCTGTGGGTATCTGTGGATTCAACTTATTTGAAACTTTCAACTGACTTTGTCAGTCATTATTTCTGTAAATAAGTTACAGTCTGCTCCTTTTCTTCTCTCTTCTCCTTCTGGGCCCTTATAATGTGAATGTTTGTCCACTTGATGTTATCCCATAAGTCTCTTAGTCCACCTTTACTTTCTTTATCATACTTTTTTTTCTTCTGCTCTAATTGAGTGAATTCCACTGCCCTTTCCTTGCATTCACTGATCCTTTTTTCTATTTTGTTTAGTCTGCTCTTGAACCGCTTTAATGTATTTTTCAATTCAGTTATTGTATTCTTCTCCTATGTGACCACTACATAGCTTCTACTCTTACATTATCTCTCTTTGTTGAAGTTTTTACTGTGTTCATCCTTTCTTTTTTTTATTTTTAATTTTTTTAACGTATGTTTATTTTTGAGGCAGAGAGAGACAGAGCATAAAACAGGGGAGAAGCAGAGAGAGAGGGAGACACAGAATCTGAAACAGGCTCCAGGCTCTGAGCTGTCAGCACAGAGCCCGACGCGGGGCTCGAACTCATGGACCGTGAGATCATGACCTGAGCTGAAGTCGGATGCTTAACCGACCAAGCCACCCAGACGCCCCTTATCCTTTCTTATCCTGAGCTTGGTGAGCAACTTTATAACCATCAGGTAAATTACTTATTTCCATTGCATTAAGGTGTTTTCTTGAGGTTTTATTTTATTCTTCTTCTCAGAATATATTTCTTGGTTTATTCATTTTGCTTGACTCTGTGTTGGTTTCTGTATATTAAATAGCTACCTCCGCTGGTGTTGAAGGAGGAGCCTTTCATAGAGATTAACCTTATTGTTCAAGCTTGCCCTAGCTTTTGGGTTTCTCTCAAACCTTTGTGATTGTCCAAGAATACTATGTTATTTTTAATGACTCCCAGTAGTTAGGCAATGTCAAGTCCTGTCAGTGTCCCAAAGAAGAGGATTTCAGTGCACCTAGATCAGGGTGATTGTGAAGAATGCCCCTCTTGTCAAAGCTCCAGGACTCACAAATTAGGTTGCCCCACACAAAATCTGAGTGCCTCTAGATGGCCGCTTCTGGGCTAGGCCCCAGGCTGGATGAATCCAAGCACACAAGCCCTTTAAGAGCTATTTCTCAGATTGTTTAAGCCTTGTGGGTCTCATGGACATGGGACCCATTTGTTTTCAAGGCCAGAAGTTTTGGGGGTTTGTCTCTTAGGTGCATGACAGGTCAAACTCTTCACTCCTCAGGGAGAAGATCTGGCATTTGCGTTCCCTCCTGACTTTGGGGCACCATGCCGTGTAGAAGCGGGGATTATGGCAAGATTGTGTCTCAGTATTTTCTATCACTTTGATGTGTGCCTTCTCTCATTCAAGTAATGTGTATGAATCACTCAGCCTGTTTTTAAGTTTTTTTTAGAGGCAATTGTTCCATATGTAGCTGCAGATATGGTATGTTCAAGTGAGGAAGAGATTACAGGATTCCCTTACTTTGCCATCTTGAATTGGAACACTCTTGTTAATTGTTTGAGGAAACCCCATACTATTTTCCATAATGGTATGCCAATTTACATTCCTACCAACAGGACCCAAAGGCCCCCTTTTCTCCACATCCTCACCAACACTTATTTCATATTCTTTTGATAATAGCCATTGTAACAGTGTGAAGTGATATCTCATTGTGTTTTGATTTGCATTTCCTGAGGATTAATAATATTGGATACCTTTTCATGTGCCTGTTGGTCATCTTTGAAAAAAAAAAAGTCTATTCAGATATCCACCAATTTTTTATATTAAGTTGTTTATATTTTTGCTATTAAGTTATATGAGGTCTTTATATATTTATTTCCTTGGCAGATATGTGATGTACAAATATTTCCTCCTGTTCAATAGGTTGCCTTTTTATTTTGCGGATGATTTCAAATGCTTTGCAGAAGCTTTTTGGTATGATGTAGTCCCATTTGTTTATTTTTGCTTGTGGTTTCTTGCTTTGAGAGTCAAATTAAAAAATAATAATCTCTAATGCCAATATCAAAAAAAATTACCATCTACATTTTCTTCTAGGAGTTTTAATGTTTCACATTTTACATTCATGACTTTAAACCATTTTGAGTTAATTTTTCTGTATGGGTTAAGATAGTGGTCCAGTTTCACTGTTGTGCATGTGGCTCTCCAATTTTCCCATTACCAATTATTGAATAGATTGTCCCTTCCTCATTTTATATTCTTGGCTGATTTTTCATAAATTAATTTGTCAATGTATATATGGGTTTGTTTCTGGGCTCTCTATTCTGTTTCTTGATCTGTGTGTCTGTCTGTATGCCAATACAATACTTTTATTATTATTTCCTCCTCCTCCTCCTTCTCCTCCTCCTCTAGTTTGTTAGTATAATTTGATATCAGGGAGTGTGATGCCTCCAGATTTATTCTTCTTAAGATTGCTTTAGCTATTCAGAGTCTTTGTCATTGCATACAAATCTTAGGATTATTTTTCTATTTCTGTGAAATATGCCATAGAAATTTTGATGGAATCTGTAGGATGCTTTGGGTAGTATGGACACATAATAATATTAATTTTTTCAGTGAATGTGCATTGAGTATCTTTCTGTTTATATATGTCTTCAATTTCTGTACTGTTCTCTCACCTCCTTGATTGAATTTATTCCTAGATATTTTATTTTGATGCATTTATAAATGGGATTGTTTTCTTGATTTCTCTTTCTAATAGTTTATTATTGTACAGAAACACCACTAATTTTTGTGCATCAATTTTGTATCCTATAACTTTACTTAATTTGGTTATTAATTCTAACAGTTTTTTTTTTTTAATTTTTTTTTTCAACGTTTATTTATTTTTGGGACAGAGACAGAGCATGAACGGGGGAGGGGCAGAGAGAGAGAGGGAGACACAGAATCAGAAACAGGCTCCAGGCTCTGAGCCATCAGCCATCAGCCCAGAGCCTGACGCGGGGCTCGAACTCCCGGACCGCGAGATCGTGACCTGGTTGAAGTCGGACGCTTAACCGACTGCGCCACCCAGGCGCCCCGAATTCTAACAGTTTTTTAATGGGATCTTAAGGATTTTCTATATCTAATACTATGTCATGTGCAAATAGTGACAGTTTTGCTTTTTACTTTTTAATTTGGATGCATTTATTTTTCATGCCTAATTGCTATGGGTAGGATTTCTAATAAAAAATAACTTTCAAAACAAAAGTGAAATCAAGACCTTTTGAAATGGATACAGACATAGTTTTCCGCAAGTGGACTTGTATTCAGAAAAAATATAGTATGAGCAGAAGGAAAAGGATTCCAGATGAAAGGTATAAAATATAAGAAATAATCATGAGTAATAAATGTTGTAATCTGCAGGTCAATCTAAACAAACATTGATGGTGTATAACAAAATTTTATAAGATGAAAACAGTAAGAACAAATAGGCAACAGTAGTGTATAAATTGAGAGTGAGAGTTATTGTGATTAGTGTTTAAAAAGCTTTGTGTTTGAAGGGCAAATGTATTGATTAGTTTTCATAATTAAGGTTAAGTTGTTAAGATGCCAGAGTCATATAATAAAATACTTAGAGTTAACTTCCAAAAAACTTCATGTAAATATCAAATAAGAAAATAATAGATAATAAATGCAAATAATAGAATAGTGTACTAGTTGAAAAAACAAAATAAGATAGAAAAAAATCTCCCAATACTAGTTGTTTTAAATGTATTAAGTGCTTTAGTTAATAAGACACAAGTTGTCAGGGCATCTGGGTGGCTTAGTTGATTGAGCATATGACTTCAGCTTCGGTCATGATCTTATGACTCAGGTTCAAGCTCCACATCGGGCTCACTGCTGTCAGCATAGAGCCCACTTCTGATCCTCTGTCCCTCCTCCCCGCTCCTCTCCTGCTCACACTCTGTCAAAAGTAAATAAACATTAAAAAAATAAAAGGCACAAACTGTCAAAGTGAATTAATAAAAATTCTAGCCATCTGTGTTTGTAAGAAGGAAATCTAAAATATTACAAAAGAGAAAGTTTGAAATTACATAAAAGAATGGAATATTTATTGAAAAATGTAAAATTTTGAAAGTTGAAATATCTATATCAATATAAAAGGAAATTGATTTTAAGGCAAAAAAGCATCAGAGAGGAAAAGAGTATGTATGATTTTTCTTTTCAAATTTTTATTTAAATTCTAGTTATAAAACATAAAATGCATTATTGATTTCATAAATAGAATTCAGTTATTCATCACTTACATACAACAACACTTATCATAACAAGTGCCCTCCTAATACCCATCACCCATTTAGCCCATCCTCCACCATCCTCCCTCCATCAACCTTCACTTTCTTCTCTAAGAGTCTATTATGATTTTTCTTTCTTTTTTCTTCCCTTCCCCCATATGTTCATCTGTTTTGTTTATTAAATTCCACATATGAGTGAAGTCATATGGTATTAGCCTTTCTCTGACTGATTTATTTTGCTCTGCATAATGTACTCTAGCTCCATCCACGTCATTGCAAATGGCAAGATTTCATTGTTTTTGGTGGCTGAGTACTATTTATAAATATATACTATATATAAATGTATGTATGTCACATCTTCTTTATCCATTCATCATTCAATGACATTTGGGCTCTTTCCATAGTTTCACTCTTATTGATAATGCTGCTATAAACATTGGGTGCATGCACCCCTCTGAATCTGTATTTTTTGTATTCTTTGGGTAAATACCTAGTTATGCAATTGCTGGATCATAGGGTAGTTCTTTTTTAACCTTTTAAGGGACATCCATACTGTTTTCAGAGTAGCTACAACAGTTTGCATTCCCACCAGCACTGCAACAGGGTTCCCCTTTCTCTGCATCCTTGCCAACATCTGTTGTTTGCCGTGTTCTTAATTTTAGCCATTCTGAGAAGTGTGAGGTTGTATCTCATCATGATTTTGATTTGTATTTCCCTGATGAAGAGTGATGTTGAGCGTCTTTTCATGTATTTGTTGGCCATTTCATGTCTTCTTTGGAAAAAATGACTTCCACCATTTCTTAACTGAATTATTTGTGTTTTGGGGGTTGAGTTTGCTAACTAGTATACTAGTTACTAGTATATGTCATTTTAAAATATCTTTTCCAGTTTTGTAGACTGCCTTTTAATTTTGTTGATTGGTTCCTTTTTATCTTGATGAAGCTTTTTGTCTTGATGAAGTTTCAGTAGTTCATATTTGCTTTTGTTTTTGTTCCCTTGCCTTTGGTGACATATCTAGTAAGACGTGGCTCTAGCCCAGGTTAAAGAGGTTGCTGCCTGTGTTCTCCTCTACAGTTTGGATGGTTACAGGTCTCACATTTAGGTCTTTCACCCATTTTGAATTTGTTTTTGTGTGTGGTATAAGAAAGTGGTCCAATTTCATTATTCTTCATGTTGCTGTCCATATTTCCCATCACCATTTGTCAAAGAGACTGTCTTTTTTCCATTCGATATTCTTTTCTACTTTGTCAAAGATTAACTGACCATATACTTATGGGTCCATTTCTGGGTTTTGTCTTCTTTTCCACTAATCTATGTGTCTGTTTTTGTGCCAGTATGATAGTGTCTGGGTAACTACAGCTTTGTAATATAGGTTGAAGTCCAGCATTATGATGTCTCCGAGTTTTCTTTTCTTTTTCAGGATTGCTTTGGCTATTCGGGGACTTTTGTAGTTCCATACAAATTTTAGGATTGTTTTTTCTAGCTCTGTGAAAAATTCTGGTGGTATTTTTTTTCCAGAAAACTTAAGCAGTTTATTCACAGTGCTAGTTTTAAATGCTCAGATGTTCTGTGTTCTATTCTCTTTCCATTCTGCTGCCTCTGAAGTCACAATGCATGGGTAATCATTTTCTCCTTGTGATTAATGCTGAGCCTCTGTGGGAGTCTCAGAAAGAGTTGAAAATATGCTTTCCTATGAGTACGATTCTCACACCCTGAAAACGCGTAGCCTTGAGAAAAGTCACTGAGTCATTTCAAAAGCTTCCAAAGAGAGTCAGAAAGGGTTGGTTTTGCTGGATATAAAATGTCTTGCCATGAAGTCCAATGAAAAGGCTTTCCAATTAGCCCCCTCCTTCATAATGACCCCACGTATAGGATACTTTCCCCTAGAAACAGAACTAAGAATGGTTGATTTTTCTTATATGACTGACACATGTTGCAGACCTGACACTTCTTGGATTTCTGGCCCTTTAATCTTGTTCTTTTCTTCTCATTGGAATATTCATAAAAATAGTAGCTGGCATGCTCCTGAGTCTTTTGCCCATCATTATTCACCTTCACCCAAGGGTCTCCTCATCCTCCATTCTCTATGAAACTCCATTCATTATTAAGGTCCTAGCCCAGCCCTCATGACCTCTGTAAGACTAACTTTTTTTTTACTTTGATTTTAACCTTGTTTCATAACACAGTATCTTCTATAACCAATTATAGTCCATGTGGATTTTTTTTAATTTCTTTAATGTTTATTTATTTTATTTTTTTATAATTTTATTTTTTATTTTTAAAAATTTACATCCAAATTAGTTAGCATATAGTGAAACAATGATTTCAGGAGTAGATTCCTTAATGCACCTTACCCATTTAGCCCATCCCCCCTCCCACAACCCCTCCAGTAACCCTCTGTTTGTTCTCCGTATTTGAGTCTCTTCTGTTTTGTCCCCCTCTGATATTATATTTGTTTTTATATTATTTTTCCCTTCCTTTATGTTTTTCTGTCTCTTAAAGTCCTCATGTGAGTGAAGTCATATGATTTTTGTCTTTCTCTGACTGACTGATTTCACTTAGCATAATACCCTCCATTTCCATCCATGTAGTTGCAAATAGCAAGATTTCATTCTTTTTGGTTGCCAAGTAATACTCCATGGTATATATATACCACATCTTCTTTGTTCATTCATCCATTGATGGACATTTGGGCTCTTTCCATACTTTGGCTATTGTTGATAGTGCTGCTATAAACATGGGGTGCATGTGTCCCTTCAAAACAGCATACCTGTATCCCATGGATAAATTCCTAGTAGTGCAATTGCTGGGTTGTAGGGGAGTTCTATTTTTAGTTTTTTGAGGAATGTCCATACTGTTTTCCAGAGTGGCTGTACCAGCTTTCATTCCCAGCTGGTGGTATTTTGATGGGGATTGCATTAAATGTGTAGATTGCTTTGGGTCATCTAGCTATTTTAACAGTGTTTCTTCTTCTGATCCATGAGTATAGAATGTTTTTCCTTTTCTTTGTGTCCTTTTCAATTTCTTTTATAAGTATCCTATAGTTTTCAGAGTACAGATCTCTTGCCTCTTTGGTTAGGCTTATTCCTAGGTATCTTAGGGTTTTTTGGTGCATTGCAAATGGGACTGATGCCTTGATTTCTGTTTTTGTTCTTTCATTATTGGTATATAGAAATGCAACAGATTTCTGCAAATTGACCTTGCTGAATTCCTGTATTAGTGCTAGCAATTTGTTGCAGGAGTCTTTGAGGTTTTCTACATAGAATATCATGCCATCTGTGAATAGTGAAAGTTCGAGTTCTTTCTTGCTGATTTATATGGTTTTTATTTCTTTTTGTTTTCTGATTGCTGATACTAAGACTTCCAGTACTATGTTTAAAAGTAATGGTGAGTGGACATCATTGTCTCATTCCTGACTTTTGGGGAAAGGCTCTTAGTTTTTCCCATTGAGGATGATATTAGCTATGGGTCTTTCATGTATGGCCTTGATGATGTTGAGGTATATTTCGTCTATGCCTACTATGTTGAAGGTTTTTATCAAGAATGGATGTTGCAGAAAAAGCATTTGACAAAATTCATCTATTGAGATGACTGTACGATTTTTATACTTTCTCTTATTAATGTGATGTATCATGTTGGTTGATTTGCAAATATTGAACAAGCCCTGCAGCCCAGGAGTAAATCCCACTTGATCGTGGTGAATAATTCTTTTAATATACTATTAGATTCAATTTGCTAGTATCTTGTTGAGAATTTTTGCATCCTATTTCATGAGGAATATTGGCCTGTAACTCTTCTTTTCAGTGGGGTCTTTGTCTGGATTTGGAATCAAGTTAATGCTAGCCTTGTAGAAGGAGTTTGAAAGCTTTCCTTACATTTCTGTTTTTTGGGGAAAATTTGAGTAGAATCGGTATTAACTATTCTTTAAATGTCTGCTAGAATTCCTCTAGGAATCCATCTGGCCCTGGACTTTTGCTGGTTGGGATATTTTTGATAACAGATTCAATTTCTTTGTTGGTTATGGGTCTGTTCAAGTTTTCGTTTTATTCATGTTTCGGTTTTGGTACTTTATGTGTTTCTAGGAATTTGTACGTTTTTTGCAAATTTCCCAATTTATTGGCATATGTTTCATAATATTCTCTCATGATTATTTGTGTTTCTGTGGTGATGGTTGTGATATCTTCTTTCATTCATGATTTTATTTATTTTGTTTCTTTGTCTTTTTGATAGTCTGGATAGGCACTGATCAATTGTATTAATTTTTTCAAAGAACCAGCTCTTACTTTCGTTGATTTGTTCTACTTTTTTTTGTTAGTTAGCTTGTTTCTGTATTGTTTATTTCTGCTCTAATATTTATTATTTCCCTTCTTCTGCTGGCTTTAGGCTTTATTTGCTGTTCCTTTTCTAGCTCCTGTAGGTGTAAGGTTAGGTTGTATATTTGAGACTTTTCTTACTTCTTGAGTAGGCCTGTACTGCAGTGTTCTTACCTCTTAGGACTGCCTTTCTTGCATCCCAAAGATTTTGGGCTGTTGTGTTTTCATTTTCATTTGACTCCATGTGCTTTTTTTAATTTCTTCTTTAATTTTCTGGTTAACCCATTCATTCTTTAGTAGGATGTTCTTTAACCTCCATGTATTTGTAGTCTTTTTTTTTGTATCCTTGTATTTTTTTCTTGTGGATGACTTCAAGTTTCATAGCATTGTGGTTGTAAAATATGCATGGAATGATTCCAGTATTTTTATATTTGTTGAGGGCTGGTTTGTGACCCAATATGTGATCTATTCTGGAAAATGTTATATGTGTACTCTGAAAGAATGTGTATTCTGTTGCTTTAGGATGAAATGTTCTGAATATATCTGTTAAGTTCATCTTGTCCAGTGTGTCATTTAAAGCCATTGTTTCCTTTTGATTTCTACTTAGATGATCTGTCCATTGCTATAAGTTGTGTGTTAAAGTCCCTATTATCATCAGTGAGTTTCATTATGTTAGTTATTGGTTTATATGTTTGGGTGCTTAATTTGGGGGCATAAATATTTACAATTATTAGATCTTGTTGATGGATAGACCCCTTATTTATGATATAATGCCCTTCTTCATCTCTTGGTACAGTCTTTGTTTTAAAATCCAGTTTTTCTGATAAAGTATCACTATTCTGGATTTCTTTTGATATCCATTAGCATGATATATGGTTCTCCATCCCTTCACTTTCAATGTACAGATGTCCTAGGTCTAAAAGGAGTTTCTTGTGAGCAGCATACAGATGGGTCTTGTTTTTGTTTTGTTTTGTTGTTTGTTGTTGTTGTTGTTGTTTTATCCATTCAGATACCCTATGTTTTTATATTGGAGCATTTATTCCATTTCCATTCAAAGTGATTATTAAAAGACATGATTTTAGTGCCCTTGTGTTACCTGTAAAGCTCCTGTTTCTGGTGATGTTCTCTGTTCCTTTCTAGTCTTTGTTGAATTTGGTCTTTTTTCCCCACTTAGAGGCCTCCTTAAAGTTTCTTGCAAGGCTGGTTTAGTGGTCATAAACTCCTTGAGTTTTTGTTTGGGAAATTCTTTATCTCTATTTCCATTCTGAATGACAGGCTTGATGGATAAAGTTTTTGTGGCTACATATTTTTCCCATTCAGCACATTGAATATATTTTGCCATTCCCTTATGGTCTGCCAAGTTACTCTGAATAGATCTGCTGTTAACCTGATCTGTCTTCCTTTGTAGGTTAAGGACTTTTTTTTCCATTGCTGCTTTTATAATTATTTCCTTGTCTGTGTCTTTTGTGAACTTGTCTATGATATGTCTAGGCGGTAGCAGACTTTTGTTGTATTGAATGAGGGTTCTCTGTTGTTCTTGGATTTTGATGTCTTTGTCCTTCCCCAGGTTGGGGAAGTTTTCTGCTATAATTTACTCAGATAAACCTTCTCCATTTTTTTCTCTCTTCATCTTCTGGGACTATTATGATACATACGATATTAGGTTTCAAGAAGTCACTGTATTTCCTAAGTATAGCTTTGTGATCTAATACCTTTCTTTCCCTTTTACTTTGTTTCCTATTTCTTTCTTTCTTTCTTTCTTTCTTTCTTTCTTTCTTTCTTTCTTTCTTCTTTACGTACTTATTTATTAAATTTTATTTAAATCCAAGTTAGTTAAGATATAGTGTAATATGGTTTCAGGAGTAGAATTTAGTGACTCATTACTTACATATAACACCCAGTGCTGCTCCCAGCAAGTGCCCTCCTTAGTATCCATAACCCATTTAGCCCATTCTCCCACCAACCTCCCCTCCAGCAACCCTTAGTTTGTTCTCTGTACTTAAGAGTCTCTTATGGTTTGCCAACCTCTCTGTTTTTATCTTATTTTTCATTCCCTTCCCCTAGGTTCATCTGTTTTGTTTCTTAAATTCCACATATGAGTGAAATCTTAGGGCATTTGTCTTCCTCTGACTGATGTATTTTGCTTAGCATATTACCTTCTTGTTCTATCCATGTTGTTGCAAATGGCAAGATTTCCTTCTTTTTGATTGCTGAGTAATATTCCACCGTGTGTGTGTGTGTGTGTGTGTGTGTGTGTGTGTGTGTGTGTGTACACCACATATTCTTTATCCATTCATCAGTCAATGGTCATTTGGACTCTTTCCATAATTTGGCTATTGTTGATAGCACTGCTACAAACATTGGGGTGCATGTGCCTCTTTAAATCAGCATATTTGGATCTTTTGGATAAATTTGCAACTATCTTCTCCCATTCCCTAGGCTGCCTTTTAGTTTTGTTGATTGCTTCTTTTGCTGTGCAGAAGCTTTTTATTCTGATGAGGTCCCAATAGTTCCTTTTTCCTTTTGTTTCCCTTGCCTTCAGAGACATGTCTAGTAATAATCAACATACAGAAATCAGTTGCATTTCTATACACCTGTAATGAAGCAGCTGAAAGAAAAATCAAGAAATAGATTTCATATACAATTGCACCGAAAGCATAAACTACTTAGGAATAAACGTAACCAAAGATGTAAAAGATCTATATACTGAAGACTATAGAAAGATTGTGAAAGAAATTGAAGTAAACACACAGAAATGGAAAAACATTCTATGCTCATGGGTTGGAGGAACAAATATTGTTAAAATGTCAATACTATCCAAAGCAATCTACACATTCAATGCAGTCCCCATCAAGATAACACCAACATTCTTCACAGTGCTAGAATAAACAAATGTAAAATTTGTATGGAACCAGAAAGGACCCCGAATAGCCAAAGTGATGTTGAAAAAGAAAACCAAAGTCAGAAGCATCACAATTCCAAACTTTAAGCTGTATTACAAAGCTGGAATCATCAAGAGAGTGTGGTACTGGCACAAAAACAGACGCATAGATCAATGGAACAGAATAGAGAACCCAGAAATGGACCCACAAATGTATGGCCAACTAATCTTTGACAAAGAAAGAAAGAATATCTAATGAAAAAAAAAAACAGTCTGTTCAGCAATGATGTTGAGAAAAATGGACAGCAAGATGCAGAAGAATGAACCTGGACAGCTTTCTTACACTATACCCCAAGATAAACTCAAAAAGGATGAAAGACCTAAATGTTAACATAGGTAACCATCAAAACCCTAGAGGAGAAATCAGGCAACAACCTTTATAACCTCAGCTACATCAACTTCTTATTAGACATGTTTCCCTCTTCTTTTCAGCTTTGTTATTTTCCATGATTTTATCTTTTATATCACTGATTCATTTCTCTGATTCATTCATTCACACTGTTATGACATCCATTCAGGTTTGCATCTCAGTTATACCATTTTTAATTTTGGCTGGAGTAGATTTTAGGTCTTTGATCTCTGCAGTAAGGGATTCTCCGTGTCTTCAATATGGTTTTCAATCCCAGCTAGTATCTGTATAATTGTTGTTTTAAATTCTAGATAAGACATCTTCTATCTCTATTGATTAAATCCCTGGCCATTACTTCTACTTCCTGTTCTTTCTTTTGGGGTGAATTCCTCCATCTAGTCATATTGTCCAGAAAAAAAAATCTTTATCCTAGGTGTGTTTTGGTCTGCTCTTAGAAGTGACTAGATCCAAAAAATAAAAGTAAAAAGATACACACACACACACAATTAAAAAATAAAAACTGAAGAAAAAAAAAAAGGACAAAGGAAGCTAGATCCTATTTCCCCTAGAGCTGAAGTTTTGCTGCACTCTGTGTTCAGTAGACTTGATATGTTTGAGTTGTTTGTGCTGGTCTTCTGGGGAAAGGGCCTGTTGTGGTGATTTTCCAGCTGGCTTGCCCTGATAGAGATGCACCTGAAGAGGGCAGGGCATCTTGGCTTGGTGTCAGAAGCTCTGGTTTCCACTTGGTGGTCCTGTAAAGTTCATTGAGGTCAGTCAGTGCTGATGGGCCATGGGGGGGAGGGGGAAGGGAGGAAGGAGTCCTGGGAGCAAGTGGAGGACTCCCCCCCACCAGCTCTTGAGGAAGACCTCACAAAAGAGCAAATAATCACTCCTCTTGTGCCCCTGGCTTCTGTCGGATCTCTGCCTTTGCCCTGTATTCTAGCTGTTTTATTTCAGGTGCATGGCTGGATTTCTGAATTCCAAATTTTAGGCACTGGAGTGGAGCCGGGCGGGGCATGGCCCTGCCTGATCCTCTGGGGTAAAGTATCACCACACTTTTGCAAAGCTGTCCGAAAAAAGCAGTTGCACAACCAAGCAGAAGCTGGGAGTATATGCCAAAGCAGAGCAGAAAGGCAGCACCAAGACTCACTACCCTCAGCTGGAATCCCTGCTTCTGTGCCTGGGAGCAGTGCAACATACTGGTGCCACACTTTCTTCTATCCCCAGAGAGGCCTTGCCACCAGTCCTAAATGCACTCCAAATAGGGTAACTGTTTCTCCCTATGCAACCCAGGGGATCCTCAGACCACACTATCTACTCCTGGGTCTCTGTCCTCCTTCACCATAAGAGCACGGCTAAGCCAGGGGCAACTCTAGTGGTGGCAGGCTTCAAAAACTTCAGATTTTGCACTCTGCTCTTTTAATACCTTGTGGTAGTCTCCCTAAGCAGGGCTTCCTCCCCTCTGCAGCACCTGCAGCAACTAGTTTTTATCTCTTCCAGATCAATTTTCCATAGCTCCTACCCTCCACGGTTCTACTTACAGACTGACAGTTTTGTTCTCCTAGCCCTCAGATTGATCTCTTGGCTATTCAGAATGTTTTGATATTTATCTAGCTGTGTTTGAAGGAGAATGCAAGCTTAGGTTCTCCCCTCTCCTCTGCCACCTTAACTCTTCTCCCCATACAGAGGAAGACATAAAATATGTATTAACTATCAATATAACTTCAAAATATATTTTAAAAAATTGATAGTATTATCAAACAAAAACAGAAATAGACCAACACAAGTACAGCCAAATGTTCACAAAGATGCAAAAGCAATTAAATAGAGGAAGGTAACTCTTTTCAACAGTTAGTACTCAAGAAATTGAATATCTATAGGCAAAAGTGAGTTTTCATCTAAAACTCACATTTTATGTAAAAGGTAATTAAGCTGGATTATAGATATAAAATATAAATAAAATATAAATATAAAACTTAAAATTATAATAATTTTAGAGGAAAACAATAAATAAAATTGCTGGGACCTAGAGTTTGATGAAGAGTTCTTAGATATAAGAACAAAAATATGTTCCATAAAGTTAATAAAATAAATAAATAAAATAAAATAAAAACTGCTACTAAAAAATAGTAAAATGGATTTTATCAAAATAAAAAAATAATGTTCTGTGAAAGATCCTATTAAGGTAAAGAGAAGTTACAGACTGGGAGAAAATATTTGTAATCCACATATTTGACAAATGGCTCATCTAGAATATACAAAAAATTTTCAAAACCCAATAGTAAAAAATAATACACTCTATTTAGATCACAAACAATTAAACACGAAGAGAAGTTTCACAGAAGAGAATATTCAGATGGCAGATAAGTACATGAAAAGGTGTTCAACATCACTGTACATCAGGGAAATGCACTTGAAGACCATGAGGTGATATCTCGCTCAGTTCTATTAGAACAGCTTAAAAAACATGGACAGTGTCAAATGCTAATGAGGGTGCTGAGAAACTAGATCTGTCATCCATTGTGTGGAATGAAGTGTAAAATGGCATGGCCACTCTGGAAAATAGCTGGAGAGTTTCTTAAAAAACTAAACATTTATTTACCATATGACCTAGTAATTGTGCTGCTGGGTGTTTATCCAGAAAGAAATGAAACACATGTCCACAGAAAAACTTATACACAAATATTTATAACATCTCTCTTTGTAACAGCCAAATTTGGAAGTGTGCTTCTTTTTCAAAAATATTTATTTATTTTTGAGAGGAAGATAGAGACATACAGTGCAAGTGGGGGAGGGGCAGAGAAAGAGAGAAGAAGACACAGAATTGAAAGCAGGCTCCCGGCTCCAAACTGTCAGCACAGAGCCTGATGCGGCACTCATACCCACAAACCATGAGATCATGACCTGAGCTGAAGTTGGACATTTAACCGACTGAGCCACCCAGGGGTCCCAGAAATGTGCTTCTGAATAGGTGTTTTGGTTAAATAAAATGTGATGTGTCTACACCATAGAATGCTACTCAGCAACGAAAAACAATAAACTGTTAATACACCCAATTTGGATGGGTCTAAGGGCATTATGTTGAGTTTTAAAAACCACTCGTAAAGTTGGGTACTTTAATATTCAAGTTCTATAACATTCTCAAAATGGCAAAATTATATAGATGGAAAATGGCTTAGAGGTTGGCAGAGGTTAGGGATAGATAAGACTATAAAGGCCATGCCATGAGAGAGATCTTAATTATGATAGAATTGTTTTGTATTTTGATTGCAACAAAATCAATGTTACAGGATCTACACATGTGATTAAATGACATAAGTCTATGTGCACACTTTGCACCAAAGTCAGTTTCCTTGGTTTAGATTGTATATCTAAATGTATAATTATTTTTTTTTTTAACAATTAAGCACATTTTTTTTTAATTTTTTTTTCAACGTTTTTATTTATTTTTGGGACAGAGAGAGACAGAGCATGAACGGGGGAGGGGCAGAGAGAGAGGGAGACACAGAATCGGAAACAGGCTCCAGGCTCTGAGCCATCAGCCCAGAGCCTGACGCGGGGCTCGAACTCCCGGACCGCGAGATCGTGACCTGGCTGAAGTCGGACGCTCAACCGACTGCGCCACCCAGGCGCCCCTAAATGTATAATTATTTTAAGACAAAAAGTTAATAAGTGAACTATATAAATCTACCACCACAGTGGGAGATTGTTAACATTTCTATTAATAACTAATAGTACAAGCAAGCCAAAAAGGGAAAAAAATAAAAAATAAAACAGAAGAAAAAAAAAACTGGATGATGGATATAGAAGATTTGAACAACTCAATTAAATCACTTGTTTTATTGACACACATATAGGACACTAAACAATTAGGTCATTAACACAGAAACATGCACACTCACACACGCATACACCCTAGTCTCATAGCAGTAATAAAGCAAATATCAACAAATCTAAAAAAAAAAAAACAATTATAATTCTAACCATCATATAATCAGTAATAAAAAGAAAACTTGGAAACTTAATATGTTTAGAAATTAAGCATGCTTCTAAATAATTAGTCAAATAAGCAATCATAATTGAAATTAGAAAAAAAGTTAATGAATGATAATGGCATATAAAAACTAATGTCATGCAGCTCAAGTTGTGCTTAAAGAGAAATCTGTAGCTTCAAGTACTATAGAAAACAAAAAAGCCTATATATAAATATATTAAGCATTCATTTAAAACATTACAAAAAACAAACTAGTTGATCCCAAAGTAGAAATTTTTTGAAAATATGAAGAGCAGAAATTAATGGTACATAAAGTAATGGTACAATATTCTCAACAAAACCAAACTATGGTTCTTTGCAAAGAGTTAAACAAATCTCTGCCAAAATCAATCCGGAGACAAAAGAAAGGAGGTGTGATTGAGTGACATTAGAATTGAAAAAGGAGAGATAACAACAGATACTGTAGGCATTACAAAATGATAAAAAATTTTGAGTCCCTTAATGCTAATTAATTTGAAACTTGGATAAAATATTCAAGTACATAGAAAGATATGAGTAAGATTAATGGCCCAAACAAATGGGAGATCTGAACTTTTTTGTGATAATGAATTACTAAATGTAAGGATGGATAAATGGTTATAAAAATAATCTACCTTTCCTGTTAGCTTAAGCAGAAAAATATTAAGGAGGACTATGATTGCTTTTGGCTTTGGGTGTATGCCAAGTTCCATATCAGTTACCAGAGCTATGGGACATTACATTTACCCAGATAAACTTCATATTGGTCCCTTGGGCAATATTGGAGGAGCCAGTGTAGAGAGATAGAACTGCTTTGAAACCTCATCAATAGGAAAGGAATTTCTCAAAGGTACCAAAAAGGGTGAAGAGGTTTACTCTATTTAAGCAAAGACTTACAGATCACTCCTGTCAACATTCATATTCTAGCTCTACAATTCTAAGATTCGCCTGGCACCTAACAGTATATGTGAGAATTCCCCAAAGGTGAAATGAACACACCCATAGCTTCCCTTACACATAAGTATAGAAGTGGTTTGTTGGTTTGATGCTTGATAACAGTCCAATGGAAAATAATATGCTTTAAAAACTTGGCTTTTAGGTTGTAAAGAATTCTTAAGAAATCATCTAGAATATAGTAAAATAAAAGCTGAATTTAAATTTCATTCTAAATTATGGTATTCCATTGTTCACACAATATCGATTCATTTATAAATTAGTTTGCTCCTTTAAAAATGTGCAGTAACTGGGAAAAAAAGAAAAAGTGCAGAAATACCCGAGAAAATCTGAGATACCAACCATATTAGAAAACTCAGGTCTTGGGGCGCCTGGGTGGCTCAGTTGGCTAAGTGTCCAACTTCAGCTCAGGTCACGATCTCGCAGTTCATGGGTTCGAGCCCCGCGTCAGGCTCTGTACTGACAGCTCAGAGCCTGGAACCTGTTTCAGATTCTGTGTCTCCCTCTCTCTCTGACCCACCCCATTCGTGCTCTATCTCTCTCTGTCTCAAAAATAAACGTTAAAAAAATAAAAAAAAAAAAGAAAACTCAGGTCTTTGGGTTAATAGTTGACAATATTGTATCACTTGCATTTCCAAGTCACTTGTTTCCAGTCCTCATCAAATCTTTAAGCTTTCCACAAGTCTCTCAAAGCTTTCATCAATACTTGAATAGGGGCCACTGCACTGCACAGTCATATCAAGTAGGAAAAAAAAGATCATTGACAAAAGATCAACTCGTGCTAAGGAAAATTCATAGGGCACAAAAAAAGATGGTTTCTTCTTGGCTGTTTGTTTTTCTGGACAACATATTGGTTTTCATGGCTGTATCTTTTATTATTTCTTTATTGTTGGTCTTGCAACCCTATGGAACTTTGAATTCCAGGAATTTAGCTATATTTGACATAAAGCAAAGGTGTGGCAAGGCATCTCCCAAGTTCATTTCCCCACCGTTGTCTTTCCTCATAATCTGAGCTCCTGGAACCATACAACAGCAATGTTACTCAATCTTTTCTAGTTCTTTGCATGTTTAAAGAAATACTTTATGTATGTTGTTAAACACCTGGACTTAGGAAATATGCATTATTTTAACAAGTAAATGTTGAGTATCTACTCTATGCAATGCGTTTTGCTACATCCAGGGCTGAAACCTTTTTTCCTCTACCAAACAACATAATAATAGAAGCAGCAGCACCCCATGAATTTTAGAAGTGGAATTTTTCTAATTATTTCATTCTCTTGAGCAAGTTTCCATTTATTCACTTATGTATTCATATGCAAAAAACATTCAGAAAACATTGTTTTTCTGTTCCCTAGAAAGATTTAACCTTTCTATATCCTAATTTTCTTAACTGTAAAATGGAAATGGGGATGATAATAATACCTCACTGGTTTGTTGTCAGGATTAAATTAGTTAGTATATCTGAAATACTGTGAATGGGGTCTGGCACATGTAAGACGTGTGTATTTATTGACCGTTGTTTTAGCTCAGGACTGCTAAGAAGACACTGAGGCACCCCATTAAGGTTCTGACATTTTATTTGGAAGGTGTAAGCCCAGGACAGTGAAGGTAAGAATAAAAAGAGGCAAGGCAAGGAAAGAGCAAAGTAATATGACATGCAGAGCTCTATGCCAGGGAACACTTGACAGAAAGCTCCCAACAGACCAAGAGGACAACCAGCAGATGATGTTTGCCACATACCCTCTCCAGAAGGACTGAAAAGAAAATCATTTCTTAATCTGTGGGGGAGAGAGAAAAGAGGGGACATTAACCTGTGTAGTCCCTTCAACTTCCCACTTTGCATTGAGCAACGTGGTCATCCCTCATATATACTTGCAGGCTGCTAAAGCTGATTCTTCTGCAGCCTCTCAGGAAGCTGGATCCCACATCCAGTCCTGTGTGTTTCATATCTACCTTTTCCTCTTCTACTCTGGCTGCTATTAACCAAGCAATACAAGGGGAACTAAAAGCAACACCAAGGTGGTCTTTGAATCAGACTTGTTTTTTAAAGCTCTCAGTATAGTATAGTTGATAAAAGTAAGAATTAGAATTAGGCATTTTGGCTTCAGGATCTGCTGCTTGCCAGGTGTACAAAGATATTTAAGCTGAGTCTTGTTCCTTCATCTATAAAATGGAAATATTAATATCTACCTCATATTATGAGGTGTTTTAAAGGATAAATGATCAGTACTTAGAGCTGTGATTGGCACATAAATGTTCAGTAAATGTTTACTACGACCATAATTACCATTGCATACAATCGAGAAGATTGGGGAAAACCATTCAGACCCCTTGCTGTGAATGTACTAGAATCACACCAGAAGGGACACACCACAGCCTACAGCTACATAGGAACAGTAAAATTGAATAGTGACCATGATGGATTGGATCAACCTAGAAAGCCTGAATAAATAATTCAGAACTCAAACTATATTTTTCCCTCACTTCCCTGAATTATTCACAACATTGCCACTTCTCTTCACTTTAATTTGCCTTTATAGATAATCAACGTAAAGTCACTTTCTGCAACCTGATTTGATTCTTTGACAGTCATATTCAAAAATATGTCATCAGAATCTAAATGCATTTATATCAGATATTGTAAAATCCTATTTTATTCTGCCAAGGCAGAGTCAAATGAGAGTTTAAGGCCTGTAAGAATATTCACTTCAACATATTCATATGGACATTGCATTGAGCAATGATATCACTACAGTGTTATTGATGGATGGCTTTGTGTGAGACATTTAAATTTTTTAAACTGTCATTTTCCTGCAGATTGTGCTGTACGTTTCTGCAGGCCCTGCTTGCTTGAGGCTTAAATTTGGCTATGAATTGACATTAAAACAAGCATGCTATACGAGAGACCTATGCTACATTTAGACAAAACAAAACCTTAGTTTTTTTTTTTTTTTTTTCTAACAATACATGACTTTGGGTAGAAAAAGAAAAAAAACTTAAATTTTCTGGATCTTTATTAGATGTTTATTTTACTTCTCTTTACTCTTTTTTCTTTTGAAGAACTTTGAAAAATGAACCCACTTAAAAAGATAAAACAGGAGGAAGAAGAAACTTGTGTTAATTTTTTGAAAGATTCTAATTAGTTGCAGCACCAAGAGTCTTTGCTTTGGTTTAATACAGTAGCCTGTATTCCAGTGTTTTGTCAAGAATATGTAGGGCAACAAAACTGACATTAAATTTGAACCCAGGCCTAAACAGCTGTGCCCAGCATAACTAAGTTTTAAAATGTTAAGCTTGCTAAAAATGTAAGATGCTCATGCATTGTGCCCCCACTTTGGCAATTTTATTCCTGAGGTTTAGGATGGTGAGTAGATATCTGTGTTTTTAACAAATATCCTAGGTGATGATCCTGGTGCAAAGAATTCATGGACTGCAGTTTGAGCAACTGATGAAAAAAAATTATATACATACATACATACATACATACATACATACCATTTATGGACCAGAGGAGAGAAGTAACATTGATCTTCAGTAACTGTGATATAAGGTCTTAAAACACCTAGTAGCTAAATACCAAGACTGCTAAAAGTTCAGGAATATTTGAATTTTAGGTCATAACAAGCTGATGTTTTCCCCAGTTTCCTTGAAAATCGTAGTTGTCTCATCCAAAGGTAAGTGGTTGATTTCTCAATACTCTGCATCTTTGCTGATATACTTACTTCTCTAGTCACCAGGCATTCAAGAAAATCCAAACCTCTTTGACCACTTTTTAAGAAGATTCTGTGCTTTATACAACTTTATTTGCTGTTAGGGAATAGGTGATTGCCAATATTTTCCAAAGATAATCACATACATAAAACCAGTGATTTCTCAAGGAACTTTTAGTAAATTGAGAGTATGTTCTAGTTTGAATTTAGCCTTTATGATCCCTGACAATTTTCTTATGGTTTTAATTTTTCTACTGCATCTTCCCACACATTTGTTTAATAGTGCTCCTCGGTGACCCCTAACAACTTCAGAGTAGATCTAGTAGAAAACCCATAGTTGAATGATACAAATATATATCCACTTATCCCAAATAAAGGTAATGAGCATATGTGCTTCTAGGCAGAATGGCCACAGATCAAGTGTGGAAAATAAGCTTTGTCTCCAAGCTAATTCTAATCAGTTGCTATTGGCTGATTGCAGGTCTGTATTATGACAAACTGGGGAAGATTTCCACCTGAAAAACAGTAACTACATGGGAAACAAGATAGTATTTATTATTATTTATAGACTCATAGACCAAAATTTAGGCCACCATGTAGAGGCATCAGAAAAAGCTGGATTAGGAATATTAAATTTAATACAAGGGGTAAATAGGCTCTGTTACTTCATCATATGCCTATCTTAATATCTGGAAATATTACTACTTCCTGAATGGTTGCAAATATAAGAGTCAAAAGCCCAACAGGAATTTAGATTTGGCTAAAATAGGTTGCTATGCTCCTACTTAGATAGGAAAATGTGAGTGATTTTGCCCCCACACAGTGACTCTGTCCACTAATACATGAGTGTACATCAAATTAGTATTCTCTCCTCCTAAAGAGAAGTGAGGGAAGAAGTCAACAAAGGAATAAAAGCATTTTTGGATTAGGGAGAGAGGGCTGAAGAGTCTTCTTACCCATGTAAACATGTATCATTTTAAAGGTTACAAAGAAAAAAAAACAATAAAAACAATGTTTTTAATGGTTGGATTAAAAAAAAATTTATCTGTCCTTCAAGACATAATTTATATATTCTTTCCCCTGTGGAATTTTTACTGATCTTTTCATTTAGACATCGTATTTTTTTTTTTACCTCTGTGAACACCAATGAATTTTGTACACCTGTCTTAAAAGGCTACTGTTACTCTGTTTTATACTGATTTCAATGAATTTCTTCCCCATTATCCATTCAGATGTCTATATTTAGTGAGTTCTATGTAATAATAATCACACTCAATATAGGGACACATAAGCAAATAAATAAATAACCGATGCCCCACCACATACATTCACATTCCTGGAGAGAACAAAGACTGTAAATAGCTAGAAAACAGTGATAAGTTGATGAGACCACTAATTGAAAGCTAGATTTGCTGTTGGAGTTTTGTGGAACTGATGAAGAGATGACTCACATATAAACCAGGGATAGGATTGGTTGTTTGTTGTTTGATGTTTGTATCTTTGCTGTAAAGAGTGGAAATCGATTTTATGAGGTTTGTGCTATTTTCTTTGACTTTTTAAACAAAGCCACACTGTCAGCATCTTCCCCGGGCAATCATAGTTTCTCCTGCTTCATTATTTGAAATTTCTCTTCAACCATTCTCCAATCCCTTACTACTTTCCTCTTTATTCTCTCTCTCTCTTCTAGAACAAAGGTCAGCAAGGTGCAACCGATGGGTCTGTCACTTACTTTTCCATTGGAAAATTACAGTAGCTCCACTAATTATTCATATATTGTCTGTGACTGCATTGGCTTTATAATGGCAGAGTTGAGAAGTTTTGACAGAGATTATTTGGCTGGTCCATAAGCCTAATATTTTTACTGTTTTTCCCTTTAAGAAAAAAGTTTACTTATCCCTGCTCTAGAACAAGGGCTCTGCAAGGGTAATGCCTAAATCTGACTCAATTTTGTAATCTCAGTACCATGCACTGGGATCAAGGATTTTTGACCTGATATTTACCATAGGTATAGGTTTCAGAGATGCATTAACTCTCAAAAATTGCTTGGTACATTGTATATCTGTGAGTGTGTGTATATGTTTGCATATGATCATCTATGTTTATTAAGGAAAAATTTCTAACTTGTTCATATTCTCAAAAAAATTCCTCTGGTATAGCCAAGTAAGTGCCTATCAAACTAAACCTCCCATGGACAACAACTGTAAACTCTGGACAAAATACAAAAGACACTTTCCTAAAGCCACTAAGAGTAGACAAAAATAGGCAGATTTTAGGATGGAGTCAAAACCTGAAATATATATATATATATATATATATATATATATATATATATATATATATATATATATATATATGTAAGGCAGACACCAAACAATGTAGATTAGAATAAACAAACTGAGGGGTGCCTGGGTGGCTCGGTCAGTTAAGTGTCCAGCTTTGGTTCAGATCATGATCTCACTGTTCGTTGGTTTGAGCCCCGTGTTGGGCTCTGTGCTGAGAGCTTGGAGCCTGGAGCCTGCTTCGTATTCTGTGTCTCTTCAGATTCTGTGTCTTGGAAACTTGAGTTTTTCTCTGAAGAAGAAACATTTCATAATGGAAAGAAATAATCCTGAAACAGCACTGAGGTTAAAGTTTTGATGTGTAAAAAAACAAAACAAAACAAACAAACAAACAACCAGTTGGGGTGGCTGTGTGGCTCAGTTGGTTAAGCATCAGACTCCTAATATTGGCTCAGGTCATGATCTCACAGTTGTGATATCAAGCCCTGTGTTGGGCTCTGTGTTGAGTGGCAGAGCCTGCTTGGGATTCTCTTCCCTCCCTCCCTCTCTACCCCTCCCCTGCTCACTTCTCTCTCTCTCTCTCTCTCTCTCTCTCTCTCTCTCTCTCTGTCTCTTTCAAAATAAACAAACAAAAATTTTTTTTTGAAAAAACAACCAGTTGCTGCTTAAATCAATTGGCCTTGAAAAAATTATTTTTTCTCTCTGATTGTCCTGTTCTCTATTTTCTTTAGCTTAAAATGGGGAGAATACTATTCCTGTATAATGTTTTAAGCACAATTCCTATAATGTGGCAATTGTTCAGTAAACTTTATCAGTAATGATGATGATAATTTTTATTTGGGTTCTAAAACTACCTCTCTAAGACAGGAGTATCAAGGTGGATGACTTTCTGGCTGGTTTTAGAGAGTTGAGGAGAGGCCACAACCCAGATAAAGTAACCTAAAGAGAGATTTCCGAAAGCAAGGAGTCTGTTTCTAAGACTTAGGTCTTACTCCTTTGTATAATTTGTCCACTCCTAATTAGCTTTTGACATCTGTGCTCCTCCTCTCATGTTAGTGTGAATAGTCTTTGTCAAGTGATTCCTTTAAAGTGTCTTGTTAACACTAAAATAATGGTGAAGTGATTAATTTCTAGGTGCTGACTTGAATAACATTAATCTTGTTGAAATCATTTGGTATAAATGTGACTGTCACATGTATTTAAAAAGACTGAAGGTAACTTTATGATCTGTCATGTCACTACCATTGATGTTTGAAGGAATCGTGGGGTCTGCTCTCTTGAGAAGCACATCTCATGTGTTTGACACCCACTAATAGCAGTTGTAATTTTAGCACATAGAGAAGGGATGTAGAATTTCAACTGCTTGTCAGGCAGTTTTCCCCCAGTCTTCCTCCACCACAGGGAATGAGATGCATATTTATTTTTCTTAATGTTTATTTATTTTTGAGAGAGCGAGAGAGAGAGAGAGAGAGAGAGAAGCACAGACAGAGGGAGACAGAGGATCTGAAGCGGGCTCTGTGCTGACAACAGAGAGCCCCATGTGGGGCTCAAACTCACAAACTGTGAGGTCATGTACTGAGCCAAAGTTGGACGCTTAACTGATGGAGCCACCCAGGTGCCCCTAGATGCATATTTAGAACATGAATTCCAATAATCTCTTAGGCTGTTATTCCAAGATGTGACTTAAATAATGGGAATATTTAGCATATGATACTGAGTGGTAAACAAGATCTTTCTGCCCTCATCCTAGCTCCCTTGGAAAAAGGATTTATAAGAGCTAAAAGGTGAGATCTTAGGCAAAGGCCTGGTACCATTCTTGGAAAATATACTTATGAGGATACTCTTATGTGTCAGTGCTTATAGTAGGCAGCAGGGGCATATAGAGAAATGATATATAGTCCTATCATCAAGTTCTCCCTCACTAGGGGAGAATGTAATCAGGTTTTTAAAAATTTACTAAGCCAGATATCTACTGTGTCATCTACAAACATTTGAATTAATCTTCACAAGCATCCACATAAATTAGGTGTTATATTTTGCATTTCAAATTGGGCCCCCGAGTCTCTTTTCAGTAGATAAGGAAACGGAAGCTCAGGGAAGTTCTGTAATTTTCCAAGGTCATAGAAGTTTTGAGTAACAAAGTAAGGATTAAATTTAATGTCTGACTTTCTACAAAAATTATCATTCTTAAATTCTGCCTCCTTTTTAGTGAGAGTTGGTTTTACATTTAATCCAGTGTTCAGATGTTAAGAGAGTGAGAAAATAATACCCCACGGAAGGAAAAATCTCTTCCATAGTTGAGATGTTACAGTGAAGTCAACTCTTCCTGATAGAACTATTTGCCATAGTTATATAAGGCAGGAAGCATAACTAGCTGTGTATGACAAACTGAAACCACAGTTCACCAACCACAGCTGTTTTATACTGGTCAAAAAAACAACTGTGGTGTTTGTCCAATTTGGAAATAGAGAACATTTTTGTTAATATCTAACACACCCACATAAGTCTCCAGTTTGATAGAGAGGTACACAAACCCAGTGATAGCAAATTGAGAACACCCCCATAATCTGAGAATCTTTAAGAGCAGAAAATTTCAGCTGGAGTGGGATACGAGGCAGGTTATGAACATATGAGCATTGTCTTTCATTGTGATGTGTGGATACACAGAGGAGAAAGATTTAGTTTTTTCTGTTTATATATAAAGGGCAAAACGTGCAGCTCTACATAGAAATTTCAAGGCGGCTTGTCTCAACTCATTGTAACATTTCTTTGTAATTATGACTTTTCCATCATGGAATCTTCTTTATCCTATCATGGGGATGTATCCAACGAGACTGTGAGAAGTCAATAAGATGTATATCTCAACAAACATAGGCTTCTGACTTCTGAATTTATAAAATTATATTAGCCTTTAGGGACATGTAATGAAGTAGTTGAAATCTACTTTTTCTCATCAGAAGTTTCTGGTGTTATAGATTTAGTGTAAGTGAATTTGGGCAAGTTATTTAATTTCTCTGAGTCTCAGTTTCTTCACCAAATACAATTGGTACCAGACTGCCTCATAAGACTATTGTGAGAATCCACTATTTTGCATGCCAGCACATTTTGGTTATTACATTTTTTATGCTTTCTGCATAAAAACTTACCTGTTTTGTCTGGAATCTTCAATATATTGCATCTAGGAATACAAATGTGAAGGTTTAAAAAAGGGTTTCTCTAATAATAGTTGATGTCTTTGGCAAGGCCTAGGATGTGTTTGAGTGTTGGAGAACTAGGAAGTGTCCCAAGAACTGATTTACTTTCTTTAGCAATTTAGGTGCTAGGGAATGGTAAGAACCACTGGGTAGCTGTACAATTACACAACTGTGATGAACATATTTTTGATGTGGTTTGAAAGTACCTTACACAGTATTCTTTAAACTGACCAGCTGCCTTGAAAAGTCCCCAAGTTCTGGTTCGATTTGAGGAGCTTAAAACTGTCCTGGGCACCATGAGTTAAAACTATTTTAATACCTGAGGGATAATTATCCCACATGTCCTGAACCTTCATAGGAGGAAAATATTCAAAGGTTTTAACAGAAATCACCATTATTGCTAATTTCAGATGCTGCTGCTTTCTCTTTATTTATATTGTATCTTTATCATTTGGAGAATGTAAAAAAATATATGTATACATAAGATCTCCATCATAAGTTTGGTTTCAAAAATGACCCCTCAACTTATACATAAAAGCCTGTATGTTTTTTTTCTTCAACCCCAAATTTTCATACAAAGGTTGTTTTTTGAAAAACAGTCCACAGCATTTGTGGAGAAATGTCCAGCATTACAAATTAATAAGAAATTCTGCTTATGCTTCTTTAAGCAACATTAATTATGGTTTAATTAAATAGTGAGGGATTGTAGGAGCCAAGATGCCATATTAAGTGAAATTATTTTTTGTTTTTTGAGAAACTTTAACATCTGTCTTGGCCACTTTTGAATATGAAATACGATATTATTAACGATTGTTAATACCCTGTTTTACCATTGGTATACCGTGCTGTATATCATACATTATTTATTTATTTTATAATTAGAAGTTTGTACATTTTGACACACTTCACTATTTCATCCAACCCCCAACCCTGGAAACCACCAATCTGTTCTTCTTTTCTATGATCTTGGCTTTTTGCTTGTTTATTTATTTATTTTTAGAGAGCACATATTATTGAGATCATGTAGTATTTGTCTCTGAATTATTTTACTTAGCATGCTGCCCTAAAATTCCAGCCATGTTGTTGCAGATGGCAAGATTTCACTGTTTCTTCTTTAAGTTTATTTATTTATTTTGAGAGAGAGAGAGTGAGCAGGGGAGGGACAGATAGAGAGGGAGAGAGAGAATAAACCCAAGCAGACTCCCAACCATGAGTGCAGAGCCCCACATGGGGCTTGAATTCATGAACCATGAGATCATGACCTGAGTTGAAATCAAAAGTCAGGTGCTTAACCTACTGAGCCACCCAGGCACCCCAGGATTTCATTCTTTTTTATGGTTGAATAATATCCCATTGTATATGTATATCATATCTTTATTCATCCACTGATGGACACTTTCTTGTTTCTGTATCTTGGCTATTGTAAATAATGCTGCAATGAATATGGGAGTGTGTATATCTTTTCAAGTTTGAGTTTTCATTTTATTCATATAAATACCCAGCAATGGACTTGCCGGATTATATGGTAGTTCTATTTTTAGTTTTTTGAGGAAACTCCATACTCATTTCCACAGTGGCTGCACTAATTTATGTTCTCAACAACAGTGCACAAGGGTTCCCTTTGCTCTACATACTTGCCAACACTTATTTCTTGTATTTTTGATGATAGCTGTTCTAACAGGTGTGAGATGATAGCTCACAGGTGTTTTGACTTACATTTCCCTGCTTTTTACTGATACTGAGTATCTTTTCATTTACCTGTATATATTTTTTGGGGGAAATTATATTCTTATATTTGGCCATTTTTAAGTCAGATTGTTGTTTTTTTTTCTTTCTTTTTTTTTTTTTTTTGACTACTGAGTTGCATGAGCTCTTTATGCACTTCAATATTAACCCCTCATCAAATATATGGTTTATAAATACTTTCTCCCATCCATTAAATTGCCCTTCCATTTTGTTGATGGTTTCCTTTGTTTTGCAGAAAAATTTTAGTTGGATGTAATCCCACTTAGTTATTTTTGTTTTCCGGGTCAGATCCTTCCCCCCGACACCCCCCAAAAAAATCATTGCCAAGACTGATGTGAAGGGACTTACTGACTTTTTTTTTTAAAGAATTTTATAATTTCAGCTCTCAGGTTTAAGTTTTTAACATATTTTGAGTTAATTTTTCTGTATGATATAAGACAGTGGTTCAGGTTTATTCTTTTCATACGACTGTCCAGTTTTCCCAGTAGCATTTATTGAGGAGACTGTCCCTTCCTCATTGTATATTCCTGGCTTCTTTGTTATAAATTAATTGACCATATATGCTTGGGTTTGTTTCTGAGCTTTATTCTGTTCTATTGATCCATGTGTCTGTTTTTATTCCAGTATTCTGTTTTGATTACTAGATCTTTGTAGTACAGTTTAAAATCAAAGAGTGTAATGCCTCCAGCTTTGTTCTGCTTTTTCAATATTGTTTTAACTATTTAGGGTCTTTTTATCATTCCATATGAATTTTAGGATTGTTTAGTGGAATGCTGTTTTCAAGTCTCAAAAACAACTGTGCTGTATACGATTGTATTAATTTTTCCTCACTATACTCCAGAGAAATACTCTAGAACAATTGTAGCAAGAGAAAAATTTATGTTACAGAACCACTCCAGATATGTGTAGCTCTAAAACAAATTGATTTTATTGGGGCAACTGCAAGTATGGAGCTTTCTAGCTTATATATAAGAGATGGAAGTAGAATTAAGAAGCCAGGTCTAAAGGAAAAAGGATAATAAAGGAAAGAGGAAAAGGAGTCAAGCAAGAAGGATATGTAGGTGTTCCTACAGAGGCAGGCATGTGATGGATAGAATCCAGACTTAAAGAGTAAATAAATGTTTAAGCTATATTCTGTATTTTGAATATACAAATAACTGGAAAGAGTTATTTTTAGCAATGGATTGAGCCATATATCTTTGTAGCTATTAAAGGAGCATGATGGCAGAGCATTACTTCACAGAGCAGAGTATGAATATAGGGGAAAAATTAGATCAAATTAATTCGGCATTGATGACTACTCCTACAAGCTTTATTTTAGCCTTATGTAATATATCCTGTATCCCACTAGGACCTTTGGCTGCAGCAGCAACAGCAGATGGGCCCAAGGAAATCTTTTTCCATAAAGCCAATTCTTCCAGAATTTCCTCTTGACCATTACATGGGTGGAAAAGCTACTGGAGTCTCAAAGTGTAGAAATGGTAATGTAGCCTGCCCCAAACTGGCAGAAACCAAGACAGGCAACCTTCTAAGAAATTCAGGGTATAGACGGCTTTGATTAGCTCTACTACAATGCACTATGGTAGAAGAAAAATTACTAACAAAGTCTAAGCTTGACATGGGTGACAGAAGTCAATGAAAAGTAGGCTGATATGCTAAATATTTAATACCTCTTGAATTGTTTTTGATCTCTCAATCACACTGGCTAGTCAACTGTTCACTCTTTTTAGCTTTTTCTTCCAATATGTTACCAACTTCTTTTTTTCTGACAATATATCATGTACTCACAATAAAAAAGGAAAATACTGGCAAAAATAGTTTCAAAGCAAAATATCCATAAAGCTATCTGTCTGAGGTAAGCAACACAGTTGCTACCTTGAATATGAAATTTTCTATCTTTCATTTTTATAAGGTACTTAGATTATGAGGATTTACTTATCTTCCAAAACAACATTTTAATGTCTGCAAATTATCTCATGATAAGATTTACCATAAATTACCTAAAAAATGTCCTATATTTTGGAGCATTTAGGGTTGTTTCCAAATTGTTGTGATTATGAGTTACATTAAAATAATTCTTCATCATACATAAATATATAAACTCATCTATGAATAATTTCTTAAACTCCTAAGCCAGGACTCTTTCAAAGAGCATGGTCATTCTTAAGTATGTTAAATTAGGAAGTTGAGCTGTTAAAGCTGAAGAGTGACATCAGTGTAAATTGGAGATAACTCAGCAGCATACAGTTATCAATGGTGGATACACCAAGCCCAAAGTATCATAAGTGTTAGCTGCCATGTCTATTTGTGTTTAGAAAATAAGAGCCTTATGAACCCATCCAAATGATAGAAAGCATGACAGTTTCTGCTCATTGCTTTGGTAGTGTTGTCTATTTTTGTGTAGTGTGATTCTCACGCCAATTCCAGTGTTTTTTTTTTTTTTTTCTGTTTATTTGTTTTTACCCATACCAAGCAGTTCTCCAATTTAACTCAATTCTGATCCTGTCTACCTGGAGACAGTGCCATATCTCACAGTTTAAGAGCTCAGTCCCTGTAAGACTGTCCCATCGCACTTAAGACACCAGTCATAAATCCAGGTTGTCACCTGAGCTTCTGACCAAATGGCTATAAATCAAGGGTTTCGTTGGCTTGAATAATTTGCTAGAGGGGCTCACAGAATTCAAACATTTTATTCATTGTGTTATCAGTTTTTTATAAAAGGATATAACCAGGAACAGTCATATGGAAGAGATGCATAGGGCAAGGTATGGGGAAAGAGGTGCAGAGCTTCATTCCCTCTCCAACTGTGCCATTATCCCAGAATCTCACCAACCTGGAAGATCTATGAACACCATCCTTGTAGGTTTTATGGAGGCTTCGTTACATAGACATGGTTAATTAAATCACTAGCCATTGACAGTTGACCTCAATCTCCAGTCCCTTTCCTCTCCCAGGAGGAGGTGTTGGGAGTGAAAGTTCCAACCCTATAATCACATTATTGGTTCCACTTAAGTGTTTTACAAAAGTCACTTTATTAACATAATACAAGATCTCTTTATGTTTTTCATCACAGGAAATTTCTTTTTTTTTTAATATGAAATTTATTGTCAAATTGGTTTCCATACAACACTCAGTGCTCATCCCAACAGGTGCCCTCCTCAATACCCATAACCCACCCTCCCCTCCCTCCAACCCCCCATCAACCCTCAGTTTGTTCTCAGTTTTTGAGTCTTTTATGTTTTGGCCCCCTCCCTCTCTAAGCTTTTTTTTTCTTCCCCTCGCCCATGGTCTTCACTTAAGTTTCTCAGGATCCACATAAGAGTGAAAACATATGGTATCTTTCTCTGTATGACTTATTGCACTTAGCATAACACTCTCCAGATCCATCCACATTGCTACCAAAGACCAAATTTCATTCTTTCTCATTGCCATGTAGTATTCCATTGTGTATATAAACCACAATTTCTTTATCCATTCATCAGTGGCTAGACATTTAGGCTCTTTCCATAATTTGGCTATTGTTGAAAGGTCTGCTCTAAACATTGGGGTACAAGTGCCCCTATGCATCAGCACTCCTGTGTCCCTTGGGTCAATTCCTAGCAGTGCTATTGCTGGGTCATAGGATAGATCTATTTTAATTTTTTGAGGAACCTCCACACTGTTTTCTAGAGCGGCTGCACCAGTTTGCATTCCCACCAACAGTGCAAGAGGGTTCCCGTTTCTCCACATCCTCGCCAGCATCTATAGTCTCCTGATTTGTTCATTTTGGCCACTCTGGCTGGCGTGAGGTGGAATCTGAGTGTGGTTTTGATTTGTATTTCCCTGATGAGGAGCGAAGCTGAGCATCTTTTCATGAGTCTGTTGGCCATCTGGATGTATTCTTTAGAGAATCATCTATTCATGTTTTCTGCCCATTTCTTCACTGGATTGTTTGTTTTTCTGGTGTAGAGTTTAGTGAGTTCTTTATAAATTTTGGATACTAGCCCTTTGTCTGAAATGTCATTTGTAAATATCTTTTCCCATTCCATTGGTTGCCTTTTAGTTTTGCTGATTGTTTCCTTTGCAGTGCAGAAGCCTGTTATCTTCATGAGGTCCCAATAGTTCATTTTTGTTTTTAATTCCCTTGCCTTTGGGGAGGAGTCAAGTAAGAAAATGCTGCAGCTGAGGTCAGAGAGGTTTTTTCCTGCTTTCTCCTTTAAGTGTCTCACATTCAGGTCCTTTATCCATTTTGAGTTTATTTTTGTGAATGGTGTCAGAAAGTGGTCTAGTTTCATTCTTCTGCAAGTTGCTGTACAGCGCTCCCACCACCATTTGTTAAAGAAACTGTCTTTTTTCCATTGGATATTCTTTCCTGCTTTGTCAAAGATTAGTTGGCCATACTTTTGTGGGTCTAATTCTGGGGTTTCTATTCTATTCCATTGGTCTATGTGTCTCTTTTTGTGCCAGTACCATGCTGTCTTGATGAGTACAGCTTTGTAGTAGTGCCTAAAGTCTGGGTTTGTGATGCTTCCTGCTATGGTCTTCTTCAAAATTACTTTGGCTATTTGGGGTCTTTTGTGGTTCCATGCAAATTTTAGGATTGCTTGTTCTAGCTTTGAGAAGAATGCTGGTGCAATTTTGATTGGGATTGTATTGAATGTGTAGATAGCTTTGGGTAGTATTGACATTTTGACAATATTTATTCTTCCAATCCAAAGCATGGAATGTTTTTCCATTTCTTTATGTTTTCTTCAATTTCCTTCATAAGCTTTCTATAGTTTTCACATACAGATATTTTACATCTTTGGTTAGGTTTACTCCTAGGTATTTTATGATTCTTGGTGCAATTGTGAATGGGATCAGTTTCTTTATTTGTCTCTGTGTTGCTTCATTGTTAGTGTATAAGAATGCAACTGATTTCTGTACATTGATTTTGTATCCTGCAACTTTGCTGAATTCGTGTATCAGTTCTAGCAGACTTTTGGTGGAGTCTATTGGGTTTTCCTTGTATATCATGTCACCTGCAAAAAGTGAAAGCTTGACTTCATCTTTGCCAATTTTTATGCCTTTGATGTCCTTTTGTTGTCTGATTGCTGATGCTAGAACTTCCAGCACTATGTTAAACAACAGCTATGAGAGTGGACATCCCTGGCATGTTCCTGATCTCAGGGGGAAAGCTCTCAGTTTTTCCCCATTGAGGATGATGTTAGCTGTGGGCTTTTCATAAACGACTTTTTTGATGTTTAAGTATGTTCCTTCTATCCCAACTTTCTCGAGGGTTTTTATTAAGAAAGGATGCTGAATTTTGTCAAATATTCTTTCTGCATTGATTGACAGGATCATATCGTTCTTATCTTTTCTTTTTTTAATGTGATGGATCACATGGATTGATTTCCAAATGTTGAACCAGCCCTGCATCCCAGGAATGAATCCCACTTGATCATGGTGAATAATTCTTTTTATAGGCTGTTGAATTCGATTTGCTAGTATCTTATTGAGAATTTTTGCATCCATATTCATCAGGGATATTGGCCTGTAGTTCTCTTTTTTTGCTGGATCTCTGTCTGGTTTAGGAATCAAAGTAATGCTGGCTTCATAGAATGAGTCTGGAAGTTTTCCTTCCCTTTCTATTTCTTGGAACAGCTTGAGAAGGATAGGTATTATCTCTGCTTTAAATGTCTCGTAGAATTCCCCAGGGAAGCCATCTCGTCCCAGACTCTTATTTGTTGGGAGATTTGATAACTGATTCAATTTAATTGTTGGTTATAGGTCTATTCAAGTTTTCTATTTCTTCCTGTTTGAGTTTTGGAAGTGTATGGGTATTTAGGAATTTGTCCATTTCTTCCAGGTTGTCCAGTTTGTTGGCATATAATTTTTCATAGTATTCCCTGATAATTGCTTGTATTTCTGAGGGATTGGTTGTAATAATTCCATTTTCATTCATGATTTTATCTGTTTGGGTCATCTCCCTTTTCTTTTTGAGAAGCCTGGCTAGAGGTTTATCAATTTTGTTTATTTTTTCAAAAAACCAACTCTTAGTTTCATTGATCTGCTCTACATTTTTTTTTAGATTCTATATTGTTTATTTCTGCTCTGATCGTTATTATTTCTCTTCTTCTGCTGGGTTTGGGTGTCTTTGCTGTTCTGCTTGTATTTCCTTTAGGTGTGCTGTTAGATTTTGTGTTTGGGATTTTTCTTGTTTCTTGAGATAGGCCTGGATTGCAATGTATTTTCCTTTCAGGACTTCCTTGGCTACATCACAAAACGTTTGGATTGTTGTATTTTCATTTTCATTTGTTTCCATATATTTTTAAATTTCTTCTCTAATTGCCTGGTTGACCCATTCATTCTTCAGTAGGGTGTTCTTCAACCTCCATGCTTTTGGAGGTTTTCCAGACTTTTTCCTGTGGTTGATTTCAAGTTTCATAGCATTGTGGTCTGAAAGTGTGCATGGTATGATCTCAATTCTTTTATATTTATGAAGGGATGTTTTGTGACCCAGTATGTGATCTGTCTTGGAGAATGTTCCATGTGCACTCGAGAAGAAAGTATATTTTGTTGCTTTGGGATGCAGAGTTCTAACTAGATCTGTCAAGTCCATCTGATCCAATGTATCATTCAGGGCCCTTGTTTCTTTATTGATTCTGTGTCTAGATGATCTATCCATTGTTGTATGGAGTATTAAAGTCCACTGCATTACCACATTCTTATAAATAAGATTGCTTATGTTTGTGATTGTTTTATATGGTTGTGGGCTCCCATATTTGGCACATAGACATTTAAAATTGTTAGCTCTTCGTGATGGATAGACCCTGTAATTATTATATAATGCCCTTCTTCATCTCTTGTTACAGCCTTTAATTTAAAGTCTAGTTTGTCTGATGTAGGTATGGCTACTCCAGCTTTCTTTTGACTTCTAGTAGCATGATAGATAGTTCTCCATCCCCTCACTTTCAATCTGAAGGTGTACTCAGATCTAAAATGAGTCTCTTGTAGACAGGAAATAGATGGGTCTTGTTTTTTTTTTTATCCATTCTGATACCATATGTCTTTTGTTTGGAGCATTTAGTCCATTTATTTTCAGTGTTATTATAGAAAGATATGGGTTTAGACTCATAATGATGTCTGTAGGTTTCATGATGATAGTGATGTCTCTGGTACTTTGTGGTCCTTGCAACATTTCACTCACAGAATCCCTCTTAGGATCTCTTGTAAGGGCTGGTTTAGTGGTGATGCATTCTTTCAGTTTTTGTTTGGGAAGACCTTTATCTCTCCTTCTATTCTGAATGACAGACTTGCTGGATAAAGGATTCTTGGCTGCATATTTTTTCTGTTCACACATTGAAGATTTCCTGCCATTCCTTTCTGGCCTGCTAAGTTTCAGTAGATAGGTCTGCTACTAGTCTTATGGGTCTCCCTTTATAAGTTAGAGCATGCTTTTCTCTAGCTGCTTTCAGAATTTTCTCTTTATCCTTGCATTTTGCCAGTTTCACTATGACATGTCATACAGAAGATTGATTCAAGTTACATCTGAAAGGAGTTCTCTGTGCCTCTTGGATTTCAATGCCTTTGTTCTTCCCCAGATCAGGGAAGTTCTCAACTATGATTTGTTCAAGTACACCTTCAGCCCCTTTCTCTCTCTCTTCGTCTTCTGGAATTCCTATTATACAGATATTGTTCTGTTTGATTGCATCACTTAGTTCTCTAAGTCTCCCCTCATACTCCTGGATTTTTTTTTATCTCTCTCTTGCTTAGCTTCCTCTTTTTCCATAATTTTATCTTCTAAGTCACCTTTTCTCTCCTCTGCCTCTTCAGTCCGAGCTGTGGTCGCCTCCATTTTATTCTGTACCTCATTTATAGCAGTTTTTAGTTCCTCATGACTATTTCTTAGTCCCTTGATCTCTGTAGCAATAGATTCTCTACTGTCCTCTATACTTTTTTTCAAGCCCAGCCATTAATTTTATGACTATTATTCTAAATTCTTGTTCTGTTATATTGCTTAAATCATTTTTGATCAATTTGTTAGCTGTTGCTACTTCCTGGAGTTTCTTTTGAGGAGAGTTCTTCCGTGTCATCATTTTGGGTAGTCTCTGGGGTGGCGCAGAACTGTAGGGCACTTCCCCTGTGCTGTCTGGAGTAACTTGCATTGGTGGGTGGGTCCTGCAGTCAGACCAGATGTCTGTCCCCAGCCCACTACTGGAGCCAGAGTCAGAGTGGTGTGTACCTTATCTTCCCCTCTCCCAGGGACAGGACTCACTGTGGAGTGGTGTGGCCCCTGTCCAGGCTACTTGCACACTGCCAGGCTTGTGGTGCTGCTTTGATGGGATCTGGTGTATTAGCTGGGGTGGATCTGCAAGGTGCACAGGGGTTGGAGGGGTAGGCTTAGTTCGCTTTCCCGTTGGTGGTCCCCTGTGGGAGGGGCCCTGCAGCAGCGGGAGGGAGGCAGACATGTTGGAGGGATGGATCCACAGGGGGATGGGAGAGGGGATGGGAGAGGGAGATGGCGCTTGCCAGCGCCTTTGTTCCCCGCCAAGCTGAGCTCTGTCTTCTGGGGTTCAACAACTCTCCCTCCTGGTGTCCTCTCGCCCTTCAGCTCTCTGAGCAGAGCTGTTGACTTTTAACATTCCAGATGTTAAGTCTTGCTGGCTTCCAGAACTCATGGAGTCCAGCCCCTCAGCTTTTGCAAGCCAGACTTCAGGGGCTCTGCCTTGCCAGGGCTGCCCCTCTACCACTCTGGCCCCCTCCTGCCAGTCCATGTAGCACACACCACCTCTCTGCCCTTTCTACCCCCTTCTGTGGGCCTCTTGTCTACACTTGACTCCAGAGAGTCCATTCTGCTAGTCTTCTGGTGGTTTTCTGGGTTATTTAGGCAGGTGTGGGTGGAATCTAAGTGGTCAGCAGGACGAGGTGAGCCCAGCACCCACCTATGCTGCCATCTTCCCCTGGATCCCCCCACCCCATCACAGGAAATTTCAAGGGTTCCAGGAGCTCTGTGCCAGGAACAGAGAGAAGATCAAATACATATTGTTCCATATGAATCACAAAATCACAAATCACAATATAAATAGCCAAACAAATTTAAACCTCTTTTAAGTTTATAATATTTATGTCAGAGTGGTTTTGTCTGTATGTTCAGGTATCTCTAATGTCAGGCATGTGCAACTTCCCACATGACTCACATTGACTGTTTACTCTGTGCCAAGTAGTTCACATTAATTATTTCCCAAGGTTCCACTTCAGCTCCCTAGTTCTGACAGGTGTGCCAAGTATATGGGGATAGAGGCCTCATCAGGCGATCCTAATAGTGATCCTAATAAGTGATTCTATGGACCTGTGGTCATGCAAGTCGAATGAAAGCAGCATAATGAACACTTCTTGCACCCCTTCATGTCAGTTTCATGTCTGACTCTGGCCATTAAGTGGCTTTGAGCTTTCTCCTTATACCTCTCCCTTCCTGCCCCCTGATTTTTTTAGTTCTAGAACCTGGGATTCAGGTAGATACCACTCTGAAGTTATCCATGTGAAACACAAAGTAGTATGAGATACAGTAAATGCCTATATAGTCATTCTTGAGCCATAAAGCACTGGATTCAGTGGATAAAAAATTCTCTTTTCTTCTCCTGGATAGATTATTTGAAAGATCTTCAGAAGGTTGTGGAAAGACTGAGTACTCATCTCTTACAAAGGAGCAGTGGGGAGTCATCTCAAAAAAATAAAAAATGGATATTATTGGCTTTTCCTTCTCTCCTGAGGATCATATTCCCAGAGGATCATATTCCTGACTTAAATTACCTGCCTGAAAGCCTTTGTCTCAGCCTTAACTTTCTTCCAGAGCAAGGCTAGCAAAACAAAAATAGCATGTCTGAATGAGGCCCCCAAAAAGGAATTGGACCCCACTTCATTAGCCACCTTTTTTAAAAATATTCTCTTACTCTCTCTCTCTCTTGCACTTGATTTTACTGTCTCTTCTCTCTCTCTCTCTCTCTCTCTCTCTCTCTCTCTCTCACACACACACACACACACACACACACACATTCAAAAACATTTTAATGAGGTTAAAACAGTAAAACCTCAACCTAGGGAACCACTCCCTAGTAAATTAGAAGATTAAAGATTAGCATATGGTGGTATGATACAAATCAGTTCACAAACTTTTATAATCTAAATCAGCAGTTCTCAAAATATGGTTTGCAGATTCTAGCATTCTCTAATATCATTTCAGGGGGTCCACAAGATCAAAACTATTGTCCTAATAATATTAAGACAATAGTTGCCTTTTTCACTGGCTAACATTTGCATTAATTAGAGCAAAATCAATGGTGGGTGAAACTGCTGGCACCTTAGCATAAATCAAAATAGTGGAACCAATTCATTGTATTCTTCATCAAAATGCATTTAGAACTTAAAAAAATCCAGTTTTATTTATGATTGTCCTGATGAAGTAGTAAGAATTGTTAAATCTTGACCCTTGAGTACAGGTCTTTTTTAACATTTATATGACACACCTGGATATACACAAAAAGTCTTCTGCATACTGAGATGTGATGGTTGTCTCAAAAATGGAGCTCTTGCACAATTTTTTTGGTTGCCAGCTGAACTAGCACTTTTCTCATGAAATTCCATTTTTACTTGAACAACAGACAGAAAAACTATGATTATTCAGCATTGGGTATTTGGCAGACATTTTCTAAAAAAATAACTTGTCACCTCAAGGAAAGAAATAATAATACTATTCATTGCCAGTTATAGAATTTCAACTTTAAAGTGCAAGTTAGAATATTGGAAAATTTCACCACTGTCAGCTTCACAGTTTTCTAATACTTAAAGACTTTTCTGATAAGTGTAGTTGTGATAGCAACAATAGTAATTTTCTGAAAATGTATAATGAAATGTGTCAGTATTTTGATATATTGACAAATACTCCTTAACCATCATTAGTCGGGTATCTCTTAGCCCTCTTCTCAGCTAGGCCTCAGTCATGGCCCCCATTCTTGTTGCAGTCTCATGGTTCATTTTGGCAAAAATCATGCTGAGTCAGTTTATCAAGAATCCCTCGATATTTGATTGACCTCAACATCTAATCAAGTGTTATCCCCACCTTTGATGCATAAGTCCTTGACCTGACTTCAGCAAAAGTTCTCTTAAGTTGATTAAGCAGGAACCTCCCTATCTTTGATGTCTTCTGTTACTAATTTTTCATCCATTGACTCCCTCACTATGCTTATTGGCTACAAATCTGCAGCTGTTTTGGCTGTATTCAGAATTGAGACTGATCTCTCTCCCCTATTGTAATAGTTTTGAAACCTACTTCAATCATCCTTATTAAATTCTTCCTTAACATTTTACCAAGTCACAAAATATTTTTGTCTTTAACAATATACTTAACAGAATTAAACCAATATCTTCTGAGATCAATGCATGATGTTAAAAACATTATTTGTGGATAAAAGATCCATGCAAAATACAAGAAAGATCAAAGGCAATATTAATGAAATAGAGCATTGATAGGATTTCAGTGCACTGATATGATTTCAAATTCCACATTGCAATTAATCTTTAAGAAACTACCATTTGTCATAATTTGTTGTAGTATCTAAAATGATTATCCGCAATTACCTCTGAAGGGCATACTCTTTTCCCTTGTCTAACTACCCATGTAGTATGAGGCCAGATTTTCTTCATTTACTTCAACCAAAACAACACATTGAAACA
Source organism: Puma concolor (assembly GCF_028749965.1). Taxonomy (NCBI): domain Eukaryota; kingdom Metazoa; phylum Chordata; class Mammalia; order Carnivora; family Felidae; genus Puma; species Puma concolor. The sequence goes on from NC_141668.1 coordinate 123,463,956, forward strand.
AACTGAAGACAGAAATAGATATGAGTCCAGCTAAGATTAAAAAAAATAAAAATATGCCACTTTTTTCACTAGTTGTTTGCTTTAGAATATAGTTTTATTTTTCATATAACTATGCTATTAATGTTAAGATGTAACTGGTTTACACGAATTAGGGAATAAATAATTCAATTTCTTTTCATGTTTAATTTTTAAATTGGTAAATATCAATAGATATAACTCATATGAACAAAACAAAATCTTTTTAGGGTCCTCAATTTTTAGGATTCTTAAGGGGTTTTGTGAACAAAACACTTAGGAACACCTTTTTTATATGTATGAGGGATTCAATACTCCGTAACAGTGATTGAAGACTTGTGTGAAAATAACAAACTGACAAATCAGGTCATTGATGTTATGCTGAAATTGGTGACAGTAAGCAAACATGTGCATGGTGTGACATTCCTAGAAACAATGAAAAATACCAGTTTATAAAAAGGAAAAGTCAGGGGGCTAACACATGCTAAGAAAAGTCGAACTGGTTTGGGGGAAATCTAATCACAAAATCAAATTGGATTCACTTGATCCTGTTACACTATCCAAAAAGATAAAATTATTACTATTTTTCAAAGGGAAAATAACAAAGTTAATTTGAATTTCACTTAATACTGAAATGAATTTATGATGCCCAGTAAATGTAAATATACTAATTACCAGAATTATGTTCCAAGAGACTGCTTTAATTGGGTTAACAAAATGTACTATTAATATTTCTAGAACTTATTAAAAAACTTCAAACAATACTGACATCAAATCATGTTCTCTTCTTGCACATAAAAATGCCTTTTCCAAAAATGGAATACCACAGGAACTCGAACAATTTCTGTAATTTTATGTGCATAGAAAACCACCTAGAACCCTGAATGTCTATAAAAAAAAAGTAATAATTTCTGTGGGTTCAGGTTTCAGAAAGACCAGAGGATTCCAAAGCATAAAAATATGGTAATTCTGAAGCAAAAGGAAGACATAGTCATAGATCCATTTAGGATGATTACAAGATAACTTTTGTTTGTCATCATTGTTTACTGAAATATATTTTAGTGCAACCTTTTCACAAGACTGATTCAGCTTCTTTAGTTCTGTATTTGGGCTGTATGGTACAAAGCCAGCTTTAGAAGTATAAGCACAGTTGGTGCAACCAAAGAATACCACTGAAATATTTTCTGTGGTGGTCACAGTATAAATTGTTTTCAAAATTGTATAGATTATTTCCAACAGGTGTTAGGACATTTCAACATTCAACACTTGTCTATTGAAATGTATATATAATTGTAAATTATAAAAAGATTTTTAAAAACCTGTTTATATTCTTGGGGTGCCTGGTTGGCTCATTTGGTTAAGTGTCTGACTTCGGCTCAGGTCATGATCTCATGGCTTGTGGGTTCAAGCCCTGCACTGGGCTCTCTGCTGACAGCTCAGACCCTGGAGCCTATTTTGGATTCTGTGTCTCCCTCTCTCTCTCTGCCCCTCCCCTGCTTATGCTTTCTCTTCTCTTTTTCTCTCTCTCAAAAAAATAAATGTTGAAAAAATTTTAAAAATCTGTCTATATTCTTGAGATAGACCCCCAAACAAATGAAAAATGTGGTTGGTAGCTTACTGGGAAGGCTGAAGGGGATATGAGAAAGTCTGATATTCAGGGCATATGGCAGTGTCTAGTGTGAGGTTGAGGGATTTCCAGTTTTATTCACCCTGGCCTGATTTGGCCAAAACAGAAGATTCAAAGTTGGTGAAGTTGATGTAGCTCTGAAATTAGTCATCCAACATCCCTTTACTTTATTCATAAAAGCAAAAACTAGTAATAGCTGAGATGTGAAAAGAGGGAAAAAGTGCAGAACTGTATGGCAGAAGAGCAGGTACCAAATAAAAATGATACTTGCAAAATATTTTTATATTATTAGAATAAATTTATATAATAACATTAAATGAAAGAGTAGGAGAAAAAGTGCACAAATGAAAACACAAAATATCTATAAACTATATAGAGTCAACTGATACACATCTGAAACAATAATATTGATACATCCTTGAGGGTCTTTTGGTTATAAGTATCAGAAATAAGTTCTACTTAAAATGAAAATGAATGTGTTAAAGTAAACTGAGTAGCTCATCAAATCTGAGGAAGGATAGAAATGAAGCCACTATCAAGAAACATGGTAAGAGAAACTATGGAAAAGTTTTTCATGGATTACCCTAAATGTTTTATTTTTCAAACATTTTTTTCTTTTTCTTTTCCTTTCTTTTTTATTTTAGAGAGAAAGTATGAGTGGGAGAGAGGGGCAGAGGGAGAGAAAGACTTCTAAGCAGGCTCCACGTCAACTGTGGAGCCTGCCACAGTGCTCAATCCCATGACCCTGGGATCATGACCTGAGCCCAAATCAAGAGTTGTATGCTCAACTGACTGAGCCAGCCAGGTGCCCCCAAATAGTTTCTCTTCTTAAGATTCAACCTAAGGGAGGTCATAAGTGAATTTGTATGGGTCATGCACATACTTAAAGAAGAGGTAACTTGATTCATAGCCCTACCAAGAAAACATGAAATAGGGAAAGGGGCAATGGGTTAAGAAAAGAAACATTTTGTCTACTACAGAAGAGAAAAAATAATGTGTGTAGGTTGAAATCACATGTCCTACACATACATATGCAATGACTCCAATAAGAGAAATTACTACTGTTGAATGCTTACTACATGCTCAACACTTCTATGGTTTTCCTGCATTGCATGAATGATCTCATTTTAATTTCTCAACATTTAAAGAGAAGTTTTATTACTAATCCCAGTTTACATAGGTAGAAACTGATGGTTATAGAAAGGTTAAATTGCCTAATGTCATACAATGAGAATATGGTATATCTGGAATTTGATTTGTGGCTGGCTAGCTATACAGTTCATGAATTTGTCAGAATACATTGTAGATGGCAATTATTTTTATCATCACTTCAGTTTTAATTTCTGTCAGTGCTACCAGACTAAAACACTGGACTAAATATTAGTGCTTAATGCCTATTTCACTTAAGCAACACTTCTATACTCTTTTACCCAAGAAACATGGGTTTATTTCTAAATATAGAGATAATTTCACAAGAGTATTTTTTAAATATTCACTCTAAAATATTTGAATTTTAGCTTTAAAGCAATATATTTAGCATATTTCAATCGTTTTATTAGGATAAAAGGATAGAGTTTCATATCACAATACATTTCAGTTAGTCATGAAGAATAACGACAGAATGCTAGTAATGAATGGGTATTCCTGAAAAGTTAATTTCTTCAAAGCCAATGGAATTTTTGCAGCTCTGACTAGAATAAGAAAATACTTTTCACTCTAGTAGTCTTAGGCAGACACCAAGCCCTAGACATTATATCCCTTATCTCCCAGATTGGTTTCTCAATTTTCAGTACTAGCTTTGTTTAGTTTAACCAACTGGAAATCTCAAAATTTCCCCCAATTAAAATCTTGAAACTCACTCAAAACATCTCCAGTATGTATTAATAAAATATCAAATGGTTAGCTTGTGTAAGAATCATCTTGTGAGCTTATTTTTTTATTGAGTTATAATTGTCATATAACCTTATGGTAGTTTCAGGTGTATAAAATAATGATTATATATTTGTATATATTGTGAAATGTCCACCTCAGTAATTCTCATTTACCATCTATCAGCATATATAGTTACAGTTTTTCCTTATGATGAGAACTTCTAAAATCTATTCCCTTACCAACTTTAAAATATGAAATAGAGTATTAGTAACTATTACCACCATGCTATATATTACATTCCCATGACTTACTTATTTTATAACCAGAATTTTATAGCATTTGACCACCTCTAACCCTTTTACCCACACCCTATCTACTGCCTCTGGCAACCACCAATCTGTTGTCTATATCTATGAGCTTGGTTTTATATATATATATACATATATATATATATATATATATATATATATATATATATATATATATGTATATATATATATATATTCCACATAGATGTGGATTCATACAATTTATTTTCCTGTATGACTTACTTCACTTAGCATAATGTCCACAAGGTTCATCCATGTTGTCACAAATGGCATGGGTACCATTCTTTTTTATGGCTGAATAAAATTCCATTTTGTATATGTGTATATATACATACATATATACCACATTTTCTTTATTCATCAATTGATGGAAACTTAGGCTGTTTCCATAACTTGGCTATTATAAATAATGCTGCATCAAATATGGGGATACAGAGATCTTTTCAAGTTAGAGTTTTTGTTTTCCTCAGGCAAATACCAAGAAGTACAATTGTTGTACAGTATTTGTTTCAATTTTTTTGAGGTGCTTTTATACTCTTTTCTGTACTGACTTCACCAATTTACATTGTCACTAACAGGCAAGTGTTCCCTTTTACCCACATACTTGTCAACACTTGTTATTTCTTGTCTTTTTGGCCTAGTCATTTCAACAGGTGTGAGGTGATACCTCATTGTTTTGATTTGCATTTACCAGATAATTACTATGTTGAGCAATTTTTCATTTACCTATTGACAATCTGTATATCATCTTTGGGAAAATGTCTACTCAGATCCTTTGCCCATTTTTAAATTGAATTTTTTTTGTTGTATGATTTGTATGAGTTCTTTATCTATTTTGGATATTGACCTCTTATTAGATATATTATTTGCAAATATTGTCTCCCATTCAGTACACTGTATTTTCATTTTGTTGGTTTCATATTTGGTTGCTGTGAAGAAGCTTTTTAATTTGGGGTGATCTCACTTGTTTATTTTTGTTTTTGTTGCCTTTACTTTTTTTAATGTTTATTTATTTATTTATTTTGAGAGAGAGAGAGAGAGCAAGCAAACATGAGCTGGGAGGGACAGAGAGAGAGGGAATCACAAGCATGCTCCACACTGTCAACAGAGAGCCCAACATGGGGCTTCAGCTTATGATCTGTGAGATCATGCCCTGAGCTGAAATCAAGAGTTTGACACTTAACCAACTGAGACACCCTGGTGCTTCTGTTGCCTTTGTTTTTGGTGTCAAACCCAAAATACCATTGCAAAGGCCAATGCCAAGTTGTTTACCACCTATGTTTTCTTCTAGGAGTTCTATGGTTTCAGGTTTTACAATAAAGTTTTTACCATTTTGAGTTCTTCTTTGTACATGGTCTAAGATAGTGATCCAGTTTCACTTTTCTGCATGTGGCTATCCAATTTTCATGACACCATTTATAAAAGATACTTATCCTTTTCTTATTGTATATTCTTGCCTCCTTTGTCATAAATTAATTGGCCATATATGTGTCAGTTTATTTCTGGGTTCTATATTCAGTTCCATTGATCTTTGTGTGTCTGTTTTTATGCCAATATCATACTGTTTTGATAACTATAGCTTTGTATTATAGTTTGAAATCAAGGACCATGATACCTCCAACTTAGTTCTTTTTCAGAATTGATTTGGATATTTGGGGTCTTTTGTAGTTCCATACGAATTTTAAGATTGTTCTATTTCAGTAAAAAATGACACTGGAAAATTAATAGGGATTGTACTGAATCTTTGATTGGTTTGAGTAGTATGGGCTTTTTAACAATATTAATTTTTCCAATCCATGAGTATGGAGTATCTTTCTATATATTTGTGTCTTGTTTGGTTTCTTCAATCATCATCTTACACTTTTCAGTGTATAGGTGTTTTACCTCTGGATAAACATATTCCTAAACTCCATAAAACCATTTCAAATCAATAGGCAATTCTTACGTTTTGTTTCTTTCAAGTGTAAGAGTTCAAACTTTCACATTATATTAAAGTTTAGCCCTAAAATGGAAAAAAAAAAAAAAAAACCTGTTGCTAGGTATCTTATTCTTTTTGGTGCATTGTAAATGGGATTATTTTATAATTTCTCTTTCTGATAGTTTATTATTAGTGTATGGAAATGCAACAGATTTTTGTAGTCTGCAATTTTACTGAATTTGTTAACATATTTTTAGTGCAGTCTTTATGGTTTTGTAAATATAGTATTACATCATCTGTGAATTGTGATAATTTTACTTCTTCCTTTCCAATTTGGATACATTTTACTTCTTTTTCTTGACTAATTACTCTGGCTACAACTTCTGATAGTATGTTGAATAAAACTGATGAAAGTGGACATTCTTACTTTTTTTCTTATCTTAGAGGAAAAGCTTTCAGCTTTTTATCATTGAGTATGATGTAAGCTTATGGCCTTTGTTACTTATCTATTTATTTATTATTAAAATTTTTAATGTTTATTTATTTTTGAGAGAGAAAGAGAGGGGCAAAGTGTGAGTGGGGCAGGAGCAGAGGGGAAGAGGGAGACATAGAATCGGAAGCAGGGTCCAGGCTCTGAGCTGTTAGCACAGAGCCCATCATGGGGCTTGAACTCACAAACCACGAGATCATGACCTGAGCCGAAGTCAGACACTTAACCGACTGAAGCACCCAGGTGCCCCTGGCCTTTGTTACTTAAAATATATTCTCTCTCTACCCACTTTGTTGAGAGTCTTTATCATGAACAGATGTTGAATTTTGTCACAAGCTTTTTCTGCATCTACTGAGATATGATTTTTATCTTTCGTTTTGTTAATGGGTTATATCATATTTATTGATTTGCATATGTTGAACCATTATTATATCCCTGGAATAAATCTTACTTGAGATGGCATATGAGTCTTCTGAATGTGTTGCTGAATTTGGTGTGCTAATATTTTGTTGAAGATTTTGGCATCTATGTTCATCAGAGATATTGCCCTGTAGTTTTCTTTGCCTATGGCATCCTTGTATGTTTTTGGTGTCAGGGTCATTCTGACCTCATAAAATGAGTTTGGAAATGTTTCCTCATCCTTTTTTGGGGGTGGGAGGGAGTTAGAGAAGGATTATTATGGATCCTTTGAATGTTCAACAGAAATGACCAGTGAAGCTTTCTAATCCCAGAGTTTTGTTTGATGGTATGTTTTTGATTACTGATGCAACATCTTTACTAGTAATCAATACGTTCAGATTTTCTATTTTTTCAAATGATTCATTCTTGGTAGGTTGTACATTTTTAGGAATTCATTCATGTTTCCTAAGTAGTCTACTTGGTGTATAGTTGTTCACAGTAGTCTCTTGTGGTCCTTTGTATTTCTGTATTGTCAGTTGTAATGACTCTTGTTTCATTTCTAAATTTATTTATTTAATAATTTTATTTCTTTTCCAAGAACCAGCTCCTAGTTTCATTGATATTTTATATTGTCTCTGAAGTTCTTTGTATTTCCACTCTGTTCTTTATTATTTCCTTCCTTCTGTTAACTTTAGGGTATATTTGTCCTCTTTTTCCTACTTCCTTGAGATGTGAAGCTAAGTTGTTAATTTGAGATTTTCTTGTTTCTTGATGTAGGCATTTATTGCTCTGAACTTTCCTCTTAGAACTGCGTTTGCCATATCCCATAAGTTTTGGTATGTTGTATTTATATTTTCATGTGTCTCAGGTTTTTTGTTTTTGTTTTTGTCATGATTTTTTGACCCACTTTTTTAAATAGCATGTTGTTTAATCTTCACATAGTTGTGAATTTTCCAGTTTTCTTAGAATTAATTTCTAATTTCATACCATTGTTGTAAGAAATGATGCTTAGAATGATTTCAGTCTTTTAATTTGTTGTGGCTTGTATTGTGGCCTAACATATTATCTATCCTGGAGAATACTGAAGGGACATTTGAGAGGGACATATATTCTATTGCCTTTAGATCAATGTTATGTATATATCTGTTAAGTCCACTGGGTCTAAAGTATTGTTTAAGGCTGATGTTCCTTATTGATTTCTGTATGTATAATATCCATTGATGGAAGTGGGGTATTAAAATCCCTTACTATTATTGGATTGTTGTCTATTCCTCCCTTTAGGTCTGTTAATATTAGCTTTATATATTTAGGTGTTCTTACACTGACTGCATGTATATTTGAAAACATATATCCTCTTGTTGGATTGACCCCTTTATCATCTTATAATGTCTATTATTATAGCCTTTGTTTTGAGTCTGTTTTTTCATGGGCACCTGGGTGGCTCATTTAAGTGTCTGGCTCTTGAGTTTGGCTCAGGTCATGATCTGACAGTTCATGAGTTCAAGCACCACATCAGGCTCTGTGCTGACAGCTCAGAGCCTACTTGGGATTCTCTCTTTCTCTCTCCTTGTCTACCCTTCCCCTGCTTGTGTGATCTGTTTCTCTCTCTCTTAAAATAAATAAACTTAAAAAAAATGAAGTCTATTTTGTCCAATATAACTATACTCACACTTTCTTTTAGTTTCCATTTGCATGGAATATCATCTGCTATCAGTTTATTTTCAGTCTCTGTGTGTTCTTACAACTAAAGTGACTCTTGCAGGCAATGTATGAATGAGTCTTTTTTTTTTTTTTAATTTTTTTTTTTTCAACGTTTATTTATTTTTTTGGGACAGAGACAGACAGAGCATGAACGGGGGAGGGGCAGAGAGAGAGGGAGACACAGAATCGGAAACAGGCTCCAGGCTCTGAGCCATCAGCCCAGAGCCTGACGCGGGGCTTGAACTCACGGACCGCAAGATCGTGACCTGGCTGAAGTCGGACGCTTAACCGACTGCGCCACCCAGGCGCCCCAAGAATGAGTCTTTTTTTAAAACTCCTTTCAGCTACTCTGTGTCTTTTGATTAGAGAATTTAGTCCTTTTACATTTAAAATAATTATTGATAACTAGGTACTTAATGCCATTTTGTTAATTGTTTTCTGTCTGTTTTGTGGTTCTTCTGTGTACCTATCTACTACTCTTACTCTCATCCTCTGCGGTTTGATGGTTTTATTTATTGGCAAACTTAAATGCCTTTCTTTTTATCTTTTTTTCTATCTACTATAGGTTTTTGCTTTAAGATTACAGTCTTACATTTAACAACTTATATTTTATATAGTCTATTTTAAGTTGATATTTTTGATGTCACATCTTACATCTTTTTAGCTTGTATATCCATTAAGTCATTATTGTAGTGACAGTTAATTTTACTATTTCTGTCATTTAACCTGTACGAGCTTTTTACATGATTAATCTATTACCTATGTGAAGTTTGTAGTTTCACATGTTTTCTTTTTACTAATTAACACCTTTAAATCTTAAAAAACTCGTTTTAATATTTTGTGTAAGTCTAGTTATGATAAACTACTTTAGTTTTTATTTGCCTGGGAAACTTCTTATGTTTCCTTAAATTGTGAATAATAAATTTGGCAGGTAGAGTACTCTTTGAGAATTTTATTATTTTTCTTTCATCACTTTGAATATATTGTACCACTCACTCCCTTCTGGTTTGCAACATTTCTTCTAAAAAAAGAAAAGAAAAAAAAGAAAGAAAAATGGTGATAGTCTTATAGGAATTCCCTTATGTGTAACATGTTTTGTTTTTTCTCTCTTGCTGCTTTTAATATTCTCTCTTTGTCTTTAACTTTTTAAAATTTTAATTATAATTTGTCTTGGTGGGCTTCTTTTGGTCCCTTTCTATTTGGAAATCACTGTGCTTCCTGGAACTAGATGCATACTTTGTCATCCAGGTTAGGGAAGTTTTCAGCTGTTATTTGATCAAATACATTTTCTGTCTCTATTGCTTTCTCTTTCCCTGACCCCCTATAATGTAAATATTACTCTGATGTTGTTTCATAAGTCTCTAATATCTTCATTTTTTTTTCATTCTCTTTTTGTTTGTTTGGGTAAGTTCCACTGCCCTACCTATGAATTTACTGCTCCTTTCCTCTGCTTTATTTAGTCTGCTATAGAATCCCTCTAGTTTTTTAGTTTAGTCACTATATTATTTAGCTCTATGACTTATGTGTGGTACTCTCTTATATTTTCTCTTTGCTGAAGTTATCACAGCATTCATAAAGTCTTCCCAGTTTTGATGATCATCTATGAGTATTACTGTGAACTCTTTGTTAAATCATTCCTCTGTTCATAGTTTTCCTCCTCCCATCCCCATGTTTTAGCTTATAATTTCATTCATAATACATTCCTCTATTTTTTCATTTTGTTTGCTCTCTATGTCAGTTTCTATGCTAGATGAAGCAGCCAGCTCTCCCAATCTTAAAAGGAGTGGGCTTGGGTAGAAGATGAACCTTATCATTCAGCCCGACCTAGCTTTTGGTAGTCTCTCACCCTTGTGATTTTCTAAGCAACGTATTTTATTTTTAGTGACTCCCAATAGTTGAGGGTATGCTGAGACCTGTCCATGTCTCACAGGGGAGGATGTCAGTCAGCACCTAGATTGAGACGTGTAAGAAGCCAGACCTCAGACAGCATTTTTAAAGTATACAAATATCTCCAGTCCTGTGGGACTACAAGGGTATTCCCACTGGCCCTCAGAGACAGGCAATCTGGAGGTATCTCCTGGGTGGCTGTCAGTAAAATTGGGGTTCCAGATAGGTATAAGAGCTTTCCTCCAAGAGATACTGGTGTCCTGTTGTCCTAGAAGGAGAGCACAAAGATAGCATTCACCCTCTCAGGTTCCTTGAAAGAATCATAGTCAGCCCTTAGATGTGTATAATTAGAAGCTTTGCCCTCAGGCAATAGCTTTGATGGTAAACTATTGTCTTCTTTTACAGAAAAATTGAGCTTCTGGGTCTGTTGCATCTTACTGTGTCCTGAGGGTGGTAGCTGTTTAAGAAAGTATTGGTTACAGTACTACGAGACCTGTGAGCATAATTCCCACTGGCTAATATGGTCAAGTGGTCTGGAGGTATTCTGTTGTGTCAGTTTAAAAATTGGACCTGCAGACAACCAAGGATATAAGCTCTTTTCTAGGAGATACTGGTGAGGCAGAGGAAGAGCACAAAGACTTTGTCTACCAGCCTCCATTCCCTGATAGCTCCTCTGTAGAACCCTAGATGTCTGCCAGACCAGAAGCCTGCCCTCAGTCCACTGCTCCTGGACAAGCAAATACACCTCTTGAAAGACTGAATTTGTGTTTCAGTCTACTGTCTGTGCAGTGCCCTGGGAGTGGTAGTCTGCTCAGAACTCTGTTTTGGTTCCATAGGCCCCAGAATGCAAGCTACTCTGGCCTCAAGGGCCAGGTGATCAAGGGTCATCCCTTGGATGGCACCTACAAAAACAGGGGCACCAGTCATAAAAGCAGGAAGTAAATGTGTGCAAAAGTTTCTTTCCAGTAGATACTGGTGCTCTGAATTGCAGCTGTGGGAGAGTGCATTGCAATGGAAGCCTGCTGGCTTGAGCAAGGTAGAGAGGAAGTGTAAAGATAGTGTTCCTTGGAAAGAAGAAAAATAAAGGAGAAAAGCAGAGGGAGTATAAAGATGATGCCCAGCTGGAAGAAAAAAATAGATCTAAGGCTTTGAAAAAAGAAAAGAAAAATGCATGCAACGATGGCACGCACCAGCCTCCAACCCCAGAGAGTATTTCAACAGGCCTCTAGATAGATGTTAAGTTAGATGCCTGGCCCTTTGATTGACTGTTTAAGATATACAAATAAGCCTCTTTCACATAAAATCTGAGTGTCTCTCAATTGGCTGCCTTTGTGGTGGTCCTTGGGGTAAGTGAGTCCCTGGGGTGAATCAGGTGCAGATCTCAAAAGTTGGAATGCCCAGTGTGGGGCTGAAAACCTTCATAGGAAGAAGCTTTGGATTATGAGTTCCCTCCCACTTATGGGTCACACAGCTGAGAGGTGATCTATGATGAGACCCAGCCTCTCCTACCCACTTGACTGTGTGTTTGTGGCTGTTTTTGTTTTTGTGTTGGTTTACTTGTGTTTTTAGACTTTTTTGTTGTTTTTTCTTTTTTCCCCCAGAGCATGTTGTTCCATATGTGCTTGTAGATTCACTATGTCTGTGGGAAGAGTTGAGTTCAGGATCTTTCTATGCCTCTTGAATCTTCTGTGAGTGCCTTTAAAATGTAAATCTTGGTCCCAGCTTTAGAGATCTCACTCCTTAGGGCCTGGTCAATGCTCAGGTGTATGCAATTTATGTGGTGACCCAGGTGATTCAGATGGTCTTAGGACTCCGTTATAAACAACACCAGCTTTTAGTGTAAATGCATACTGAGAAACATTCTCTCCCTTTCCTGGGTGGGGAGGTTGGGCAGGTAATTACCCAGGAAGGAGAGTAGGTAGTGAGGCTAAATCTTCTGAAAACATAATAATAGACCCCATGGCAAGTATAATAATGTTATTTCCTAGTGGAAGAAGCTGGTGGAATGCTTTTAGCAAGATGTACCAAATCTGATTAGGAATGCTTATGGTAAACAAACCTAGAATACTATGGATTTATGGAACATGGGTTTCTAGAAAATATCATGTAAACTTTGTAACTATGTGGTAAAATATTGAAATTGTGAGTATAAAACAGCTTCTTTTCATGTAAATGATGTAGCCACATACATTACCTAATGGCCTCATCTATTTCACTGGACCAGAGTACATCCTAACTCAGCAAGAAAGGTCTGAGAAGCTGTGTTGACAGTCTTATACTTCTCTTTATTACATGTTAATCATGATTAATTGTATGTTTTTTAGTTTTTATTTAAGCTCCAGTTAACATACACTGTAATATTAATTTCAGGTATACAATTTAGTGATTCAACACTTCCATACAACACCCAGTGCTCATCACAACAAGGGCCCTCCTATTATATTTTTTTAAATTATTAGTAAAGGCTTGATGGAAAATAAGATTTGTTATTTGTATATGTTTGACACAAGCTTCCTGTGTGTAATCATATACAAAATACTCCATGATCTCAGTCCTGCCTCCATCATCTTTCCCCAAACCTGTCCTCTATCTATCATCAAGGTCAACAAACAACATGGAGTTATATAAACATATCACGGTGCCTCATTCCTAAATGCCTTCTCTTGGTCTCTTTTCATGCTGTCCCTTTTGCTTAAAATTACTCTTTTGTCTACAACTAATCTCCCAGTATTCAGCTCAAGTATCTTCTAAGAAGTCTCTCTTTGAGAGCAGATCACTCCCTCCTTTGTGTTCACCAGAACACTAGACCTTAATAGACTTCCTTCATGACCCTCTACCACTTTATTTCTTTGTTTTAATGTCTGTTTCAAATCTGGCTTTATATTCACAGCAAGTATAAAAATGTGTTTTAGGGGTGCCTGGGTGGCTCAGTCGGTTAGGCGTCAGACTTCGGCCCAGGTCACGATCTCGCACTTCGTGGGTTCAAGCCCCGTGTCGGGCTCTGTGCTGACAGCTCAGAGCCTGGAGCCTGCTTCAGATTCTCTCTCTCTCTCTCTCTCTCTCTCTCTCTCTCTCTGCTCCTCCCTCCTTGCACTCTGTCTGTCTCCCAAGAAATAAATATTAAAAATCAAAAATTTGTTTCATATCATCAAATAACAGCTAGACATTTACCTGCCCACGGTTTCGTATCACTAAGCCCATCCCATCCTGAAGTCCTAGTACTCAGGGCTTTGCTATTATTTGTAATTTTTTGAATTTTTATGTTAGGTGAAAATGAGGTACATTCTTCTGGGTCCTCCCACTAGAGTAGGCAAAGCTGGGTCTTACCCTGTTTTCTATCCCCAGTGCCTTACACACAGAAGAGACTGTGCCAGTGTGAGAGGAAGGGAGGGCTACGAGAGAAGGAGTGCCTGTTCTTCCCTTGGCTCTGACACCCAATGGGATTGACAGGAAGAAGGATTTCATCAATCCCTGGTGAAAAGCCAGACCCACAGCTACATAGAACTAAACAGTCAAATGAGCACATCTTCCCAGTAATACCCAGTGGTATTAAGACCACACAAGCTTTCCTGCAAAGCCCACAGAATTATCAAGTGTTAAACCAAAGTATAAGTTTTGAACTACAACCTTGATCACATACACATTCTTTGGGAAAATAAGCCTTTGTGAATATATTCCTTGTCTGATAGGAAAAGGATTGTGTAGGGGCACCTGTGTGGCTCAGTTGGTTAAGCCTCAGACTTTGGCTCAGGCCGTGAACTGGAGCCCCATGCCATGCCAGGCTCTCGGCTGTCAGTGTGGAACCCGCTTCAGATCCTCTATCTCCCTCTCTCTGCCCTTCCCCTGGTCACACACACATGCATGCACTCTCACAAAAATAATCACTAAAAACAATTTTTTTAAAGGAAAAGGATTTTATAGCTCTTGAGTAATTAGGAAATACATTGGGGCTGGATTTGATTGCACACAACATGCCAGCAGATCACATTGCATATACGAGACATTGACTGGGAAAACCTAGCCCCAGACTTTAGATATACCAGTGCTGGCACTTCCAGTGGAAATTACAAGGCCCCCCAGAGACTTGTTGATAAAGTGTGAGTGACTTTGGAAGTCCTGCCTTGGGGTGTTGATGTAGTAGTTTTAACTGACAGAAATCCTGGTGTTGCAGGATTATTTTTGCCTCAATACCCGGGGTTGTTGTCTCACCACTTCGAAGAAGGAAGAGGTGGATGAGCAGCAGGCAAACGTTTATTAGAGTATAAGATCAGAATGTAAGAATATTATGAAAGCTCTCTTGACAGGGTCCTTCAGAAATGAATGCCCATGGACTATAGGCAAGGGACTCTGTTTTATGGGGTTTTGGTCAGCCCTGTTCCTTCTCTCTGTTTCCTCTCAGGTTCTATCCTTACTGGTTAGGTAACTCTAAATGCCTAGTCATTCCTTTTTGATTGGCTCATTTCCACTGGCCACACTATTCCTTGTGGGTCATACTGTTATGGTCTACTATTTTGTTAGGTCTTTTGTCAAATTCTTGAGGGGAAACTGAGGGGGGGAGTAGGTGGTGTCTGTTACATTATTAAGAGGAACCTTAAACTCAAGGGGCTTTGCTGTGGTCAGACACTCCCAGTATTATGCCAAAATAAGTATTTTTCCCTACCCAGGGACCTCAGGTCTTAATCTTTCCCTCTCTGCCTATTTTATCCTATTTTTTCCCTGTCATACTGAGGGAACCCTCAAGTCTACAGCTGTTATCCCTAGATGATAGTCTCATCCCAGTAAGTGCCATTCAAAGTGTTTTTGTTCCTTACCATATTACTAGCATCTAGCAGAGCACCTGGTACAAAAAAAAAAAAAAAATCCTTCAGTGCATTGTGATTGAAAGAATGATTTAGATGAATGATCTACCAGGAACAGCTGTTCATAATATTTTTTTCTACATACCTACGTTAGCAGAAAATCCTTGTTGAATGAACTGAAGGGATGCAAGACAGATATCTGCTAGGTAAATAAATTTGGCTGATGTTTTGCAGATGTTTGGTTTTTGATTGAGTGTGGAAGGGGAGGTGCCTTGTGGCAGGGGCAAGCACAGGGAGCAGTGACAGAATACGAGACGAGTGAGCTTCAAACTAGAGAAATGCAAGCACATAATCTTTTACTGCTAGACAGTTGTGAATATAATTAATGCACTCCCAGAAGAAATACACATAGGATTATGGCTCCTGCTGTCAGCTGCAGTTTAACCAAATTCAATACTGAGCCTCATGAATTTAGAAGAAAAGCATTTTATACTGTACATAACAGGACACTGGGCCTTTTGCCCAGTAGATAAGGTGTCTATGAAGGCATCAGACATCCATATCACCCTTGGAAAAACACATTAGTAATTTTTCTAGAAGGAAAAGTGAAACCAGAGAGCAACATTAAATGTTACGGGCTCAAAGAATATGATATTGAAAGAGTATGCTATTAAGAAATATATATTTAGGGGCACCTGGGTGGCTCAGTTAGTTGAGCGTCTCACTCCTGATTTTAGCTCAGGTCATGATCCAAGGGTTGTGGGATCAAGCCCAGGGTTGGGCTCTGCACTGGGGCTGGATGGAGCCTGCTTAAGATTCTATCTCACTCTCCCTCTGCTCCTCTCCCACACACTCTGGGGGTCCCTCTCTCTCTAAAAATTAAAAAATATATATATTTGGTCATCATCCCCATTTGTGGCACAACCCTACCAAAACCCTTAGAATTTCCTAAGTGAAAAGAACCACAAATGTCTTTTGTTATATCAATGAGGTATATTTTGGAAAGCAACTAAGGAGGGGGGCTGGTTTTCAGGTGAACCAACCACCATTAAAGGGTTAGAACTTTCAGTCCTATCCCTTGATTTCCAGGGAGGAGAGAGAGCTATAGGTTGAATCAATCACCAATGGCCAGTGATCCAATCAATCATGCCTAAGTAATGAAGATTCCATACAAAACCAAAAGGAGGAAGTTTGGAGAGTGGCCAGGTTGGTGAACCAAAATGCTTTCACGTGTCAATGTGCTGGGCCCCCAACTCCACAGAGGACAGAAGCTCCTCTGTTGGAAACTTCTTCTTATAGATCTCTCTGTCTAGCTGTCGATTCTTACCCTTTAGTATCCTTTGTCATAAACTAGTAATCTAGTGAGAAAATGAGTTTCCTGAGTTATGTAAGCTATTCTGGCAAATTAACCAAACCAGAGGAGGGAGTTGTGGGAATCTCTGATCTACAGCCAGTTGATCAGAAGTATAGGTGATTACCTGGACTTGAGACTGGCATCTGAAGGGGGGGCAGTCTTAGGGGACTGAGCTTTTAACATGTGGAATCCGATGCTATCTCTGGGTGGATGGTGTCACATTTGAGTTGAATTGTAGGACACTCAGCTAGTGTCTTAGAATTGATTGGTGGGTTGGGAATAATACTATGCATCAGAATTGGGTGCGGAATCTTGTAAAGCATAAACTGAACTGAGGCCAGACACTCTAGATGGAGAACACCTTGGCACGAATTAATAAATGCCTGTTCCCACCCTCTTCAGAACTTCACTCTATTGAAAACACCAGAGTTCTTTAGGCCTTTTGCATCTTTCCCACCCTACAAATCTGAAAGCACACATTTCTTAGGTGGTCCCTTACAGAATTCAAAGAGTGAAATCCAAGATACTAAGAAATAGATTATTATGAGCAAAACAGAAAAGAAAGAAAAACCAACTTTGTGCTCCCTGTCAGACTTGACTCTGGCTGTGTTTGCATAGTGCTTATGCAGGAGGTTTGCTAACATCAGGCTTTGACAGCTGTCTCCCCCAAACAAGCCCTGCATTAGCCAGCAGCTGTAACCTAAATGACAAAAATCCAAGGCTGCTGTCAGCCTGTTCTCCTCTGATTAACTTCCCTTTCTGGTCTTGACACCAGCCCACCTTGCCTTGCCACAAACTCTTCCCCACTGCCCCTCTTCCCAGACCCTGCTCTGTCAGTCCTGTCCCTCAGGTCTGCCCAACCCAGCCCCATTTGCTCCACTCACTGCCCAGGCACCTTCCCCATACTCCACTCCTTGCCACCCTGGCAGACACCAGCCTCTCTCCTCAGCCCCCAACATCTGCTTCTTGCTCTGCCCTCACATTTCACCATAATTATCCTTGCCTCTATTTGCATCCTATTTCGCTTTCCGACCATCTGAACAGTTAAGTTAGACTGCTTAGAGCTCATGGAGAGGGCAGGGGGAATTTATTCAATGAATTGAAATACTAGGAAAATTTGAGAGGAATTCCAATTGAATTCAATTCAGAGAAAATTGCAATTTCTGGAATAAATGCCATCCAAATGCCAATTCTGAGCTGCTTTTGTGAAAACTACAGTCGTTACGGGACAGTTAGTTATAAGTCTGCATCGGGACACAACCATTTTTCAAGGTTTATGCCGGGTTAGCAAAAATTGTCAACATATAATGGATGCCTAACATGCACAGGACACCACCTCTATGAGAAACCAAAACAAAAGGAAGATAGAGATGCTACTTCATGTCCATGAGTCCGTTAACATGGCAATAAGGGAGATAATTAATGTAACGAGTTTAATTTAGCATGAAGCCTGAACACAGAAACCATCCATTAGTAGCTATTGTTATTATTAATTGTCATTAACACTGGAAAGTAAGCTAAAAAATTGCCCTCTACAAAGACTAAGGGCTGGAAGAAAGGAAACAGAGATGGATATACACTGAACAGGAAATGAAAGGCAGTAAAAGATTAAAAAGTCTTGATAAAACTGTTTTAAGTGTTAGTCAAGGTATAGTTGGACTGGCTAGGAAGAGGGAATTTTGGGTAGGGAGAATTTTTCTGCTGTGTTGGTTGGGGTATTAGTTTTCTAGAGTCCACAAAGAGGCTACAAGTCCAAAATCAAGGGGTCAGTAAGGCTGATTCCTTCTGAGGCTGGGAGGGAAGAGTCTGTTCCAGGTTTCTTTCCTAGCTTGTGGATAGCTGTCTTCCTGTGTCTACTTACATGATCTTTACTCCATGTGTCTCTGCATCCAGTTTTCTCCCTTTTTATAAGGACACCAGTCATACTGGTGTGAGGGCCCATGCTACTCTAGTTTGACCTCATCTTATTACATCGGCAATGGCTTTATTTCTAAATAAGGTCATAGTTAGCAATTATATTTTTAAACTATAAAATACTGAAACACCCTAACTAGTCAGTACTAGGGATAGAGTTCTGCCATTCTCAGTACAAGCATTGCAGTGAAATCTTAACAACTCTTAAAAAGAATGTGTGTGAACATTTAAGACATTAGCAGTGTTCATAATATATTGTTAAAGAGTAAGATACATTTTTTGGATTATGTGATCTGACTGCAACAAGTTCTATGTAAAGTAAGCTAGTATATTAAACTGTATTATATCTGGGAAATGAAATTATGAGAAGAGAATTCCTTAACATCTATTTTTGTATTTTACAAGTGTTTTACAAGCCTGTTACATTTAAATTGTTTTTATTAAAAGATATTTAGGGGCGCCTGGGTGGCGCATTCGGTTAAGCGTCTGACTTCAGCCAGGTCACGATCTCGCGGTCCGTGAGTTCGAGCCCTGCGTCGGGCTCTGGGCTGATGGCTCGGAGCCTGGAGCCTGTTTCTGATTCTGTGTCTCCCTCTCTCTCTGCCCCTCCCCCGTTCATGCTCTGTCTCTCTCTGTCCCAAAAAAATAAATGTTAAAAAAAATTAAAAAAAAAAAAAGATATTTAAGGTATGTTTTTAAAGTATTTTGAATCATTCTCTAGTTTGTCTCACCTGTGTTTCTTCTTACATTTTTATACCTTATGACGCACATGGTTATTTTGATGTCAGTTTATTTAGAATTTTGAGAATAAAAAAATTAAAGATGTGTTTTTCCAAGTCACCTTGCTGTGCAATTAGAGTCACAGTTTTATCTGATGAAAACATAATTAGTTATTATTGATCCATTTCTATAATTAACATTTTGTTGCCTATACTCTTTCAGTGCCAGACCCAGTGCTAGACTCTTCAGGGTGCACAAATAAAAGATTAGTATTGTCAAATCTTCTTTTGGTGAGGGCTTGTCCACATAGATTTTGGCCTACCCTGGTCCAACTAGCTATTTTTCTCTTATTGAGGAAAGCTGTCTAGTATGTGTTTAGGTTTCCATCTGTGATATGCTAGAAGCGTGTTAAGGCCTAGCTGTAAATTATTGGCATTTTCACTCTGTTTTAGTTTGACAACTTGAGTGGAATAAATAGTTAAAATGGTCCATTGGTTTTCTGTAGATGGAGGTAATAATTTCACACAGACTGGAGGTAATGGTGATACTGAGAAAAATTATCTTTTTTTGTGACTGTTCTATTGGGATAGATGGGTAGTGTTTAAGCCTTAATAGAACTCATGTAATTTCTCTCTACTGTCTGCCCAGATGAAGACAGTATCATAAACAGATGAACTATGAGTGAACACCAAACTTGTTTTCCTGCAGAACACTTGAGACTGTTGTATATTTCACAAACCCAGAATAAGGATATCTTACATATGTAAAAACACTTCCCTGGTGATTAATGCCACCTCATTCGGACAAATAGATTGAATTTGCCTCTAAAAAAATGAGCTACAAATTTTTAGCAACCTATAAATTTCTTTGTCAAATACCTGATTTGGCTATCCCTGAGAAAGAGAAAAATATGCCTCCTTCAGGTGATTTTTCATGTATGAAGATTCCCTTTTCTTTCAAAGAAAAACTTGAGTACGGCCAGAATTGATTACATAAGTACATGATTTGTTAAATAAGAGGAAGTCAGTATGAATAACTGGTTCCCAGGGCTTTGCCTACATAATCGCACAAAGTGCATCTAAGCAGTGCATACTTGTTTGATGATCTAGATAGTGCTTCTCAGGTAGGGGCTGTTTGGCAATGTCTGAAGACATTTTGGTTGTCATACTCAAAGGCTGCCATTGGTATCTAGTGGGTAGAAACCATGCTGCCAAATAACCTACAACACATGAGAGAGCCCTGCACAAGAAAAAACTACCCTGCCCCAAATAACAATGATTGATAAAGTTGAACAACCCCGATATAGATATTTTATTTATGCCAATGTTTCCTGCCCCCCACTATTGGTAGAACAATAGTCAAATGTCATATTGATGACAAAACACCTGGACAATTGGATAAGCTTTAAAATTTTAGTTGAAGGTATAGACATCGTTGATCAACCTCAAAGGAGTTACAAAGGTAAATTCTACTTTAGCAATTCCTAATCATGGTGTAATGATACAGTACAGTGACCCACTTTGGGTCACACCATTAAAAGGTCAAATTAAAAATTTATAAATGACTTTTAAAATATGAAATAGAAGTCAAGGTTAATGGTGTCTCTCACAGTCACTTGCAGTATGCTTTCTTGGCGGTAGAGGTGGTGTTTAGATATGATACCTATAACCATGCAGGGTCCTGGCCATTCTCATGGGTATACAAGCATTAGTACATCAACAGTCACACAGGTTGAGAAAGTACTGAAAGCTGCCAGTCTACGACTTATAGATCAACATCTAGAAAACTCTTTATTCTCCTTGTTTTAATTCTGATGCTTGTGATGGCTGAAAAATGTCTTTAAAAATTCCTTTAACAATTTATGTTGCCAAAACAATTAGGGCTTCCAACACCAGAAGGCTTAGAGGTGTTTTTGAATATTAATCTTTCCTAGGGGTTTTCTGCTTATGCCAGACTGGATAATGTGGTAAATGGATTTGAAAAGAATAAATCAAGAACACATTTGCATTAATGCTTTCTATTTCCTAGAAATATTTCCCTAGTTAATTGTTAGATAACCCATAGTAAGCAAGTTATCAATTGCTGAAAAATGAATGCAGTGTGTCTATAACTTTGGTCTTTAATAGCCTACAACTTTTCTTTCTCATTAAATGCTAATTTAATTGTTTAAGTAAACAAGGAGTTTACAACAGTAGTCACTTCTTTGGAAAAATTGTTTAATATACAAATTTCACTTATAATTATGAATCAATTTTTCTATAATACACAGACCTCAGAGTTGGAGTTGTTTTTAATTATGGAAGTTGAATAGTCTGTCCCCAAGGAAGTAATACACCTAAAACCCTTAACTTTTTGAGAATAATAAACACTTTATTATACTAGTGTATTTTTTATATAATGTGTAATATAATTTAGAAAATGAACTTTTAAAATAGTTGTCTTTAAGATCTAATTTTAAAAGGGGCCTATCTGATAGAAACTTAAAAAATATCTGTCCTTCCTTTTGAAAGTAGAGAATTCCAAACAAATTTTCATAATCTTTATTACTTGAATGCATCATAATGAACAGTCATTACTTTTGGAGTATTGTTGGGATGTTTCTCCAAATCACAATGATTTACAGGAGACTAGATTACTTTTTACAGTCATATTTTTTCTAGTTATTATAAAATTTTCATTAAACTTAGAATATCAGAAGTCTTTGTTCCTAACATGACCCCTTATCAACGAACAGTACTTTTCCATCATGGATTATTAGCAAATTTTAAAAATCTTACTGACTTTATTCAGTGATTCACAAATCAAGCAGCACTCAATCTAGCAGATGGAAAGGAGCCCTGAGGGGCTGTACAAAATGAGTTTTATAGGCAGATGGGAGCAGGAACAAGGAAGTTACACTAAGAAAAAAAGCCACTTGGTTATTGCAAGCTTACTTTCCTTCAGGGAATGGCTGGCATCTATTGGGCTGATTACCTAACTGATGCTGATCAGGCAGGTCCTGATTAAGATTCCATTTCTTGGAGAGCCAAAACTGTAAGTCTTCATATGGTTACATAGTGCTTCACGTAAGTGACTCGATTTGGGTCCTGTTGTCTTGTTTTAACAATCCCTCCCCACACTTTTGATCAGACTCAGAATGAAATCAAAATATAAGCCACTGCTGTGGAGTTCCTGCAGTTTATTGCTGAATCTCTTTGAGCTATTTTCAGGTTATGATGTTTGGTTCACATTCTTTTAGTTGGTCATTTTCTTCATTCCCTTTCCGATATTCTACTTTTCAGGAGATCTTTTGGCTGGTGGTTAAGGCCGTAAACATGCATTTAAGGCTTTTGAAAGAATACAGCACACCTGTGCAGCTACTAGGATTATTATAGGTAGGGTAATTCCCAGTGTCTGGATTGTACTTCAGAGCCATGGTCTCTAAGATACAAACCAATCAGAATCAAGTAAATCAAAGAAAGCCTCATTAAAGTACTCACTTTTTCAATCCAACTGTTTTTTGAGTGGTCTTTATGTAGCTGAGTCTCAACTGCCCCAGAGAGGTCAATCCAAGTGCCGCAAGTGGTGTTGGCCATAGCACACATACCTCCTTACTCAATTAAAAAATAACCAAGGGCTACCTTAGTATCCAGAACAATTTCGGGCAGAGAGACTAGGGATTTTGTTGTTGTTGGGAAGCTACTGCTTTAACATCAGATTCTACAATATCTTCAAGAATTTGGGAGAGGTTTCTCATTATAGCCTCAATGATAGAGAAGTAGGGATTTGCCAAAGTAGCTAATTTTGAATTATGAATGCATCCCTGTATTTCCCATTTGTGTCTGTGGCTTAGGGCTGGAAAAGTAACAGCCATGGAGGCCTGTACAATTTAAGGGTCTATAGATCACCAGCAGTTTTATTCTGGTTACCCTTGCCTTGTGTCCCTTAGATGCCAAGTTAACCAAAGATAGGGAAGTGGACCCCCAGGGTTAGGGGGTCTGACATAAAGGAGAGGGGGCTGAGTTCCAGAGAAACTAGGCCATTAGAAATCAGGGAAAAGTTTGTGATAGGTAGAAGTATAGGATAACCAGCATGGTGGCAAACCTACCAGTTGTTTTCAGGTGGGATTCAGGTTTGCAATGACCTGAAATACGTGAACAATAGCATTATCTTTGCCGGACAATGCAAGGCCAAAGTTGGACAAAATCATCATAAAGACCTTCATAGTATAGAAATTAAGAAGAGGATGATGGGAGAGGGAAGTACAGGAAGAAACACTATTGGTCAGACTTCTCTGAGAAAGCAGAATACCTTGACATTGGCTACTCCTTTTCAAAGCCAATTTAATTTTGAAGTCTCCATCTTTGCACAGGACCAGATGTCAGACAGAAACTGCATCAGTTGTGAAGTATGCACCTGAGGTTTGACACCTTGTAATTTGGCAGTGGTGTCATTGGTCAAGAGTACCTGGTAGGATCCGTCTATGAATCCAACTTTTGCAAAAGCATCAGAATAAAATAATAAGTTATGTAAATGCCAAGAAAAACTTAAAAATGCAAATGATTACAGATCTGATGGGAGTTCATTATAATGGAATTAACAAGGAAATTTGGTTATTCCTGTGATAAATAAAATTCTAAGATAAATGAATTATGACTGATAACATTATACTTGACATTATCAGATTTCTATGACTTTCATGTAATCTGTAAAACACTTCTATTAGTAAAATCCATCCATACAAATATAACCTAAAAGATTTAGCATTACTTTTTATTGATAATTCTTCCCAAGTAATTTAACATATGGAATAAACCAGTTAGTTTCATATCTTACTAAGTGGGAGATAAATCCTTTGAGATTTTGAAGCACTTTGGGAAATAGCAAAGTTTGTTTCAGGTCAAAAAGGCTCTATTTAGGTGTTGACTTTGGAAAAATGTCAAAACATTTCAATCTTTGATTAACAGGATCACAGATCATTATGAAATAATATCTATTTACATTTTTACATCTAACATATTACACCTACTTACCTGTTCTTAACAACTAAGTTTAGATTACTTATAAAAATTTTGTGAGACATGGAACAGGTATCATCTCATCTTTCTTGCTTACAAATTCTTTAAGAGAGAAAACATGAGCTTATTTGACTTTTAGTAAACCTAGGATGAATAAAAACTGTATGCCCATATTATATCTAATATGGTAGCTCTAAAGAAATGACTGTTTTAATTAAACCAACAAACTTAAATTAGCTTTTATCTACTACAGATTATCATAGATCAAATGGACTTTAAAAACATTTGGGTTAGTTTTGTTTCTGAGAGTATACTTAATTTATATAGCACTGGTTTGTTTTTAGATCAGTTAAGTAGAGGTTCTTACAAATTACTTTTGGCATTACTATCCAGAGGTGGAAAAAAAAAATCACACATCTGTAACATACATAGACATATATAAACAAATGGACAGACATAAACAGATCTTACAGCTTTTATTTTAAAATTGTACCAATAGGGGCGCCTGGGTGGCTCAGTCGGTTAAGCGTCCGACTTCAGCCAGGTCACGATCTCGCGCGCCGTGAGTTCGAGCCCCGCATCGGGCTCTGGGCTGATGGCTCAGAGCCTGGAGCCTGTTTCCGATTCTGTGTCTCCCTCTCTCTCTGCTCCTCCCCCGTTCATGCTCTGTCTCTCTCTGTCCCAAAAATAAATAAACGTTGAAAAAAATAAATAAATAAATAAAATTGTACCAATAAGACGTCTTAAAATGCAAAACTCACTAGTTTGTTAAAGAACAGTTGGATCCACGTTGTTTCTGGCAGATGAAATAAGGTTACCTGCTAGAATGGCTTAAATTTTTCACCAATATTTGTGGCAAATAATTTTAAGATTTTCATAGGCCTAGTTTTCAATTAGTTTTTTTTTTTTTTTTACTCTTTCTGGTAAGAATTACCTTCGTTCCTAGAGTAAATCTAATACACTAATTACATCACATAAAAAGCACAGAGAAAGAAGAGAAAGAATGCAAGTTATACAGAGAAGGGTTTTTGTTCCCCAAATTCAGATCTTTTACAACATCTACAGCCCCTTAGAGTTGAATAGGGGAGGTTTGGGGATTAGTAAAAAGGATAGATGGCCTTTGAATTACTTCTAGGGATGCATTTCTGTTTTTGTAAACACTCAATGTATAACACAAGAGCCGTTATTAATTCCTTAAGAATTGGGTTACAACCTGAATGACATTAAGGGACTTGCCCACACATCCAACTACATTATCTTCATTTTGCTTCATTTTATCAGGGGGAATATCTTCAATAAAGATGGAACTCAAAGATTTCTATGTTACAGATTTAGAGTTGCTGGTATTTGGACGGTTTTTCTTCCCCTGTGGGTACATAGTTTCATTTTAGCTTTGGAAAAGCCTGAAAAAGAGCTATCAGGCTCTGAATATCAGCTCCTAGTTTGGCCAACTTCTGACCATAAATCTACCTTAAAAAAGTCCTTTCATATATCTTGTCAGGTTTCAGCTAGGACAAATAGTAAATATTTCTAGCAGTATTGAATGACCCCGTGAATCCAACAGGTATCCCCCCAAATAGCCAAAAGACAGCCACTTAGACAAATTTCCTGAGAGTTGATAACAGTCAATAGAACCCTACCTGCAAGAGAAGTGCAACTCACATTTCTATTCAGCCATATTTTAGGGGGATCCTCCCACATCTGACAGTTGTCAAACCAAGTTGTCAGTGATGAGGGAGCATGGGGCAAGCTGATGGCAAAATATGGGCTGGCACAGCCCCCTCCCTCTAGGTGGGATATGTGTGATGTTCCTCTGACACTCCTGGCTACCCAAGAACATAGGAAAGGGGTTTAAGTGCTTGCCAAGGCCATGTGGGAAACTAAAGCAAATGAAAAATTAAATTCCCCTACTGCCTATCCTTGAGACCAGCAGAGTGTCCTCCTTCTAGGAGCTCAGCTGCCTCAAGGATGACACTTTGCTGGGGGCAAAAGAGAACCTTACCTTAACATGATCCCAACCTTGATGATCCTTAAATCTACTTCCTTTATCTCAACTGCCCAAAGATATATGCTAGTAATCATACTCCAAGCTTATGGCCCCTGATGTATATTGGAAGGGTCTCATGACTGAGGTTGTATTAAATGGTAATAAATAGCATTTCCCTAGCAACAGCTAGCCCCTCAAGGTCCTGAAAGCCTTGCTTCCAAAATTCCTTCAGAGACTTACTCTATCCGTGACCCCCTCCCAAACTGAGGGTATGTAATGAGTTACCTGTCATGACTCCAGTGCATTTCTTCCTGCCCATGGGTCCTGTCACCATATTTAATAAATCACCTTTTTTGCTCAAAGACATCTCCAAGAATTCTTTCTTGGCCTTCGGCTCTGGACTTCATGAACACCCACCCCATCACCCCAAAACTTGATCACTCAGGACACAAAACAAGACAAAAGACAGCAATTGTTATCCTTAGGAGGAAAAAGATAAGTAACCAACTGATCTGGATTTGGAAAGGAAGGTACATGAAATTTTACCTTCCTTGGAAGAGATGATTCTTACCAGAATCATCTTCATTGGTTTCTGTGATTTTTCCCAGGATCCTATCTGCAGCCTCCAGAGTAAATGGGGCTCAAACCTGTTGCATGGTTTCCTATTAATGTTTAGTTTCTACTTGGCTTTTTAAGGTAATAATGGATAGAAATTTACTGGAGAACCCCTCAGAGTCCCATCAACCTTGGGACAGTCCATATGGGGGCTCTACTTTGAGGATAGAGATAGGGGTGTTTTAAGAACTTGGTCATCTTTTTGTTCATACTCTTTTAATCTCTTCAAAGTAGAAGGGAAATTCAGAGGATTAGTAGAGAATCTTGAAGCCTTTTGGATATTTCTGCCTGACAATTAAAATAGGTATTCCAGGGGTGCCTGGGTGGCTCAGTCGATTGGATACTCAACTTCGGCTCAGGTCATGATCTCATGGTTCGTGTGTTCGAGCCCCACGTCATGCTCTGTGCTGACAGCTGGGAGCCTGGAGCCTGCTTCGGATTCTGTGTTTCCCTCTCTCTCTGCCCCTCCACTACTCATGCTCTGTGTCTCAAAAATGAATAAACCTCAAAATTTTTTTAAATAGGTATTCCTTTCGGTTTGTTTGATTTGGGAGCCCTTGCTTTCAAGTGCACTTGTTCGCTGGAACACTCCCCATAATGACCATTGTAATTCTAGACTGTCTTAGTAATATTTTGCTATTTTCACAGGTACTTATAGCTTCTAGGGTCATAGTACTTAGATATAAAGTAAGCACTTGAGCCAGAAGGTGGTGTACTCTATTCTCTGAAATTTAGCTACTTCTTTAGCCAAAGCCTTGAGTCTCTAGGAGTCAAATTAATACTTAAGAGAAGTGTACCACTGGATTGGGGATTGTGTGGTGCCACAGGTATCTGAGAATTAGGAGTACTCTAAAAGCTTTTAAGTGCTTGACCCATGCCTATCAGTTTTGTTGTTGCTGTTTTTGTTAGCTTTGACTCCTGAGATTCCTGTTAAGAATAGATTTATTAATCCTTTACCTGGTTACTGTGGGTTCCTGCTAATGTGCACATGACATAAACACAACTATGGACACCAGCAGGAACCAGAGATGGTACTAGGAATTGGTCAAGAGGATGCCTTTTGAGCATACCACCAGCAGTTCCCAAAGAACTACAGACTGAACCAGAAGACTCCAACAGATTGTGATTGCAGACTAACCAAGGGTTAAGGACTTGCATTCTAGGGGGAACTGTCTGCCAGCTCAAGGTGACTCAGTAATCCCTGGACTGGACCTGTGGACTAACTAAGAGCTAAGAACTAGTACTCTATTAAAGACTCCCATTAGTCTAGATTGACCTATTATCCCTAGACTGGAAAGCCAGTTAGACTGGGAGCTCAACACAAAAAGAGCAGAGCCTGGATCTGAAAAGAACTTACCCATGGCCCTCAAAATGGCAAAAACAACAACAAAATACTCAAACATAGGCACTGGTCCCTTTGAACCTTTTATCGTTGTATTCTCAAAGCCATCAGAAGTCTCCTTTGGATCCTGTCATGGCCAACAAAAAAATGACAAAATTCAACTGACTAAATTTTAAAGATCTTACTAGCTTTATTCAACAATTCATGATTAGTGTTGCATATAATCTAGAAGATAGGTCTCTGAAAAGCTATGTAAAATAAAAGATTTTTATAGGCAGATGGGAGCAGGAACAAGGAGGTTATACTAGGCAAAAAGTGGGATGTTATTACAAGTTACCTTTCCCTATATTGGATGTAGGGGTCCATCAGGCAGGTTATCTAACTAGTGTTGATCAGGCAATTCATGACGGACTGTTTTAAGGTTCCATTTCTGAGACAGCTGAAACATAATTGAATCAAGGCCCTGTTTGGTGACATGGCTTGGTAAGTGTCTCTATTTTGGGGCCTTTCATCTTGTTTTTAGCATTACACATTAACTAATTTAAACAATTTACTTAAAAAAACCTCATGTTGCTTGGTTTGAACAATTTAACACTGTTAAGACCTTTTAAAAATACAGAGTTCTGAAGTGCCCTTCAAGATGTTGCTGTAGGAAGATCCTGAATTCACCTTCCATAGACACAACAATCTACACTACATTTGGAATAATTCCCACTAACAGGAACCTAAAAACTGGGAACAGAGCCCCCACAATAAGGGACAGCATAGACAGGTGTAGAAGAGGCAGACATATGGTCTCACTAAGGAAAAAGACCACATCAAGGCATGGCAGTCCATGGTCAGAAAGGATCTCAATAGTATAAAACTTTTGCATAAG
The DNA here is from genome assembly GCF_028749965.1 of Puma concolor. NCBI lineage: Eukaryota > Metazoa > Chordata > Mammalia > Carnivora > Felidae > Puma > Puma concolor. The sequence continues at coordinate 123,492,799 of NC_141668.1, forward strand.
CAGTGAGAGATTTAAGCTCCACATCAAACACCCCAACCATTAAATCCTACACAGGAGAAAAGAAATAAAACTGGAAAAAGCACAAACACATGAAGACTAAACAATATGCCACTACACAATCAATAGGTCAATGAAGAAATAAAAGGAAAAATAAAATACCTTGAAACAAATGAAAATGAAAACACAGCGCTCCAAAATCTAGAGGGTGAAGCAAAAACAGGTTTTTTTGATAGCATTTATTTTTATTTATTTTTATTATTTTTTAAATTTTTTATTTTTTAAAATTTACATCCAAAAACAGTTTTAAGAGGAAGGTCATTTTCTTATACCGAAAGGTATTAGAAAAGAACAAAGCCCAAACTTAATTAAGAGTTGGTTCTTTGAAAATACAAACAAAATTGGTGACATTTACCAGGGCTTAGTAGGGGAAAAAAGATTAGACTCAAAATCAGAAATAAAACTTATAATTGATAACGGAGAAATACAAAGGAACATAAAAAACTACTATAATTATGCATCAATAAATTCAAAAACCTAGAAGAAATAAATTCCTAAAAAAGTATTATCTTCTAAGACTGAATGAGAAAGAAATAGAAATAGAAATTTGAGCATACCCGTTACTAGTAATGAAGTTGAATCTGTAATCAAAAAATCCCCAACAAACAAAAGTCAAGGACACACAACTTCACAGGTGAATTCCACCAAATGTTTAAAGTTAATACCTACCATTCTCTATTCCAAAAAGAGAAGAGAAAGTACTGCCTCCAAACTCATTCTATGAGGACAGCATTACCCTGATACTAAATCAGACATACTACACAAACCAAAAAAAAAAAAAAAAAAAAAAAAAAAAAAAAAAAAAAAAAACAAAAAAAAAACTATATGCTAATATCCTCATGAATACAGATCAAAAACTCCTCAACAGACTACTAGTAAACCAAATTGAACAATACATGGAAGAGATCACAACATGATTAAGTTGGGTTTATAGCAGAGATACAAGCATGGTTCAACATCCAGAAATCAATATGATAAACCACATAAATATGATGAAGAATACAAATCATACAATTATCTCGATAGATGCAGAAGAAAAACTTTTGATAAAATTCAAAATCCATTTGATAAAAACTCTCAACAAAATGGGTTTAGAGGGAATTTACCTAAACAAAATAAAGGCCATATGTGAGAAATCCATAGTAAACATCATACTCACCTATGAAAAGCTGAAAGCTTTCCCTCTAAGATCAATAACACAAGGATGCCCATTCTTGCCACTTTTATGTATTAGAAGCCTTAGCCACAGCAGTTAAACAAGAAAAGGGAATAAAATGCATCCAAATTGGAAGGGAAGAAGTAAAACGGTCACCATTTGCATATGGCATGATACTGTATGTAGAAAACCCTAAAGCCTCCACCCCCAAAATATTAAAACTGATAAACAAATTCAGTAATGTGTCACATTTCTGTACACTAATAATGAACAAAAAGAGAAATTAAAAAAACAATCACATTTATAATTGTATCAAAAAGAATAAAATAGCTAAGAATAATTTTAACCATGGAGGTGAAAGACTTGTACTTTGAAATCTATAATAAATTGATAAAAGAGGATGACACAAACATAAAGAAATATTATGTTCATGGGTTGGAAGAGTTAAAATGTCCATGCTATCCAAAATAATCCTTGGATTAGTGCGCCTGCATGAACTAGTACAGTTCCATAATTTGTATCGGACCACAGAAAACTCCAAATAGCTAAAGCAGTCTTAACAAAGAACAACATTGGAGGGATCACACTCCCAGATTTCAAACTATATTGCAAAGCCCTATTAATCAAAACAGTAAAGTAGGGGCATAAAGACCCATATGTCAATGGAACAGAATAGAGACCTCAGAAATACACATATGCATATATGGTCAATTTATGACAAAAGAATTAAGAATATATAATGGGGAATGGACAGTGTTTTTAATGGTGTTGGAAAGCTGGACAACCACATGCCAAAGAATTAAACTGTACCAGTATCTTACATGAGACACAAAAACTAACTCCAAATGGATTAAAGACTTAAAGACCTGAAACAATAAAACTCCTAGAGAAAAACATAGGGAGTAACCTCTTTGACATTGGTCTTAGCAATATTTTTTGGATCTATCTCCTCAGGCAAGGACAACAAAAGAAAACATAAATAAGTGGGACTACATTAAACTAAAAAGTTTTTACACAGCAAAAGAAACCATCAACAAGACAAAAAGGCAACCTATTGAATGGGAGAAAACAAAGAACTCATACAATTCAATAGCAAAAGAAATATAGACATTTTTCCAAAAAAAAAAAGACATGCAGATGACCAACCAGGACATGAAAAGATGCTCAATACTGCTAACCACCGGGGATGCAAATCAAAACCCAAATGAGACATCACCTCACACCTCTCAGAATGGCTAGTATCAAAATGACAACAAGTGTTGGTTGAGGATGTGGAGAAAAGAGAACTTGCAGGCAATGTTGGGAGGAGTGTACATTGCTACAGCCACTGTGGGAAATAGCATGGAGGTTCCTCAAAAAATTAAAATAGAACAACCCTATGATATAGCAATTATGCTTCTAGGTATTTATCTGAAAAAACAAACAAACAAAGAAAACACTAATGTGAGAAGACATATACACCTTCTCATGTTCACTGCAGCACTACTTAGAACAGCCAAGATCTGGAAGCAGTCTAAATGTCCATCAGCAGATGCATGTGTAAAGAAGATGTGGTCTGTGTGTATGTGTCTGTGCATGCACGCACGTGCAGACACACACACAATGGGGTATTACTCAGCCGTAAAAAAAGAATGATCCTGCCATTTGTGACAACATAGATGAACTAGAAAGTATTATGCTAAGAAAAGTACGTCAGGAAAAGACGAATACTGTATGACTTTGCTTATATGTGTAATCTAAAAAACAAATGAACAAACAGAACAAAACAAACAGACTCGTAAGTACAGAGAAAAAAACTCATGGTTATCCAATGGGAGTGGTTGGGGGATGGAAGAAATAGGTGAAGGAGATTAATATGTATAATCTTCCAGTTACATAAAATACAGGAATATAAAGTATAGCATAGGGAATATGGTAATATTGCAGCAACTATGTATGGTGACAGATGGGAAGTAGATATTGTGGTCACCATTTTGTAATGCACATAAATGTAAAAACAGTACTCTGTATACCAGAAAATAATACAATATTGTATGTCAATTCTTCAACTAAAAAATTTAATTAAAAAAATATATATTTCTTTCTTTGTTCCATAAACAGAAAACTAAATTCACAAGTTAAAATAAGCCACTATTTCTTTCAGGGCTTCTTATAGAAGTCCAAATAACATCTGAAGTGTTGGCTAAGTATCTACCTTTCTATATTTTCCAAAAGGGCTGGAGCACTCCAACAATCCAGGCCAGACAATTTTACATGATGTTTGAAAACTAAGAAAATAATATTTGAAATTCTGCACAAGTTTTCTTCTATTTACTTTTCCTTCACTCCAGGAAAGTACATAAAGTTCACGTTATCCATAGCATGCATTTTAGCTGTTCAGTTCCCTTTGGAGCAATTCAAAATTAACAGCCTCAAAAAAAAGACATGAGTCTGCTGGGAAGCTGGGGAAAAACAAACAAACAAACAAAAACAGGTCCCAGAAATAAAAGAAACTCTGAGACACAGTACAGAGTAGTTCATTTGCAAGTATTATATGATATTTGTGTTAAGAAGGGGTATATTATTCACTCTCAGATTTTTTTGATACTTGATAGAGGAGTATGACCAAAAATTTTCTGAAACGGGGGATGAAGGTAGGGATTCTTAAAATAGGCTAGTTAATTTTAAGTATTAGTTTTAAGTATTTAATTTAAAGGTTGGAGAATTTTAAGCATCTAACCAAATAGTCTTAGAAAGTTAGAACACAATAAAATCCTAAAAATAAATCTAGGAAAAAAGTGCAAGGCTTATAAGAAAAAATATATAAACATACTACTTACAAAAAGATAAACTAATGGTCAAGAATACTAGAAGACTTAGAAGTATAAAAAAGTCCACTCTCCCCAAAGGCATGCAAAATTTCAATGCAATTCCCATCAATATATTACTGTGTATTTTTTTAATTTAAGGGTTACTTTAAATTTTACCTTGAAAAACAAGTGGATAAAAATACTAAAATTATGGGAAAGGGAAATGAGGAGCACCTTTGGTAACAGGTGGATGTGAAAATTATATTTTAAACGAGAATTGTCTGTCTAGTTCTAGCAGCGAGGTAATAAGAAACCAGTGGAAAATCAGATATTTCTTGAAACAGTGAACATGCATTGCAATATATCAAATGAAAAGAGTAGGAAAGAAGAACAAGGTTGAGACAACTAGCTTTATATTTGGAGAAAATTATTATATCTATGTATTGAAGTATGTTAAAAACTAGATGCTTACACTTTAAAAATACAAATAAAAGATAATATTTAAGCAAATATATATAAACATGAAAATGGTAGATACAGTGGGGATATGTAGGGAGTAAATTCACAGGCTTGACTGAATTTACTCAAAGACTCTGTAAGAACTCACATAACTAAAAGCATAATAAACAATAGCCAAATGATAAACAGAAAAACAGATGTAATACACGTGATATACAGTGAATCTAAAGCCTTATTTTATGAAACAGCTTTTCTTAAACTTTTTGGTCTCAGAATCCCTCTTATACTCTTAATAATCATTGGAAACCTCTCCAAAAAACTTTTGTGTATATAGATTATATATGTACTGTATTGGAAGTTAAATCTAAAGCATTTAAAAAATATATTCTTTATTTAAAATAACAATAAACTCTAACTACTAACAGAAATGTTTGTATTAAAATATTTTTGCCAAAGCAAAAAAAAAGTAACATTTTATATTTCATAATCTTTGTAATTCATATCTGCTTCTATACTCAATCTGATATAATATTTCACATCACATGGCCTCTGCAACCATGGTTGACAAAGATGGGGAAAGGGACAAGGACACTTCAGAATTACTGGATTCAGAATCATGAAGACCTAGAACCAATGCTAGCAAATACCAACCTTCAGACTTATTTAAAAAAAGGGGGGGGTGTGGAGAGAGGGAAAGAAAATGAACTCTTACCATTTTAAGCCACTGTTGCCTGTTGCTTGAGTCACTTGGTGCTGAAAGCAATCTTAACGGATCAAACTCTCCGTATCGACATGGTTCCATCCCATACCCTTCTAAAAAGGCTGAACACAAGGTACAACCCATGTTATAGAGCACTTTTTGGTGACAGATATGGGACTCAAATGATGTTAGGGTAAAGCAATGTCACCTATATTTCCCCCCATATTTTGTTTACATAGATAAACATGAACAGGAACTGGCTTTATGACTAGGGAAGGAAGGAAAAGTTTAGCTTAGGAGTATGAATTCCAGGCACAGAATGGAAAAGGATTAGGAAAAGAACATGGTATCCCATTACATGTAGGACCCCTAGAATTGGTTTGAGCTTCTACAGGTCAAGATGGAAGAGCTGGAAATAATAAGTGCAACAATAGTGAGACTCTGAGCTCAAACTGCTCTGTTTCCTGATCCAGGTGGCCAGAATCATTGCAGTGGGGCAGGGAGTATGGGGGGCAAGTCAGGCTGTGTTCTCCCCACTTCTGACTAGAACTCAGAAACACACTGGTTCCCTGGGGTACACCCTGGGTTACATATTTACCTAATAATGTTTTGTTTTTCTCTTCAGGGATACATGGGAAGGCTGCCTTTCCATGGCAGCCCTTGCAGTTAGGTTGGAGCCCTAGAAGTGGGTTTTGAGGGAATGAATATGAGCAAATACAATGTAGACCATTCAGTGTTCGGCCACAAATCTTTCTTTTCCTTCTGTGATAATCTCTGAGGCCACTTGGTTCAGATGCAGCATCACAATATGGAAAATTCCTGGATCCCTGAGTCACCAATTAAAGGAAAGCTGCCAAGGCTAGCCAAGTAGCACAAAGCAGACTGTTGTGTGAAAGATAAACAAACTTCTGTTGTATTAAGCTCTTGAAACTTAGAAGTTTATTTGTTATTGCAGCAGAGTGTAGCTTTCATGACTAATATACAGATCAAGAATGAAAATTTTGAGATATGTAGATGATCCTTGACTTTAATAGTAGAGGGCTGATTATAAACACTGAAGCCTATCAAAATGCTTCTTGCATAAAAGCTGTGTGAGAACCAGACCAAGAGAGAAAGAACAAAGCAGAGAGAGCTAAGTGCTCTGCCAGTAAATTAGTTTGCGATCATATATAAGATACCCTGTTGTGGCATCCCAGAAATGTTTATGTGTAGGGGGAAAGTATAATAAGAATTCACTGACAACAATCACATGAACTGGAGATACAGATAGCATTATTTTTGCATACTTGAGAAATGTAATCTTTTTTGATGTTACAAGTTATAATATAGGGGTTATATTTCTGTCATGTAAAAAATTCAAAAACAGATCTTTTTGGGGTGCCTAGGTAGCTCAGTCAGTTAAGTGTCCAACTTGGGCTCAGGTCATGATCTAGAGGTTCGTGGGTTCAAGCCCCACATTGGGCTCTGTGCTGACACCTCTGTGCCAGAGCCTGCCTCGGATTCTGTGTCTCCTTCTCTCTCTGCCCGCTCATGCTCTCTTTCTCTTTCAAAAATAAATAATAAAAACAGTTTTAAAAAAAGCTTATCTTTTAGATCAAAAGCCAGGTCTAAAAATTATAATCACACTCATCCCCTTTCAAAGCTCCACTTCATCATATCTCAAGAGCCTTGTGATCTCAGTGGAACTATCCAGCTCAAAATGTATTTTAAAAAGCTTATGTTTCTGACAAGTTAAAGAGAATCTGTTCTGGAGCAAGTCTGCCTCTGCCAAATGGGAATCTACTTTTAACCTATGCCTTGAGAAAAGACTCAAATGTTTGTTAGGCAAGTCAAACCTGCATTTACTGATGTGGTAACCAGCTGACAGACCCTGGGACTGGTCCAAATGAACAACTTCAAGAGAAGAAACACTCTAGGCAGGAATGATGATATATGGAAATTGCATCACCATGCATGACAAAGGCCCTAATTTCCTACTGTGCATATAAGAGCAATTATTCAGAATTCCTTCTAGATGAGTGACCCTATCAATCATTTAATCTGAATATCAGAAAAGATTATATCTATAATTACATCCACCAGATTGAGTATTTCCCAATGTTTCAAACAATAGTTGCAACATTATTGTATATTCCAGCCAAACTAACTTGTGCGATTTATCAAAAAGAAGAAGCATGAACTCTCCATCAGTCTCCATTTGAACTGAAGAAAGCCTTAGAACAAATCCAGAGGCCACATTTTGTTCCATTCCGTTAGTCTGCCTACCTCTAAGATCAAGCACGTGAACATTTTATTTGTATAGTGTTAAGGGAACGATCCCACCACTAGAGGACCCACAACACTGAATTATTCATGGACTTCTTATTTGAAGTCTATTAGAACTCAGGGTGCCTCTGGGCTTGGGTACTTCATTAACACTGTGATAGGCCTTCTGCATCCCAGCTGTGGGGGAAATCTGTGTACTTAAATAGAGGTAATTGGTACCATTGCCAAACCTAGTTTATAGCTCCTGTAAAAGAAAAGAAGGTATCTTGGTAAGGTCAAATGGAAATATTGTGATGAACTATTGTATAAGATACTATTTTAAGAGCTCAGTTTGTTTCAGTTTTATGTCCTTGAATAAGTGTAAGATGTTAAAATGATTCACAAATTGGAAATTTAGGAGGTAGGGGAGAGAGAAAATAAATGTTTCTCCATGGGTTATTTGTTATCAAGAGTAGGATTTCTCTAAATCCTCATTTTCAGAAGTGACCTAGAATCAGCAAAGTTCTAGGTGAAAATCATACATAAGGCAAGTCGGTTTGACAAAAGTTATCTACTTTTGACAATTTGTGTTCATATATTCTGCTCTTGACACATTCTTCCCAGCTTGGAGGTGATCTTGCAGTGAATGTTTTTATGTCATTGACTGTAGGTAAGTAATTCAAATTTTAAATTGATCTGTGTTGCTTAAAAATTTCCCTTCAGCAGTCATTTTAGTTTAGTTGCTGGGTCGTCAGAGCTGGTGCAATCAAGGAACCCTTGTTTATTGTCTGAGCATTGCAGAGCTCTGATTAACTGAACACTCAAGGCCTGAGTGTTCTCAACATCAAATATGTATTGACCAAAGTATAGGCTACACTGAGCTCTCTTGCTTTGAGGTAACATCGACTCTGTGTGATACATTACATGATACATAATAATTGCCTCTAGTGGGTTCTACAAATGAAATGTCAAACACACAGTATCAGTCTCTAAGAAGACCAGAATTATCTGTGTACATTTATGCTGGAAAGGTTATGCAAAGTGTATAGGTGTGAATTTCACATTCACATGAAATGATCTCTTCTGTGTTCAAGCATGCAAACAGGAGACTGTCCACTGTGGTCTAGCCAGAAGTCTTTGCACAGTGGATGGCCTCACCCTAGTTACCTTATGGTGAAAACACCTCTCTTAGCATTCTCTCATATGTAAATAGGAAAGGGGAGACATGGGAATACATAGCTATAGAACCTCAATTCTGTTCAGGGAAGACAAGGATGAATGCAATTTTTCATCAGTCTTCTGTGACATAGAAAAATCTGTAGTCCCAAAGAATTCACATGATCATGTAAAATACCCTGTAAGTGATATAACATGACAGTAATGTGAATTAAATTTTATTAATTAAATTAAAAATTAATTTAATTAAAAATTAAATTAAATTTTGAGCAGTTTACATACTACTGACCAAGTACTATTTATGTCATTTGATCCTCATAACAATCTGTGTGGTACATGGGACTATCACCCCCCATTTTGTTGACAAGAATACCAAACTTGAGCAAGAGAAGTTATTCATCTAAGGTCACATATCCTAAAAAGCTCAAGCTAGCTTTAGCCCTGGCAGTCTGGCTCCACAGGTGTTGTTTTAACCTCTGTGGTAACCTTTAATGTGGTCCCCCAAAAGTCTGCACCTTGGGTTGCCACACCCTTCTTAGTCCCCTCCTACATGAATCCAAACTCATCCTGTGTAATGACAAAGATTGTCTCGCCAATCTCTAGCTTGGCTCCTCTGAGCCCCTTCACAACCAGGCCTAAACCTTGATCGACAAAGACTTGAACATAGCACCAGAACAGTTTCTTACAGCCCAAGGCCACATCTCTAAGATGACACTCACCCTTTTAAAGTGCCTAAGAAAACTCCAGGCTGACATAATAATTTATTGTTTCAGTCAATACTAGAAAATAGGGTCCCTGTCTCTCAACCTCTATGGGAAGGTAGGAGTCTAACTTCCAGAAACACCAGTTAGGAAACCCATGTGTGTCACAGGAACCAACCCCTGCTTCCTGCTTGACATAATAGTTTCATTTCCCTGACTCTCTTGAGACCCTGCTCCCCACCCCATTCCTTTATCCCCTCACTCTTCCTTTGAAACACCCAGTCATCTCTGTACAAACTGAAGTTGAGTTCATTTCACATGGGACCCTTCTTCCTATTGCTATAGTTAATGGCTGATTACAATCTATCCTTACCATTTTACTGTCCACCTTTGACAGTAACCTGTTGGATTTAGCAAAAGCGATGCAGAGTGTCTTCCAAGGCTGGATCAAAAAATGGCTTGCAGCTTCCACTTTGGTCCCCAGAACACTCACCCCTGGAGATCTGAGCCACCATGGTGAGGAACCACATGGAGAGATGAGAAAGAGTAGCACAGACAGTATAAAGAAAGAGATACCTTCAGCAATTCAGACTATCCCATCTGAGCAGAAATAAGTTCTCTTTGAGCCCTGTTCACATTGCAGATTTGTCAGCAAACTAATGGATAGTTGTTTGTATTGAGCCAATGAGTTTTGAAGTGATTTGTGGCACACCAATAAATAACTGGAAGAGCTATTGCAAAATATAGGCCCTTTTCACACTCCCAGGATGACTGTCTTTCTTTATAGAACTTAACTCAAAGTCTTCCTCGGCTGGCCTGCCCCACGTCAACCCACACACTGAAAATATTCACACTGGGCTGAGTGGAGGTCAAAATTGTCTAAGCACCAAGCCCAACTCTAGTCATAAAGGAAGTAAAAGCAACAAAAAAGAAAAATATCTAGTATTTCAAATCAAATACTAGTCCATATAAAAAAGTATTTTCTTTCTTGCTTCTTAAAGGATGTATGCTCCCAATAATATGTTGGCTGATTTGTATTCACTAATGAGAATTTTCTTTAAAAAATAATTTTGGGGGGGAGCCTGGGTGGCGCAGTCGGTTAAGCGTCCGACTTCAGCCAGGTCACGATCTCGCGGTCCGTGAGTTCGAGCCCCGTGTCGGGCTCTGGGCTGATGGCTCAGAGCCTGGAGCCTGTTTCCGATTCTGTGTCTCCCTCTCTCTCTGCCCCTCGCCCGTTCATGCTCTGTCTCTCTCTGTCCCAAAAATAAATAAACGTTGAAAAAAAAATTAAAAAAAAATAATAATAATTTTGGGGGTTCCTGGGTGGCTCAGTCGGTTCAGCATCTGACTCTTGATTTTGGCTCAGGTCATGATCCCAGGGTTGTGGGATTCGGCCCCACATCAGGCTCAGCACTGACCATGGAGCCTGTTGAGGATTCATTCATTCATTCATTCATTCATTCTCTCTCTCTCCCTCCCTCCCTTTGCACCTTCCCCCAATCATTCCCACCTGCATCAAAAAATTTTTTTTAATAATTTTTGTTTTTGGGTAAAAAGATACCAGTTTCCTTTATAAGTCTAAAAGTATAAACATTTTAATGGTTTTATATTTTTCATTTAAATATATCCAGATATGTTAAAGATCAGCTTGCTTATACCATTGCTAACCTACCTAGGTGTTGTGGTTCAATACATAAAAGACTTTGTCTATATAAGATTTCTAATACTGTAAACTCAAACTTATTGGTGAAGCAGAATAGAAAACCTTTAATGCCACAAACATTATGGACTGTTAGTTGCAAAATGAGACCAAGTGAAATAAAATTCTAATCCAGGCTTCTGAGAGTCATTACCCTGGAGGGAGAAGGGGCCTGTGCTTACACAAACCGTGACTCCTGAACTTGTTTCACAGAGCACTTTGAGTCTTCAGACTCCTGAGTATTTACTAGTTTGCACTCAATTCACTTGAAACCAGCTAATGCCTTTGGCAATAGCTTTGGTGTTTTACTCTGTGTTATGCTTGACAAGGAGCTCGGTTGTTCAATCACAAAATGTTATTCCTTGTGAATCTCATTGGCTCCCATTTTCCTGTGCTGCAGGATGAGTGATGCGCCTCCAGAATCTGCCTCAGTTTGCCTCCCGTTTGAAGCTATCTGGTTCCCTGACTTTGTTATTGATGCCTTTACACAAACCTACCTTAAGATCAAATCTGAGACCCACAATTACTACAAGTAGAATGTAGAAGAGCTGCTCTGTGAGTGGATCAGAGTTGACAAAGCCCTGCAGCAACTTATAGGCTTTAGAGACCTACCTCCAGGCTGGAAGACTTTTAATTCCAATGGATGGAAAAGGAAACAAAATTTTTCACCACATGTTATTTAACTACTGGACAAAAAACAAGGAGGAAGATATGGAGGAGGAAGAGAATGAGAGAGAAGAATAAATCAGCCTTTATCCCTGAAAATTATACTGAAATTAAAAAAACATTCACATACATAATTCTCAGGGCTCAAAAGTCCTGGATATATAAGAATCATTTCAAATTTTTGCTCATATGGATCCCGTATCTACTACTATTTTCTTACCAGTCACATCATGCATGCCAAGTTTTGTTTCAGAAACTACAGCCAAATACACATATATTAGTGTATCATGACATTTTAATTATAGAAATGACCATTTTTATTCATAAAGCATATAAGCATTAAGTAATAAATAGCTTCCCTGAAAAATATATATATAAGGTTACTTTATACATATAGAGTACACATTTTATTAAAACTTCATTACAGTTTTCATTGACTCTGTAAAAATGCTGGCATGCCATCAATAGCTCCGAACTGTTACGAGATCTAAGCATGCAACACACAGGAACAGCCTAAGCAAGGCCATCCTGCCTTGTAAAACTTTAGGACAGTTAGTGAGGGCCCATATCAGTATCTGGGCCAACAATGTCTCCTGAGATAGAGGCTCTACTTCTTCAGAAATACCCAAACATTCTGATAAAGTGGCTTCATTTCACCATATGATTTCTTCATAAATCCTTTTCTTCCTCTGACTTATAAAAGCAAGTAAAAGGAAATAGAGATAGGTTGGTTAATGGTTTAAAACAGTAAATTGTAAAACCAACCAACAAGAAAACAACAGTAAAACTGTAGCCTGTTATCCAAAATCGCTGTGATCAATGTATCTAGGTATCTGGGGGAGCTGAAAATTCCTAGAGCAAACACTCTCTCAGAGACATGGATGGATTCCTGGTCTCACCTGGCAGTGATTCTGTAACACCTACAACCCACCCCCCACCCCAACCCCAGGCCTAGGACTGATTAGAAAACAGAGCAGATAAAGGCAAGAACCATGATTTTGGTATCTTAGTTGTTGGCTCAATGACCAAATTCAGAGAAAAAGTTTGAAAATTTATATCTTGGTTATAAAGGGCCCAAGCATGAATATATTTATAACTCTGAACAACTGTAGCCCACCTAGAACCAAAATAACATAAATCAATTCATAAAATTCAAATTTTATTTCCATGTTAGTCCAACAGGGATAGTAGAAACAAAGAAATATAAGATGGTCCATGACCTCCAGCTTGTTAAAGAAATATACAACTCCTTTATGGTAGGACAATTATGTAGCTAAGTCAGCACATTATTATTGACATATTCCAGATAGGGGAGAAGACAGATGTATCTGCACTCTGAGCATCTCCTAGAATATTCGTACCATTATTCTCTAATAATTCAAGATTGTTACTGCAACATCATCTTCATTCCCATACCAAATTTACAACAAAAAACTGAATCTCCCAAATTAGTGATAGGACCCTTGGCCTTTTTCAACACTATCCCATTCACCCATATATTCAACAAATATTTACTACATGCTTTCTGAGCATAAAACATATAGTAAGATATAAAGGTGCATTTGACAATTAGCTCACTCTTTAAAAAGAGATTTTATAAAATGTCTACAACTACCTGTCATATTTGTAAGACAAACAAGAAAGATAGCAGTGAGGGCAAAAGAAACATGTTTTTTGCTGAAAGACAATCTTGAACTGTCCTTTAAATTCACATCCTTCTATCACATTGAAATACACAGTAACAAAGCAAAAATATATGAGCTGCATGTGTTCACATAAAACCTTTAAACTTAAGGATCCTGCAGAGTACTAAGTTCTTTTGCTAGTTGAGTTAAATGTCTTTCAAGCCATTCACATTTGCAATCACAGGCTCCTAATGACTAAGGTGGATTAATAAAATCCATTAGTCTTGTTTAGAGTTAGGCCAGGGCCTAGACCATTAGATTTCACTGACAGACAGTCCCCAGTTACTGAGTGAGTCAATCTAGATCCAAATGCATAACTATCGATTCCATATTCAGTGATCTTTTGACCATGATACATGGTTCTTGGTTATACACCATTTAAGTCTTCTTGATACATATCCCAAATTCAAGAAGGTCAATTCCAGCTCAACAAAACCATCTGATCCTTCCATGAATCTACTGGCAACTACTATTAACTGCTTTGATAGGGTCTCCACTCTGCAGCCAGAGTAAACTTTCCAAAGGACAACCAGTCTTGTTGCTATAGAAACCAGCAAAAGATTCACCATAGAACTCCCATGTGATCCAACAATTCCACTCCTAGATATATATTCTAAAGAATTGAAAGCAGGGACTCAAACAGGTACTTGTACATCAAAGTTCACTGCAGCATTACTTACAATAGCTAATAGGTGGAAACAACCCAAGTGTCCAGTAACATAAAATTGGATAAACAAAATGTGGTCTATAAGATGGAATATTCAGCCATATAAAAGGATGGAATTCTGATACATTCTACAGTATGTATGAACACTGACCATACTATGTAAGTGAAATAAGAAACCAAAGCACAAATACTATACGCTTCTTACATAAAAAGTCTAAAATAGGCAAATTCACAATAGAAAATAGATTAGAGGTTACAGGGCTGGGAGGAATGGGAAATGGGGAGCTATTGCTTAACAGGTAGAGAGTTTCTGTTTGTGGTGATAAACAAAATTGGAAATAGAAAGTGGTAATGTTGCATAATGTTGGGAATATAATTGATGCCACTGAATTTATGGTTAAAGTGAAACTTTTGTTATATATCCTTTACCATGACCAAAAAGTAATCAGTCTCACTAGGTGACTCCTCTATTTAAGCCCATTCCACTAAAGTAACTAGAATGAAGACTACATTGATAACACGGCCCAAGTGCCTTGCATAGCATGGCACTATCTCTCCAGCCTCATCAGGTACTGCTTGCTCCACTTTCTACTCTCCATTCCTTGCACTTTGGCCTTCTCTCACTACCATAAAAGCACTATGCTTCTTCTCTTCCCAGTACTCTGGCAAAACCTAGGTTTTCTGTTTGTATTACACAGCCCTATTATGTTCTAGTAAGTAACATCTACTGAACTCTTTAAATTTAATCTGATTCCTTACATTTTAGGGAAGAAACCTTCCTGATCTGATGGGTCAAATCCTCTTATTCTCCTCATGATTTAAGAAAGAAAATAAGGGAGGGAGGGAGGGAGGGAGGAAAGTTCTCCTTTATAGCATGCATTAAATTTTAAGATTTTTTTTATTTAGATGATTTCTGGTAGCCAGCTTTCAAGATGGAACCCACTAATTCCTGTAGTCCCTGCTTCCTTGGAGTGGTTTCCTTGTATAGACTCCTCTCAGATTATTCCAGGATTGATTTGTATGACAAATATGGTAGAAGTGTCTTCTGAGATTTGGTTTTAAAAGATTTTCACTTTTGTCTTAGCTATTCTTTCTCTCTGTCCCTCTCTCTCTCATTATTGCCTTTGAGGGAAACCATATCATGAACAGCCTTATGGAGAGGCTCACATGGTAACTTAAGCCTCTTGCTCATAGCCACATGAGTGAGCATGGAGATAAATATTCCAGTCCTCATCAAATCTTCAGAGACTACAGCCCTAACCAACAGCTTGACTACAACCTCATAAGAGACTCTGAGCCAGAACCACCGAACTAAGTGTCCTGCACTTCCAGTTTCCTGACCCTTAGAAATTGAACGAGATAATACATGTCTGTTGTTTTAAACTGCTAGGTGTTAGATAATTTTTATATAGGAATAGATAACTAATGAATGATTCTATGATTAATATTTCCCTATCAAGTTCAAAGGGGGCATAAACTGTTCCTTATTGTGCTCACCACTTATAACCAATGACTATCACAGTATTTGACATATAGTAGACACTCAATAGATATTTAGTGAATAAATGAGCCCCAATGACCTTACACATGTACTAGAAAGGAAGTAGAAAGTTAACATGTCTTACACTGCAATGGATGGAATGGGTCATTTGCCAGCAAGATGAGTTAACTCAATTGTAAACAACACTTCACTTGCAAACACCCCAGGGGGAAAAAAGAGTATTCAGATTTTTAGTTAAAAGATCATGAAACTTGGGGCACCTGGGTGGCTCAATTGGTTAAGCATCTGACTTCGGCTCAGGTCATGATCTCATGGTTCATGGGTTCAAGCCCCATGTCTGGCTGTGTGCTGACAGCTCAGAGCCTGAAGCCTGCCAGGGATTCTGTGTGTCCCTCTCTGTCTGCCCCTCCCCACCCCTTCTCTCAAAAAATAAACATTAAAAAAACCATGCAACTTGACAACTTAAAAAAAAATAAATTTAGATGTTTTTAGATGGAATGGAGAATTGCAAAGAGGATCACTGCAAACGACACAAAACCATTCCTTTATAGAAACTGAAGCTCCTGCCAGTCATCAGAGGAAATGAAAGGACAAGGTGAAAGGCAGAAATGTATTTAGGAGAAGTATACTTCCTGTCCATCAGTGTGACTGAGTTTTCTCATGAAAACAGCTCAACAGAAATTGATATATTTTTACTTCCTTAATGAAAAATGACTTTTAAATGTTTATTTATTTTGAGAGAGAGCATAAACAAGCAGGGATTTTTTCAAGCAAAATCCCTGAGAAATTACCAAAGTAGGATTGGGACAGCATACTTAAAGACATTATAGAATTGTCAAATGGCAGAATTAATGGCATTTATATGTGACATAATATGACTGTATTCCCTCTGCTTACACAGTGATTTTTATAAGTACTTTTTCATATGTACCTAGTGTGCAGAGTGCTTGCTCAGATTTTTGCAGACAAAAGTCTTTATTGTGGGGAGGCATAATGACTGGCATGTGCATGCCCGCGCACACACACATACACATATGTATGTATGTATATGTATCTTTTCTGCCCAAGTTGCAATATTCCCATGGCATGCTGTTAAAAAGAAAACACAGGCCCCTGGGGAGCTTGGGTGGCTCAGTTGGTTGAGTGTCCAGCTCTTGATTTCAGCTCAGGTCATGATCTCATGGTTTGTGGGTTCAAACCCTGCATCGGTCTCTGCGCTGGCAGCGTGGAGCTTGCTTGGGATTCTCTCTCTTCCCCTCTCTCATTGCTCTTCCCCTACTTGTGCTTTCTCTCAAAATAAATAAATAAAATTAAAAAAAAAAAAAACAGGCCCCAAATGTCATCAAACCAAGGGCTTAATACTAACCTAAATGCAGTTTCCACCTCCTCCAGAAATGTAAGTCTTAACTCGTCAGGAATTTTCTGATATGCACCAGTGAAGTAATCTGTCACATGGATCCTCTCCATTACCCAAAGGAAGATGATAGCATCCCTAAGGGAACGTGATCTTGCCTGAAACAGTTCTTTCTTTTCTTTTACTTATAACTTTCTTGCCACACCCTCCTTCCTATAAAAATTTTCCAGTTCCCTCTACTTGTTAGATGGAAGGCTGCCCAATTCATGAATCATTTAATAAAGACAACTAGATTTTCAAATTTACTCTGATTTTTTTTTAAAAACCAATGTCAATAAGAAAAATCAGGATGGATAAGATTCAAAGCATTGAATGTTATGAGAGGCAAAGGATCTTACATCTCATTATTATTTTTATTTATTAATTTATTTAAAGTGACAGAGAATGCAAGCAGGGAAGGGGCAGAGAGAGATAGAGACAAAAATCCCAAGTAGACTCCATGCTATCAGCTCACAGCCCGACATGGGGCTCAAACTCATGAACCATGAGATCATGACCTGAGCTGACATCAAGAGTCAGATGCTTAACTGACTGAGCCACTCATGTGCTCCCATCTTATTTTTATATTCATGTTTTTATTAGAAAAAAAAAAAAAAAACAGACACCAATCACTCATTCCCCTGTGTTATCTCTCTAATCCCTATTTTTATTACTTCCCATATCATATGACTCTTTGAAAATGTCTTCCTTTGAAGGCAGGTGCAGAGAGCATATGTGGACTGTTAAAAGCAAGGCTGAGGGATTCAGACACAGACCAGTGAGGAACTGGAAACACTGGGGATATTAGCAAGGATAGATAAGTGGTAGGGTACGGAGAATAGTTTGAAAGCAATATGCAACATGGGCTTTAAAAAATAGGAAAAAGGGAAAGATTAGAGCAAGTAGGGTTGGAAGAGGGAGAGTAAGCAACAAAAATTGATGTGGGACAACTTTAAGGAAAAAAAAGGGGTAACTTATTGGAAGTATGTTTGGTAGGTCATAGAATCCAAAAGAAAGTTGAAGGACCAAGCTTTAGAAAGGCCCTGATCCAAAGGAATTGTGGAAATTCAGGTAACTGGGAATTCATGGGCATGCTCTCTAAAGCAAGGCCAGTGACAGGAATCAGAATCAATTAATGAAACTCCCATAAGAACTTGCCTTGCATGTTGGCTTGGTCAGGAGAGGAAGTGACTCCTGACTTAACAGTCTCCTCGAGACTTGAAGTGTTTTCCCCTCAACTTTATAAAGGAGATTAAATACTTTTTTTTAAGTTAAAAAGGATACTGGGTGGACATACACAATGGCTCCCAGATGAGAACCAGCAAAGCAGGGATTGTTAAACCGGACAGAAAATTATGGAGGGCCGAGACCAAGCCCAGGGGTACTGTCCATGTTTCCTCTAGTCTAAACTCAAGATCAATTTTGATAGACATTCTGACAGGAAGGATTGTCCTCAGCACTGGTGACAGGAAAGTGCCTTATGTGCTATGTCCCCACTTTGTGTGCTTAGATTACATTCATATGAACAGTTGATACAAATGTGTCCAATCCTCCTGTTGGATGCTGTCAAGTGGGCTATTGAAAACTCTCAGACTTCTCTTTCCCTTTCTTCCTTATCTCCTTCCCAGTGATGGTAGGATGGACACTACTTAACATTTGGTCCTGTTAGGAATGAGCCTGCCTGATGCATAAAGAAAGCACAGAGACTGCAGAGTTGTTCCTGTTCCTTGATACTGTTTTCTCCAAGAACAAGTTGGTTTGTACTAGAGAGCAGGGAAAATGCCAAAAAACACCTTAACCCTCATTCATGGAAGAGCAATCATCCCTGAATGAGAGAGGAGACAAATGTTCTCAAACACAGCCAACAAGACTTCCACAGTCCCTGAACTACAGATCCTGAGAGCCCCAAAACACATTTGCCAACATGTGCTGTCACCTTGTGTCTATACATGCCTCTGGAAAGTGATCTCGTGTGACCAGGAAAGAAAGCTAAAACTCTGTCTCAGACTGACTACTAAGAGAGAGGATTTCACAACAAATTTCCTTTGTATCTAAAAAAGATATTAAAAAAAAAGAATACACAGTGCTTGTGTAAAAATAAAGGGAAAAGAACAATGTTTAGGTAAACCTTTCACTGTGTTTTTTTTTTTTTCTTCCAGAGAAAGAGAGACACCATGTGGATTGGAGAGAGAGCCCAACATAGCGCAGTTTAGTTTAATATTTTATAAGGAAACAAGATTATTGTTTAAGGATCTGGTAGCAAAATAAAGAACAAAGACAAATAAAGAGGAAGTTCAAATGACCAGCACAGATGAACAAAAATCTGGTGTTGAGACAAATTCCTCAGGGACCGTTTTCCCTTACTGTGTGGCAAAATAGTACAGAATATAAGGGAATTCTACAAGTTTATATAATTTGGAAGCAAAAGAGTAGAGAAAGCAGAATTCTGGGTGAGTCCCGCATTCCCCGTGGAGACATTCATGGAGACCTTCTAGAGACAGAACCAAGGGAAAAGATTCTGCCTTGAAAGAAGTTGTGATTCATCAGCTCCCCTTATATCCCTGCCTCAGGGACTGGATGACAGCACCATTAGGGGACGCAGCAAAGTAAATATACTTCTAATCATGTCCTACGTAACAGATATTTTGATTTTATTTGAATCAGCACTGCAGAGAATAGAACCTGGTTTGAGTCTGATCTCATCTGACATGTACAAAGATGCAAGAGGAGAAAGCAATTTAGTCTGCAGCTCCCTCTAGTCGTGCTTCGGAAATAACTGCAGAGGGAGGGAAGCAGCCCAGAGCCCTGAGGGGGACTGGGGTGGGCAGGGAAGAGAAACAGATTGTCTTCATTGCTGAGCACAATTGAAAATGAGCCATGTGTTTCGAGTGGAACCTGTTTTGGCATCTCATCTGCAGCTACCAGAGGCGCTGAATGCTATGTGATTTAAACACTGCCCCAAAACGCTGCAAAATACGGGAATGTGCCTAAATGCCATGAGCTGCGTCCCACTACTTTCCAAGAGAATTCATAGTGTGTTACACTATGCTTTGTTGGTCAGCCAGCCCTTTCTCCCTGCTGAAGAAGCTAGCTATCTAGACCTAGAAATCAGTCTGTGAATACAAAGTGAAGCCACTAATATGCAAACATGTGAACAGGAACATTTATGTTACAGACAAATGCAAATCACACAAACTGTAGGGCTGAAAGAGACAGCCCCATGCCTCCTAACACTGATTGAAGAAAATGGATCACAGAGTCCATGTGGCTGTGCTAAAGTCAGACAGCAAGAAATGAGACCCAGGTCCCTGTCCTTAGTCTAATATGACTCCCATTATAAGAGGTGGCAGCCATTCTGTGCTCAGACACAGAAAGGAATTTTCTAAATCAAAAATCATAAAAAACCTCTAGATGTTCTCTAAGCTCACTTGCTGTATGTGAAGAATTATGCTGGAATTGGAAGGTAAGGGGAAGCTTTAAGAGATGTACAAGAATTTATGTATCTTATATGATATGCAGTGAGGTCTGTTCTTTAAGTAGACAATCTAGAAAGCTGGTGGAGTTGATGGAGTTCACCACATTTGGGAGTTTCACTCTGGATACCTCCATCAAAGCCAGTATTGAACCACACAAGAAAACTACTCTAATTACTTTAAAGTCTTTGTGTTGCCTATGTCACAGTCCAAACAGAAAAGGAATTCATCCCATATGGTTCAAATGAGATTATAAGGACAGAAATAAGGGCAGGGTTAAAGATGATAAGGTTCCCAGAGACTATAGAAGCTCCTGGTGCTGAACTGGGTGGTCATGGGGTGACTGGACACTGGAGGAAATACTGCTTCTAAAGTCTAGTGGGAGATATAGCCATGGAGAGTTTGCCATCACAGAAATTATAGTCTCAGAAGTTCTTACTTCCTGCCAAAGATGCACTGCTAAAGCAGCATATCTTAACCTCTCTCTCCTCTTGCCTTCTGGTCTTCTGCCTCCTATTGGAAGCCAGCTCAGGTGATCCCATCCATATACATTCATATCAAAGTAGAAATACTGGTTTCAGTGGAACAGATTTTAGTGGAACAGCAAATCACTGGTATGTACATCATTTCTGAATTGAAATGAGTTGATGGGTTACCTTTTCTACCATCCTTAATACTGTTGCTTCCAAAACCCCTGCTCAGTCCAGTTTGTAGTGAGTAAATGTCCCTAATTATTCTGTTTTTTTTTTTTAATTTTTCCTGTGCATTAAGCCATATCTTGCATGAACTGAATGGAAATATTTTGCTGATTGGTGGTCACCATTCCAAATGAATTACCCATTTTTCTAGTTCTCAATGCATTAATCTTAAATACCATACGTAAGGTGCTTATATAGTAACTAGCACAGAGTAAATTCTTAATCAGTATTTTTGTACTTCTAGGTTTTACTGTGGGCCGTTGTACTTGAAGTCAATTATCTCAATCGAAATGAATTAGCACAGTCTGGCACATATGGCCCTTCCAGCTTATCCAAGCATTATCTCTGAAAGATCATCAATGCTGCTGCAGTGTGTTGGAAATAATCTGCACTGCCAGCTTCTGCAATGCTGGAGAAGTACGTCATGTTGGGTGAAGCCCTTCCAAGTATGGGACATCATGGACAACATGTGCTCTGGCCACAACCCTTTTGTAATAAAACAAGTAACAGTGGAATGCCATGGGAGCAAATGAGGGAAATCAGGGACATGGTTCTTGGCCAAGCTCAGTTTGACCATAGACAAGCCACTTCATCTCTTAAAGGCTCAGACTCTTTATCCCCAAAGTAAGCAATTGAAAAAGACTTCTGAGTTCCAAACTTGTGTTGGTTTCAGGGGAATCATGTTGTTATATAAGATACAACAGAAACAGTCAGCCTATAAAAGGGATAAAAGAAGCATTGCTCTGGTTGAAGAAGGCTGAAGGGGCCTAGAAGATGCTTTACCCTCCCCTTCACATCTCACCCAACATTGCAAAGAAAACCCTAAAAGTGGATGTTTGCTGAAGGCCCACTCTGGTCTCATTTCTTCAGATAGTAGTTTCCCCCAATGTTATAGGGACATAAAGGGGGAAATACTTAATTTTGTTCTCACAAAGCATAAAATCTAGCAGTAAACTCTTGTAGACTGCAGTACAAATGGTATAATAAGTTCATTGTCCCGCAGTGTCTGCTACATAATTGTGTTCATTCCCTTTGTGTATTTTAGTAATGAGAGTATAATTGTTGGTGCTTATAATACATATAATCTCATTACTGTCACTCCCATCAGTATGCATTCACTTCAGCCTATACACCGTGTGCTCCACTTTCCCTCTCCTTGTAACACATACACATTTTTCTTTTCCTGCACCCAGATTTCAGTCTATTTCCTGACAGTTACCATTGCTAATCATTGAGATATCGCTGCCTGCCTGGTTTTTAGTATATTTCATCCACCATTCTGACACAGTGCCAAGAAATCATTATTGCATTAATGTTGACTTCCCATGGCCACATTTGTGCCATTCTAGAGTCGTTGAGACTTACTTGGAAAAGAAGCTAATTTAGACATGCAAATGATGGCATCCCTCACAGTGACTAGTGTGGAAAACTGTAAGATTAGACACAATTATATCATGCCTCCATTTTTTTTATCTGTCAAAGGACAGATTTGGACTCTGTTATTCTCCTGGATGCCTTCCATGTCTAATAATTCCTATTACCTATACAAGATTCAAAGCAGGAAAACTTATCATCAACCTCTTTTTATTTTCTCAATAGGTAAAGTACAGTGAAATTTTTGAGGGCAGTAAAGATATATAATTGATACTGTGTACATACATGACATCACACAGTAGTCAAAACCTACAGAACTTTACAATACAAAGACTGACCTTTATTGTATGCAAGTTTTTAACAGCCATTTAGTAGACTGAGGGAATCCTAAAGTGAATGTAGAATGTGACAAAACAAATTGCATTCCACAAGTATAAAATAACTTCAGTGAAGGAGGTAGAGGAAAAGGTGATGGCCTGAGTAACTTTGGAAATGAGTAAATTAGGTAAAAATAAATGCAAAAGAAGCTACAAAAGCATCCTACGCTAGGTGATACAGTTATATCACACATAGGTATGGGTTTTCACTTCTGATACTTCTATCTATGTAAATTGATACTGAACAATTAATTGGATCCATGGATGATGATAAGGAAGAAGACAAAAATGATCCATGTGGTAATGGATCCAAGTTGGAGACATCAGTATGAATCATATTTAGCTTAATATAAATATATATGGTTTTATGCAGAAGTATTTATAGATCTGTACATATACAGGTGTGTGTTTACATTAGTGAATATATACCCTTATATTTCCTTGCACTATCATCTGAGAAGGCCTAGAAGCAACAACTCCCCAGTAGCAAGAACCACACCTAGCACCAGGACCTTCAGTTCTAATAATATTTTCCAATAAAAAATATGAACATAATGTGGATTTTAGTTAATAATAATATCAATATTGGTCTATTTGTTATTAAAGACATATTTTACTAATTAAAGTCTTAAGAGGAGAAGCTGAATGTGGCATTCATGGAAACATTCTGTACTATCTTCACAATTTTCTTATAAGCCTTTAACTGTCTAAACATTTAGTCAATCATAGTATAATAACACTATGTGGTGACAGTAACTATGCTTATCATGGTAAGCACCGAGTAATTGATAGAATTGCTGAATCACTATGTTGTACACCTGACACTAATGAAATATTTTATATCAACTATACTTAATTTTTTTAAAAAAATTAAAATTAAAAACAAATTTTATTAAAAAAATAAAACAACCAAATAGAAAAAAACCCTGATACTTTTCAAAAATTCATAATTGGGGAGAAAACAATTATCTATAATTAAGAACAAAGCATAAACATGGCCAAGTTTCATATATTTATTTGAATAACTACTATAACTAGTACACCATCTATAATCTATACATTTTCAATACTCACTACAATCTAGATTGGTAGATGCAAAAAAATCTAGCAATGTTACTTCATTACCTGTCCTGATCCTGAAATGAGCCCATCCTTAAGTAATTCAATCTTAGGGCAAAAATGTCTATAACAACACTATTCTGGCAAATAGCAGAAGATACAGTTTACCTTCTAAAGGCCATCAAGAATTTATCAATACTGCAACTAGTCCTGGCTAACCTTATAAATATTGCAGCTAGTCTTGGCTAAAATTAGAATGTATATAGCACCTGTTCAGTCATCACTATGAGCCCTTCATGTAGCTAGACAAAGAGCAGATTCAAGGATGGGTGTCAGAGTTGACACTACAACAAAACCACCGTCCCTTTATCCAAGCAACTTAAGCTACTTTCCCACTATGCAAGTTCCTGCAAAAGCAGATGGTCTCTTAGATGTCTCTTTTTTTTTTAATTAGATCACAACTGACTCTCCCAGTAAGAGATACCAAGTCAAATATAAGGAGCACAGGTGTCTGCTGGCACTGCTACCTTGGAAATATTTAATATAAATTGGTTAGAATCCCCTCAAGTGATTTTTACACATCCTCAAGGAGAAAGAAGATACTAACTCAAGTCTCCAGAGCTGAAATGAGTTAGTCTCTTGAGAGTGGTACTTTTGGAAGTCTCAAAACCTTCAAAGGGAATATGGAACATGGGAAGAAGATGAATTGCTCAAAAGCTGCTGATAACAATGTGTGAAACAGAGTGGACATTTCAGCTTCTCTTCCCTTTCTCTAATAGCTTTCTGAAATTATCATGCCACGAGTGTGAAAGAAGTTATTCTGTAAATGGTAAATTGAATTCCAAGAAAAGCAAAAGCTTCTGCAATACCTCTTTAAAGAAGAAGAAACACATATTAATGGAAAAGAAAATACTTAGGGTGAACTACTACAAATTCAATGGTCTAAACCTGCTTCACCAGCAGCTTTATCTGGAAAAGCAGAAACCAGGAAAACTAAGATCTGTTCCCTTTAAAAACTTGCCACAATCTCTCTCACCATGTGAATTTCAATGTAAAACTTAAGAAGGCACCACTGAATAGTGCAGAGCAAGTGAACTCTGATTATACGTTAGGGTCACCTGGGGAGTTAAAATAATTCTTTTTTGCCAAAATTCAATAAATTGGACACTAAATATTTGCAAATTTAACAGTATATACATTTTATTTTAAGAAAAGTACTACAAATATTAACCTGCAATTAGTGAGTTTTCTTTTTATAGTGATCTGGTACTCAGCAATCCTGAAACTACTTTCAGTGTCTTTTAGTCTTAAACAAATGAATATATATATGTATGTGTATATATATATATGTATATACATATATATATATACATATATATATACATATATATAACTTAAATAATTTAAATATATAATATATATTTAAATATATATAAATATATATTTAAATATAACTTATAATATATATATATTTAAACTGCTGAAACTTATAATATATATATACATATATATACACACACATATATATTGTGTATATATGTATATATATGTGTATATATGTATATATATATGTGTATATATATGTATATATATGTGTGTGTGTGTGTGTGTGTGTGTATATATATATATATATATATATATATTTATTTAAACTGCTGAAAACCTAGGGGCACCTGGCTCAGTGGGTTAAGCATATGACTTCAGTTCAGATTAGGATCTCACGGTTTGTGAGTTCAAACCCCTCATCAGGCTCACTGCTGTCAGTTCAGAGACCACTTCAGATCCTCTATCTCCCTCTCTCTGTCTCTCCCCTGCTTATGCTCTCTCTCTCTCAAAAATGAATACATTTTTAAAAAATTTAAAAACTGCTGAAAATCTAAAACAAGGAGAAATTGTTAAAAATAGCCAGAGGGAAGAAGGACAGTCTACCTTCAAAGATAAACTGTATCTGGGAGAGGTGACTTCTTAAAATAAACAGTAGAGTCAAGGAGATAACAAATGGCATATTTCAAGTGCTGAAAGATAATTCCAGCCTTTAATTATATACTTAATAAAATATACTTCAAAAATGAAAAAAAATATTTTCAAACAAAACAAAGAATTTACTGCACACCTTCATTAAAAGTCATACTAAAATTAGTTCCTGAAGCAGAAGATAAAATGATCTCAGATAAGACATTACTTCCAAGAAATATGAAAGAGCAGATAAAAAGTAAAATATATAGGTGGACATGAATGAAAATTGACTATAAAAAAATAACAGTAATGTTTTGTGGGGTTTTATGTATATGTATAATTAAACTGTATGCCATCAATAATCCTAAAGTTGAAAGTACAAAAGTCAAAGTGTCCATAGAATTTTCTGTTAATGGAAAGGTGGGTTAAGTATTAATTTGTTGTATTGTAATAAGTCAAAACCCCATGTGTTAATCTCTAAAGCAGAAAGTTAACAAAAGGGAAAATGGAATATGAAGAATATCTGATTACCTGAGAAAAAAGTAGGAAGGAAGAATTAAAGCACCCAGGACAAGTGGGTCACACAGAAAACAAACAGTAATTTGGTATATGTAAACTCAATTAAATAAATCATTAAGTAAAATGAACTAAATATTCAAAGTAACAAGATTGTCAGGCTGGATTTTAAAAATCAAGTAATATGTTGCTTAAAAGAGTCACACTTAAAATCCAAACAATAAAACTCCCACCCCAACCACCCCCCCCCCAAAAAAAATCAAACACAAAAGAAGGTAGTAATGGAGAAAATAAGGGGCAAAAATAAAAAAAATAAAGACATGAAGAAAGCATAAAACAAATTGGCAAAAGTGCCTTCTTATCACTAATTAAATGCCAGTGGATAAACTCCTCAATCAGAAAACAGAGATTGGCAAAATGGATATTTTTTTAAAACACACAATTACATGTTGTTTACAACACACCTATATTAGGTATCAGGACATACATTGGTTCAAAGTGAAAAAATGGAAAAAGATACTCCCTGTAACAGTAGCCAAAGAGAGTAGATGTGGCTATACTCCTATCAGACAAAATAGACTTTAAATCAAAACTGTTACAAGAGTTAAAGAAGGAATTATATAATGATAAAAGGGCCAATTCCCCAAGAAGATACAGCAATTATTAACATATATGTACTAAACACCAGAGCTCCAAAATATATGAAACGCACATTAATTGAAGAGAGAAACAGACATCTCCACAATAATAATAGAAGTCTTCAATACCTCCCTTGCAATAATGTACAGAACATTCCGACAGAAGATCAATAAGGAAAAAGAGGACTTGAAAAACACTAAAGATTAATTCAACCTGACAGACATATACAGAACACTCAATACAACAACAGAATATACATTTCCCTCAAGCATACATGGAACATTCCCCAAAAGAGAGAATATGTTAGGAAACAAAATAACTTTTTAATTAATTTTAAAGACTGAAATCAGGCAAAACATCATTTCAATCACAAAAGAATGAAACCAGATAACAATGCCAGAAGAAAAACTAGAAAATTCAAAAATATGTGGAAATCAAACAACATAATTTACAAAAAAAACCCAACAAAACAACAAAAAAAAGATCTCAAATCAACAATCTAACTTTACATCTCAAGGGACTAGAAAAGTAAGAACTAAACCCAAAGCTAGAAGAAGGAATAGTAAATAAAATATTTTTTAAGTGTATTTATTTTGAGAGAGAGAGAAAGCACAGTTGAGGATGGGCAAAGGTAGAGGGAGACAGAGAGAATCCCAAGTAGGCTCTGCACTGTCAGGGCAGAGCTTGACACAAAGCTTGAACCTGTGAACCTTGAGATCATGACCTGGGCCAAAATCCAGAGTCAGCTGCTTAACCAACTGAGCCATCCAGGCACCCCAGTAAATAAAATACTAAACATCACAGCAGAGATACATGAAATAGAGAGTAGAAAAATACAAAAAAAAAAAATTAACAAAACCAAAAATTGGTTCCTTGAAAAGATCAACAAAATTGACAAACTTTTAGCTAGACTAATAAGAAAATAAGAAGATTGAAAAAAGTAAAATCAGAAATGAAAGAGAAGACATTACTACTGGTTTTGCAGAAATAAAAAGAATGATACATGAATAGTATGAACCAGTATATGCCAATATATTGAATAACTTGGATGAAATTGACACATTCCTGGAAACACACAACCTACCCAGACTGAATCATGAAAAAATAGAAATTCTGAATAGACTGACCCATAACTAGTAAGGAAATAGAATCAGTAATCAAAAACCTCCCAACAAGGAAAAACCCAGGAACAGGTGGGTCCACCATTGAATTCTACCAAACATTTAAGGAACTAACACTAATCCTTCTCAAACTCTTCTAAAAATTGAGGTGGATACAACATTTCCAAACTCATTCTATGAAGCCAGCAGTACCCTGATACCAAAGATAGACAAAGACACTACTGGAAAATAAAACTACAGATCAGTATCACTTATGAATATTAATATAAAGATCCAATGTTCTAGCAAACTGAATTCAACAACATATTAAAACGAGTATGCACAATGATCAAGTGGGAATGGAATGATGGTTCAAAATATAAAAATCAATTAAATATACCACAATAAAAGAATGAAGGGAGGAAATCACATGACCCATTCAACTGGTGCAAAAAAAAAAAGGCATTTGAAAAATTCAACATCTTCCCGTGATAAAAACACTCAATAAACTAGAAATAGAAGGAAACTATTTCAATACAATAAAAGCCCATATATGAAAAACTCGTAACTAACATCACACTCAATGTTTAAAGACTGACACCGTTTCTTCTAAAATCTGGGAAGAGCAAACGAAAACAAAAACAAAAAACCTGTTTTTACCAGTTTTTTTTTTCTTTTCTATTCAGCATACTACTAGAAATCCTAACCAGAACAATTAGGCAATAAAAAAAAAAAAAAATACTTCTAAATCATGAAGAAAAAAGTTACATTGTCTCTGTTTACAGATGACATGATCTTATATGTAGAAAATCCTAACAACTCCACTAAAAAAAAAAAAAAAAAAAAAAAAAAAAAAAAAAACTTGTTACAACTAGTAAAGGAATGCAGCAAAATTGTAGTATATAAAATCAACACATAAAAACCAGATACATTTTTATATATTAACAATGAATATCCCAAAAAGTAACAGAACAATTTTATTTAGAATAGCATCAAAAGGAATAAAATATGTAGGAATAAATTTAATAATGGAAATAAATTGTACACACAAAACTAAAAAAAATGTTGTTGATGGAAATTAAAGAAGACATCAATAAGTGGGAAGACATCCAGGGATCATGGATCAGAAGACTTAATATTGTCAGGATGTCAAAGTATTCAGTGCCTCGGAAACACTACACTAAGTGAAATAAGCCATTACACAAGGACAAATATATGATTCCACTTATATAAGGTGCCTAACATGTTCAAATTCCTAGAGACAGAAAGTAGAATGGTGGTTATCAGGAGCTGGGGGAAGAGACACTAAGGAATTAGCATTTAATATGCTTCAATTGAGGAAGATGAAAAGGTGAACTGTACACCTAAAAATGGTAAAAAAAAAAAAATAGTAACTTTTATGTGTGTTTTGCCACAATAAAAAATGGATTATGATTATGAAAAAAACAATGTTTGAAAATAAGAAAATAAAAACATATCCTGCAAAAATATATAATGCAAACAACATTAAAACCATAATAGCTACACATTATTAGATAAAGTAGACTTTAAATCAAGAAAAATGACTACAAATAAAGGGATATGTTTCATAGTGATAGAATAGTCAATCCATCAGGAAGTTATCACAATCTTAAATTTTATGTGCCTAATAACTGAGCTTCAAAATATGTAAAGCAAAAAGTGACAGAAGTTAGAGGGAAATAGCTACATTCATAATCACAGTGGAAGACATAGATATTTCAATGGCTGATAGAACTAGCAAAGAGCCAAAAAATGGTATAAAAGATGTGAAAATACCTTTGATGACAATTTTGATGACAAAATTGACCTGATATAAAGATAACATTACATTCAATAACTTAGAATACATATTAATTTCAAGTGCATGTAAAATATTTACCAAAATTTGCCAAAGGCTGGGTCACAAAGCAAGCCTCAGAAAATATCTTGAGTATTGAGATTTGTCAGAGTGTTTCCTCTAATCACAATGAAATTAAGCTAGGAATAATAAGAAAAATATAACTAGAAAATCTCCATCTGCTTAGCAATTAAGCAATATACTTAAATAACCTATGGATTACACAAGAAATCAAAATACAAGTTGGAAAATGTTTTTCACAGAATGACAATAAGATATCTAAAAACATCAGGAATACAACTAATGGAACACAGGCATAAATTAACAGTTTTAAATTTTTTTTTTTTCCAACGTTTATTCATTTTTGGGACAGAGAGAGACAGAGCATGAACGGGGGAGGGGCAGAGAGAGAGGGAGACACAGAATCGGAAACAGGCTCCAGGCTCTGAGCCATCAGCCCAGAGCCCGATGCGGGGCTCGAACTCACGGACCGCGAGATCGTGACCTGGCTGAAGTCGGACGCTTAACCGACTGCGCCACCGAGGCGCCCCAAATTAACAGTTTTAAATGCATATATTAGAATTTTTTAAAAGTGTCCCCCTCCAAAAATTGAGCCACGCTTTAATCTCAAGAAGCTAGGAGAAAACAGCACATCAAATATCCCATGATTACTGTCTTAGTCCATTTCTGCTTCTACAATAAAATACTGATTCTGGTTAGCTTATAAAATACAGAAGTTTATTTCTTACTGTTACAGAGGCTGGGAAGTCCAAGGTCATAGTGGCTACAGATCTGGTGTCTAGTAAGAGGTCCTGGCTCATAGATGGTAGTCTTTTCACTGTGGCCTGATATGGCAGAAGGAAGCAGGGAGTTCCCTCAAACCTCTTTTATAGGGGAACTAATACCCTTCATAAGAACTCTGTCTTCATGTTCTAATTATCTCTCAAAGGCCCCACCTCCTAATATCATCACAATGGGGGTTAGAATTTTAACACATGAATTTTGGATGTACAAAAACATTCAGACAATAGTAATTATTATTTACAAAGATAAAAGAGTCCTTTACAACAGAGAGATCTGGCAGACACCATATGAATGACATGACAACAGCTAGCATCACTATTAATGAAACAAGTCAATATTGCAGTACTTCTCATGTAATGAAAGGATAAATGCATAATATCACCAAATTCAATTCTTGCCAAAATGTTTGCTCTGAATCTAAATATGAGGAAATAATTCCACATTTAGAAGATTCTACTACCGATCTAGCCTGAATTCTTTAAAATACCTGAGTCATAAAAATACTTTTTTTTAAGTCAGTGAAATGTTCTAGATCAGGGTGAGCAAATTCCTGTACAGGACGAGAGAGTAAATATTTTAGAATTTGCCATATGGTCTCTGTTGCAGCTATTCAATTTTGCCCTTGTAGTCTTGAAAGCCTTCATGGACAATACATACCCATATGAGCATGGCCATGTTCCATTACGGCTTTATTTATGGGCACTGACTTTGATTTTATATAATTCACAGAACATTATTTCTTTTGGATTTTTTTTCTACCTTTAAAAATATAAAACCTAGGCTGTTTGGGTGGCTCAGTCAGTTAAGCATCTGACTCAACTTGGTTTCTGCTCAGGTCCTGATCCCAGAGTCGTGGGATTGAGCCTTGCATCAGGCTCCATGCTCAGCATCCCTGCTTGGGATTCTGTCTCTCTCCCTCTGCCCCTCTCCCCTGCTCGCTCTCTCTCTCTCTCTCTCTCTCTCTCTCTCTCACACACACACACAGTCTCTCTCTCATAAATACAAGATGAAAAAATGATAAATGAAAATATAAAAACTATTCTTACCTTGCAGGTCATATAAAACCAAGTACTAGGCCAAATTTGGTCCCTGTGCTATAGCTTGCCAAACTGTATTCTTGATTAAAGGAATAAAGGGACATGAAAAGGAAATGCAATATGTGATCCTTGACTGGGTTTTGAATTTAAAAAAAAAAAAGCAAGCAAGCAAGCAATAAAGTGTATCACTGAAACTGAGGAAATTTGAATTTGGACAATGCATAATATACAAACTAAGCATATTATTTTATAAGTGTTAGAGAGCTTGGATGTAAAAATGATATAGTGGTTATGGAGGAGGATATTCTTGTTCTAGATAAGTGCATGCTAAACATTTAAGAGTAAAAAAAGAATTAAGAGTCAAGTGACATAATGTCTACCACTTACTTCCAAATGAACTAGGAAAACAAAAGAGGTAAAGAAGTGTGCATATGTGTGTGTTTTTGTACGTGTATTCATATGAGAGAGAGAAGGTGATGCAAGGCAGCAAGAAATGGAGATTAAGTAAATGAGGCAAAATCTATAGCTGTAGGTGAAGGGAGGAATGTTTATTGCACTACTGTTTCAAATTGACTGTGGTTTGAAATTTTCAAAATAAAACATTAGGGGAAAATAAAATCAAATTAAAATATAATATCCATACCCCACCCCAGAATTCTCTATCAACTGACCTGTTGTAAGACTCCAGACCCTGGAATTCTTAAGAGCTTGCAGTTGCAGCATGGGCTGAGAACCAGTACTGTAGGAGAAAGAAAAGGTGTAGTAGGTAAGAGAGATTTAGGTTTTCTCTGCCACTTCCCTTCTGCAACCTTCTTGTAGTGAAGGTATATACTTCACTAAGCCTTAGTTTCCAGATCTATAAAATATGACTTCTACTATCAATGGCATAGAGTTGAAACACTCAATGTATCTAAACACATCTCACAAATTCTAGCAATATACGTACAATACTTTGGGAAACTTGATTATTTGTGTCCTGTTAAGAAACTGAAAAATAAATAAACCAGAACAAATCTCTCAGTGGTATGAGTAAAAAAAAGAAAGCAAGTTTGGAAATGACAGATGTCACATTCTCCAAAGTTGCTGACAGCAAAGTTAGAAGGTATAGAGGAACAGAACGTAGAGTTGGCCAGCACTTTAACGAACCACATTAATTTTGCAAATATTTAACTTTAAATTTAACTTTACAAAAATTATTTCAATTGGGGTGCCTAAGTGGCTCAGTCGCTTAAGCATCTGACTTGGTTTTGGCTCAGGTCATTATCTCACAGTTCCTGGGATTGACTGGGATTGACTCACACATTCTTTCTCTCTAACTAAAAAAAAAAAAAAAAAAAAAAAAAAAAAGATTATTTCATTTAATACAGCATCCCTAGAAAGTAATTATTTCCCTATCATAGATGTGAAGACTGAGGCTTAGAAAAGATAAGTGCTGTTCCTGAGGCCACAGAGATGGTACACAGTAGTAGGTTTTGATCTCTTTGTTCATGTAACCTTAGGGCTCAAACCATTAGTCACCATGACCCATTTCTTCTCACAGTATGAAATCGCAAGTCCTTTTGATTTTATTCACCCATGATGAGTCAATCTTCTGGGTGGCAGCCGGTCTCTAAAATTACATTCTTTTTTTAAAACTTTTTTTAACATTTATTTATTTTTGAAATACAAAGAGAGACAGAGCACTAGTGGGGGAGGAAAAGAGAGAGAGAGGGAGACAGAATCTGAAGGAGGCTCCAGGTTCTGAGCTGTCAGCACAGAGCCCAATGTGGGGCTCGAACCCACAAACCGTGAGACCATGACCTGAGCCAAAGTCGGATGCTTAACCAACTGAGCCACCCAGGTGCCCTAAAACAACATTCTTGAATTGTCATCATTCAGACCATAGATTATTCTTTTATAAGTGATATAAATGTGTTCCATAACAAGGCAGGAGATAAGTAGCCCACATGCATGGTGATTAATCTGTAAGAAAATGCCTCAGTGCCGTACTACTAGATGAAGGAGTCATTCAGGTTAAACCAAAAACAAGATGCTCCACCTTCAGGATTGTATAAACAAACAACATGAGGTTTTATAACATATATTCCTTCATTTACTTACTTATCCATCCACTCATTTATTTATCTGCCTTTACACATATATGTATTTTATTCACTTATCCATTATTTGTTCACATTTATCATTTATCTAATACATTAATTGTTCCAATTATTCATTCCATCTTTTCAGTCAAAAAAAAAAAAAGTAATTCTTGAATCCTTACTATATGCCAGGTATATTTCTAGAAGGTGTGATACAGAATCAAACAAAGCAGATCATTACCTCTGCCTTCATAGCACTTACCTCTATAGGTGAAAACAATAAATGAGAGTAACAACAAAAATAAGTAAAATATATAGCAAAATAATTAGTGATTAGTGCTAAGGGGGAAAAAAAACAAGGAAAAGAAAAATAGCAAATGTTAAATAGGATGAAGGTGATAAAATTTCAACAGATGGCCAGAGAAGCCTCATTGCAAAGGTGACTTTGGTGATGATTTTAATCAGAGATAAAAGGGAACAGGGCGGTAATAAAAAACTAAACAAAACGAACCCACACATGTGCATATATGTACCTATACACATATGCATACACACATTCATATATGCATATATGTATATATGCCAATGCATCCCCTCTTTCACTGAAAATGTGTTACTTATGTATATGTATATGTATATGTATATGTATATGTATATGTATATGTATATGTATATGTATATGTATATATGCTGGATTAAATAGTGCAAAGTGACATTGTTGATTTTATTGTAGAACAGGTAGACCAGTAAAAATTTGTGACTGGCATTGGCCACACCTCAAATAGCACTGACTTAAGGCATTGGAGGCCCAAGTGAAGTTTTCAATTTTTACTTCAATTTTACTTTAATTTGTACACAAAAAATTGCATGATTTGGGGAAGAAGAGTGAAATGATCTAATATATCTCTTAAAAACTGCACTTTTGCTTCAAATATTTGGATTTCTGGAAACACAAAGAAAAAGGGTCTTCATGCCTCTTTCACTCTATCTTCCTGGAATCTCATATTAACTGGAGATACTTCCTCTGTACTCCTGAGGCACAGGACCCTAAACAAGGTGTCATATTTCAAAGCCTTTCTTCCTGATGCATAGACAAGTTTGGTTAGGAAACTGAAAAAATAATTGAACCAGCTCAAATCCCCAGCATCCACATGTCACCTGGATTGAATTCTCTGCCTTTCCCAATGACATTATCCCTGTATCTCATTTCTATTTGTTCTGTTAGCAAGGAACTGCATTCAAAACCAACAGTGGGTGTCTCTGACTTTGAAAACTAGCCTGCCATCTAGAAAAGTGGAGTTAATTACTTATATGAAGTGACTGAATAACCAAGGGAATATACTTGTGATGGCACTAATACATCACCTTTATTGTAATAAGGCTTTGTTGGTCCCTAGACAAGACACTGTAATACACAAAAGGCAAATTGCAAGCTTAGAAATGTCGGAAGAACAGCCCACCAAAGGAACTAGGACATCTTAATGAGCTATTTTGGGAAGCTCATTGCTCTAGAAGTATAGTGGGGTACATTTTTATTCAATGTTTAGTTCTTTGAGCTCCAAATAGAGGAAATCTGACTAGTTTGCAGCCCTTCTTGTACCTGAAAACAAACAAAAACTTAAGACTTCATTTGACCTACCTCTACTTTTACTCTTATCCTCCAGCTAATGAACAGTAACAATGCTTCCCATGGAACTGTATTATGGCTACTCAACTGCCAAGAAAAAACTGAATTCACCCACTATCTTTGATAAGTATGATCACTGAGGGACACAGAACCATTTCCAGTCTCTGCCTCTCCCAGTCCCCATCTCCTGGAAGTGGCAATCCAGAAAAATCATTCCTTAGAGAAGCTACTAGTATGAAGGTTCCCTGGATTTTATAAGAAAAGGAAATGATCAGCTCCTTTCAGGTGGTCCAAGGTTGAGAGAAAGACACCTCTCTTCTCCCCATGCCACTCTACTCCACCTCTGAGATTTCCACATTCTAATCCTTGCAGCTTGAGAATATGTCACAGTACATGGTGAAAGGGACTTTGTGCATAGAATTAACTTTACAGACTTTAAATTAGAGACATTGTATTAGATTATCCAGATGGATTCAATATAAACATGTGGGCCCTTTAAAGTAGAATACAAAGGCAATAAAGTCTATGAGGGAGATGCAATGATGAAAGATGAGGCAGGAGAGATTCAAAGTGTAGGCAGGACCCTACCAGCCATTTCTAGCTTTGAGGATGGAGGAAGGAGGCCATGAACCAATGAGCCAGGGCAGCCTTGACAAGCTGTGGGATCAACTCACAGCTGACAGCAAAGAAAGAGATAGCTCAGCTCCATAACCACAAAGAACCAAGTTCTACCAACAACCTGAATGTACATAAAACACCTTCTCCTCTAGAGCTTCCAGAAAGAAATACATTCCTGGTGACACCTTGACTTTAGCCAGTGAGCCCAGTACTGGACTTCTGACCTAAAGAATGGTAAGAAAAGAAATGTGTGTTATTTTAAACCATTAACTTTGTAGTAATTTGTAATAGCAGCAATAGAAAACTAATCCATGGTCTCTAAGAGGCAGATTCTTAGGTAGAAGACACTTGGTGAAATTCAGAAAAGCATGGCACTGAAAAAATAAGCAAGCACATTGGGGTTGCATCTTCTGCCTATTTCCTTTTGCCAATTCAGCTATTTTGCTATATAAGTTTTGGGGTAAAGGAAAGAGAGAGGAAGGGAGGGAGGGAAAGTGGTAGGAAGGGAAGGGAAGAGAGGACACAAGAGAGATTGAGAAGGAAAGAACAGTATCTACAGATACCATGGTCTTGAAATGCCACCATTTTACTCAGTGAGCACACACCCCAGAGGAAACCTGAGTCTGATGTTCTCCACTGAATCTCAGGTCCTATGCAACTTTCACAATATCAGCATCTTGTTACATTGAGAGTGAGGCAGAAGAGTGATCCTAGCATTTAACAAAACTTATTTTTCATGGAAAAAAAATGGCACTCAAGTACAAAGCCAGGCCCATCAGCCGGCAATCAGTTAAAGAAAACACGATTCATTCCAATACTTATGGAAGAGCTTCCTGTTCTTGGCTACATACTGCTTACATTGTTCTCTTACAGGGCACCTCACAAAAGAATGTTAAAGGGTAACTGTCGAATAAATTTTTGCCTTAAAACCTAACCTCGAGTAATAGTGATTCTAGCCTAAAGATAAAGGATGTGGTAGAACAGTATTTCTTATTCACAGAAATCGTCAATAATGAACTGTGATTTGAACAAAAATTCAATTATTGCTGTTAGAGCTAAATAGAGATACAGCTGAGTGGTTCACCAGCTTCCAAGAGTGATTCTTGACCTGGATAGCCCCCTTTCAAATTAATTCTCAGTGACTTCTGACTCACAGGCCACGGGCACCAAAGTCTGACCATACCAAGGCTAGCCGGTGGCAGCTCTGAAGCATCTCCTACACTTGATCCCCTTCTACTCCATCTCAAGCACATTTTCCTAATGCCTGACCACACTATTGCCCAAAATGGCCTCAGAAGCTGTGAACTAATAAATAATTAAAGTGGATATTTAACAGAAAATTTTCAAGGAATTAAAAGGCTCTAATATGCAAAGGAGTTTTCCTTTCAACTGTGAAATTCTCAGCCACTCTGACAAGCAGAAGGAGTTATTTTAGAACAGTCTACAAATCATGTAATCATAATGCTTTGTGTTGAGGTACAAGATCATAATGATCATGGGAAAGATCTCAAAGACGTTGAGAAGATTGTGACCCAGCCTTTTTAATTTACTGCTGGGAAAACATAGGTTTGATTGAAGATGTTCAGATGTCTCACCCCTTTATGAGTTAGTGATTTTACCAGCAGCTTCTAGCATTCCAATCCATTCATTCATTCATTGGTTCGTTCATTCATTCATTCATTCATTCATTCAGCAGGTATTTAATAAGCACCTGCCAAGCACTGGTTTAGGTACTGAGGATTGAGTCATAACAAAGTACAGGGAAGTGAGATTCTTTTGAGATATGTTTTGAGATAATTTCCCAGTGTTCTTTTTAACATGGCTTTTAATTACCTCTCCATTTCTCCACTGAATTATTTATATATCTAACTATACTTTCTCAAACACTCCCTTCCCAGGGGTCACCCAGACTCCCACCAAGAACTTTATGTCTTTGTACTAGTCTCATTTTCATAACCTGACATAAGCAGCCCATAATGCACATTAATCTCTAAGCATCAAACAAAATTCAGCAAATTATTACAGAGTACTTGGCACATAAGAGCATGAATGCAAGAGCTGGTGATCATAAAACAAGGCATAAAATGGAGTCCCTTTCTTCAAGAAAGTTAGAATCTACTAAGGAGCACAAAATGAGCATCTTTGAAATGGAGCACAGAAAGATATTTGGATATCCAAATAAGAAAACATAGTTCCTAAGCAAAATAAATGGTAACTCAGAGGCTTCCTGGAAAGGGTGGCTGATGAGGCCAATTTTTATAATTGTTAGACTAGAACTATCCAAGAATGGATATGTGAGAAATTTCCAGAAAGAATAGTTTAAGAAAAATCAGTGGTGATGTAGAAAAGCCTCAGACACATTTGTGAATAACAAATGGGTGGGTTTGTCTCTATGAGGGACTGAGCTATATTTGGAGTTGGGGCGAAAGGTATATAATTATTCAAATTTGAGTAGAGAAGGCTTTCCTAAGTTAGAATTGCTAGCTAGAAAACAAGGTTCTTGCTCCCACTCCCTTAATATTTGTTGCCTTCATCACACCTAAGCCAGGTGAACTCTTCCTCTTTGGACAAAATTTCCTCCCTCAACCTGAAAGCCTTTTCCTTGACCATAAGGGCTTCCTTAAGTCATATGGACATCACAAACTTTCTGTAGATCTAATAAACACCATCTTTTGTACTTATAGCCACATTATTTCAAATGTGTGCAAATATTTTATATTTAATATGTGGAATTCATAGTATTCCTAGTCGTGATTTTTTTTCTTTGGTGATACTTTGGTGATACCAAAGGATTATTACCACAGGGTTGGGCTGTTGGGAGACTCTCTAAAATTGTGACAATGTTAACTGCTCTGTCACCACAACTGAGAGCTCTTGGTTTCAGAATTACCAAGGAATCACTGTAGTTTCTATGGATTTAAAAAATAGTTAATTTTGCCTTTTTAGGAAAAATGTCAGACTTATTAAAAAATCATCTAACTTCCTCAGATCCTAAGGATCATGATCCTCATGTTGAAAGGCCAGTAAAAGGCCAGTCCATACATTGCAAAGTATGTATTTAAAGCCAACAAACATTGAAGTATAGAATGGTGTTGAGTTTTGCTTTATTTGCCTTCTTTAAGCTTACCTACATGACTAATTTTATTGCTTTATGCCCCTAACAGAAGATGCTCTAGCTGAAAGTCTTCTCTAGGCACCATGAGTCTACTAAAAAATTAGTATCTTATAATCTCTACCTATAGTCAGCCACCCCAAATGATACTCATGCCGCTGATAGTGTAGTTCCTGCTTTTCAAACCTTATTAGAAGAATGGTGGGTGGCTCAGTCGGTTAAGCGGTCGACTTCGCTCAGGTCATGATCTCGCGGTCCGTGAGTTTGAGCCCCGCATCGGGCTCTGTGCTGACAGCTCAGAGCCTGGAGCCTGTTTCAGATTCTGTGTCTCCCTCTCTCTGACCCTCCCCTGTTCATGCTCTGTCTCTCCCTGTCTCAAAAATAAATAAAACATTAAAAAAATTAAAAAAAAAAAAACCAAGAAGAATGGTAGGTCTTTATGATTCAAAGACATATAAGTTGATCAGGTTTCTGAGAGAATGAGCATAGTAGATTTTACCATACTAGATTTTAGTATATCTTACATTTGCTCCATCTGGTCAACCTAGGAAAACAGTGGTTTCTGAAGAATGGGATAACATTTTATTTTTCTATTTTTTAAAACTAAAATCTTTTTATTTTTTTTTTATTTACATCCAAGCTAGTTAGCATATAGTGCAACAATGATTTCAGGAGTGGATTCCTTAATGCCCCTTACCATTTAGCTCATCCCTCCTCCCACAGTCCCTTTAGAAACCCTGTTTGTTCTCCATATTTAAGAGTCTCTTATGTTTTGTCCCCCTCCCTGTTTTTATATTATTTTTGCTCCCCTTCCCTTGCTTTCATCTGTTTTGTGTCTTAAAGTCCTCCTATGATTGAAATCATAGGATATTTGTCATTCTCTGACTAATTTCGCTTAGCATAATACCCTCTAGTTCCATTCACGTAGTTGCAAATGGCAAAATTTCATTCTTTTTGATTGCCAAGTAATACTCCATTGTATGTATGCACACACACATACACCACATCTTCTTTATCCATTCATCCATCAATGGATGTTTGGGCTCTTTCCATACTTTGGCTATTGTTTATAGTGCTGCTATAAACATTGGGGTGCATGTGTCCCTTTGAAACAGCACACCTATATCCCTTGGATAAAAACCTAGTAGTGCAATTGCTTGGTGACAGGGTAGTTCTATTTTTAATTTTTTGAGGAACCTCTATACTGTTTTCCACAGTGGCTGCCCCAGTTTGCATTCCCACCAGCAGTGCAACAGAGATCCTCTTTCTCTGCATCCTTGCCAACATCTGTTGTTGCACGAGTTGTTAATATTAGCCATTCTGACAGGTGTGAGGTGGTATCTCATTGTGGTTTTGATTTGTATTTCCCTGATGATGAGTGATGTGGAGCATTTTTTCATATGTCAGTTGGCCATCTGGATGTCTTCTTTGGAGAAGTATCTATTCATGTCTTTTGCCCATTTCTTCACAGGATTATTTGTTTTTTGGGTATTGAGTTTGATAAGTTCTTTATAGATTTTGGATACTAACCCTTTCTCTTATATGTCATTTGCAAGTATCTTCTCCCATTCTGTGGGTTGCCTTTTAGTTTTGCTGGTTGTTTTCTCATTGATTTTGATGAGGTCCCAATAGTTCATTTTTGCTTTTGTTTCCCTTGCCTCTGGAGACGTGTTGGGTAAGAAGTTACTGTGGCTGAGGTCAAAGAGGTTTTTGCCTGCTTTTTCCTTGAGGCTTTTGATGGCTTCCTGTCTTACATTGAGGTCTTTCATCCATTTTGAATTTATTTTTCTGTATGGTGTAAGAAAGTGGTCCAGTTTCATTCTTCTGCATGTCACTGTCCAGTTTTCCCAGCACCACTTGCTGAAGAGACTGTCTTCATTCCACTGGATATTCCTTCCGTCTCTGTCAAAGATTAGTTGGCCATACGTTTGTGGGTCCATTTCTGGGTTCTCTGTTCTGTTCCATTGATCTGAGTATCAGTTTTTGTGCCAAGAGTCTTAACATTTTAAAAGATTGGGAACAACTGTTTTTGTTCCTTATCGTTTGGTTTACTTCCTTTAGGTAAGGCTAGTTTAGAAGTTATCCTCAGAGAAAGATGGAGTAACAAATTCTAGCTCCAAGGAGAGATTTCCTGCCAATTTAAATTCCCCCCTCCGGTTGGCTGGGAAACATCCCACCTAAGCTCCTCACAGGTGAGATCAGCTTCATGGGCTTGCATATGACTCAGTACTTAGGAGGATGCCCCTCTTAGTTTAACATTCTACTGTCATTGTCTTGAGATTCTTAATGATTTTTTTAATTAGGAGACTTGATTTCATTTTGCACTGAGCCCCACAAATTATGTAGTCAAGCTGCTCAGAGAAACATTGTATCAGAATGCTTTTGGCTGCAAGTAAACCCAACTAAAATTGACTTAACCCATGAGAATTCCTGGGCTAGTCCAGGACTGCTATAACTTCACAATATCACTAACCAGGCACAAAAACAGTTATAAAAGCTTTTAGGTCCCTGTGTTCTTTTTTCAGTCATTCTGATAAGGACCTTATGTGAAAATTTCTCTCCAAGGTGGTAAACACAACAGTATTTTAAAGACATGACCAACCTAGTATATAGTTAAATCGGATGACAGAGTTTTCTATGATGTTAGGGATGAGATATAGAATAGAGATCTAGACCTTGCACGCTATTTCAAAGTTATGAGACATATGAACTGTCTATATTCTTGACCATGTTCATGTATATTAATTACACAGCCCCCTGCATAGATTAAAGTTATCTCACATGTACCAACAAACCCATACCACTCTTTTATGTTGACGTATTTTTTAAAGTAATTTACCCTGAGTACAAAATACAATATTCCTTTTAAGAGTAAAGGAAACCCACTCAGCTATTTTCATCCCTTATCACCCAGAATTTGAATACATTTTCCTTACCAACTCACTTACTGGTAACATTTGCCCCAGCAACTAGAACAGAAGTCAGATTCTCTGAGACACCTATCCGTAAGACAAGTGTAAACAAAATGAAAGTTTTAGTAGAAAAGGGGTGGAATAGCAGTGGTTATAGGAATAATAATCCATAGTAACCTTGTTCTGAAATCCTTTCCATCAGTGGAAAACTATCTTACCAAAAATAACTCAAATCCTGATAGTCTTGCTCTACCAAAACATATTGTAAGAGTAAATCTGGATACAAATGATAGTTGTCTTACACAATGTAGCAGGGAGATTGTGTAAGTAAGATTGAGAGATAAAGTAGGGAAGATATGCTATAGACAGACTATCAAGGAGTTTGGGTGCTAGTCTTTACATTTTAGGTAATTATACCAA
The DNA here is from genome assembly GCF_028749965.1 of Puma concolor. Lineage (NCBI taxonomy): Eukaryota > Metazoa > Chordata > Mammalia > Carnivora > Felidae > Puma > Puma concolor. The sequence continues at coordinate 123,535,353 of NC_141668.1, forward strand.
AGCAAAATGGCAGAAGGTTTGAAAGCACAAATCACTTATCAGGTGTGTAGACCTGAAAAAGTCATTTAAATTTTCAGATCATCAGTTTTCTCATCTACATAGTATAGATCATAGGAGTAGCTGCCAACACAGATGAATGTAACTGCTGAATGAAACAATGAACACACCACACTCAGCACTGGTAAGCATTCAATTAATGTGCTCCTGATGAGGTAAATGTCAATGGTTCTAAAAACAGCCATTAAAAACCAGTGCAAAGATATCCCTGTGATAGCTGATTGGGAGCTAAGACTGCTTTCATTTCAGTAGAAACACTCACCCAGGGCCTATGCTAAAGCCATCCTGAAAGAAGAGTGTGTGCCCAGGTGTGTGGGAAAATGTGTGTGGGGAGGGTAGTGATAGGCCTTTCTTGCTCGTCACTGAGAACAATATAGTGAGATGCAAACTAAATTGTTATTTTCAAATTGCTCCCTATGCAGGGGCACGTGGGTGGCTCAGTTGGTTAAGCATCTGACTCACGTTAAGCATCATGATCCCACAGTTCATGAGTTCTAGCCCCACATCAGGCTCTGTGCTAACAGCTCAGAGCCTGGAGCCTGCTTTGGATTCTGTGTCTTCCTGTCTCTGCCCCTCCCCCACTTGTGCTTTGTCTCTCTTTCAAAAAAAATGAATAAACATTAAAAAATTAAAAAAAATTTGCTATGCAATATTAGATTAACGGGCTGAAAAATGCCCAGTTCAAAGGCTTGACCTATACATAGAAAATACTAACTTTGTATCTGAAACAAATTTCTCCACAAACAGGGGCTAAAAAAAAATCATCAAACCATGTATAGCTCTTCTTTTTAAAAATCATCTTGGCATTTCTCCCTCTGATTCCTCATACTTAAGAATTTGCCAAGGCAGGGGTTTTTTTTTGTTTTGTTTTTTTGTTGTCCTATTCAAAAAATCCAGTAAATAGGGGTCTATCACCAAAACAAAGTGATCTTAATTATATTCATTCAAACAAGGCCACTATAATTCTCTATTTATTGCAACATGAAAAATTCCCAGAAGATAATCAATAAATTATGTTTTCCTTTTAGAAAATTCTAGACAATTCACCAATGTTTTCCAATACACTATTTGGAAGGCAGTTTCTGATTCAGGCTAATCAGACAGTCTTCTAATGAAATTTTAGACAAGACTGAACTCCAAATTCTATACTTAGAAAACATTTGGGGTCAATGCATTTGAGTGCTGGTAGAACAGTACAAAAATAAGACCTGTGGAAAAAGCAGGTGGCTCTACAACAAACAGTTCAACAAGCCACACAAAACTGAAATTAAACAGTCTATGATTTTGTTGAATTACTTTTGCCTTTTATTCTCTACCCAGTATAAGGAGGACCAATAATCAATTTTTCAGCAGGGGCAAAAACAATAAATGGCAATAAATTATCAAAGATATAACACACTCATGTTCACACACATATTTAGAAGCATATAAACACAGAATTTTCTTTTTCTGAAATATTAACTGATGCAGTATTTTGATCTTGTATTATCTTATGAGCAAGAGCCCTTCCTCCACTCAGCTAGATAGGGCTAACATCAGTGTTCCTTGTTTCAAGGAAGGGAAGGACAAGCAGAGCAACAAAATCTCTCTTCTTAGCAGGGATCATGGATTGTCCCTGTAGCCACCTACAGATAAATGATGATTCTCTAGGTAGAGAGGGCTGGGAAAGAATGTACAAGGGAGAGAAACAAGTTTAGAACCAAAGAACGTTTGTGTCATCTAGGCTGAGCCTCATGGACAGAAGGCTGTCCAACATGTGTAAGGAATAGTTTGTAGATGTTATAATGATACGTTTTTTTGCATTTATGAAAACCAATGTCTAGGCATAAACCAACCATTATGGAAAATATGTGATGTCAGAAGAAATTTTTTATAGTTTTTGAACTATATGGAGTGTTGTCCCTGGATCTGCAGGTCCAAAAGACAGAGAAAAGAGGAAGGTGACTTACACACTGAGGTATCTCCAAGACAATTTCTGCACAGTTTCCCAAAATGAGTCTGTCTTTGACTACCCGAGTCTAAACATGACATAAACTCAGTGAATATCCTTAGTTGGACAATTGGATAGGTGAATGAATCAATGAATTAGTTATTTTCAGCATTTCTTTTTTTTTTTTTTCTAATTGGGAGACACTATACTACCGTGATTGAAAGTCTGGATTCTGGGTTAATCCTGAGTTTACATTTATAATCTTCTGCTAATTATATGATCTTAGGTAAATCTTATAATGATTTAAACCACTTCCTTATCTGAGAAGTGGTGACACTTCTTTTGTTGGGAGGATTACATAAAAGAATATATTAAATGCACTGTGCCAGGCACATAGTGCCTATTAAAAATGGTAGCTACCCACCATGATGATTGTAGTTATTATTCTTGTCGAAATACTTTGGCATCAACAAAAGTACAAATTAGTCAGTTTAGTCAAGTCAGAGCAGAAGATAAAGCTAAAAAAAAAAGGGCACGCAGAGTAGTTCAAATCCCCAGTCCTTTACCTGCAAGTTAAACTTGGTCCCAAATTCAATTTACTGCAGTCTCATTTGTTCTGGGCAATGTAGCAAGAACAGAGGATGTATAAATCGTGGGTCTGTCCTCTGGAGTTCACATTGAAGTAGGAGGGGTAAGACACCCACAGAGAGCATTAAAATAACTTTCTGTGTGTCTGTGCTAAAGAGAAAGCTATTAAAAAGTAATGGTAAGTGAACAAGAAGCTGAGAGAAAGAAGTAATCAGTGTGAGCAAGCACACTCGGAGAAGACTTAGGGAAGATGGCCGACATGAGTTGGGCGGTAAATACATTGTAGACATTTTCAATATGAAGAAGAGGGGAAAGACTGATCACGGAAATTTTCTGGGGTATCAGCTGAGAAGCAAAGTGAGATGAGTGTCCTATCCATATCTTCTTGACACCTACCATTACCATGCAAACATGCTTTTAACCGCCAGCCCCTGTGATTCTGTGCCTTGAGAATTCTGTGCCATCAGTGCAGCCAGAAATACTGTAAGATTAATACCCATCCCAGGTAACGCTCAACCTATCATGGCTGATGAATAAATAACCCAACTCCCTTGTCCCTCTAACTCCCAAGATGTCCCCAGCAGGATTATGTGCTAGTTGCCAACAGGCATAAGTGTGCTATAGAACAAAACACCCTTTATTGGCTTCCTTCTCTGCTCTTACTTCTCCACTCCCCTATGGTCATTACTTGAAATCATTTTCTAAATAAACGATCTGTGTGTGAATCCTTACATCAAAACAAACCAAGACTGGAAAGATGATAGTGTTCACAGTTAAGTTCAGCACAGATTTCTTAAGCACTTTGTATGTGCCTACACTACACTACACTACACTACACTACACTACACTACACTACACTACACTCTGTGGATTCAGAGATGTAGCAGAGGCACACCCTGACTATATGGAGTTTACAGTCTGGATGGAAATATGAAGTACACTAAAAATAAGCTTTTTTAGTTTCAACTAGATCATAAGGTCCTTCAGGAGTGAGATCATGTTTGATATAACATTATAGTTCCCTCAATAATTAGTATAATCAGGTGTACAGCATAGGGGAGGTGCTCACCTATTTACTGAACAAAAAAGCGTGATAATGACAATACAATGTATTTTAAAGGCTCTATAAGTCTTCAAGTGCTTTACAAAAATTATCTCATTTGATCCTCACTGAAACCCTACTAGATAAGAATCATTTGCCCACTGAACAGAATAAGAAATTGAGGCTCAGAAAAGTTTTATCATTAGCTGTTAGGCCACTGAGCTGGGGTCTGACATAATGCTTAGTGATTCCACAATTACTGACCTCATATAGCTATGTCACCCTGGACCTTTCTCCCTTATATCCATGCATGCAGGTTGTAATTAGGGAGAAATCCAAGAAGAGAAATCTGTCTTCATGTCATCAGGAGCTGGGCCAATCATGCAACCAAAACATGGCTATTAATTTTCTTCAAACATTCCCCATCCTCTAACAATCAGAATATGTGCTTCATTGGTTATAATCCTTACTTTACCAGGGAAGATGCAGCTACAAGGAAAGTAGACTTTCATTCCTCCATATGATTATAGAAAATAAGAACCCAAGAAAGACACTGGGTTGAGTATCTGATCCCATCATCTCAATTTAGGGATAATAGAGGTCTCAGCGAGGTCATGTGAATGCCCAAGATCACAACTGCTCTCCTCTAATAGGCCAAGGCAGGCAACTCCTTCAGGTGAGAAAGGCAAATGCCAGCATTTTGGCTCCTCATAGCCACAAAGAAGGCAAGGAGATGGAGAATTTAGCCTCACACATCACCTCGGGCAATGCTTCTCAAACTACCTACAGGGGACGGGCAACAGTTTCTGTTTAATCCCCAATCTACTGCTGACCAATACCTCTGTAAAAGACAGGAAGTATGAATTACTAGATGTTGCTCTAAATATTTCTAAACATTTACTTTTGATTTCTGTACGCATCTTGTCATGGCCCAGTAACAGTTTGTGGTTTGGCATTGGCCCTCCGACTACATACACTTTGAATAGCATAATACAGAGGGCAAGGAAAGCAGAGGGGGTACACAAAAGATGGTATGTGTACTGGGTACTGGCTCAGTTTTTCAAGATGTGGTTTGGTTTCCCTCCCTTGTTCTTCCAATACAATCCTTCCATCAGCAATGCTTCCATGTGTCACCTATGACCTCCCACCTTACATGGGACCTTACACTGTATCTTTCATGCCCAGAACTCATTCCTCAAAGTTCCTCACATGTGGATCTGCCCTCACCATCCCTCAACAAAACTGGTCCTGGTGCACATCTAAGCTAGGCTCTATTCTCTGCTAGAAAGAAGGCAATCCTGGGGGCAGTGTCCAAAGTAGGGTACTTATATCCTGTGGGGTATGCAGAATGATCCACTGTGGAATACAGCAAGCAAATATAGTTACTGTTTCTACTAGCTTTTTCTGCAATCCTTTTAAAATGTCTACTTTAAGGTAATATTTATAATGTACTTATTATATCAGCATAGTCCATAAAATAAACAAACAAAAATGTCACCTACATCAGGGGAGACAGCTCTTTTTTTCCCCAGACCACAATGCCCAATGGGAAAAAAAAGTTGTTTTTTTTTTTTTTTAACTTTAATGTATCCAAGATTCACTGGAATACTTAAAAAAAAAAAAAAAAAAAAAACAGATTCCAAATTCCCTGTAGATTCTGGTTCACTGGGTCTTCGGTAGGATCTGGAATATGGATTTTTAAGAATCATCATCCCCCAACCCAACTATAATATTTATGTCACTGTCCCAGGATCACCATGAAAACCTCTCTGCACATAAAAAAGTAGGACACTTTGTTAGAAGAAATTGATACAATTTTTGTGAGATTTTAGTTGATGACAATTTATGAGTAAGAACAGAGTGCTGATAATTTTTTTTTAACAGTGACATTTTAAAGTAATTAATTCCTACACTTGAAAACAAGGTCACTGTCTCTAAAACTTGATGTTTGTTAAGATTCCAAAAGTAGAAATTAAGAGAGAGAAAGTCCTTTATTCTGGAAAATGCAAACATCAAAGGGAACATTCTGTTCTTTTTGGATGAATCCAAATGAATGTCATACTGACTTGCAGAAAAACTATTAAAACATGATACAACTAAAGAATCCAAAGCATGTTTTGACAGATGTGGGGCTCAGTTGACAGCAAACCAGGCCATTCTTGACACACTCAGGATTTGGAGAAGGGGTTTATTTTCCAAAATGAGCTATGTATTTGGAAGACTCAACTTTGGCAATGAAAACTAGAAGAAAGCCAACTAATGGGATTGGCATGACATCCTGAATGTTTGGTAGATGAGAATTCCTGCAAGAGGAAGGTCAAGCAAGGGACAGTAGATGTGGTGGTCATTAAAGGGTATTCCTGGAGCACTTGGGTGGCTCAGTCAGTTAAGCATTCCAGTCTTGATTTCAGCTCAGGTCATAACCTCAAGGTTGGTGGGATTGAGCCTCCAGTCAGGCTCTGTGCTGGCAGTGTAGAGCCTGCTTAGGATTCTAACTCTCTCTCTGCCCCTGCCCTGCTTGTACTCTGTCTCTCAAAATAAATATGCATTAAAAATAAAAAAAAGTAAGGGTGCTCCTACAATAGAGAGAAGGCCTTCAATCAATGGGCCAAGGTTAGAAAAACACTCATGGACTCTTAATTGAACTGGTGGGGACAAGGCAGCTTCTGCATACTCTGTTCATGAGATACAGGGGAGATTATCAAAGCAAGGACTATAGGAAAGCAAAGAAAGTCTACAGATGGAAACAATATTACAAATAAGAGAGCATCTCAGTTGCTTAGTTTGGAAAATCCAATTAGATATCCCATCCCATGATGGCCTAGATTTCTCTGTGGGAGTTAACTTCATTGCTTTATCAAACATGTACTTGCCACTCACAGGGCCATATGCCACACTCCAGGAAAATGCCAGAAAATCTCTGCCTCAGCCTTCTTGCAGCATCCATTTTAGTGCGGGGGAGAGATTTAATCAATAGCCATATGATTTAATCAATAGGCAAATGCAAAGCTTCAAGTATATATAAAGTACTCCTGGAGGAGAGTGGGATGGAGAAGATTCCAGTCTGGCAATTGATGGCTAAGCTGAGATCTAAATGTGAATAGGAGAGACAACTGGGTGGCTCAGTCAGTTAAGCAACAGACTCTTGATATCAGCTCAGGTCATGATCTCAAGGTTTGTGAGATCAAACCCAGCATTGGGCTCTGCACTGACAGCACAGAGCCTGCTTGGGATTCTGTCTCTCCCTGTCTCTCTCTCTCTGCCCCTCCCCCAACTTGTTCTCTTGTTCTCTCTCAAAATATATAAACTTCAAAAAAATAAAGGTGAATAGAAGTAAGCTGGGTGAAGATCAGAGGAAAGAGCATTCCAGGCAAAGGGAACAGCAGATTCAAAGGCTCAACATTAGGATGGAAGCTTGCATGACTGTAAAATGGGGTATAAGAAGCCCAGTGAGAAAAGTGGTTGAAGAAATTAGTTTCTGAACTTTATTCAAAGTGAAATGGGAAGACCTGGAAACATTTTAGGCAAAGGAAATAACAAGAGGGAATTCTAGATTTCAAAGTATCCCTCAGGATTTAGTGTGAGAATAGCTTAAAGAGAGGCACAGATGGATGAGAGTAATCAGATGGTTATGAGAGCAGCCCTGCTGAAGAATAATGGTGGTTTGGACTAAGGAAGTCACAAAGAACATAAAACTCTAAGACAGAATTGAAAGATAAACAGAACTTGTCACATGAAAGCAGGGATAGCAGAACAGAAATTCACCCACATTAAATGTTTTTCTCAATAACTCATTATTTTAGTTAAAACATTTTCTTTTTTAAAATACTTTAGACATATATATTTATTTACTGCATATAATAAATGGATGGATTGATGGATGGATGGAAGGAAGGATGGAAGGGTGAATGGATGAATAGATGGAAAGAAGGAACAGATTCAGATATCAAGATGGGACAGATCCTATACTTGGTTCAAGTGAAGTGCTGCTGGTTGCATTAACCAAAAATGTCAAGGTAACCAAAAAAATGCCCTGTCAGGAAAAAAAAGATTTTAACTTTTTTTCTGAAAGAAATGAAAATCTTAATTAAAAAATTATCAGAAGCCTGGTAATTCCAAACTGCACTAAAAATTTTATGCATTTACTGGCATTTTTTGGGCATGACACAGAGCCAAGAGGTCAAAATCCAAAAATTAATATGGATCTCACATTAAAAAGGGAGGAGATGATGTATAACATATAAATAGTCTCCATAATAGAAATCTATTCAGGTTTAATGCGGTCATTTCTATTTGTCCTGGATTTTCCATTAGGACTGTCTCTTTCATTAAGTCAATGACAAGGCATCCTTACCTTGCCTTGGTGATTTCTCTCCAGCTGATTGTCCTACTAGGTACCCTGGTAGAGCTTGAGTCCCTCAAGCAATGATGATCATGTTAGACTTCCAGGGCATACAACCCTGAAGCAAACTCCCTTCATTAACTCTTCACCTCGAGAAGACATAAAAGTAAATGACTGATTAATTATTTATTGGTCTAATCTACAACTTGAAAATTTATCAGAAGATAACTCAGTCTGTAAATGGTAAATGAATTTTGAAAAGTTAAGGCTCCCTTTCTTATTCATTCCTTCAACAAATGGTTATATGACATGGACATTATACCACGACAAGGGTGATATGGCAGTAAACACATGAAGAAAAAATGAAACAAGATATTTGAATCATTACAAATTGAGGAATTCAGCCATTGATATAAATAGTAAAGAAAGACCTCAAGGATAAACCTATGACACTTTTCTTAAAGGGCAAATCTGGCAATTTATGATGTGGTAGAATTAATCAAGCTTCCATATCACAGCAAGGACACCATGTTTAAGTCAAAATAAAAGTTATAATGACACACAGAAAATAAGACGGTAAACTGATCAACATCTCTTATGTCATTCATTTGTTCATTATTCACTGAAACCTTGTTAATCATACGTGCTTGATGTTGACAATTGTATGATGCACTAGGATAGGTTTTGAACAGACTAGTCATTGTGGGGAGGAAGAAAAGCAAACATTAAATAAAGTGTCTTACAAATAACCATCTAACTTCAATGGTGTTAAGTTCCACGAGGGAAGGTACAATGTGATCGAAAGGGACGGCAGCAGGATGGAAAGGGCAGGCATAGAAGAGGACGAGTAGGAACAAAGAGGTGGAAAATAACAGAAGGCAAAGCACATACAGAGACCCTGAGGAGAGAATTTGGAAAAGGAGAAGGTCCAGCATGTGAAATACAGTCAAGATGAAGACAGTCATAAGATGAAGCTACAGAAAAAGTTAGGCTTGAGAGTATAAGCTTTGCAGAAGAGGCTAGAGATTTTGAATTTTTATCAGAAGAGCAATAGAAAGCTAATAGTTTAAGTAATTTCATAACACTACTTAGATATTTCTAGTTGGTGTCCAGTAAAAGTTCAAAAAAAAAAAAAGAAAAAAGGAAACACTGTAAACATTCTAATTTAAGTAAATTAAAACTATACTACTAGAGCAATTACATTTTATAATTTGCTTATGGGAATCAGAAAAAAAATAAGATGCTATTGGTCATTTTCTTTTTATCATCCTGCTCTATTGCCTTCTACAAATGCAATGCTGTAGGTCAAAAAGAAAGTCTGAAAAGCCCAAAAAGCAAAAACACAAGAAATAACAAGAGTTGGTGAGGATGTGGAGAAAAATGAAACCTCATGCACCATTGGTGGAAATGAAAACTGGTGCAGCCACTGTAGAAAAGAACATGGAGGTTCCCTAAAAAATTAAGAATAGAATTACCATATGATCTTATAGTTCCACTTAAGGTATTTACCTTAAGACTACAAAAATGCTAATTTGAAAAGATACATGCAGCATAAATGCAAAAGGTTATTGCAGCATTATTTACAATAGCCAAATTATGGAAGCATCCCAAGCACGTAGCAGTAGATGAATAGATTTAAGAAGATGTGGTAGACATATACAATGAAATATTACTCAGCCATAAAAAGGGATAAAATCTTGACATCTGCAACAACATGGATAGGTCTAGAGAGTATAATGCTAAGCATAATAAGTCAGGCAGAGAAAGACAAATACTATATTATTTCACTCACATTGGAATTTAAGAAACAAGAAAAAGAGAGATAAAAAACCATACTCTTAACTAGAGAGAACAAACTGACAGGAGCAGCACATGGGGGGATAGGTGAAATAGCTGAAGGTGATCAAGAGTATAGTTATCATGATGGGCACTGAGTAATGTATATAATTTGTGGATCACTATATTGTACCCCTGAAATTAGTATAACATTGTATGTTAATATACTGCAATTAAAAAGTTTTTTTCAAATCTGAATAGCCCTGTTTGTAGCAAAGACTTCAAGTTCATCTAATTTATGTTTGTGCCTTTCAAAGACCATGACAAGAGTATTCCTGAAAATAAAATAGCTTGATAAAGGACAGCTATGTCTTTCTTCAGGCTTAAAAATAAGTTGAGGAGTGTTTTACTTCAAATTTCCCATACACAATGAGAAAAGAATTCTACTGATATGCCATTTTCATCCTAATAATTGGGTTTTTCTAGTGAAGCAAAGATTTTGGAAGAGTAAACACTGTGATCCATCAGAAAATTTGTACTTACTGCTCATAGAAAACATTTAAACATTTTAACTTGGCCAAGAAAAGAAATAATTTTACTTTTCATTAAACTTGTTTGTGGGGAAATACAAAATTCTCAGCTTCAAAACTGCTTTTCATTTCCCCCAGTAAACCTTACCCTTGCCAAATTGTTTTACAATAATTGCAGCTTTTTGAATGGTTTTTCAACAGCTCTCAAAGATTCATCTTCCTATGAGCATTCCTATTACAGTAGTTGGAAAACAACATTAGTTTGGATGGGTCTGAACACAAATAAGCCTGTGGTATAGAAATAGCGTTAATTTTCTTTAATCCCCAGAAGGCAGACAACCATTTTCATGAAACTCCCACATGCACAATTTTCCAAGTCTGTGGGATTAAGATCATTATCCTATTAAAAAAAACACATCCTCCCTGTCCACTGCTATATAATTAAAGAGCAAATGCTTCCAGCCAATCTATCCCCATGTAACACTTAGCTCAAGCTGTTGGTATCTCGCCCACATCCTGCTGGCACTTTCTCTTCCCCAACTTGTGGACAGCTTCTAAATGCATGTGGTCATAACTGTAAGCCTGAGGGCTTTCCTTGGCTGTAGAAAGATGCTCAACCTTTACAGGGAGGAGAAAGAAAATCTGGGAAGCTTATGACCCCAGGAAAGGCCTTCAACCAATGGCACACAGGAGTTGATGGTATCCTTGCCCTTCACGTGGAACAACTTTGAGACACAATCCACACAATGCCCCAGGGGACCCACAGCAATCCCCTGCTTATCAATTGACCTCGAAGTGACTTCCTTCTGATCCCTGAGTCACTTCACATTTCCATTACCATTATGGTGCTTCCTGGTTTACCTCACAATTAAACCACTTGGTTTCCTATCATAGTTTCCAATCTTAGATTGTGTGAATTGGCCTGAGGTAAATACATTGTCTCAATATGTTCCAAGGTATCATTTTTATTCCCAAACTATCTTTAGTATTTATGAAAAAAATAATGACCTCTAAATTTGCACAGGTAATGTCCTCAAATATAGTAAATGGCAAAATACTTTTTGGATGCCAACAATAAATGTCAGGTCCTGGGAATAAAACTGCGAACAAGGTACTCTTCATGAAGAATATATCCTCCAGCCCATGATAATGAATCTTAGATTTCTCTTCTGAGGGGAAAGGTCCTGCATTTTGCCTTCTAAAATTCCACATTAAGGTCTCACATCCTTTCATGAAAGACTCTAAACCAGTGGTAACTACCCTTATTTGGTATTATAAACTCTGATAAAAATCTAATGATAGTCTTTCAGAAAAGTCCATATATACAGGTGCACATATATAATACATAAAATTCCAGAGATCTCTCAGTCTTCTAAAACCTTTTACATGAATCCATTTAGAGATCTGTGGACCCAGATAAAAACTTGTGCTCTATACCATGGCTGTTCAATGGAAATACATTCCAAGACAGATATAATCTTAAATTTCTGGGAGTCACATTTTAAACTGATTTAAGCTTAATATTCTATTTTATTTAACCCAGTATGTCTAAACTCTTATGATTTTAAATGTAATGTAATTAATATAATGGAATCAATATAAATGGAATCAATATAAATTATTAATAAGCTATTTCACATTATTTTTTTAATTCAAAGTCTTCAAATTCTGGTATGTATTTGACACAGCACATTTCAATTCAGACAAGCCACATTCAAACTGCTCAGTAACCACACAGACCTAGAGGCTACCATATTGGGCAGTGCAGCTCTAAAGTAAGAAGTCATGGAAGTTTGTTTTCCTGACCTTCCTCATTTCCCTTTATAAGGCCCTTCTGCCCTTAGGGCATCATCTCAGTATGGAATACTTTGCATCTCCTCACCCTGTATCAAGTCAAAAATTATCTTCTTGTCTTTCCCTTTCCTGCTACAAAATGCTTCTAGGTAAGTCTCCTGTTGCAAAGATTTAAAAACACATTCATGCTAGTGTTAAGAGTTGACAAATTTTAGGATAGGAAATGCAAATTATCTTCCATTGAAATTCCAACTCTGACGATATTCTTCTCATTTCCAGAGTTGAAAAAGGTTCTGAGGCTGCATTGAGACTCAGTGGAAAGGGATGTTATGATCAACAGCCAATGTTGTCCATTGGTACACAGGTGGGTGGAGTGCATATAAGCTATGTATTGCCTGATAAAACGTATTTATAACTTAGCAGATATTTCTTAAATTACTTTTAAAAAGTACTCTTCAGTGGAAAATTTCAGGCATGTGCAGCTAACCATCACTGAATTGTGCTTTAATTTCTAAGGTCGATGTTTTAAGAGATTTGTAGGATATACAACATGTTAAAATATATTAATATGAATGTAAATATAGATATAGATACAGATATAGCATCTTCAGAAGGAGGATAAGCCAATTTATGACACAAATAAGAATTTGGGGAGGAAAAACAGAAGCTAAAAAAAGCTCTGTGGACATGTTTTTATGCTAGCAAGAATCAGCAATACCATTGGGAACTATTCTCTGACCACGTTTTTTGGGCTGTTATGATATGGACCTCATCCATCCATCCATTCTTTGATTTTCATGACAACTTTGTAAAGTAGACTGGAAAGGAGAAATTGTCCAGTGGCCAGATGAAGACCCTGTGGAATGAGGAAGTAATTAGTACTCCCAATTGTAAGAGTATTCACGACCACTGGGGGCATTCTTTTCACTAGCTTCTGCTAACACTTCTATCACAGTCTCTTCTCGTAGAATGGCAGATACTGCCCACTTATGGGAAGCTATCCTGTCTACTTTGGTTTATAAGTGTCTGGAGTTAGAAACCCTCTAAGTGGCCTTTTGTTCTCAAGACCAGAATGAGGTACTTAACCGGTTCCATAGTAATTAAATCCTACTCATAATTTCCCCTTCATGAGCCAAGGGGATACATTCAGGCACCCTCCTCCCCTGCCCTGCACAGACTATCAACAAATTTTCTCTTTTACTGTATTTCCAGCCCTTTCCTAAGGTTGTACCAATGAGAAATGGGTGGAAAGAAAGGCTTTGAGCTTAAAGGACTAGAAATATTTACTTCCTGCAGAGCCAGCTATATGTCATTCAACATAACAGAGCAGCAAGTAGAACCCAGATGTCAGCTTGGTTCACCCAATCCTCCACAACTGAAATAAAATTAAAGTTCCATCTAATGAGTGATAGATGGAAATTCATAATGCTCTGGAAATTTAGGAGGTGGTGTGTACATTTCTTCTAATCACCTCTGGTGGCAAATTCCTGATTCTAAGGAATTAGTTTATAGGCCTCTTTAATGCAGTGATTTTGCTCCGAGACTCTCCATAATGGATGTTGATAGGGGAGCATAAGGCAAGCTGACAGGCCACAAACACCCACCCTCACCCCCAGGTGGGATATGTGTGATATTCCTTGGGCACTCCTGGCTGCCAAAGAACAAAGAAAAGGGGAAAAACAAAGGGTTAACTGATAGAGATCATAGTCCTAAAGGACCCAAATCTCGATCTATTTACAGATATCTTAGTAGATTACAAGAAATATATTATTGAGATTACTCAATAGCCCAATCTCCAGAAACCTGTAGACTCAGTTTCCTGGAGCCCCAACACCACCCCTCCATAGTGATGTGGGTAACAAAGGCAGAAGGAAATGGCAGATAGAACTAAATTTCCTTATAACCTGCAGCCCAATGACAAATACTTGAGGCTGGCAGAGTAAAACATTTCTCCAGTACCTCCCTCCTGTCTTAATGCTAACACTTTGCTAGAGGGAAAACAACCTTAGGATGACAGTAGCTAGGCCTCCACCATCCTAGGAGTCTTCTTTAGCATACGAAAATATCACTGGAAACTTCCCCTAGACTTTACTTCCCCCAACTCTGATAGTATATAACCAGTCTCTCCTCACGGGCCCAGGTCCTGTCCCGTGCTTTAATAAAATCACCTTTTTGCACCAAAGACGTCTTTAAGAATTCTTTCCTGGCTGTCAGCTCAGGACCCCATGAACCCCACTATCACCCAAAAAAACTTCATCAGATATCACCCCCTATTTTCTTTACTCCCCCAAATCCACTAGCACTGGACTATGTACATAGCTTATAAAGGGATGGGTGGTAAGGCAGCAGGAGGGAAAAAAACATAGGTTTGCATTACAGCAAATACCTTAGAAATGCATGCATGATATCCCTGTTTGGTAGAAAATGGTACAAAACTCCAGCAGCAATTTTGTTTGATCCTCTGTGTTGCTTGGTCCCATCTCTCCTTTCTGCATCTTCCTAATTTCTTCTCCCTTGCTCTATGCACCATTGTTTAAATATCCATAAGTTTATTATGCAAGACAGTTGAACTACTTCTTTGTTTCAAGATCTCTTTACAGACTATGAGCTAGTCCTTCCACAACCAGATGAAACATCTGATCAGTCTATCCTATATCTCTTTGTAAACAGGTAAAGTTCCTTCCTGGTCTCAACTGTTTAAATAACAGGAAAATGTATTTATTTTCACCTTGTCTTTGAATAGGTTCCCAAAAGTAGATCTTGGGATAAAGATTTACGTGCAAGTAATTTTGTAATAAATAATTTCCAGGGAAAATAAAGAGTTTCCAGGGGAGCCTAGTAAGCATGACCAGAAGGGGAAGAAGCCAAACCAAAGTGAGATCTCATGCAAAATCTTTCAAAGGCAATGTTCATCCTGATTCCATAGGGAACTTTGAATTGTGAACTGTGCCTAAGAGTTGTCCATGTCAGGGGGCACCTGTGAGTCATTTGCTAAGGGCCACCCAGGCAGCTCCCAGGCATATGAGGGCAGACTGGCTCAGGAGTCTCAGGGAAGCCTTCCAAAGATAAGCTGTGGGTGCTCATTGTCAGAATCAAAATCATACAGGAAAGAGCACACAAAAATGTTAAACAGGAATTCAATGGTATCTAAGCAGAATACCACCAATGCACATGACACCCAGCTTCATAAGAAATTTTTAAGCAGTTGGAATTTTCTTCCCATCTCATGCCTCCATGTTTTCAATACACTGCCATCCACAGACCTACGTGCCACAGTACCCCTCTTTCCACTTCCTCTTCCAGAAAAATTTACCAATCCAATGTCACATAACCTCACGATCTTGATGTGTCCTAAGCAGTGGGTAGCTAATTTGATCTTCAAGTCCATGTACCTGAATATTAACATGCGATATACCCCAGGTAACATTCATACTTTGATTAATGCCTATCTTAGAAACTGTAGTCTAAGGAAATGATTCACTAAAATAGCATCAAATCATATACAATGTAGTACAAAAGGTAAGAAATAGTTTTGAGTACATAGACTTTTCTAAAGGTTTCTTTGAAATAAGTGAATCCTTTCCACCAAGAACTAGTCCTTAGTACAGTTAAAAAAAAAAAAAAAAAAAAAGAGAAATAGCCATTTAGGATGGTTTACTACATGCCAAGCACAATGCTAAGATAATTGTCTGTCACTGAATCCTCTCCTTATCACGTAAGTATTGCTATCCTAATTTATGGAGAGTGAGTGAAACTGTGGCTTAGAAAGATGAAAGAGCTTGCCAAAGAGTAAGTGCTAAAAAGCAGCAGACTTAGCATTTGAACCCCAATGCGTATAAAAACAAAGACTTCCTTCTTCACAATGCTGTCTTGCCCTCAACAGATATGTTTTTCTCAAAACCACAGAACAAATCAATAACCAGATATTAGGAGTAATGGAAGAAGTGAAATCTGGCACTGTAAGTTGTTTATGGAAACCCTAATGGAAAACTCAAATTTGAGCTTTTTAATTAAATATAAATGTGCATCTGTGTTGTTTAGTGCTCTTTTACTTGCTTGCTCTCCTCTCTCTCTCACACCCCTCTACTCTTTACTTCCATCCCATGGGAATACAAGATCAATTCAGAAGACATAGGTTCAAAATAACCTTAAGAACACTTTGTAAGCTGCTAGTTCTCTATGCTAAGAGAAACTAAAGAAAATGAGAAAATAACCAACTTCTCCTAATTTTTTTAAAGTCTGAATCAAAGAAAAATTTACTGTATCTCTGAAGCTTACAGAGAACTGTGAGCCACTTGCCTGTTTTAAGTATCTTTCCACTATATAAATTCTCAGAACACAGGGTTTCTCAAAAAAAAAAAAAAAAAAAAGTCCATAAAATATTACAAAGCACAGAAGAATTGAAATGTAATGTTTGTTGCTGCTGGACAATTGACAGCTGCAAAATGATATGTAGAAAATGAAAAATGATTTCCAGAGCCTTCTAAAATGATACTGAAATGATAAATGCTTAATAAAAATCACATCAATGTTAAAGAAAGTGACTACTGCTAGTTGACCTTTTACCTCAAACTGCACTATTTTTAATAATGTTTAAAACATTTCAATGGGAGCACTACAATATATTTTATTTTATGGCCTTTAATACTTTTCATGAGAACCTTTCATGTTGATGAATGGCAAAAGAAGAAAATACAGAAACTGATTCTAGTATTGTAATGACACCTCCATGTACATGAACGATGAGACACCATCAGTATTATGCAGTTGCAGGCTGCTATTTCCCTCCATTAGAATTTTAGGGAGGGGGGCACCTGGGTGGCTCAGTCGGTTAAGCATCCGACTTTGGCTCAGGTCATGATCTCACGGTTCGTGGGTTCGAGCCCCTCATCAGGCTCTGTGCTGACAGCTTGGAGCCTGGAGCCTGCTTCTGATTCTGTGTCTCCCTCTCCCTCTCTGCCCCTCCCCTGCTCATGCTCTGTCTCTCTCTGTCTCTCAAAAATAAATAAATGTGAAAGAAAGAAAGAAAGAAAGAAAGAAAGAAAGAAAGAAAGAAAGAAAGAAAGAAAGAAAGAAAGAAAGAAAGAAAGAAAGAAAGAAAGAAAGAATTAATTTTAGGGGGATTAAGAAACAAAAAGTAAATGTGAAAATACACTTCATGGTTTGTAAGACCTAGAAATAGCTGTTCAAACTCTACTTCTTCTACATGAGCAAAACCTTCTGATTGTTTAAAGCTAATTGGGACCTCTCTATGTAATATTTATTTTCTCATAGGAAAATATAACCTGATGTCCAAAACAGTAAGGGAGATATAAATGGTCATGTTCCTTAAACTTAGATGTAACTTGAAAACTATGAAAGTCTGAAAGAATGTGTGTATTAGGGGATAAGGAACAGGGAAGAAGGAGGGTAGATTTAGATCTTTCTGTATTTTAACAAGCATAAGCTGGGGTTTTCCCAACAACTATATCCACCTGTGTTCCAGGTACTCTGAGTGCATAAAAAATCACTCTCAAATGGCACCATGTTATAAAGCAACCATTTATGACGTTCATGAGTTCTGAAGATGAGGAATTCTGATAGAAAATGATAAGAAAATGGCTTTTTCTGCTGCATCTGCCTCAAGTGGAAGACTTTACATCTGAGAGGTAGCAGTCAGCAAACTTTTCTGCAAAGAGGTAGACAGTGTTTTCGGTTTTGTGGGCCATAAATATGCTCTCTGTCATGAGTACTCTATTCTGCTGCTTTAGAGTAGAAGCAGCAATTAATAATGCATAAATGAAAGCATGGGATTGTATCCCAATAAAACTTTATTTATAAAAACAAAGAGCTGGCCGGATTTGGCTCCCTGAGACCCCTGAAGGCTCACTGACTTGCGTGTCAGGAGACTGATGACAGCTGTCGACTAGAGGACTCAGTTCTTCTACATGTGAATCACTTCACGTAGTTTTGCTCTATCTGGGATAATTCAGGCTTCCTCTCAGCATGGAGGCTGGGATCCAAGGATGTGAATATTGAGAGAAAATGAAGGAGAGAGAGTGGACCACATGGAAGCCATATAACAGGTATCATGAGGCATGACCTTCACTGCATTCTATTCCTTGACTCAGTCACAAAATCCCACAGACTTTAAAGGAGAGGGGAGGGACGCTTGGGTTGCTCAGTTGGTTAAGTGCCTGATTCTTGGTTTCAGCTCAGGTCATGATTTCATGGTTCACAGGTTCAAGCCCCACATCGGGCTCTGCCCTGATGGTGCAGAGCCTGCTTTCAATTCTCTCCCTCTCTGCCTCTTTCTCAAATAAACAAACAAACTTTAAAAAATAAATAGAAGAAAGGGGAAATAAGAGACCCTCCTCTTGATGGAGAGTGCCAAGTTTTGAGAAGGATATGTGAGACTGGAAATATTGCTCTGGCCATTTTGGGGAAACACAATCTTTCACTATCTCATTCAACATACCAATAAACCTCTATACCTGCTAAGTCCTACATTGGACAACTGGTAAAGAAAACTTAGTATCTGCCTTGATAAAAGACCACAAAAGGGTGAAAATACAGTTTTTCAAATACATGTGCAAAGATAACATAATGTATGGAATTATTTGGTTCTTACAGATATGAACTAAAAAACAAAACATTAGGGAACTACCAAAAATTCTGTTAACATAGCCTTACATTGCAACCTTTACACTGGGTCTGAGAGAGAGTTCAGCAAACTACAGCCCGTAGGCCATATCTAGCCCAATGACCACTTCATCAATAAAGATTTACTGGCATACAGAAATTATCCTTCATTTAAGCGTTGCCTATGGCTGCTTTTGCACTACAACAGCAAGGTTAAGTAGATACAACAGAGACTGGCTTGCAAAGTTGAGAATATTATCTGGCCTATTATAAGAAAAGCTTCCAACCACTGATCCAGAAGTTTGCCAGGAGACAGAAGGGAAGGGAAAGAGGCAGAAACGTGTTCAAAGGTGTAAAGTCCTGCAAAAGCCTGGGGTCACTCACATGACACTGAGTTTGTTAAGTATGTCAACCAAGAACCATTCAAGGTTTTACTTCTTCAGGACAATATTCCGACATTTTACTTATGCCTGGGTGACGAACGTTTATAACCTTGTGGTACACCTTACTTCTCTGTGTGCATAAGGATTCAGAGATTCACAAAAATTCTGGGGGAAAAAATGCTTAATTATATCAATCAGAGATACGGAAAGCAACACAAAACCCAGTAGCACATCTGCTACCTAACTGCCATCTTAGACATACAATTTCTGAAAGGTTCAGAGATTCTGCTGATCTTGCTTCAGGACCAAATCACATTTCCCCTACCCATTCCCCTTGTTTTTTTGATACTTTTCTCTCCCACCCCCACCTTCCTTCCCCTCAAATAGTATGAGTTGTAGAATCAGAATACACTGGTTTCAACTGTAGCTCTGCTATGAACTGTAGTATAATATTGGTCAACTTGCTAAATTTCTCTATGCCTCATTTTATTTTCCTCCTATGAGAAAAATAATAGCATGTTCTTTAGGTATTAAGCATTCAAGTTGCAGTGCCTGGCTTTACACAAGCATGAAATAAATATAGCTTTCCCTTCCCTGCACTGTATCACTTTGTCCTTATCAACTGCACAAAGTCTAGCAGAAAAGGGATTTTTTTTTTCTTTCAAATCAAAAGTTACCTAGGCAATCAGGTTATTAACTCAATGAATTTTTCTTATCCATTTACTAAAAGACGAATTACCTCTCTCCTTAGCCTTGCCAGTTTACAGCCTGCACTTACCACTCTGGTTATTCATGCCAGTAATAGTTCTGTGCTCTGAAAACAATGAGAATGATTTAGCATGAACTACAGCACCTGCCTTCTCTTGGACCCTGCCTTACACCATGCCCACCTTGAGTGCTTCACTCCAGTGCCCGGGCCTTCCCTCAGTCCCTTCAAATCACACTCTGCCCTCTACTCAGCAAATTTTGCTCCTCAGTATTCACCCACTTGACCCCCAAACATACCCTTCACGACCCAATGCAAATAACGCTCCCTCAAAGATGTTTTCCTTGACCTCCTCCTACACTGAACTAAAAAATGGCCCCTCTTGTCTTTCCTCATAGAACCCACAATTTTGCTTTGTTACACTTAACAATCGACAAACTTCAGCCTGCAGCCAAATGTGACCTAAAGCCTCCTTTTATACAGTACATGAGCTAAGACTGGTTACATTATGAGTGGTTATGTAAGTATCTATGTAACATCCTTGATTTGCCTCTTGACTTACAAAATCTGGTCCTTTGTACAAAGAGTTGGTTGATCTTGTACTATACCATACCTCTCTTTTAAAATGTTCTATGTATCAGGCATCTGGCACAGAGCCTGTCACAGAAGAAAAATAGATTAGACATATGAGTAAATAACTAGTAAACTAATTAAAAAGATTTTTAAGCTCTCATTTTGAGCACACTCTGCATGAAGGGCATTATTTGTTGAAGTGATCATGGGAACAGAGAATAGTTTAAACTAAAGCATCACTTGTTGATACCATCTCTGAAGGAACCTACCTTGCTGATTATGAAAGATAAATCTGTAAATGTTGAGGAAAATTAGCTCTATGCCTTTGCTCATCTGGGTTTTAAATGTCTGCTTCCTGCTGAAATGTCTTGTCCCTCCCTCTACCGAAGTTTCACTCATTCTTCAAGGCTAACCTCAGCCCCCAACCTTCCCAAAGCCTTCTAATCTAGATTTAGATGACTGAGATCATAGTCTGTTCCTATCTTTTAAGACCATGGTTCTAAAAGTGGTTTTTCAGAACCACCACCATCATCATCTGGGATATGGGGGTGCTCCCAGCTCAGCATGACTGAATTAGAAACTCTGGGGGACAAGCGTGCAGGACAGCAATCTGTGACATAACAGTCTCTCCAGGTGACTCTGCTTTTAGGCAATAACTCTCAATCCCAATTACCTATTATAAAAACCTTAACACTTAAGAAAAAATTTTTTAAGTTTATTTATTTTGAAAGACAGAGAGAGTGAGTAGGGAGGGGCAGAGAGAATCCCAAGCAGGCTCCACATGGCCAGCATGGAGCCCAATGTGGGAATCTAACTCACTAACTGTGAGATCACGACTTGAGCCAAAACTAAGAGTTGGACGCTTAACCGACTGAGCCACCGCAGCACCCTGCACCTCAACACTTTTTAAAAGTATGCCCAACACATGAAAAGATATTCAACGTCACTCCTCATCAGGGAAATACAAATCAAAACCACACTCAGATATCACCTCACTCCAGTCAGAGTGGCCAAAATGAACAAATCAGGGGACTATAGATGCTGGCAAAGATGTGGAGAAACAGGAACCCTTTTGCACTGTTGGTGGGAATGCAAACTGGTGCAGCCGCTCTGGAAAACAGTGTGGAGGCTCCTTAAAAAATTAAAAATAGACCTACCCTATGACCCAGCAATAGCACTGCTAGGAATTGACCCAAGGGATACAGGAGTGCTGATGCATAGGGGCACTTGTACCCCAATGTTTATAGCAGCACTTGCAACAAGAGCCAAAGTATGGAAAGCCTAAATGTCCATCAACGGATGAATGGATAAAAAAATTGTGGTTTATATACACAATGGAATACTACGTGGCAATGAGAAAGAATGAAATATGGCCTTTTGTAGCAACATGAATGGAACTGGAGACTGTTATGCTAAGTGAAATAAGTTGTACAGAGAAAGACAGATACCATATGTTTTCACTCTTATGTGGATCCTGAGAAACTTAACAGAAGACCAGGGTGGGAGGGGAAGGGGAAAAAAAAAAAAAGAGGGAGGGATCGAAACCATAAGAAACTCTTAAAAACTGAGAATAAACTGAGGGTTGATGGGGGGTGGGAGGGAGGGGAAAGTGGGTGATGGGTATTGAGGAGGGCACCTGTTGGGAGGAGCACTGGGTGTTGTATGGAAACCAATTTGACAATAAATTTCATATTAAAAAAATAAAAAATAAATAAAATAAAAGTATGCCCAAGTCCCCCCAAAAGTTTGATTTAAAAGGATTAGGTAGGGACTAATTATGATTATTTTAAAATACATACATGCATGCAAGCATATATATATATATATATATATATATATATATATATATATATATATATATTCTCAAAGGAAGTTGAGAACTATTCTTACATGTTCACAATCCAGATCACTGACTAATCTTTACTAGAATAGTCAATAGTTCAACAGCCTTGCCAAATAATACTTTTTATAGGCATATCAGTAAACGAAATAAACAAAGAAACAAAAATACTGATGAGGACATCATTCCATAGTCAAAAGGAAAGAAAAACTGCTTAAGATATCAACAGCAACAATACCCAAAAGAGACCACTTAGAATAAGTCTTCAATATTACATTATCACCTGAACTTTGCAAGCTAAAATTCACATGATTCAAAATTGTCTAAAACTTTATGCATTCACAACTCACCAGAAATCAGAAAAGAAATATATTCAGCTTAGGTAAACTGTAACTTCAAAAACTTAAAGAACAACAGTATTACATCACTAATACATATCTGCCATTTTTGTGAATACATTTGTCCCATGTGGTATTCCAGTCACTTGTTCCAACTTCTTGAAGTATTGATTTTATAAGCATCTTCTTCATTGAGATGGAAAATTTTGCTTTTGAATATACAGCATTACTTCATAAATCTCTTGGGAGACTAGACAATATAGCTTGCCAGGAAAACCATCATTTTAATAATTTATCATGATGGACATACTGTAAAGAATACCAATCTGGCAGGAGGTTTTTGAACTTGACAGATAGTCCCTATTCCCTAGATGAGATCAAATCAAATAGTATTTTTAAGTCCACCCAAGATTTGAGGGGAGCGGTGAGGAGGGAGAGCAAAGGGAGTATTACTTTTCAAAGAAGTGATAACTGGCAACAGTGCATTAGCTTTGACTTACTGTAAACACCTAATAGAGTTTTCTCGGCCAAGTGGTATATCCACACAATCATCTAAGGAATAATCAACCTTCAGACTAACACTCCTGTTTAAAAATGAACCAGGACAACTCATAGATAAAGTGGTGCACAGCTGGAATGACCTCCTGAGGGGTAACAGAATTGGGGCAATTCCTTCTCCAGCACTTTTGTCATCTGAAGGATACTTCCAATCAAAAGCTCAATCACCTCTGTTCGTGCTGTTCCTTCATCTCTTCCCCTAAAAATACCATTTCTTGCTCCTAGCCCCGATCTCTTCTGATCAGCTGCTCTTTCCCATGAGCCTTTTTTTCATCCAGTCTAGGCCAAGACTTCTCAAGCTGTGTTGATTGGCCAGACTTTTTTGTTTTATTAAATCCATCATAGATTGATACTTTTGTAATATCCAGTAAAAATTAACCACAAGAAAAATTATATTTAAGAAGAGTATATAAAACATACGTTCAATCTTTATAATTGCAGACATAAAACAGACATAAAATCACTCTGTTCAACTGGTATAAAAGTTCCTTCACATTACTTTCAATATCTGTACTTATCTCTGTACTGACTAGTAAAACACAGTTTGTGAACCAGGACCAATTGGTCAACCACATTTGGAGAGGCTATGTTTAGATAATCCAGATCTTTTCTTCTTTTCTTCTCTACAATCAACAGCAAACATCTTGGCAGCTTCTCCCATAGTTATTTGATCTCCTGCATGGGTCTTATAACTCTAACTATAGGGAAACCTCTTAAAAATAAAGACCATGTCAATGAAGTTTTAGTCCAAGGACTCATTATCAGTCTCCTCAGCTTAGCAATCCAAACGAAAGAAAACATTTTCCTCCCAAATGAATTAACCAGACTCAGAAATATGTAAATAAAAGGGAATAATTCAGGGGTACCTGGGTGGCTCAGTGAGGTAAGCGTCTGACTTTGGCTCAGGTCATGATCTTGCAGCTCATGGGTTCAAGCCCTGCATCCAGCTCTGTGTTGACAGCTCAGAGCCTAGAGAATGCTTCAGATTCTGTGTCTCCCTCTTTCTCTGCACCTCCCATGCTTGCAATCTGTCTCTCCCTCTCTCAAAAATAAACAAACATTAAAAAAAAAACTTAAGAAGAAAGGAATAATTCACCTTCTCCTTCAATAAACATCTTCTCTATTATTTTCCAAAGCAAGTTCTGAGAACACAAGCCCCACAAGATGCTGCATCTAGACATAGTACAAATATCCTTACAGAAACAGTCACTTTTCACAAAGTACTAGGTATTAGGTACATGCAAAGATGATGAAACCTTCTCTATGTTCAGGACATAATGATACTTGTGTTAGTCAATGTTCCCATAGAAACAGAACTAGTAAGATGTGTGTATAGAGAGCGACTTATTGTAAAGAATTGATTCAAGTAATTATGGAGGCCGGCAAGTCCAAAATCTGCAGGGTGGGCTGGCAGGTTACAGAATCAGGAAAAGGCCAATGTTGCAATTCGAGTATGAGGGCGGTCTGCCATAGAATTCCCTCTTGCTCAAGGAAGTCAGTCATTTGTTCTGTACAGGCTTTTAACTGCATGAAACCCACACAGATTATGGAGGGCAAGCCGCTTTTTTCCAAACCCTCCAATTTAAATGCTAATTCCATCCAAAAACACCTTCACAGAAACTTTCAAAACAATGTTTAAGCAAACCTCTAAGCACGTGGCCCAGCCAAAATGACAAATAAAAATAACCATCATGACATCCTAACTGGAGCCATAAGTTACATACATAAAACATAATAATGCAAGGGAGAATGAGTTTAGGACTAACGAACAGAACATACTACGGCTTCCTCCCACTGCACTTATGATAAGGACTCAATTTTTAACATGACTTTCAAGGCTTTGCATTCTCTGGGGCCCAGTTAGTTCTCTGACAAGCCATGTCTAGCATTACTCCATCCCTTGCTTTCTAAGCTCCAGCCTCTGCTTTTCTTTCAGAGTCTCAAATCATTTTGTGTCTGCTCTAGTCATGGGGCTTAAATACTGTTCCTCCTTCTGCAACATTGTCCCTTGCCTCACCTCCTTTCCACATCATTTTACCTTTCACCTCCTACTCATTCTACACTCTTAGTTCAAACTTCTCAGGGAATCTTCTCTGACCTTGAACTCAAGACTCCAGTGTGGGTCAGGATACTTTACTTTCTTATTAGACCATGATCCTCCTCTTCATTGTGCTAATACCAATTTGTAATTCCAGATTCATTACTGTGATTAGTTGATGGCTGCCTGTTATGCTGGGTTCTACAAGAACTAGGACTCTTGGATTCTGCCCACCATTGTAGTCACAATATCTACCTCTCCATTCTGTCCCCAGAAAAACAGAAACCCAATAAATATGTGTTGACTGAATAAATAAATGAATAAACATCAGAAACAAAATGCAAAATGTTTCATAGATTTCCATCGCTACTGAAATTGTAAAAAGGGAGGGAGAAGGAGAAAGTAAGTGGAGCTGCTAGAAAAAAAAAATGAAGTTTGCTCAAAAAATTAAAACTAGAACTACCATATGATCAATAAATCTCACTCCTGGTAAAAAGTTGATAGTTGAACAATGCAGGGGTTAGGCTCTGAGAAGATTAGTCTGCCCTGGGGCACAGAAAAAAAAAAAAGTTTAAAAGAGCTACTAGACTTTATTTTTTTATACTTCTTGTTTTTAAATTTTTTTTTCAACGTTTTATTTATTTTTGGGACAGAGAGAGACAGAGCATGAACGGGAGAGGGGCAGAGAGAGAGGGAGACACAGAATCGGAAACAGGCTCCAGGCTCTGAGCCATCAGCCCAGAGCCCGACGCGGGGCTCGAACTCACGGGCCGCGAGATCATGACCTGGCTGAAGTCGGACGCCCAACCGACTGCACCACCCAGGCGCCCCTATACTTCTTGTTTTTAATTTAAATCCGGATTAATTAATATAGTATAATAATGATTTCAGGAATAGAATTTAGTGATTCATCACTTACATATAACACCCAGTGCTCATCCCAACAAGGACCCTCCTTAATGCCCTTCACCCATGTAGCCCATCCCCTCACCCAACTCCCCTACAGCAACCCTCAGTTTGTTCTCTGTATTTAAGAGCAACTAGACTGTAAAGGAACTAGTCCCTTGGTGCTTTCCAAAAGGAGTATGGAGGTTCCTTAAAAGATTAAAAATAGGAAAACTGTATGATCCATTAATTCCACTACTGATATTTACCCAAAGTAAAGGAAAACACCAATTCAAAAACATATCTGCACCCCTATGATCACTTCAGCATTATTTACAAGAGCCAAGACAGGAAAGCACCTAAGTACCATCGAGAGACAAATGGATAAAGAAGCTGTGGTGTCTATGTACAATGGAATGTTACTTGGCCATAAAAAAAGAATGAGATCTCATCATATGTGACAACATGGATGGACCCAGAGTATTATGTGAAGTAAAATGAGTCAGAGAAAGACAAATACCATAGGATTTCACACACAAAACAAAACAAAAAAACAGATTCATAAATACAGAGAATAAACTGGTGGTTGAGAGAGGGGAGCGACATTGGAGGATGGGCAAAGTAGGTACAGGACATGAAGAGATACAAACATCTAGTTATAAAATAAATAAGCCAGAGATGAAAGGTACAGAATAAGGAACAATATCGTAATAATATTGTATGGTGACAGATGGTAACTCCATTTAACACGTATTTAACATAAAGTATAGGACTTTTTAATCACTATGTTGCACACCTTGAAACTAATATAACACCATATATCAACTATATTTCAATAATAAAATATTTAAGTGGCTAAAGTAATAAATTTTATACTATGTAAATTTTGCCACAAAAAATTATTTTTTGACAACAACAAAAAAGAAGGAAAATTCTAAGAGAAAATACATTTACAGTACCTAACTGTATTTATGGGAGAAAAAACATGTATGAGTGGACCCATGCAATTCAGAACCATGTAGTTTAAGGGTCAACTGTATATCCAAAAGGAAATAAAAACAGGGTAGCAGCCTGATTCACAATAACCAAGATACAAAAGCAACCTAAGTGCCTGTCAATGGATGAATGGATAAAGAAGTTATGGTTGATACATACAATGAAAAATCATTGAGACATGAGAAAGAAGAAAATCCTGTCATTTGTAACAATATGGAGGGACCCTGAGGGCACTGTGCCAAGTAAGATAAGTAAGACAGAGAAAGACAAATAATGAATGATATCACATATATGTGGAATCTAAAAGAGACAAACTTGTAAAAACGGACACTAGAATGGTGGTTCCCGGGGGCTGGTGGTGGGCGAACTGGGAGATGTCCGTGAGTACAAGCAGGCAACTATGAGATATAAGCAAGTCCTGGAGATCTAACCCACAGCATAGTGATTACAACACTGTATTATATACTTCAAAGTTGCTAAGAGACTAGATCTTAAATGTTCTCACCACAGAAATGGTAATTATGTGACAAGATAGAGGTGTTAACTAACACTGCCTGTGGTAATCATACTGCAATATATAAATGTATCAAGTCGACGCCTTAACTTTACACACTGTTAGGTGTCAATTACATCTATAAATAAACACACACATGTATACATACATAAATAAATATCGATACTGTAAGCAGGTTGCTTTCTCTCCTATCAGTTATATTCTATCATGAAAGGAAGCCATCTATGAATTGTAAAGATAAACTGTGTTTCTATACTGTAATAGAGTACATCTCCTAGAAAGACTTCCTTCCCATCTCTCATTTCCCAAACCAACATTAGGTCATAAAGTCCTTCAAAATCACTTGGCTTTGGTTTATTTATGTTTTTAATTATCTTGTTGGCATTTTGTTAGCATCCTTTTTTTAAAAAAAATGAATGCTCATTAATTTTTGAGATTAAAGATATAAATCTGAAAGGTAACTGTAAAGTAACACACCAACTAGAAAAAATAGATAATACAATTTAATAATCTTACTAGCACACTAAAAATATCAGCTATTGCCCATGTATGTCAAATGATGACAAGGATAATAAAGCTCAAAAGTATTGGGAATAACACAGCCAGAAGAACAGCAAATAAGGCATCTTTAAAAAAAAGATGCCTTATCTTTCAGAATAAGGGCGTGTTGTTGCAAATTACAATATCAAGAAGGCAGTAAAAGGAACTGAATGCTCTAAAGGTTTGTAAATTAAGGCAAAAAATGAGGACTTTAAGTATCATTTATTATCCTGGTTCAACAGAGAAGATTTGGAAAGTAAGTCACAATTACCAAGCTAAGTTGCAGAAAAACATCAGGAGAATCAGACTCCAAGAAGGTACTGATGATGGGGGGAAAAATATCCATCAAAGGCACCTAGAAATGTTGTGGGCTTTTTTTTTTTTTTTTTTTTTTCACTTAAATCTCGATGGCAGGATTATAGCTAATTTTATCTTCTTCTGAAGGCTTTTCTGCATTCTTATTTTTCTAAATTTAAAAAATGTGGAAAAACAACAAAGAAGCAAATTAAGTATGAAAAGACACAAACATATTTAAAGTTGTGAAAAGCTTCTAAGCCAATACTTTTCCAGATGGACAGGGAACACTTTCTATTCACTTTCATTTCTTCATTTATTTACTTCACATATAGTGTCTGAGAATTTGCCACTGCCAGGACATTGTTCTAAGTCCTCTGAATACAAAGGTGCCACCAGTCTCCTCCCATCATCTTCCCTCTAGGACAGGAGCTATGGACATGGGCCAATAGCCCTAGAAACCAGCACTGTGATTTTGTCCTCTTGTTACTGCTTGTAAATTTAATCAACCACAATCTCTATTAAACACACCCTGTGCTTCCCCATTCTGCAAACATTTACTTTCTGAGCACAGCTCTGTGTCAAGTACGGTGCTAGGCATTTTAGACACAGCAATGACCAGGAGAGAGATAGTCCTTTGCTTACAAGGAAAACACTAGCACATCTACAGATTAAATGTAGACACTGATAGCATGTTTCACAGGTGCACTCATTTCTCAAAGCAATACGAATGATTCTGTTGAATATTTGTTTCTTGATGATTCCTACTGAAGTAGTTCAATGGCTAGATGAGCAGTCATATCAGTTAGGATTCCATTTGGCTGAATGCAGCAAAAAGCCTAAATACTGAAGCTTACCCATCTGGGGTTTATTGTTGCCACAAAAATAAATAGACAGTTCAGACTGAGACAATAGCTCCCAGATGCTTGCAGAGACTCAGTCTTCTTCTATCCTTCCTTTTTTCTTTGTTACCTTCAGCAATGGTACTTGTGTAAGATAAAAGTGGTATATAGCAATATTTTTGCCTAACAAAGGTAAAATTGGAGTCATTTATGAGTTAATGTCAACCTAAGCAGAAAAGAAATATCTGAGATCCTAACTTTAATAATATACCAAACAATGGAAAGGTAATCCCTTATCCAGGATTGATTATTTAAGTGGTACCTGAAGAAGATAAAACGTACTTAGGAGTTATAAATGTATGGGT
This sequence comes from Puma concolor, assembly GCF_028749965.1. NCBI lineage: Eukaryota > Metazoa > Chordata > Mammalia > Carnivora > Felidae > Puma > Puma concolor. Next base: position 123,564,905 of record NC_141668.1, read on the forward strand.
GAGCGACACAAGTACAGATAACCAATCAGGACTTAGGCCGAACATTACAAGGCAGCAATAATGAAAGTTACTGGGCACGCTCTAGTTGATAGCATGCTGCAAAGGCTTTCTCTGAATTCTTTCATTCCTCCCAATGCAATTTTACCAGCCAGGGCCCCAGCATGAAACAGACAAGACAGCCAAATGGGCTTTCGCAAAGACATTTACACAAGAGGCAGTGGGGTTGACGGAGGTGAACAAAGCATAGTGCAAATCCTTCCACAGAAGAGGCCAAGGGTTGAGTGATGCTCTAAGAACACGTCTGGCCATAAAGATGGTGCTAGCCAGCAAGATGTATTTTTCTGAGAGGGCTACAGCTAACCTATAGTGACCCCACAGAGAGTGAGCAGGAGAGTAAAATCTACTTATTTCACTCTCTTTCAGCACCTAGACCTCCCACTGGCACTCTCCATTGGCTGAACCAGGTTGGAAAACAGAGGACAATAGGATGGGTCAGCTTCCTGGGCCACGTTGCAAAATAGGGAAGGGAGAAAAATGGGACTGGAGAAATGAACAAATTATCTCCAGCACAAACCCTACAACGTAGGTATTTTTGCTGTTCCTGGCTTACAGATGTAGAAACAGAGGCCTGAAGATGTTAGTTCACTCACCTGAAGATTGAGTCTGAAATCACTTCTGACTCAAGAGATCCAACATTCGACCCTCAGGATATCGACCGTACCACTACTCAAAACAGACTTTAAGGTCAAACGGACCAATGGGATTGAAATTCTATCCCTAGTCTCTGATTCCTAAGGGATGATATATGAATGGTCTAGTTTTGTATAGCTTAAACCACATTCAGGTCTGCACTGGGAAACTGTCCTCAAATCAACCTATCACCTGAGCTATAGAAAACTGATTCTCAAAGTCTGGTGTCCAGACCACTAGTAACAGCATGACATACTGATGTTGTGTTAGGTATGCATATACTCACCCGGTTCCCAATCTACTGACTCAGAAACTCTGGGGTGAGGCTCAGCATTCATATTCAACATTCTCTCTCAATGATTCTGATGCATGCTCAAGTTTGGACAACACTCCAGTAGATGTTTTATCTCCAATTTAGAGGAGAAAATCTAAACACCATGAAGGCCACTTCTTCAAAACTCCTTAATGTCAGCAGTCACACTCAGGTGGACCCCTCAGTTTAACACATCACACTGTGCTGCATCCATCTGCAAATGGAGAAGACACTAGGGTTTGTGTCCAGGCAAGCAAGTGGCACATACCACTGTGGTTCTGACTGCTGCCCTATTTTTCAGTTAACCTGACATGGCCTAATTCATGAGAGAATCAGTCACAGTTGCTGAAGAGAGGAAAAGGGGAGTGAGCTGTAAGCAGCTCTAATCCTCTTCCCAACAAGCTTTGTGTTTTGTCATAGTTCCGGAGCGATTTTCCCCTGCTCCCTGAGGACACATGGGGACATGCCACTTTGCGCACAAATATGATCGTCCTGAGTAGACTTTCCATTTTTAGATTGCTGGTAATCACACTGACAGACTCCTGTGGGTTAAATAATCACTTCAAAAGTGTGCTTTTTTCTACCCTTCCTCTGGTGTGAAGCACTTCTTATCCTTCCTAGTATACCAGAACTACCTCAGGAGTTTCTTAAAATTCAGATCCTCCTTCCCAAAGTGTCACCAAGACTAAATTTATATACCTGAGGTAGGGCCCAGGGATCTGCATATTTAATACGCTCCCTTGATGATTCCAGCGTATGTGTTCCAGAGACCACACTTACCAACAATGGTTGGTCAAAGATGCAGGCTCGGGAATTGGACAAATTGGATCCATATTCCAGGTCCTCCTCTACAGTATCTGTCAACTTGGGTAAGTTATTTACCTCTTTGTACCTCTGATTCCTACTTTGTCATCTTGCAATTATTTAAAGTACCTATATCCTAGACTTGTTGGTGAAACCTAAAGAAGTTTATGCAAAGCACTTACCACAGTACCCAGCACATAACAATTACTTACTAAATAGTACCACAGTTCCAATGTTGCTAATGACAGTTATCACCATCATCTAAGTTACATGGATCAGAAAAAGAGGAAGAAGACATATCTGGGCCTTTTTCTTCTGATGTGTGTAAATTCTAACCTGGGATGCCTCTTTGTAATAAGTGTCTTAGAAAATCAAATTAAATTTAAAAAGGTAGAACTCCCTCTCCCATCATGTGGGTGGGGGATATAATGAATTGGCTTATTAGGGGGCTTCAGAGGAAAAGAGATAGCCAAGTCTCACCTCACTGAAAGGTCTAGGTGAGGACAGAAATAATGGAGGTAGAAATAGAACAAGCATGGCAGGAACCCACAGGATGTTCATGGAGCTACAGAGAGTGATAATGGCAGTAAATAAGCTTTGTCAAAGTGTGAAGTACAAAGTAAATGTAAGAGATTATTCTCAAACTTTAAGTTTGAAGGAAACTCTTTGGAAAATGAAATTTAAAAAAATTTTTTTAACATTTATGTATTATTGAGAGACAGAGAGAGACAGAGCATGAGCATGGGGGAGGGGCAGAGAGAGGAGGAGACACAGAATCTGAAGCAGGCTCCAGGCTCCGAGCTGTCAGCACAGGGCCTGAACTCACAAACTGGGAGATTATGACCTGACCCAAAGTCAGACGCTTAACCTACTGAGCCACCATGGGGGCCCTAGAAAATGAAATTGTTAAAAAATGGAAATTTTTGACATTCCAAATGGTATATCACTTCCTGCGATTGCCTACCCCTTCCCAAGAACTAAACTTAAGAATATAACATGAATTTTATTTCATAAGGGAAAGAAAATATGGATTTGTGGGATTTTTTTTAGGTCCTTACTAATTTTAACTCATTTTCTTGCAATGTTAGTAGACCAAGACACTGTTCTACTTTCTTCTAGCAGACCGAAGCGTATACCTGTTACCACACCAGCCACTACCTCTGCACAAAAAGCTCAGAGTGCTCTTTTCCCTTTTCTTCCATCAGATAATATCTTCTAAAATAAGTTTAATGGCTTGTCAGAATTACTAAAGGGACAGTCACAATGTAATCCTGTACCTTACCAGGAAAGTAGCATAACCAATCTTTGACTCTTTGTTTCCTCATTGATGAGAAGATAACTCTTTGCCTGCATCAGCTGATTACTTGGAGTCCCCTGTGTCTTTGATCCTATATAAATATCTGGAGCCATTTTCCAAATAATCAGGTCCTATGAATTTCATTTAGAAGAAAACAATAAACTATTCAAGCCCATGAGTCATCACATCATGTGGTGGTGGGTTAGCTATTCCACATTCAGCCCAGGTGTCTGCTTACCCTCTTGATGGGAATTCATCAGCACTTTCAGCCTCTTGGAGAACAGTGCTGGGGGAGGTGGAGCTCAGTGAGGCTTTCTCCCTGATGAACCATAAGCATGGAACAGGTGTTGAACTAGGAGCACTCGCTTTCTTGAGAACTCATCCTTTCTGAAGGATCCTTCACTCCTGTATGACCTCTTTTGATCCATGATCATTTAACTTTTATTTATCTGTTCTTGGCTGTCCCATCTGGATTATTTAAAAACGGGAGTGTAATAAATATATTTAAAATTTTTTACCATTAGCCATAGCACTGTGGACATTGCTACATGATAATATGCTGCAAATGAGTAGAACCACGAGAAATATTTGATATTCAACCATTTTTGACCTTCAAAACTAGCCATTTCATACAGTTCAAACTAACACATGCTGTCTCCTCAGCCTAGAACCTCTTCTCTGTTTTTTTTGCCAGTTAACTCCCACTCTTGCTTCAGAAGCCAGTTTAACTCATCATTTCTGAGACCAGCCTTCCCTGATGAGGTTAATTCCCTTGATGACAGACTCGTATGATACCAACCACTGCATCTTCACAGCTCCAATCTTAGTTTTAATCTCAGACTTTTATGGGTTTTTTTTCAACACTTCTTTCCCTCCTACAAGATGATAAATTTGATGCAAACAGAATGTTTGCTTTTTTTCTCACCACCGTTTCTCTAGTGGTACTTTAGTAGGCATGGCTGGCACTTTAGTAGGCATCAGTGAATATCTGATGAACGAATAAATGAGCCCCACTAACCCACATGCATCTGGTGTGTGTGACTAAAATATTTCCTTCTTGTGGTAGAAAAAAAAACCAAAACATTCAACTCTCCAACCCTTCTCATAATTATACAACTTGCTACAGGTAAGCATCCCATCCATGTTCAGACGGATGTGATGATTCAGTAATGCTCTATGTCATCTTTGGTTCCACATTTGCTTATTGCCTTTTAAAGCTTACTTTCTGCTTTAGCTTCCACTAGTAAGTTCTGTCCAATTTTTGGCACTGAGATTAATTCCCTTCTGAGCCAGCGTGGATTTAATAAGTTCTTAACCTCAAATGACTTTGAACATTAATGAATCTAGTGGGTGAGCTTCTGACTTGCCCATTGGTCTGATAAATTGTCATAATCCTTTTAGTCAAATCCTGCCAGCTGCCTTGGTCTTAGAGTCTAGATCTCTGTGTTACTTTGGCCCCCTATCTCTAACACCTTTCTTTTTTTTTCCTTACACGCATACAACTCATTCTGGAGTGCCTATTTGTCATCTGAATCCCAGTTCTGCCACCAGAACATCCCACTAGTACTCCACTGTCCAAAGATCACAATCAGATACCCTATTGAGTGGTAGTTCTTTAGCACAGTTAGGTAAATTCAAAGAGAATGAACTCCAAAGCCTGACTTACCCCTTTTTAACCTTAGGTAGTTCTTCAGACTTTCTGATAACAACATACTCATGTCATTAAAAGTTGCTAAAAAGGTGGCATAAGAAAATGTATGTGTGTCTAGCATAATGCCTGGCAATATATAAAAAACACAAGCTAGGGGTGCCTGGGTGGCTCAGTCGGTTAAGCATCCGACTTCAGCTCAGGTCATGATCTCACGGTCCATGAGTTCAAGCCCTGCATCAGGCTCTGTGCTGACAGCTTAGAGCCTGGAGCCTGTTTCAGATTCTGTGTCTCCCTCTCTCTCCACCCCTCCCCGTTTCGTGCTCTGTCTCCCTCTGTCTCAAAAATAAACATCTTTTAAAAATTTTTAAAAAAACACAAGCTAAATAGTGACTATTATTATTCTTCATTAATAAAGATATTGTGACTATGTAAATTATACTTTCTGCCCTAACACTAGAATATCAGAATAAAAACTAAATAGTTTTCTCACCAAAGTCTTTATTTTATTGTAACTTTCATGGCACACAGTGTCATATAAGTGACCAGACTGGGTTAAGAAATAAGCAGTCAGTAAAAACACTGGCAGACAAAATTCTTACTGTTTACGAAAATAAAACAACTGTTTTTGCTGCTAACTGCTTTTCTGTAGTTTTCCTTTTAATTGCAAACTAATTCTCAGATCTGAATCTGTAGACTGAGGCTTTTGGCAAGCATCATCACCTCCCCACTTTGGGAGTCTCCAAATCTCCTTCAGTTCTGAAGCTTGGGGACTATTTGTGGGTAGACTGATGTTTCTGTCTGAGCACTCACCAAAACTAATCTTTGACATAAACACTGGCCCACTGCATTTGAGAACTGCTGAACAATCTATGAGTATTGGCACCATTAACTCTCAAACCATGCAACCATTCTCCTTAAGTATCTGTACAGGAACTAATGCTACTGATCTTTCTGCAAACAAAGGGTTCAGATCATCCTTATTTTTCTTATTTCCACTTTCTTTCATTAATTGATTTTTCTGTGTAATAGACACAATACTGCAGTTTGCATCACATAAAACTAATTTATGGGATAATTTGCAAGTTTAAACTGACTTAGTTTCCTTCTTATTTCCCTGTTTCTCATTTTTTCATGACTGGGGTTTCTGTGTTGTTTTTTTTTTCCCCTATGTGTGTGTGGTTTTTCCTTTTAATTACTGATTTATTTTTTAACAGGCAATCTACTCAGGGGCACCTAGGTGGCTCAGTCAGTTAAGCATCCAACTTTGGCTCGGGTCATGATCTCGCAGTTTGTGGGTTCAAGCCCTGTGTGGGGATCTGTGCTGACAGGCATGGAGCCTGCTTTTGGTCTGTGTCCCCTTTCTCTCTGCACCTCCCCAACTTCTGCTATCTCTCTCTCTCTCAAAAATAAACATTAAAAAAATTTTTTTAAAAAAGACGTAATTCATTCAACAAGGCTTCAACATCAAAGTGTACAAAAGGTATACAATGAAAAGTCTACCTGCCATCCCAGGTAATCTCTGTTTCTCATGTCTTGTTTATCATTGCAAAGATTTTTATTCATAAATGGCAATGGCCAATATACACATTTTTCATCCCTTTTTTTACACAAATAGTAGCATATTATACCTGCTTTAGTACACTTTTCATTTAAATATATATATGCATATATACATACATACACACACATACATTTATTTAAAGTTTTTATTTATTTATTTATTTGAGAGAGACAGAGACAGCACAAGGAGGGAAGGGGCAGAGAGAAGCAGACAGAATCCCAAGCAGGCTCCACACTGCCAGCACAGAGGCACTGCAGGACTGAAACTCACAAGACCAAGAGACCATGACCTAAGACAAAATCAACAGTCTGATGTTTAACTGACTGAGCCACCCAGGAATCCTTCATTTAAGTATATTTTTAATATTTTTTTCTGTATGAACACATACTGAGCTTCCTTATACTTTCTTACAATTGCATATTCCTTTATGGTAAGAATATACTGGAATTTATTTCATCAATGTCCTATGACAGACATGTTGACTAAGTCTAATCTTTAGTTATTACAATGGCGCAAATGATTCAACAAAGATCAGTTCATGTGTGTTTAAGCTTAATTACAGGGTACATTTTAGTGGTACACCTGCTGGGTCAAAGGACAGAGTTACACGTTATAAATTTTTACACATACCACAGCCCTCCAGAGGGATATATGAGTTTACACACTTCACAGTGTGTCAATGTTCTTTCCCAGCAATTTACCAATGAAATATATGAACTTTTCAAACTTTTGCCAATTTAGAGGTGGAGAATTATATTGCAATGTATATATTTTTATTCCACTAACTGCATTATTGTTTCTAGTAGTTGAAGCTCTTATATTTTCCAAGTATACAATAATACTATCTGGAAATAAAAATATTTTACCCCTTTCTAAAACATTTTTATATTTGTATTTTGTTGTTATTATTATATTAGCTAGAACCTATAATACAATATCAACTATATATAGCACATAGCTATGATAGTATCCAACACCAATTGATGCTGACTACAGTCAGAAAGCTTTTAGTGTTTTCTTGTTAGGCATCATGTTGGCTTATAGGATGTATTCTTCCTTAAAATGATATTTCATCAACTTAAAGAAATTGTAGAAGCTTATTGATTGTATTTACTCTGAATGGAAGTTGAACTTAATCAAATGTCTTTTCAGCATGGAAAATCATGATTTTTCTCTTTATATCATGACCAATGTGGTTCAATATAATTAAACCTTTTAAGAGTAACTTTTTATGATTATTAATTATTTAGAAGTAGGTGTTGACATCAAACTTAGTGATCCACAGTACTTTTTTTTTCCTTCTCAACTATGTGCATCAGTTTTGCCAAAATTTTTATATTCTCTCTTTAAAACATAATGGAAATTTTTAAACATTATTTCTCTATGCTCAACATAAATTTAAATGGGATTATAATTTTCTATTTTTTAACAGTTTGGGAGAAGTGCCCTATCCTGGTGCCTTTTCATGGCTATCACCTTGACATTTTTCTCTATTTCTTCTATGAAAACCACTCTGATCTTATTGTATAATTTTCTGTGGGTACTTTTGGCAAATCACTTTTCCCATGAAAATTCTCATTTTTATTGTGTTCAATTGCCACACGCATACAAACAACTTCTAGGAAAATAGATTTTCCATGGACTACCATTCCCAGTTTTCTGAACCATACTGGAGCCAGATGGCTTTGTTGTTGTCACCTAGTTCACCCCAAACTGAAGGCTGCAAACAAGAACATCACTTTTTGCCTTTAAGGGTGAACAGAATACAGGACCAGAAAATGTGCCAGTTTGGCATGTGGATTATCTTGAGCTGAAGATGACTAAAGCCTAACAGACTCAGGAAGAGCTGTTCACCTTCCCCTCACTACCTAAAATAATTTAGATACAAGGCCTGTACTAGAAAAAAGCTAATACCAGTGATAACTTTTTGTCAGAAAGACTTACATTCAAAGAATGACAAATATTTGTTTACCAAATATTTGCTATTTTCATCTTCCTGTGAATTGTCTTCCTCCCCTTTGATGCCCCAGATCCCTACCCCACCATCTTAGCTCTGGATGACATATAAGCCCAAATTGCCTGATTGTCTTTGCGTCTCACTTCTTTGTGGTTCCATACATACAAAATGTATATTTCTTCTGCTAATTTGTCTTATGTCAATTTTAATTATTAGACCAGCCAAAGACCAAAAAGGGAAGAAGGGAAAAGTTTTCCTCCCCTACAGTTTTGGCATCCAGCATGGGGCCCTCCACTGCCTGGACATTGCTTGCTTTGTGGCTGCTGAAGCTGAAAGATCCTGGTATTTCTAACAGTTACTGGCAGAAGGTAAGCATTCTTATCACATCAGCCTCCTGGATCTCTGCAGGGTCTGGTGGAACCAAGAGTGGTGAGAGTCATCATCTTCTAAATTCAGATTAGTAGGAGAAAATATTTGCATGAACTAGTTCCTTGGGTAGAGCAACTCTGGTTTATATTTGAGTACTGTTGTTTTCTATTGACTCCTTTCCTCCCAGAGATAGTCATTGTTTTCTTTTGTCTCTGTCTGCTCTGTCATTTGTCATAAGGAGGAAAAACCACAGAGTGGAATATAGGTATATATAAGTCTGCTGTTCAAGCCAGCTGAGTTCAAAGTTCTAGCCAGACTAGTATCAATTTACACAAACTTTGCTGCGGGGCCCTTAAGTAAAAACTGAATGAGGTTTTCCAGTGACCTTGATCTGTGTTCTGAGAGCTTGGCTTTGTAAGAATATTCTCCCTGGTCTTTTCTGTCCAGAAGGTGTACTCACCAGGGTGTACCATGGTGGCCCATTGAATAAACTGGTGTTCTGAGACACAAAGTCACAAGGTGCACTCTCTTTGGCTGCATCAGCTCTCAGGGGGAGTTTATCATAAAGGATTTTGGTCCTTAAGGGACGTTTGTCATCCCAACCTTTATTGCTTTGTTAGTGCTGCCAGAGTCCCAGAAGAGTAGCACTTGCCTGGTGTCACAGATTAGCTGTCTATGACTGGAGGCTCTCACATTCCTGTGGGAAACTGGACACACCATTTTCATTACACCAAGCTTACTGCCTGTGATCATGTAGGCCTTTGTTTTCTTAGAGTAACCCTGGAAGTGAACTTTCTGGAATTCATTAGGGCTATATCTTTTGCACTGTCTTGTTGGACACCTCTTGCATATGGGGTTAAGCCATAAAAAGGCTAAGTGGTTAGAGTTGTTATTTAGATTAAAATCCTACTTGTCAATGGCCAGACGAAGGATCTTTTGAATTGAAAAAAACTTCTGTATCTGAAAAAATCTTAGCCCTTATCCTAATTGTCTTACTGGTATCTGGAAAGACCAAATTAAAAAGACATACAAAGAAATATAATGGCCAGCTTTAGAGACTGCCTGAACAATATGCAAGGACAGAAATTAGAGCAAAAATTCAAGGCTACATCAGACATAAATTTCCCTTCTGAAAACCCAGCCCTGCTTCCTTAGCAAATTTCCTTAGGTCCACTTTTAGCTTCTTATTACCAAGAAAACCAACTGTACTTTGAGAAAATGTATGCTTCTAGAGGTTATAAAGGATATTCAGAAATTTGCCAATCTAATGCTGGCCTAATAGTTCATAACTGATTACTTCTTATGTGAATTTCTTCAAAATCTGAATTATTTTGGTGTAATATTACCAGTCATTATTCTACTTATCTTTTTTTTTCAGTATGTGAAATTTATTGTCAAATTGGTTTCCATACAACACCCAGTACTCATCCCAAAAGGTGCCCTCCTCAATACCCATCACCCACCCTCCCCTCCCTCCCACCCCCCCCATCAACCCTCAGTTTGTTCTCAGGTTTTAAGAGTCTCTTATGCTTTGGCTCTCTCCCACTCTAACCTGATGTCTGCCCCCAGCCCACCGCTGTGTCCACAGTCAGACTGGTGTATGCCTTCTCTTCCCCTCTCCTAGGGGCAGGATTCACTGTGGGGTGGCGTGGCCAATCTGGGCTACTTGCACACTGCCAGGCTTGTGGTGCTGGGGATCTGGCGTATTAGCTGGGGTGGGTAGGCAAGGTGCACGGGGGCAGGAGGGGCAGGCTTAGCTCACTTCTTCTTAGGTGATCCACTTCAGGAGGGGCCCTGTGGCAGCGGAAGGGAGTCAGACCCGCTGCTGGAGGTTTGGCTCCGCAGAAGCACAGATTTGGGTGTTTGCATGAGCGAGCAAGTTCCCTGGAAGGAACTGGTTCCCTTTGGGACTTTGGCTGGGGGATGGGCAAGGGAGATGGCGCTGGGGAGCACCTTTGTTCCCCTCCAAACAGCTCTGTCGTCCAGGGGCTCAGCAACTCTCCCTCCCTTTGTCCTCCAGCCTTCCCGCTTTCCGAGCAGAGCTGTTAACTTATGACCTCCCAGATGCTAAGTCCCGCTTGTTGTTGGAACACACTCCGTCTGGCCCCTCTGCTTTTGCAAGCCAGACTCGGGGCTCTGCTTGGCCGGCAGGCTGCCCCTCCGCCCTGGCCTCCTCCCGCCAGTCCGTGGAGCGCGCACCACCTCGCCGCCCTTCCTACCCTCTTCCATGGGCCTCTCGTCTGCGCTTGGCTCCAGAGACTCCATTCTGCTAATCCTCTGGTGGTTTTCTGGGTTATTTAGGCAGGTGTAGGTGGAATCTAAGTGATCAGCAGGATGCTCGGTGAGCCCAGCATCCTCCTATGCCGCCATCTTCCTAGTAACTCCTCCAAATGTGCCCTCTACTTATCATCTTAAAATGTTTTACGTCACAGAAATAACCAAACGTTTTTGTCAATTGCATTATAATAAACTCTCACCAGACTTTTAATCATGGCCATTTTTAAGACTTTTTAAATTTGTTTACCAAGAGTTATTGTTTTATTCTGATGCTTTTGCAAATACGTTTCACCTTCAGAAAGATTCACAGAAAGGACTCTGACAACTACTTTAGAATACAGGTCTCTGATAATTTTAAGATGATACCACTGAAGTGGGTAAGAATGTACATAACTCTAATAGAGAAAAATGACAGCTTCTCTAAACTGTTAATAAAAGATCAAGATAAACAAGAATTAATTTGATAGGACTGAATAAACTGATGGAGATGACTATAATTTTTTATGACTTTTTGTTTGAAATCTTGTTGGTTCTTTTATAGTATATTTCTCTAGATTTAAGAAAACCTTTTTCTCTTTTCTCTTAGGCTCTCAGTAAATCGGTAAGATATATCTTTATGAAAAAAATAAAACATTTATTTTTATTCTCCTTATCTGATCCCTTCAGAATTTGGAAACTGTTAGTCGAATATTCTTATTTTCATGTCAACACCATTATTTTTATAAGTTCAAAAGTAATATGTCCTCCTTGTAACAGGACACATTGGAAACATTGATTAGCAAGGCTTTGACTGGAATGTCATATTTGAGAGTGACATGCATAGAGGCAGTTATAACCAGGCAGCTTTATTGACTTAATGGAGTGAATAAAGCCCATTGGAAAAATGGGCCAGTACCTTGCTTACAGGGTTCCCGGAAGCTTTGCCAGGTGAATAAGAAAGGTCATCTTCTGGCAGGCCCACGAACCTAAGAATATTTGGGGGACCTCGAGAAAAGAGGCATTAACCTATATTTATAGGTAGGGCAGGCCAAGTCTGATAGCTTACCCTTGACTTGGCTTCCTGGCTTTGAGGCTTCTAAGACTTCAAATTGAAATTACTTATGAAAAGTTCTGGCAAAAGAAATTTAAAAGAGCCTTTATAGTCCATCTTTACTCTTGCACTTATGTAAATAACCAGGCCAGGTTTATTGAAATCAGATTTATTTTGCAAACAAATTAGTCATACTGTGGCTTCTTTGATAGAAATGGTGGTGACTGTGGAGGGAAAGATTATGTTTCAGTAATCCAACTTTATGCATATTAGATTCTAGTGCTTTTAACTGTCTTTGAGGGTTTTTTTTTTTTTCCTGCTGCAAAGTAACAAGATTCTGATTTCTTCTAGTTAATCCAATACTTAGCTACAACTCTGCAAACCAACAGTTCCAATTTTCTCCCACCCTCTTAATTTGGAAACATTGAAACCTAAAACTGCCGTTTTCCTCAAACCCATACAGACTAAACTGGGACAACTTAATATAAACTTTAGAGAAATCACCATAACTGCTCATGTATAGACCATCTTCAAGCTTGTTGCTGTGTGGACCACTCAGAAAGACCCCTAGAAGCATTCAAACTACAAACCAGGAAAACCTATCAGATTGCCACTGCTTGCCCTCACTCCACCTGAAGATGCTTCAGGCTTCATCAGCTGGCTGTCTTTAGAATCTAGAAACTAGAATTATAGCATGCTCCAATTTTGTGTTCATATAAATTCCTCTTATTAAATACCTGACTGCTTATGCAATGTAAGCATAGCTTTATGAGGCACCTGCATCACCACCTCCTGAAATAAGTTCAAGTGAACTGACCTAATGCCAACAATAAGAGATTGGTTCAAGAAGATGGAAAAATATGCCAACTCAAGTTCTGGGTTATGAAGCTTCTTGGGGAAGTTTTAAAGACAAGAATGAGGAGGAACATAATACATAACCCCAAAATATGCCACTGTGACATGTGGATTATTTCAAGTTGAAGATAATCAAGGCCCATTGATATTAGACTCAATGCCTAAAAGAATTTAGATAAAGGACACTTAACAGGAGAAAATAATACCAAAGATAACTTTGTATGAGAAAGACTTAGCTACATGTCATGGCAAATATTTTTGTTACCAAAAATTTGTTCTTCTCATCTTTTTGTGAATTGTCTTCCTTTCCTTTGAAGCCTTACCCTCCTGTTTTTAGCTCTGGATGGCATATAAGCCTCAATTCCCTATCTTTGTGGCTATCATATATATGACATTTTCCTCCTATTAATCTTGTAACAATTATTAGACCAGCCAAAGTGCCTAGAAAGGAAGAAGGAAAAATTTTCCTCCCCTACACCTTTCACATCATGTTCTTTACCTTCAAGAACTTTGATGACTTCTGAGCTTGGCCAAAACTGGGCTCTTTCTCCTCTGCTTTTTTCTGGTTCTTCTCACATGATCTCTGCATGAACTCAGTTGTTTTTGAAAGCCCTTGAAAATATTTTGGGTTTCTTTCCAGATTTGACCAAAAAAACTGAATTTGTATCTTGTTTTACAATTTTATTGATGTTTTTGGATAGGTTCCAGAATGAAAAGATAGGACACTGAGTTAGGGGATCATTTTCCTATCAAATGGCCACTTTTTTCTTTCATTCTTTCTAAATATTTTGTAGTGTGTAAATCATTTGGGGTTATTTTTAAACCTGAAAATAATCATAATTGTGTTTTAGAAAAACTTAAAGTATCTAGGCAAGAAACTAAAATCATGAGAATGAAACTCCATTTTTAAAGAGAACACATCTAATAACATGCCTCTTACCTTCTCAAGTTCAGATCTCTGTATTTATACAGAAAGGGTACCACCAATTTAAACTGAACATCAAGAGCACACAGAAAGGGAGAGGGACAGTCCTTACTTTATAAGAAAATTAGTCTGGTTGATTAAATACAATTCTCAACTCCTAATAATAATATTATCCTTTTTCATACAATGCCCACTCTCTTTCATGCTCTCCCCACTCCCAGAAAAGAAAACTGGTGCATCCCTGGCACTGATCATTCTCCTAGACACAGCAAAGTAATCATCTACATTCTCCATTCTCAATGCAAACCCTCAATCTCTGGCCATGGAATATGAGCAGAGCTTAGAGAGATATAAAGGGAATTTCTCAGAAGACATGAATAAATGTAGGGGTGTGTTAATACATTTTGTGAGGTAGCATCAAGATATAAAAGCTTCTTGACCCATAAAAGAGAGCATAAGCAAATTGGGACCAACAAATGAATTATTGTTTTCACAAAAGTCCATCAATCTCTATCCACCCCATGTGTTTCCTGAATAGCACAAATTTGCTGATTAATGAACCAGAATATCATGGTTCCTCCCCCTCTCTTATGGGGACATAAAGAGGTCCAATACTTCCCAAAGAATCAAGAGGTACAGAATGTCCTGGGATTTGACAGCTATTTTGTAAAGTTGTAAAAATGGGTTGCTAGTTCTCCCACAGGTCACTAGGTTATCCTGTTTGACACTCAATCCACTACTTAATATTTGTTGTATCAATAAGGATAAAAACCTAGCAAGTAGAAATAAATGTGTAAATTGGCATTGCTGCTGTTGTTTTAACCCAATAAAGTAAAAACAACAAGCCATAAAGCAGAGAAGTTGGAAGTAATTAAAAACACTACATAATTAAAACATTTTTTCCTTACAAAAGAATTTCCTACAGGTATTCTTTCAAAGATCCTATCTTTCTAATATGTTGAATTATTCTGAATAATCTAAAATTTTTCAGGACCTAACATACATGTGAAATTCTAACTGCTGTATCAACTACCAGTTGTTGAAGAAAACTACTCCTTTATCTGTTAAGACCCCATGTGATTTTTTTAAACTTTTTTTTAACATTTATTTATTTTTGAGATACAGAGAGTGACAGAGCATGAGCAGGGGAGGGGCAGAGAGAGAGGGAGACAAAGAATCTGAAGCAGGCTCCATGCTCCGAGCTGTCTGCATAGACCCTGACACGGGGCTCAAACTCACAAACCGCAAGATCATGACCTAGCCAAAGCCAGACACTTAACCGACTGAGCCACCCAGGTGCCCCAAGACCCCATGTGATTTTGAAACCACTGCAATCAATTGTGAATTGTATATACTTTTCTTCTTTACCAAGATATTTTCCCTCTAGTCTCTGTCTTTTTAATAGTAATAACATATTCCCAGTTTTTAAGGCTGGAAACTACACAGCCACCTTCTATTTGCTCACTTTTTTCCAGTTAGTTGTCCTGATGATTCTTCCTTCAGGTCACCAGTCTATTCCATGGCCATAAACCATGTAATATTTCTTTAGCATTGATCTTTATAGACCCTTCTTAATTGTTGTTCAGGATTCTAGCCTGAAAATTCTAGGTATTGCCTATTTCACTTTCCTGCTCAGACCTCTTCATTAGCTCCTATTTTCTATTGGTCAAATTGAGGCTTGACCAACTCTTCATGACTTTTCCCTACTTCTGTTTGCTGGATTTTTTTTAAATACATATTTTCTTACCTTTGCAATTGTATTCAGTTTCAAACACGATTTGATTCTCTAGGCTTCCCCAGTAAAGGCAGTTTTATAAAATGTATAGCAGGAATTATTTTGCCATGAAGCTTACAAATGCTTCTTAAATATTTACCTGTGTTTAGGATAATTATAAAAAAGAGTATGGGAAAGGAAAAGCATCAAACTTTGCATTGAAACATTTCCTAAGTTGCAAGTACTAAGACATGACAAAAACGTATTTCTATAGGGGCACCTGGGTGGCTCAGTCAGTTAAGCATCTGACTCTTGGTTTGGGCTCATGTCATGATCTCATGTTTTGTGAGTTCAAGCCCTGCCTCTGGCTCTGAGTTGACAGCATGGAACCTGCTTGGGATTCTGTCTCCCTATGTCTCTCCCCTGACTGCCCACTCTGTCTCTCAAATAAACTTAAAAAATATGTATTTTAAATAAAGCTTTTAAGTTTAACAAACTTAAAAAATATTTATACACACACAGACACACACATACACACCTATATATACATATATATATTTCTGCACATGTATATAAAATTTGGATACAGATGGAGTTAAGATGACAGTGTAGTTAGAGAATCCTGGCCTTGTCTTGGCCCTCAAACACAACTAGATCAACATCAAACCATTTTGAACACCTAGAAAATCCATCTAAGGATTAACAGAACAGTCTGCATAATTTGAGGGAGAGAATGCAGCAGATATGTTGTGCAGATAGGTGAACTGGGGGAAAGAAGAGCCAAGGGGCTGCAGAGGGGAGGGAGCCATTTTCACGTAGAAGAGAAAGACAAAGGGGGAGAGAGAATAGTACATTAGGTTTGCACAAGAAAGCATTCCCCCTGGGGCACCTGGGTGGCTCAGGAGGTTAAGCTAAGCATCCGACTTTGGCTCAGGTCATGATCTCACTGTCTGTGGGTTCAAGCCCCGCATCAGGTTCTGTGCTGACAGCTCAGAGCCTGAAGGCTGCTTCGGATTCTGTCTCTCCCTTGCTCTCTGCCCCTCCCCTCTCACACTGTGACTGTCTCTCTCTCTCAAAATAAATATACATTAAAAAAACAAACAAAAAAAACAAAAACAAAGCACTCCCCCTGAAGATCACCGCAGGTGTGAACCACAGGGGTCTCTGAAGTGTGGTATTTTGAAAGTCAGCTGCGTCTGAGATAAAACTCTGGAGAGAGGCAATGCCTGGTAGGTGGACAGCTTAGAAACAGATAGCAGAAGGCAGAGAGCTCATGAAAGCAGGGAATCAGGAAAGGTGACTGACTGCATGTCTGTGAGGGCACACACTTCCTGTTCTGGAGACTTGAGAGGCTGATGAAGCCATTTTCACCATTAGCCCACCAACACTGATTGATACCAGTGAGCTAAACAGCACCACCAAATGGAGAGTGAAGCCCTTAAAACAAGCTCCACCCCCCCACCCCCCTGCCACACATCCTCCAGGTACATCTCCACTAAAGTAAGTAAGCCTGAGAATCAGACCAGCATGCCCCTCCCCCAGAAGACCAGCATGAATCCCTACCATGAGCTTAGTCTACTGACCACAGTCTGGAGCAAAGTTTCAGCTCTAAAGGAAACTGGATCTAGCTTCATTTGTTGTTGTTGTTTCTTTACTGTTGCTGTTTGTTTCTTCATTTGTTCATTTTTATTGTTTTGGCTTCTGTTTTTTTTTTTTGTTGTTTTTCTTTTGTTTCTTGGATAGAAAAAGAGCAAAGTTTTTATTTTTTTATTTTTTATTATTTCATTTTATTATAATTATTTTAAGTTTTAATAATTTTTTCTTTTCTCCTTTATTCTGTTTCTATCAAGCTTCTTTTAACAAGCAGACCAAAACACCTCTAGGACCTGGCTTCCTTTACTATATTTTTAAATTTTTAAATATTTATTTCATTCTACTATTATTATTGTTCATTGTTCTTCCTCCAAAATGACAAGACAGAGGAATTCACCTCCAAAGTAAAAAACGAAGAAATGATGGCAAGGGATTTAGACAATGCAGATACAAGTAAGATGTCTGAACTAGAATTTAAAACGATGATGATAAGGATACTAGCTGAGCTTGAAAAATTATAGAAGACACCAGATAATCCCTTTCTGCAAAGATAAAAGAAATAAAATTTAGTCAGGCTGAAATTTAAAATGATATAACTGAGATGCAAACCCAAATGGGGGCCATAAAAGCCAGGATGGATGAGGCAGAGGAGTGAATTAGTGATATAGAAGATAAAATTATGGAAAATAATAAAGCTGAAAAGAAGAGGGAAACAAAGGGATCATGAAGACAAACTTAGGGAACTCAGAGATTTGTTAAAATGTAGTAACATTTGTATCACAGTAATCCCAGAAAAATGAAGACAAAAACAAAAGCAGCAGGTTTATGTGAGCAAATTATAGCTGAAGATTTTCCTAATCCAGGGAAGGACACAGACATCAAAACCCAACAAGCACAGAGAACTGTCATTAAATTCAGCAAAAGCCAGCTATTACCAAGACACGTGAGAGTCAAATTCACAAAATACACAGATAAGGAAATAATACTGAAAGCAGCAAGGGAAAAAAGTCCTTACCCTATAAAGGAAGACAGATAAGATTTGTAGCAGATGTGTCCAAACAAACTTGGCAGGCCAGAAAGGAGTGGCAAGATATAGTCAATATGCTGAATGGAAATAATATGCAGGCAACAATATTCTATCTAGCAAGGCTGTCATTCAAAATTCCCAGACAAACAAAAACTAAAGGAATTTGTGATCACTAAACCAGCCCTACAAGAAATTATAAGGGGGGATCTTAGGGTGTGTGTCGGGGGGGGGGGGGGCGGGGGAAACCAAGCAGTAAAGACTAGAAAGTACCGGAGAGCATCAGCAGAAACACCAACTCTACAGGTAGCACAATGGCACTAAATTCATATCTTTCAATAATCAATCTGAATGTATACGGACTAAGAGCACCAATCTAAAGACATAGAGTATCAGAATGGATAAAAATACAACACCCATCTACATGCTGCCTACAAGAGACTCATTTTAGACCTAAAGATACCTGCAGATTGAAAGTAAGGGTATAGAGAACCATGTATCATGCTAACTGATGTCAAAAGAAAGCTAAAGTAGCCATACTTATATAAGACAAATTACATTTTAAAACAAATACTGTAGGGGAACCTGGGTGGCTGGTTAAGTGTCCAACTTCAGCTCAGGTCATGATCTCACAGTCCGTGAGTTCGAGCTCCGTGCCAGGCTCTGTGCTGACAGCTCAGAGCCTGGAGTCTGTTTCAGATTCTGTGTCTCCCTCTTTCCCTCTCCTCCCCTGCTGCTCTGTCTCTCTCTTCTCAAAAATAAATAAACGTTAAAAAATTTTTTTAAACAAATACTGTAACAAGAGACAAACAATGAGATTATATCATAATTAAGGGGTCTATCCATCAAGAAGATCTAACAGTTGTAAATATTTATGCCTCCATTTCAGAACCCAAGTACATAAATCAATTAATCACAAACATAAAGAAACTCATTGATACTGATACAATTATCATTAGTAGATAGAGCATGTTAACACCCCACTTAGAGCAATGGACAGATCACCTAAGCAGAAAATCAATAAGGAAACAATGACTGAATGACACACTGGGCCAGTTGGATGTAACAGATATATGCAGAACATTTCATCCTAAAGCAGCAGAATTCAAACTTTTTCCAGTACACATGCAACATTCTCCAGCTCAAATCACACACTGGGGCACATATCAGCCCTCAACAGTACAAAAAAATTGAGATCATACCATGCATATTTTCTGACCACAATGCTATGAAACTCAAAATCAACCACAAGAAAAAATTTGGAAAGTCCTCAAATATATGAAGGTTAAAGAACATCATACTAAAGAATGAATGGATTAACCAGGAAATTAAAAAAAAGAAATTTAAAAAATGCAGGGAAACAAAAGAAAATCCTACCAAGGAATGAATGTGTTAACCAGGAAATTAAGGAAGAAATCAAAAAATACAGGGAAGCAAATGAAAATGAAAACATGACAGCCCAAACCCTTTGGGATGCAGCAAAAGCAGTCCTAAGAGGGAAGTATATAGCAATTCAGGCCTATCTTAAGAAACAAGAATGATCCCAAATACAAAACCTAACCTTATACCTAAAGGAGCGAGAAAAGGAACCACAAATAAAACCTAAAGCCAGCAGACATGAAATAATAAAGATTAGGCAGAAATAAATGATATAGAAACAACAACAGCAACAACAATAAAAGAAAACAGATAAAAAAAACCTAAGAGATGGTTCTTTGAAAGAATTAACAAAAGTGATAAATACCTATCCAGACTCAACAAAAAGGAAAAAAGAAAGGACCCAAATAGATAAAATCACAAATGAAAGGGGAGAGATCACAAACAACACCTCAGAAATACAAACAATTACAAGACAATACTATGAAAAAATATCTGGAAGAAATGGACAAATTCCTAGAAACTCACAAACTACGAAAACTGTAACATGAATAGAAAATTTAAACAAATAAATAAGCAGCAAAGAAAGTGAATCAGTAATCAAAAGCTATCCCAACAAATAATAGTCCTGGGCCAGATGGCTTCCCAGGGGAATTCTAACAGACATTAAACCAGAGTTAATACTTACTCTTCTCAAACTATTCCAAAGAATAGAAATACAACTAAAACTTCCAAACTCATTCTATGTAGCCAGCATTACCTTGATTCTAAAACCAGACAAAGACACCACTAAAAAGGAGAATTACAATTCAATATCCCTAAAGAACATGGATATAAAACTTCTGAACAAGATATTAGCAAATCTAATCCAAAAGTACATTAAAAGAATTATTCATCATGATCAAGTGGGATTTATTCCTGGGCTGCAGGGCTGGTTCAGTATTTGCAAATCAATCAGCACGATACACCACATTAATAAAAGAAAGGATAAGAACCATATGATCCTCTCAATAGATGCAGAAAAAGCTTTTGACAAAATACAGCATCGATAGGGAAAGATGGAACATACCTCAATATCATAAAGGCCATATATAAAAGACCCACATCTAATATCATCCTCAATGAGGAAAAACTAAGATCCTTTCCCCTGTGGTCAGGAACAGTAGAAGGATGTCCACTCTCAACATTACTACTTAACATAGTACTTGAAGTCTTAGCCACAGCAGTCAGACAACAAAAAAGAAATAAAATGCATCCAAATTGGCAAGGAAGAAGTCAAACTTTCACTATTTGCAGACGACATGATACTGTATTCAGAAAACCCAAAAGACTCCATCAAAAGATTGCTAGAACTAATACATGAATTCAACAAAGTCAGAAGACATATAATCAATATGCAGAAATATAGTGCATTTCTATACACCAATAACAAAGCAGCAGAAAAAGAAATCAAGGAATTGATCCCACTTACAAATGCACCATAAATAATAAAATACCAAAGAAAACACCTAACTAAAGAGGTACAAGATATATACTTTGAAAACTATAGAACACTTATGAAAGAAATTGAAGAGGACACAAAAAAAATGGAAAAGGAGTCCATGCTCATGGATTGGAAGAACAAACATCGCTAAAATGTCTATACTACCCAAAGCAATCTAGACATTTAATGCAAACCCTATCAAAATACCATCGTCATTCTTTGCAGAGCTAGAACAAACAATCCTAAAATTTGTATGGTATCAAAAATACCCTCAATAGCCAAGAAATCCTGAAAAAGCAAAATAAAACTGGAGGCATCACGATTCTGGATTTCAAGCTATATTACAAAGCTGCAGCCATCAAGGCAGTATGGTACTGGTGGTACGAACACAGACACATAGATCAATGGAACAGAATACAAACTCCAGAAATGGAATCTCAACTATAGCATCAACTCATCTTTAACAAAGCAGGAAAGAATATCCAATGGAAAAAAGAGAGTCTCTTCAATAAATTATGTCAGGAAAACTAGACGGTGAAAGGCAGAAGAATGAACCTGGACCACATTCTTATACCATACAAAAAACCCGAAAAACTCAAAATGGATGAAAGATCTAAATGTGAGACAGAAAACCATCAAAATCTTAGAGGAGACCACAGGAAGCAGCCTCTCTGACCTGGACTGGAGCAACTCCTTACTAGACATGTCACGAAAGGCAAGGGAAACAAAAGCAAACATCAACTATTGGGACTTCATCAAGATAAAACTAGCAGCAAAAATAAAAGGCAGCCTATAGAATGGGAGAAGAAATTTTCTAATGACATATGTGATAAAGGGTTAGTATCCAAAATCTATAAAGAACTTATCAAACTCAACACCCAAAAAACAAATAGCCCAGTTAAGAAATGGGCAGAAGACATGAACAGACACTTTTCCAAAGAAGACATCCAGATGGCTAACAACCACATAAAAAGATGCTTAACATCACTCATCATCAGGGAAATACAAATCAAAACTATGATGAGATACCACCTCACACCTGTCACAATGGCTAAAATTAACAGCAGAAGAAAGAATGAAGTGTGGATGCAGAGAAAGGGGATGCTCTTGCACTGTTAGTGGGAATGCAAAATGTTACAGCCACTCTGGAGAACAGTATGGAGGTTCCAAAAAAAAACTAAAAATAGAACTACTTTATGATCTAACAATTGCACTATTAGGTATTTACTCAAAGGATACAAAAATACAGATTTGAAGAGGTACATGTACTCCAATGTTTATACCAGCATAAGTAACAATGGCCAAACTATGGAGAGAGCCCAAACGTCCACTGACTGATGAATGGATAAAGAAGATGTGGTATACATATACAATGGAGTATTACTGAGACATAAGAAAGAATTAAATCTTTCTGTTTTCAATGACATGGAGTTAGTATATATTACGCTAAGCAAATTAAGTCAATCAGAGAAAAACAAATACCATATGATTTCAATCAAATGTGGAATATGTGGAACAGATGAACATATGGGAAGTGGGGGAAGAGAAGAGAGGGAAACAAACCACAAGAGCCTCTTAATGATAGAGAACAAACTATGGGTTGACTGAGGGAGGTGGGTGTGGGAATGGGCTAGATGGGTGATGGGTACTAAGGACAGCACTTGTTGTACTGAGCACTGGGTGTTGTATGTAAGTGTTGAATCACTGAACTCTACTTCTGAAACCAATATTGCCTGTATGGTAACTAGCTAAAGTTAAAATTTCAAGAAAAGAAAAAGAAAGAAAAAATTGGATAAAACAATTTTACAATAAAAAAGATATCCATTTTTTTTAGTTTCATTTTTTCCCCTGAAAGCATTTCCTTTTATAAATGAGAAAACAAGACCCAAGGAGGTTAAGTAATTTCCCACCATTGGATCACACAAGATATATTTGAGTTTATGCCTACCTGTCTTGTTTAATTATATGCCCCATCCGGTTATCCTATCAATGGGAGGTTTCTCTTGTGTTCACTGTGCTTATGTTTATGTTATCCACTAAACAAGAAAATAGTCAGGACAGATCTTTAACACAAGGACGGTTAAATGACTTGTCAAGCAGTAGCTAAAGAGACAAGTTCCCTGACTTTCAACTGATGACTCTCTTCTCCCAGGCGGATTCTGTTTTCAAGTTTTGTGAACCTAGTGAGAACCAGTCACAGTATTTACAAAGTTGTCCAGTTAGAGAGGGATAAAGGATGTCGATCTGAAATCTATGAGCCCCCTGGCTCTGTTACAACTTTGGGCTGCATTTCCAAGAGAAATACATCATAATCCAGAGAATTCCATCAAAAGATACATTCATCATGATTGGGCATAACACTTTACCATCACTACAAAAATTTTATTAATTTTTACTTAAATTATCAAGACAACTCTATTTACTTCTCTCCTCCTTTTGCCTATGTTGACATCTAAGAAAAAAGTTAGGATGAGTCTTCCATAAAGACATTGCAGTGGTTAACTTATATTATGCAACAGAAGTTAATGCTTCATAGCGTGAGCCCTTATCATCATTCATTGCAGTTTTTCAATTGTTAAGGGAAAAATGGGGTTTCAAAAAATAAAAAAAGATTGAGTGGAGTGTGACACTGATTCAATTACAAATGCAATGCAATGTAAACCATATTAAACATTTAAGGTCTAAGTCACTCCAAGCAAGATCAAATACTTTCTGAGAATGTGAGCAAACTCCTTAATTATTAAGAATTCAGCCTCAAATGAAAAAGGAGGAATTCAGTAAGATGAAAAATTATGTAATCACCCAACATGCAGTCATGAGAGTTTCTATTTCCTGTAAGCAATTTTGGAGAAGGAAGGAAATAAACCATATGAATTAGGAGTCTGGATCACCTGGCTCCTCATGTTGGATACAATGAAGAGAATAATTTGTCCTTTGTCAATAAATGTAATGAGCTGTGACTTTAAATCCCCTGTGGGAAATAACTATGTTTTATTGTTTATCTGCAGTGTGAAGGCTCCCTCTGAAGACTTTATGCAACATGTCATTCAAGCAGATGAAAAATTCACTCTGTAAAAGTGCTACCTGCCCCTCTTCTTTGTAAATACTAGGTTTCAGTAAAAGAAAACAACACCAATATTTGCCCTGTTTTGGGCCCTAAGAAGAATAGAATGTGTAATCAAAGTTCCCACAATGCAAATAGAAGTCCAGGAATTATTATCTAAAGAAATGTCACTACCTCATACAAAATTTTTGAAAATCTATTTAAATTTACCTAAATGGGTCAATGATTTTAGAATTCATATAGGAAAAGAGTGGGTTAGTGATATAGCATGGCTCTGGAAAGGTACCCACTGCCTACTGTTCTGGAAAGTAAATGATGTTGCCATTTATGATGCATCATGATGGGCTTGGTGGATCTAACCAATCATATTAGGAATTAAAGATACTTCATTGGGCAATAAGGACAATGCTATTATTTTTATGTATAAGTTGTTAGATATCCTTTCAACTATTAATGAAATGGACTTGAAGAATAATTTCAGATACACAGAAATCCAGAGCCTGGGGTAAGCCATCTGATTCTTTCAAATTGGACATTTGCATAAGAAAGGGGGGGTGGTCTCTAACAGTGAGAAGTGTTCTCACTATATAAAGTGCTGAACTTTAAGTCCAATGGCAGACAACTCTGAAACAACAGAATTGAGGGACAAATAGAGAAACCACAAAGTTCTGTTTAAATTTTATTATGAAAATACTTTTTCAAGTGAGAAATACCCACATCTAATTCACAAAATAACGAATAGAATATATATTTTAACTCCTTAAAATTGATAAATATGATATATAGTAACTCAAGGACTGAGTATACTCAACCAAACACATGCATCATCATGCACTCATTCATTCATTCAAGCAGTATTTATTGAATGCCCTCTGTGTGTTGAGCACAGGGGTAGTAATGAATCAAATAAAAATCCTTATCCTCAGGGAGCTTACATTCCATCATTTTATTCATTCTAGATAAACCAGGGTTATTGCATTTGTACTTGAATAAATAAATGTTTCTTATTTTCAGAACTTTATTTTGTAACAATAGCTGACACTGATTGCTGAAGATTACAAAATTTCCAAATTCTAAGAATCCTTATCCAGAAACGGTAAATCATCACTAATCCTTCCACTGTATTCTGAACTCATTCATATTCTACAAACTCAGCCAACAAACAATTTCCTACTCAAACCCAGAAGTTTTCTGTCTATAAAAACTGGAATCAGAAGAGTGACCAGTAAAAACAGAACAGATTAAAAAAAAATTAAGTCAGCACAGAAAGCTTTGTCTTTTGGGTTAATAGATAATACCCTTTTTCTTATCTCATCACAATGAAAAGCATCCCAAAAAGAGAGAGAAACACAGACATAGAGAAATGGAACAAGAAATAGGAAGAAACAAGAAAAGACAGCTACAGAGAACAAGACAGAATAAACCTGGGTCACCCTATTTATAGCTATGAGGGAATTGGTTCTAGTGTCAGACCAAGGGACATCCCCCAAAGGGGGGGATATCAGGACTCTTCAACAGCAAATTACAAAATAGTCCACCCCAAAACACTTAGGCAAAATGTCCACTAGAGATAGTGTTCGTCTACATATAGATGAGGAAACTAAATTAGGATTCCTTGAAACTACAACTCATTTGAAAGACAAGACAAAACCTAACCACAATGACAACAGAAAGAAGACTGGATAGAAAAGAAAACAAGACCATTGTAACCAGAATCACTTGTGCCAACCATGCCTTGGGTGAATTATAAGAAGATGACTGCTCTGGGTGGAGAAATTACAAACAGCAACCATTCTGAGTCGACAAATTACAAACACACACTCTTTTCTGTGGGCAGAGACAGCCAGGTCTTCCTCTGCTCTACCTGCATGTTTCTCCTTCATCAAAACTCAGTCCTTTCTCAGAGCACCACTTTCACACTACCCAACATAAGTCTCTCCTTTTTATGTGCTCATGGAAACTTGTTCTTTCCTTCACAGAATTTACTCCAACCCAAAATTGTGTGTTTGTACATTTACCTGAAAGAACAAACAGTAACATTCAGTTACACTTACATGCAGACAATATTCCAAAAGCTTTGAGTCTGGTATCTTATTTTTGTCTCACACTAACCCAACAAGCTATTTTGTTCAAATTTTATATATAAGAAAGCAGAGGCATAATAAAGTTTTGAAATTTGCTGATGATCACTCAGCTAGTCAGTGGAGGTGTTAGGATTTGAACCCAGGTAGCCTAACTCAATAGATGTTAACAATTTATGTAATGGCTGCCCCATAGACAAGATGACATGAGAACAGGAAATAGGTCTTGTTTCTTGATAACACAGTATCTGGTACATATACATAATAGGCCCACTAAAAATATTTGCTGAATAAACGAGTATACACATGAATTAATAATAAAGGAAAATGTAGAAGGCACTGAAAAATTCTGAAAATTTTAAGGGAAACTTGTAATTGATTGGACATATCTATTATTTTTTTTTCTATTAGGTTAAAGCTATTAATTACTCACTTTTAACAGGAGAACACTTTGGTTTAACTAACACAAATTTTCTTTGCCAGTGTAGAAACACCAGATTAAATTAAAAGTCCCAAGAGTTTGAATCTAGTACTCCTGCCTATAAACAAACTGCCAGCCTAGCTCAGCCCAATGGGGTACCACAGGTACATCCTTGCTTATCCTGATCCATGGGAAAGGAGGTTACCACGTGGTATTCAAGTATTTACATCCCTAGAACAATATGAGCCAAAAAAATGCTCAATGAATCCCTACCAGAACTTCCATCGGTGACTCTAAGAGGCTTTTATGCAAATCAGATGGCCCTCAGGTAAAAAGCAATAATTTTATCATTACTTTAGACTACTGAAGACGAGCTCCTAACAGCACAAACACTTGGATTAAGCAGCCTATCTCCTCTTTGTCCCATTGTCTGCTACAGCAAGAGCTGCAGCCTGAATTTGGACATTGACATATACCATCCTCCCATTTTATGTACCCAAGTGTTCTTTAGAGACTATCAAGAGAGGCTACTCTCAGAACTACAGCATGGACCAGGGAACAGCAAACTTGGTCTTCAAAAGATGAGATAAACATCTTAGACTTACAGGCTATATGGTCTCTGTCACAACTATTAACTCTGCTATTGTAGCATGAAAGCAGCCACAGACCATATGTAAACAAATGGGTACGGCTGTGTTACAATACAATTTTATGTATACAGAGGGCCTAAATGGCCTATAGAGCTGGAGTTTGTTGACCCCTAGACACAGACTTTATTTAATTAACAATCGCCCTGGTTAAAATTTTATTTCATTCTGGTTAAAATGCCATCTCATTCTGGATAAATTTTCAACCTGTTCCATTGTACCTTCTTGGTAAAGTCCCAGAAAAAGTATCAGTAAAAGAGACTGGGAAGATGCCTATAATTTTGCATGAAAAATGTAACCATATCTATGGCTTACTCTTTGCCTGTGAAATAAAACAACGTATGCTGTTTTCTGAAAAGTCTCAGAATTTTCTCCATTACTTTAGATATGTAATGTTAATTGTTGAATTTCTTTTGTTGATATATCCATTGATTTAAATTAATAGTCTAAAACTTTGGGTTTACTCTTCTGTAGAAATTCCAGCCTATGGACAATTAATGAAACTGAGAGGTCATTTTAGTTGTGCGTCATTGCCATAAGATTTTATTGTCTTTAAGAGTTTTAAGAGGCTGAGGGAAATAGTCAAAGCATGTAATTCTGCTTATCCACAGTAACTGTAACCTCATGGTCTCTTTCTGATTACTGTAGGATGGTGTTACTGGCTTAGAGAGGTTTTAGATTGACATGGTGATGACCTGTCTTATTTTCAAACACATTTTTGGAATTTCAAAAGGATTACTATCCTGTCTTTTTAAAAAGCATTCCTATACTGGTCTTTTAAAACAGATCTAATACAAGACACCCTTTGAAATCTCTATAAAATACACCTAAGAGATCTTACAGTAAATGTCAACACCACAACCACCAAGGTCTCTTAAGTCTAGGGGTGTGTTCTCTCTAGGAATCCCAAGTGTATGGAGTCAGGATTTTCCACTTCTATCTCTCTGTCCCTAAAATAAACATACTACCTTTTGCAAAGATTTGGGACTTATAATGGCTATAATGTATTTATGTCTCATGCTATGTGTTAGGCAGTTTGAACTACTTCATGCAACCCTATGAGGTAGAAATCATTAATCCTTTTCCCAGATGAAAAGTCAGAAAGTCAGAGAGATTTTGTAATTTGAATAATGTCACACAGCTAGATGGTGGCTGAGACAGAATTCACACCATGTCTAACATTAAATCCTGTGCTCTTGACCACAATGCTATGTTTCTCAATATTTTCTGTCTTGTCTTTTTTTTTATCAGAATAAGAACACTTAATATGAGATCTGCCTCTTAAAAATTTTAAGGGCACAATACAGTACTGTTAACTACAGGTACAAAGTTGTACAGTAGCTATCTAGAATTTAATCATCTTGCTTAAGGGACACTTCACGCCCACTGAACAGCAATTCCTTACTTCCCTTTCTCTCCAGCCCCTAGCAACTACCATTCTACTCACAAATTCCACTCTCTATTTTTCTAAGGATAGCTTTCAACTTGACTCTGGGGAATGCTTTCAAATTCATTTAACCCTAGCCATGGTACTCTTAGGAAACCCTGACCCTTGCACCGTCTTCCTTCCAGTGCCCCATCTGGCTCCCCAGCCCTTTGCTCCTACTAGTGAAGGTAACAGTTAAGCCAAAACTCTGGAATTAGAATCCCAGGTCTGCCAATAACCTACCACTTGAGTGGCATTAGGCAAATTTCTTAACCTTTCTGGGCTTTACTTTCTTAACTATAAAATTATAAAATTAACTATAAAATTGAGATTGACTTCCAGGGTACAGGTCCCTGGAAGTACACTCTGAAATAATAATCCATGTGAAAATTTGGATTAGGAAATGTACTTGAGAAAACCAGTAGGGAAGTGGTAAAGTGGAGGAGAAATGAGAAGGCAACATGTGATATCAAGTAGAATCCCACAGACAGAAACCTTCGCTCAGTCCCAGAGGGGAGCTCTTGAAATAGTGCAGGTCTTACCTTGAAGTCATTTTAATAAGGGTCAAGGGAGACAGAGTATTTATATTTCTGCACTTCTCAAATCATTGGTTCAGGGCTGTGCCAAGGAGGCATAAATTCCCAAATGCCCTGGCTCTCCATAAATACAAGCAAACCAGGCTCCAGTAGCCTTAGGGCAGGGCTATGTCAGAAAACCAAGTGCTGGTTATTAGGTCTGGAAACGCATCGGGGTTGGTCTACATGACAAGGCTGAAGGCAGCTGGGCAGGTCCAAGTGGAGCAAATATTTCACCTGTGTGGGGAGTAATAATAGTTCCTTCTTGTGGGGCTATTGTGAGGGTTTTTATTTGTAAGGTGCTTCTAAGAGTGCCTGGCACATTGTAGGCACTATTAAGTGTGTGTTACATCAAACAAATACAAAGATTACAAACATGTGAGGTAACCTTAAAACAGCCAAGAAGATTTAAAGAAAACTCTGGATTCAAAGTCTGGTGGTGTTTTGTTTTGTTTGGTTTTAAATTTTTCTTTTCAGGGTGATTTTTCAAGTTCTCAGGCAGGACAGGAAGAGCTCAGCACCTCCAGCAAAGGCAAAGATGAGGATCCTGGCCACAGTAGCATGAAGCCCAGGATAATCAACTCCTCACTTAACAGCTCTGTTTGAGTATAACTTGAGTTAAACTAAGTAAATAAACAAATCCGAGAGTTCCAAGATCTCAACACAAGGTTATGTGCCAAGATCTCTACCAGGGCTGAACAAAGACACTTAGTGACCATATAGGAATGGAGGGTAGAGACTTTTCACAATACCACAAGTACAAGGCAGCCAGAGTGGCACAGGGGCTCGACCTCCAACTGTTCTCCCTACTCATCTGTCCTCTGCCCTCCTGCCCTGTTGACACTCTTTGTCCTGAAGCCCAACTTTACCCCCAACTCTCCCAGCAGCTTACTAATCTCCCTCCAGGCCCCATCATGAAGTGATAGCTCTCCCTCCATGGAGCAACCACTGTACTTGGGAGGAAGAAAAAAAAAATGGGAAGAAATGGGTCCAATTTACCTACAATTACAGCAGAACTTGTTTCCAACTACCTGCAATTATTTCTGCTTATAGACAGTTTCTTCTTAAAGACAGAGGCCATATCTTCTCCCCCATTCTGTACCATCAGCTATCTAACATTAAGGAACCAAATAATTTTCTTTCTTAGAAAAACTTCATGGGGCAACTGGGTGGCTCAATTGGTTAGGTGTCTGATTTAAGCTCAGATCATGATCTCACGGTCTGTGAGTTCGAACCCCACATCAGGCTCTGTGCTGACAGCTTGGAGCCTGGGGCCTGCTTCAGATCCTCTCTCTCTCTCTCTCTCTCTCTCTCTCTCTCTCTCTCTCTCTGCCCCTCCCTGACTCACACTCTGTGTGTGTGTCTCTCTCTCAAAAATAAACATTGAAATAAAATTAAAAAAAAAAAACAACCTTCTTATTGAAGAAGAACATTGAAAGCAGGGTCTTACTTTTATTTACCATTAGATGTATGTCTATTGCCATGACCTTAATCTTGCTCAAAACTCAAGTATGGCTGACTTCAAAGGGGGATTACTAGCTCTGTGGAATAATTTAACAAGGAGACCTCTCTTTCCTTCCTTCCAGGCTAACAACCAAAATGGCAAAAATTCCCAGAGAAGTAAGTTAAGGCATGAAAGGAGATCACAGCTGTACTTCTGTTTCCTAGTTTCCTAAAGTGCAGCCACACCACATTGGTTGTCACCAAAATGATTTTAAGCAGCATATAGGTAACCACTTTTTTTATTTGAGCAATGTTTTATTTTAGTATATATCAAAATATGCACGTGTATGTGTATGTATATGTGTGTGTGTATATATGTGTGTGTATATATACATAACTTCAAATTTCCTTAATTTTCAAATCCATAATTTTAGGAATATTAATATATATATATACATATACATATATATATATTTGAATACATATATATATTAAAAGCTATTAAGCTGTATCAACTAACTTATAAAGGGGTAATGGGGATGACTAAATTTGATAAACACTGAGAGCTATTATTACATTAGAGTTATAAACAGAACACCTAGATTCCAATCCTGTAGCAAAAGAAATTAAAATCCATCTAAATGAGCAAGTCACTTAACTTGCCTGAGCTCCAGTTTTCTCTTCAATAAAACAAAGCTTTGATAATCTGTGTTTCTAGGTCCCTGTTAAATGCAAATGTCCTATCTGTTGGTGGTACTTGTACCCTTATCACCAACTTAATCTTAGGGCAAAGGAGTTTGTTCTGTCATCTAGATAAGTCCTGGGGAATTCCTACAGAAACCAGACTAGTTTCTGGTTTAAATAAGGAGACTCCAGAATGGACTCAAGAAGAAATTTTTCAAAGAGAGCTCAACTAGGATGTAGAGGAACAAGTCTAAAGTTCTAAGTATCATTAAAGGTGGGAAAACCCTATAAAAGATCAGGGTGAGATGAGCCAAAATGACTTTAATCCAATTTACATTTTGACTAAAAGCCAGTAAGTCAATCTATTTCTCTTGGTAGCAAATGTGGTCCTTTAAACAAGGAAAAATTTTAAAAATTATGTTAAAAAATTTCAGATGAACATTTAAAGCTTTTGCATAGAAAAAAGTTCTTGAAAATAAGATTTCTATTTCCGAAATTATATTATGGTTAATCTACATTAATAGCTTTTGTAAACGTGGGTGTGCTTTTGTATACTCCAACTTTAGCCCCTTAGTTCTCTGAGCTGAAATTTCACTGAGAAGACTTTGATGATATGGGTGATGCTGAGTCTCAGCGTGCTGGGACTGTATGCCAAGACTGGCTTCCACCTGCTCTAAGGAGGGTCCACACTGGAGTCCCAGGGCTGGAGTCAACGGTGGTTAGACTCGACAATCCCTACTCCCCATCCAGAGACCACCACAGCCACCTGCCCTCTCACCTTTCACTGATTCCACACCCCACCTGTTCTCCCAATGACTCCACACTCCACCACTCTACCTTCACCAGAACTTAAGTAGAATATGTTTTGTATTTAGAGGTACGTGGCCAATGTTACAATTCCCTCATTTTATGAAATGAATGGACTCAAGAAGAAATAAAGCCCAAGGTCTCCATCTCACCAGGGTAATCCAGACAAACCTAGCTCAAAGACAAGAAAAGTGCTTAAAAGAGAGAGAGAGAGAAGTGAGAAGGAAACATGAACCCACTGCCACAGAATCACGTTCCATTGAAAGGGGAAAAAAGCAAAAATGGTCTCAATTCATTCAGGTCCATAGGCTTGTTATTCCAGAACAAGATTAAATCTAGTAAATACCAGTAAATAGTTTCCTGACAATGCTTCAGAGAAATGCTAAGTATGGTCTTAGAGACTGGTTTAAATTTCAGCTATTGAGGCTTTATATTAAAGACAACATTTCTACTCATTTTTGATGTACAAATTTCTCAAGAAAAATGTCTACTTCAAATAAGAGGAAAAAGTATCTCCACAATTTCCCCAAAGAGATAGGAGAAGGCGTTAATCTTTGAGCAAATATCATGTGGAAGCTAGAGAATTCCTATTACTTCTTGAATTTACATAGTGTCTCCCTAACTTCTGGGGACGAAGGAAAGAAAAATTAGGTTAGTCAAATAGTAGTGAGAAATGTTCCTCAAGGGACCCACCACCACTCTCCCTGCTAGGAACTCTATTTTAGAGAAGCATGATTAGTCATGTATTGAACTAATCATGGCAATTAAGGATAGAGTGAACTCATAATTACTGCAAGTATAAGACAAGAATGCACTGTCTTAACCATCTGTTAAGCATCTTCATGGCACTGTTAGAAAAAGACATAGTCTTCACCCTCAGTATGCTAATATATAAGACAAACAGGGCTTGTGCCAATTAAATGTAGGTGGGAGGGTTGTATTAACAAACAGATGAACACATATTACTTAAGAGCATAAAAACATATGTTGATGTTTTAGGTGGATTCAGAGCTAATTCCATGTGCATTCCTATAAAGACAGATAAGACATTTTTTGAAATAAGGGAGAGCGAGTTACAGAAAGTAAAAGGATTCCCAGAAATAGAGAAAAGGAGCAAGAGGTGATGACAGTGGTGATGACAGAAAAGAACAACAACAACAAAAAAAAAAACGAATGCCCCATAAGCAGTTGCTTGGTTCTCTTTTCTAACATCTTTTTGGGTTACAAATTCCATTTTTCCTAATCCATACATTTCTTAATTTTGCTGTTTAAAAATATTGTCTCCACCATGGAAAAAATGTAAAATTATAATAATAACTGGGATGCAATCTGAAAAAAATCACAGAGTAGGCCTGTTTCCCATACGGCCTCAACAACCCATGCTGGTAGTGACTCACTACCCTTAAATCCATACACATCCACTTTGAGGATTGCCTCCTGGTTCAGAACACATTAGATACTATATAAAAAAAAAAAATCTCTGTTTGCTGCTTCTAAATTATTAATTAAACACACCCGGTAAAATCCCATGATCCAATCTCACTCCTGAGTATGTATCCGAAGGAAATAACATCAGTATCTCAAGGAGGTATCTGCACACTCATGTTCATTGCAGCATTTTTCACGATAGCCAACATAGGGAAAAACCTACATGTTTTCAGTGGATGAATGGATAAAGAAAATGTGGGGTTTTTATGTATACACAGTTGGAATATTATTCTGCCATAAAAAGAAGGAAATCCTGCCATTTGAAAAAAAAAAAAAACATGGATGAAACTGGAAGGCATTATGCTAAGTGAAATAAGCAAAATAGAGAAAAAAAACATACACTGTGTTATCACTTATGTGGAATCTAAACAAGTAAACAAAAACAATTTCACAGAAATAGAGAATAGAATGGTGGTTGTCAGTGGCTGGAGGGGGAAATGAGGTAATTTGGGTCAAAGGGTACTAGTTTTCAGTTATAAAAGAGTAAGTTCTGAAGACCTAATGTACAACATGGTGACTATAATTAATAATATGGTACCGTATACTTTAAAGTTGCTGAGAGTAGATCTTAAGAAGTATTACACACACAAAAAATTTAACTATGTCTAGAAGTGTTAATTATCTTGATCTTGGTAATCATTCCACCATGTATATGCATTACCAAATCATTACAATGTCTACCTTAAATATATATATTTGTTAATTATCCCCAAATAAAGTTAAAGAAAACATTAACACTACCTAAGAAATAGCATAGCTAGGGGCGCCTGGGTGGCGCAGTCGGTTAAGCGTCCGACTTCAGCCAGGTCATGATCTCGCGGTCCCTGAGTTCGAGCCCTGCGTCGGGCTCTGGGCTGATGGCTCAGAGCCTGGAGCCTGTTTCCGATTCTGTGTCTCCCTCTCTCTCTGCCCCTCCCCCGTTCATGCTCTGTCTCTCTCTGTCCCAAAAATAAATAAACGTTGAAAAAAAAATTAAAAAAAAAAAAAAAGAAATAGCATAGCTAGGTAACATATTAGATACCCAGTTAAATTTAAATTTCAAATAATTTTTTAATGTATGTATGTTCCAAACATTTGATGGGACAGAGAGTCTAGTTTTTTGTTTTTTGTTTTTTTTTTTTTATGTTGGTATGATTTTCATTGTATTTTGTTTGTTTTTGTCACAGCTGGAAATTCTCCTTACAAGAGAAACTTCACTTTGTCCATCATGATAAACCACAGCAAGTACTGTGTGGCTTAGGCAGGGTTAGAAGAGAAGTTCAAAGAATTGGAGATCTGGTGCAAAGAATATGAGTAGTGTTTTTGAATGTGAGCTGAGGACAGAAAATTATGAACCTGTGGATGTGTATGTTCACAACCCTCCTCTATCCTCAAATAAGAATTTTGAATTTCTCATTTCAGCTTTCTGACTTTGATGGTGAAGAATTGAAGAGATGCGTAAGGAGTGAAAGACCTTGGAGGAGTAGGGATGAAGATATAAATCAGATCAGAAAGTACTGAGATTTCCTTGGAAGAGAAAGAACAGAAGAGGAAAGAAAGAAAAGGTAGAGTAGGAAGGAAAAGAGTGGCAAGGACTTTATTTTAGTACTGTTTCTTTTGCACTTTTGAGCAAGTGAGATGAAGAGAGACATTTTGGTGGGGCAACTGTTTTCCAAGTGAATGAAACTGAAAGAGGCTGCAACTGTCAGAGAAGATTTTTAAGATGTTTGAGTTAATGTAGAGGTGAATTTTCTTCCTGTCAATAGGTTTTTGATTGACAGCAGTAAAGACTTAAGGGTTCTTAACCACTTTCAGTAGAGTATGTTTCTTTGAAACTAACACTCCACAGAGACTGGACCATTGGGGCTCTGCTGATATATCAGGGTTGTACATAGATGTATACTGTGGACTAGGAGTAAGTTGGACATGGGATTGAAAACAGGTCCCTGTCTTCCCTACCCTACAAACTACATATGTCCTTACATGTCTCCTGTCTCCTTATGCTTGCAGGTTTTTTATGGGTTCAAGAGCCCATTTAAAGAAGAAAAACATAGTTCTCCTAGATAAAAAAAAAATAATCATTTTTAAAACTCATGAAGGACAAATAGAATTCAGAAAATGCCCATGATGATAAAAAAAAAATATTATTTGAACTATACCACTCTTTCAGATTTCTTCTATTATCCCTCCCCCACTCATGCATCATCAAGCAGCTTTAGAACAA
Organism: Puma concolor; assembly: GCF_028749965.1. Lineage (NCBI taxonomy): Eukaryota > Metazoa > Chordata > Mammalia > Carnivora > Felidae > Puma > Puma concolor. Next base: position 123,600,664 of record NC_141668.1, read on the forward strand.
GCGTTCACCTCACTTTGTCCCACGTACTCTTCAAGTTTGCTGTTACCCTAATTAAGCTGGTATGATGGCAGCCATAGATAGATCTTGTAAAACTTTTTTTAGATGGAGTAAGTGGTTTGTCTTATTCTTTCCTGCCTCCCAACTACACGCATTATATTATTTCATTTACAATTTACATATGCACTTTAGCATCAGCATTCACTGCTAACTCATTGATGTGAATAAAACATGCATGAAATGGCAAGGGCGTTTCTAGAAAGCCCCCTCTTCAAGCTGGTCTTCTATAGCATGCATTTATAAGAAATGAAGCTCAAGGAAAAAAGAAGGGAGTGAAACTTCCTGGGGAGTACCAAGGGGCATCTGTGCCTGCCTTAGTGTGGAGCCACTTCTCTTACTGCTTACCTGTGCCAGAGAATGCATTGTAAATTATAGCAGGATGGAGACAGAAGGTGAAAGGAGAAGCAAAGCAATGTAGTCATACTTTCTCATTCTGATAATCAATCCCTCCAAATGACAATGTTTAGTATAATATGATGAATTAGAGGAAGGTGTTTTGGGGGGGCACCTGGGTGACTCAGTCGTTTAAGCATCTGACTCTTCATTTTGGCTCAGGTCACGATCTCATGGTTCATGAGTTAGAGCCCTGCATCAGGCTCTGTGCTGACAGTAAATGGAGCCTGCTTGGGATTCTCTCTCTGTCTCTTTTACTTCTGCCCCTCCCCTGCTCTCATTTTCTCTCTCTCAAAATAAATAAACTTAAAATAATTTTTTAAATTAAAAAATGGAAGGTTTTTTTAAAGGTCATTTTTACTTTGAAAAAGCTGAAAAAATCAAAACAGTGTGGTACTGTGATCAATTGATTTACTACAAAGGAGCCAAGAACATACAGTAGGGAAGGGAGAGTCCCTTCAATAAATGGTACTGGGAAAACTAGATGGCCACATGTCAAAGAATGAAACTGGGCCGGTGTCTTATACAATACACAAAAGTCAAGTAAAGGCTTCAGTGTAAGATCTGAAACCACAGAACTCCTAGGAAAAAACATAGGCAGTGAACTCTTTCACACTGGATTTGGTGTTGAATTTTTTAATCTGACTCCAAAAACAGAGGCAACAAAAACGAAATAAACAAGTGGAATTACATTGAACTAAAAGCTTCTAAAACTGAAAGATCATGACAAAATGAAAAGGCAACCTACTGAATGAAAGAAAATATTTGCAAATAATATAGGATAAGGAGTTAATATCCAAATTTATAAAGATTCAACTCAGGAGCAAAAAGAATCCAATTTAAAAACGGGCTGTAGATCTAAATAGACGATTTCCCAAAGAAGATCTATAGATAATAAAAAGGTATGTTAAAATGTTACCAATTAAATGTTACCAATTACCAAGAAAATGAAATCAGAATCACAATGACATATCATCTTGCACCTGTTAGAATGGCTATTATCAAAAAGATAAAACAAAATAACCAGTGTTGGAAAAAATGTGGAAAAAAGAGAACTTTGTCCACTGTTGGTGGGAATGTAAACTGGTGTAGCCACTATGGAAAATAGTATGCAGTTTTCTCAAAGTATTAAAAATAAAACTACCACATAAATGTCAGAACATATACCAATAATATTTTTTAAAAACAGTAGATTATAATAGCCCTAAGTAGTGTTTGCTTTGATTATTGTATCAGTTGGCTATTTCTACATAACTCTCCTAAATTATAGATTTATGTGCCCTTTTCATAGAATGGGATTATATGCTGGGGAGTTGATCTGATCTCTGGATACTGATGAGTCTGCAGTCAGCTATGAATCACTATATTGTGTTTTTGTAGCCCACCCATGATGGTGTAGGGTCCATAGTGCACCTCTCTCGAACCAATATATGACAATTTATTGTGTGTATATATGAAGGTCATTTTTCCAGTTTTATTAAGATAGAACTGACATAAATGTATATGTTTAAGGTGTAGGGTGTAATGGTTTAACGTACAGATACCGTATCACAATTACCACAATAAGTTAATTTACATTCATCATCTTATATAGATATAATAAAAAGAAAAAGGTAAAATAAACTACTAAATGATCCAGCTATTTCACTTCTGGGCATTTACCAAAAGAAAATAAAAACACTAAATCTGAAAAGATATATGCACTGCCATGTTCACTGAGGCATTATTTATAATAGCCAAAACATGGAAACAACCAAAATGTCCACTGATGAATAAAAAAGATGTGATATGTCTATATCTATCTATCTATCTATCTATCTATCTATCTGGAATTTCATATATATGTGATATATATAGATATATATATATATGGAATTCCATATATATACAGTATATATAGTGGTGTGTGTGTGTGTGTGTGTGTGTGTGTGTGTGTATACACATATGGAATACTACTACATATGGAATACTACTACACCATAAAAAAGAAAGAAATCTTGTCATTTCTAACAATGTGGATATGCCTTGAGTGTATTACACTAAGTAAAATAAGTCAGAGAATGACAAATGTAGCATGATTTAACTTATATGTAGAATCTGAAAAACAAACAAAAGCAAAAACAGACCTCAACGAAACAGAAAAGATTGGTGGTTGTCAGAGGTGAGGGGTGAAGGTGGCTGAAAGGCTTCAGGTAGGTCAAATGGTATAAGCTTCCAGGTATAAAATAAAAAAGTCGTGGGGATATAACACACAGCATGGTGACTAAAATTAATAGTATTGAACCATATTTGAAATATGCTAAGAGAGTAGGTCTTAAAAGTTCTTATCACAGGAAAAAAATTATACTGTATCAAAAGAGATGTTAACCAGACTCATTGTGGTGATCATTTTGCAATATACACAAATACTGAATCATTATGTTGTACACCTGAAACTAATGTTATATATCAACTGTATCCCAATGAAGAATAAAAATTATAACAGATCACATATAGATTTAAAAAAATGATAAAGTACCTGGTAGGTGCTATCAATATTAACTAGTACATTATTTTTTAGCATATCATATCTGTTAGCAGGGCAAGAAAAAAATCAGCTTGGAGAGCTAGGGTAATGTGATAAAGGGCAAAAAATATTAACTGCTATAATAATTTTTGAAAAAATACAACTACATAAAAAGTTTGACATGAGCAAGGTTTCAAATATTTTATTAAAGTAGAAAGAATTTGTTCTCATAAATATCCATTATTTTCCTTAATTTAATACTATTTCCAGCTCATGATGACCTCCTTGCAGGTAAAGTCCAGTTCCCCTGCAGATACATTTTATACAGTGAGTGCTCATATGTATGGAAAATTAAAGGAATGGAGAAATAAAGACAGAAATCGGGCCATGAGAGAAAAATCACTGTCTACAGATGAGCCAGAAAGAGCCAGGAAGGGGGCAGGAGGTTAGTCACTGGGAAGAAAAAAAAAAAAGATCATTATAGTCGTGACAAAAATAGGAACAGGAGGTAAGGTTTTCAGATGTAAAGTTGAAAGTGAATTATAAATAGCTGAACAAGTATTATTAAACCCTGATTATCCACAAGAGATAGCACATACCTCTGTCCATAAAGGCAGTGCCTGTAGGTGACTGGAAATAATCAGTGTTGAGGAGAAACTTCAGCTACAGGGTAAACTATATGATGTGTCTACATTCAATCCCCAATTCATGGCCATTCTCTAGATGCCACTCTCTTCACTGAGCTTTCTTTGTGTGGCCTGGTATAATTTAGAATGGAATAGAGCCATGGTATGCTCATCAGATGCTACCCACACTGTTGACATTAATGCTGTTTCATGATCAAGGAGATATAACCATTAGAAATCATTTCAGACAGATGATCCAGATGAACCTTGTGGGTTCCCTATCTGATTGTGTGCATGCAATCCTGTCCCTGTTGAGAAGCAGCCAACAGTTTCCCTTAGTGCCCCTCCTTGGAATAATCACCCATCCCAACCAGACATTCCCCAAATGGCAAGGACCATCATGCTATCTCCTTGGGTCCCAGCCTCACCTGGTCTCAAGGGGTCCAGGAACTCTCTATGCTCCATTCTCACTCAAAATGTACGTTTTCCTCCCACAGTGAAGTGATCACATGTGAACCAAGAAAGGGACTCTCAATGGGTCAAAATGTTGTTACCTATCCAGAGTTGTATTTGAATTCTAAAATATATTCAGGCGTTCTGGCAATATCAGTTGCTGGGGGTGTGGCAGGGGGGTGGTTGCAGAGCATTTGATGGCATTCCAAAAACCCACTATGTGAATGAATGCCAATCCAGAGTGTTCTCAGAAGATTGGGGAGAGAAACAAGCTCATTAGAAAGACACAGATCCTCCTGGAATTAACATAACCACATCATCAATCTATTTTACCCCAGGGTCTTTTCCAGGAAACCCAGTTGGCCTAAAAAGGCCATGCTTCAGACCATTTATGGGAGAGCCTACACTCATCAGGTAGGGAAAGGAGTGTGAAGTTTTCTCCTCTAGCTAAGTACACCTCCCACATGTATCTAGTTACTGGGATCTCTCTCAGTAGTTATTATTTCCTTCCTTTCTCTGCCTCCCCTCCTTCCTTCCTCCATCCAGGCATCTGTCCACCCATCCAAGAAACCTACAATAACACCAGCAGCCTCCTAGCTTCAGAGGGCAGAGCTGAAAAAGCCCAACAAGGCTGCTGCCCGCATGGAATTTATGTTCTAAAGGAAGAGAACGAATAAGTATCGATTTTAAGGATATGAGACAAATAAACAAGTCAGTATGATAGAGTAAAAACCTAGAAAGAGAGGTGACCACTTTCAATAGGATTGTTAAGAAAGGCTTCTCTAAGGAGGTGGCATTTTAGCTGATAAGCAAAGGCAGAAAGCAGGCCACCAATGGAGCACTGAAAAGGGAATATTTGAGAAATAATGACTTGGACAAAAAACTCAAAAAGGAAATGGTTTTATATGTTCAGGAAACAGAAGAAAATGAAAGGCCTAGACCACACTGAGCAAAATAGAGAGCAACACATGGTAAGGTGGGAGATTTGAACAGGAAACAGAGCTTATGGAACCCTGTAGACTTGGCAAAGAATATGGATAGTATTCTAAGAGTCATGGAAAGCCAGTGGAAGATTTTATAGTGTGGGGGGACAAGATGGGATTGGCACTTTTTTTTTTTTTCAACGTTTATTTATTTTTGGGACAGAGAGAGACAGAGCATGAACGGGGGAGGGGCAGAGAGAGAGGGAGACACAGAATCGGAAACAGGCTCCAGGCTCTGAGCCATCAGCCCAGAGCCCGACGCGGGGCTCGAACTCAGGGACTGCGAGATCGTGACCTGGCTGAAGTCGGACGCTTAACCGACTGCGCCACCCAGGCGTCCCGATTGGCACTTTTTTTAAGTGGCTTTTTAAAAAATGTATTTATTTTGAGGGAGTGAGAGATCGAGTAGAGGCAGAGAGAAAGAATCCCACACAGGCTCTATGTTGTCAGCATAGAGCCTGATATGGCGCTTGAACTCACAAATTGTGAGATCATGACCCAAGCCGAAGTTGGATGTTTAACCAACTGAGCCACCCAGATGCCCCAGGATTTGCATTTTTAAACAGATCCTTCTACTTAATCTGTGGAGGACAAACTGGAGGGGAGGAGAAGAGAGAAACAGCAGGTGGAGCAGTTTGGAAATGATTACAGCAATGCCAGTGTGAGGGGAGAGAGGCATGAGTTTGAACATTCCAGTAGAGATGGACAAAAGTGGATGGATTTCAACTACATTCTGGAGGTAGAAATGAGAATTTGCAGATCATTTGAAAGAATTAATGGAGACAATCGAAGAGTTAAGAACTTTAGCTTGAACAACTGGAAAATAAGGAGAAATTTATTTGGAATATGTTCATTTAGAGATGTCTGAGATCCCTGAAGACCTGAGAAAATTATAGTTGAATGGTTCTGTCTGAAGGGCAGGGAGGGGGTAGGACTAGAAAGCTTCCATCTACACAATGGGCCAAGGTCTATGGGAATCTCCATAGTATGGAATACAGAGTATTTTGCTTACTACTATGGCCATATTTGTTAAATACCTACTGTGTACCAAATGTTAAGAAGCCAAGGATATAGTAACTGTTCTCAGAGGGTGTGTGTGTGTGTGTGTGTGTGTGTGTGTATACACACATATGTGTGTGTGTGTGTGTGTGTGTGTGTGTGTGTGTGTATACGAAAAAATATATATATTTAGAATGTATTAAGTGCTAAATGAATGACATAGAATAAACCTAAAGGAGAAATGGCTGGGAGGCCACAGTGTCACAGTACAAGGAATATCAAGCAGTAAGTTCAGCAGACGTGAGTTTCAATCTTAGCCCCTCACTGGCGAAGTATGCTTGAGCAGTTCTTTCAAGTTCCCTAAGCCTTGGTCTCCTCATTCTAAAATGGCACATTACGGCTACACTCAAGGTGTTGATGAAATGTCAGTGGAAAATAGTTTGCCAGTGTAAGACTGGCATCCACCACAGACAGGAGCAACCAAGCAAAATTCCCGGAATAGGAAGGAGCTGAGTTGGACCTTGAAGAACAGGTAAAAGTGAGAACAACTGTTAGAGATGTGAAGGCAGGATGTTCCAGGTTAGGATAGTCTCATAGAGATTAGCAGGTATTGCCATGCTCCTACAGGTACCAGATTCTAGTGTATCATCTGTCAATCCACACGTTCCCTTGACAGCATCACTCTATTTGTGGAAGTCAATATATTCATCTTTGTGAATGAGTTTCAGGTAAATTGACATAGGTGATGGTTTCCTGTTCAGAATGTGAGAAAAATATCAACTGACCTTCATTTTCATCCAGTGTACTAGTGGTCACCTGGAAGGAACTTGCAGTCCACTAAGAAATACTCAATATATATTATCTATATCTATATCTATCTATTGACAGACAAGTAGATATTAATTTATGGTTCTATGTATAGAAGATAGAGCTATATGTATTTTAACATACAGTTATATAGAGAGAAGATACAGTTATACATGTATACTAAATATTAATTATGTATAAGACCCAATGTATCAATATAGCAGTTCTCAATATAACCCTACTGTATATGCAAAAACAATAAAAACTCTTTGCATTTTGGGGGGGGGCAGGATTAGAATGAACTTGGCCACCAGAATGTAGTAAAACCTGAAGGTTGTAAGATTCGAGTAGGTCTTGTTCAGGTTCATCTCTCAAGTATATGGTTTTCATTTGCCACCTCCTTATGCAGCAATTGCCACAGTAAATTACAACTTCAGAGTAACATCCTCTTAAGAAATAAGCCACATTTGGACCTACACTCAGTGGCACAGCAGTTGTATCTTCAGAGCTGTAGGGAAGGAAATGTCATGAAAACATTCTCCTTGGTTCTGCCAAGAACAACAATTTCCTAGTCACAATAATTAAAACACTGTTTAGTTCAAATAAATCTGTAGAAAAGGTGCAGAAAACTTAATTAAGGTTATACTCTAGAATATAAATTTTATCAGTCTTAACATCAAAATCACTAGTGCAGCTGAACAAAAGCTGGGAGGGGGGAGATGGGAAAGAGAGCTAGGGCGGTGTAGGGGAACAATTTCGTTCTATTAGGATATATTAGTACTATTTAATTTTTCAGTCATGTGGATATTATTTTGATCATTTTTAAAATTAAATCTAAATAGAAAAGCAAATCCTTGATGAAGTAAATCTCACCTTTGTGAAGTTAAAGGCCATATGTTGTGCCTAATTCAATCCTACTTCTGCTAAGCAGAAAGTATTTGTATATTTTACATATTTGTAGAATACTTAAAACTGTGAATGGCACTGCGCTGTTAAATACATTATTGAGGCAGGCTCTTGGCATACTCCAGAGTTAAGAGCACCTCTTAAAATGTGACTCACAGACCACTTGCCACAGAATCACCTGAGACTGTGTTTATTAAAAAACAGTAACAACAATACCTTCTTAGACACCATCTGGAACTAACAGATTCAGATTTCCAACGTTAGCGTCCAGAATCCATGCCTCTAACAACCCCTGTCCCAAGTGGTACTTATAAACATTACAGAGATAAGATTCAATGTTTTGGTGTTTCATTTCCACTGAAGTATTGTCTCCTTACAACCATAAGCATTCAACTCCTAGTCTAAGAACATGGAATTAAAAATGAAGTTCCAAACTCTGTTCAAAGCTACCTAAATGAAAGGCTTTACTTCAGATTAGCTTCAATTTCTTTGGTTTATCTGTTAGAGAATCTTACAAATTTTCTGAAGTCTAACAACTATAGTTGATTGAATTTATCCTTAAACAGAAGTTATAGTCCATATATTCTACCACCAATGTAGAAAAGATACAAGTCAACAAAGATTCAGACCAAAACCCTTGGGAGCATTGTTCTGGAGGCCCCTCATTAAATTTCAGGCTTAATACCACTAGTTATTTGACCCTGGAAAGGTTCTGAAGAAGCTCGAGTGGCCAGGTTACAGGACTCACCCAGTGCTTCTTGGGAGATAGGATAATTACCATCCATGTGGAAGTATACTGAACAAGCAGCAAGGTTGAACTAGTGCACTTAGTGTATAATAGCCGAAGAGCAACCTTGTTTAGAAGGTGTTTGAAGCAGTGACTCAGGCGATTCTCCATGAGCTAAGAAAAAGTTTTATTATTGCCTTGTGAGCAGCAAGTTAGCAGGATATGGGTGTGCAAGGGGAGGAGGGTACAGTACTTCCAGAGTTCTTTTCCAAAGGGTAACTTCAACAATGTCACATTAGCTGAAAAATTTTTCAGTGATGCTGTTTTGCCTCCCAGATAATGTTAAAACTTCATAACAAGGCAAGAACACTCCTTCACAATCTATTTTGTGCTTATCTGTCAAACCAAAGCAATGACAAAAGCTTAGCAACAGCACTACACTTTGTATTCCTGTACTCATGGCAGACATCATCAATCAGGCAAGGCCTTCCTTCCACTTGAATGCATTGTAACCCTAGATTCCTCCATACCACGAAATGCCAAGAAACTCTTGTCATTTAAAACAGTTGGCCAAAGAATTGATACCTTCTTTCCTCTGTTCCAGCTCATACTGAGCCACTGTCAAATAAACTTCTATTCATCTTGTAATACTTCAGACATCATTCCCTCCAGAAATCATCAACCCTCACTATGATTTTCTTTTATCTCAAGCTATTAGCACTTGATATCCCCATAACATTTTCTAACTCTCACAGACGGCCATTTTTATGATGCACTGACATTATTGGTGGGCGTTCCCATCTCCTGGCTAAAATTTGAAATCCATAAGGGTGCCTGAAATCTGGAAGTAAGCTGCATACTGTTGTAAGATTTCCAGACCACCATCAATGGCTTCCCACAAATGGCCAGAAATCTTGGCTGGTTACATGTTGGAGATCACATAATGGAAACTAATTTGTCTTTATTGCTATTTGATAGCTCTTTCTCTGAGATCAAGGTCCATGTTATACTCACTAGTTGAGAATGTGGCTTATATTAAAAAAGGAGGAGGAGGAGGAGGAGGAGGAGGAGGAGGAGGAGGAGGAGGAGGAGGAGGGATATTTTCCTCCTTTTCTGCCCCTTCCCTGGAGCCTCTGCCTCTTGATCCCCATTAATACCTGGTCAAGAAAAAATGTCCTGCTATCTTTTAGAATTTATTTCACCACGACTTACAGGATTTTATCATCATTTGTAGGGAGTCAATATCATGTCGTCATTAAGAGCATGGACTCTGGATGTCAGCATGCCTGAGTATCCAGGAACTTCTGGCTAGCTTTGAAATCTCTCTGCACCTTTCCTTCTTCATTTAAAAGTGGTAATAACAATAGCCCTTACCTCATAAAGCTATTGTGAGAATTAGGTGGGATAATGTATATAAAGTGCTTAAACCACTGCCTGACATGTGGTTAATATACACCAGAAGATACTTGTCACTAGCAAATCATCACTATCATCATCATCATCATTTACTCCAAAGTTTCTCCTGGGGACCCAGGATCAAGACTATGCAGGCAGCCCTCCCCTTGGGACTCAGCTCAGAAGGAAGATGACAGAATGACAGCCACAGGACATGTAGAAGGAAAAACAAAGCAAAGTGAGAAATAAATAAAGGTAGAGAAAAGACCACTTTACCTAGGAAAGTCTTTTAGGAGGGGACAGTTCCAATACTACTGGTATATTTCCGTGTTAAATTTAATTCTCACAAGAAATACTTTCTCAAGCATCTATGTGAAACTCCATAGGAAGGCATAAAACAACTTAAGAAAGTCCCTGCCCATAACAAACTTCCAAGCTAAAATATCCAAAGAGTACAAATATTTAAATATTTTAATATATAATATGAATACATAAAAATTTAATATAAATGCATACATACTTAATGGTTATGATAAAAAGTAAATTAAAGAATCCTATGTATACTGAAGAGATTTTAAATTTCAAAATTTTTTATGTATCAACAAAAAAAGTACGCCTCAGCCAAAAATTAGCACAGGACATACAGAAATAGTCAATTTGAAGAGAAAGTCCAAATGGCTAACAGTAAGATACATTTTAAAGATCAGCAAGATTTCTAAATGATAAGAAGTTTTGGGATGACAAGGTGAAATAATAATGTAGTTACTAATACTTACTGTGTGCTATCTCTGTGCCAAACATGTTTCATTTTTTACTCATTTATTTTTCCCCAAATTCGTTAAAGTAAATACATCATCCTCCATTTTCAGATGAGGTAACAGTAATAGAAAGCACATATAAGACACATATTTAGTGTGATGGTTAGTTTCATGTGCCCAATTGACAGGACAATGGTGCCCATATATGTCACCAAACATTATTCTGGGTGTTTCTATGAGGGTGTTTTTGGATGATATGAACATTGAAATCCATGGGCTTTGGGGCGCCTGGGTGGCGCAGTTGGTTAAGCATCCGACTTCAGCCAGGTCACGATCTCGCGGTCCGTGAGTTCGAGCCCCGCATCAGGCTCTGGGCTGATGGCTCAGAGCCTGGAGCCTGTTTCCGATTCTGTGTCTTCCTCTCTCTCTGCCCCTCCCCCGTTCATGCTCTGTCTCTCTCTGTCCCAAAAAATAAATAAACATTGAAAAAAAAAATTAAAAAAAAAAAAGAAATCCATGGGCTTTGAGTCAAGCAGATCACCCTCTACATTGTATGTACGTGTCACGTAATCGGCTGAAAGCCTTAATAAAACAGGGCAGCATTTGGAATCAAACTGCAACTGTTCCCTGGGTCTGCAGTCTACTGGCCCTCCCCATCAAATTTTGGTTTCACTAAACGTCCACTATTACATAAATCTAACTGATTCCTTAACAGAAATCTCTTTTTTGGGCTCTCTCCATGCTCACATGTACACAAGTTCAGTCAGTTCTGTTTCTTTGGAGAACTCTGAGTCATATATTTAGAATATGGTGGAGTCAGGTTTCAGGCAAGATTTCCTGAGTCTTACAAACTTCAGTATCCTTCAAAGCTTTTCTTTTTTTTTTTTTTTTAAATTAATTTATTTATTTTGAGAGAAACAAAGACAGTGTGAGTGGTGGAGAGACAGAGACAGAGAGAGAAAAATCCCAGATAGGCTCAGCACACAGCCTAACATAGGGCTCGAATTCAGAAAATGGTGAGACCATGACCTAAGCTGAAACCAAGAGTCGGTAGCTGAACTGACTGAGCCACCCAGAAGTCCCCAGAGCTTTTCTATAAAAGCTTTGTTGGTACAAAAAATTCATGAAATCCTTTGGGGTAACAATTTGCTTATACACATTAATAATATTTTGAAAGTTCATTTATTCTAGAGATTTCCTCTAAGCAAAGAGTCAAATTCAAACAAAGGTTTGTGTACGTGGCATTTTTTCTTAGAGTTAAAAAACTTGAGTCAATTTAAAGGTCCAACAGTGAAAGCGTTAAATAAATTATGATGCACACACAGGAGTAAATATTAGGCAGTTATTAAATTATGTTTCTTAAGAACAATGCCATGGGGAATTACTCAGGAAATATTAATTTTTTTAAAACAAGCTAAATCATTATCTATATGGTGTGAGCTGAATTAGGTTATAAATGAATTTATATTCATAAATATTCAGAGGAAAAACTGAAGATAATTACATAAAAATGTTCAGAGAGCTGTATTTCTGGGGGGTGTTATTCACTCATTTCCTTCTTTATCATTTTCTTTATTTTCCAAGGACTTTATAAAAACAAATGTTTTGGTGTCTGGTCTTATTGTTTTGGGGTCAAGGCAAAAAAGGTAGTAATGAGACCCAAAGGCCTTTATGAAGGAAATCTATGACATGATGGGAAAAACAGAGTTTCTGGAGTATATTCCAAACTTGTATTCCCTGCAAGTTCCCTTTACTGAATTCGTACGTGGGAGCATAAGTTCCTTCACTTGTCTCAACCTCTGTTTGCTCACTGGTAAGAAACAGGTAGTAAGGATACCTACCCACTTACTTCACAGCAAGGACGAAGGGATAGAGTCTTAGCATCAAATGATGCTGACTTATACTCACTACTTTATAAAAAAAAAGTATGAAGCATGACTTGTGATGATTTTTTAATAGCTCTTTAAGATATTTGTACATATGGGGGTGTCTGAGTGGCTCAGTCAGTTAAGTGTCCAACTTCAGCTCAGGTCATGATCTCATGGTTTGTGGGTTTGAACCCCACATCAGGCTCTGTGCTGACAGCTCAAAGCCTGGAGCCTGCTTCTGATTCTGTGTCTCCCTCCCTCTCTGCCCCTTCCCCACTCACACTGTGTCTCTGTCTCTCAAAAATGAATAACCATTAAAAAAAATTTTTTTTAAAGGTATTTGTACATATGCTCTCCATAATTTTTGAAGTGGATACTTCAGTGTTTTTTAGTACATTCACAGAGTTGTGAAGGCATTAATACAGTAGAATTTTAGGAAAGTTTTGCCACTCCAGAAAGAAATCCTTGCCCGTTAGTAATCACTCCTCACTTCCCTTGGCTCTTAGAACCCATTAATCAACTTTCTATAAACTTGCCCGATATGGACATTTCATATAAGTGGAATCATATAGTATGTGGCCTTCTGTGTCTAGCTTTTTTCACTCAGCATATTTCCAAGTTTCACCCATGTTGAAGCATATATCAGTACTTTAATCCTTCTTTTGGCCAAATAACACTAGACTCTATTAACATACCACATCTTATTTATTCGTTGATTGACTGATGGACATGTGGGTTGTTTGTACTTTTTTTTAAATGTTTATTTCTGAGAGAGTGAGCAGAGAAGGGAAAGAGAGCGAGAGGGGGAGACAGAGGATCAGAAGCAGTCTCTGTGCTGACAGCAGGGAGCCCGACACAGGGCTTGAACTCACAAACCGAGAGATCATGACCTGAGCCAAAGTTGGACACTTAACCAACTGAGACCCAGATAAACTGGATTGTTTATACTTTTGAGCCATGATGAATAATGCTGCTATGAACATTCATATACAAGTTTTTATGGACTTATGTTTTATTTCTCTTAGGTATATACCTAGGAGTAATACAGCTAAGTCATATGGTAACTCAACATTTAACACTTTGATGAATTGCTGAACTATTTTCCAAAGTGGCTCTGTTACTTTATAATACTACTAATGATGCAGGAATGTTCAGATTCCCTTTAATGATTTTTTTAACTACATATTTTTTAACTATATATTTTTTCTTAGTAGTTGCTCTAAGGCTTATAAAATGCATCACAGTTTATACACTATGTTTATTTCGATGAGATATACTCTATTCTTATATAGCTCTATCCCTTGCTCCCTTTTACTGCTATTATTACTATACATATCACACTGATATATGTTACAATCCCAACTATACATTTTTAAAGAAGCTGAGAGAGCAAAGGTGAGTACGTATTTATCATTTGTTATATTAACCTTATTTTTTGCGACTTTGGTTTTTCCGTGTATTTGAGTTACCTTCTGCTGTTTCCTTATTCCAAAACAGTTTAGCTTCTATCCATTGCATCTTTGCTATTATTTTGAAATATATCATATTCCTATACATTATAAACCTAAAAATACAATTATATACATATTGTGGGGCAACCCAATTGGGTGGAGGCCGGTCATGTAGGCAGTGAAATAATTCACCCAAGGCAGAACAAAGCAGATAGAAGTTTACTAAATATACTGCAATGGAGCAGGGTGCAGGACAGCAAAGGGGGGGGGCTGTCTGCCAGGAGGCGGTGGGGGTGGGGGGCTGTAGTTATGGGGAGTAGTGATGAGGTACGAGAACGAATGGAATTTTCTTCTTTTGGTACCTGTGCCTGGTTGTTAAGTAGTATGTCGGTCAGCTAGGGCTTATGGCTAAGGTGGGTCACCTCCTGAGCCCATTTGCATCCAGCTTGGTGGTCACTGTGGGCCCTTTGACCTTAATCAGCTTCCACTGCTCAAGCCTATTGCCTAAAAGTAGCTCTACACATACTGTTTATACAAGCACTTTATAAATCAGTTAACAGAAAAAAAGAGAAGAGAAGAAACAAATTCCCTCAAGTTTTGTTTATCTGGTAATGCCATTTCATCTTCACTTTTGAAAACTAGTTTCATTAGACACAGGATTTTATTTTTTTAAGTTTAGTAATACTAGTTTTAAGAAATAATACTAGTTTTCTTTCAGCACCTTGACTCTGCCATATCCAAACCTTCCAGCCTGCACTGCTTCTGACAACAAATCATTTGTTACTGACAAAGATCGCTTGTCAGTAAAGGGTTTTTTTTTTTTTTTCTCCTTTCTATTTTTTTTTAAATGTAGCTTTTAAAATTTGACTATGATGTATCAGGCCATGGATCTCTTTGCATTTATCCTACCTGGAGTTCTTTGAATTTCTTACATATAGAGATTAAGATTTTAAATCAGATTTGGGATGTTTTCAGCCATATCCCAAGCAAAATTGGACCTTTTAAGTAATATAGCAACTCTGGATACTAAACTGTCATTACTCCCACTTCCAGGGCTTGTTACTGATTTTTCTGGATAGTTTTTTACTTATTTAGTCCCCTAGTTGGACTATTTCACTGAAGTCTGTTTCTGACACCATATGAAACGTTTAAAATTGCTCCTCACGGGATAAAGTCTTGAATGTGTATACATAATCCCTGGGCATCTGAACTGATGTGCCCCTAAGGGTATCACACTCAGCTGTGAGTCTCCATTAATTGCTATATTATTCCTTTATTGTTTTTGGCAATTTCCCAGAGCATAAATGGCTCCACAGCCTTATCTGATGGTGTTAAGGCCCATTTTCTTCTTATTTATTTATGTATTTATTTATTTATTTAAAATAAATAAATAAATAAATACAGACAAAGAGAATGAGTGGGGGAGGGGCACCGAGAGCAGGAGAAAGAAAGAATCCCAAACAGGCTCTGCACTGTCAGCAGGGAGCCTGACATGGGATTCGAACTCACCAGCCAAACCAAACCATGAGATTTAATCTGAGCCGAAATCAAGAGTCAGATACTTAACCAACTGTACCATCCAGGTGCCCCAAGGCCCATTTTCTTTCTTTTTTTTTTTTTTTTTTAATTTTTTTTTTTCAACGTTTATTTATTTTTGGGACAGAGAGAGACAGAGCATGAACGGGCGAGGGGCAGAGAGAGAGGGAGACACAGAATCGGAAACAGGCTCCAGGCTCTGAGCCATCAGCCCAGAGCCTGACGCGGGGCTCGAACTCACGGACGGCGAGATCGTGACCTGGCTGAAGTCGGACGCTTAACCGACTGCGCCACCCAGGCGCCCCCCAAGGCCCATTTTCAATGGCACAGTTTGGCCAGTCTGAGGCCACTCAGACCTCAGAAGGACTTCTCCTAGCTGTCTCTTTCCCTGGTTCTCTTAAATTTCTAGCTGGTCTACCATTTTACTTACTGTTATCAGGTAGCTACCAGCTGAAGGGTGCCACTACTAACTGGTCACTGCCAAAAGCTTCACTTTTGCCAAAAGCATCACAGCTTTTGACAACTCTGCTAAACATGAATTCACCATTCTCTGTTCCAAAAACAAGTTCTATTCGGGAGATCTGTGGAATTCTCTCTTTTTATGATCAATTCCCTCAAGCATTATCTCTGTGTAAATGCAACAAGGTGGTGGGTGGAATGGGAGCATGCACAGTGGTCTGCTTCTCCTACAGTGACACCCTGCTTTATCATCAGGGCTTTAGGCAAGGAAAGGAGCTGCTTGTCTTCTCAGCTTGCCCATCCTGATGTGGAAGAAGGTGCTTACTTATAATCCCCACCTTAAAAGGAAGCTGAGATGGGTGTTTCAGGACCCAGGATTCTGTGCCTCCCATGCCTGGAGTAGACTTTTCCCCAAGGAATGAGACTGTATAAGAAAGGGAGACCAGGGGCGCCTGGGTGGCGCAGTCGGTTAAGCGTCCGACTTCAGCCAGGTCACGATCTCGCGGTCCGTGAGTTCGAGCCCTGCGTTGGGCTCTGGGCTGATGGCTCGGAGCCTGGAGCCTGTTTCCGATTCTGAGTCTCCCTCTCTCTCTGCCCCTCCCCCGTTCATGCTCTGTCTCTCTCTGTCCCAAAAATAAATAAATGTTGAAAACAAAACAACAACAACAAAAAAATTTAAAAAAAGAAAGGGAGACCAGTCCTCCCAGCAGCATCTGCCCAGAACAGAGCTTCTGCAACAGGAAACTGGTACATGGGGGATGAGGTATCCCTGGGGCAAGACCCTCCTGGGATGAAGTGGTAGCTACGGACTGGGAACTAAGAAAGAGAGAGGCTCATCTTCCTGGCTGTAGGTGCCTGGAGTATAATCTGTAACACACAGAGCTGAAAAGAGAGGAGAGCAAGCAGGTCAGGGCTTAAATGCCACAGATCCTTACTGCTCTTACCAACATATAGTGGATTTTTTTTAATGTTTCTCCATTTTCTACAAGACCTTAGTACAATTTCCTGAGATTTTTAATGTAAACCATTTAACTACTGAAAATTTTATATATATAAAATTATATGCTTTTATGGCTTACATAATATATAAATATTTATACATTTATACTTACATATTTGTCATATATAATTGTATATATTTATCATATATCTAATTTTCAGAAGTTGCATGTTCATTAGACAGAGGGTCCACTATGCTTCTTACACAGCCAATCCAGAAGTCAACCTAATTGAGTTTTATAAGGCAAGAAAAGTCATGGCTACCTTGAAGCCAAAAGCACCCTGAAAGAATCACAGTGTATCACTGCAGACTTCCTGAATGAAGGGTGAATACACTTAATGGCAAAGTCACATTGCTGACAGCTCTTTATATTGGTGCCATACTCCACTTCTCTCTTACATAAACTTGGTGCGCTAGCAAAAAGAAACAACAATGGAAATTCAGCCTAAGAGTCAATCCAGAATTCTCTCCTGCCTTGGAAATGAAACTCCGAATGCCTAACTACAGGATTAAGGCACTTAGAATACAAGCACCAGCTAGAGGCTGCAGAGAATAAAGCAAACAAACAATTCCACTTAAATTTCTTAGACTGTGAGCCCTATAAGCCTGAAGCCTAAAAGTGTAACAAAACTACTTTGAAATCTCACCATTGAAAAATCACATGTAAAATATACCTTTCTATTTTATTTCAAGGCAGCAGTAAAAGACCCATTGAGAAAAAAGTAAAACTCTTAGGGAAAAAAAAAAAAACTGGTAAGCAAGTAACTTTAAATGTCAGGCAGAGAATGCAAGGTTAGGCCATTTGGAAGCTTGTAATTTATTTAACATCGAAATCTCAATTTTATACTCTACCTCAAGTTAGAGAACTTATCACAGCAGAGGAGCAAAATATTGGAAGACCTTCACTCTCCAAGTACTGTAATTTAGCTACAGAATACCTAACTAATGGCAGAAGAACAGCAAGGAGTGGTACAAAGAATTAAAGTAATAAAGGTATGGCAGACCAAAACACCTGGAAATGCTTCAAGAGCTACTGCCGATCAAGCAGCCCTGGGAGCGGGGAGCAGGGAGCAGAGGCAAGAGACAGAATTGACATGGTAGAAATGTCCAATCCATAAGCACTTCTACGGGAGGCCCAGAAACATGACCATCTCCTAGGAATCAGTTATGGAGAAGTGCAGTGTCAGCATCATCTCAAGAAAGCACAAAGACAAGATCTCCTCTTTTATGCATCTCAGGAGGAACCCCTGAGGCAGCATCTTGAACCAAATGTTCCTCTGGTTTAGCACGAGCTGTGGGTGGGACACCAGGAGTTTGTGATTTGAGGACAGAGCTCTAGAAGGTGATTGTGATACTTTTCCCCACTATGGACTTCCTGCAACTATTATCCCCAGGAGACTAACAATAGTCTTTTTTTGAGGATATACAGCCAGAAGAATTATTTGGAAGTAGCATTTAAAGGTCTTAGTATGTAGCTACCTCTCCATCTGTATCCTGAGAGCCCACCAGGCTCCCAGCCCTGCAGCCTTAGGGAACTACAGACCATGTGGTTATTGGCCCCCACAACTGACCTAGAGATCTTTTTCTACCTTCTCAAATAGTTAACCCATGTTTTATTAAGACTCATCTCAGCCCATCTTCTTGGATGTGGTCCTCCTTTATTCAATTTAGGGCCACGTCCTCTGGACTCACTCAGAAACAATTGCTTTCTTCAGCTGTGTTTCTCACAATGTTATCATCTTAAGTTTTCTCATCTCTAGACTAGTGTTCTCAAATTTTAGCATTCCTCAGGATCACCAGAGGGCTTGTTACAATACAGATTCCTGGGCCCCACTCCCATCTTATTGAATATGTCTTGGGTGGGGCCCAAAAATTTGCATTTCTAACAAGTTTCAGCTAATGTAGGCTGTCCAGAAGGCACTACTTCTAGGACCACAATCCTTGCAAGTACCAAATTCTATGTGCGCCTTGAATCACAAGAGTATTTCCAAATGTCTAGCACTTAGCAGTTTCTGCTAGTGCTCAGTGAATGAAAGAAAGATCAACCAAACCAATAAATACATTAGTACATAAATATATTAGTATATACACTGCAGAAACTGAAGTAACACAAATACAGTTTTTCAAATCCAATGGAACTATTCCATAGGTAAATAAGAGCTGTAAGCCCTTTCTAACTGGCAAGTTATCAACTCTTTTTTTTTTATAATCAGTACTTGTAAACATGAATAGATACAATACACATTAGGAAATCAAGCAAAAAACACAATATAGAAATTCAGAAATACCTAGGCTTCTGACACAACCACATTTTTCCCCAGAAAATGAGTCAAAAGTGCAGTAATTAGCCAGAATAAACTTGTCATTGTATTTACTAAGAGTCTTAACCTTGAACTCGCCTGGTCAGCCCCCTGGTTTTCCTCATTGTTGTTCAGCAAGTCTGTGATCCTTTCTGGTTCCCTCTAACATCCTGTAGCTGTGTGTGTCCCCCAGGTAACCTCTTCAGGTTGTCCCAAGATGTCTCTACAATTTTGTTGCACCATTTTTAACACTACTGATATGTTTTTAAAAATAGTTGTAAATGACATATCATTCTTCTTCTGAGAACAATTCAATGGCTTCTCATTTTACTTCCCATATAGCCAAAATCATTACAATAGCTCAAGGACCTACATCATTTTGCCCCAACCCCACCCATCACTCCTCTGAATTCAGCTCCCTTCTCTTGCTCACACCCTCCCCCTGCAGGGGAGCCACACTGACCTCCTTGATGCCCCCACTACAGGGAATGTGAACCTTGCACTTCCCTCTGCTTGGAGACTGTTGCCAGATATCCATAAGGCCTCCTTTCTACCACCTTTGAGTCTTAATTCAAATGGTAAGGCCCTCCTCGGTGAGGCCTTCCTTGACCCCAATCTAAACATTAAAACTCTCCCCTCAATACTCTCTATCTCCCTCTTACATGCTGTATTTTTCTCCATGGTATTTGTCACCATCTACATATTACATATTTTACCTCTTCATTTACTTATTATCTCCTTCCACTGTGATATAAAGTGCACAAGAACAGGGATTTTCATCTGTTTTGTTCCTTGCCATAGATGTTGGCACATAGCAGGTGCTGTGTTGGACTCAAAGAGAAGTGCTTTCCGGTACCCCTATCAAGGGCTGATTTGCTGCCCAACTGTGGGGAGTGTGACCAGCTGAGGCCTCTAGCCATCAACTGCTTCAGGTTCTGCTTCCACTGCCGGGAGCTGCCTTGTCCAGGGTTACATGGGTCCTGAGGTCAGCCACCTGCAGCTCCTGGCACAGCTCACTCTGACAGGCAATGTTCACTGCAGACTCCCCCCTCCTTCAGGTGCCTGAAATTTGGCAGGGCCTGTATCATCATTTGACTTCCTCCTCTGCCCACACCTGCATGCATCCTCCCCCTGCCTTTAACAAACGTTGATCTCTGATAAACAAATGGCACCCTAACTTTGTCTCAACATCTACTTTCAAAGCCTTTTAACCTGTAACAACTCAATAAATACTTGTTAGATGAGTGACAATACAAATGAATATGCCCCAGGTCAGGAGTGGCCCTGGCATTATTCCTGCAGGGGGTAGGCAGCTCAGTCCCCACTAACCTCAGAAGTGATAGTTCAAATGATCTAAAACTGAGGAGGAATTAATTGGGTGAAGATGGTGAGACATTTTAGGCCAAGGGCCCAGACCTGTGCCACCAGGAAACCTGGAAGAAGCCTTAGTGACTGGAGAACAAGAACCAGGATCAGTGGCTCCTAGAAGAGGAAGAGGGAAACCACATTCTTTTCTCTTCACCCATTGCAGCCCTTGATGGCTCTTGATGGCCAATCAGGAAAAACCAGATCCCCATGAAAACCAGGACCCAAATTATTAGCAATATTGGTTCATCATTACTCTAGAAAAAGGTGGACCCCATTCCCTGTGGTAGGCAGAATTAATGCCTCCCCCACGGGGTGCCTGGGTGGCTCAGTCAGTTAAGTGTCTGCCTTGAGCTCAGGTCATGATATCACAGTTTGGTTCATGCATTCAACCTCCACATTGGCTCTCTGCTTTTCACAAAGAGCCTGCTTCAGATCCTCTGTCCCCCTCTCTCTCTGCCTCTCTCCTGCTTGCGCTTTTTCTTTCAAAAATAAATAAATAAGTAAATTGAAAAATAAAAACAGCGAGGTATTAAAACACCATAAGAGACTCTTAAATACAGAGAACAAACTTAGGCTTGCTTGTGGGGTGTTGGGTGGGGGGGATGGGCTAAATGGACAAGGGGCATTAAGGAAGGCACTTGGGATGAGGACTGGGTGTTATATATAAGTGATGAATCACTAAATTCTATTTCTTAAATCATTATTACACTATAGGTTAACTAACTTGGATTTAAATAAAAAAGAAAAAAATAATGATAGAGATTAAAAAAATAATGATAGAGATTTAAAAAATGAATTAATGTCTCCCCTAAAACATCTTCATCCTAATTCCTGGAACCTGTGATTATGTTACAAACATGGCAAAGGGATTTTGCAATAGGGAGAATGGAGAGATTATATTAGATTATCTTAGTGGATGCAATTTAATCACAACAAAAGCAAGATAGGAGGGCCAAAGAAAAAGTGGAAAACACTACACTGCTGGCTTTGATGTCACAGAAAACAGGTGGCCTGTAGAAGCTGCAAAAGGCCAGAAAATGGGTTCCCCACTACAGCCTCTACAAGGTACAGAGCCCTGCTGGCACCTTAACTTTAGCCTAGGAAAACTAATTCTAGAAATATAAGACTTCTGGAACTATAAGATAGTAAATCTGTGTTGCTTTAAGTCATTAAGTTTGGAGCAATGTGTTACAGCAGCAAGAAGAAACTAATTCACACCCATTCTTCACAAATATCATTACCTGATGTTCTCTCATTTCAGGGAGACAGAAAATACCTGTCTTCTGTACCAAAGATGGATATCCTACCCCACAGATGGAGCCAATGAAAATTTATGCATAAAGAAATACACATACACATATGCATGTATTCCAACAGATGTTTTTGTTTTATGAAGAAATAAAAGGTTGAACATTTATATACTTCTAATAATTGCAGTGTCTGGGTTTGTCTTTACATACATATATTGACGTTTTAAGAATACCAGCTTTGTGCTAGGATTATACTTGGCCCTTGAGGTGTATTCTTTTATTTATTTCACTTTATGCCCATCATAGCACTACAGAATAAATATTACTATCTTCATCTTACATGAGAATACATTCAGGGCAGAGAGATCAATTATGTCCAAAGCCAAGATTCAAACACGGATTGGTCTATCCCTCTTCAAGTGCATCAGCTTCTGAGACATTTAGGGATTTCTCAATCCAAGCCTCTTCCTACCTCTACATTTTATATATTTCCACTGTGCCATCCACCTCTCCCCATACACAACACTGTCTATTCTACAGCCACAATGAAATTATTTCCCCTCCACCCACCTGGCTTCCTACTGCCTGATCTCCATATCATCTGCTGCTTCTGTGCAGAATTCTCCTCCCTCTCATCTCTGCCTGGTAGACTACTTATCCTTCAGGTGGTGGCACGGGCACCAATTCCTCCAAGATAATAATAAATCATCTTTGAGTACTTAGTATTCAGTGCATTTCTGTTTAATGTTGCAGCCTCAGGGTGACTCATCATGGCTGGATGTTAGTGGTGCCTGGAGCAGCTCTATCTCCAGGTCTGCCCTGAAAGTCATCTAGTCCCCTGCATAGTGCACACTCTGCACCAGGAGCCTCAATTGAGTCGTGGAGCAGCCTGACGTGTCCCACGGAATAGCTTGCTGTCACTCTGGGCCAGGGACTTGGCTATCAATTCTTAATCACCCGTGTCTCATAGGCTCTGAAAACCTTTCAAGCCTGCTGTGTTCTCAAATATGCTCCTAGTGTCTCTTCCTTAAATATGCTCCCTATTGTCACATCTCCCTTAAAAAAAAAAAAAGACCAAAAATCCTAAAAGAGATTAGTTTCTCCCAACATGTAGTTGCATAGTATTCTTTTCTTCCCCAGTCATTTTACACATATTTCATGAGCTACTGCTTTACGGTATCTGCCTTCCTTTATCTGTCCCTAATACCCAACTTCTATGTGGTTAAGGATCACTTTGATCTTATCTATAGCTGTTTGCTCAGTGCATACCACAAAGCCATAAGAGAAACCTAATACTAATTATATAATTAGGTGAGAGTGAAAATACATCCGCTTTCAGTTGTTAGAAAAGTAAATGTATTGAGTCAAATATAACACATGGATCTTAGGAGTGCTTGGGTGGCTCAGTCAGTTAGGTGTCCAACTTGATTTCAGCTAAGGTCATGACCTTATGGTCATGAGATGGAGCCCCGAGATGGTGTCTGTGCTGACAGCACAGAGCTTGCTTGGGATTCTTTCTCCCTGCCCCTCCCCATTCACATGTATGTGTGTGTGTGTGTGTGTGTGTGTGTGTGTGTGTGTACGTGTGCACATACCCTCTCTCATAATAAATAAGATAAAATAAAACAGCACATGGATCTTAGAGCTGTCAGTTGTTAACTAAAAGAAAAATGTTCATTTAGTGTTTGGTTGTTTGAGATAAATCTTTTAATGGTGATCTCAAACAGCCACTTCTACTTCCCGACCACATTACATCATTAACTGTCAACTCTGAGTTTCTCAGACTGCTGTCAGCTGATGATGAGGACCTGCTTGAAGTTTTCTTATTTTGTGGGGCAGTGATTCTCTTTCACTGAAGTTAAGGCCTTAGGGAAAGAGCCTTTTCTACCCCATTTAGTCGTCACTCTGTGATCTAAGGGGACAAGGAGCAGATTCATATAAACCATTCTGTGAAAGTAGAAGAAAAAACTCTCTCATGTTCCAGGACACCAAAAAATCCTGCTATTACATCAGTATAAGCTGGAGTGTATCTGCTGATCAGTGCCATGGCCTTAAAGACATGGAGTTTGGTTTCAGGGGTTGGCCTTCCAAAGCAATCTGCAGGGATGACTGATTAGTAGAGCAAGAACAGAGTATCAACAGTGTAGAAGTAAAGATAGTAACAACTGTCAAGTAAAAGACCACTTCTTATGTGCCAGGTGTTGGGCACTGCCTGCATTATATCTACTATTCATCACTAAAGCCCAGAGACCATACTATTGTTATTTGTTTTTCACAGATGGGGATGCTGAGCTCAGGAAGGATAGAGGGATGAACTCAAACCCAGGTATTTTTGACTCCAAATCTTGTGCTCTCCACCAGTATAAGAGTTCTTCCCAATGACTATAGGTTCAGCATCTGCTCAATGAATTTGCTCCTTAGGGCACTAGGCCTTGAGTAGAGGGACTAACTTACTCTTAGAAGGGAAGGCCTTACTTCATGTTGTTTTTAACTGTATATATATTGATATGAGTTGTTTAAGGCTGTGATTTTAAAAAAGAAGTTTAAGATGATCAAGGAGTAATATAAAAGGGTAATGAACAAGAGTTGAAATGAGTTCAAGCAGATTTTAGTAATAGTCAAGATCTGTCCTCAACAATTGTGCAGAGAAATAGCCCTAATATAGAATAACTGGTTTTGCATCTTATTAACAACAACAACAACAAAAAGGCTACTGTGGCAACATATGAAAAGTAACAGACATAAAGTCAGAGGATCTGGGTTTAAATTCTGTCTCTCCCTACATCTTGCACAAACCTGGGAAGGTAAAAATAATATCTATCTCAGTGTGCTAATGCACATAAAAAATATCATGTGTATAAAAGCTTAAGACTCAATAAAAGTGAATTGAATCTGACTTCACACTGAATCTAAGAAATTATACATTCCAAAGGGAAATAATTCTGGCATCTATTGGTTGCATAACAATATCACTGTTGTTATCTGAAGTCTCTTTTTTCTTTTTTTTTCTTGAACACACTGGCAGGTGCTTAACAGGTCATGGAAAAATGATGAAATAATGTTTTCCATATAGAACAATAGGACTAATATAGACCCTTCAGCCTGACTACCAAATGACTTTTGGTATTTTTAAAACATAATACAGGTGCTTTATAATCAAATGCCCATTAGTCTAGATTTAAATTTTAATTAGTAATTGATATTTTCACAAGTCTTGTACCATTGTTTCTATAAGTGTATCATAAGAATAAGCATGTCCTTAGAAAATGTTTAAGCTAATTTTAATAATAATTTAACGTGGGCAGCTAATCAACCCCTCTTCGTTCACCTGTGATAAACTGATTTTTTTTGCCAATACAGCATGTAGTACCTCATTTTAATGCATAGCTAGCCACATTAACGTGTTTCCTTGCAACTCATCTAAATCCTTCATTAGACATAATAAACCTCTTCAATGAAGAAAAATGTATTGTGCATCTAATATGTGCAGGATTCCTCTCCAGGGACATGGTGGTGGAGGGATAATAGAGGACAATTCACAAGAAGCTTGTTGGAATCAGGAGACTCAGTATAGCAAAACCGACTCTAACAGATCTGGAACACAACTACGTGAAGTTTCTTGTGGGCTATGGCACCTTCAGTGAACACTGGTTCCTAGGGCCAGAAGAAGACATGTTCCTATGATCAGAGAGTACATACCTACAAGAAAAGCTGGAAATGGCTCTTCACACCCCACCCCGAGTGCTAACAAGCTCGAAACAGTAATAAGTGCCGCAGAGATGGCCTACAGAGAAAACAAATGTCTGTCCTGATTGTCACCAACAAAATCTGTGAGGATTCTGCATGGGATTTTCTCACTTCACAGGAACCAGATTAGCCACAGGTGAAATGACAAATATATAACTTTACAAGATCAGAAACAGAGCCCTCTGGGGCCAAAATGGGGACTTTTCAAGTCATCAAGCACATTTCAGGCAATCTGACTGACAGACTAAATCTAACAGACTGAATGCCACAATTCACCTGGTTAATTGACCTTTATTATTATTTTTTAAAATTTATTTTGGGCTAACATTTTGCTCTGTCTCTAAGCCTAGGCTAAAAAGAACTTACAAGATCAAGTATGTGGATAAAGAGTACAGTGTAATATTTAATGGATATGCTGCCAAAGAAATGTGTTTTTCTACTTGTAATATATTATAATTCATGAAAATGATTAAAGTTTCATCAATAAAGTTCTCGGAGACATGCTTTTATATTATCTAGGCTACTTCCAAATGTATTTTGACTGTAATAAGCAGTGGTGGCTTCTCTTCTACTTTCTGGAAATTATATTACCCTTAAGGCACAAATTCATTCTGGTTTCCCAGGTTGACTCCAATATGATGTAATCTTATTCCTTTCCATGAAGCCAGTTCATTAAGTTAAAACTAAATGTCATTTTGTTGTCTTTGTTCTACTTTTAAACAAACTCATAAAATGGAAAATAAAGTATTTTGTCTGCCATGTGCCCTAAAATAACAGACATTTTAAAAATGCTAAGACATTACACAGTGTAAAGTAGTCAATGAGTAAATGATGCTGGCAAACAGAGCTCTAATGTCTCATAACTATGCAGCCCACTGACCCAGATAAACAGCAGCCATTTTGTTTCTGTTCCAAGAATTTATTTTCTTCTCTTTACCTCCAGGGGAGGAACACTCAGGTGCACAAGAAAAACAATCACAACCTTCAACAAAAGCTACCTGAAAATGTGGACTTCAAAGAGCAAGAAAGAATAAAGAGCACCAACAACAGGGAAGAGAGAGAAAGGCCTTGTAATGACAGCTGAGAATTGAATTCCCTAAGAAGTTATCCAGTTAAGTCAAGATTTGTGATTCAACGTTATCATTACCAACCACTATTCCCTTGGGGACCTCAGGGATTTGCCAAGATACAGGTTGAGTGCTCTGTCTGCCCCTCAAATAAGTACTTCCTTTCATCCTTGACAGATACACAACAATCTTATTAAAAAAATGCTTCTCAAGGAAGCAAACACTCTAGTCAGATAGTATCCCCTGGGCAGCAAGGATGTGTTTTTATTAAATATTTGTTTAAGTAGTTTTCAAGGTTCATGTAAGGACTGCAAATGATGGGATAGGGCCAGCTTCACACCAAAAGCCATATATATCCACAAAGATATTTCTTAGAAAAAACAGAAGAGTGCCACCAAGACACTGGTGCATGGAACCAGTGTCTATCAATGAGTAATTCGAAAGACATGGCAGGATAGTTGGGGGTAACAACAATCAAAGAAATTCATCAAGCTGGCCATCTAATAAGAAATAAGGGCCTCTCTTACTCCACAGTAGATCTCCTGTGGAACACAGACTCCTAAGTTACACAATTGGGACAGATCTCTACCTGGATATCTTTCTTTATTACTGCAGTCAGAAAAGTGTTTATTGATGAGGAACACCAAGAACAGATAAGGAAGGAAAATGTCACTGAGCATTACGGTAAGTTTGCAGCCAGGTCCTACCAACCCAATACTATTAACTCACCTGGTGACCCAGCAGTTGTGTGATGCATAAATGCATGAATGTTTGTTATTCACCCAACGTGTCATAAACTGAAAGGGTACACTGTCATTAAAGACATCCTCAATCAGAGTGTCCACCTTCATCAAAACTCAAGTATATATTAAACTTAAGGGATCCTTTGTCATCCCTATAAGCTGCCACCATGTTAATGAGCTCACTTAGAAATAGCCTGGTACAAATTAATATAAAAACTCAACAAAACCCAGTAACTATTCACTTGGAAAATGAAGTAAATTAGAAAATAAACAGTATTTGGAGAGATTAAAAGAGCACAAGTCATTCAGAATCTTGAAAGCCATACAAAGGATTTCTTCTTTATCTTCAATCAGTGAGAAGCTATTGAAGGGTTTAAAGTAGAGTGTTAACATGATCCACTTTGCCAACTTCAAAGTTGACTCTAGTTGAATGAAAATAATGCGTTAGAGTCAAATGCTTCATGTATGTGTTGTCATCCCCCCTCCTTTTTGAAACTGTTATCAAAAAATGATTCATGTACTCCCACCAGGCCAGGCAAGGTGATGGAAAGGATATTTACAACTTTGAATGTAAGTTTCATGAGGGGAAGAACTCAAGTCTTCAGACTTTTTCTTAACCTCCTCAATTACTACCTAAATAAATGTAACTTGATTAACAGATGTGCTATTAATTCTCAAAAATGGATGATAGGGGAGTAAATTGTTTTCTCATTTTGGAGCAACACCCACTATGCGAATTCCCAAAGCCTAATCTTTAAGAAACAATTTTCCATGTTGAGATAACAAGTTGGTGCCTGTGTCTGGACTTTTCACTCTCTATGGAAACATCTATCTTGACAACATTCCTTCTAGTGGTCTATTCTCCTCTCCTGCTGACATGAATCCTTCTTCCCTCCACTTCATTTGTCCAGTGCATAGACTGATAAATATCCTTTCCATTGCCAAAATCTATGCAGGCTCCTCTAGCCCAATTAGACTCTATCCTTGGGCATGTCCCTTAAGAGCCCACTTGTAGCAAGAATTCTAAACTGGTTTAGCCAGAATTTCCCTGCTCACTATCTGATCACCTTTGTTATCTAATCATGACCCTTATCCTCTACTATCTATCCATCAGGCAAAGTCTCATCACCTTGCCTGGCCTTAGCAAGAATCCTGTAAGGTCAGTTTAGCCAGAATCCCCTCTTCAACTGCCATTTACTCTTAATAATTTTTAATCTACTGACCTATTTCCTCCCACAACCATGCTCCTTAGCTATAAATTTCCACTTTTCCTTGTTGTATTGGACCCAATCTCTCTTCCCTAGTGCAAAACGCCACTGCAGTGGTCTCTACAGCTACCATGGTTGTCCTCCTGAATCAAGTAGGCCTTACCGTTCTTTAACAAGTGTCATGAAAATTTTTTCTTTAACAATACAGAAGGGGCTTAGAGTGTTTTCAAAGAACCAAGTCAAACCTTTTTCTTCTAAGACAAAAAACAAAAAACAAAAAAAAAACAAAAACAAAAAAGGGTTTACAGTTTCTGATGAGAAAATCAGTTTGAAGGACATTTAGATACATTTCCCAATTAGGATGTATATAGAATAAACTTTTTTTTAATTTTTTAATTTTTAATTTTAATTTTTAATTTTTTGGGGGGTTGGAATGTTTATATATATATAATTTATTGTCAAATTGGTTTCCATACAACACCAGAGCTCATCCCAACAGGTGCCCTCCTCAATGCCCATCATCCACTTTCCCCTTTTCCCAGCTCCCATCAACTGTCAGTTTGTTCTCAGTATTTAAGAGTGTCTTATGATTTGCCTCCTTCTGTCTCTGTAACTTTTTTGTTTCCTTCCCCCCCCCACCCCCTTCTAACTGGAATCTTCAATGAAGATATTCTGGGCTCAAGACATTCTTGGCCCAATATCCTGTATCATCTCCAGCACAATCCTCCCTATTCATTGAGAGTCTTATATAGTAATCAGCCAGTAAATATTTGTTGACAGTAAGAAATCTGGAAAATGCAAAGCCTTTTAGCTATCACTGATAATCTAAAAACATATTTTATTTTCATGGGCAGGGAGGAAAGCTGACACATTTCAGAAATATTTACAAAGAGATCTGAAGAGCAAACAAAGGGGTTTCTAGTTTAGTGTAAGGTAATTAAAATTTTCAGTTAACAAAAACATCTTATTTAATGTAAAATTTTTTAATCTATGTTTTTCTCTATCAATGAACAAAGCTTATTTTCCTGTCAGGTACAAATTCCTCAGCAATACATTTTAAAACATGCTATACACATAAAAATAAGGCAGAAAGTTAAAAATAAATGAGGTTATAAAGAAATAAAAGGGGAAGGAAAAAACACATTGGACAAGAGAGACATAATCAAGAATTCAAATACCGATCCAATCAATGGCATGTTAAAGACAGGGCAGCCAAAGTCCCTTATGTTCTCAAAAAAATCATGAGTCCAACCCACTGTAACACTTTACTTTGGAATTTCTCTTAACAGAAACCATTGTAAGCTACAAAAATTCTTTTATATTTTGTTTTTTCCCCATGGTAAGCAAAAGTGTTTCAAGGAAAGTGTTACTTTCAGTAACAGATGCCTTTAGTGTCTTGGCTCTGTTCATATTTTAACTGAAAATCTATCACATTGTCAATCTTCATTACCCCTTGATTTTGATAGGTGTCTTTCCAAAAAAAAAAAAAAATGCACATAAAATGCTAACCAATCCATTCACAAAATTTACCAATCTGGGTGAAATTTTACTGCCATTCTTTGACTATGTAATTTTTTTTATAAAATAAAATTTTAGAAAAGACTTTGGGATTATTCGTAAATCAGGCTATAAGCAGCATATGATAGTTTTCAGGTTTTTTTCCATCAGCTTTATTGAGTTATAATTTACGTACCACATATTTTATTCATTTAAAATGTAAAAAAGCAGGGGGCACCTGGGTGGCTAAGTCAGTTGAACATCTGACTCTTGATTCTGACTCAGGTCATGATCTCCCAGTTCATGGGATTGAGCCCCACATTGGGCTCTGCACTGATACCATGGAGCCTGCTTGGGATTCTCTCTTTCCTTCTCTCTCCACCCCTCCCTTACTCTCTCTCTTTCTTTCTATATAAATGAGTAAGCTTTAAAAAAAAGTAAGGTTTAAATCTTTTAGTGCATTTATGAATTATACAACCATCACCACAATCAATTTTACAACATTTTATCACTGCCAAAATAAACCCTTAGCCCCTATTCCCCTCTTCTCCCAGCCTCTGGCAATCACTGATCTCTCTGTCTCTAGAGATTTGACTGTTTTATGAAAAGAATTATATAATATATGGTCCGTTGTGACTACCTTCTTTCACATAGCATAATTTTTACAGGGTTTATCCATATTGGATCAGTACTTAATTTCTTTTATTGCTAGAAAATATTGCATTGTATGGATATGACACACTTCGTTTGCTCATCAACTGATGGACACTTGAATCAATTCCATTTTTGGATTATTATGAATAATACTTCATGAATATTCATTTACAAGATATATATGGGCATATATTTTCATTTCTTCTGGATATATACTGAAGGGTGGAATTGTAGAATCAATCATTTTGAGAAATGACCAAACTATTTTCTAAAACGGCTGAAGGTTCCAGTTTCCCTCTGAGAGGTTTTAAATTCAGAAATGCACATTCAATATTTGAAAACTTATTAAAATAGAGTTTTACACAGATAGTGAGTATCTAGAAAATATAGCCTGTTTGTCTAGAAATTTTTCTTAGAACTCTGGACATATTTCTCCCCTAAATCCTAGTTTTGCCTTCCTCCTTAAAGACAAAATCTATTAAGTTGTGTAGTGAAGCAGTCGGCTAAAAGACAAGCTGGAAAAAGAGATATCAAAGAGGTTTCTGTTTTTCAGACAAATATTTCTTCTGCTAAATTAGGCTCAAAACTACCCCAATCTGATTCTATGGAGTTTAGTACTTGTACTTCCAGACTATGCTTAGGATAGCAATTAAAATCTTGAGACTCCACGTTTAGCCTCTATATTACAACTGTTATTATTATTTACTGTTATCTAATTAGAATTACATTTTTATATACATGATGCAAGGTTTATTTTTCACCTCTGTTTTCCCTTCATTTTCCTGTATTTCAAAGTTTCTGTATTGTGATGCTTTCGTTGTTATAGTACTCTTTTGAGCATGTACTTACATTGCTTACATGAAATAGTATCTAAATTCTCCCTTATTTAAAAATATCTTTCTCCAGATAGGGAAAGGTTTTTTGGCTGCCAAGAGAATTCTTTTTCTTCAGTAAATTGTAGGTGCTAATATCCAATGTAAGAAATAAGAAGTCAGATGCCAATCTAAATCCTTTTCCTTTAAAATTAACTTATTCTGTCTGAAAGATTATAAGATGTTTTCTTTATGGTCAAAGTTGAAGAATTTTACTAGTTATGAGACTTACTATTATCCCTGCTTAGAAATCTAGGAGTCTTTCCAATCACTTATTTAATCTTTAGCTCAAGGAAAATGTCTTCTATTATTTATTTAATATCCCTCCTCCTATCCTTTTTTTCTTCTTCCTCTGAAGAGGTTATTACTTGTAAGAGGTCTTGAATCTGACTTCCAAGTGTCTTTTTTTCTCTCATTATTTCCATGTGTTTGTAATTTCAATCTGTCTTGTGATATTTCTTTCACTTTATTATCAAGGGCACTAATTTAAGTCTCTAGAGTACCCATTCTCTCTTTTAATTAATATTTTAGTTTGAAAGGCATTACAGTGAGTGTGTATGGATGTCTGTATGTGAGTTTGTTATCGTGGAATCTATCTACATAAGTGATCTATCATTTGCTTCTTCAAATTATCTGTCTCTTTCAGGGAAGATGGCAGCAGAGTAAGAGGACCCTAGGCTTGCCTTGTCCCATGAACGCAAGTAGGTTACTATTAAATTATCCTAAATACCACAGAAATCAACCTGAAGACTGACAGAACAAACTCCACAACGAAAAGTAGAGAAGAGGCCACATCGAAGAAGGTTGGAAGCACAGAGATACAGTTTGGGAGAAAAATGGATCATGGCCACTGCAGTGGGGAGGTCACAGAGAAGGAAGAAGGACAGACTAACACACAGGGGACTCTATCTGGGGAAGATGAATCCCCATACAGCTGGCTTAGGAAAGCAAGAGGGGTCAAATTTTATGAGCTACTGCAACCAGTAGATTTTAAAGCCTGGAGTTTTAAAAGTCAATGGGCTTGGATCAGGGAAAGCCCAGAGGCATTTGGGCTGCTCTTAGATAGAAGGCAGGGCAAATAGTTCAGGGACATAGAACATGGAAACAGTGATTTGGAGAGTACATGGGCGCACAGTGGGGAGGTTATTTGCTCTTCTCAGAGAGTGCCCCAAAGAGGCAGGTTTCACAGAGAGATCTCTTCTGGAACAAAGGAACTGGCCAGCCCATTTCCTTTCCTACCACTCTGCAAAAACAGAGGCGCCTGCAGGAAACAGCACAGCAGCAACACTCACTACCTAACTTGCTTAAACCAAGACCTTTCCCCCTACCCCACGTTCTGGTGGAAACACCCTTTCCAGTCATGTTTGCTTCAGTCTCAGCATGGCGGGCCACTTCCCCAAGAAGAGCAGCCCAAACCCCTGCCAACACCAGATCTCCCAATCTGGGATCTCTTCTTCATAAGGTCATTACCCTCGAGAACAGGAGAGGTAGCTGACTTTCCTAACACAGAGAAGCAGGCATAGAGACTTGGACAAAATGAGTAGAGGACTATGTCCCAAATAAATGAACAGGACAAGGCCACAGCCAGAGATCTAAGTGGAACAGATATAAGTAATGTGCCTGAAAGAGACTTCAAAGTAATGATCATAAAGATACTCACTGGACTTGAGAAAAGAGTGGAAGACGGGAGTGAGCTCCTTAACCCAGAGATAAGGAATAACATAGCAGAGATAAAGGGTACAATAAACAAAATGAGAAACAGGATGAATGGAATGCAGAGCAGGCTGGAAGAAGCAGAACAATGAATTAATGACCTAAACAACAGAGTAATGGAAAGTAATCAAGCTGAACAAAACAGAGAAAAAACAATTATGCAATATGAGAATAGACTTAGGGAACTCACTGACTCCATCAAACATAATAACATTCACAGTATGAGTACCAGAAAAAGAAGAGAAAAAAGAGGCGGCAGAAAATTTATTTAAGAAATAATACCTGAAAACTTTCCTAATCTGGGGAAGGAAACAAATATCCAGATCCAGAAAGCACAGAGAACCCCCAACAAAATCAACACAAGCAATTCCACACCAAGATATATTATAATTAAAATGACAAAATATTGCAATGAAGAAAACATTTTTAAAGCAGCAGGACAAAACAAGACAGTTACATAAAAGGGAAACCCCATAGGCTATCAGGAGATTTTTCATCATAAACTTGCTAAGCGAAAAGTGAGTGGCACGACATATTCAAGTGCTGAATGGGAAAAATCTACAGCCAAGAATATTCTATGCAGTAAGGCTATCATTCAGAATTGAAGGAGAGATAAAGAGTTTCCCAAATGAACTAAAACTAAAGGAGTTCATGACCACTGAACCAACCCTGCAAAAAAATATTAAAGGGGACTCTGAGTGGAAAGGAAAGACCAAAAGTGACAATATAAAAGTAGGAAACAGAAAAAGGAGTGAAAATGAATATTTTTGTAAAATGTCAGTCAAGAAATTCACAAAATAAAGGGATCTAAAATATGACACCATGTACCTAAAATGTGAGGATGAGAGGAGTAAAAAAATGGGTTCAAATTTAAATGACCATCAACTTAATATAGACTGTTATATGCAGAAGATGTTATATATAAACCTAATGGTAACCACAGATCAGAAATCAATAATAAATATGCAAACAATAAAGAGAAGTAAATCTAAATATATCACTGAAGAAAACCAGCAAACCATGAAAGAGAGAAAGACAAGAAAGGACCAGAGAAAATCTTCAGAAACAACCACAAAAAAAGTAATAAACTGGAAATAAATCCATATGTATTGATAATTACTTTGAATGTAAATGGGTTAACTGCACCAATCAAAAGACACAGCATTGCAGAATGGATTAAAAAAGAAGAAGATGACCCATCTATATGCAGCCTCCAAGGGGTTCATTTTAGACTTGAAGACACCAGTAGATAGAAAGTGAGGGTATGAAGAAACATTTATCATACAAATGGATGTCAAAAAAAGCTGTATATGGGACAAACTAGACTTAAAAAAAAATAACGTAACGAGACAAAGAAGGGCACTATAAAAAATAAAGGGGACAAGCCAACAAAAAGATATAACAAATGTAAATATTTATGCACTCAACATGAGAGCATGTGAATATATAAAACTGTTAATAATAAACATTAAGGAACTTGTCAATAATAATACAATAATAGGAGGAGACTTTAACAACAGATTCACATCAATGGACAGATCAACTGAGCAGAAAATCAACGAGGAAATAATTGCTCTATGACACACTGAACCAGATGGACATAACAGAGCAGAATACACTTTTTTTTTCAAGTGCACATGGGACATTTTCCGGAATAGGTCACACATTAGGCCACAAAACAAGCCTCAACAAATTCAAGAAGATTGAAGTCATACGATGCATCTTTTCTGACCACAATGCTATAAAATTAGAAGTCAACCCTAAGAAAAATTCTAGAAAGATCACAAATACATGGAGGTTAAATAAGATGCTACTAAAAAATGAATGCATCACCCAAGAAATAAAAAGAAGAAATAATAGGTACATAGAAAAACAAATGAAAATAAAAACACAATTGTTCAATTGTGTGGAATAAATTCCTATCCATTCTATATCAACTACCAAAATTGAAACAGGAAGAAATAGAAAATGTGAACAGACTGATAACCAGCAAAGAAACCAAATCAATAATAAAAAAATTCCCAAAAAACTGAAGTCTAGGGCCAGATGGTTTCACATGCAAATTCTACCAACATTTAAGGAACATTAAGGAAGAGTTAATACCTTTTCTTCTCAAACTATTCCAAAAAAAAAAAAAAAAAAAAAAAGAAGAAGAAAGAAAAGGGAAGCCTCCAAACTCATTTTGAGTCCAGTATTACCTTGATACCAGAATCAGATAAAGACACTACAAAACAAGACAACTACAGTCCAATATCTCTGATGAACACAGAAGTGAAATCCTCAACACAATACTAGCAAAGGAAATCCAACAATACATTAAAAAGATCAACCACCACAATCAAGTAGAATTTACTCCTGGATTGCAAGTGTTGTTCAATATTCACAAATTAATCAATGTGATACATCACATCAATAAGAGAAAGGATAAGAGGTGTAAGATCATTTCAGTAGATGCAGAAAAAGCATTTGACAAAGTACAACATCAATTCATGATAAAAACCCTCAGCACATTATGTTTAGAGGGAACATATCTCAAAATAATAAAAGCCATCTATAAAAAATGCACAACTATTATCATCCTTAATGGGGAAAAACTGACAGCCTCTCCCCTAAGATCAGGATTAAGAAAGGGATGTCCACTCCCACCACTTTTATTCAACTTAATACTGGAAACCCAAACCACAGCAATCATATAACAAGAAGAAATGAAAGGCATCCAAATAGATAAGGAAAAATAAAACTGTCACTATTTGCAGAAGACATGATACTCTATATAGAAAACCCAACAAAGATTTCACCCGAAAACTGCTAGAATGATAAGCAAATTCAGTAAAGTCACCAGATTCAAAACTAATGTACAGAAATCGATTGCATCTCTATACCTCAATAATAAAGCAGCAGGAAGAGAAATCAAGAAGGGAATCCCATTTACAATTGCATCTAAACCCATAAAATACCTAGGAGTAAACCTAAGCAAAGAGGCGAAAAATCTGTACTCTGAAAACTACATAAAACACTGATGAAAGATATTGAAGATGATACAAAGAAATGTTAAGACATTCCATGCTCATGGATCGGAGGAACAAATGTTGTGAAAATGTCTATACTACCCAAAGCAATCTACTCATTTAATGCAATCTCTATCAAAAGGCCAAGAGCACTTTTCACTGAACTAGAAGAAACAATACTAAAATTGATATGCAATCACAAAAGACCTTGAATAGCCAAAGCAATCTTGAAAAAGAAAAACAAAACTGGAAGCATCACAATTCAAGTTATATAACAAAGCTGTAGTAATCAAAACAGTGTAGTACTGGCACAAAAATAGATACATTAACTAATAAAACAGAATAGAAAATCCAGAAATAAAGCCACAACCATAGGGTCAATTAATCCTTGTCAAAGCCGGAAAGAATAACCAATGGGAAAAGGACAGTCTCTCCAACAAATGGTGCTGGGAAAACTGAATAGCAACATGCAAACAAAGAATGAAACTGAACCACTTTCTTACACTATACACAAAAATAAATTCAAAATGGATTAAGGGACTGAATAGAAGACCTATAAATCATAAAAATACGATTAAAAAAACATAGGCAGTAACTTCTTTGACATCAGAGGTAACAACTTTTTTCTAGATATGTCTCCTGAGGCAAGGGAAGCAAAAGCAAAAATAAACTATTAGGATTTTATCAAAATAAAAAGGGTCTACACAGAGAAGGAAATTCAACAAAACTAAAAGGCAACCTATAGAATGGGATCAGATATTTGCAAACGACATATCAGATAAAGGATTAGTATCTAAAATACATGAATAATTTATAAAACTCAACACCCAAAGGAGAAATAATCCAATTAAAAATGGGCAGAAGACATGAACAGGTATTTCTCCAAAGAAGACATACAGATGGTCAACAGAACATGAAAGATGCTCATCATCACTTACTATCAGGGAAATAAATGAAAATCAAAACTACAAAGAGATATCACCTCTCATTTTCCAGAATGACTAAAATCAACTACACAAGAATGACAGGTGTTGGTGAGGATGTGGAGAAAAACAAACATTAGTATACTATTGGTGGGAATGCAAACTGGTACAGCCACTGTGGAAAACAGTATGGATTTTCCTCAAAAAGTTAAAAATAGAACTACTCTATGATCCAGCAATCCTACTGCAGGGTATTTACCCAAAGAATACAGAAACAGTAACTCAAAGGGATACCTGTACCCCTATGTTTATAGCAGCATTATTTATAATATCCAAGGCATGGAAACAGCACACTCCAAGTGTCCAGTGATTGATGAATAAAGAAGATGTGGCATACATACACAGTGGAATTAATATTCCATGCAGCCATAAAAAAGGAAAGAAATCTTGCCATTTGCAATGACATGGATGGAGCTAGAGAGTATAATACTAAATGAAATAAATCAGTCAGAAAAAGACAAATACCATGTAATTTCACTCATATGTGCAATTTAAGAAACAAAACAAACAATCCAAGGGAAATAAATGAGAGAGAGAGATGGAGACAGAGAGAGAGAGAGAAAACAGGATGGTTCCCAGAGGGCAGGTTGGTGAGGGGATGGGTAGAATACGTGATGAGGATTAAGGAGTATGCTTGTTGTGATGGGCACCCAGTCATGTATGGAATTGTTGAATCACTGTATTGTATACTTGAAATAATATAACACTGTACATTAACTAACTGAAATTAAAATAAAAAGAATAAAATAAAAATAAGTTATCTATCTCCTAACAACAGTTCTCTTTTGCAAGAAATCATTTTTCCCTGGTGTTTTGTTTACTGTCCATCTATCTACCTGCAGAGTCCAAGTTAGTGTGGTTTATTTCTCAGCACCAGCTCTGCCCATAGGCAGGCACTGTGCCAGCCCCCTGCCAGTCCCAGCCCAATGCAGCAGGAGCAAAACTCTACACTCTGGTTTTCTCAGATATGAAATAGCAATCTTCCTGCCTCTACAGTAAAGCCATTTTAGCTACCTATATTGTGATGCTGCCACCTTTCCACAAAAAGGAATGCCATGGAGCCCTCCCAAGAGCCATGCTGAGGACATGAGGTCTCTACCGGCTGATCTCCAAGCCATAAATTCAGGTAATGATTGTATCTCCTTTCAAATCTAGGGCCTGAAGCCTCTTTCTCACTCCAGTCCCTCTTGCTGCTAACCTGATAGCTTCCTAACTCAGGATAAATAAAAATACTATTTTTAACACTAAAAGCAATAACTAACATTTCTAGGGCACAAAATATGACATATTCACAATAAAATGGAGGAGGGTTCTTTCCACTGGTGTCTATTTATCCTTCATTAGTTAGCTCAAATGCATATAATAGACACTTCAAAGCAGGCATACATCTCTGCAAATATATTAAGACAGAATTGGAAGAAATTATGAAGTTACAAGAAAATATTTTAATTAATATTTTAATGACTATTACAAGATTTAGATGAAGTTCACACCATAGAGAAAGTATAACCAAATTCAGAAGCTTGTTATCAGAGAAACATGGGACTAAATCTCCAGTATAAACTACTTTACTGCATCTAAAATTCCTCACTTACCAAATAGGAACGAGAATACCTTCTACACCAGGTCTTTGCAAGGTTTAGATGAGAAAACATCTTTTAGGACCTTGCCTGTTACAGGTGCTCAATAAATAACAGCTGCCGTTCTGCTTTCCTTCAAATTAGTTTTTTAAAACAAAGCCTCACGTGAGGAGAGTGTGTGCTGTATTCCAAGAAGAGTTTCTCCACCAGAGCTCAAACTCCCCAGGGGAGGGAATTTTGTCTGTCTCATTCACTGCTCATTACCAGATACAAGAACAGTCCCTAGCACTCAGTAAGTATTTGCAGAATGTTGAACCATCCTATCAGCTAAGGTTGGTAGAGCACCTTAGTTTAAAAATAACTTGAGCATTCAATGTTCAATTTGAGCAGCATCATAGTCTCCCTATTACCTACCTCTTTTTGTTAAA
Source organism: Puma concolor (assembly GCF_028749965.1). NCBI lineage: Eukaryota > Metazoa > Chordata > Mammalia > Carnivora > Felidae > Puma > Puma concolor. The sequence continues at coordinate 123,640,006 of NC_141668.1, forward strand.
GGGGAATTCAAGGCTCAGGAAGGTACCAGTGACTTGCCCAAGAAAGGCAGACAAGGGAACAACGTCCAGGGTTCAGACTCCAGATTAGTGATCTTTGCTCTGGGACACACTACCAGCTGCCTTCTTCTGTAGTGTGAACAAGCTCCACTACAATTTCTTTATTTAAAAAAAACAAAAAACAAAAAACAACGACTTATTCCAGTGGGTCATGTAGGGTCTAGGAGCCAAATGATGCAGGATATCCATTACCATTAGTGAACCGAACCAGTGTTCTCATTCCCTTTAGCAGTACAGAAATGGCCTCAGGCAGCTAAGGACACAAATGCTTCACAACCGTGAATGAAACTTTCCAGATCCCAGGAGAGGCCAGCAGCAGCACAGTAAGCTCAGACACAAAAAGGTTACAGGACAAGATGCTCCAGGCCAAATTTATTCATAGACCTGGAGGAAATGTCAGAGATCCTTTGTGAGATGAGGAAGGTAAAAATGTCTTCATTTGACAGAAGAGGGAACTGATTTCCAGAGACGGTGAGTCATCTGCCTGAGGTCACAGAGCAAGTGAGTGAGAGAACAGGGTCAAGCAAGAGCAGGTGTCCGGCCCTCCAGACTACATCATTATCACCACTGCAGCCTGATGAGGTGGCAATGCTGCAGTGGCTTCTGGCTCTGCAGTCCTACACTGAGTGTTTCCTGTGCATCAAGCTGTGTGTGCTACGTGCTTCACACATCTTATCTCATTAAATCTTCTCCTGGCTCCATTCATTCTATTACCTTCAATTTAAAACAAATTGAAAAAAAAAAAAACTTGTCAGAAATCATATAGCTAGTGAGTGCTGAAATCAACAAACTTTCCTGTCCCTGGGTTAAACAATTCTGAACACAACCAAAAATAACTGACTTATGTGCTTCCTTCTAGAAGACAAGGTGAAGAATCAACCCAAATAGTATGCTTTTTAAGATTATTAGCTTGCTTGCCTAGAGATTCTTCAAGACCCTCAATTCACTATGAGGTGAATTCTGCCCTTTCCTAGTCCATTCCCCCACTTGCAAGAACAGCCTTAAATCACCCAACCCTGGTGCTAAAATACCTCAGACATCTTCCTCTGACATTTCCCCTCCCAGATGCTATGAAGACTCCTGTGATGTGGTCTTCCCTCTAGGACAGTAGGTCTGATAAGCCTGGCTCTGCTTGACCAGTAGGTTATTCTGGTGGGTTTAGGGGACACCAAAAAAAGCAGAAGGCAGAACTGGAACTCAAACCCAGATAAACTAAAATATAAAGTCCACGCTGCTAATCATCACTCACTAGCCCCCTCTTCATCAACTGCTTCTTCTTCATGAATCTCATTTGGCTGATTTTAGAAGCTTTCCCAAGTTAAACAAGTCACACTTACAGGCTCAGGCATCCGGTTACCAACAAATCTGTTCACCACTATCAGAGCAGTTTTCAATACACCTGCTTCCCCCACCTACTGCTGCGGAGAGACTGTCTATGTCAGAAGAATAGGAATCTTATCTTCATTCATCCCCTCATTCATTCCCTCAACATTTATCAAGTACATCCTGCATGGCCAGGTTCTGTGCTAGGTATTTATTCAAGATTTTATTTTCATCATTTCAGCACAAAGAAAGCATTCAATAAATATTTTTAAATGAATGGATAGTTGAATGGATGAAGAGGTCAATGGGTGGAGCTATAAAATAATCCTACTTTGTAGGAACATGAAGAAGACATCCAGCGTTGGGCCAGATTGCCTTTTACACCCTGACAATTCTTCCAGACTCTTATTGGAAATGAAATGAAAGGAGGAACACATTATTTTTTTTCCTCCTAACATATGATGGAGCTAATAGAATGGCACAGGAGTATAATACCAAAAAAATGAGACTTCTACTTCTTCCGGTTGGGCATTGTTGTAGCCCAACCATTTGAGAGGAGGGATTCATGTCAGTAGCCTGATCATACTACTGAACGTTTTCCATGGCAGTCCTGAAAATTGAACGCACTGTTTCTCTCATTCAGAGTGATGTCGGAGGGAGGCCAGTTAACAACCTTCCAGCCTTCACCCAAGTGTCCCACCTGTCACCCACCCAGACTTCCCCACGCACACCCCCAAATAAACTCAGGAAAACAAGGAGACAGAATGTCAGGAGAACACTGAAGTTGTCTGTCTCTCTGCTTTCTCTCAAGGACTGTAATAGCAGTTGTGATGAAGAACCCTCCAGTGCTACAGACAGAACGGTAGAATGGAATGCTCTCTAGTTACTAAAGAGAACATTGCATACATGCATACTGTCCTGCCTACAATTTTCCTTTTCTTCCTTACCTCTTTCATGGTCATGAACAAAGAGGCCATGTAAAAAGCTCTCAAGATGGAAACTGTCAAGGAATGTTGTCTCTCCTCCTAATCCCTTGGGACATACTTTGTAGTGGTGCTGAGAACATTAGAGAATGGGATGAGCCATGTCCATAATCTTTGTCCCCAACAAATCTGCATACTCATGCCTCAGGTGGACATGAAGAAGTAGCTCAAAGCAACACCAGCTCTTTCCCTAAGACCAGGAGCAAAGGGCCAGAGGAGCCATCTCTTGTATTTTTCAACACTCTGCCAGGACTGAAACATGGCCACGTTTATGAGGCTAAGGAAAGAATAGTCACACTGGGCAGAGCGGCTGAGAGAGGGACAGGAAAGCAAAGAGGAATAAATCTGAAGAAAACAAAGCAAAACAAACATGAGCAACAAAAACCAGCTGGAAACTAGCCCAGAATGTCAGCAGAGATGACAGGTTTAAAGACCGTTAAAGGTCTTTAAAAGCTTGGGGGCGATCAGGGGGCTCAGTGAGTTAATTGTTGGACTCTTGATTTTGGCTCAGGTTATGATCTCACAATTGGTGAGATCGAGCCCTACATTGGGCTCTGCGCTGACAGCACAGAGCCTGCTTGAGATTCTCCTTCTCTTCTTCTCACTCTCTGCCCTTCCCCCACTCACCTGCACTCTCTCTCAACATACATAAACATCAAAAGAGTAAATTACAAAAAATAAAGACACAGGCTGACTCCAACTTCTTGGGAGGTAGAAAGAGCTTTGCTCTCACCCATATGCAAACAAACAAACAAACAAACAAACAAAAAATAGGACACTGAACAAATTCCTAACTTCTTACAAAAAATCAAGAACTGGGGTCATATGAAAACGAACTAATCCAAAATTTAAGGAAAGACAGGTGTCTGCAAGCAAAGGCAGGACACTAGCACCCATTTACCTGGAGAAGACACCTTTGGACATCAGTAAGAAGAATTCATCTAAATTCTAAATACATTTAAAAAATTAGTAAAGGCCTAGCACAGTCTGGGTAGAGAATAGAGGCAGCTGTAAGAGGGATTTGGGGCAGCTTATAAGAGGGATTTGTACCCACTTGTAGGCTTTTCTAGTGGAAAGAAAGATTGGCCAGGGTCCTGAGAAAGCATCCCTTGAGGTGCAGGCCTGAGAAGGAAACAGCAGCCCCAAGCATGGAGAACCCTGCCCAGAATATTCTTTAGACAGCCAAAGCCTTACGGCACTGGAGAGGACAGCAATCCCTGTCCCCCAGGGGCCACATCATGACTTTCTCAGACCCTAGGAATTTCTGTTTGTGTGGGCCTCTTCCTCCATTTAATATTATATCAATTATATATATAAAGTTATACTTTACAACTGTGTTATTGTACAGGTGAGTATCATGCAGGCTGAATAAATTATTCTGTATTCATTACCATTATACTCATTTTCACGTATCATCTTCAATAGTTAACATTAAAGCATTTGTGAGAAGCCCTAAAAGAACGATGGGCTCTAGATGCTGTGCCTACTTGGATAAATGGGGGAAAAGCCCTCCAGTCTGCAGTGAGGGTCAGACTTGCAGCTAGGAGTTAAGCAGGAGCGGAGTGAGGGGCACAGTGGAGGCCCAGAGACACAGTGCCACCTGAGATCAAGCATTCCTCAGAACCACAGAACCCTCCACTTCCAAACATGACTAGACTAACCATCTAACTACTGACAGCAGCACAAGGGCAAGAGCAGGGAAAAAACCACCTATGAGGAAAAAGGCAAAACTATAGGGTGGAGAAGAGATGAGTGGTTGACATGGGTTAGGGGATGGCAGACTAGTGGGGAGAGATGTTGACTCCAAAAGAGCAGCATGAGGGCAGTTTTGGGAGGTGATGGAATTGTTCTTTATCATTCATTCATTCATTCATTCATTCATTCCTTTTAGACAGAAAGAGTGGGGAAGAGGAGCATAAGGAGAGAGAGAGAGTCTTAAGCATGTTCCACGTTCAATGTGGAGCCCAACATGGGGCTCAATCCCACAACCTGTGGCTCATGACCTGAGTCAAAATCAACAGTCAGATGCTAAAATGACTGAGCCACCCAGGTACCCCTGCTCTTTATCTTGATTTTGTCTGTAGACACAGAATTTCAGGCATTTATGAAAACAAACAAAGGAAAAAAGAGACAAATAAACAGATTCTTAAATACGGATAAGAAACTGTTGGTTGCCAAAGGGATGGCTGGTGGGAAGATGGATGAAATAGACCAAGGGGATTATGAGGTACAGACTTCCAGTTACAAAAGAAGTAAGTCCCGTAGATGAAAAGCATAGCATAGGGAGTATGGTCAAGAAGATTGTAATAAAGGCTGTTTGGCGACAGACAGTGACTATGCTTAGCGTGGTGAGCACTGAGTCGTGTCTGGAATTTTTGAATCACCATGTGGTACACATAACACCATATGTTAATTATACTTCAATTTTAAGAAATGGCATATACCAAAAAGAGTGTATTTCATGAAGTGAATAAATTATTAATAATTAATAAAATTTAAATAGAAGTAGCTGGAAAAGCATTTATCCCTCTTTCTTCATTGAACATCCTAAATTCAGCATTCCAGCTCTTCAGTGTTTGCCATGCTTACTACCCTGCCCACGTAGCTTGCCTATCATGAAGGAAAAACCCTAAAAGAAAAAGAAGACAAAGGTCCCCAAATGCCAATTTCAATACATGTTACTAATTTAAGCACTATTTGTGACTGAAACACAGCAAGTTTTGAGGGTAACACAAAACTTTTAAGGGCTCTGAACACATTCTTCTTATATTGATGGTCCATATCTCCTTGTGTTACAATTCATTTGCTGCTTGGATAAAGAAATAAAGTGCAATTATTAATGTGCTTTTGCCATAAATAATTAACCTCATCATGGGTGAAAGTGTGAAAGCTGGCTTAAAGAAACACTTCCTCTAATAGTAATTGATATTTATCTCTTCTGTCTTTCTAACTATTAAAAGCCGCTCATAACACTTAGTACTGCCACTAGGGGAAAGAATACTTAATCCATCATAATTTCAGATGATTTATATATAGATTGTAAAGGGGGCAGTTCTTCTCTTGTGCCATTCATAAAACAGTAAGCTTCTAATAAATCACTCAGCCAAGATTTCCATGCAAGCATCATCACCTCATGTTTTAGCTTAAAGGACTAGGTCCTCCACACCATCATTATAAATCAAATTTCCAGTCATATGATTGATCCCATGTGTTCTTCATTAGCAGATTTCAGATTTGAGTAAATATGCTGTTCTCTGCTCAGTCTGTTCAGGAATACGACCCTCTGTCTATTCATAAGAAATACAACATCCCTAGCCTTCACTGGCATCAGAGTGGAAATGGAATCACTTTAGTGATAATATTGTACTGGCTCTTTCCCTCATCCGCTTACACAGGACTTCTGGTCACCTGTACTGATTCACTGTGGCAGTTCTGGAGCTCTTAAAGGTTATCTCAGAAGTGTTCAGTAGCCAGACTGTCAGCTACCATCACCAGAAAGCATCCACCATGTCCCCTCTCTGGTCTTACCCTGTCCTCTGACCACGAAGACCCTAAAGACAATCTCATCACTACCACTGCTAGTGGGACCCACCATTAGTTACCAACACCAGACCAAGAGCAATGCAAATAGCCTGAGATCCCTAAGATGCCCACTCTGGAGACACCAAACAGTGTTCTCCACCCCAGGTCTTCCCATCACACCATGTCACTCAAATAGCTATATGTCCACAAACTATCACTAAGTCCCTGTGAAAACAGCTCCTTATCATTCTCCCTAAAAATCTCTTCTGCTGGTGTGAACCAGGACAGACAGATGCTGCACTTTTCACCCCCAAAGCCCATTCTTCAATCTAGGTGTGAACAATACTCTCTCTAGTTTTTTGGCTTGTTTTTAATCATTTGTTTTATGTGCTCACACAAGTTCCTCTTTATTTCTACATTCTTTTTTATTGTGGTAAAATACACGTAATATAAAATTTACTATCTCAATCATCTTGAAACGTATAGTTCATTGGTATTAAATACATTCATAATGCTATGCAGCCATCCACACTGCCCAGCTCCAGAACTCTTCATCTGGCAAAACTGAAATCCTGCACCCAAGAAACACACTAAATCCCTATCCTCCTCCCTCAACCCCCACAACCACTATCCTATGTTCTGTTTCTATGAGTTTGACTATTCTAAGTAACTTCCTAAGGGGAATCATACAGTATTTGTCCTTTTGTGACTGACATTATACTTAGCATAATGTCCTCTTTCAGGCACGTTTCTCCTCAGCTTTATCAATCAATACCAAAAACCTAAATAAAGTAACTTCTCAGGGCTAACAGTTTCCCAACCACACTTGAATTTCAGTGTAGGCCCAAGATAGGACACAAGGTCCATATAAAGCCTTTGGATTTCAAAGCCAATTGATTTATTTCTAATACCTGCCCCAGGGCCACCTACATAATGTCACCACTCTGTATCTTATTCACAGTTGTATTTGGAATGTTAAAGAGCATAAGCTTAAGAGAATCTGTCATAGGATAATATATTTTCTTTTTCCTGTATTCTTCTTTTGTCAAATGCAAAAAGCCTGACTTCGTGCTTTTAGGTCTAGCTCAGACTCATGTCTTGCTACTTTTATAGCATGTTCACATGATTCAGGGAAGAGAAGTCTCACCACAACTTTAGAGAATATGGCAGAATAGGTACTATTTCAAACACACCTGAGGAAACTGGGGTCTGAAGAAGTTAAATAACCTGCCAGAGGCCACACAGCAAATCTTGGTCTGAGTTGAAACTAGGCCTTTTTTATCCATACAACACCTCCCTTCCATCCACTATCATTCATAAAATCTCTTGATAGGGAATTGGGAATTATGATCCAAAGAGCATTAAAATATCCTACAATTACTCCAACCCTTACACATGCATTTCTTTCTCTGTGCCCTTTTTAAATTACAGATTTAGATTTCCCAGGCTAAGAGAAAGGAAGGAGATGAGCTTCATTGAAGAAACTTAATTCTCAACGTTTCCAGCTAAAGCAGCAATCTAAAGGCAATCTTTTATGTTGCTTCCTGAGCCACAGAAGTTCAAGAAACTGCCACTATTTCCCGTAAATATAAAATATTTTTGAGTACCATGACACTTAAAAATCATTTACAGTATTCAGTAATTGGTAATTTCTCAAAATTTTGCATTATGTCCTAAGTTTTGCGGCCATATAGTTGTTTTATAAGTTACTTTAAAGAAATTATCTTATCTAGATCTAAACCATCCATCCTACTGTGAATGAAAAACTCTCATTACAAACAGGACAAATTGTGTGCACTCTACAAATCCTCTCTGACATCTCTAGGCAATTACCATGTGATGCAGAAATATTATCATAAATGAAATATTAAATGTAATTATGCTAAGGGTCATGATTTAAGTATACGTTTTTCAGTATCCTGGAACATAAATTCCCCTTTTTAGGCTCAGTTTCCTCTTCTGTTCCTCAAGGGGATTGGACTGGGCCACCTCAATGGTTTTTTAATTCAAAGCTGACAACCCAAGTCTAGAAATGTTAATATGGTAATTACTGCAGTGTCCACTAGATGGCAGAAGAGGTAACTTCGCCAAAGGAAGCATTGGCTAAAATTCTAACAGCACTGGTGCTGGAAGGGCACTTTGGAATATGGTCTCATCGTTTATATAGATGAGGAAACTGAAACAGAGTTTCAGTTTCTTATACATGAGGAAACTGAAACACAGGCGCCCCAAATATTCCACTTGGCCTGTTCCTCTGCAATACCAGGCAATATACTCCAACTCCACAGTTTGCCCATCTATATAATGGGACTAATTTTGTCTACCTGGTTGTGAGGTTATGATGAGATGGTATGTATAAAAAAGCACTTAACACAATGCCTAACATATGCTACATACGTAATAAAAAATGAATTCTTATTTTTGCTGAAAAATTTGTTGGAAGAACTGAAAACAAAGTAGATCTACTTTCCAAAGTGTCAAAATTATAATGTGTAAATTATTAATAACCTGGAGGGAACTTATCAGCTCAAATTTTATCTACCTTCTATAGGCAGGTGTTTCATCTGATATGCAAACTCTCTTACTTAAGTCATTCCCTTTCTTTCTTTCCTCATCTGCCTTAGAAGCACTACTACTTCTTGGGAGGATGATTTTTGCTATTTGTAAGTTTTAATTTTTTTTACCAGTACTTGCCCTTAATATTAGAACTAATGCCATTAATACCTAATATTTACTGGGAACTTACTCTGTATCAGACATTGCACCAAGGGCTTTTTCTGTATCAACATATTTGATCTTTACAACATCTGAAGTAGGATACATTTACTACTCTCATTTTGTAGATGAAGAAATTAAGGCATAGAATTCACACAGAAATTTAATATATTCCATCACATAACACAATATACCCAGTAAGTCTGGAATTATTCTTTTTTTTCCAAAGAAAGAATTTTTTTTTTAATTTTTTTTCCCCAACGTTTATTTATTTTTGGGACAGAGAGAGACAGAGCATGAACGGGGGAGGGGCAGAGAGAGAGGGAGACACAGAGTCGGAAACAGGCTCCAGGCTCTGAGCCATCAGCCCAGAGCCTGACGCGGGGCTCGAACTCACGGACCGCGAGATCGTGACCTGGCTGAAGTCGGACGCTTAACCGACTGCACCACCCAGGCGCCCCAGAAAGAGTTTTTTTAAGTATATTTTAATTTATTGTTATTTATTTGTTTAATATTTATTTATTTTTGAGAGAGTGACAGAGAGAGTATGAGCAGGGAAGGGGAGAGAGGGAGACAGAGGATCCAAAGCAGGTTCCTCACCAACAGCACAAAGCCTGACGCAGGTCTCATACTCACAAACCATGAGATCGAGACTACAGCCAAAGTCAGATGCTTAACCAACTGAGCCACCCAGGTACCCCAAGACTAGAATTATTCTTGCTTTTAATCAAATACATGGAAATTGATCATCTTCCCAAAGATCAAACTCTCTGAAACTATTTTTTCTCCCTCAGGAAGCTGGTACCATATAATATGACTTCATAGCCCAACATGAAGAAGAATATGAACTAACCTACAATATCAGAGTATAGTCCCATCTCAAGCAATATCATAGACTCTCCACTTCTTTTCTTTATAGGAATATGTATAATATTTAAAAATTATATTCTAATTATATAATATTATATATTTATATATAAATTATAATTATTTATATTATTTTTATATTTATTATAGTTTATATTTATTAATACAATATACTAATCAATGCAATTATGATATATTATATAATTAATATATTAACATATTATATATTATTATATATTATATAATTATATTATATGTTATATAATATATAATATTAATTATATCAACATATTACTATAATTAAAATAAATATCAATATGCTATTTATTATATTTTATAAATAAAAATTATTATTTAATAAAGATCATGACTCTTTACTAGCTGATTTGTTTTCTTATTGTTGCTTTATGGAAAAATAACAAAAACATAACACCTTATATATGTTTTGATTTTTGTCCAGGGGCTTAATTAATGCTGTGATTTCCCCTAAATCCCTCTACAGAGATCTAATCGGGTCTTCATATAGCCTTTAGATCGAACTAACAACTTTTCTTCTTAGCTCCCCAGCCAGGTCTCACCGTGCCTTGCTCTCTCTTTTTCTTGTCTTCCCAAACAAAATCAAACTCCTTGAGAATAGGTATAGCAAGTTATACTACTTATAATAGTTTCCTGGGGCCTCCTAATACAGAAATGTTTCCTGATTGTGATGAGACAATCAAGGACAAATAGGAAATATTAGGAACCCAAATCAGCTAGGATATTAGTTTGGCTCTGTGACCAAGAATCTGTCAACAATCAACCCCTCTCTTGCCAAATATGTTGTCCAAGGAAACTTGGAGCAGGATGATATAAAGGATTAGCATAGAAAAACTTCCTTCAACACCAAAATATGTATAACTACTGTGTTCAGGCCAACAAAACATTGAATGAACCTTTACTATATGTCAAGCACTAGGCTATATGCTGTGAACTCAAAGGTGAGACACAGTCCCTGACGTTTGGATTTATATCCATACATTTTAAACAGCAATAATTAAAATGTTACATGTGAGTAAAGGAATAGAGTTGTATGAATTCCTTACTCCTTTATCCTTTTTCACATTTGCTACTGATAATAAAGGAGTATAATAATGCAGGGGAATTATTATGCTTTGAAGGGGAATAATCCTTGAGTACTCATGAGTCAAACTGGGCCCCTCATCTTTATATGAAGGACAATACCATGAGAAGAGTAACACAAACTTAAACACATGGAAATGGGCAAGACGAAGCTACAAGTCCCAGAAAAGGATCCATGGAGATTCAAGGAGAAGGAGTTCCAGGTACTTAAGGAAAACAACTTTGCCAGTTACTGAAAGGGGAAACAAACTTGCCTATGGTGGATTTCATGCATAGTGGCATTCAGCTGAAAATAAGAGTAGATTTTAATGGTGGCTGGATTAGCCTACCAATGCACTGGGCCACTGTGATGTATGATGGTAAATATGTACCAGTAATGCTAAAGGCAGATACAAACTACAGATGTGATGCTGCAGAAGGAGTTGGTAATATAAATCTAAAGACCAGATGATGGGGGATTACCCAACTCAGGATGGGACGGGATCAAACGGAATGCCTTTCACATTAATTCATACCGTCTATAATCTAACAGCTGTCACTGTAACACTGAATACTTAACCAGCCAAAGAGTCTGCCTCAAACCTCACCACCAGTGCTATGAGCTGAATGAACTGTGTCCCTGAAAACTTTCTTTGTTGAAGTCTTAATACCCAGGACATCAGACTGTATTTGGAGATAGTATCTTTAAAGCAGTATTTAAGGTTAAATGAAGTAAGTGGAGTGGCCCCTAATACAGTAGAACTGGAATCTTTGTAAGAAGAGATTAGAGCGCATGTGTGTGTGCATGCACACAAACACATGCGTGCTCACACACACACACACACACACACACACACACACACACACGGAGGACCATATGAAGACACAGGGTGAAGGGGGGCCATATTTACAAGTCAAGGAGAGAGAAACTCAGAAAAAATGAATTCCAATGACACCTTGCTTGGACCCTAGCCTCAAGAATTGTAAGGAAATACATTTCTGTGGTATAAGCCATCCCATCTCTGGTACTTTGTTATGGCAGCCCTAGAAAAGTAATATACCCAGTGCCCATAGTCATCACCTACAGCCACCATCATTCCAGACACCTAAGGACAACCTTGTGTAGAGAAGTTGCCTCTTAAGCTTTCATGCACAGCCAGTGGAGATAATAAACACAAGTATGCAGCGGCCCCATTCACAATTTCTCAGCTGCCTCTGAACACAAAATTTCATTTTCCTTCTTGTCACTGTCACAAAACTGCATGCATGGCTAGGCTAATTCATCTTGTAGCATGTACCTTCTCAAGCATGTCATGGGAGATCTATTGGTTTTTCTCAAAAAATAAACACTTGAGTATGTTTTTAATAAGTTTTCCTCCCAAGGTTCAAATCCACGAGGTTGAACATAAAACCAGAGAAAGTATCAACAAAATCACTTGCCTTGGGTTATGGGATGTATCCAATCAGCTACAATAATAAAATGCATAACTTTTTCATTATAAAAGGAAACAATTTATTGATAAAGCCAGTGTTATCTGCCCCAATACTCAGAATCACTGTTTAGAGAGGAAAGGCCAAAACACCCTAAGTGGCTACATGAAGCAAGTGACTTTATGAGACAGAAGCCATTGACATAGTAAAAATTTTCTATTACTTCCCTTTTAGCCAACTTGCATAGCAGAACCTGTCAGACAGTGTCTTATACTGTCCACTTAAATCCACATCTTTTCTTCATCAGTGTGTAGCAGATGCCAAACCCATAGAAAAAGATCAATGAATATGGCCCAAACTCTGAGCAATATCATCTACTATGGCAGGTCTTCTTAGTGAATGGGGGGGAGGGGCTACTCATGATAATTATAGGACTTAAGAAAGAATGAACATGGTGAGGGAAAAGATGCAAACTGAGAAGAGGATGGGAAGGAGAGGGAAGTGGTGTAGGAGCAACCAGGTAAAAGAGGGAAACCCTTGCAGGAAAGCCAGAAGGAGTCCAGTGCCAGTGTGAAATTTACCAAATATGAAAGGAATAAATGACACCAATTGTCCATTATTTCTTTCAGGAAACAGGAGCATAGGAAACACTTCCTAACTTACTCTATAAGAAGAGTACTATTCTAACCAAAACAAGACAAAAAAAATTACAAGAAAACTACAGATCAATATCTCTCATGACCAAAGATGTAAAAAATCATCAGCAAAAAATTAGGAAATTAAATGCAGCAATGTATAAAAAGAATTACATACCATAACCAACTGGGATTTATTCCAGGTATGCAAAGCTGGGTCAACATTCAAAAACTACTATATCAAGAAACTAAGGAAGACAAAATAAAAACTCTTTTTTTTTTTAAGTTTATTTATTTTGAGAGAAAGAGAGAGAGCAATGGAGGGACAAAGAGGAAGAGAATCCCAAAAAGGGTCTGCACCATCAGCAAAGAGTCCAGCCAAGGGCTCCATCTCAGGAACTGTGGGATCAGGACCTGAGCCAAAACAAAAGATACTAAACTGACTGAACCACCCAGGTGCCTCAAAAGAGATCCTTAAATACAGAGAAATGATGGTTTCCAGAGGAAAGGTGGTTGCAGGGAAGGGTTAAAAAAGATTAATGGAATTAAGATGTACAAACTTCACATTATAAAGTAAGTAAGTCACAGACAGCATAGGGAATATAGTCAATAAGATTGTAATAATGTGGGGTGATACATAGTGACTACACTGATCATGGTGAGCCATGAAGAATGTATGGAATTGGTGAATCATTATGCTGTACACATGAAACTAATATAACACTGTATGTTAACTGTATTTCAATAAAAAAAGTAAACTGAAAGGAAAAAAAACAGGTAGCAGGCAGGATATAGCTCTGGGTGGTAGTTTGTGTATCCTTGCTCCAAATCACAGCTTTATGTATATCGTGCCAGAAAAAACAATTTAATAAAAATTTTCTAAAACCACTCTGAACTTTTGTCTACATTTTGTGATAAATGTTCATTGTTAAAATATGTCATATTGTTTTCGTGTGTGTGTGTGTGTGTGTGTGTATGTGTGTGTGTTTAAGTTTATTTGGGGGAGGGGAGCTGCTGAGGGAGAGAATGAGAATCCCAAGCAGGCTTCCTGCTGTCAGGGCAGAGCCTGAGGTATGGCTTGATCTCACAAACCACGAAATCATGACCTGAGCAGAAATTAAGAGTCAGTCGCTTAATTGACTGAGCCATCCAGGCATCCTGTGCATGTTGTTGAAAACTGAGAAAAGTAGAGATTATTTCAAAAGGAGAATAAAAATTATATTTAGTTCCACTATCCAAAAATAGAGGATATGCATTTAATATTAACATATGCCCCTCTGTATAAGACATCCTGATGTTGACACTTAATAGTACATTATAATTGGCACACAATTAAAACTTACAAAGATTCTAGGGGCGCCTGGGTGGCACAGTCGGTTAAGCGTCCGACTTCAGCTCAGGTCACGATCTCACGGACTGTGAGTTCGAGCCCCGCGTCGGGCTCTGGGCTGATGGCTCAAAGTCTGGAGCCTGCTTCCGGTTCTGTGTCTCCCTCTCTCTCTGCCCCTCCCCCGTTCATGCTCTGTGTCTCTCTGTCTCAAAAATAAACGTTAAAAAAAATAATAAAAAAAAAAAACTTACAAAGATTCTTAATGCATGTGAAAATTCTGTCCTATAGGTATTTCAAGATTTACTTATTCATCCTGTAGAGTTGGGTATTTGGATTCCACTTTATCTCTGTAATGTAATGCTTAAATCAACATCTTTGTACTTAAATCCTTATTTTTTAGAATGAACAGAAATACATGGAACTACAGAATATTAACATTTTTGAGGTTTGCAACATACTTTTTAAAATTCGTTTAAATTCCCATCTGTAGCCTATGAGAGGTGTCCATAAAAATTTTACAGTTACATAGGTTCATCTTATAATTAAGAGCCACTATCCCATTAAAAAATAGAAATCTAGGGGCGCCTGGGTGGCTCAGTCGGTTGGGCGGCCGACTTCGGCTCAGGTCATGATCTCGTGGTCTGTAAGTTTGAGCCCCGCGTCGGGCTCTGTGCTGACAGCTCAGAGCCTGGAGCCTGTTTCGTATTCTGTGTCTCCCTCTCTCTGACCCTCTCCCGTTCATGCTCTGTCTCTCTCTGTCTCAAAAATAAATAAACGTTAAAAAAAAATTTTAAAAAAAAATAGAAATCTAGATTACAAATTAATTTTTAAAATACTACATCCAATTCAAACTGTGTATCACTTGGCTAAAAGAAGTTTAAGGGTTGCTCTATGGCAGGACATAAGACATTTATTTGCTCCAGATTTGGGGGCTACAGAGGTAAGCACCAAAGCAAAATCTCAGAGCAGCGTAATTAATCATCATGGACATTTCACTGTCAGTGAACATAAATCAAAAGGCAAGCACTTTTCCTCCCTGAGTGATATGAAACCAGCATAAACATGGAGAGAGAAATCTGATGCTTGTCAGTGGCTGATATGTATTTTTCACTTCTGCAAATAAGTGGTAGAATGTTGCACATGAATACCTTCTACCCTGTGATTTATTTTCTCTACCAAGTATTACTCAGATAGAGGAAGACTGGAGCAGAAAGGCTTTCTCTCAGCAACTTGGTGTAAAAATGCCAACAGATAAAATAATCTAAATATCAATATAAATTGCTCAGCAATACAGCCAGCTTAAAATGATCATGGCTCCTTCAACTGTTTAGAAACCTTGTTTACTTCAAACCACAGGTGTAGGAGATTATATTTTTCATTCATTAAGCAATAAAAAAGACAACAAACAACACAGAAACTGGATCTCTTAGATCCCATTTTTGCCAGCTGTTTCTATGTGATCTGAGACAATGTATCCATTCAAACCTGTTTTTCTTCACTGCAAAAGGGAGAAAATAAGATCTGTATGTCATAAATTGTAATTAAGAATAAGCAAGATAATAGACACCAAAGGGACTACCATGGAACCTGGAAGTTAAGTCTCAGTGTTGGTTGAATCAGAAGCTCTTCCTACATTCAAAGGATCAAAAACTTTTATGACATCAATCTCAACAATTTAGTATCTCTCAGTGATAGCAAAGGTCAACTCTACCTTTATATTTCATTGACAAAAAGAGTTTGAACTGTATTTTAAATCATTAGAGTCCTAATTAGAATGTGTAACTCTTAGATAAATAACTTTAAAGACTCATAAGCAAATTCATGCTTCAGGACAGCCCTGTTCAAAGTGAATTTTTATATCAGCTGCCAAGCCTCACATTTTTCAACCTTGTGTTTGTGTAAAATCCACACATCATTTCACTGTACACATTTTATATGCACTATTACTGTTTCTTTCCCCTTTATTAAAGAAGAGATATGATTAAAATCTCCATAAAGTGTGTATTGAGAACTCCCCAGAGTGAGCAGATATAATATTGTATGAGATACTTATTGAATTCGAGTTCGGTATGATGTATATATATTATGGAATTCTTAAAAAATGTATGCTGTTGACTTGAATGCAGTGCTTTGGTGGAAAAAAATTCCATTCCAATCTTTAAAAAACAGATACTACAATATCTTTCTGACAGATAAGCAAGATGATAGGGAATCTGTTGGAGTCTGTTATACAAATTCACTGCTGGATTTCATGAGCCAAATATAGACCCAGTGGATGAAGAATACTGGAGCAAAAGATAGTTCCAACTTCTTTACAAACCTTGCTCTTTGCTATTGTAAAAGAAGAATCCCTGTGTGAGTCCACCATGATTCCCATTTATAATTATATGGGTATCTTAGGACCAAGAATTCCAGAATTAGAATCTGGACCAATGACTTGAATATAATTATCTATTAAAAAATGCTCTCAGAAGAAACCTACAAGTAAGTGGCAAAAGGACAATAGAAAAGAAGTAACAGCCAACAAGGGTATGGCTTCAGATAGGAGCGTAGACTTCATCTGATCCTGCTGAGAATTCCGGAATATTAACATAAAACTTCAAGTCTGTCTCTCTGGATTCAATGGAGCTCAGCTTCCTTGCTGATACATCAGAAAATCATTCTGTCATAGTTAGCCTGGGGTAGGAGGGTGGTGAACGATCAATCATCTTTGACTCTCCCTAAGGAACAAGGGGGCTCCAAAGCCAAGAACCATCATCATCCTCTGATGAACACAAGTGTTTGCTTTTAGTAGCAAAACGTGCAAAGGCTGGGAGAGGGATGGAGGAAGACTTAAGTGGGCACCAATCTATCTAACTATTAAATCTTAAAATAATTTTAGACATATGTTTAATTTTTAATTTGTTTGTTTGTTTTTGAGAGTGTGAGCAGGGGAGAGGCAGAGAGGGCAGTTGACAGAAGACCCAAAGCAGGTTCTGCACAGACAACAGAGAGCCCCATGTGGAGCTCCAACCCACAAACTGAGAGATCATGACCTGAGCCCAAGGCAGACACTTAACTGACTGATCCATGAAGGTACCCTTAGACTTAAGTTTAGATCACAAAAAAACATGGCTTCCCCAATGGTAGATAGTTTCTCTTCATTACATGAAGTTATTTCTCTTCATGTTCTATTGCCACATTCACCAAGTCATTCAGTGTGTTTATAATTACATCTTATAATCAAGGGCCCCTATAATAATGATTTCGTTGATTAAAATAAAGGGATTAACTTGCTTTTCACTGATTCTACACTGTCCCATTTTCCCACAGTATATCCATATGGGTCCAAATCCCCCCACAAATGGAGAAGATCCCTAAAAAGAATATGCAGAACCATCCTCTTCTTACTATACAACTCAAAATGTACTTCCTAGGGATAATCCATCAATAGTCTTAGGTGGCATCTTAATCTGCAGACAAGTAGTTTCATTCATGACAGAGTAACTCAGCAGGAATTTAAAAGTGCAAGAATGGACTATCCTGAAGATTCTCATAAATATTTATATACTCTTTCTTAGCCTTCACCAATGCATTTTCAAATCTCAAATATCTAGATACCTCCTCAATGCCAATGGGAACATTCCTCCCCTACTGACCAACTGGGGCTCAACGTAATTATTTAGTGGTCCTTGGTTGACTTTGAGAAGAAATTCACCTAGTTATTCCAAAAAATATTTTCACTTAAGCAAGTGAAACAATGTACCATCTTTTATTGTCCATACCTGGCAAGTGAGCACTAGCATATATTGCTTTTGTATATAATTCTGCCATCTCCCTGAGGAGTGCAGAACATATTGGTGAGGGGAAAGTGTTATTTTACATCTTTTAAACATAAAAAATTTTGAATACACCATTCATTCAACCAAAGTTGTTAGGATCTTCTTGAATTCCTACTTTAATGCTTTTGTAAATTTCCTTATTATAATCCCTACTTTCATACATCTTCATTAGCATACTTTTTGTCTGAATTCCCTACTTCTATCTGACTTTGTGTAATATTTCTAATATTTTGGCCAACCCCAAATAAGCTTATATTTTCTTTAGGATTTGGGGAAGTGTTGCTTTGGATGGTTTGCAAATATGCTCATTCCTTTGTAATAAAACTAACTTCTCAAGGTCCTATAGGAAGAGAATATAGAATGAGTTGGGATGGACCTAAAATACTCCCTTGAGACACTTAAAACAATTTTAGCAAAGAGTATAATGAGAGAAGCAGAAAACCACAAGGATGAGGCTAAGTCATGACACTGAGCCACATTATGTGAATGTGTTTACAACACATTCCTATTATATGCATGTTTCAGTGAAATGCAGACTTTTAATGAAATGGAGCAAAACATCTCGTAAAAATGTTAGGGAGCTGATATCTAAAGTATGCTCTTCTCTAAATTACTGTAATTGAAGTTATTGTTAGGTTGTCAGAAGGGTGACTTCAAGAGTTCCCTAATTGGTCCCCAGGCATGCCAAGATTTCACCAAATAATGAAATTCTTCTATTAACCCATGCTCCCATAACTTCCCCAGAGAAAACTGCTAGTTTCCAGGTTAGCGAAGATGTTAAACCTCCCACTGCTCTTTGTTTCTGATGGGTGCATTGATGCAGGGGAGAGAAAGGTTTATATGCAATTGCTCGTTCTATATCACAGGCATTTCTGGTGGATAGGTGGGTAGGTGGATGGGTAGGTGGGGAGAGGAGTTACCAGTAAGACATGACTCCCAAAGACATCCAGTCTATTTCTAAGGACAGAGACACGGACCCCTATATAATTATATTGTTTACAAAGATGTATACCAGGCAATTCTATTTTTCTACTAATTTAAGTTCTATATATTTGGTTGCTGAAAAAGCCAAGCACAGAAGAGAGAAGCCTGGTTGCATATGATATCTTGCTCAAGGTTAATGATTTACTCAATAGTTACTCTGCTGCTCATGTCTGTGAACTTGCCCAGACACACAAGACCAGAAATTTCTACATGTAAAACCACCATCCTACTAGTAACCCATGTTCCATATGCCAGGTCCAAGATCACATTACTGAGGGAGAGAAATCTAAGTAAACTCAGAGAAATGAAATGAGCAGCAAAGAGGTGATTGAGCAGAAGCCCAATGATTTTCTTCACTTTTCCATAATTATATTATGACCTTCCTCACCATGAAACAAAATGGCCACATATTTAGAGGAAGACAAACAAAGAAAATGGGTGCTAGAAAAGAGAGAGGGAATGGGGATAAAGGAACAGATCATGCTGGACTCTCAAAATTAATATTCTATCTGCCTATGTATTTTTTAAAAAAAAATTGTATAGAATTACGATTTATTTCTTAAATGTTTGATAGAATTTAACCAGTAAATCAAGCTTAACCTGGAATTTAACAGGATAATTTTTTAAACCAACTTTTCATTTTAGAATAATTTTAGATTTACATGAAAGTTGCCAAGATAGTACAGAGTCCCCATTTATCCTTCACTTAATTTTCCCCAATGTGGGGCTTTTCCACCTTGGCACAACTGACATTTCAGGCTGGATAATTCTTTGTTGTGGGGGTTGTCTTATGCATTATAGGACATTTACTAACATGTTTAGCCTTTACTCACTAGATGCTGGCAGCACTGTTGCCCCACTTGTGACAGCAAAAAATGTTTCCAGAGGGGGACCAAATCATCCCTAGTGGAGAATCACAACCCTAATGTTAGCATCTTACACAACCATGGTACATTTGTAAAATCTAAGAAATTAATCCTGGTGCATTACTATTAACTATAAACTATTCATATTTCAACAATTTTTCTATTAGCATCCTTTTTTCTGTCTGAAGATCCAATCTAGGATATCATGCAACGTTGTTACATTTATTGACCTACATTTTATTGGTCATGATATTTATTTTCCTTTTGTTACCTATAGAATATGCGGGGATATCCAATACTCATTTCTGATGCTGTTAATTTGTACTTTCTCTCTTGTTACTTGATCACTACAGCCAGAAGTTTGCCTGGTGTCTATTTTATTGAACCTTTCAAAAAACAAGCTTTCAGTTTTAATTATTTTCTCTATTGGTCTATTCTTTTCCTCCTATCTTTACTATTTCCTTCCTTCTACTCTTAGTTTAACTTAGTCTTCTTTTTGTAGCTTCTTAAGATGGAAACTTAGATTTTTATTTGAGACTTTCTTCTTTTCCAATAAAATTTAAAGCTACAAATAGCTATAAATATACTTCTAAGTACAATTTGGATATATCCTGGAAACTGTGGTATTTGTGTTTTAATCTTCATTTAGTTCAAAATACCTTTTCTTGTGTAATTCTTTCACCCATAGGTCATTTAGAAGTGTGTGTTTGATTTACAAATGTCTGGAAAACATTTTTTCTGTTAATAACTTTTTGTTTTGTGGTAAAAAGTTCTCTGTACAATTTCAATTCTTAAATACACCAAGTTGTTTTACAACCCAAGATATGATTATCTGGGTAGATATTACATGTGCATTTTAAAAGAATGTGTAGTCTGCAGATGTTGGGTGGAATGTTCCATAAATATGAATTTAGTCAAGTTGATTTATAATGTTTACCAAATCTTCAATACCCTTACTCATTTTTGTTCTACATGTTTTATTAGTTATAGGGAAAAGAAAGTTGCAATTTCCATCTATAATCATAGATTTGCTTACTTCTCCTTTCACTTCTGTTTTACATTAGGTATCCTGAAGTTGCTGTTAGGGGCAGACACATTTCAGATTCTGGGTCCTCCTGAAGAATTAACCTTTTGTCTTTATGAAATGTTCTCTTTATCCCTGGAAATATTCCTTGATCTTAAGTCTACTTGCATAATAATTATTTTATGCAACATTTTTATACTTAGTTTTTTCCATGGTATATCATTTTCAATTCTCTTGCTTTTTTTATATTTGTGTATTTATTTTTAAAGAAGGTTTCTTATATGCAGAATATAATTAAGTCATGGGTTTTTTATCTAATGAGACAAATTCATTTGCCTTCATTTAAAAAAATTTTTTTTCTGGTTATAGAATTCTAGGTTGACAGTTTTGGTTTTGGTTTCATTTCACTATCTTCAAAATGTGTTCCCTAGATCAATGGGGCAGGACAGATTCCAGAAATAGACTCACACACATATGATTGATTTCCTACAAATGTGCCAATGCAAGTCAGGGAGAAAGTCTTCTAAACAAATTATCCTGTAACAATTGAATAAAACTATGTACCTTCTCTCAGTATCTTTTGCAAACTTCTTTTCAACTTGATACCTGAATGGGCTTGAGTTTCATTCTAGGCTACTTTTTCTTCTCCAGCATTCTTATAACTTCAGAACTTCTCAAAGCTTGGGGAATAAAATTAACCTCACACCCATCTCACACTGTACTCAGAAATGAATACAAGATGGATCATAGACCTGAATGTAAAGCTAAAACTATATCTAGAAAAAAAATAGGAAAATTATATATGTCCTTGAAGTAGGCAATTAGTTACTGGGAAAAAATTAGCATAAAATACAAAAAAAGGGTTAAATTAGACATTGTCAAAATGAAAAACTTCTAATTAAAAGACATGATTAAGAAATGGAAAGATGAGAGGCACCTGGGTGGCTCAGTTGGTTGTACATCAACTTTGGCTCTGGTCATGATTTCACAGCAAGTGAATTTGAGCCCCACATCGGGCTCTGTGCTGACAGCTCAGAGCCTGGAGCCTGCTTCAGATTCTGTGTCTCCCTCTCTCTGCCCCTCACCCAATTACACTCTGTCTCTCTCTCTCAAAAATCAAATAAACATTAAAAAAAATTTTAAGAAATGGAAAGATGAGCAAAGACAGGGAAAATATTCACAATACATACATTTGACCAAAGACCTGTGTCCAGATTATTTTATGAACTCCTAGAAATAATAAAAAGACAAGCCAGTAACAAATGGACAAAACACTTGAATAAGTTCCTTTATTTTCTAGTTTACATAATTTGTGATGACAAGTCTGCAGTCATTCTTAATTTTGTTTCTTAATATATGCCCTTTTTTTCTGGCTGCTTTGAGATTTTCTCCTTAATCACTGGTTTTTGGAAGTTTGATTATGATTAAGTGTCATTATTAACTGTGTGTGTGCATTTGTGTATTAATCTTGTTTAGATTCTTTGAGCTTCTTAGATCTGTGGCTTTATAGTGTTTGACACTGTACTTTTGAAACAAATGCAAATTTTTTTGTTGAATATTGCTGAAGAATTTGAAAGTGCTTTCATTTCTTCAACTAGAATTTCTGTTATTCCCTTTTGTGACTTTTAATACATGTTACCTTATAAGACTGCTTGATATTGTTTCACAGGTCACTGACATGCTGTGCTTTTTGCAGCCTCTTTCTCTTTTCTCCCCTCATGTGTCATATTTTCTTTTAAATATTTTCCTTAGTCCTATATGTTACACTGATAATAACTGCTTAAAACTCTTTACCTACTGTTTCTATCATCTCTCCCTTATCAGTCGAACTGATTAAGTGATTTTTTTCCTATAAATTGTTTATATTTTCTTCTTTACATGTTTTTATTTTTTATGGATGACAGATATCTTGGATTTTATAGTGTTGAGTGTTCAGTACTGGATTTTACCAAGTCTCCTCAAAGGTAGCTTGACTTTTTTTCTGTCAAGCACTTCAAAAGTTATTACAAATCTAGTTGATCCTTGCAGGGTTTGCTTATAAGCTTTCAATGGAGTGTCTACTGTAGAACTTTACTCTAGAGCTAATTTACTTAAAGTGCCACCACCCTGGAGTTTCCAGTATATTCTATGCTTATTCAGTGATGTCTCTCCACTCTGGCTGGTAGGAATTCAAAAGGCTCCTGCCTTATACGAACTTTGGTTTACAGCTCCCCAGTATTATTACTTCCCTTCCAGGTGTTCTATGTTCAGCCTCATGGAATTTTACCCTACCTGTCCACATACTGGTATGAACTCAAAAATTTGAGAGAATTTTTCTGCAGATCTCCAGTTTTTCCTTTCCTTTTCTTCTCTCTCCTGATCCCCTCCTTCCCCTTTTCTCTCACTGTGTAATTACCTTCTGTCCCATGCTCTACACTCAAATTCTAGCTGCCACAGCATTCCTGAATCCTTATCTCTGTCTCTTCAACTCAGCAAGATCACTAGGCCTTATTGGGTTCTTCCTTTCTATACCACAGTGGAGAAGGTGCTTCTAGGGAGACATCTGGGAGTATACCTAGGATTCACTTATTTGCTTGCCTTCTGTCATGAATCAAATCCTATTTTGCCTACCATCCAATAACCAAAAATAACTGTTTTATGTATTTTATCCAGTTTTCTACACGTTGACAGCAAAAGGTCAAGCCCTATAACAGATGCTATTTTATGGACATAAGTGCAAGTCTCCATGCAGCCTTCTAATGGAGCTCTCTGCCTCCACTAATTTTACTGATGACACAAGTGTGCTGGATGCTGTACTGGGTAATGTCTTAAAATAAATCAGTTAACTTTAACTGATATGGGAGGCTGTGCTTCTTCCCAAACATTCAGAGTCCAAAGGTCATAAGGGTAGAAACTAACTAATTTGAACCTAGTTCTTCTTGCCTCTCAGTTCGCTACTCTTTGTTTATAGAGACTTATGGATAACTCATCTGAAACTCAATTTATGCATGTAATTTTCCATTTCTAGTGTGTTTTTTCAAGACTTCACTTGGTTTTACCCTCTGCTTTAAAAAACTGTAGATGTTAATGTGTTCGCTTAACAGCTAAGCCCCTCTGAATCTCAATTGACCTGTCTCAAGACTCTACAAGTAGTAAACAATAAGAGGAAGTAGGAAAACAAAAAACAATTATATCTCTGAAAATCAAGAATAACATTCCTTCCATTAGACCTAGTGGAGAGTGGTATTTAACTGTTTTTTTTTCAAGAAAACAAATCTTAAAATAGTAAATTCTTAATTTAAATTAACATCTTCAATCTATTCTTCCAGCTCACCCTCTCAAATCTGATCTACAGAAAATTAAATGAGGTTTACATGCACTGACATTCTGTCAACTATGTCCTTAAGGAATAGATTCCAGGGTCTGCCTTGTTTGAAATGACTGTCATGAGTTGACTTGTAAAAAGTAATTGGTTCTATAATTTCATACATGTCAAAATCTGCAACACACTGTTTCCTAATTGCTGTTTTGTGTGTGCACATAGGTATAAAATCAATTTAGTTGCTCGGGTAGTTCTCTGGCACTGTGTATATGCCACAAAATAATAAAAGTCAAGGATTATTTCTAGCCTATAGCTCAAGCTTTTCAAAGCCTTTCTGCCTCATCTAAAAGATTATGTTAAGGTCATTATAGTCTTCTGGACCTCAATTGCCTCTACTATAAAATGGCAGCTAGAAATAATTGACATAAATAACTTTAAGGTTCCTTCCATTCCTAATGCTTTAGAATTCCATTTTTAAGTATGTTTAGATGGCATTGTATCAATTAGGAACACCTATTAATTGGCATGTTCATGCTCATCCAGAATAATAATTATCCATGTTCAAAACGGTATCAAGTCAACTAAGTAAGATACAGCATTTTCTGCATAAATGCAATACTTAGTACCTTCTAATTATATGAAAATGAGTGAAAACCTTCTAGAATGTTAGCTATGGATAGGATACAAAGATAATTTTTCCTAATGATTCTGAAAACATACCGTGCATCAGAATCCACTGGAGAGCTAGGGAATTGCTAAGCCCTACCCCAGAAGGTTTTGATTCAGTGGGTCTGGAGTGAGTCCAAAGAATATAACTTCCTAACAGATTCCCAGGTGATGCTGATGCCACTGGTTGAAAGATCATACATACTTGAAGAACCACTGATTTAGCCGAACTCATTGCTTTCTTCTACTCCAATATCCCATAGATTAATGAAAACAGGTGTAAAGAAGGTCCTCTGTTCAACCTCATAAAATAAACCTGTTCCAGAACCAGTTCTCCTGGTCATTAGCCTTTGCATTGTTTCTGTATGATCTTCCATATTGTCTTAGTTTTCTAGAACATCCAGAGACATGTCCTGAAGCATGTTATTAATGTGTTTCTCTAGATTACTTGTTATATGGTTTCTTTTGTAGACATAGTAGAGTACATAAGCCAAGACAGAAGGTTTATAACTTAAGAAATGAAAAATGGGGAAATTATATGTTACCTGCCCTTGACTCTCATCAGTATAACTTAGCATCAGCCCTTTTAACTGCAACCTATTTTTATTTTTTGTAGCCCCCCTGACTTCGCAAAAGTGCTAATATTCATTCAATTTTCATAAATATAAGTTAAAATGAAACTATTTTACATAATAATGTAATATTTAAAATTAAATGTAGAGAGAATTTTTCATATACGACAAAACTATTAAGAACACCAGCTATCCTATAAGCAGCTAAGAGACTTTAGTAGTACATAATATGGATGTGACTTCTTAAGGTAGAAATCCCAAGAATTCCAATTGTAAAACTTGTAATGGTTTCATGAATTTGAAGACAAAAGATCTTTATTTTTTTAAACTACCTAGCATTGTTAGTGCATAATGCAAAACAAAGAAATTCAATGAAGCCGTTTTATTCTATTCTGTTTTATAATTCTAACCCCTCAAACTGAACCTCTTAGATGAAACAACCCTTGGAGGAAGGGGAGGAAGAATAGGCAGAGGAAAGGAAAGAAGAAATGTAGAGTAAAACAAAGCTGCTTCTCAGATCATCAGATCCTGATAAAACTAAAATAACTCAATGAGATTGGCAAGTCCCAGAAACTAGAAAGACTGAGGCTAGTCCAATTGACAGGCTATTAATTGGGGCTTCTTGTTGTCACTTCTGGTCTAGCTAAGCAATAGATCACAAGTTGTAGGAATGGTGGGACTTTGGAAACTACTTGTCAGAGGTACTAGACCAGATTAATAGGATTCTAGGAAGTGGACTAATTAAGTCAACATCAACACCTTTTCCCCAATTCTCTAGTTCTGAATTTTTTTTTTCTTTTGAGAAGGTAATGAGAACTGAGTATTGATTAAGACCTGGTTCAGCATTGCTTAAAATAACAGCAACCATTAGCCAAAAGTATGTATGTTTTTTATCTTTCTTCTCTATTTCATCATTTCTTTTTTTTATAGCTGCACTGCTTATCCAGGAAAGTTAATCTCAACTTCAGCTTCCCATTAGGACCCCCTGGGGAGTTATAGAAAATAGATACCCAATTCCCAACCCAAAGCAATTACATAAAAATCTCTGTAACTGGGGCCACCTCAGTTGTTTCTGACTCGCAGCCTGGTATAAGAAAGTCTTTCCTAAAACCTTGTCCATAAGAGTTGACAATGTCCAGTTATTTTTCCACTATGTAACATCAAGATACATTTTCTATAGATGAACTCAGTAATAATTTCCATTCAGAAAGAAAAAAGTGTAGATGAGCCAAGAACATAGACTCTTGTGCCAGACTGCCTGGGTCCAAGTTCCCTGGTACACATTTATTAGTTGAGCAATGGTCAGTCACGTCACTCAATCTTCCTGTGTTTCACTACAGGGAGTGAAAGGAGAATAATACTCTATAAAAGGAGGACAATGCTATTATTTATGGCATAGGGTTGTTGTGAGATTAAATCTCTTACAACTGTGCCTGTTACAGAGTCAGAACTATCATTAATTCCAAACCTGTCCAGGAGACAAAATAGCCAAAGTGCTAAAAACACAGACTTTAGAGTAAGATAGATTCATTATCAGGGCTGAGAGTAAGATAAATTCATTTCCAGGTCCTGATTCTGCCAACATACCAACTGTGGGAAACTGCAAAAGTTATTTAATCTCCCTAGTAATTCATGAAATAGAGATAATAATAGTTCCTATCTTATAGGGGTGTTGGTGAGGTTAAATGAAACAATTTATGTCATGGGCTTAGCATAGAGACTCACTCCACAGTGAGTTCTTGTCATAATTCTCACAGCTAACCTAAGAAAAAGGAATGGGTTCATTATACACTCCAGTAAGACCTTTGGTTAACTTTTCCATCTCAGGTGAGACAATAGCATTCTGTTTGTGGAGGTCCCAATCTCTTCTCTAGGAGAGTAAGAAAAGGAGAACAATTCATAAAGGAATTGGTCAAGTTTGAAACTGCAGACCTCAGTTACCCCTGGGAGAAAATGGATTTTCATCATTAATATCTGCTGTCTCTAGCCCAGATGCAAGAGCCAAAGGCATCTTAATTATAAGCAGCTCTGTAAATTCATCTCCATAATTCTAATACTTCAAAAATTAACCTCTTGACCTGAGAAGGTGAAGTTAAATGTCAGTCCCAGATGGAATTTGAAGGGGCATTCAGATTCAACATCAGCATCACAATTGGCCACACAGCTGTGTATTCCTTCTCCAAACTGCCATCGATTTTTCCCAAAGCATAGCTCTGAAGATATTTTAAAAATAAAGATTTGAGGGAGAATTCTTTTTTTTTTTTCCTCAATTTTAGAGTACACCTGGAGATTAGATAAGATTTGAATTTGTATTTGGGCAAAAGTCTCATTTTGGGTAGAGATGATGAGAGGAAAGATGATTTGTTTATTGGCTTTTGAAGGTCAGTATAGCAAAGGAAGATATATCTGATCCCTGCTGATTATATGGTAGAGCTTTCTACTGGCTTTAGAGTTTAAAGATAAACACCACTTTCCTAATTCGATAATTGAGAACACAAATTTATCTAGCCTCTGGTTAGCAGTAAAACAACATGGATTCAAAAAATATAGCCCCAATGGATGTGACTGATCCTGTGTTTACAAGTCAGTCAAACACATCCCATTTATGCCACCCAAAGCAGCTTCTAGTCAGATCATATAATGGAGATGAAATAATAGTAGGAGTACCACTGTTTCAATAACTAATTTTTGTTATTTGAGATAAGCTTTTTTTTTAAAAAAAAAAAAAAGGAATTTTATGTATAGTATGATGTCAAGAATAACACATGGCGGAGAACAAACTGAGGATTTATGGGGGGTGGGAGGGTGATGGGTATTGAGGAGGGCACCTGTTGGGATGACCACTGGGTGTTGTATGGAAACCAATTTGACAATAAATTTCATATATTAAAAAAAAAAAAAAAAGAATAACACATGGTGTTCATGAGCAAAGGGTACAAGATGGATTCTGCCAGAAATAATATGACTTTTAGAGGTCAAATAAAACAGACAAACAAACAAACAAATTGTCATGTGAAAGCACCAGGAAACCCAAGGATGGGCTTGGGGAACTACTAGAGAAGCATCTTATCAAAGAGCTGAGCTTTTATAAATAAATCCTACCAGACTCTATTTAATCATCTTTTTGTCATCCTCTTTTAAGTATAGAATTTGGCCCTATTAACTAGCAAAACAAAAAGAAAAGGATTATTTTTATCAAGATAATTCAACCAGAAAACTAAAGCAGAGAAGGAGTTTAGATCTTTTCTTTTTTCTTTTTTTTTTCTGGGAAAGTCATCTATCAGCCTATGGTTTTTGATTTCCCTATCTGTAAAATAGGGATGAGAGACCTTTCCTTTCTGTAGTTCACACTCCTCTCCCAAGAAAATAGTAATTATTGAATATAGAAAGAGGAAGAGGCTGGGGCGCCTGGGTGGCGCAGACGGTTAAGCGTCTGACTTCAGCCAGGTCACGATCTCGCGCTCCGTGAGTTCGAGCCCCGCGTCGGGTTCTGGGCTGATGGCTCAGAGCCTGGAGCCTGTTTCCGATTCTGTGTCTCCCTCTCTCTCTGCCCCTCCCCCGTTCATGCTCTGTCTCTCTCTGTCCCAAAAATAAATAAACTTTGAAAAAAAAAATTAAAAAAAAAAAAAAAAAGAAAGATGAAGAGGTAATTTGTAGTATTATGACGCCTGCCAAGTGCCTATACCTTCATCTGGGGTATTTCCATTAATCTAGACAAAATTTTCCTTTTTTAAAAAATATAATTTATTGTCAAATTGGCTAACATACAGCATATACAGTGTGCTCTTGATTTTGGGGGTAGATTCCCCTGATTCATCACTTACATACAACATCCAGGGTCCATCCCAACAGCTGCCCTCCTCAATGCCCATCACCCATTTTTGCCTCCTCCACCCCCCTCCACATCAACCCTCAGTTTTTTCTCTGCATTTAAGAGTCTATTATGGTTTGCCTCTCTCTGTTTGAAATTATCTTCTCCCCTCCCTTCCCCCATGGTCTTCTGTTAAGTTTCTCAAGTTCCACCTGAGAGTGAAAACATATGACACCTGTCTTTCTCTGACTTATTTCACTTAGCATAATACCCTCCAGTTCTATCCACATTGTTGCAAAAGGCAGGATTTCACTCGTTCTTATTGCCAAGTAGTATTCCATTGTATGTATAAACCACGTCTTTATCCATTCATCAGTTGATGGACCTTTGGGCTCTTTCCATAATTTGGCTATTGTTGAGAGTGTTGCTATAAACATTGGGGTACATGTGGACAAAATTTTCTTAAATGGGCTCAATACCTACTTTTTCAACAACAGAAACTAAGGCTCAATAAAATTAAGCCACTTTTTTTTTCATACAGAACAGAAATAAATTCGATTTGCTAAATAGTTCCTTTCCATGCATGGAAGGAAACAGTACAGGATTGATGTCATGACTTAGTGTCATCCTGCTAAACCTCAGGTAGATGTAATCCCAGGAAAGGAATACTATCTGATCATAAATTTCATGTCCACCAAGTGCAAGAAAATTCTGAGAGTATATTCAGATTTGATATGAACAGTGTTAAATAGTGGATTAGCAATGCCGCAAGGTTCTAGGTGTTATAGGTTGAATTGTATCTCTCCAAAACGATAGTTGGGGTCCTAACTCCATTACCTCAGAATGTGACCCAGTTAAAATGAAGACATTAGGGTGGATCCTCATCCAATATGACCGATGTGGTTTTAAAAAGGGAGAAATCTGGACAGACACACACATGGAGAAAGCTATGGGAAGAATGAAGTTACCACAAGCCAAGGGGCCACCAGAAGCTAGGATAAAGTCTTAGAACATATCCTTCCCAGCACCTGCAGAAGGATCATGGCCCAGCTGATACCCTGATGTCAGCCTTCTAGACTCCAGAAATGACAGATAATGTATTTTTTTTAATGCATCCACTTTGTGGCACTTTGTGATGGCAACTCTAGGACATGAATACAAGGGGAAAGAATCTGGTGCCACAAGAGCCACCTCTTGACAATCCTCTATTAGAATGTGAGTTCATTCAGCTCTGAATCCTTGGCTGACAGAGAGCTTGCTCCACACAACAATTTTTGTTGAAGTGAATAAAATGGGAAGAGTATAATGGGAGGTTTCCCTCTGCCAATTCTATGTTGCAGAAGCAGGTCACACGTTGTTTTTGTGGATAATCTTTGGAACAAAAGATGTAATGCTTACACAAAGGAGGAGAGGAAAGGGTGGAGGACCCTAGCAAAGTGGAGAACGAATAAAGTGACTGAGGAAACTCTCTTTCACAGTGTCTGGTTTGTTGTCACCACTCCGAGTATCTGGAGGAAAATTAAAGTCAAGAAGATTATCATCAACCTTGGTATGTTTTTTTTTCTTTTTCCTTGAGACTCAGGGTAGCAACATGTTTGGAGGGTTGCAGGCACAAATCCAACTCACTCTGTCATTGAATGCTGTCGGATGAAGTTACCCCACTCATTTGAAAACATTATCTCAGTGTGTTAAGCTCATTTCTAGGGACCATCCTATTTTCATGAGGTATTTTCAGATAAATATCATACTTCAGCAGTATGTTCAAGAACCATAGCTAATAAAAAATGTAAAATTTGCATTGTAGTGGAGCTTAATTCTCACAGAGGAAGGCTCTTTGCTTCAGATATAAGGAAGTGAGCTAATATGGGATGATCTTACAGCTTTCTGATACCAGATGGACCAGTCTCATGAGCAGCTTTCAGATATGCTCCCAGGGGTTACTCATGCATGTCCTCCTCAAAGGGAATTCATTCTGGTGGCTTCCAGGGACAATGGAGAATCAGAGCATGTGACTAAAGTGGGTCTCATGCAAGTTTTCTTGAATATAAAAATAATTATTATTGTTATTATTAGCATTTCCTTCCTATTTTCTCTGTGCTATGCACTGCAGTGAGTGCTTTTTTCACAGTACCTTATTAAGTCATCATGAAGACCTATCTAATACCATACTTCTGGAGAGAAGAATTATTATGATTGCTATTTGATGGATAAAGAAAATGGGACCTCAAAAAGGTCCAGGAATTTGTCCATATTTTTTCAGCTATTAAGTCCAGGGCCAATATTGGAACCTACATTCTCTGACTTCCAAGTATTCTATGTGTGACACCTCCACCTAATTTATAATATTTCATTTCCCATTACGCAGTTTTCAACCTTCTTTACCATGACCCAGTTGTTTGGGATATAAAGGTTAAACAGGAAGCCATCATGTCTAGTTCTGAGAATTATTTTTTCTCTATTTATTTTGCATATTTGTGTAGAGAGAGCACCATAAACTAGTATTACTATCATTAAAAAAGACCAAGAAAAATAAATAAATATAATCTTTGCTAAATAAATTTATCTATAGCCACCATACATCCCAGCTTTTGACAGGAAAGTCCTAGTTTTAAATATTTAGCCCATCTATTTCTCTTTGCAGTGTAGAAAATGCAATGCCCTCAAAGACAGATGGAATCAAGGAGGGTATTAGGTCAACTAGAGCCCCCAGAATTCCACTCTCTGAAAAAAAAAAATTAAAAATCTTGTGCAGAAGAATCAACACATCTTACAAATAAACAAAAAGCCCCTTTTAATTTACCATAAACATAATGATAGCAATTAGAAACCAAAACAAGAGAAAAGCCAAGGACAAAAAAGGCTTCCTAGAAAGTGAACTCCAAAATCCATTCCAACAGTTGCTAAAGGAAAAGTAACCACTGCTAACTGAGCATATTCTATGCACCAGTATGTTATATAAACTCTCAATGAATCATTGTTCTCATTTTTTTCAGATGAAAAAATTAATATCCAAGGAAGTGATATAAATTGCCTAACAGGCTCACAAGCAGCCAAGCCAATGGATGTAGTTTTCGATGTAGTTTTGACACTGAAAGCTGTTGTCGTTCCACTGAATTGCTTTCTAAATAGCACACATCTTAATTCCAATTCAATTTTTATATCCAGACCACATGTGGGTCACAAAGCAAAGTTTTTGCAACAAAGCACCAAGCCGGTGTCAGCAGATACCAGCGTCAGAGAGGAAAGGGGACAGAAGATAGACTTCAGCCTTGAAGATGGAGAGGTTCCTTCCATTAGTTAGAGCTAATGTTGTTCAAGTACTTGAAGGTTGTGAGATCATTTCTTAATTTGATGCAATAGCCCTCTAAAAGTAACAGATTAGTCCATTATAATGGTAGCATTTGTATCTGCAGATTTTAACTCTTCAGAAAGAATGGAAAGATTCAAACAGCAAGATCTTTCCCTCAAAACTGGTTAGTTTGGAGAAACATAAAATTTGCTAAAACTTCTATCTTTATTCTGAATTCTAAGACTCTCTCTGAAGTATTGAGACACTTACATTTAAAAATTATCGGATGGGTGTGGTACTAAACATCATACATTTAATTCTTCACCACAAACCGAACACAGGGTCTTTCAGTACCTACTGTCTTCTCTTTCATCCTCTTCCAATTGAAAAAATCAAAATAGCAAAAGGAGGCAAGTTACAGCACAAATGCTCCTGGTTCTGGCTCCGTCTTATTCTTTCCACTGGACTCAAAATATTTAAGTTCAGGAATGTAAAAGACCCAGACTGTTTAGAGGATGAAGCGACTAACTACTTTTACTTTCCTGACACATTTCGATATGTATGTATTATGGTGGTTACACTGAAGCGATTAATTCTTAACATGACAGAGGCAGCATGCAAACAGACTTACAGCTTATTTTTAATAAGTGCTAATACATTTATGCCTTTCTTGCCAGACTTCCCTTCTACAAACATTTGGCTTCCCAGATTATATCCACGAAAATTAATGATCTGTCACTAGGCTTGCCTATGTCTTAATGAAGTAGTTACTCAGAGTGATTGAAGTCAGGTGTGAGCAGCTTGCTTCTCCTGTGGATGATAAAGCCCTTCCTTCATTCTTTGCACAAATTTAATTAGGTGAAAGCCAAAAAAAATTAATTACTGCTGCACAATGATTCTGCATTTTTCAACAAGTGAAAGGGGTCTGTTCGTGTTCGAAAGCTTTTCCACACAGTAAAGACAATAAAAAGAAGACATATCAAAATTTCAAATGAATTTGTAAATGCTTTGTGAAAAGCCAAATGCACGATTCATAAAAATGTATATTTTTACTGAGTAACTCGTAATTCAGAAAGCTGAGGGCTTGGGGAAGAAATGTAAATAAAAAGAGTGGGGGATTGATAAAGAGTACCTGAGAGTGGGAAGAGGTCAGGGAGGGTGGGGCAATGCTAAGTGGAGTCACCTCCTCCAAGAAGATGACATTCATGTTAAACCTACAGGTCATCAAGAATCAGCCAGGAGGAGGTAAGAAGGAAGGGTGGTTTAGACAGAGGAAATGTTCAGCGCAGAGAGTGTGGGCAGGAACAAATGTGTCATCTTAGGCAGAGTTTCTTAATCTTGACATTGGTAACATTTGGGGCTGAAGAATTCTTTGTTATTGGGTGCTGCTCTGTGCACTGGAGGATGGTTAGCAGCATCCCTGACCTCTACCCCTAGATGCCAGTGGTACCCCACTCTCTTGCAACTGTGACATCAAAATGTGTTTAGACATTGCATCAAGTCCCCTGGGGAGTAAAATCTCCTCTGGTTGAGAATCACGGTGTTGGAGGAAAATATGTAGGCCATGTGGCCAGTGCAAGGGCAAGACTTAAATCTGCAGCAAGAACATAAAATTAAACCAGAGCTAAGTCACCCTTGTTAGCACCACTTCAGGCCTTGGGGCCTCAGAGGTCCTTGCTCGCTAGTACACCACAGGGCTCCGTGTCACATTCACGCTGGCTCTGTTTCAGTGTGACAAAACCAGACTTCATCAATCTCAAGGAACTATGGGACACGAGAAGTATTCTGTCCCCCACTGCCCATGTGCACCTCGAGCACGCTTACCTCCCCTTGTATCACCTCCTCTGCCCCAAGCCATGTCACTGTGTTACCCTCAGCCTGCCTCCAAGGGCTTGGCTTTCCTGCCTGTCCAGTCAACTGATGCCTTAGTTGCTCTAAAGAAGACAGAAACCTTACTCAGAAACCAAGAGAGGTGAATATTCCAAGATTTTAGAGCAAATGGCCTCATGAGGATGTTGATCACAGAAGGTGCCCTTCTAAGTGTTAAGAAAGAAGTAATGAGCGAATAAGGAATTTGGAATGCATGTTTTTATACATATTTTCTCCTCTGTTTTGTTTCCTTATCTATGAAACAGGATCATTTTTAGTAAGTACCTATTTAGTCACCAGATAGGTTGGGAGGAAAAACAGGTTTTAACAGCCTGCCCCTAAATAAGCCATTACAAATCGAAAGCAAATGGGTGAAAGAAAGACAGAGGAGCAAAGGTGGTGAAGCAGCACTGAGGTATCCTAGGAAAGTGAACTTCTCGAGAATCAATTACTAATACAGAATTACACAATATGGTGACTAGCAACAGGAGCTTTGTCTTTCCTCTGAGCCCCAAGACTAGGTGATGCTCCATGAAGCCTGTGATAGCAAAGAGACCATTCCAGTCCTTTCTTTGAGAGAGCATGAATTAACAAATCCATCTTCCATTTAAAGAAAGTCTATAAAGGGGTGCCTGCATACCTCAGTCAGTTGAACATCTGACTCTTAATTTCAGCTCAAGTCATGATCTCATGGTTTGTGAGATCGAGCCCCACCTCAGGCCCTGCTCTGACAGCACAGAGCCTGCTTGGGATTCTCTCTCTTTCCCTCCCCCACTCTCACGTGCATGCGCGCACGCTCTCTCTCTCTCTCTCTCTCTCTCTCAAAATGAAATAAAATAAAATAAAATAAGAATAAATAGTGCTGTTTGGGCATATTTACTTAGTTTCTTCTATGTCATATGTCCCCAAAAGCCAAAATGTTTTAAGAGATTTTTCTGAAAAAGGGTGAGTGCAACTGTAATTACTTTATCTTCTGGGCAAGCACCTGGATTCTACAATTTCAGGTTTGCGAGGCACCAAACAACAAAATGCCTGGTTCCATCACTGACATAAACCCACTTCCTAATAAAATGAAGCATGATAGGCTTCCTATAGGCCATGTGGACACAGATGAATTTGGATAGAATTTGGATAGAATTTTATTTTATCTAAAATAAAAGACACAATTGAAAGAAGGCAGAGTTGTATGCATGCATTTCTCTTGTCAGATGTTGGCATCAATCAGCAGTTTTCTTAAGTTCCCTAATCATCAACCCTTTTGAATACTCATGGATTGTAACAGTATGGAAATCTTTGGGGTTTTTTTCCCCACTATCTAGCTGGACCAATCATTATGCAGTTGCTGGAAATATATAAATACATAATTCTTTGATAATGCATTCAGGCTTTGGCCGGAAAAGGAATGGCTAGAATTTGTAAGGATATAGATCTATTTCTGGCCGTAATAAAGGAGAACTGGCAGGCAGACAGTTGAACAACAATGTTATGATCCATGCATAATCTGAGATGGACCAGGCTGGACTCTAAATCCCAAAATGGGCCCCAGACAAACCCCATTTTCTGACCGACAAACCTTTATTGAACTGCTGCTTCATTCTAACTGTACTACATGTTGCAGTATATCACTGATTCCTCCCAATGATCAGCTTAAATAAACACCACTGGCCTTTTTTTTTCCTTTTCTTTTCTTTTTTTTTTTTTTAAGATTAGGAACCAAGTCCCAGAGACACTAAATATCTTGCCCAGGATACCAGCCTCATCAAAGGCACATTTGAGATCCACCTACAGATCTGACTGTGTCGCAAGTAGGAGTAATGCAGTAAATGCAGGAGTAAGAGCTTTGGATGTTGATCACAATGTTTCCATCTCAGTATTAAGTACGGCACATAGCTCTCAATAAAGACTGCTGATTCAGTGAGCCAAGGAAGTCAATTAAACCGCAAGTGAATTCATATTAGTCACATGACTGAGTAATGGTAGACCTGTGGAATGAAGAGAGAAATCCTGGCATTTAGAAACCAGCCATTTATGAGTTAGTGAGCTAGGCAAAGTGGCTCTGCAGCTGTCAAGCTAACACGTGCCTTCTTCTGCCTGAAACTGTTCCTTCGCCTCTTCATATGGGTAATTTAGATTTATCTTAAAATCTCAGGCAGACCTCACTTCCTCAATGTCTTGCCCTCACTGATTAGACCAAATCTCCCTGCTATATACTCTTAAAGCATAGGAATCTCTCCTATACAGAACTCACCACAGTTAAGGTTTGTATTTTTTTTAAGTTCATTTATTTATTTGTGGGGGGCGGGGGGGAGAGAAAGAGAGCAAGCACAAGTGGGGGAGGGGCAGAGAGAGAGGGAAAGAGAATCCCAGGCAAACTCAGTGCTGTCAGAGCAAAGCCCAACGTAGGGCTCAAATCCAAGAACTGCGAAATAGTGACCCAAGATGAAATCAAGAGTCGGATGCTCAAGCAACTGAACCACTGAGGTGCCCCAAGGTTTGTATTTTATTGTCTGACTGTGTGACTGAATTTCTGCCTGCATGAGACTGCACATGCTTCCCCTGGTGTCAGGGACCAGTTGGGTTTGGAACACACGTGTCCCTATTGCTTAGACAGGTAAAGCAAGCACCCAATAAATATTGAATAGGAGAACAAAAGGTTCAGTTCCCATAATGGCTAACAACAAGCAGAAAGCTGACACCCGGCAGCCATTTCCAGCCCTCTGATGTTCTTTTTAAACTTGGCCATGCAGACTTTAATGCTAATGAGGTTTCCTTGTGTTATGGACACAGAAATTTCAAGTCAGCATTGCATACCACGTTTATCTCATTTCTCCTTTGACTTTGCACCTAATTTCTTAGATGAGCAAATATTACCCCGGCATAAAAAGTTAGGCTGTCCACGGGATGCTGAAATACATCGTAATAAATGCAATGAAAGCATTTACTTCCAAATGTTTACCTCCCATTGATGGGGAGCAATTTCCAGAAGCACAGAGGACAATGCAGAGACCCTGCAGCAGACATCGACCACATGTGCTCTCACCAGCACATACTGGGCAGGTGCACTTCAAAATGAGCCTCTTCCCAGCAGGAAGTAAAATGGATCTGATCAAGGTATTAGGATGAAATGTGTTTCTGTAGTAAAGTGGCTCACAACAGCCCTGAATGGAAGAAATTGTTTTACTGTCGATTCTATCACCAGCTCGCTACTATTAAACAAAGCTGGTGAAGCTCCCAGTGACCACTTTCAATTTCTATTTTAACACAAGAGCCTCTGTTTTCCCCCAAAACATGGTATTAAAGCTCTGAACTTATTCTTTCTTCATAGTAGGTGTGCTTGTATCTTGGGCTCCCTCTTCAGCCAAAGATCAAGGACCATGTAAAAGCAGAAACAGGCAGCAGGGAAAGATTCCTGCTACTATAACAGTTGTCATACCACCTTATCTTTCTCTGAGCATCTCATTTCCATCTTTGACTAAATTTCCTCAACGTATTCTGCGCCTTCCCAAGACCAACTTAGGAACGGTTTCTCAGATCCTAAGACCCTACTGCGTCTCCCACACACCTCAAC
Source organism: Puma concolor (assembly GCF_028749965.1). Taxonomy (NCBI): domain Eukaryota; kingdom Metazoa; phylum Chordata; class Mammalia; order Carnivora; family Felidae; genus Puma; species Puma concolor. The sequence continues at coordinate 123,677,738 of NC_141668.1, forward strand.
AACTGCCACACTGATACCCGGACAGCTGTTGACTTGATCATCTCTCACCAGTCTCAGCTGTTGGAAGGCACACGGGGTTTTACACATTTCCAGGGCCTGCGTGGTTTTTGCCTGTAGAGAGCTGGGAAAGTCTTTGAATCTCAAGATCTGAATGGTGGCTGTGCCACTTAACTCAGGTATATACAGGCTTTCTCTGCAAAGAGATAGATACTACATACCTTCAGCTTTGCAGGCCATCAGGGCAGTGTTGCAATGCCTTGACTCCGCTTTTGTAGCACAGAAGCAGCCAAAGACTCTACAGCAATGAGTATGTGTGGCTGTATTCCAACAAAACTTTAGCTCAGGAAATTCACATTTCATAGAATTTCCTCATGTCATGAAATGTTCGTTTTCTTTGGAATTTTTCCCCAACCAATTTTAAAAAGTTAAAAGTGAAAAAACCATTCTTAGTTCTCAAGCCACACAAAAGCAGTGAAGGGTCAGAATTGGCCCACTGAACTACAGTTTCATGATACTCCCACTTAATGTGTGTGACCTTGGACATAAAATTATACCTCTGTATGACTCAGTTTTAGCATCTATGAAGTGATCGCATCTCTCCCATGGATTTTTGCAAAGATTATATTTGTCTATTTATTACAAGTACTTAGAACATTACCTGGCATGTAATATGCACTCAGTGTTGTTTTTGTTGGTGTTATATTATATGCCTAATAAATGATTTTTTTAAATATATTTGAGTTTTATAACTTATTATCTCCCCCTTATTCAGTCAGTCAAGTACCGAATGGTTGATTATCTCTCAAACATCTGGTTCCCTTTCCTGGCTCCCCTTACTGAGGTCTTAGCTTAGGATCTTTTCCTCACTCTCCAGGATTACCACAGAAGCCTTTGTATTGATCCTCTGCCTTCATCTTCCCCTTCTAATCCAATTGTCCACATTGGTCGTTAAAATGATCATTCTAAAAGCCAGGTGTAATCATGTCATTTGTCTATGATAATCTCCCTTTTCTGTTTCCCTAAAATGAGTTCTGTGGATCATTAATTCCAAGAGGTATAAAAATGCATTTGTTCGCAAAAGAGCTATGTGTTTAAATAAGAGTAGACAAAACTGAATAAAACAAAATTAAACAGATGATTGTCTTTACTGCAGTATTTATGAGAACTTTTAATATGCTAATGTGCATTGTAAATCTCCAGGAAATTGACAAAGTGAGGTAATTTCCCATTTTTCAGCGATCAGTGTTTATCTCCCAGGACTATCTTAAGGTACATACTTTGCAAAATGCTGGTATATCCAAACCTTTAGGTTGGTATATATGGTCCTCCATGGGTTCAGTTCCCAAACAGTTTAATTCGCTACAACTGTTCATGTGGCTGTTGCTCTTTTGGTATCTTGCTGCACCCTTGTGCTTACTGAATCTTCTGTATGAAATGCTTGTCCCTCCCTGATCTGTCTGCCTCGTTATTCTTTAAAAAGTACTCCCTACTCACGTGGGGAAAGGTTAAGGGATTGTCCTTCATGTTCTCATAGGGACTTGTTCATTCCTTTTTAGAGCATTTATCACATGGCTGTGAATATGTATATACACTTTTTTTTTTTTTTAACCACAAAACAATGACTGCGAGACAATGGAGAATGTGAGAGATTCTGCTTGTTCATTAAAAAAAAAAAAAAAAAAAAGCCTTAAAACAAAGTCTTGTGTTTCTAAATCTGATTTCACATCTCATACCCTATGATGAAAACACCAAAGAGAGCATTATGCTGATCCGTTGTCTGGATGGGAACAATGAGACTTGGCAAATTCAGTAAGTTATCCTCAAGTCAAAAACTGAGTGCCAGAAACCCAACATAACATCTCTCAACCCCCAACCCGTGGTCCTGTCCATTATACCACAGAGCCTCCCTTTACAAAGCACAGACCCCTAGTCCAGCAGTCGTAACTCCTCCCTGATGAGTACCCTTGACATCTGCTATTTTTCTTTCCCTAGTGCCTTTACCCCTTTTCTGGTCATAGCACCTCAACTTTCCTTTGGGAAAGGACCTCTCTCTCAGCCCCTATAGTCCAGCTGATCCTCTACCCCAGCACCAGAAGTGAGGCTGCGATGTGACCTAGTCCGTCAGCCTGTTCCATCACACTGGCCACAGTCATGGGTCTGGGAAGAGGCTATAACTCAAACTGGCCCCCAAAAAACCTAATTCAAAGACTTTGCTAAAAGTCTTTGCTGTTAACCTGTGAAAATGTGAATATGGGGTTTCCAGAAGCTATTTTTCCATTTTATGGACAAGACTTGCCTAAAACAGCAGACAGCTCAGATGAATGCAGAGCAGAATCATGGAGACAGGAAGAGAGAAGGAGAGGGCAGATGGGGAGAAGGGGAAGCCTGGGGAAAAAGGGAGAGGGACAGAGAAAAACAAAAAAGACAGAGACAGATTCCAAGGCCCAAAGAAATTTCTTGAGCCCCTGAATCAAGCTGTGCCTGAAGAGTATTCCTGAATTTCCTGGTATATAATTCACTGAATTCTTCTGGAAGGCTTGAAGCAGTTGAAGTTGCAGCTTTCTACCCTGAAACCAAAACCTCCAGATGAGTATAGATGTTGTATAACTACAAGGATCACAATGAGAGAAGGTTGTGCCATTAACTCTAATAAGCACTCTTGAGAACTGTGTAAGACTTGGCCAAAAGCTTTGAGATAGGCTTACAACAACACACTGCTGAGGATGCCACAGGCTCTTGGTCTAACAGAAGACAGATGATAAGGTCTCCTGTCTGACAGCCAGCCCAGGAGGGCTCGGTGTTCTCTTAACTTATTCCAGGACCTCAAAGGGTTTGACTAACAAATAACATGGCAATGATTCTAGAGTTTCAGTGAGTTCTCCTAGACCCTGTCCCTTTCACATCATCTGGCTCCCTTCATTCCTAAAGATGGAGCATAGACTCCTTTTATCAGCCTATACTCTCTCTAGAACACACAACACTCCTTTCCTTAACATAAAATAAGACTTAAAAATTGGCATAAACTATTGTCAGGATGAGAGATCCCTTGCCTTGGGAACACTCTTTTCAGCTTAGCAAGGCGCTAGTCATCTCAATATAGACAATACTTCCCCCAGATATGTGGCTATCTTTGAGCATGCAGTAGCATCCTCCCAGCTCTGACAAGGGGTCAGATTTCAAACTCAGAGGAGGCCAGCACTATTCATATCTTGCATGTAACAAGAAATCACCTCCATCCGAACACTGGTAGCTAATGAGGCATGGTTTTCTAAATGTATTTCCTAAAAAAATTGGTCCATGGGACTAATAGGTAAAAATTCTCCAGAGTCATAAAAGTGTTCACAGTTTTCAGGTAAACAGGTAGATACAGGACTTCTTGAGGTCTCTAGTACAGTATAGTCACATGCAAGGTGAACTTAAAGAGGGAAGACGTCATATACAATATTTTTCAATCGACTTCAACCATGGGTTTTTGTTTGCTTGTTTGTTTGGGGTGCTTAAAACATGATGAAGTATTACACAAAAGTCCCTGTAAGAAATGTAAGGAATCGGGGCACCTGGGTGGCGCAGTCGGTTAAGCGTCCGACTTCAGCCAGGTCACGATCTCGCGGTCCGCGAGTTCGAGCCCCGCGTCGGGCTCTGGGCTGATGGCTCAGAGCCTGGAGCCTGTTTCCGATTCTGTGTCTCCCTCTCTCTCTGCCCCTCCCCCGTTCATGCTCTGTCTCTCCCTGTCCCAAAAATAAATAAACGTTGAAAAAAAAAAAAAAAAAAAGAAATGTAAGGAATCATTTTCCAGCTATCCAAGGAGGGAAGCCACTGAGTAGACAAAAATGGAGAACTGCCATCGCCTGTGGTTTTCGTATAACAACGGTTCTATTTTAATGTCACCAAGACTAACCCAGCCAGCCTAAGCCTTCTCTCCTTCAACCCTTAGATGAATTCCCAAGGAGGCAACCATCAGTGTTGATTGTGAAAGTGACAGCTGATATCTGGCCAGGAAACAGCTGTCATAGGCCAAGTCCCAAATGACCAAAGCAGTCTGGGTGGCCCGATCCTCCACTTAGGGGGAATCACGAAATCTGATCCTTCATGGTCATGGCACCACCTCGAATGCGCACAATCAAGCTCCCTAAGCAACAGCAAAACAGATGGAAGCATCTCTCCTTCCAGGTTGAGTTTTATTGCTATTATAGTACAATTCGGTCCCATTCCACATCATTATATTTGATAACTGTCATAAACCTGAAATCACTGCTATTTGAAGTCAGCACTAAGTCATTTCTGGAACTGAACCATGCCAGGCTCAATCAACAAATCCTTGTCAGCTTCCCCTTCCTCATCCATGTAAATAACCAGCCTGGTCATTCTCGTCAAAAAACTTCAGGTGAAGGAATCAGGCAGGTGTTCAGCAGGTCTCATGTCCTAAGACATAAGACTCTATCTGGTAGCTCTTGTTTTAAGAGAAGACCACAACAGGATAAGATTTTCTTTATCCTGCATTTAAAACTCATGTTCTGAAGTTCAAAAGTAGAAAATTAAAAATATGTATAGAATGCCTGATCAGGATCTTAGGAAGAACTTGCTTTGATCCTTAGAATCTTTTTTTCATTTTCAAAACCAGTGAAAAGCTCAGTTGGTTTGGGTCCAATGTTATAAAAGTTGTAGTCTGGGGTTTAATTCCCCCATGGCCTTGTTAACCAACTCCCAGAGAAAAGCTCTACTTCTCAGGGCAGAATATACCCCTCCCCCTTCCTGCCCCCACTGAAGAATAATTTATGAGATGGGGGGAGGGGGCATTGTATTTTTGTATCGTTAGAATTAATGTGTGTTGTTTCACAGTATAATGTATATGAAGGTATCAGACACTTATAAAATGTCGAATAAATGTTAATCTCCATCTTGAATATTTTTGCTTCTTACAGAAATCACTTAAGTTGAGAACTGTGTAACATAAAGATATTCCTCCAAGGCCTCAACCTTCCTGGTAAACAACTTCGTTTTGCCTTACAAGAACTTGAACATCTTGCCATGAGGCCTTGCTGGCCCTATTATCAAAGCATAAAAACCAGAACATTGCAAATATCAGCTAAAAATAGTGACAGTGAAGTAAGAAGTATCTGGATTTAAAACCTGGTCCAACCACTCCTTAGCTGTCAATTGGCAAAGGTTATAAAGCTCCTAGGAATCTCTCTCCTAATCCTTAAAACGGGGATAAATATTTGAAGCTACCTCAAAGGACTCTGGGAGCAAAAAGCAGGTAAGTCAAGCAAAATGCTTAGTGCCTGACACAGTTAGTACAAAATAATTAAAGGGATAGAGTTTTTTTTTCCCAAAATATTAAGAACATATACCCTTCAGTCAGATTCTCTGAGTCCAAATTCCGACCCTCCCAATCCCTGCCTGTATCATTTTGGGGCAAATTCCTTTAATAAGTGTACCTCAGCTTTCTCAAATATAAAAATGAGGACAGACCTGTCACATAATGTTGTGGGGGAGTAAATGAATTAACTCATGCAGAGGACTTACAACATTGCCTGGAAATTAGTAAATGCTAAGTGTTACCTATTACACACTAAACCCACATATCCAACCCAGTCAGCCTTGACTGCGTTTTTGGACAGGGAATCATAAGTCAGCTGTCCAGAACACCTGTTTCCTCGATGATTTAAGAACATATCAGGCATCTTACATATTTAATGGATAAAATGTGACTTTGAGCTACTCAGAGTGAAAAGGCCATGGGTAGAAGAGTCTGGAAACCCTGGTTCCAGTCTATTCAAGTGTTATTAGCTGCATGGCAGTCTGTTTCCTCTGGAAAAGGACAATTATCAGCAGCGGATTCAGTGGGGATCACCAAAATCTCTGCAGGCTCATGTTCCCCATCTCCCAGCTTCTGGAAATGTTGGTTGCTGACAGCTCACAGCTGCAGTCCTCACCACAAATTGCCCCTAGTGAGGGTAACATGCCAGGCCTCACCCAGAGTCATGTCCCCTCCCCCTCAGGGGTGATCTTTCCTTTAGGTTCAAAAGCCCCACTCTTTGCCTTAGTTTGTAACAGCTCTGAATAGACATCCCAACCCCAGTGTTTCCCTTCAGGTAGGTGGAGGGCCTTAGTGGCAATTCCACTGTGGAATAGCCATTTCTATTGCCCAATCCTGGCTTCTCACTTCCTGCCAATTCCATCTTCTGATAATACTCCTTAATAAGCTCTCTCTATGCAACTCCCCACCTCAGAGTCTGTCTTCAGGGAACCCAGTGTAAGACACTATGCTAAGTGCTATTCTAACAACCAGAGATAACACCAAACAACTATTTTTGTTGAGCACCAACACATACAAGGAAAGCTATCAGCTCTGGGGAAACACAAAAAGAAGATAAATACAGAAACTGTCTTCAAAGAACTAGAGCCTAGTAGAGAACACAGAGGTGAAATAATCTGTTACATAATTCGTGCATTTAATGAATATAATAAGTAGAAACAAGCATGTTATAAATGTACAGAACGGAGACATGAAATAGTGGGGGATAAGGAGAGAGAGGGGGGTGGTGACTGGATGGAACTTACTTGAGGTAGTAATTCTTTTTAACTGACCACTATTTACATGGACCAGGAATCTCCTCCAAAAAATCAAAGTTCATTGGTTTCTGACCAATAAAATCATGGGCCCAAAATGGCACACACATTTAGAATTTTGTTACTTGCCTAAAAGTATCTAATTATCATGTAAACTATTTAATCTGCTCTGAGGTCAGAATATATTTGCCTTCCATAATTCACTTAACATTAAAAACCTAGAATCACCTGATTTATAACTATATAATCCTAGTTGGGTTTTAAACACTTAAATCCATGTTGACTTATGACACTGTGTTTCAGGCTAAGTGGTGATTTGAAAATATACAAATACCATCAGACAGAATTTTGCCTAACTTAATTATTAGTGGTGTAGCAACCAAGGGCAGCCAGCCTCAAAATGTGTCGCTTGAGCATATTGATTATTTTGAATGTACAGGTTTTTTTAATTTTTAATTTTTATTTATTTTGAGAGAGAATGCACATGCATGAGCTGGGGAGGGGCAGAGAAGTGGTGGGGGGCAGGGAGGGTAGAGAGAGAATCCCAAACAAGCTCCTCACTATCAGTACAGAGCCTGTGTTGGGCTTGAACTCACGAACCATGAGATCATGACTCAAGCCGAAATCAGGAGTCAGATACTTAATGTGTGGGACCCAAGGAATTTAACAAAAATCCCCTACCCCTGGACAAGCAGAGCAAGACTAACTCCATTTTGTGCTACACCCACCATCTCTGTATAACCCCCACATGACCTACTTATTGCTTAAGACACTCCCCAACCCTAGTCAAGCAGCTGAGCACACCCTTACTGGAAACCGGCTCATATAGGAATGCGGAACCCCTAACCGCCAAAGAATGTAAACCCTGACTTTTGCCCGCCAAACTTGCGCTCCAATTCCGACCAGAGTGATAGGCTAGTTCAAACAGTTACTATAGGGTAAATTGTAATTCAGTTGGCCACCTGCATGTGGACTGACATGACTATGCAAACTTTCTGTGTGTGTTACAATCTCATTGGCCACTGGCCCCTATAAAACTGCTACGCCTCTTAACCTAGGGGTCCAAGTCCCTGCTCCGCTGTGTTGGGTATACTTGGGCCCAAGCTCCAGCTTGCAAATAAACCCTCGTGCGTTTGCATAGGTATCAGCTCCTTGGTGGTCTCTCAGATTCGAAATCGGGGGCATTACAAATGGACTGAACCACCAAGGCAACCCTGAACTAACAGTTTTTAACAAACAGCCAGTGAAAGAGGAACATTCTGATGACTCCTTTGTCTTCAGAAAGCAGGAAATAAATCCCCTATGTAAAAGGAAACCTCCCTGTACCAGGAGGTAAAGAGACATTCTTATCACCAGACACAGGGAATGTAGAGAGAAAAAAGCTATATAAAAAAACCTTTGTTACTCTGTACTGATTTACTGCCCTGGCCCAAATTCTATTTAAAATTCTTTAAGAATTTAAATTCTTAAACATAAGTCTTCTTTGACCTGTCAACTCATCATAGATTTATTGTCTCTTCATCTAAAATATATAATAACTGCCTGTGTTGGTCATTTCTCTAGGTTTCCGTTTCATTAATAGGCCTTCATGCATGCCTAATTAAACTTTGTTTTTATCTCCTGTTCATCTCTCTCATGTCAATTTAATTCTTACACTACGTAAAGAACTCTGAAGGAAAGAGAAAATTTTCCTCCCTAACACTGGGAAATTGCCCCCCTACCTAAATTTCCTCCCACGTGAAGGTCAAAAGACCATGGTGTTCCCAGTCTCTCTCCAGCCCTCCTGGATAAGGAAAGTAAAAATGCCTTTCTTGGAGGTAAGGTTGCTGAATTCTGGGGATGAATATCACAAAGGCCACTTATACAGGTATTTGGCATATTATCCACTACCTGATCTTATAAATATAGTAAAGTTATATTTTGGGTTCTATCTAATTTCTTTGTCTCATATCTTCACTTGGGTACTTAAACCCCAACAGTTTTAACATTAAACTCCTGGTTACACTGTGAAATGAGAATTCTGACAAGGTTAGGACACCAGAATTCAATCTAGGCTGTCATATTGCATTTCTAATAAGGTTATAACATGACAATACAAGGCTTGACAAATCTCTGGAGGTTCAGTTGTGTTAAAAACAAAAGAAAACAAAACACAAGCCCAAAATGGAGTCCCCTGTCCTCCGCAACAGCAAACCAAGATCTAATTACGGTTTCAACCTATCCCGGGAATGTGACCTTTAAAAAGTCAATCTGGAAATTTCCTTATCAGCACTAGTGAAATAATCTGCATGATTAAAAAACAAAAAAACAACAATAATAGCAAAACCTGCCATCCTTCCTCCCCTCCCCCCACACACACCCAAACAAAGATGTCCTGGCCTGAAACAATCCTTCCTTTTCTTTTGCTAATAATTTTCTTGCCCCACCCTCTCCCTATGAAAACCTTCCATTTTGTACTACCCAAAGCAATCTACATTTTCATTTTGTAAAACTCCTTAGAGCATCTCCCTAACTAGGATGCTACTCAATTCATAAATTGCTTATAAAGCCAATTAGATCTTCAAATATATCCCATTGAATGTTGTTAACAGTTGTTATAAATATGGAGATGGGGTGCCTGGGTGGTTCAGTTAAGCATCCAACTTCAGCTCAGGTCACAAACTTGTGGTTCGTGATGTGAAGTCCTACATTGACTCTGTGTGGACAGTTCAGAGCCTGAATCCTGCCTCAGATCCTGTGTCTCCCTCTCTCTGCTCCTCCCCCACTTGTGCTCTCTCTCTCTTTCTCAAAACTAAACATTAAAAAAAATATGAAGACAGAACCCAATTTAGTCTTAATTCCTCTGTTTGATTCTCCTTTGAAGAACCAATACCTAATGTTTCTTTGTTTGCTTTTTTTTTTTTTTTTTAATGTTAAAGGGAAAAGTATGAGAAGCAATTGTGGGGAAAAAAAACAAACAAACATTGAAACTACTCTTTAGTTAAGTTAGACTTACTTCAAATCCTGAAGGACTCAAGGTGACAGGCAGGCTCCTGGTTACATGGGCTCTTTTTTTTTTTTTTTTTTTTTTTTTTAGAATTATTTCCCCTTCCACACAAATACAAACCTCTGTAGTCCTCACTTACATGTCTACTATACTCATAACCAAAAGCATTTCTCTCTGTTCTGGTCAGATCATATATAATGCAAATCCCCAAACACAAATCTAACTCCTATATGCCCTCTGGGAGGATTTTGTCAATAACAAAAAAGAGGGTTTCAGCTAGCAAAAAGTACTTTTCAAGGTCTCAAAAAGTTTGTAAAAACAATCCAAGTAACCTGGGAACAAAAAGGGTCTCTGTAATTCTCAGCACCTTCGGAAATCAGATTTAGTAGCCTAAGAATATGGGGAAGATGAAGTGGAATTAGTATTTCCTGAGATTTTTACTTCCTCATTACCCCATCTTGACTAAGAGTTGATGAATAATGTTGTATTTTCTCAGATGGTTTTGTGCCTCAATTTCAACATATCAGAGCTTGGGTTCTTAAAAAATATGTGATTCCCACTGATATTCAATCATACCTCCATTCCTATGGCCAGCCTATCAACATCTCACTCCTGGCCTCAAGCAATGACCTGCTAACTGGTCTGGCATCTTCTCTTGTACCCTTGCATCTCAGATTCCACACACCAATTAGAGAGGTCACATTAACTGAACCCAACATCATGGAAGACAGAAAAGCATCCCCAGAAGGTTAGGAGCTGGCTTGGCACTATCACTACATACTGGACTTGACAGGAGCCAGTGTAGCTTGAACAATTGGGCCTGTGTGGTTTCCTGTTGACTATACATAATTTCACAGAACATCAACATCAGGCAACATCTGATGGATCAAGATAAAAACAGGACCTTTTTATATAATCATGCCTGAAGAGAGAAAACATAAACATTGTCCAAACCACCAAAACAGCCAGATATTCCTGCTCCCTGCCCTTCCCAGATGATGATGACTGCTGCTTCTTTACTAGTTCAACTCTGTCCTCACTCCTTTCCTCTCATAAGAAATCCAATCATACAATTATCCCATTCTAAGATAGCACACAACCCAGAACAAACCTTTGCTTCCTTGAAGACTCTTCAAATTGCCACATAGAGTTCCAATCCTAAGAGCCCTTTCTAACCCCATATTACAGAGACAAATCGTTCTCCATGAGTAGTCTCCTGTGAGAATTAAGAGAAACCTCATTAAAATGGAGTCGGGAGGCCACCAGGGGGAGATCTCATGCCCTACGACATGTAGTTAACTATGCACCTAACAGAAAGAGACATACTTTTCTGGTCATACTACTTCAGCTACTTTACTATCCCAACAGAACAAAGAAAGCTGCTTCTCCCCTCCTGGTGACAGCCCAGCCAATGACAGACTATGAAAACTCAGCCAATGAAAAGCTACTACACTTTGGACACCCAGGTTACTCCAATGGACCTCCTGTTTGCAACAGCTCCTCCTATCTTCAACTGTTCTTCTGTAAAAGAATGTTCCTCTCCTTTGTTCTCCCCCTTTGACCATGGTTTTGATGTATCACACATGTCCCAAATTGCAATTCTCTACTATTCCTGAATAAACCCATTTTTGCTGGTAAAATAATCAACGGCTTTATTTCTATGGTTAACACTCACCTATTGCAATGACCAATGAACCCACTTTCTTGAACCATAGGTGTGTTCGGGTGGTCTTTGGCTGCAGAACACTGACAACCGCTTAGCTCAAAAAAGAGTGTTCTTCGGCCAGACCGCCTGGTTCAAATTCCAGCACTGCCACTTACTCTCCATCACATACTTCCTAGGCCAAGTGACAAAACTTTGTTTGGCCTTAATATCTTCACTTGTAGGGCGTCTGGGTGGCTCAGCTGGTTAAACATCTGACTTCAGCTCAGGTCATGATCTCACAGTGGTGGGTTTGAGCCCCAAGTTGGGCTCTGTGCTGACAGCTCAGGGCCTGGAGCCTGCTTCAGTGTCTGTGTCTCCCTCTCTCTCTGCCCCTCCCCTGCTTGTGCTCTTTCTCTCAAAAATAAATAAACATTAAAAAAAATTTTTTTAATATGCTCATTTATAAAATAGGGGAATTGTGATCATGTGTATTTCCTTCCATTTTCTCTGAGGGTTATAAAGTAATACATGTAAAATGCACACAATATATCACTTAAAACACCCAGCGGGTCAAATCACTCCTCTTTCAACTAATAGGCAAAATCATGAATACATCTAAAAAGATATACCTACTTCTTCAGCCTAATGATGCCCTAATTGTCTCCTCTATAAAATGGGTCTAAAAATATCATTCTCAGTAATAACACAGATAAATTTTAAAAAATATATTGACCATATCTTTGGAAAACCTCTTATCATCAGCATTTAATAGGCACAAAGCAAATGTAATTTTACTTTCCTCCTTTGGGAAAATTATTAACTCTTTTAGGGCCTCTATTTTCTCAAATGAACAACAGTGGGATTGGATAAGAGCAGTGCAATCCAAATATATTTTGTGGAATACCCCAGGTAGGTGCTTTGGGGGTCTGCAAAATTTTATTTTAATTTTGTAAGAAAAAATGACATAAGACTGCTGCTGTCATCCTTCTTAATATCCTGGAATCTACATGGAAAATGGTACTTTAGCATAGTGTCTTACACCATATAGAAAATCAGTAAATATTTGTTGAATAAAGTTCTAAATTCATATTTTTGAGTTTGAAATTTGTTTCATCAAAAATTACATCATGTACAAATATTCTACCAAATATTATAAAACTTGAGTTTGTTAATTCATGCTATTAAAAATTAATTTCATGTCTTATATATTGGGATACCAAGTTGATTTTTATTTTTTCAGAAGAAAAAAAAAATCTACTGCAAGTACCAAAGTTAAAACTATAACTTGACTGGCTCATCTCTAGGTATCTCCTGACCTGGGGTTCAGAGGTGTTCATATATGCTTTGGAGGATCCCAAACACTTCTGATTAAAAGAAAGCCACACACACTTGGGGCGCCTGAGTGGCGCAGTCGGTTAAGCGTCCGACTTCAGCCAGGTCACGATCTCGCGGTCCGGGAGTTTGAGCCCCGTGTCAGGCTCTGGGCTGATGGCTCAGAGCCTGGAGCCTGTTTCCGATTCTGTGTCTCCCTCTCTCTCTGCCCCTCCCCCGTTCATGCTCTGTCTCTCTCTGTCGCAAAAATAAATAAACGTTGAAAAAAAATTTTTTTTAAATAAATAAATAAAAGAAAGCCACACAATACCCTGTATCATTTCAACAGGGATGTTGTTTGCTACTTAAATAGGCAACTGCTACTTAAATTTTTTTAATGTTTATTTATTTTTGAGAGAGAGACAAAGCACAAGCAGGGGAGGGGCAGAGAGAGGGAGACACAGAATCTGAAGCAGGCTCCAGACTCTGAGTTGTCAGCACAGAGTCCAACATGGGGCTTGAACTCATGAATTGTGACGGCATAACCTGAGCCGAAGTCGGACACCTAACCCAGGTGCACCAACAACTGCTACTTTTTAAACATGTGGATTGCCTAGAGAGGCAGAAAAAAAATGTTCAATTTGTGTAAAAAAAAAAAAAAAAAAAAAAAAAAAAAAAGGGCCTCCATCCTGTATTTATCCACACAAGCCAGGACAGCCATGAACACATACACATACCAGAGCCAAAGAATACACCATGACTACTGCTGGCCTCCTGATTCTGTGTGCAGTGAATTATACTTGCACTGCTGGGATATCACTTTTAGAGACACCAGTAACAAACCCTCGAGATGATTGCACTCCCTTCTGCCTGAATAATGCTATCAAGCGATACTGAATCATGTTATTCTTAACAATCCAAACTTCACTGAGAAAAAAATTCTACAAGCCCTGTTCAGCATTCCTCTGATTATATGAGCTGAGAGGTTGAAAAATCTTAAACATGGACTGTTTGAAGGTGATCGTGATAACAAAAATTAGACTGGAAGAAACAGTGATCATTTCCTCCACGACATGGCTTGCTTAATAAGCAATCTTCATAGTGTTTCAAAGTATCAGCAGTGATCTAAGCCATTTCTGTTACATAGCAAATAAGGATACTGAGGTCCAGAGAAAGAACATGGTTTCTTGATGACAAATGGCAATGTTATAAAAACATTATACTATAATCTTAGTCTCATAACTCTTCCTATTATACCATATGTATTCAGTATACCTTACTTTAATTGAGATCCAAATGAATTGCAGTATATGATCTAGTGCAGAGAATATTCTCATTCTGGGAACATGGTGGACAAGTAAATGACTCTCCCAAAGAAGATAACCAAAATGCTAATACGTGTTTTTAAATCTTTAGAAATGCAAAGATTATTGAGGAACAAAATAAGGAATAGTTATTTGCGTATTTGAGGCCAAAAGCTAAGTGAAGATAGGTAGAGCACAGAAACCACCTTCACCTTTAAGACAGTAGGTACAGCTGTTGAAATTAACCACTGGTTTTCATGTTCTTGCCAGGCTCAAAACACTAAAGACCAAGTTCAAGGCCATGCAAGAATGGTCCCAGCCCATAAAGCTAGAAAGTCAAAGAACTATACTTCTGGAAAATGAGCGAATTAGGAAAAGAAAACAAAAAGTGCTCTCTAGTAGGGGACTCCAGGAAAGCTTTCCTTCCTTGAATCTTCACAATGAGAGGAACTAAAAACAAATCCCCAGAATGTGTAACCCACATGGCCTGAATTCACACTACAAAGGTGGCCTATGAAATCTCAAACCAAGAATTTACTTTAAATTGTTACCCTTGTGGTAGAACTTCCAAACACAGAGCAGAAGCAAATAAAATGCATTCCTAGGATAATACACCCTCATCTCAGGCTTTTAAGAATCTCCACTGGTAATAATCCAAGAAACATATTGTCATCATAGAGATTCATTTAAAAATACATGCCAAGAAATAAGTAGGTATAGATTCACAAAGATTTCAGATACTAGGGTTATCAGACACAGAAATAAAACACACATTCATATCCACTTAAAAACTGCAAATCTCCAAGCAACTTTTTAAAAGAACTAAGCTAGGGAAAAAAAAAAAAAAAATATATATATATATATATGTGTGTGTGTGTGTGTGTGTGTGTGTGTGTGTGTGTGTGTGTGTATATATATATAACATTTGATATTAAAAACTCAAAGAATGGTGATCTGGTTTCAGGTAAGAAAGAGTAAATAACCACACTCTGCCTATCCCTCCCACTGAATGAAGCCATAAAGCTTATATGCAATGCATGGAACACCTTTCTGAGGACTCTGAAAAGTAAACAGGAGCATGCCAATTGGGGAAGAAAACTAGATTTTGAAGCACCACTAAAACAATGAGGGGTTTGCCATTTTTTCCCACTGGTATCCTCCGACCTGCAATCATTACAACCAAAAACTCAGAGCTGGACATCGACCCTGACAGAGACCATCACAGGAAAAGCAAAGAGGTCTCCTAAAGCACAGGAAGAATAGGAGAAATCTCTTTTCCCCTTTTTGCTGTTCTCTTGCAGTGCAACACCCAAATAGTTTCACAGCTATTGTGGGAGCCACAACACAGCACCAAGAGGCACTCCCAACAGCCCAGAACTCTGAGAAAGAACTTTCCTCTTTAATCAGAGAATCTGGTGGGGTGAATTCCTATTGTTCTTTTTTTTCTCTCTCTGTCCTTACCCTCTTGACAATCCCAGATATGGATTAAAGTTGCCAAAAAGTGGAAACAACCCAAATGTCTTTGAAGGATGAAGGGATAAACAAATTGTGATACATCTGAATATTTAAATGATAGGATACTATATAGCAATAAAAAGAAAAAAGCTATTGACAGACTCAACCACTTAGATGACTCTATAATCCATTACACTGAGTGAAAGAAGCCACTCTCAAAAGGGTTACACACTGCAATTGATTTTATTTATACAACATTCTGAAAAAGACAAAAGTATAATAAAAGAGAATAGATTAGTGATTGCCAGGAGCTATAGGCAAATAACTTACTCAGAGGCTCATAAGAGAGAGAGCTAGTCAATGTATTCAACAGCTTCATGAGGTAATGACATCTTTGCAGTTACAAGTATTTAAAGCATGAGTTAGGTAATAATATATCAGGGATATTACAGAAGGAATTTATACTTTAAAGTCTGCATAGATGCCCTTTAAACATTCCATTCCACCTTTCAGAGACTCTCACTTTAAGCTAAAGTCTGGTTAGTGCTGAAGTATACCTGGACATACCTAATATTAAATAAATATGGTCCCTAGACTTTTGGGGGTGACAGCTCACTGAAAAATCCTCAACAAATAAATACTTTTTTAAAAAATTGTGCAATCAATAAACTTGTACTGGAATGCCAACTTTGTAATAAACTCTAAGGAGACAAAAAAAAATTCAGACATGTTCATCACCCTCCACAAATTTGTAATACTGCTTGGAAGAGAAATCATTAATACCTGCAGTGTTAAACAACATAAAAATGGTAAACACTAATGCACAGTAATAACTTAAGAAAGTCCATGAGTAAGAGCTTGTGTAATTTCCACATTGATGTACAGGCAGTAAGAGCTACGGGAAGTAGGGAGTTTATTGGATATTTTCTGTATTCCCTTCCTGATCCCCTGTGTATCCTGCCTCTACCCACTGTATGGCCATGAGACTGATCCATATGGATACACCAACAAACTCCTGTGTCCAGATTGTTATTGGATTCAGTCAATGGGAGGCCAAGGAGGAGATCAAGAGGGCAGAATAAGAGTGAGGTAAATATGTTTATTTCCCCTGCCCATTTACTACAGGCTCCTATCAGGTGTCCATCACCACTCCTCTAGTTTCCCCTTCAGCTTACAGATGGTAAAGGTTTCCAGCCCTCAGGGGGCTTCTACACCCTTCTTGGTTTTCCTCAACACAGGTTGCACCTTTGTAAATAGTCCATTTGTTAAATTATTTTCAAATAACTCAATTTGAGTTTGCCATTTGCTGGAGCCCTGACTAATCCTGTGGAGAAGGGGCAATATTCTCCGTGCATTGTAGTGATTGGGGAAGCTTCAGGGGGACTGGAACAGGGTTCTGAAGTATGAATATAATGTAGACATTACTCTGTTTATAAGGCTTGTCCGGCGGCAATTGATTATGTTTGGCACAGGCTGGGATTCAAAATCAAAACAAGGAACATGATGGAGAAGCACAAAGCCTACTGACAATAAGCGGGCCAAACTGACTTCGAGGAGAATGGTGGGTGTATGTGCATGTGACATGGGGGGGAGGAAAAAAACATGCTAACACTCAAAAAGTGTTTAGTGAACTCACAATATAAGCTCAAATTCTGAGGAAGCAGCAATGAGCAAAACACAGCGGCCCTATCTTCTTTGAGTGCTTTCATTATGCATGGTTGTGTAACACATTATCCCCAGACTTAGCGACTTAAGACAACATAAAATTTTGTTGTCTTACACTCATTTGGGGTAAGTAATTCAAGAGTGTTTTAGCTGGGCAGTTCTGATTTGGGTTTCTCATGAGTTTCCAGCCAAAATATCTCCTCGATCTGAAACCATGTGAAAGCTAAATTGGAGCTAGGAGATGGCACATTCACACAGCAGACAATGTTATTCTGTATATTGTCAGGAGGTCTTCAACATGGACCTTTTCTGGGGCTGATTCAGTATCTTCACAACATGGCAGGTGTCTTCCCCCAGAGTGAGCAATACACGAAAGAGCAAGTAGGAAGGCACAACATCTCTTATAATCTAGCCTCAGAAATCATAATCTGTCATTTCCACAATACTCTATTGGTCACAAACATGAGTCCTAGTCACTGCGGGAGGGGAATATACACAGATAGGACTGGAAGAAGATTGGAATCTCTGGGGGCCATCTTGGACACAGGCTATGACATGGAGTTTACAGTCTCTGTAAATAATAACAAGCACACACACCAAAGGAGTAATTATAACCTGTAGTCATTACAGGGAAGGGAACCCACAGAATCATTAGTTAACCTAGCAGAAAAATCTGATTGAACATGAAAGCCGACACAAAGACTGATGGACTCACATCAAATATAAGGCAATTTAAGAGCACGTGATTGGGGACCATTGGCTCCTTGCCCAGTTTAGCTCTGGTACACTCACCAGTTTCCAAATGGATTTTTTCTTGCCTACAGTTACAGTGGCAAGGAGCACAACAATCCTTGGAAGTCTTTCTCATTTTTCCCCCTGATTTCAGTATTCTACATCTTCCCCCATGGTTCCTTTGTTTCACCCAAACCAAGACCTATTCTTTTTTTCCTAACAGACAAAATCTCACCCATTTTCTAATTCCCTCATGGCAATTCCAGTTAAAACGAGAAACAATGGGACACCTGGGTGGCTCAGTCAGTGAAGCATCCGACTTCAGCTCAGGTCATGATCTCACAGTCCGTGAGTTCGAGCCCCGTGTCGGGCTCTGTGCTGACAGCTCGGAGCCTGGAGCCTGCTTCGGATTCTGTGTCTCCCTCTCTCTCTGCCCCTCACCTGCTCATGCTCTGTCTCTGTCTCAAAAATAAATAAAAACATTAAAAAATAAAAATAAAATAAAAAATAAAATGAGAAACAAACTCAACAAAAATAATCAATACATGCCAAATAAATGTAACATTTTATTTTCCCTGTTTATAAAAAAAAAAAAAAAAAAAAAACCAACCAGGTGTTACACTAGACAATACTGAGAACACAAAGAATGAGCTATCTGCAGCTCCAGGTTGTCAGGTAACAGAAGGGACCTCTGGTTTCAGAGGTTCCAGAGTTTTCTGATACAGAGAGTCTGAAAATTTGCATTTCTAACAATCACCAGTGATGCTGATGCTGATGGTCTGTGGATCACACTTTGAAAACCACTGGTATATGTCTGGTTACCAACCTGAGCTGCACACTACAATCACCCGGGAAACATAAAGGTATAGACAACTGTTCATACTCCAGGTATTGTGATACAGTTGGTGTGGGGTGGAGCCTAAACAATGGGATTTTTTCAAAGCTCCATCAGGTGATGTTCATGTGCTGCTTACATGAGACCCACTGGTGCTGAACTTACCTAAAGCTATCATGGCTCTTGCCCAGTGAACCGGCTTACTGTCACCTCATTCAGAAAACAATAGGTGAGCACTCAGATTTTCACACTGGACTCTGATATCTCAAGATTTCGGGGGCACTGCTGCAGGGCTGGAATGCTTGTTTCCTTTTCCTACTTTAATAAGACTACCTTCTCTTTCATCATCTCCTATATTGTTCTTCCTCCCAGGGTTTCATTCGAAGAAAGGGTCCCTTGGCTATAAGAAATATTTGGAAACCACTCATATAAGAGAAAGGCCACTAAGTTGAAAATGAGCAGGTCTTGCTTCTAGCTATGTCATTGTTTTCTTCTCTGAGCTTCAGCTTCAACCTTAATCATTTCTGAAACAGTAGCTAATCTTTGTATAGTCATTTGTGGTTATAAATGATAGTTTACTATAATAGACAACTGGTGACAATTTGTTTCACATGATCATTACAACAATCCTATATCAATAACTGATATCAGAGACCCTATTTTGTAGACAGGACAATCACCTACAGGTCAGATTGAAAAACACACCTATGTTTATCCAGCAAAGGCAATACTCAGTCTAAGTATTCTTAGTTTAAATTTTGATCCCTTCTATATCCTGATGCTGCTATTAACATCTTCTCTCTCATGACTGACATGAGTCTCTGTCTCATTTCCTTCTTTTCTACAAAAAGGGAGCAATTTTTCTATTTGGAGGGGTCCAAAACATCTGGTAATAATCTCACCTAGGGGTATGAACAAAGGAGCTGATTTGAAGGCAAGGGTTCTCAAAGCATGGTACCCAGGTTCATCACCTGAGAACTTGTTAGAAATACAAATTCTCAGGCCCTGCCCCAGATGTAAAGAATCAAACTTGGGAATGGGTCCCAGAAATCCATGATTTAACAAGTGTCCTTGGTTATAGTAACAGATGGTAAAGTTTGAGAACTACTGGTTAAGAATCTCTAATGCAATCTTCAGGAGCTCCATCCTGGAGTAAACTTGGTGGCAAAGCTAGTGTTGCTAAGGTAGGCTCATATGGCTTACAAGAGCCGACCATTAAAGTTTCAATAATTGTGCCCACTGGTTAGGAATATTTACATGATGGAAATTGGCCAACACTAAAATTAGAGTTTATACCTCTCCCCCTTTGCCCACAAGAGAGCTAGTTTACCAGCACACAATTACAATAAAATTCTGATCACTGATCCTAGTTCTCAGACATGGTCTGAAACTTCATTCCTAAGGTCAAGATTTTATGCCCTACCTTGATTACGCCAGATGCCCCCACTTGCTCCATTCACCAAAAATTGGAGAACGCATAGCCAATTTTGGTTACAATTGTCAATAGCTTGTCATGATTTTTAGGAGAGGGTACAAAAGCTCTCCATGATCTGACTCTAACTTCCATTTCAGTATCATCTTTAATCACCCTCTTCTAATCTGTCCACATTAGCCTTCAGCCATACTGTGAAAATCATCTCCCATTCCCTAATTCTTCAAGCCATCTCTACCTCCTTCAGTTCACTGCACATACTATTCTCTCAGCCTGAAAAATGCTCCCTCCCTGCCTCACTCATTTTCTAGGTCTCAAATCAGGTACAATCTCCCCCAGGATGTTGTCTTCATACCTCTTCCCTCCCAACCCTTCCCTTCCCACTCCCTAACCCATCCCACAAATTAAGAAAACTACATGGCATTATTTCTGATGAACACAAAAGCAAAAATCCTCAAAAAATATTAGCAAATCCAATTTAATAATACATTAAAAGAATCATACACCATGATCAAGTGGGATTTATTGTAGGTATACGAGGATGGTTCAACACCTGCAAATTAATTAATGGAGCATACCATATAAACAAAATCAAAGATAAAAATTATGATCATTTTGGGGCGCCTGGGTGGCGCAGTCGGTTAAGCGTCCGACTTCAGCCAGGTCACGATCTCGCGCTCCATGAGTTCGAGCCCCGCGTCAGGCTCTGGGCTGATGGCTCAGAGCCTGGAGCCTGTTTCCGATTCTGTGTCTCCCTCTCTCTCTGCCCCTCCCCCGTTCATGCTCTGTCTCTCTCTGTCCCAAAAATAAATAAACGTTTAAAAAAAAAAATTATGATCATTTCAATAGATGCAGAAAAAAATGTTGACAATATTCAACATCCATTTATGAAAAAAACTCTCGACAAAGTGGATATATAAGAAATGTATTTCCACATAATAAAAGCCATAGATGACAAACTCACAGCTAACATCATACTCAATGGTGCAAAGCCAAAAGCTTTTCCTTTTATAAACAAGACAAATACCTTCTCTTGATATTTTCACTCAACATAGTAGTGGAAGTCTGAGCCAGAGAAATTAGACATTAAAAAGAAATAAAAGGCATCCAAATTAAAAAGGAAGAGGTAAAATTCTCATTATTTGAAGATGATATTTTGTACATACAGAAAACCCTGAAGACTCCTCTAAAAAACTGTTAGAACTAATAAATTTAGGAAAGTTACAGGATACAACATTAATATATAAAAATATGTTGTATCTTTGTATACCAAAAACAAACTATAAGAAAGGCCATTAAAAAAATCCAATTCACAATTGTATCCAAAAAAAAAAAAAAAATGCCTAGGAATAAATTTAAGTAAGAAAGTAAAAGATACAATTTAATTAAGGAGGTAAAGACTAAAAGATATTAACGAAAGAAATTTAAAAGACATAAATAAATGTGGAAATATTCTGTGCTAATGGACTCAAAGAACTGATATTGTTAAAATGTTCATATTCCAAAGAAATCTACAGATTCACTGTAATCCCTATCAAAAGTTGAGTATCATTTTCCACATAAATAGAACAAATTTTAAAATTTGTATGGAACCAAAAATGCTCCCCAATAGCCAAAGCAATCTTGAGAAAAAACAAAACTAAAAGCATTATGTTCTCTAATTTCAAACTCTATCAAACTATAGTAATAAAAATAATATGACAAATAAATAAATAAAGATAAATAGATCAATGGGACAGAATAGAAAGCCCAGAAATAAACCTATCCATATATGGTCAATTAATTTAAAGGAGCCAAGAATATACAATGAGTAAAAAATCAAGTCTCTTCAGTAAATAGTGTTGGATAAATTGGACAACCCCATGCAACAGAATAAAAGTACACTACTATCTCAAAACAAGAATTAGCAATACATACACACACACACACCTCAAAATGGATCAAAGATTTTATTTATTTTTAATTTTTAAATGTTTATTTATTTTTGAGAGAGAGACAGAGTGTGAGCGGGGGAGGGGCAGAGAGTGAGAGGGAGACACAGAATCAGAAGCAGGCTCTAGGTTCCAAGGTGTCAGCACAGAGCCAGATGCAGGGTGCAAACTCACAAATTGCAAGATTATGACCTGAGCAAAAGTCAGATGCTCAACCGACTAAGCCATCCAGGAGCCCAAAAATGGGTTAACGATTTTAATGTAAGACCTGAAACCATAAAACTCCTAGAAGAAAATATAGGTGGTAAGCTCTTTGATGTTGTTGTGGATGATTTGAATTGGCACCAAAAGCAAGGGCAACACAAGCAAAAAAAAAAAAAAAAACCAAAAACAAGTGGGACTGCCACAAAGTAAAAATTTCTGCACAGCAAAGGAAATCATCAAAAAAATAAGGCAACCTACTGAATGGGAGAAAATTTTTGCACATATTTTATCTGATAAGGATTAATATCCAAAATATATAAAGCACTCACAATTCAACAGCAAAGAAAGAAATATTTCTATTTACAAATAAGCAGAGACTCTGAGTAGACATTTTTCCAAGGAAGACAACAGATGGCCAACCGACAAATGAAAGATGATCAACATCACTAATCATCAGAGAAATGCAAATCAAAACCATAGTGAGATGTTATCTCATACCTGTTGGAATGGCTATTATCAAAAAGGCAAGACATCAGGTTAACAAGGATGTAAGGAAAAGGGAAACTTTGTGCACTTTGGTAAGAATGTAAGTCAGCAAAGCCACTATGGGAAAGAGTATGGAGGTTCCTCAAAATATTAAAAACTGAACTACTAAATGACCCAGAAATTGTACTTCTAGATATTTATTGGAAGAAAACAAAAACACCTACTTGAAAAGGTATATGCAACCCCATGTTCACTACAGCATTATTTATAATAGCCAAGTCATGGAAACAACTTACATGTCCATCAATCGATGAGCAATCAAAGAAAATGTGAGATATATTCACACACAAGAATATTACTCAGCCATAAAAAAGTGAAATCTTGTCATTTGTGACAACTAGAAAGAACTTGAGGACATTTTGCTAAGTGGAATGAGTCAGACAGAAAAAGATAAATATCTTATGATTTTACTTATATGTGGAATTTAAACACACAAACACCCACAACAACAACAACAACAACCTCCAACCTTCTGACTATAGAACAGAGAGGTGATTGCTTGAGTTAGGAGATTGGGAGGTGGGTAAATGGGGCAAGGGTATCAAAAGTAATAAACTTTCAGTTATAAAGTATATAATCCATGGGGATGTAATATACAGCATGGTGACTACAGTTAAGAATACTGTATTACATATTTTAAAGCAACCAAGAGAGTGGATCTTGAAAATTCTCATCACAAAACAACTGTAATCATGGTGACGGATGTTAACTGGATTTATTATGGTAGTCAATTTACTGTATACACAAATATTGAATCATTACGCTGCACACCTGAAACTCAAATAATGTTTTGTCAATTATACCTAAATTAAAAAACAAAACCAAAAAACAACAGAATGTGTAATAAATGATAGTATATTTATGCAATAGAATACTATACATAGTGGTAAAAATGAAGTAAAACTAACTACAACCAAATGAATAAATCACACAACATGATACAGAGTGAAAGAAGCAGATATGAAAAGAGTGAATACTATCTGGTTCCATTATGAAATTTCAAAAAAATAGGTGAAACCAATGTATGGAGGTGGAACTCAGGACAGAACAAAGTTAATGGCTAGAGAAGGTACATGGAGGCTTCTGGATGCTGGTGACATATTGTCCCTTGATCTAGGGGCTGGCTATATTGTATGTAATTCTAAGGTTTCATTATAACTCAACTGTTAATTCACAGCAAATTTGTTCATTGCTTTGTATGTATGTTATTCTATAGCAGAAAGTTTTTACTGACAAAGTTAAAATGTCTAAGACACTGTGCTGGGTGCAGTGTGGGGAGACAAAAATAATTAGGCATGCATTCTCTGGCTTTTAGATTGTTAGAAAAACAGTTAAGACATGTACATCTGGAAACAAAACTAACAGCATGGACTATAAGTGATAAGTGACCATAGCTAACAGGGGTGTGCTGGAGATGCTTCTATGTGCTGATTTGTAAACATGCCTTGCTGACTCTGCGTTCAGTGATATCAAATCAGTAGCTTCAAATCAGCTACAATGGAAATATTTATACCACAGAAATTGGCAAATGCTGCACATTTCCCTCAGACAGCTGGTTGTTAAACATTTACCAGCACACCACTAGCTACGGAAACCAAAAGTATTAGTGAAATTAGAAAAGGCAGCATCTTAGCCTGTCTGAGCCCCAACATAGCCCAATGACAAAGGGTATAAGCCTTTTTAAAAACTTGTAAAACCAGCATTTTTCACAAGGTAAGAGAAACAGGAGTGCTCACAAACTCTTAGGTCTGGGATACATCACCCTACTGCCCTCCAGTGGTAAATAAAATCTTGTATGCTTTTCTGGAGACCGTTCAAGCCAACAATTCCCAGGTACAGTTTGATTTAGTTTATGATGCTTATAGCTGAATGCCATTGATTCCATAAATTCTGGAAATTACAGAGAGAAAGAATTGATAGGTCATATTAGTATACAAAGCATCAAAATATCTCTTGTTGGAATATGCAAGGATTGGAAACAAAGCATCATCCAGCAAATAAAGGAGTCCATCTATCAGATGCTGATGCAAGTGGTATGGCAGAAAACTAGTCTAGCCCAGCATGCTTTTTACAAATTTACAAGAAATCTTGTGGAATTTCAGAAATCCTACAACCTTGTAAATAATACATCTTGCTCTGTGAGAATAATATAGTGAATAATACATTAGTCACAGAGGATCTGAAATCCAGAACAAAGAATGAGACTGGGGAGAATTTAGGGTGACGGAACCATGTGCTCAAGGCAATGCAGTATTACTAACATTAACACTGCTAACCTAATATACTTGAAGAAGAAAGAGCAGGAAGCGGAGGAAGAGGAAGAGAGAAAGAAGAGGAAGAAACAGGAGGAAAAGGAGGGGAGTGGAAGGAACAGCTTTAATTCCTTAGAATTAAAACAGGAACTATTGCTGTTTTGGAATTACACATGAAAAATTAAAATTAATTAAAATTAAACATGTTGGGAAGCATGTAACCCATAGACATGAGGATATTAAACTAGCCAGGAACATCAATTTACTGATCTTCATGGTGCCTGGAAAAGTTAGGGAAAGCAATCTACAGCCTGCCTCTGAGTACTTTAACCAGCCTCAGTTCTCAAATGTTTCTGGACATCCAAGCCCCAGTGCCTAACTCAACCACAACCTGGCATTCCTTTTACTATTCTAGGTACACTGGATTTTAGAAGATATTGCATCAGTTTTGTTTTAACGGACAAGAAACCAAGCCAGAAAAAAAAAAAAAAAAAAAAAAATGTTGCTGTGGTTTCTGTATTCAACCACAGAGAGGGAAACATTCCCAGCCTGCATTTGTAGATATCTAAGTAGGCATAATGGATTATAATAGGTATCCTTCCAGACTTCCCGGAATACTTTATTTGACTGCTACCTACAGACTTGGGATCTGTCCACCCAAACGGCATGTGACCCAGGTCAGGCCCATCACAGCACACCTTTAATCTGAATAAAATGGCTGATTAAGGAGTGAGGCTTGTCACCAAAATAGAGATAGTTCGAATTCCTTCCTTGAGCTGATAAACAGATATTCTAAGATATATATCTCATCTAGAAGCACCAAAATAGCAGAAAGAGGCAAGAAATGAAGAAAGTGATAGAGCCCCAATGACAGCATTTGAGCTTTGAAATCCAGCCATATCAGGAGATAAAATGACCCACAGACTTCTGAGTTGCATGAGCTGATTGTCTTTTTAACGTTTGCTTGTGTGTGTATGTGTGTGTCTTAGGTGCAAGAGAACAAACCTAACACTGGAGACAGAGGGTTCACATTACAGACATTCATATTAGAGGTGTCAAAACATCTATTTTATCTGGATACTGTCTTATCAGGAGTGAGTCTGGGGAAAAGAAATGGATTATCAAGGGGTAAAGTATAATAAGCCATGAAAAACCCCAGGTAAACGTACAAAGCAAAAGCCCGAGCCCACTTACAATGAAACATCCATCACTCTTGGGAAAAAGGTAAGCAGATTTCTTTTTGGTTTATCAATTCCATTTGTACAGATCAGGATACCAAGTCCTCTCAAAGTTAAACATCATTCAAACTATTGATTCCCCTAAATAAAGATGGTTATTATTACTACCTAGTACTTAAAAGCCCTAATACTTTACTTACAGTAACTTATTTTTTTTTTCACAGCAAATGTCTTTGTATTTTTACTATTTGTAGAAAACTGGCATTTAGATTTCAAAATGTATGATGTTACAAAATTACCAGCAGCAGTCTTAAGCATTTCAACAATGCTTATGAACTCCACTTTGCTGACAGAAACAAGGCTATTATTCCAAGTTCAAAAAGCAGGACTTGTCCCAGGAGGATGTTACACGTCCTGTAGATACTCAGGCCATCTTGCTGAGGACCGTGACCCTGTCTTCTTCCATCTCCTCTTCACCGTCATCAGTGGGGCCTGATCTGCATTCCCTGCCAGGTATCTGACCAGACTGCAGCAAGCCCTTCAGCCGCTCTACTTCAGCCAGAGTTGATGCATTTGCTATAGCATTCTTGATGGCTTCTACATCCCCTGGAGACGGCCCACCTTTCTTTTTGTCAGTCGGCAAACCGGCACCTGGGTTGAAAGTTTTGCTTCTCCTGGCAATATCCTTTGCAAGTTGTGCACCCCGTTTGCCCTTGAACATTTTCTCTGCTTCCTGACGCTCTTTCAGTTTCACCTTCTGGAAACCCAGTACTCTGACTGGTGGAACTTTACAAATTACATACAGTCTGTAATGCTTCTTATCTGTTACAGGATTTCTTAGGATACTTAGGTAAGTCAGTGATTTGAGAGATGCCAAGGGGTCCAGATCACCCAGTTCCACGAGACTGTTGTTGGTGAGAATGAGCTCTGTCAGGCAGGGTAGAGCCTGATCAAGTCCCTCACCTATATGGCAGATTCTATTGTTGTTCACTAATAATGTTTTCAGTCTTCTCAACAAAGGAAAACCATCCAGTTTCCTGATTTCATTGTAGAAAAATCAATAGCATCAAACTGGTCTAAGGTGGCACCTAGATTTTCAATGACAGGAATTTTATACCCCCGGAGGTCCAGCTCGCGGCCCCGCACAGCGTTGGTATACTGCGCCGCCTGCTCCATCAGCTTCGCCGTCAGTTTCACCATCCCGACGCCTCCCGCTGCCGGTGCCGCGGCCCAGCGGCTGCTTCCCGCCGCCTCCGGCCCGCCAGATTTCCCAGCGTCCTACAGTGACTTAAATAATCCTTGAAACTACCCCGTATAGTAGGTTCTACAGCTAGTAAGTGATAAAGCTAGGATTTGCACCTGGTTGTTCCAGTTCTCTAAGTCCATGCCCTTCATCAGTAGGCTATCTGTGGCCTCTCAGAAAGCACAGGAGATGGTAATTTTGGGATTTGAACGCAAAGATATAGGATTCCAATTTTCTGCTACCCTACTTTGCCCTGAAAAGATAATGCCTATGCAGTCCAAAGCCAGGAATGGGCACTCTTCCCTCTTCTCTCTGTTCTATGATGTGTATACATCTCTTCAACATACACTGACATTATTGGTCTTACACCATTAGCTTGTTTCTACTAGGACTGAATGTTACCACAGAACTGTAAGTTTATGTCAACTGTATAGACTACAACCTCCTGATTTCAACCAACATCATTCTTCAGAGAACCTCACATTCAGGCAAGGTCTTCACCTGACCACCAGTGCTGTGTATCTATGCCAGCCTGTCAACAGAGTCATAGACTAAAATGCCACATGTCTAAGCCCAAATATGCTCTTCTTTCTAAGCCCCCATTTCTGTAAAATGGGATAATACAGTATCATAATCTGGTTCTCAACCTTATACTCCTTCATTCTTTCATTTATTTCTTTGTTCTTCTCTCTCCTTTATTTCCACGTCAAATATCAATCCCTGCTTCTTCTATATGTTCTAGACAATTCCATTCCAGTTGCCTCCACACCAACCCAAACCTCCATCTCATCCATGGAATGTTTCAAGAACTGCCCAATCCCCTATCTCATCTAAAATAGTTTCATTTATTCACATATTCACCTAATATTCACATTTCTACTATGTGCAAGACTCTATGCAAGGTAAGCACCAAAGAACATAGTCTCCTTGACCTCAATAATCTTCCCAAAATAACACCTATAAATTGTAAGTGCCACCAAAGCTCCTCATTACCTGTAGAAATGAGTACCAAACTTATCCTTCATTCAAGGCCTTCTGAAACCCAACCCCAACCTAACTCACCACCCCTATTTCCCAGTATTTCCCTTCATGTGCTCTTTGCTTCATAAAACTTATGACCATCAAACCAACAGCTAGCACTGGCTCCTGGTTTTTGGAATGTCCCCACCACAACCACCTGATGACCAACACACTGAAAATAAGTGTTGCCTTTTATATTATTTTATGATGTGAAAAAACATGCCCTGCACAATTAGATATTCATCAATTCCTTCATCATTATTTATGGATCAGTTCTATGGACTCTATCATTATCCAAGACAAATGTTCACTCAACAATTTTATACTTGCAGAGTTCTTTAGAAAAGGTGGGTCTTGGGGCACCTGGGTCACTCAGTCAGTTAAGCATCCAACCTCAGCCCAGGTCATGGTCTCATGTTTCATGAGTTCAAACTCCCCACTGGGCTCTCTGCTTTCAGCACAGAGCCTGATTTGGATCCTCTGGATCCTCTGTCCGTCCCCCTCACCTCCTGCCCCTCCCCTGCTGGATCTCTCTCTCTCTCTCTAAACAAACAAACAAACAAACTTTAAAAAAAGAAAGAAAAGATGAATCTTTACAATCCACTCTGCCAGGCATTTCCCCAGAATTTTGTCATTTGCATCTGTAGAGTGGTAGAAAGGGACAAAAGGAATATGAACAGCACGTATTAATGATTTCTAAGAGATATCAATAGACTGTGATCTGGAAGCTGCTGAGACTGCCTCCTGCTCGGTATTTTAATTAATCAGTTCAACTAAATAAAATCTGGTACAGACATTCTACAAACAGAACTCAAGACTAGTATCCCCATCACATCTGGGCATCAGAGACACAGCCAGCAGAGGAACACCATCTGCAGTAACTGCAGTTTTCTCTAGCTTTATGTTGGCCAGTCACCAAGGAATCAACAGGGAAAGAACTGCCATTAGATCCTCAAGGTCTAAGGCATGTGGTCCATGGTCTCCCCCAAAATTATTTAATACGACCTTCCCATAAAACATAAGACTTTCAATTTCCCCTTCCCAAAAGGTAACCTTTATGGATACAGGTTATTTTTCTCAAATGTGATAGCTTCTAGAAGTCAAATAAAATAGTTCTGCATGTGGCCTTAGAAACCACCATTAGCCTCTGTATACAAAGGTAGTAATAATGTAAATCACATGAAAAGAAATACACTACCAAGACCTAGTAATTACATGATCAAGAAAGTTGCCTGCAAATTTGTAAGGCATTCCCAAATATAGATTCAGTCCAGAATTAACAATAACCACATCGTGGCTATTTATAATGAAGGGTTATAAGATTTATAATGAAGAGTTTATCAAAATGGCAGCCCAAATGTCAAACAGAGTCATCAGATTTGGAAGAAAAAAGATAGGTAGTATCTCACTGTGTTTTCAAACTTTTAAAACCTTGATATGACCAATCCAGAAAGATGGAACTTAGCTTGGATTCACTTGAATATTAAATTGAGGTGCTATTCTACTGCAGCAAACACTAATGCTTTACTTCCCCACCTTGCATTGTACTGATTTTGCTAGGAAAAATAAAAAGCTCAATGTTTGTGAATAAATCCCATAGATTTAAAAAACATTGGAAAGTATGTCACAGAAATCCTTGCCATTTATGAATTCACACTCCATTGTGAGACCATGGTTTTCTTAAATAGAATAGGAAATAGATGAGAAGATGTTGGAAATATTAATGAATAGAGTGCTGTGCATTCTGTTGGATTTCTCAAACTCTATTTTGAAGTAAAGACAATAATGCTTTCAATTTTATTCTGGGCTTAAATATCCTGCATCTCTAGGTCTCCCAACAGTGCTTTGTGTGACTGTAAAAACAAGCAGAGGACTACACTTTCAGGTCAGTAATGTTGCCTGGGAAACTATCTACCTACCATTCCAATATGTCTGCCTCTGATAGAGCAGGCAATTCTGCATGCATGCCGTTTTCCCCCACAACAAAATAGAGCTGGAAAAGTGCCCTCAAAGTTTTTACAGTTACAAAGTCCTGTAGAAAAGATGGGATTTTTACAATCCATACAGATTCCCTATTAGGTATTTTCCCTGAAGCCTATAGGGTAGCTTATCTGTAGAGCAGACGCCAAGGAGAAAGAAACATGAACATCAAGGGCTGGTGACTTCTCAAAGACCCAAGATACTGTCATCCAGAAGCTGCTGAGCCTGTACCTTTACTGGGGTTCTAACCCAGCTATTCAACCAAATGGAATTAAAAAGAAATCCTTCTGAAGTGACAAAAAATGACAGGAAATTCTCTTGTCCTTTCTCCCCACTTAGTAACAGAAGAATTTTAATATGGAATAATCTTTTCCTTTGTGCTCTTTTCCCAGAGGGTTTCAAACACATCAGAGACACCACCGGGTAATTCTGACTTTTCAAACTTGCAGTCTCACTTCTTTCACTCAGGTTGACTTTTTTCATTCGCCCTTTCTGGATGATAGAAGCCTGCTTCAGTCATTTTTCACCACATAGGTCTGCTCTTCCTACTTGACTTGGGAGAGCTAATGGAGCAGTTAAAAATAAAAATAGAATTCTCAGAGCACCTGAATCTGAGTCCCAGCTCTATCACTTCCTAGCTGTGGATCAAAGACATTTGTCTGTATCTCCCCATCTATAAAATGAGGCTATCTACTCTGGTCTCACAAATTTGTGCAGAGGCTCACATAAGACTACATGAATATATGGTATCACTTAAATGCAAACCTTTAACTATACCTGTTTATTTCTATTTTAATGTGTGGAGATAAGTCTTGGGTATTAAAGAAAAAATGAGAGGCTCGGTGTCAAATGAATGGGGCAAGGAACAAACTTTTTTTTAATTAAAAAAATTTTTTTTAATGTTTATTCATTTTTTTACAGATGGAGCATGAATGGAGGAGGAGCAGGGACAGAGAGACACAAAATCTGAAGCAGGCTCCAGGTCTAAGCTGTCAGCACAGAGCCCAATGCGGGGCTCGAACTCCCAAACTGCGAGATCATGACCTGAGCCGAAGTTGGACCCTCAACCAACTCAGCCACCTAGGCACCACATTTAATTTTTAAATTTTTTTAATGTTTATTTTTAAGAGAGAGAGACAGAGAGAGAGAGCACAAGCAGAGGAGGGGCAGAGAGAGAGGGAGACACAGAATCTGAAGTGCACTCCAGGCTCTGAGCTATCAGCACAGAACCCAACACAGGATTTGAACCCTCAAACCATGAGATCATGACCTGAGATGAAGCCAAACGCTCAACGACTGAGCTACCCAGGTGCCCCAGGAACAAACCTTTTATTAAACAATTTTAATATCATTTTATTTAATGCTCTTCACAACTCTGTAAGATTTCTTTCTTTTATTTTATTTTCTTTTATATTACTTTCCTCAAGTAATATAACTAATTCGTAGAAAAATAAGGAGTTGAACCCAGGTCTATCTCAAGGCCCAAGGCCATGTATTCCTTTTCGAGAGAAAGAAGGACCAGTTGGTCTTAAAACAATTCCAACAACATTATAGCATCAGCCAGACTGGCAGGTTAGTAGATGGATCCATGAGAAATGCTTTAGTGATAAATGAAAGAAAGCCAAATCCCAAATGGTTGAGTACAAAGGGAGATTATTTTTTATACAGGTGTTCTGTTTCAAAGGGGCTCATGCACCCCAATGTCTATAGCAGCACTATAGATAATAGTCAAATTATGGAAAGAGCCCAAATGTCCATTGACAGATGAATGGATAAAGAAGATGTGCTGTGTATACACACACACGCACGCACATACACAATCGACTATTACTCGTCAATCAAAAAGGATGAAATCTTGCAACTACGTGGATGGAACTAGAGGGTATTATGCTAAACGAAATTAGTCAAAGACAACTATCTTAATGATTTCACTCACATGTCAAATTAAGATACAAAACAGATGAACCTAAGAGAAAGGAAGCAAAAATAATATAACAAGGAAAGGGGTTGTAGGTGGGAGGATGAGCTAAATGG
This sequence comes from Puma concolor, assembly GCF_028749965.1. Taxonomy (NCBI): domain Eukaryota; kingdom Metazoa; phylum Chordata; class Mammalia; order Carnivora; family Felidae; genus Puma; species Puma concolor. Next base: position 123,710,064 of record NC_141668.1, read on the forward strand.
GTAAGGGGCATTAAGGAAGACACTTGATGATTTGAGCACTGGGTGTTATACATAGGGGATGAATCACTAGAATCTACTCCTGAAATCATTATTGCATTATATGCTAACTTGGATGTAAATTAAAAATAAATACATAAATAAAAACATAAATAAATAAATAAAATTTAAAAATTTTAGTATCACAGCCTTAGATTGCTAGAAGTAGTAATCAAAACCAAAAGAAAAAGAAGATTCAGCCAAATTTCCTTATCCCATTCTAACCGCCCCCCAAATGCAAAATGAAACTGATGTATGAGATCCCATACATCTTTAATTTCTGAAGAGAAAGACTTTCCTGAGGATGAATGGTCATCTATAGACTTCTACTAACCTCCTGTCTTTTTCAATTTCTGGAATTTTATCTTGTTTCATTTTTTACACATACTACCTCCTCAGCCTCCTCTTTATGTAAAACTGTACCACCCCTAGTCTAAGAACTTTGGAGTTTGGACTAGAAACAAGAGACAAGTGACAGGAAACACAGAATATTTGTAGTGGCTGCTTCTTCAACCTGCTCAGAATTCCCCCTTGGAACCAATGCTATTCCCTATGGTAATCCAGGGACTACTAGGAGGCTAGCATCAAAGATGAGGGATCTAATCCTCACCCCATGAGGCATAAGGGCTAATTCACCTGACCACACCATCAGAGGGCCAGTGCCCATATTTCCCTACTACTAGCCTAGAGAACATGCCCTACCACAAACGGTTCCTTTAGCAACACTTTCCTCATTTAAGCAGGCCTGGACTACCTTGGGTATAAGATTGATCCTTAGGAATTTATGTCTGCCCAATATTAGTATTGTGGCCACTGTGTGTTAGCCTAAGTTGGGGGGTGGGAAGAAAAGAGGGGGGGGAGGGAAAGAAGTCTACCCAAGGTAAAATTCTATGATATGTAATCCACAGCACTCCCTCAAGGGCAATATTCTCAATAATCTAGTATGCCACAAACCTCTTTGAGAATGTTCTGAAAACTAGGGACTTCAGAGAAAAGGCTGCATACACAAAACAGTGGTGTATAATGTCAAGGTTATTATGGACCCTAGTTAGCAAACCCAGAGATTCTGGATCCCAGGTTACCAACTTCTGTTCTAACCTACTAGTGAGCATACCCTAGGGCTTAAGAGTAGTGACAGAGGGGAACTAGTCCCTGCCTATGCTTAAACATAGAGGAAGAAAATGTATGTCTTACCTGGGAATGATTTGCTCCCCAGGTTACCAGTGATGTCTGGTTATAGTGTTATCATCAAGATTAGGGTAATGCTATTGGCATGTAGTGGGAGAAGCCAGGGATGGAGCTAAACAGCCTGCATTACAGAGAAAGAGCCCACTGTGGCAAAGAATTATCGAGCTCAAAATGTCAACAGTACTAAAGGTTGAGAAACTAAAGGTTGAGAAAGGAAAAGACAGAAACACAGATGAATGGCAATGTGTTTTAAAAAGCCATGCTATAAATTTAATCTGGGGTATGATAAGACCACTGCAGAGGATACTTAGTCCGGGCCTGGAAAAGGAACTTGGAAATCCTTCTCTTGTTACTGTTGTGGTTGAAGGAGGCTGTCCTGCTTGGGGTGTGCCACTGATTTGCATACATCAAACTCTCTGTCCATGCTTCCTGCCAAACATCCACTTAATCTAACTTCAGCCAAATTTCCAAATAAATGATGGTCACTACAGATTAAAAAAAAAAATCTAGTTTTGCAATTCACAAGGAGGGCCATTCGTTGGCACAAGCTATTGTTTTAAAACACAAGTAAAGGGGCTCCTGGGTGGCGCAGTCGGTTAAGCGTCCAACTTCAGCCAGGTCACGATCTCGCGGTCCGTGAGTTCGAGCCCCGCGTCAGGCTCTGGGCTGATGGCTCGGAGCCTGGAGCCTGTTTCCGATTCTGTGTCTCCCTCTCTCTCTGCCCCTCCCCCGTTCATGCTCTGTCTCTCTCTGTCCCAAAAATAAATAAAAACGTTGAAAAAAAAAAAACACAAGTAAATTTAGCAATCCTGTATTTTCCCGTTTCTAGAAGACCTTGTTTAAGTCATTGTACTCCTTATGTCTCAGTTTCTTTGTTCCCATAGCCTGGACTATGTCCCTACTGTGCTAGGAGTGGCAGCCTAAAAAAGTGGTTAGGATTATGGACTCTGGGGCCAAAATGCTAAGTCAAATCCCAGCTCTGCCACTCATGAGGTGTGTGGCCTATAACACATTATTCAGGCTCTCTGTACCTCATTCCCTTCATCTATGGAATAGGGATAATAATGGCAGCTACCTCATGGAGATGTGAAGATTTAAAAAATTCTACATGTAAAGCACTTAGATTATTAGAATATCATTATTATTGTCATCATTAACATCTCAAAGTTATATGGAGAATAATATTAGATTTAGTCATACCTAAACAAAAGAGAAGGAGATTTTATTAGCTATTTGCCATCCAAATGGTAAGGTATCCACTTTTAAATACATGTGTTTTTAACCTAAATTTGAATCAACACGTTTGCTAATTATCGTCTTTTATGTTTGTCGAAAGTTAGCTCATATGTCAATATTATTTTAGAAGTACCCAGCTCCTTCTGTTCTAAATTGGGGGAGAGGGAAATTTATATTTGACATTAAAATGCCAAAGTGGCAACACAACATTATGGTATCTGTTCACAAAGGTTTGAAGGAATAAAAGTCATTCCCAATGTTGTCTTCAGTAATTCAGTATTTTATTCTTCAAATTATTTCAATGGTTCCTTGCTGCCCAGAGCAGAGAATCCACATGCCTTGGTCAAGCATTCTGCCATCTGGCCCAAACATATCGTTCACCAGCCCCCTGTCTGAAACATTTCCCAGCAAACTCTAAACCTAATGTTTACTCTCTCTTCCACCACTGTTGATCCCAAAAGTCCAATGCACTCATATCCCTACCTTCTTAAATGTGATCCACCTTCCTGTCAAATAGCCCCTCTGCCATGAAGCCTACTCATAATATTCAACCTCCTCCTTCCCAAACCAGACAACATCTTTTCTTCTTTTGAATTCCCACAATCTTTGATTTACACCTTGCAGGTGCTTCTAAACCAGTGAACCCACACACCCTGCACAGGGTATTGGATACAGACATTTCCATCTGAAGTGTGGAAATGATTTTTGTAATACCCACACTCTTACAATATAAAGAACTAGGAGGAGGAAGAAATCAATTCTGATTTTGTGATCTGAGGTTTGTGAGTCGAAGCAATTCCCTCTGGTTTAATCAATGACTGAATTACACTGTTCATTTCAGTAACTAAGCACACAAGTCCTATCCTCTGGAAATCAGGAATATTCAAAGTAAAATTTTGCTGGCGGTCTCAGAGTCATGGAGTCAGAATTGGCAGATGTAGAAAATCATCAAGTCTTTTCAATTATTTACATTAATTGTTGTCATCCGCAGACCTGGGATCTTCATGGCCCAAAAAAGTAAAATATTAGCACCTGGACTACATGCCCTCACCATTTCTGTTTTTGGCTGGGCCTTCTCAAGCCTATGTCATTGCCTATTCTGTCTTTCATTTCTCCCATTACTTAGCTTAAATATGAGTTGCTCTGAAAGATCACTGGTAATTCTGATAAAATATAGTCCTGTTACTTTTCTTTTCTTTAAAAGGAGCATGATAATTGCCAACTGCAACGAACGGAGCTGAAAATAACTCCCCAGGCAGTTGTGCATTAGAAATTAGATTAAAATGAGCCCAATTTATTTTTAAATGACCTGGTAATTTGTAGGAAAGATTTAAGCCGCTTAAATTTTCATCAGTGGAAAACTGGGAGGCTCAGGAAAACCAACCGTTGGTCACTGGGGTGTGAGAATGGACCCTTTTCCCAGAAGCCAGAGAGGCAGTGTTGATGAATTATTTCAAGATTTACGTTCAAAAAGCAACAGGAGAGAAGAAAAACTTAATTTAACATGAATTTAATCTGCTTTCAAAGTCTAAAATAAAGTGAGTTCAATGTCAGCTCACAATTACAAGTGCCAAGATCTGTACTTAGAACTAATTTTCCAAGTACAACTAATTAGGATTTGAAATAAAAGCCCTAGGAATAGTTTTTGAGGCTCCTCTTCTGCTCACTCTTAAAGCATGAAGGATTCTGTTCTCAGCTCAGAGACTGAGTATGGGGTATGTCATATATTTTATTTCAGTACAAAGGTAAAAATCTTCTAGCCTTGTCCTTAAAATTCAAGATATATTAGTGATTTTCTTGATATACATGACTGCTAATTTTCCTCCTCTCACTGTTTATTATCAACCACTTCTCCATGGATTAAGTGTGTGTGTGTGTGTGTGTGTGTGTGTATGTGTGTGTATAGAAAGATGGACGCATATATAGATACCTACAGATAGATGTGTGTATATATGTATATATGCATATATATGTATATATATGTATATATGCATATTTCATACATCTAAAATCAAAAGAAATAGTTTGTTGGTCACCGATATGTCACTTAAGTCTCTGAATCATCCAGTTTGGGGAGAGAAATGTTAATAAAATATTTTAAAAAGAAAACAAATTTCCATAATGGCATAAATTACACAGAAACAAAAGACATAAAAAGGTGCAAAAATATAGAACCTCAAACATTTATTTACTGGTGCTGAAAATATAGCAGGCTTGAGTGAGGCACAGAAAACTTTCAAAAGATGAGCACAGCACAGATGTCTTCCATTTGCTTTTGTTTTCTACACCAGAAACACTTTCTCTCCTCAACCCTGCTCTCTCAGAGTGGTTGACATATGGGTAGTGGGTTCATGGACAACCATACACTCCAGTTTCTGGATGGGCTTGACCAGTTGAGAACCTCAGCAGCAGACCAGAGACAAGAAGTGAATTCCCCTGGCTCATTCCTCAGGGTTACAGCTCCACTCTTTAGCCCCATGTTCCTTCAGTGTCTCTTGCAGTTTCCTTACACTCTTCGCAAACCTATGTAATTGGTTTCTCTTCAAACACACCTTCATCCAACTATCCTAATCAAAGCGGCCATCTGTTTCCCTCCTACAAAATGACTGATACAGGTGACATTGGTACCTTCACGACCTTCACAATCTACTCAATGAACAGGGGCAGTTTTCATGTAACTCTACAGCCACCATTAAGTGGACATAAAGACATATATGATGAAGAGGAGGAAGGAGTCACTTTGAGTTAAGATCTAGAAAGGTTTCAAAAAGACCATGGCATTTGAGATGGACTTTCAAGGACCAGCAGGAAAGACTGGTGGAGACAGGGTGATCACATAATATGAAGGGAAGATGAGGCCCAAGCCTGAAAGGCATCAAAGCAATGGCAGTTTTCAGAGGTTTTTAGTTGAAAATCAATTATGCCCAAGATAGAAGAGACAAAACTGAGAAAAATAAAAATAAAAAAGCCTGGAAAGTGAAACTAGATCAAGCTTTAGAAGACTTTGAACTTCTGGTTAAACAGTTCTTACAAACAATATTTTGTGGAATATAAAAACTTACTGAGAACTTTTATGCAAAAAGGATATGCTAGCAAAGTATTACCTTATCGTGAGTGTTTAATAAATATTCATCCCAGCAGAACATAAATTCCATCAGACAGGGGGTCATGTCTGTTTTGTTCGGCTGTACCTCGTCCCTAGTACAGAGCCAGGCACATATTACATATTCAATTGACAGGTGATGAATGAATGAATGAATGCTTGAATAAAGATATTTTATTTAAAGCAATCTTTCATAGAAACTAGGGAAATTAAAATGGAAGATAGAACTTAGAGTAAGCTGTGATCAATGAGAATTAGAGGGAGGATAAGAATGGGAAAGACAATCCAAGATATCCTAGTTGCAACCACATCTATGGAACACCTCTGTTAAGTATGGCCAGCTTTTATTACTACATAGGCAGCATTCAGATACAATCAAAGTTCCCAGGTTCAACACTTAAGAGACATGTGGAAAATAAATACAGATCATACCCTACAACAACTAGTTATAGAAATAAATCTAAATTTCATGAAGGAGAAAATATACAACACCATAGTTAATTATGCATTAAACTATCAAGATTGTCTTTAAGGGCTATAAACATTCAGGAAAAAAAAGATCACATCAAAGAGAGGTGAATGAATTTGGGAAGGCTAAAACTGCAGACTAAAAAATTAAAACTATGCAGATGAACCAGTTTCCCAAAGCTTACTCAGGCACTGGTGAGCCTATGTGAATTTATACAGGATGGACAAGTGATAATGAGTTCTATGTGCATTATGATACAAAGTATTTTTGAAAATGTTTGTTTTCAAAAAGTGGAATATTTGATAAAGATTTAAGTTTATTATAGCAATGAGGTGAAAATGTGACAAAGATACTTAAGTTTGGGAAGCATGGGTAAAAGGCAGAGTGGCAAATACCTTTTGCAAAAAGAACTCCATTTACAATTAGGAAAAAGGGGTTTAACCATCTGGTTTGGTGATCCTAAGGGTTCATATTCATCAGAAGAGGAAATGAAGTGTACATGGAAGGGTAGAATTCTGAAACAAAGATAACCACCTAAAGACCCTCAAAAAACTTATCCAATAAAACTTTCCTATGGCTCAAGAATTATTGTTGCTTTTGCCACAATCAGGTTACTATGTATATTTTTAAAGTAGAGCTAATAGTTGAACCTGGATGGAACTAGCGGGTATTAGGCTAAGCGAAATAACTCAGATAAAGACAGATATAAGATATCACTCATATGTGGAATTTGAGAAACTCAACAGATGAACATAGGGAAAGAGAAGGAAAAATAGTATAAAAACAGAGAGGGAGGCAAATGCTAAGAGACTGTTAAATAGAGAACAACCTGAGGGCTGCTGCAGCAAAGTGAGTGGGGGGATGGGTTAAATGAGTGATGGGCATTAAGGAGGGAACTTGTTGGGATGAGCACTGGATATCATATGCAAGAGACGAATCACTGGGTTCTACTCCTGAAGCCAAGACTACACTGTATGTTCACTAACTTGAATCTAAACGAAAAATAGAAAAAAAAAAATAAAGTACTACAACTAATAAACAATTCAGTATCAGGTCACCTAAGTGTTACACTCTTTGAATCAGTAATTTCTCTCAAAATTATTTACTATAAGGAAAAAAATCATTGGAACAAAAATAATAATTATGGGGTTCCTGGATGGCACAGGTGGCTGAAGATCGACTTTTGATTTCTGCTCAAGTCATGACCTCACAGTCATGAGATTAAGCCCCACATTGGGCTCTGGACTGGGCATGGAGCCTGCTTATGATTCTCTCTCCCTCTGCCCCTACCCAATTCGCGCATACACTCACATGCTGTCTCTGTGAAGAAAAGAATCAGAATTAAGATAACGACAATGCTTTTGATAGCAAGCATAATTTTGTGTTTTGCCTTGGTTTCAATTAACCATGACCAACAAATATGACCTCAAATACTTTTGAAAGCAAAATGCTTTGTAAAGTTTGTACCTTTGTAGATTAAAAAAATTTTTAATAGGAATTTATAAAAACACACCAGTGGTTAATATAAAAAACAGACATTGTTTTATTAAAAGAACAAAATTAATGGTGATTTTTCCACTTTGTTTCAAATTTGATTAAAAGCAGTAAAAATAATAACTCCACAGTGGAGAATGCAGCCTCTGTGCCAGGTGATGCACTATGTGTTTTACATAAATTATTTAATTTAATCACAAGGGCCATCCTGTAAGGCTGTATTACAATTGTTATTGACGGCAGAGAATTTAGGGTTTTGACAAATCAAGCAAATTGCTCAGAATGTAGCAACTTCAAAGCCACGCAACTACAAATGATTAGATTCCAAGTCTGCATGATTCCATATTGGTCACTGATTTTCAAAACTGTGTTTTAACACTGTGTGTGTGTCTGGATATATGTGTTTAAAAATGAATGGAAGGGGCGCCTGGGTGGCTCAGTCAGTTAAGCCTCCGACTTCAGCTCAGGTCATGATCTCGCGGTCCGTGGGTTTGAGCCCAGCGTCGGGCTCTGTGCTGACAGCTCAGAGCCTGGAGCCTGTTTCAGATTCTGTGTTTCCCCCCCTCTCTCTCTCTCTCTGACCCTCTCCCATTCATGCTCTGTCTCTCTCTGTAGCAAAAATAAATAAATGTATAAATAAATAAATAAATAAATAAATAAATAAATAAAATAAAATAAAATAAAATAAAATAAAATAAAAATGAATGGAAATTTCAGAGTCCAAATTAAAATAGAATAATAGATCCATTTTCTACTGACAGCCAACTAGAACCTGGGAAGAAGGAACAAAGCACAACTATCCCAGCATTCTCTGGGGGAGGGAAATGTCAAGCATCCAAAACAGCTTAGTTAAAAACATTTATTTAAGCCAAAACACTCAATGTTTATCTTTTTTCACTTCTATTCCCTCCATAATTCTCTACAAAAGAAATCTCCTTTCACGAACTAATCTTCACCAAAACAATTAAGCTGATAGCAGAAGAAGAACTCTTAGTGTAATTTATATCTGCTGAGATAGTAATGTATCCTTTCCTTATCATGATTTTCTCCCAGGCAAAATGAAGCAAGTACAACACATTTTGAAGTCATTCCACAGATCAAATCACTCAGAGATATGATATAATTAGTTTTATGAAAGTAAACATTTAATTAAATTAAGGAGGAACAATTATGTTAAAAAGGATGAAAACATCAAAAATTAACATACCGTTGACATTAATATGCCAAAATGAGAATGTGATTATGGATACAAATATTTAAATTGATAGAATTCTCACGAAGAATACAATGTGCCATTGTGAGCATTTTATTCTGGATGTAGAAACATAGTATCTTTTTAAGTTACAAGCCTGGGAAAAGTATATATTCCCCATAGTTTCTGTGAACCATTTTACAAGACAAATTTAAGAAGAGAACATCTACAACCTGAACCAAGGATGATTTTCTTGGTACAATTTTTACCCATAAAACTCTATCTTTCTGAATTTTTGACATTACATGCTCTTGAATAATAGAATCAATGTTCTTAGATCCAGTTTTAGCACAATAAAATCTGTTTCTCACACTGGATGAATTAATGTCTACAGAGGACAATTTTACCAACTATAACCAAAACAAGTTTATGTTACCAACTATTGAGAAGTACTAATGAGTTAATAGAGACCTAATAACACAGACACTGAACATTAATCATAAAGTGATGTAATACTGAAGCAAAAGTGGAATGAATCAGAGAGACAGAAAAACTTTACCAATGTCTTTTGTTTTTAAGCCCAAGTTTTGACATAATCTCTTCCAAGGGAAGCAACTTGACAGGTCTAAGACTGATATAAAGGCCTTTATTGTGTTTTTTCTATTTATCTCAACTAATTGCCTTAGACTCTAAGATTTTTTTCTTGCTTGTTATTATTGAGTGGTCAATTGACATGAACCCAGCTAAATAGCCCCTATCTCCATAAAACAAACATAAAGAATTTTAGGATAAATACTAAATTAAACGAAAAAATTAGAGAGGCTATTGCAGAGCAAGGCCTACAATAATATCAAATAATAATTCTATTAATAAAATAACAATAGGGGAATAGTGAAAATATTTTCTAAAGAATTTCCTTAAGAAGAAGACAAAAGGGTGGAAAAGCATGGAAGTTTTTTTTGTGTCTCACATCTATGAAATACAACCAGATCAACACTAAACAATCCTGCACATCTGGAAAACTGATCTGAGTATTAACACAACAATCTGCACAACCTGAACCATAGAACTTAGCAGGTACGTGGCACAGAGAGGTAAACTAGAGGACAGAGAAGCCGTAGTGGGCAGGGAGCTGTTTTTGTTTGCAGAGAGAGGACTGAGATGGGGGGGGAGAATACGGGAAAAGCACCCCCCAAAAAGCAGCTGGAGAGAAAGTGGAAAAGTGGAAACAGCTGTAGGGACTGAAGTAAAAAGGAAGAAAGGAGAAAGGAGAGGGTTTAAATTCCATTAAGACTCTACAAATAGGGGTTGCACAGAGTCTGAAATGCAGCAGCTCGATACCTGGTGGTGCTCTGGTGGGAAGAGCAAATCCCCAGGAGGCGAGTGATGTCTGGAGGCCTCATGGTCTTCAGGCCACATGGGGAGAGGCAGTTCCCCTGCTGGGAGGACACATGGTGGAGGCTGTGTGGCTCCCCCAAAGGCAAAGGCCCCAGTGGACCCAGGAGAACAACCACATTCGCTGGTGCTGGAACAATGCCTTCAATGAAAATGAAATGATGGAAGTGAAATAGAATTTGAAAAAAAATTGCACAAAAGTAAAAAATATAGTAGAAAAAATTAAAGAAAAATATTTTTAATAAAATTTGAAAATAAAAAGTTTTCTCTTTCTGTATTCAAGAAAAAGAAAAGAAATGAAAAAGAGAATAAAGAAAAAAAAAGGAAAAAACAAAATTTAATAGATGGACCAGTGAATGGACTGAAATATGATTAAAATTACTTCATTTTCCCCTAGAAGTCAAACTATGAAGTACTTTATAGTACATAAACTAAGAAGGCGGAAAGACGTGTGTTCCTGAAGAGGGAGGTTGGCCCAGTTGGGCGGGGCTTAGTGTAATGGCTATATTCTCCACTATATGGCGCTGCTTAGCTTACTGGGGTGGATTGTTGTGGCGCTTGTAGGTGTGTATGCGCATGTGCGGAAGCAGTGAAAATGGCATCGCCCAACTACCCAGTCTCTAGTATCAGAACTCTGTTCTCCCTGATCAGCAACTGAGCACTTGTCCTTTGTCTTCCGCTTCCATACACTCCCCACTTTTACACTGTCCTTGACCAAGCCCCAGGCCGCACCTCCCTCCTGAGTTTTATCTCAGATGCGGGTGTTTTTCCTGACCCCTTACTTCTGAGGGACTGCGGCTTTGACCTGTTCTGCCCCTCTGTAGGAGGGTCTCACCATGCAAAGGCCAGGTGCCAGCTGCACCCAGGAACGTTTCATTTTCTGGAAGAAAGGGACAAATTCCTAGAAACATATAAACTACCAAACTCAAACAGGAAGAAGTAGAAAATTTGAACAAACCCGTAACCAGTAAAGGAATTGAATTAGTACACTAGCAACAGAAATGATGAAATGCTTAGAAATGAATTCAACAAAATATATATCAAACTGATACGACAAAAACTTTTTAATGCAGGCACTCCCATTCATTGCTGGTGGAACCACAAATTGATACCACATGAAGGGGGTGAGCCGACAATACCAATCTAAATTCCAAATCCATATACCCTTTGAACTACCAGTTCCACTTCTAGAATTTTATCCTATAGATACACTTGAACATGTAGGAAATTATGCAAGCTAAAATTCATTTGTTGCATCATTGTTGTAAGGCTGAGGATTAAGAGAAACCTGTTCAATCATAGGAGAATGGTTAGAGTAGTTCATATGAGGCAGTAATATGCAGCTGTACGCATATGACAAAACTTTCTATACACTGATAAAATGTCCAAAATATTATTTAGGTTAAGAAGCAAAATGTGCAGGGGTGCCTGGGTGGCTTAGTCGGTTAAGCGTCCGACTTCAGCTCAGGTCATGATCTCACAGTTTGTGGGTTCGAACCCTGCGTCGGGCTCAGTGCTGTCAGTTCGGAGCCTGGAGCCTGCTTCGGATTCTGTGTCTCCCTCTCTCTCCGCCCCTCCCCTGCTCACACTCTGTCTCTGTCTCTCAAAAAATGAATATCAAAAAAAATTTTTTAAAGAAGCAAAATGTACAGAAGTTTATCAAATATCTTTTGTATATAAAAAAAAAATGAGGGGATCCTGGGTGGTTCAGTCCCTTGAGCTTATGACTTCAGTTTGGGCTATGATCCCACAGTTCATGAGTTTGAGCCTCATATGGGGCTCTCTGCTATCAGCACAGAGACTGCTTCAGATTCTCTGTCCCCCCCCCCTTCCTACCTGATCTCTCTCTCACTACCTCTCTCAAAAAACAATGAATAATCTTTAAAAAAAGGGAAAAATGAAAATAAAATCTTTTTGTTACAGAAAAATTCATTAAAAACCTCTTTAAGAATGCCTAAGAAACAAATATGAGTGTGGGACACCCATGTGAACTAACCACAGGAAGGCAAACCTGGAGAGGAATCTATACATGGTAACCTTGCAGATGACTTATTAATCACACACACATTAATCACACTAGTTACATAGTTCATATGTTGTTTGTATTTTAAAATGTGGCTAGCAGCATTATAAATTCTATTACCATTCTAGTAGTCAAGATAAGGTAGGTTATACTGTTGTACCTAACCCTAAATTTCAGTGACTTCTCATAACAGGTTTATTCCTCCCCACACTCCATGACCGTAATGGGTCAACTGGGGTTCTGTTCTACATGGTTCTTTATCCAGGATCCAGGTTGACAGAGAAACACTGTCAGTCCCCATGCAGAAGAAAAAATGTATCCTGGAGGTTCTCACACTGGCCATTAAATCCTCCATCCCAGAATTAGTAGGTCACTTCTGCTCATAACCATTGACTAGAACTTGTCATAACCCCCACAAAGCACAGAGAGGGCTGTAAGGAGAGCAGGAACACCTTCCAGTAAGCTGTAGTAATGACGACCATGACCATCTTAGAGAACAACTTTACAACGTGTCCTAAAAACAAAGAATATTTGAAATCCATAGATTATGAGCTGGAAATTACATTTCTGAGAACCTAGTCTTAAGGAAATATCCCCCAGTGTTAATAAATAAATGGCTAGAAATAGTCACCTCTGGGCCTAACACCAAGATTGAGAGAACTGTTCCTTATCCCTTCCTGAGGCAGCTCAACACACCCCAACTACTACTCCTCTGCCCACACACACACACACACACACACACACACACACACACACACACACACACACACAAAGTTATAAATGAGCTGTAAACAAAAAAGCAAGAAAGCCCCAATGGAAGTGGAGTAGTTTGCCTTTAATGCCTGAGGCATTGGTCAGCTTTCTTATGCATTCCAATTATGAAATGTGAGTTGAAAATCCTCTACAACGAAGTAATATATGATGTTCATATCAATGGTTCATCTCCGGCTCCTGGGAAAGGAGCTATGCCATAATTTTAACCTAAGTTCATTTTAATTTCAGTAGCAACAAAGGTCTTCATTTAGTCAGGTCTTCACTAACAATGGAAAGTAGATAATTACACCAGATGAAAAGATACTGAAGATTTTTTTTTTAAAAAAGGAGCCTAATCTCACTGTAATTATAGAAGTATGCATATATTTCAAGAGAAAGGTCATTTAGCTAATTTGAGGTAAAGTTGCACTTACTATACTTTTTAAAGCCACTATAATGGGTGGCTTTTAAGTACTTACACCCTACAATCCGACAGGCCCAGGTTTGAATCCTAGTTTTGTTCTTTAGTCACTGTTTGAGTTTGGACAAATCAATTAACATGTCTAGATTTCCGTCTTCTCAACTAAAAGGAACATGAGGGGTATGTGTACACATCTCATGATGCCATCATAAAGATTAAATGAGATAGTAGATGCCTAGCATTTATTAATGGGCACATGATTATTGCCAAGTAAATGTTCTGTCTTTTTTCCTGTAGCTTTTATCTGTGTTTTTATGTTCTAATAAGTCCTGTCACAATCATCATGTCATTTTCAATATTTAAACCTGAGAACCTCCACATAATAGAATGATAAGGACATACACCTATCTTTCAGGCAAAGGAAAATATGACAAGTACAAGTGGAGCAACAAAGGGTGCCCCTGACAGATCAGAGAGTTACTACATTCAGTTGTGAGGATACTGGCAAATATGCATGGAAGCAGCAATATTTACATAGGTCAGGAAGAATGGGTAATATTTCCAAAGTCAAGGCAACCTAAGAACAAAGAGATGATTTCGGGTGGAAGGATCATTATTACAAAAGCCTCACCAAAAGTGTGCATTCAGAACAGCAGCAATGCAGCCTGAAGACATGTTCAGGAGTAGTGGGAAGGCACACTGGCAAGATTGGGGGTAAAGGGAGGGTCAGGACTGAGGAGACACCCGAATGCCAGGACGGAAGACCGCATATCATTGGGTAAATCCAAGTGGGAAAGCAGATTGGATCTAGGTTGACATGTTTAGTCCAGTAACATTCCAGGACAAGAAGATTAAAAATGAAAAGGTAAAGAGGAAAAATGCGATATGCGATGTGAATACACATCCAACAAAGTGTGTTTGGCAGAAGGAAAGACCAAGAAGCCTGGACAAGAAGAACAGAGAATTCTTATTGGAGGATGGACTGATAGGTCGGTGAAGATGGTGATGAGGATGACAATGACAAGGACGACGCCAATGACAACAGCAGCTACCATTTAATGAGCACCTGCCACAGATTAGACACTATGCTAAGTGCTTGCGTATGTTTTTAATTTAATTCTCAGAAAATGCTAAAGATTTCTTCTCATTTCACCATGAAGATTTCATGATGAAAGTCAGGTCCAAAGAAGTTAAATGTTTAACCCAGAATCTCCCAGCAGGGAAAGGGTAGAGTCAAAATCCAGCTCAGCTGATTTCAGCTGATTTCAGCTGAAATCCAGCTCAGACTGTGCTGGTTCTATGGCACCTCATTTACTGGAGAGAGGATTGCATGCAAGATACAACTATTCCCTGGATCTATTTTCAGGGCATAAGAACCCACACCTCTTGTTTATTTAGACTTAGCTCTTGCAGCTTTAGATTTGCTTCAATCGACCCAACTATAAACTCCTTAAAGGTGGCTACGCATCCCTTGTTTCATCTTTGCATCCCTAAACAGTACACTACATACTGTTGACTTATATTTATTCATTTATTCCACAAATATTTACTGACTGCTTCCAATGAACCAGGCCCTGTGTTAGACACTGCTGTTAAAAAATAATCAAGTAGGGTGCACCTGGGTGGCTCAGTTGGTTAAGCGTCTGACTTCAGCTCAGGTCATGATCTCACAGTTCGTGGGTTCGAGCCCTGCATTGGGCTCTGTGCTGACAGCTCAGAGTCTGGAACCTGCTTTGGATTCCCTGTTTCCCTCTCTCTCTGCTCCTCTCCTGCTCACACTCTGTCTCTCTCTCTCAAAAATAAAATAAACATTAAAAAAATTTTAAAAATAATAATAAGAACTCACAGGAATCCAAAAATGAAGGTCATTATTATGTAAAGATTATAGGTTTGTGGGCATTTTTTAAATTATCCTTTCAGTTTTGTGTACATTTGAAATTTTCCATAATAGAAAGTATTTTAAAAAGAAAGGAAGAACAGATTCCACTCTAAGTATTCTTGCCAAGATTACCAATGGATTCCTTATTGCTAAACATAATGAATACTGCTCTGTCCTCATTTTCCTTGAAGCTGTCTCCCTGGACGCTAGAATTGACAGAGAAGGCAAATCAGAGAGATAGGAGGAAACCATGGGTTAAGGAACCCACACATTCTGTTTTCTATCTACCTCTCTAGCTGCTGTTTCTCAGCTACCTTCCGACTTCCCCTTTTCTTTTTTCCCCTCTTTTAAATGCGGAAGTCATGCATGCCTTCATTCCTGTACTCGTTTTTTTCTTATCTGGCTCATTTTTCTGTGTTCCCATCCTCTCCCCATTCTTTCAGTATTATTCATATGGTGAAATCTTCCCAGTCTGTATTACCAGACCAGATCTTGCTCCTGAACATCAAACAGGAATCCAATGTCTAGGGGGTATATATTCTTGGATATTCCATAGGCAATTCAAAGCTAAAATGTCACAGTTACGGTCTTCATCTTCTTCCTCACCAAGCCCCCTACTCATAACTGCTGCCCGTGCTTTGTTATCTAACTCAGAAAAAGCAATACAGGCACCCAAAAGCATCCAGCAGAGGATGACCCCACCAACAACCTTGCCTCCTAAGAATCTGCTTAATTTACCCATGTCATTTCTCTGTTTAGTAAACAACAGAAAGATAGATGAATGGAACTCAAGACATGTTCTCAGAGGATTCATCCCAGAGAACAAAACAGAATTGAATGTTGTTTCAAATATTTCATTATACCCAAAACTGACTGAAAATGTTTTCCTTGAAAACACTGAGTACAAATCTAGCTTATGACTGCAAGCCTGTTACTACTAGCACTGTATTAAAATAAAATTGTTAGAGCTCAACCATTATGTTTTATTTGAACATTTATTCAAAGACTTAATAGTTTTAATTTTGTGCTAGAGGTAAAAAAAATAAAGTCTGTTATTTTGAGATGCTACCTCTTCAACACTGCAAGCTCTCAGTAGTGAACTCATCCTCAAATGTAATCCAGGTAGACTGCATTTGAATCTTGAGAGATGAATCAGATTACCAAAACCCAAGAGGTTTTGGAGAAAACAATATCGAAACACCAGTCATTCATGATAACTGACTTCCAATAACTGAAATTCTAATATGTGTATAAGGTAGACCGGCCCAGTAGGTGCCTGAAGACCAAAAATACCTCATATGGTCAGGTATCAGCTCAATTTAACCAAAGATGTTACTAGAATGCAAAGCTTCTCCAAAATAACTTCAAATGGAAGCTTTTCTCAAAGATACTGGGAAAGCTATTTTCAAGGCAGATTGAAACATATACATGGAATGACCTCCAAAATTTTCTAATTATGAAATAGAAGGATTCATCCTCAAAAAGATGGAAATGAATCTTGAAATAGTGATGTCATAACTCAAAGTTGTCTCAAAAAACTACAATAACTATGTCTATGTCTAATATTATTTCCAAGCCTCAAGGGGCCACAGTAGCCTTAAGAATAGAATGCGGTTCAAAGAACCAGAGGGGAAAGTAATATTGAGAAGTCAACTAACTTTGTCTTCTGTGCCCTGTGAGTCCCTCCCTACACCCAGGGTATCCATTTATGATAGCACTTTTGGCCCCTCCTCCTTCTGCCCAACAGCAGTGAATGCTGTTCATCAAAACGTAGCAGGGTAATCTGCTTTCACACTCTGCCTCCCACTACGTAAAAGATGCTCAAGGGTATGCTAGAGAGAGGCACTGGTCTATATCTCAGATTTAGACATCTCGTGTCTGCAGGTGGAAAAAGTGCCTAATCTAATTCCTGTATCTATACTTATGAAACAGAGAATCTCTTTCCACATAAAGCTTCACCTATGTCATCTGGGATTTGAAATGATCTCTGGTCTGGGATTTTTGGGATCTGATCATTATTTTGAAGGCCTAAGGGAAAGGGGGAGGAAATATACCCTGCCTAAGAATCAAGTTCCAGGGGCGCCTCGGTGGCTCAGTGGAGTCATGATCTCATGGTTTGTGAGTTCAAGCCCTGCCTCAGGTTCTGTCCTGACAGTTCAGAGCCTGGAGCCTGCTTTGGATACTGTGTCTCCCTCTTTCTCTGCCCCTCCCCAGACCATGCTCTCTCAGAAATGAATAAATGTTAAAAATTTTTTTTTAAAGAATCAAGTTCCAGGCAAGATGCAAAATGTGCATCTTCAATGTCCCTAACCTGCTCCTCTCCCTACCACTGCATTCTGCTCATCGGCCTGGGTCACTCTCCTAGTAACATCCTCTGGTCCAGACTTCCCAAACCCTAACCTTGCAAAACTTCCCTGCCCTAAATCTGAGCTGATAAACGGGGTGGGGGTGGGGGGAGGGGAGTACTAAAATGATCTCCAACACCTGTTTACAAGTAATTGATCTACACAGATTTTCTGGTGATCACATACCTTCAATAATGGGTAAATATTTCAAAAATCAACTGAAAGCATGAAGACCTTCCACTCTAATATACTTGGACCATCAATCCTACAGGGCCATAGGAAGAGTAGCACTTCCCTTCCAGTACAATGATCACTAAGAACATGAGATTCACATCTTAATGTGCTTTGTGTGATCCATCAGCTGGAGTTTTTATTTGGCACAATCCCTTGCACCATATTAGTCATGCACATGTCAGCTGCTTACCTGACCAGCTCTGCCTTGCACCACTCTTTACTTCAGTTTCTGAATCCCTGACCACATTTACTTCTTCTTGAAGATCTGCACACATTTTCCCCCTCCCCACTCCCTACCCGTGCGTACACCTTTGCCTCATCAGTTTTTCCTCCTCAGTTAAAAAGCCTATCCAAATGTTAAGCACACAGGGACCCATTTCCTGACCAAGTTTTATTTACATAACGTACTCCCTCAGAGCTTCATGCATTTCTTCCATAGAAGCTGTCAAAGCTCTGATAACTGTTCTGCTATTTACCATCTGTCGCCATGTGGAGGCAAGCAGCACAAGGACAGGGACCATCTCTGTTATGTCCAGTGATGGATCTCCA
Source organism: Puma concolor (assembly GCF_028749965.1). Taxonomy (NCBI): domain Eukaryota; kingdom Metazoa; phylum Chordata; class Mammalia; order Carnivora; family Felidae; genus Puma; species Puma concolor. The sequence goes on from NC_141668.1 coordinate 123,728,381, forward strand.
GAATTGAGCTTAGTGGCCCCGCATAGAGTGTGGTGTCATCAACATTTGTCAACTAAATGCATAAATAACTTGACAAAAATGGACACTTTAAAAACAGTCACAATATCTCTGTCCTGCAAAGTGGGAGTTATCAAATAACACCCAAAGAGAAAATCTGGTTAGAGAACAGGTAGGCAAAAAAAAAAAAAACATGAAATGGCCTAAACTTTTTGCAAATGAAAGGAAAACCTTGACAATCCATATGCCTTAGAACGTGGAAGACAAATCCACTCACATGCCTTATCTTTCTGGAGAATGGAGGCATTTGCATAAAAATGAATTTAAAATAATAAAAAAAAAAACAAGCTCTACTGTTAGCCATTAAATAAAAAGCTGAAACCTGAAAAGGAAGCTTCAGAAATTATCATAAGCCAAACAGAGAGTCATGGGTTTTTTGTGTTTTTTTGTTTGTTTTTTTAACACAAGGATTAGTCCCCAGACAATCCCAGAAAAATCCATGCAAGTTTTAACCACCAAGAAAAAAGTTCTGAACAGTCGTCTCACTGGATTCATAGGCTGCCAAGTACTCAGTGACCAAAAGAACTCACTATCTTCCGCAGGGGGTTAGACCAGAGCAGGGGTTCTCCACCTGGGCCTGCTTCAGAACCACTTGATCTTTCTACACAGGTGCTGGGCCCATCCACAGAGCTTTGATTTCAGGAGGTCTGGGTGCAAATTTTTACTTCTAACAAGTTCCTAGCTCACGTTGATGCTTCATGCTGGTTTGGGGGATCACACTTTGAGAAGCATTAACAAAATTTGGAATAAAAAGCAGGAAGCCTACAATGTAGGCAGAGGTGGGAGACTGAACATATCCTTCCCCCCCGTTTCCCTTATTCTACCATACCTCCCCCCCAAAAAATCCAATCTATTCTAACTCTTTGCTTAGTTCACACCTTGAAATAAAGACAGCAGGTAGACCAAGTGTACCATCCTTAAAGCCTACTTCTTGGGGGCACCTGAGTCGTTCAGTTAAGCGTCTGACTGTTGATGTAGGCTCAGATCATGATCTTATGGTTTGTGGGATTGAACCCCAATGGGGCTCTGCACATCCCCTCCCAACTCTCCCCTGCTCACTTACACACACTCTCTCTCAAAATAAATAAATCAACAACAACAACAAAAAAGGCTGTTTCTTGTAGCCACATATCTCCTCTTGAACAGAACTTCCTGGTCTACAGAAGTCCAGTGCAGAGCCACACAAATGGACATCATTATTGGTATACCTTGATTTAAAATAACAAAAATGGGGGAGCCTGCGTGACTCAGACGCTTAAGCCACTGACTCTTCCTTTCGCCTCAGGCCATAATCTCACGGTTCATGGGTTCAAGCCCCACATTGGGCTCCATGCTGGCAGCATGGGGCATGCTTGGGATTCTCTCTCCCTCCCTCTCTGTCCCTCCCCGATCATTCTCATTCTGTCTCTCAAAGTAAACTTTTAAAAAAATAAGTAAAAAATAAAATAAAAATAGTTGCCACTTGTTAAACATTCTCTACGTGCTCATGGTTACATGCTATTTACTCTACATACACAGCTTAGTTCATATATACTTATTATAACCCTGGAGGTACATGGAAGCCATCCTCATGCTTCACGTATTCCACATGTGCTAATCTGCCCACCCTCTAAAATTGTAACTCTAAAAGCAATACTCTCGGAATTTTGCATTCATTCAGACATGTACACGTTTCCAGATAAGGTCAAATAAGGTGACACTCTGCCTCCTTTCAGGTCTCATGTGTAAACAAGTAACTTTTCCACAGTCTATTTAGTACCTTGTATTTTCACATTTTGTTGATTTCACTGCTTAAAATGGCCCACACATATTTTCATGCTGTCTAGTGTTCTCAAGTTCAAGAAGGCTATGATGTGCCTTATGGAAAACATACATGTGTTAGATAAGCCTTGTTCAGGCACAAGTTACAGTGCTGTTGGCCATGAGTTCAATGTTAAAGAATCATCAATATATATAAAATAACGTGGCTTTAAATACAAACACACATAAAACAAGATTATGTACTGCCTGGTTGACAAAAATGAACAGAAGCTCATGGGAACCTAAATGTATTCGCTAATTTGTGTTGATAGCAACTTTATAGACCGTAACTACCTCAGATAATGAGAGCTGATGTATTTGTAACAACACAGAAGATAGTTTTTACTTCTATTTTACAAATAAAGAGATTTTTGCTTAAAGGGGTAAGAACACATGGCAGGGAGTAGTAGAGTCTGGGTTCTAGCCAATTTCCGTTCAGGCATGCTCTGACAATACACACTAGACACAGAGGGACTGAACATCCTAATGGATGAATTCTGGGTTCAAAGATGGGCTTAGCCCTGACTTGACACTGGGTAGTTAGCTCCCTGCATCTGAGGTTCCCTGTCAACAAAATGGACATATTCATGATGCATGAATGAGTTAATATGTGTAATGTACTTAAAACAGAGTCTGAGTTCATTTCAAAACTAACAGTCTATAGGATCAAGATCAGACCTTAGAGTAGGTCCTGAGGAAAGCAAACAAGTAGGTAAGAAAATTGTCGTCCAGCTAACAAATCAGGCTCTGAGGCCCAAGAAATTTACATTCCTTGGGTATGTGTCTCCCCCATGGATGGAGACCACAACGGGAAAGTTATAGTTCTATGCACACAGCCATGTATCATCTCTCATGCACTTATGTGGCAGGAAGCACTCCGTGCATGGATTAGTAAGTTCATTCTTTCCCTAATAACCAAGCTTGAAAGAATGCTATTTGTCAGTTCTTTCAAGTCTATGGCTTTGTAATGTCCCTTAAAAAAATATCAGTTTCCTGGTCCCTTCCTAGGTGTAAAATAAGGTTTATTTCCATCTTCCAGAAAAACAACCATGTTATAAGGTACTGATTGCCCTGTTATTTGGTTCTAAATAATACTGAGAGGTACTTACTAAAAGTAAAGGTTTGGATTTCTCTCCTTTGCTTTCTACAAGAGACTAACGCTACCTTCAGTTTTGTAGGGTTATTTATCAGATTTGATAAAACAACACATTTCAAACACTTCGCACAGTGCCTAGTCAGTACCAGGACACAGGAGCATCTTGCACAGGCTGATAGGTCCCAGAAATAATTTCTTTAAATATCTGTTTAACATTTATTTAGTAAAGATGCTAACTGGCTGCACTGAGAGAAGGATGGAGAAGAGAAACATGTTGGCCAGTCCTTCCTCTCTCAGGAATTCAACTTTGGCCTCAGACTCACTCTAGAGCTAGGTTTATCAATATCAGCTCCCTCGACATTTAGCCAGGATTATTTATTGCAGGGAAGGCAAATAGGTGTCCTGTCCACTGTAGAATTGACAGTGGTGTCCCTGGTTTCTACCTACAAGAGGCCACTAGCGTTCCCCACCAGTTAGAACAACCAAAAAATGTCCTTAGATATTGCCAAGAGCCTCGTCCCACAAGATGGGGGTGGGGGATCACCCCCCTAGTTGTAAATCACTGCTCTAGAGAATGACAAAGACATTTACCTGATGAGCACCAAGGGGACCACCCCGGTCCTCACTCAAATCTGAAATGTTTGGCCTGTATCCATGCCATGCCATCCATTCATTATTTGTATTATCAGCCCCATGAGGTTGCACAAGGCCCCTGGGTATCCCCTCTCACCACAGGCTAGTGACACATAGGACAGAAAATGTGTATGACCTAAGTGACACAGTGTATACAGCACTCTCTGTGGGGATGACATCTGGTAAACAGTCTCTCTTCCCTTCTCACAGTGATGCTCTCACACCACTCACAGACTGGCACGTGGGCACAACATGATCAGCCTGCCCTTAAAGCTGCTGTGTCTAGCGTGTTGCAAGTTTGATACATGGTAGCTTTCAGTGTTATTATGAATACAAAATTTTACCCCATAGCTATCTACTTAACCAGTGTTTTTTTAAGCCAAATCCATCTACATAAAGAGAAACCAATAAAATATTGTTTTCACTCTCCTTTTAACCTAAGAGCTCCACCTGATACCCTAGCAATCTCTTGAAAAGTTGGTGACAAGGCTTTGTTTCTAGGTGAACACTTAAATTTCTTTCCTGCTCTGTGCAGTTGCGAGTACATGCTGCATTTTGATTCAAACTGTATCACAGGTGCTGATTCCCCGTCATGCTGTTCACAGACTGGACCTAGGGAGGTTGATTTAGGACATGACGGGAGCACCCACGGCCTCTCCAAGCACTCTGGAGCATCATTTCAGATGTAGTCCACTGCTTCGGGAAACTAAAAGCATAAATGCCTTCACCATAAATAACAGTAAGCAGGTGCCATATGGTTTGGCAGTTGCATGTGGTTACATATCACATCATTATCTCTTGCATTAAACACCCTGATTAACAAGGGAGTGAAGCTGCCTCCCCTTTGAAATTTTAACCAAGGGTGTCAGCAACTCAGCCAGGAACTGGGGCAACACTAAAAGTCCAACAAGCCAAAAATTGCCCCCATAGTGTGATCCTTCACCAGGCAAAACCTATAAGTAGTACTGCCTCCAGCTTCAGCAACAATCCTAAGGAAAATACTGCATTATTCTCTTGTCAAATGTTCATTTACCTCTAGGAAAAAAATGAGCCCTCTCAGAAGGGAGGTAACAGCTGTGCATATGCCTTCCTTGAATGAACTTTCCTTTGTTACATTTAGATAGAGTCTTAAATAAAATCACCTTTGCTGGAGAACATGAAATAAACAAATTCAAGAGATTAAGGTTTAGACATTTAAAAAGACACAGTTGGCACATTGGAAAGAAAAGATCTGTTTTAATTATCTGTTTTAATAATACTGTCTTTCATAAAGACAGTATTTGCCATGAGCTGGGCAGAGTCTACGAGCAGCTCATAAATTAGTACATTCACTCACCACCACAATCCAGGTGATAAAGGATCTTGTTAGTATCCCCATTTCACAGCCAAGAGGCTCAGACAAGTTGAGGAATTTGGCCAAGGAAGTGGCAGAGCTGGAATTTAAACCTAGGAAGTCTTTTCCATAGTCCATGTGCTTAACCACTGGTGTAAATTGTTTTATGATTCGAGTCATATTCTCAGACACTCAAGGCTTATTCACAATGGGCCTTGTTAATAACAAGGTTACTGACTATTTAACCTGGAGAAAGTCTCAAATTTTTGAGATTACAACCTTTTAATCTATTAAGCAGGAATAATGATAACCCCTTGATCCAAAGATAATATGCATAAAAATTCTTTAGAAATCTAAGAAATTATTAAGTACTGTGTCACAGCACAGTGTAGTGTGCTATAAATTAGTGTAAAGACTTCACACGATGGGGGAGGGGGCTCACTTTTCTGAAAATCAAAGCACATAATAGAAGGACTATTTTATGACATGAGAAACTGTGCATAATCTACTTAAAAGGGAACAAAGCTGAACACACACACACACACAAATTGTGCATAACTTGATATGTGTAAATACATTTACAACAATAGGTACAGAGAGAAACATTATGTCATGAAACTTTAGAGAAAGTTGATGTATAAACATATCCAGATGTACAGGCACGCCAACATATGTGTATCTACATACATATATATCTGGTATACATCTCTCTTTAAGACTAGAAGAATTTAAGGGAAAATATTAACAATCGTTATCTTGCAAAAGCGCCTTTCTGTTTTCCAAACTTTCTGCATTGAAAAGATGTTGCTTTATCATTAGGAACAAAATGAGAAAATGTTCATTTTTAATATGTGATTATAGGCAGACAACATGAAGTCTTCTAATATGTGAAATAATTTATTCTTAACTCAGAAAATCGGGGTAACAATGAATCCACAGAAACCCCCATTTTAACACAGGTGGTGAAGAGCAAGTCTCGCGTTTATTATTGCACTCTCCACTTTCCCAGGTTTCCAAGGGGTTACCAAAACAATGCAATATGCCCAGGAAAAAAATAGTTTCACTAAACTAGCAATATGGTGAAGTGCTCTGCCCGGAGATTCCACTATATCTGAATTGGCCTGGCTGTTCAAAGAACCTGCTCTAGTCATAGGAACTGTTCCTGGATCATTATCAGAAAGCATTTTGTTTCTCATCCCTTTGCAGAAGTAGATCTGAAATTCCAAGCGTTCTTTCCTGTTCATTTTCCTATGGTTCAAAATAACCTCTGAAGTTGGTGAAAACCAAAATGTGCATTATTAGCACCCTGTCTCTATCCTACTGCCATCAGTATTGTTTTCCTAGGGCATGGCCTGAGTCAGAGAACATCCTTCCTCCACTGCGTTTAACGGCCCCCTTTACACACAGATCAGCTCTCCACCTGCCTCAAGGGCTTCCGCCATCTGGCTGCAGTTTGCCTTTCCAGTCTCATCTCCTGCTGCACCCACATCTGTATCCTGTGTGGATTTCTCACCACTGCCAAGCCAGGTTCCACAGTCTCGAAGTCTCCGGCCCTTTTACTGGTGGTGATCCCTTTTCCTCAAAGGTCTTCTTCCCTCCACATCTCGGCACCCCAGAAAAATCCTATCCAGTCTCCCAAGCCCAACTCCATAGTGTCTCCTTGAAGAATATTCTGTGTTTTTTTTTAATTGAAGCTAAGTTGACATCTAATATGTTCTTGGTTTCAGGTGTACAGAGATTTGATAATTATATACATTACAAAATGCTCGCCACAGTAAGCATGGTTACCATCTGTCACCATGCAACTTTATTACAATCTTATGGACTATATTCCATATGCTGTACTTTTTATCCCCATGACTTAATTACTTTATAACTGGATGTCTGTACTTCTTAATCCCCTTCACCTATTTCACCCATCCTCGACCCACCGCCCCTTTGGCAATCACCAGTGTGTTCTCTGTATTTACGAGTCTGCTTCTGTTTATTTGTCTGTTCATTTGTTTTGTTTTTTAGATTCTACATGTAAGTAAAACTATATGGTGTTTGTCTTTCTCTAACTTATGTCACTTAGTCAAATATGCTCTAGGCTCATCCTTGTTATCATAAATGGCAAGATCTCTTTTTTTATGGCTAATATTCCTGCGTGTGTGTGTGTGTGTGTGTGTGTGCATGTGTCCACTCCATTTTCTTTATCCATTCATCCAATGATAGACACTTAGGTGGTTTCTATTTCTTGGCTACTATAAATAATGTAGCAATAAATATAGGGGAGCTCGATAAAGCATTTTAATTCCTCAACCCAAAAATGTTCTTTCTCCCCCTTTAGGCAGTTTTTCTCCCAGTACTTTCTGCTTGTTTTTTTTTCCCCCGTAAAACATTCCTTTCTCTACTTTATATTGTAGAGAGTATGGGCTCTGTGCTGAACGCTTGCTAGGAGCCTGGAGCCTGCTTCTGATTCTGTGTCTCCTCCTCTCCCTGCCCCTCCCCCACTTATAATCTGTCTCACTCTCTCAAAAATAAATAAATGTAAAAACAAATTTTATACTGTAGAGACTAATTAGATACCAGGACATCAAACTTTTCCCCACACAGAGAGCTTACCATATAGTAGGTCTCTGCCAGAAAGTAAACAGAATAAGCTAGCATTTGTATAGGACATTAATATACCCAGTGCTTCCATGTATATAATCCCAAGTAATCCTCACTAGCTCTCATGACAGATGCCACCAATATGATTATCTTCCTTTTGTAGATAAAGAGGCAAAGGTTGGACTTGCTGGGGTGACCTGATATTTCACCAGTGGCGTCTCTCTCCCATAAAGCTGCTAGCATTTTACTCCAAAAGATTTTCTTATTGGCGCCTCCTGTTGTCCACCACCTTAATTAACCTGCTTCTTGGAGAGGCCATCCCTGACTTGGCAGAGACAAAAGCTTTCCCTCAACTAATGAGACCCCAGAAGGAAGGTTACAAGGTGCTGTCTGTGACCGGTGGAGCCAAGGTGGCAGCAAAGTCACTGGTAAAGCTCATACTTATCAGGGTGACTGTGAAACCCACATGGCTGGCCTGACTCACCGTTCACCCCACCTGTCCCCTCAGTTTCAAGAGTCCTTTTACTTTCCAGGTGGACCCTGGATGAGTGTGTCCAGGAGCCAAGCTGCTGGGAGCAGGGCCCTTTCCAAGCTCCGAGCAAGCATGTCAGTGTCCAGCAGACACAGATGCCCCTGCTGCTCACAGTGAGCCCCTGCCATTCTTGTCATCCAGGAGTCTGCCAAAATATAGTTGCTCCCTTGGGCTCAAGACCTATAGAAGTCATTCATTCAACTGACTGCTAACTCGCCCCTGCTACAGGACAGGGATTATCACCGGCTCCCAAGACTGAGCAAGAAAGAAGACAGACCGACACCTTGACTCATAGAATGGTGTTATCTTTCCAGAAAGACCTTCCTCACACATGAGCATGTGTCACCTTGCAATACTATAACAAAATACCATACAATGAGTGGGTGAAGAAACAGACCTGCATGCCTCATGGCTCTGGAAGCTAGAAACTCAAGATCAAGGTGCTGGCCAACGTGGTTGCTTGTGAGGGTTCTTGTCCTGGTTTACAAATAGACATCTTGCTATATCTTGACCTAGCAATGAGAGAGTTCTTCTCTCTTGTATCTCATCCTATAAAGGCAATAATCCTATAATGGGTCTCACTCTCATTACCTCATCTTTTCTCTTAAGGTTTTTTTTTTTTAAGTTATTTATTTATTTAGAGATGAGATAGTGACTGAGAGAGAGAGAGAGAGGGCATGTGCAAGTGAGGGAGGGGCAGATTATGAAGGAGAAAGGGAATCCAAAGCAGGCTCCATGCGGTCAGCACACAGCCAGACGTGGGGCTTGATCTCATGAACTGTGAGATCATAACCTGACCCAAAACCAAGAGTCAGACACAACCAAATGAGATACCCAGGCGTCCCCCCTCACTACTTCATCTAAACCTAATTGCCTCCCAAAGACCCCCTTTCTGAACACGATTATGCTTGAATTTAGGGCTTCAACATAAGACTTTGGGGAGAATATAAACTTTTAATCCATAGCAGCATGTTCCCTAAAAGGGTGCTAAAACATTAGCATCCTCTCACAAACCCCAGTGAACTATTCCTCAGTAACGAGAGTCCTCTACTAGTTCACTTATTTATTTATTCAAATATTTATTGAAGATACACTGTAGACATTCCTGCCCTTGTGCTATCTACACTCAAGAAAAAAGGCCCAGCCCACTTCATGTGTCATGTTTTCATTTTTTTTTTTTGAGAGACAGAGAAGGCATGTGCACACAAACATGCACACAAGCAGGGGAGGGGCAGAAGGAGGGAGTAGGAAAGAATCTCACGGAGGCTCTGTGCCCAGTGTGGAGCCCGACATGGGGCTCAATCTCACAACCATGAGATCATGACTGAGCTGAAATCAAGAGTAGCACACTCAGCTAATGAGGCCAACCAGGTACCCCTAATGGTCATGTTTTCAAATCTGGACTGTCTTTCCTAAAGACTCCTGGTTTTGCACTCCTTCCCTATGTCATATTGCTGTTTAAAACCAAAGAAACATAATCTCAATACATCATGCCCTACAGTGATGGAACCCAGCAATCTCCAAATGCATTAGTTCAGTCATATCATTAGCCCCGGCTCCGTCTGACACACTGAAAATAAAAACAGAAATAAAGCCTTTTGCCAATATGCACCTCTTTCAAATGAAGGAGATAAATGAGAACTCGGTGAAGGGAAGACCAAACTCAAAGTACATACACTTGTTCCCAGTGTGCAGACTCCTCAGCTTCTTGCCAGGGAGATTCTGACTCAGCGGGTCTGAGACAGGGTTCCAGAATCTGCACAGTTCATTCATATGCTCCTGAGGTGATTATAGTCAGTCAGCAAAGGACAGATAAAGACAGGCTCCAAAAGAGGAGTGGCTTATCAAACAGAGCACTCCTGGGTGAGAAACTAGAATGTTCAAAAAGGATAGAGGTATGAATATAGATGATACAGATGCAGATGTAGATCCCAACCCTTCTTGTCCCTTTGCATGAAGGCTAGAGACCCAGGATGTTCCAAATGGTTTACTATTATAAGGAAAGATGCTTAAAGGAACCTGTCTTAGAGGTGAAGACTTGTCAGAAGAGATTGCACAAGGTTTATTTTACCTGCCACTATGCCTTAACTGTACTACAAAGAGAACTCTTGGGGTGGAAGGCCACTTTCATTTCCCCTCTTCCATCCCAGTCTCTAAACCTTGAGGGAGAAAGAGGTAGTGATAGAGGTTGGCTGATATACAGCTTGCTGGTGCACTAATGGTCTGATGCCACACACCATTTCACAAAGGCTACTCAACAGCCCTTAGATATTAGAACCCAGTTAGTCTCAGACTGAGATAAATTTAAAGTAGTACCCAGGGGACAAGTCTATACGAGGTCAGTAACTCACACTGGACCTGGGAGGTCTCTTGCTAGAATCTGTACAGAGAATGAGAGTTGTTTACTAGAGAACCAATGACTTGCCTAAGGCCCTTGTGGATCCGTGACACAAAAGACTGTTTCCATCAGCATTGCAGTCTCCAACAGAGATTAACTCATGCCAATGGTAGTGAGTATTATTTCACTTTCAAATTATCTGGATCTGAAATCCTCTAGCTAGGTTATTTATCTAGTATAGACGAGAATTTGTCATTACAAACTACAATTCTACCTAATCTTTTTAAATTCTCTACATTGGGCGCCCCTGGAGCAGGATAATAACCAGACTCCAAAATTTTCCCAGAAAATAAATTTACTGTCAATTCTCTCATATACTTTCTCTCTTCCAAGTGATCAAACAATAATGGGCAATTTAATCTAATCTTCTTTTAAGCGGACATGCTCCTACAATCATTTTGCTATTATAAATAATCAGGTATGTTACAGCCTCTTTTAAAACAGCACTAGATATCCTATTCTATTCTAATACACTTCTATAGAAACACCTGTGTACAAGATCCATAAGTAATACTAAGAAAACAGAGACTTTGGGTTGGGGCAGCTATCATTCACATTATAAAGAAAAAGTAACAAAGTAGCCAACAATGTATATTTAACTCTGATATTTAACTAACCACACTATATTAAGTGTAAGTCTTAGGTGAAGGAATGAAACCAAACGGGTAATTAGGATTCACTCCACTTAAAAAACAAAAACAAAAACCCAGCCAACTTCTTGATACATGTATGATGACAATTTGGTTTGTCATGCACCAAGATTCTAAGTTAACATATGCCAAACAAATGTTTGTATGAAGGAAATTTACAAATCCACAAAATATGGGCTAGTTTAAAAAACAAACAAGCAAACAAAACACTTCATCATAAAATCAGAAGGATCAATGTTCTTAATACTCTCAAACTGGCCAGGCAAGTAGCAAATCTGGTTACTGACTCAGCAGTGGTTTGCATGCTCCCCTTGCACTGGGCCCATGCTCTCCAGCTCACCCGCCCCACCACTCTCCATTCCCCCCCCCAACCTATAAATTGATACATTTCTGCTATTTACTCTGACCCCTGATGACATTTGAAAGGTCATAACCCTACCGTAGAAATTAACTAGGCAAAGATTAAGCTCCAGGGGCCAACCCCATCCTATGTTTTGCCACTTTGATACCAGAAAGAGAAAAAGGGAAGGAACATACAACTGCAAAGGAAGAACAAGAGGCTAATTATAGTATTTCAAATATTGGCAGAGATGATAAATTAACTGCCTCCTTGACCCCTCTCTGACTTTCCCCCTTCTTCACCTCAAGCTCTAGCTGCTGATGTCTGGATTCCCACTACATTTAGCTATAATGCCCTCCTAGACTCCTAATAACAGATCCCTGTGCCCCAAGCTTAAAAGAACCTACATTTATGCTCCTTAATGGAGAAGTTAAATCTCCATAAAAACTGAGTTCAGGCCCAAGCTTCCTTCCCCCGATGCGGACCTCTGTGTTCATATTATAAACACAACTCTTGTGGTAAAGTAAGCCCCGATTTACAAGGGGTTGATTCATTCATTAAAAAATATTTAAAGTACATCTACCAAAACTCAGACATCATTTTGGGAATGATGATATAGCAGCAAACAAGTAAAAAGACCCCAGTGTAAAAGAATTTGCTTAGAAAAAAAAAAAAAAAAAAAACATAAGGATAATTTCAGAAACTGGGTCTGCACCATGAAGACAATAAAACAGGATGAGAGAGAGGAGGACAGGGCCACCATAGGAATAGCCTCACTAAGGAAGGGGAAGTTAGGCTGAAATATGATGGAAAAAGAGAAGCCATCCATTCAAATATCTAGAGGAAGAACATATGCAAAGGTCCTGTGGTAGGAACTAGCTTGGTACCTTTGAGAATAGGAAAAATGCTAGTGTGGCTGGAGGTTGAGAGTGAGTGGGAGTGAAAGGAGAGGACATCAGAGAAAAAGTCAAGGGCAGATCCTATAATATCTGGAAGACAATATTGAGTAATTTTGATTCTATTTCAAGTATAACATGAGCCAGGTGGAAGAAGCTAAACAGAGTGAGAGTGGGAAGCATGATTAAATTTACAGGTCACAAGATCCCTCTGACTGCTGCATGGAGAATAGCTGATGGGAGAAAAACTAGCTGCAGGGAACAGTAGTCTGCAGACTACTGTAACCATGCAGATGATGGTGGCAAGAGCTGGGGTGCGGCAGGAGAGCTGGCGAGTAGTGGTTCAGATTCTGATAGTTTGTGGTGAAACTGGCAAGACAAGCATAGAGCAGTTGATACCATTCTGCTTCACCTGTCTCCAATGGTGCTGAGGGACTGGTGATCCAGGTGTACCCAAGGGCCTACTCCCTGAGGCTGGCAGTGCATTACTGTCCTAGAGCTGGTGCTTAGTACACCCACCAGCCATGTTTAAAACAAACAAACAAACGAAAAACCTTGAGGTGCCTAGGTGGCTCAGTAGGTTGAGTGTCCGACTTTGGCTCAGGTCATGATCTCACCATTCAAGGGTTCCAGCCCTGAATTGGGCTCTGTGCTGACAGCTCAGAGCCTGGAGCCTGCTTCAGATTCTGTGTCTCCCACTCTCTTTATCCCTCCCCCACTTGCTCGTGCGCGCGCTCTCTCTCTCTCTCTCTCTCTCTCTCAAAAATAAACACTTACAAAGTTGTTTAAAACAACCTTAGACAGTATTTGTTAGAAGAGCGAAGTAACAGCCTTGGTCCTGCAGATAACCCCCTATACAGCCTCAAGACAGAACTTTGTCCTCTGTAGGGCTCAGGTATCTCTTTGAAGAATGAAGCCAATGAAACAGATAAGTGAGAGTTTCCCCTAGCAGCACTGGCACACCAGGAGCCTCAGTCCGAGACAGGTAGCTCTCCTTTTACACTTTGAAGCCACGACTAGCAACAATGATGACAGCCAACACTTAATGGAATTTTACTCTGAGCTAGGCCCTGTGCTAGGGCTTTCGATACATTGTCCCAATTCTCATCTCAACATGGTGAGGGAAGTAAGACTGTCCTCATTTAATAGATAAGACAAAAGAAACAGAGGTGAAATAAGTTGCCCAAGGACAGCACCTAGTACGAGGATAAAGTGGGACATAAACCTAGACCATTTAAGCCCAGGATATAGGCTTATAACCACCGTGATATGCTTCCTCCTAATAAACAGCAAAGTGGTCCCTCCTCTCCTGTCCAACTCTGCTTCCTACCCTACTTGTGTACCATCATGTGCCTCTGGCCTCTGTTTTCCCTTCTAAAAGGTAAACATCTTTGCCCTGCCCAAAAAAATCTTCAAGTAAAGGGCTTCTAAGCTCCTCATCCTTCCCATCTTCATACAAAGTTCTCTGGTTTGGTACCTTCCCTTAAAATCTATCTCCTGAACATGGACCTATTTCTCCACATGTGACTCAGCCATGACAAAGCTCCCTGAGATTATTTCCTCCCATTGTGCAGTTTCTGAATATACAGTTTAGGGATGCACTAGTATGTTCTTCTAGCTGCATGTATGATATCACACAGGGAATTCCGGTTAAAGAGTACAGGGTTCAAGGTCAGCAAATAGGCATGGAAAACAGGAAAGCTGCATTCAAGTCCCAACTTTTGCCATTTGTCAGCAATGTGGTTTTGGGTAAGTCACTTAACCTATCTGAATCTCCTCTCCCCATCCATGCAAGGGAAATAATAATACCTCTTCTGTAAGGTGGAAGATCAAATTAGATCATCCAGATACAGGACTTGATAAAATCCCTAAAATTTAAGTTCCTTAAAAATTTTAAATCTTAGCAATTATTATCTTTATGGGGGAAAAGACTAGACAAATGACACAGAATGACACACGTGGATTCCCAAGACCCTAAATGACAGAATATTGCACAAGAAACAGCACCACTTAACTCCAGTGACTGGACAGAGAACCTGGACGCACCCATCACAAACAGCATACTGGTTAACCACATGGGCTCTGACAACATTCAGCGTCACCACTTAAAAGCTGTGAAACCTTGCGCACCTTGCTAGCTCTAAGTTTCATTTGCTTCAGGGTAAGTGGAAATGGCACAACACCCTCCTGGTTGGATGGTGTGAGAAGGACAGGAAATAACGTATACCAAGTGCTCACCCCGATGCTTGACACATGTTGAGGGCATTACGAGTACTGGTGAGAAGTCCCATCCTCCATTCACTTGACATGTATTTATCAAGCACCTACTCCGTGCCATGCATGGTTCTAGGGGCTTTGATACAGCAATGAATACATAACTTCTGTTCTCATGGTGCATGTACTCTAGGAGAAAACATAGCCAATAACCTAACAAATCTGTCAGGTGGTGATAAGAGCCATGAAGACAAGTCAAGCAGAGTAAAGGAACAGAGCGTGATGGGGTGATCAGGGAAGTGCTGATTACAGGGAGGTGTCACCAAGCAAGAGCTCTGTCCAACGCTGTTTTGCAGACAGGAGTAGACAAATAGATGGCTCTATCCTTGCACCTTGATTTAGGCTAGCTTTATATATATATATATATATATATATATATATATATATATACACACACACATACATACATAAAATATATATATAATTTATTTACACATATATAAAAATATATAATTTATTTGTATATATAAATATATAATTATATAACATATATAAATATATAAAATATATATATATAAAGGTTCACGTTAGTACAGCTTGTTAGCAGTCAAAAGGTAATTTCCATTTGGCAACATTCTAATGAATAAAACATCGCCAGGAATAGCAAGCAGAATCTGATCCACTGGAGGCTATACACAGAGCATCGGAAATGAAAGGCTCTGACCCTAGGCCACCCCTGCAATGAGAAGCAAAGATAGCACATGTTCCCAGGTAGTTAGGAAGAGAAAGATGTTTCTGTAAGTGAATAACACACTTGATCTTCCGTTCAATTTCAGAAGTAACTTAGCTTTTTCCAAATCAGCCAAAAATAAATTAAGAGGAAAATGGACTCCACTGGAACATCTCAAATTAGAAACCTTTTCATATTTGAGGTCTTTCATGCCTCTGGCATCAGAAGGCTGGGAAAGTAGAGCTAATCTCAATTTTTTCCTTACCCTGTACACTCAGGCTTGTGAGTCTTCTGAGATACCTGTGACATTGGCACTCAAATCAATCCAGCAGGCACTTACTGATTCTCTGCTACATACCAGGATGCCAAGGTAGAATATGATCCATATTGTGAATGAGCTCGCAGCCAAGTAGGGAAGACATCTGTATGAACAAATAATTGCAATCAAGCGGTATGAGTGAAAGAATGTATCTTTAAGGTGTAGGAAAGAAAGAAAGGAGGGGGGCAGTGAAGAAAGCTTCCTACAAGTAGAAAACAAACTGGGCTTTGGGAAATGAACATGGGCCAAGTGGGTGAGAAAATCATGCCAGAAAGAGGCAACAGCATGAATAAAAACATAAGTTCTAAAACAGCATGGCACACTCAAAAGAACTATGAATAGAATTTGGGGTTTCAGGGGCACAAAGTAGAAGTGGACTGATGTCATGTGAAGACGTTCAAAAGCTAGATAGGATTCAGGTCTTGAAGATTCTGTTTGTACTGCTTTCTTACTTCCAGGGTACTAATTGGCTATCCATTTAAAAATACCCAGGAAAACCCATTAGTTAATCTTGTTCCTCAGAGTCATTCACACATTCATCTCCAACTTTAATAACTTGTTATTCATGGCCTGAAATCTCCTTATCCTATTCCCTCTAGAGCCATACCTTAATGTATGAAATTGAATTTATGGCTAGTGAAGGGTAACAGATTAATAGCACTATAAATTAATCTATTCATCCATATACTAAGAGTAGAAAACCTAAAAAGAGGCAGTTCAATCTAACACCATCCATTATTATGCCTTAAAACTCAAGCCCAGAGAAATGAGATGAAAATTTATAACCGAAGACTGAAGAGCAGGGGGCAAGCGAGAGCTGGGACCACAGGGAATACTATGCAATGTTCAGTTTCCAGAACCCTCTTAGGAAGACACTTTCAAGCAGGAATTTCTTACTTTAAAAAATTGCGTTATGTTTATATTACATCAAATAGCAGTGTTTTATTGCTTCACTGATAAAGGAAGACATATTAAAATATGATTTACTCCAGTCTGTTGTCAACAAACAATACAATGATAGTAATAATAAATGAGTGAGTGAGTGACTAAATAAGGGACATGCAAGTTATTAAGAAATTCTCTGTTTTGGAAAGACAGATACCATATGTTTTCACTCTTATGTGGATCCTGAGAAACTTAACAGGAACCCATGGGGGAGGGGAAGGAGAAAAAAAAAAAAAAAAAAAAGAGAAGTTAGAGTGGGAGAGAGCCAAAGCATAAGAGACTCTTAAAAACTGAGAACAAACTGAGGGCTGATGGGGGGTGGGAGGGAGAGGAGGGTGGGTGATGGGTATTGAAGAGGGCATCTTTTGGGATGAGCACTGGGTGTTGTATGGAAACCAATTTGACAATAAATTTCATGTATTTAAAAAAAAATTCTCTGTTTTGGAAAGAAAAGGGGAGGCAGACTTTAATAATATTTCATTGGCCATAGTCTTATCGGAGCCATCGAGTATATAGCTTGTGCCACCATGCTATGTGCCATTCATATGACAGATATTACTGACCCATTGGCATTCCTTTCTCAGCCAGTTGCCCCAGGCTGACATTTTGGAGCTGGCAACCACAGTATGCCAACCTCAGCTAACAGACTCCTACCTTTTTCTGACAAAACCAGACGCTCTCCGTTGAAATCCATCTTTCATCTTTTCACCCAAGTTGTCTTCCAACTTGTCGAGGCCAACCATATCGTTCAGCCATGCTAAGAGCTCCCATTGGCCTATTCATGCCTAGAAGGATAAATATAAACTTCTTACTGTAGTCTAGAAGTCCTTTCACAATTTGGACTTATGTCACCTCTGTTTCTGGCCTCACCCCACACCCTTCTCTTTTCTATACACTAATTCAGATATACCTACATCATTCCCCTGAGATTCAAACCTTTAAAAACACCTGGATTTTGTACATGGTATTCCATTCTTCTTTATCTGGTAAACTACTAGTCATGCTACAAAGTGTGTGAATCAACTGTCACTTCCCCAGTGAGCCCTTCCTGTAATGGCCATCTGTTAGCATCTACTCCCCCTGGTTCAGGACACATCCTTCCCTGACTTTCAGCATAGAGGGTTCAGGGGAGGTTACAAGAGAGGTCACTAGGCCAACAAGCATGGCATCATCCTGGACACAAAGACTGGTTCACAAATGGACATGTGTCACCAGAGGTACAGAGTACATTCCATCTAGGACTCCTCCACACTACTAGGAAATAGGCATGAATTTTAAACATCTAATCAAGAGTCACCCTGCTGGGTAGATCATTTTTGCCATCATGTGGGAAGAGGTTGCAGAAAGATCCTTCCCTGAGAAAGAGATACTGAAAACAGGGATAATAATCCTCT
This sequence comes from Puma concolor, assembly GCF_028749965.1. NCBI lineage: Eukaryota > Metazoa > Chordata > Mammalia > Carnivora > Felidae > Puma > Puma concolor. The sequence continues at coordinate 123,746,310 of NC_141668.1, forward strand.
TTCTAATGACAGTATTTGAGTCCTTGGACTTTGTTTTTCTTAAGTTTGAGGTTTTATTTTGCAAAGAGAAGGATATCACTGACATATTCCCCTAGTGTCTCCAAAAAAAGAATTAATCACCATTTCCTTTATGGTCCCATAGATCTCTTCTTAAAATCCCCCAAAGAGCAATTATCATGTCCCATCATTATTTATGTGGACAGCTGTGTCCATTACTAGAGTGAGAGCAGTGAATGTCTTATTCACCTTTGGAACACCAGTGCCTGACACAGCATCACTACAAATGTCTGCTGAAGAATAAATCCCAGTCACATTGCTAGTTTCATTCTCCTCTCAGAAGATCTCTGCAAATTTTAAGGGCCAATGATCCCCACATTTTCCTTCCCTCTTCAATGTCCTGTCATAATTTCCCATGGTACCAAAGGTAGTTGTCTTTCCAAACCCGCTTGTAAGTCATTCAAATAATGAACTATGCATTTCAGTGGAGTTACAGGCCACATCAGAACCTCCAAGAGGCTAATGTGTTAAAAAACATAATGTTAAAATGCTCATGTGCAGGGGTGGGGGGGGGGTGCCTGACTTTCTTAGTTGGTGAAACATCTGACCCTTGATTTTGGCTCAGGTCATGATCTCCTGGTTCGCAAGATCAAGCCCTGTGTTGGGTTCTGTGCTGGCAATGTGGAGCCTGCTTGGGATTCTCTATCTACCTCTGCCTCTCTCTGTCTCTCTCTCCCTTAAAATAACTAAATAAATAAACATTAAAAATAAAAATAAATGTTCATGTAGGAACTGCAAGGAAATCTAATTTTTTTAATGTAAATTGTGGAAAATAAAATTCAATCCAATCTTTGGGTGCCTGGGTGGCTCAGTCAGTTGAGCATCTGACTCTTCATTTCAGCTCAGGTCATGATCTCACAGTTGTGAGATCCACACCCAGCATCATGGAGCCTTGGATTCGCTCTCCCCATCTCTCTCTCTCTCTCTCTCTCTCTCTCTGACCCTCCCCTGTTTGCATGATCTGTCTCAAAATAAATAAATAAAAATTTTAAAAATATTTAAAAAATAATAAAAATTTTAAAAATAAAATAATTTTTAAAAATTCAATCCAATATTTGTGACTGGTGGAGCCAAGGATATATTTCAAATCCATAAAGATAAATAGCAAAATGTTTAAAGAATTATGAGAGTGGTAGGATATCTGGTGATTTATTTCTCTACTTCCTTCTTTATTCCTTTCTGTATTGTCTTTATCATTTCTTTTTACAAGGATCATGGATTTATATTTTAATAAGAAAACAAAACCTCTTTTTGTTTTAAAAATAAAATTACAGGGTGCCTGGGTGACTCAGTCGGTTAAGTGCCAGACTTCGGCTCAGGTTATAATCTCACAGTCCATGAGTTTGAGCCCCATATTGGGCTCTGTTTTAACAGCTTGGAGCCTGGAGCTGCTTTGGATTCTGTGTCTCCTTCTCTCTCTGCTCCTCCCCGACTCATGCTCACTCGCTGACTCTCTGTCTCTCTCTCAAAAATGAATAAACATTAAAAACCTTTTTTAATAAAAAAAATAAAATTACATGTCTCATTTGGCTCAATATAAGGAAAGATGGAGAGGTCCCACCTTTAAATGAATCAGAGATTCAGCTACCACCTCAGCCTCCTGCACCAGACCCTCCTCTTTAGACCCTGACATTTTGGCCAGAATCCTAAATAATTGTTCTTACTTTCCCCATTCACCAGGTTTTGCAGATGCAGCCCTTGATATCTACTTTCCCTCTCCCGTGATGTAGATAATGGCACCACTAACCCTATCTGTCATGTTAGAATATTCACATTCAAGGAATTTAGAAAAAGTAAACATATATCATGATATAGCCATATGGCAATCAAAATGAATATTTGACTTAAAATTGCAGGCAGTTGCTCAGGGCCTAGGTCTTGAGGTTTCAGTTAAAGCCAAACAAAAAAAGGGGGGCATCTAGGTGGCTCAGTTTGTTAAGTGTCCGACTTCAGCTCAGGTCATGATCTCACTGTTCCCGAGTTTGAGCCCCACACTAGGCTCTGTGCTGACAGCTCAGAGTCTGGAGCCTGTTTTGGATTCTGTGTCTTCATCTCTGTCTCTGTCCCTCCTCCACTCATGCTCTCTCTCTCAAAAATAAATAAACATTAAAAAAAAAAAAAACAACAATTTCTTTCTCCCTCAGTTAACATTCTACGGCAGGTATCACCAGCTTCTTGAAGTAACTAAGAAACTGAATATCGAGAGGCAACCCCTGAAGAATGTGTTTTCAAACACACCAGTTCCCATGCACTGTGCTTACTTACAAAAAAAAAAAAGAAAGAAAATACTGTAGGTAGGATGAAAACAGTAATCACAACGGCCAACAATGACCTTGACACTGTAGGGGCAATCCTTAACCGTCCCAGATACACATGGGCTTCTTCCTATCTTCATCTGGGCTTCCATAACTGCCAATCTCATGCCCACCTTAAATGAAGTTTTCCAAAATCTTTTCCCCCAAACTTCAGCTGGTATTTATCAAGCACCACCTTTGTACCAAGTAGGGGTTTGCCTGGGAATGTTCACAAACCAGGTATGAATGAAGCAGAGCTCTGGTATGTAGCAGTTGCTGGTCTCCATGGTGAATTCCTCCACCATGGCCAATTTCAAGCTACCAGTGAAAAGTCACTAAACATGGAATTGTTAAGAGATGTTCAATGAACAACACTATAGAGTGTATCCCCACTGCAAACAACTTACACATAAATGATTTCAAGAGCAAGGATAACAGCAAAAGGTAGAAAAACAATTAGGAAGTGGAGATTTTTGAGCATTTGTTATATTTGTCTTTGAATAGAATTTCATTATAGTTTTCTGCCATTAAAGTTTTAGTAATGGTTGTCTTTAACAGCCTCCTCTCAAAATTCCTTAAAATTTAACATTTAGCAAGAACGAGTCATTACGAGCCACACTACTGGTGCTGGAGCTTGTGATAAGGTCTGAGGATACGTGAATAACATATAGTCTCTGCTCAGAAGCAGCTCTCAGCTCCATAATAGAGAGAGACAGAAGGAAATTACAGCAAAGTGAAAACTGCTAAGGGGAAGTGTCAACAAAACACTGAAAGCACAAACAAGCCTGAGGGGAGAGTCAGGGAGAAATTCAGAATATATTGGGCAAAAGATGCCACATCTGAGTTTAGTCCCAAAACATGCTTAGAAGTGGAGAGCAAAGAGTACAGGCAGCAAGACGGAGACAGTGCCATTTGTATCCAAGAAAACAGCACATGCAAGAGTTTAAATGCATGAAAGAGACATCCTCTCTGGAGATTTCAAGGCATTTGGAACACAGAGTTCATGTGAAGAAGAAATAGAAATGAACATTCAAGTCCTTTTCCCTTTATGTCAAAACTATCCTCCACGAGAGTGGTCTTAAGAAACTTCAAGGACAAGTTCTCAAATAGGTTTTTATATCAACATCCAGCATGCATTTCAGTGTAAATGTGCCACTTAACATTCCATGGGAGAAAGAGTGGGCTTCTTGAAATAAACTAGAGATTGCAACAATGAATAAGGTACATACCCACACTTGAAAAGCTCACAAAAGCCACACTACACAATAGTAAGAGAAAGATCATCTCTACATTCACTCTTGTACCAAAAACATGAACATACTGAAGGGGACCGTGGTGGACTGTGTGACAGGGATGCTAGATTTCCTTCACTGGTGAAAGAATTATTTCCCCCCATGCTGGAATGTTACTAGAAGATGATCTGGGACTATCAGTCCTCTTTGAAAATGGCCTCATCCATAGTTCCACCCCCTACCCAGAGAAGCTCACATCTAATAGAGAGATGGTCAATGAAGGGCTATAAAGCCCCTGGCCCCTTGCCTCAACTCAGGACAACACAGGGGAGAGAGCTCCTGACAGACTGGGTGAGAATATGTTGAGAGTGAATCCTCTTGCCCAGTCCTGCTTTTTTCTCCTTCCTTCTGCTGGTATTGATCCTGACAAACACCCTGCATGCTTATCTCTGTCTCACAGTCTCTTTCCAGGGAATCCAACTTGCAGCAACAACCAAACAAGGTTTAATTCCTTCCTTCATTCAATAAATATTGGTTAAACTCTGTCCATGCGCCAAGCTGTATGCAGGGCACTCACGTTGCAAAAGTGAACAAAACAAATTGAAACAAAGTACATAGCCCTTGTTTCATGAAGTCTAGCAGAGAAGATAAATATGAATCAAATACTAATACTAATGAATGTGCAGAATGTACAATTAAGAAAATAATTGGTCTGAAGGCAAAGAATAGAGCTCCAAGAAAGCATGTAAAAAAAAAAAAAATGACTGAACTATGATGGGGACTCAACGGAGGGAAAGCAGTGGCAAGAATTATAAAAGGTCTGGTATTTTCCCTGCTTGAACATTAAGAACAAGCCTGCCACAGCTATATGGATGCTAGTGGAGGACAAGATTCCAAGGTGAGTGATGAAGGACAGTTTGTTACTCACAGCAATAGAGTGTCAGCATTTCACAGCATTTCCCTAACCCTAATTCCAAAGGAGTGATATGAAGATGGCCCAGTGGCACTTGCCCAAATGGTGAGTCTTATTATAAGGCAAGAAGTGCTGAGCTTTAGGGAACCCAAATCTTTTATAATGGGCAACAACAATGCTTTCTCCTTGATCCAAAGTGAGACACTATCTCTGTCTTCCAAAGCTGGGCACCATTCAAATATACTTAAAAAGTTAGTCTGGAACAGTTAAACCCAACACAGAGACAAGTACAAGCATGCAGAATCATTAAAGACCCATCCAGAATCATCTCCCAACGGTTGGGGTATACAAACCAGCCTCTCTCTGTAAGATATCTTTACCTTTAGTTCTGTACATCCTTAACTAAAGCTTATTAGAGACATGTTCATGGTGGCTATTTGCCTTCTCTAAAATGGGATCTTAGCAGTCCTGGACACACTGTGTATTTCCTCTTGGTAGTGCACTGTTTTGTAGGGTCTGTGGAGTTAGTATGTAGGATAGAGGAATCTCAATTTTTCTCTTAAAAGACTTAAGTGGGAATTTTTATGTACAAATGCTGGTTGTGAGATGGTGTAATGGTGTTCTTGTATATCTGGAAGCATTCAGTTGCAATGGAAATTTTTACAACCTAATTTTTGGTATCCCAAGTATAGATGCCAAGGACCCAGAAAAATATTCACTACAAGATATAAATCTTTGGGTGTATCAACTGGGAAAAGTTTGAGAAAGCTACTATCACATGGACCCAGTGCTGCACTAACATCAAATTCCATAAATATTTATCCTCTGAATTAGGCTTTCAACATTGCAGACAATATTCCCATTACATGTATAAACACTGTGAGGTCAGAAAAGCTTCATAAATCTCAGTTAGGTAGATTTATGTTTTCCATGTATTTCTATGGGCTCCAGAGCTACAGCAAGAATTAGAAGAGTGTAAAATTGGTATTGAGAGCAAACGTTTTAGAATTATTCTAGTGTATTCCGACTCCCTAGGATGAAACAAACTGCCAAGTGATGTATGTAAAGGTAATTTTAACGATTTTTGTCTCTTATATAATATACCCTATGTAATATTGTACTATGAAATATAATGTAAAATGTTCTGGAACAGTTCTCAAAGTGGGTCCCCTACCACCACTACCAAAATGAGCCATGTCACCTGGGAAGTTGTCAGACACAAATTCCCAGGTCCCACTCTAGACATACTGAATTGGTAAACCCTGGAGTGGGATCCAGTGATTCACGCTTTCACAAACCCTCCAGTTGATTATAAGTATGTTAAAGTAAAGAAGCATCGCTATAGAATTATCTGGGGATGTTAAAGAGATGAACAGTACTGTTGAACCCGGGAAAAATAGATACATCCTGCCAACATCATCCTAGTGACTTTAATCTGAACCTTTCCTCCAACAGCCATAAAAGAAAATGGTTGACAACTTTTATTTTATTTTGCAATTTAAAAGCCTAAGCAATAAACCCAACTGCCTGAATTATCTTTCTTATCAAAACAAAGCAGATTCCAGTCGGGTGTGATATACAGTGGCAACCACCAGATTCAAAGAAAATCAATATGCAAATCAATACATTTAACTCCAAGTCTCGTCTGTCAAGTCTTTCATATAAACTGGCTTAATTAGGAGCTCAGTGAAATGCAAGAATAGGCCTAACTCAATATCCCATGCCAAAGCTTTATCAATGATATACAATTTTCCAAAAGAAAACACAAGGGATCAATAATAAAGCTGTCTTTTCTTCGAAAATTGAAAGCTGAGCTTCCTTCAGAGATGATTTGGTATCTCAACCTATCATATGTCCACTAGTAAGAGCCTACAAAAGGATGAAAGCTTTACTTTTATTTATATAGAACCCTTGTCATTAAAAGGTTGACTAATCTTTAAAAGCTGACATTTCTTAAGATTCATCATCCAGAGGAAGCCACTATAATAACTGTCAACATAGGCTCTGCAGTAGAACCATCACAGGAACCATTAGAAGGCCTTACAATCAGGCTTACACCCAAGTTCACAGGCTCTTAAATTTTAACACGCATCAGAATAAACTGGAAGACTTCTTAAAATAGAAGACCATACTTTAATAACTACCCCCCCCCAGACCAGTTAAATCAGCATCTTTGAGGCTAGTACTCCAATTTCACCATGTTTTAAACTTCTGAAGGTAATTCCAATGTATAGCCAAGGTGAGAATCACCAGTCCATAGGCTGACTCAGCCTGCCAACATGTCCAAGATTTGCCGAACACAGAATGTGTACAAGAGAGGAAAGGGAAATAAAAAGAAACACCTGGGAAATTTTTTGTGAGCCTAAGATGAGGAAGAGTTTTCCCAACACACAAAATGTGCATTCACTTAAATAATGATACATGTTTCAAAATGTTTCTAGACACTGGACAATTGGAAAATTGGTAAAGCAGGGGCATCTGGGTGGCTCAGTCAGTTAAGTGACCAATTCTTGATTTCGGCTCAGGTCATGATCTCAGAGTCCATGAGATCGAGTCTAGTGTCAGTGTCTGCATTGACACCTCAGAGCCTGCTTGGGATTCTCTCTCTCCCTGTCTGCCCTCTCCCATGCATGTGCTCTCTTGCTCGCTCGCTTGCTCTCTCTCTCTCAAAATAAATAAATAAATAAACTTAAAAAAATGGTGAAGGATGCTAATGTTAGTAAGGTTCAAATAATATTGTAATCCCGTAAGATGTACTAATCACAAGACATGACCATCTCAGCAGATCTCAGTTGCACATTGAGGGAGGCCACTGTGGTCACCCAGGAGAGGTCACCAGGTAGGCAATGACCCACGACAGTGGGCAAGAGTAAAGACTAAGTATCTGAGTGTAATACTTACCTGTGTTAGGATATGGAAGGAGAATACTGTTGTAGCCAAAAGAGACATTACATGAAGATTCTAAGAAAGGAAAGAGAAGATCAAAATCATATCTCCTGGGATGTTTCAGAACAGAACTAACGAATGTGTTTAGTTACAAAATTCAGCAAGAAAGTGGCCTCAATACATAGCTCATCTGGTCCAAGAATGTCAGAGCAGTTCTCAGAAATACAGTGATAAAACAATATAATAATAATGTTAATAATAATGATAACCAAAATGTATTGGGTCTTTTTATGAGCCAGGTACAGTTTTAACAGTTTTACATATATTAACTCATTTAATCCTTTCAATCCATAGATTGGGAGATGACGTAACTTGTCCAAGGTCACAAAACTGTTCCAGGTGGAACCATGATTTGTACCTGGCAGCCTGGCTTCACAATGCATGCTTGAAAACACACCAGAACCTTTTGGGTGCTTCTCTGCCTTGCAGAGAAACTATCACATACCTCTAACATCAGTTAGTGTAGCTCTCATTACTATCAAGTTCAAGAGAAAGATCTTTTATTATATCTATAATGTTAAATATATGCTCTGAATACTTAAAGTGCTTAGCATTTCCAGAAATCTCATTTTTATTTTCTTTTTTTTTTTTTTAATTTTTTTTTTCAACGTTTATTTATTTTATTTTTGGGACAGAGAGAGACAGAGCATGAACGGGGGAGGGGCAGAGAGAGAGGGAGACACAGAATCGGAAACAGGCTCCAGGCTCTGAGCCATCAGCCCAGAGCCCGACGCGGGGCTCGAACTCCCGGACCGCGAGATCGTGACCTGGCTGAAGTCGGACGCTTAACCGACTGCGCCACCCAGGCGCCCCTCATTTTTATTTTCTAACAACACAATGACAATTATGAAAGATAACATGAAGGTACCACTGCTTCTTTACTATTACCTCTACTAAAAAGAAATAACAAAGAGAGAAAAATGGCATGAAAAAATCTCAAGTAACAGTGACTATCCTTTACTGAATCTTTGTTTTCCCAAAAACAAAAAGCATTTGTGGCATAAAAATTATTATACTCTTTGAAATGATAAGAAGAATAAAAATGCCTCGCCAATTTGAACACCTATAATAAGGGACTACAAATCCTAAAGGGATTAAGTAAACAAAAACAGTAAACTAGTCAATGAATATGCTTGGCTACAAAACAGAATAAAGTGGCCCAAATAAATAGTACGTTTTACTCAAGAGTCTAAAAACGTCTTCAGAGAAAACTGGTAGATTTCACCAGAACCCCGTGCCATGCCAGTCTGCCAATACTTACTGCAGTTAACAACTATTTGCAATCCTGCTTTTTATCTATTAGGTTGATGTAAATTATTAATTTATTTGCTTATGGTCACTCTCCCTTTTAGAAAGTGAGTTGAATGCAAGCAAGAACTTGGTCTTATTCCCACCACAAACCCCTGTTTTTAAAAATAGGGTCTGAAACATAACAGGTGCTTAATAAATATTCCTTAAATGGATGGATCAAACTGCTAAAAAAAAAAAAAAAAAAAGTAAAGAAAAGAAAAAAAAACTAATGCAAACATGCACTGCTGAGCAGGGAGCAACAGTACTGACCACTCCCACTGCAGATGGTGGATATGTTGGCATGAAGTTGGCACTATGTCGGAGGAGCTTTAGAAATACTCCCTCCTGGAAGAGGCAGTTAAGATAGTGGAGCAGCATGGAAACCCTCAGCTTGTCTTGTCCCTGAAATGCAGCTGGATCAGCACCAAACCATTTTGTACACCTATGAAGTTGATCTGAGTATTAACACAACAATCTGCATAACTTGAGCCACAGAACTCAGCAGGTACAAGGTACAGAAAGGTGAAATGGGGGAGAGAAAAGCCACGGAGGGCAGGGAGCTATGTGTGCAGAGAGAGGACAGAGAAAGGGGGAGAGCACAGCACATCAGTAGAGTGTAAGCAAAACACCTCCCCTGAAAGTAGCTGGAGCACAAGAGGGAGATAGAGTGAAAACACTTGTAGGGACTGAACAAGAAATCCATTCCCCGAGACCACTGACGGGAAGAAATGAGAGGGTTTCAACGCCACTAGCACTCTATCAACAATGGAATGCAGAGTATCAAGTTCCAGTGCTCTGGTGAGGAAGGAGCGTGAATCCCCAGGAGCATGCAGTGGGGTCTGAGGGGTCTACTGCCACACAGGGAGAAGTGGTACCTCTGCTTGGAGAGTGTTTGGTAGAGGCCATAGAGACTGCCAACAGGCAAAGGTCCCAATGGACCATGGGGAGCAGGCACATTTGCCGGTATTGGGATAAAGATGCCAGAGTGTGGTGAAACCCGGCACGGGCTGTATGTTGTGATTTGCCATAGTCTCTGAACCTCTGCCACTGCACAATCACATGAACATTTTCTGGGGCAAGCTGTCACCAGGTCATTGCTCAGTGAAACCCTCCAAAGGAGAGTTAGTTCAGGTCAAAGCTGTGGGGGTCTCTAAAGTGTGGGGTTTGAAACACAACCCCAACTGAAATAAAACTCCAAAGGGAGGTGCTGCCTCACAGGTGGATGACTTGGATATAGACAGGGTAGAGGCAAAGAGTTGACGGAGGCCTGAGACAAAAGAAAGGTGCTTGATGGCACGGTGGTTAGAGCCCAAAGATCCTGTGCCAGAGCCTAGGGAGTTGGGTAAAGCCATTTCTATCTTTCCCATGCACCACACTGATCCACCCCAGTCCACAAAGCATCACCACCTAGGGGAGAATGGAGCCATTACATCAAGCCTCACCCAACTGTGCCTTCCAATCATATCCCCTAGAAGACCAACACAAGTCCCTCCCCTTGCTTAGTGTATGGACTATAGAGTACTGGTTAGTTTCAGTTCCAAGGAAACTGGATATAACTTCATTCAGGTTTCATTCATTCATTCAGGGAACTATTCTGTTTCCTGGTTCATTTATCAGTTCATTTTTATTTTTTTTTTGCTTCTGTTTTTAACTTTTTTCTTTATTTTCTTTTTCTTGGATACAGAAAGAGAAAATTGTATTTTTATTTTCTTTTTTAATTTTTTAATTATATTTTTACTTTATTTTTTTATTTTAATCTATTTTATTTGCTTTACTTCATTTTATTCTAATTTATTATATAATTTTTATTTTTAAATATTGTCTTACCTTTTTTTTCTTTTCATTTCTTGCCTTTTTCTCTAACAAGCTTATTTCAACAACCAGACCAAACACACCTAGGATCTAGCTTCCTTTATTTGATTTAGTGTTTTGTATTTAGTTTTTTAATTTTTATTTTATTAATTTTTTTCTTCCTACAAAATGACGACAAAGAATTCACCCCAAAACAAAGAGCAGAAAAGAAATGACAGCCAGGGCCTTAATCAACACAGATATAAGCAAGATATGTGAACTAGAATTTAGAACCATGATAATAAGAATACTAGCTGGGGTTGAAAAAAGCATAGAATCCATTTCTGTGGAGACAAAAGAAGCAAAAGCTAGTCAGGACAAAATTTAAAATGCTATACCCAGATGCAATCTCAAATGAATGCCACAACAGCAAGGATGGCTGAAGATAGAAGACAAAATTATGGAGAATAATGAAGAAAAAAAAAAGGGAAACTAAGGCAAAAGAGCATGATACAAAACTTAGGGAAGTCAGTGACTTATTAAAAAGGAACAACATCTACATCATAAGAGTCCCAGAAAGTGGAGAGAGAGAAAAGGTGGCAGAAGGTTTATGTCAGCAAATTATAGAGGAAAATTTCCTAATCTGGGGAAGGACAAAGATCTCAAAATTCAAGAAGCACAGAGGACTCCCATTAGATTCAACAAAAACCGCCCTTCACCAAGACATATCATAATCAAATGCACAAAATACACAGACAAGGAAAGAATTATGAAAGCAGCAAGGAGAAAAAAGTCCTTAACCTATAAAGAAGACAGATCAGATTCACAGCAGACCTATTCACAGAGACTTGGCAGGCCAGAAAGGAGAGGCAGGATTCATTCAATGTGCTGTATCTAAAAAAATATACAGCCAAGAATTCTTTATCCAGAAAGGCTGTCATTCAAAATAGAAGGAGAGATAAGTTTCCCAGACAAACAAAAATTAAAGGAGTTCATGACCACTAAACTACCCCTGCAAAAAATTTTATGGGGCCTCTGAGTGTAGAAAAGACAAAACAAAACAATACCAAAAGGAACAAATACTGGAAAGGACAAGAGAACGTCATCAGAAACATCAACTCTACAGGCAACACAATGGTACTAAATTCATATCTTTCAGTACTCACTCTAAATGTCAATGGACTAAATGCTCCAATCAAAAGACACGGGGTAACAGAATGGATAAGAAAATAAGACCCATCTATACTGCTTATAAGAGACCCAATTTCGACCTAAAACACCTGCAGACTGAAAGTAAGGGGATGGAGAACCACCTATCATGCTAATGGTCATCAAAAGAAAGCTGGAATAGCCATACTTATATCAGACAAATTAGATTTTCAAATAAAAGCTATAACTAGTGATGAAGAAGGGCATTATATCATAATTAAGGGCTCTATCCACCAAGAAGATCTAATAATTGTAAACATATATGCTCCCAATGTGGGTGAACCCCAATATTTAAATAAATTAATCACAAACATAAAGAAATTCATTGATAATAATACCATAATAGTAGGGGACTTCAACACCCCACTTACAACGATGATCAGATCGTCTAAACAGAAAATGAACAAGGCAATAATAGCTTTGAATGACACACTGGACCAGATGGACTTAACAGATATATTCAGAACATTTCATCCTAAAGTAGCAGAATACACATTCTTCTTGAATGCACATGGAACATTCTCCAGAATAGATCACATACTGGGTCACAAATCAGCCCTCAATGAGTATAAAAATATTGAGGTCATACTGTGCATATTTTCAGACCACAAAGCTACGAATCTCAAAATTAACCACAAGAAAAAATTTGGAAAGACCATGAATACATGGAGATTAAAGAATATCCTACTAAAGAATGAATTGGCTAACCATGAAATTAAAGAGGGAACTAAAAAAAAAAAAAATACATGGAAGCCAATTTAAATGCAAATACAACAGCCCAAAACCTCTGGGATGCAGCAAAGGCAGTCGTAACAGGGAGGTATATAGCAATCCAGTTCTTCCTAAAGAAGGAAGAATGTTCTCAAATATATAACATAACCTTACATCTAAAAGAGCTGGTAAAAGAACAGCAAATAAAGCCCAAACCCAGCAGAAGAAAGGAAATAATAAAGATTAGAGCAGAAATCAATACTATCAAAATAAAACAAGAAAAAAAGAGTAGATAACAGGAGCTGGTTCTTTGAAATAATTAACAAAATTGATAACCCACTAGCCAGTTTGTTCAAAAAGAAATGGAAAGGACCCAAAAAAATAAAATCAAGAATGAAAGAGGGGAAATCACAACCAATGCCACAGAAATACTAACAATAATCTTATGGGCAATTATATGCCAATAAAATGGACAAATTCCTAGAAACATATAAACTACCAAAACTGAAACAAGAAGAAATAGAAAATTTACACAGACCCATAACCAGTAAAAAATTGAATCAGTAATCAAAAATCTCCCAACAAACAAGAGTCCAGGGCTGGGTGGCTTTCCAGGGGAATTCTACCAAAAATTTAAAGAACATCTATTCTTTTGAGACTGTTCCAAAAAATAGAAATGGAAGGATAACTTTCAAACTCATTCTAAGAAGCCAGCATTACCTTGATTCCAAAACCAGACAAAGACCCCACTAAAAAGAACTCCAGACCAATGTCCTTGATGAATATGGATACAAAAATTCTCAACAAGATACTAGCCAACTGGATCCAACAATACATTAAAAGAATTATTCACCATGACCAAGTGGTATTTATTCCTGGGATGCAGGTCTGGTTCAGTGTCCACATATGAATCCATGTGATACATCACATTAATAAAAGAAAGGATAAGAATCACATGATCCTCTCAATTGATGAAGAGAAAGCATTTGACAAAATACAGCATTCTTTCTTGATAAAAAAAAAAAAAACTTAAGAAAGTAGGCATAGATGGATCATAACTCAAGATCCCAAAAGCAATATATGAAAGACCCACCATTAGTATCATCCTCAACAGGGAAAAACTGAGAGCTTTCTCCCTAAGGTCAGGAACACCACAAGAATGTCAACTCTCACCACTGTTATTCAACATAGTGTTAAAAGCCGTAGCCTCAGCAATCAGACAAAACAAAGGAATAAAAGGCATGGAAATCAGCAAGGAGGAAGTCACTTTCACCCCTCACAGATGACATGCTATTATATGTGGGAAACCCAAAAGACTCCCCTAAAAAACTACGAGAACTTATCCATGAATTTAGCAACATCACAGGATATAAAATCAACATACAGAAATCTGTTGCATTTCTATACACCAATGGTGAACAGCGGAAAGAGAAATCAAGGAATAGATCCCATTTATGGTTGCACAAAAATCCATAAAATATCTAGGAATCAACCTAACCAAAGAGGTTCAAAATCTATACACTGAAAACTATAGAAATCTTATGGAAGAAATTGAAGAAGCCTCAAAAAATGGAAAAAAGATTCCATGCTCCTGGATAGGAAGAACAAATATTGTTAGTGTCAATACTACCAAAGCAATCTACATATTCAATGTGATCCCTAACAAAATAACACCAGCATTCTTCACAGAGCTATAACAAACAATCCTAAAATTTGTATGGAACTAGATAGAAAAGACCCTGAAGAGCCAGAACAATACTAAAAAGGAAAACCAAAGCTGGAGGCATCACAATTCCAGACTTCAAGCTGTATTACAAAGCTATAATCATCAAGAGAGTATAGTACTGGCACAAAAACAGACACAGAGATGAATGGAACAGAATAGAGAACCCAGAAATGAACTCACAAATCTACGGCCAAGTAATCTTTGACAAAGCAGGAAAGAATATCCAATGGAAAAAAGGCATTCTCTTCAGCAACCAGTGTTGGGAAACTCGACAGCGACATGCAGAAGAATGAACCTGGATCACTTTCCTACACCATACACAAAAATAAACTCAAAATGGATGAAAGACCTAAAGGTAAGACAGGAAACCATCAAAATCCTAGAGGAGAAAATAGACAATAACCTCTTGACTTTGGCATCCGTAACTTCTGACTTGACATGATTCTGGAGACAAGGGAAACCAAAGCAAAAATGAACTATTGGGACCTCATCAAGATAAAAAGCTAAGGAAACAATCAGAAAAACTAAAAGGCAACTGATGGAATGGGAGAAGATACTTGCAAACGACATCAGATAAAGGGTTAGTATTCAAAATCTGTAAAGAACTTACAAAAATCAACACCCAAAAAATAATAATCCAGTGATGAAACAGGCAAAAGACATGAATAGACACTTTTCCAAAGAAGACATTCAGACATGTGGCTAATAGACACATGAAAAAATGCTCAACATCACTCATCATCAAGGAAATACAAATCAAAACCACAATGAGGTATCACCTCATACCAGTCAGAATGGCTAAAACTAACAACTCAGGCAACAACAGAGTTGGGAAGGATGCCAAGAAAGTGGAACCCTTTTGCACTGCTGGTGAGAATGCACACTGGTGCAGCCACTCTGGAAAACAGTATGGAGGTTCCTAAAAAAATTAAAAATAGAACTACCCTGTGACCCAGCAATTGCACTACTAGGTATTTTAATCCAAAGGATACAAAACTGCTGATTCGAAGAGGCACATGCACCCCAGTGTTTATAGCAGCACTATCAACAATAGCCAAATTATGGAAAGAGCCCAAATGTCCATCGAGTGAGGAACAGATAAAGAATATGTGGTGTATATACAAAATGGAGTATTACTGGGCAATCAAAAAGAATGAAATCTTGCCATTTGAAACAACATGAATGGAACTGGAGTGTATTATACTCAGCAAACTAAGTTAGAAAAAGACAAATATCATCTGATTTCACTCATATGTGGAATTTAAGATACAAAACAAATGACCATAGGGGAGGGAAGCAAAAATATAAAAACAGAGGGAGACACACCATTAGAGACTTTTACACACCATTAGAGAACAAACTGAGGCTTTCTGGAGGGTTATTGGGTGGGAAGATTAGCCAAATAGGCAAGGGGCATTAAGGAAGACACTTGTTGGGATGAGCACTGGGTATTATATATGTAAGTGATGAATCACTAAATTCTATTCCTGAGATCATTATTACACTATATGTTAACTAACTTGGATTTAAATTAAAAAAAAAAAAAAAAGACATGGTTGCCAAATTTATTGAAAATAAATAAAACCCAGGACTCTGTAAGCTAAGTTTGTGTTTCAGACAAACAATGAATAGTTTTTAAAATTATTTAGGATATACCTACACTAAAATTTATTTGTGGTTTATTTGAAATACAAATTCAACTAACAATCCTATATTTTATCCGGCAACCCTACTATAAGACAAAAAGCATTTTTCGTGACAGAATATTTAGATTAGGATAAAGTGCTCAATTTTCCAGGAAATGGTAATAATTCTAAACTTGTAGGCTCCAAAATAAGTAGCCTCAAAATAAAGCAAACTTTGCCAACCTCAAGGAGAAATGGACAAATCCAGCATGGTGGACAAAACCTCTACATTGCCTCTGTGCTGTCAGTGGCTGCTTTCCTCTAGAGCCACAGCCCTCAATGCAGTTCCTACAGGTTTTCACCACCCTGGCAAATGGTAAGGCCTCTGCACACCTAAGAGTGGTAATGGTTCCTCTTTGTTGCTAGTTACTGGCACTTTATCATTCCTTGTTGACTCCTTAACCATGCCAACATTTGAGCAAACCAACCCTTCAATAAAATCTTGTCAGCTAAAAAAAAAAAAAAAAAAAAAAGACAGAGAGAGAGAGAGAGAGATATTCATCCTGCCTATACTCAACAATCTATACCTATATTCAACAATAATATTTCTAAGTCCTCTGATAAAAAAATATGAGATGTTATTAAATATTCTTTTACAAAGAGGCACCCTACATTATTCTTAATAGTAAACAATTCAAAACAATGTAAACCTCCAAAAAGAACATAGGAATACAGTAGGGGATGGAATATCCACACAATGGAAACTTTAATGATGGGAGAAAGACTCCCAATGTAACATAAAACAAAAACAACACAAAATAAAACTTTATGCACACCACTATGCCATATATATCAGCACATACACAGGTGTAGAGAAAAGAGACTAGCAAGAAATCTACCATTAATGTTCCTTGGTAGTTTTCTCTCACTGTGGGAATAATCATCTGTGGGTAAATTGTTGTTGATATGCATATTGGTATTTTTCAAACTTTTTACAATTTACCCCCCAAATTAATTTTTTGAAAGAAAAAACATTTTTAATTTTATATTCTTTCACTTGTGACAAATAAATGATAACAAGTAAGGTGAAAGCCTAATGCATAAAATTTTCCCTTCCCTTCTCATGGACAAAAAATATTTGTTTTTATGTTTATCAATTTTGAGTTCACAGTACTTGAACTAGTACTTGACTAGATTGTGTAACACTTCCAATTTTAGCACATGCCAAGTGGGAAGTTAAACAATTTTCAAACTTGCACTTTTCTATAGTATTTTTTTTCACATGAAGCTTTAAATGGAATAGCAACATATAAAATGGAATTATTAAGTAATTCAAGGTTAGGGTTGGCATCCAGAGTGTGGAGGCCATCCATCTTCTGCCTCTGCAAGACCATCCTCAGGGACCTTGCTCTTGCAAGAGAATTCAGCAGCCACCACACTAGAAGCTCTTCAAGTAAAAATCTTTTCTCCCCACTCCCCTCAAAAAATCTTTTCCATCCAATTTCCCAAAAGCTCAGACTAGGGTCCATGCACCCATCCCTCCACCCCCACCAGTGATGAATAATCACGTGCCACCATTCTTGAGTGACAATATTTGTGCTTGTTCATAACGGCTATACAAAAACCTGCTGGGTTTTTGATCACAGGCCTCTTCAGATGTGTGCACTGTAACATTAAAATTTCATGGCACCTAAGAAATGCAAAGATACTCTTAGTCCATAAAGGATTCTGTGGCATTTGTTTACTGTTGTGGTTTAATACCATGAATGCTGTGACCACAGCATACTTGAGGGAATGCAGTCCAGGTTAGCTGGATTTATACTACATGGATAGCTGGTTTTAGGCTAATTGTTGTAAGATGCAATTTCTGGGCATGCTCCCCACATCCCAGGACAGTGGAATCTAAACTGTGTTCCCTGGATCTTTTGCACCCAGGGGTTACCTGGGAACCACTGCAGGGCAACTGGGGAAAAGGGGGTGCAAAAAGATCTGCTCTGCTTCTCCTCTCTTCCAGTGAGAACAGTTTTATTCTTTTTTTTTTTTTTTTCCAGAGAGAGAGAGCATGCACATGCCCACAAGCAGGGGGTGGGGCAGAGAGTGGGATACAGAGAGAATCCCAAGCAGGCTCCACACTGTCAGCTCAGAGCCCAACATGGAGCTCCATCTCATGACCATGAGATTCACGACCTGAGCCAAAATCAGGAGGTGGATGCTAAACTGATTGAACAACCTAGGCACCCCCTCTTTTTTTGGGGGGAACAGTTTTATTCTTAATCTGTCTTATATATGGGCACTTCACATAGTATTTGATTTGAAAAGAGGGCACCACTGATAAAATTTGCAATTTTCAAATGACTATAGACATGTCTTTTCTTTTTTTTTTTTCAATATATGAAATTTATTGTCAAATTGGTTTCCATACAACACCGAGTGCTCATACCCTCCTCAATACCCATCACCCACCCTCCCCTCCCTCCCACCCCCCATCAACCCTCAGTTTGTTCTCAGTTTTTAACAGTCTCTTATGCTTTGGCTCTCTCCCACTCTAACCTCTTTTTTTTTTTTTCTCCTTCCCCTCCTCCGTGGGTTTTTGTTAAGTTTCTCAGGATCCACATAAGAGTGAAAACATATGGTATCTGTCTTTCTCTGTATGGCTTATTTCACTTAGCATCACACTTTCCAGTTCCATCCATGTTGCTACATGTCTTTTCTATGCATTACCACCCACTAGGACCTGACCTTGAAGGGAGGTACAGGTAACTCTGTAACCCAAAAATTACCCCTGCTAACATGTAGGTATATAATAGCCAACCTCATTTCCTTCGCATCCTTTCAAAGATATATAAATAGACCTTGAGAGTGTTATGCTAAGTGAAATATAACTCAAAGGAAGACAAATACTGTATGATCTTACTTACATGTGGAATCTAAAAACATTGAACTCATGGAAGCAAAGAATAAAATAGTGGTTAACAGGAGCTGAAGGTAATGGGGATTTTAGTCAGAGGGTATGAGCTTTCAGTAATAAGATACTAAGTTCTGGGGGCACCTAGGTGGCTCAGTCAGTTGAGCGTCTTACTTTTGATTTTGGTTCAGGTCATGGTCTCACAGTTGTGAGATCGAGCCTGATATCTGGCTCCATGCTGAGTGTGGCGCCTGCTTGGGATTCTCTCTCCCTTTCATTCTGCCACTGCCCTGTTCAAGTGTATACACACTTTCTCTGTGTCTCTCTCAAAATAAGTAAATAAATAAACATTTTTTAAAAAGATACTAAGTTCTGAGAGGTCTAATGTATAGCGCGGTGACTATAGTTAACAACAGTGTTTCACATACTTAAAAGTTGCTATGATGGGGCAGCTGGGTGGCTTAGTCAGTTAAGTGTCCAACTTCAGCTCAGGTCATGATCTCCCAGCCCATGAGTTCGAGTTTCATGTCAGGCTCTGTGCTGATAAGCTGGGAGCCTGGAGCCTGCTTCTGATTCTGTGTCTCCCTCTCTCTCTGCCCCTCCCCCACTTGCACTCTCAAAAATAAACAAACATTAAAAAAAAAAGTTGCTGTGAGAGTAGAGCTTTAATAGTCTCACCTTAAAAACAACAGCAAAATGGTAATTATGTGAGGTGAAGAATGTGTTAATTAGACTTCTTGTGGCAACCATTTTGGAAACAAATTCACATATCATACCTTGAACTTACACAATGTTTTATGTCAATTATATCTCAATAAAGGCAGAAAAAATAGATCATTTTCTATGTCATAAAACTTTTGAACAAAAGTCTATGTACTTTTAGTTTTTTCAGTTAGTAATATATCTTGTGTATATTTTCATGCCATTAAATATAAATCAACATTATTCTCAGATTATAGAATTTTACTGTAAACATCTATCATAAATCTGTCTGCTTGTAAAATAATTTTCTAAACCACTGAGCAGGCAGGCAAAGTATTTTGCTGGGTCAGGAAGAGAAAGCCCTCCCCAAGACCTAAAATCACAGTTTAGAGTTACTTACCAGATCTGACTCCACACAAACCCACATCTAACAGCTGAGGAAAAACCAATGAAAAGCAAAGCCATCTACAGTTGTTGTAATGAACAGGTATCTCTGATCCATGGTCAGTGTCACAGCATTTTAATATCCCCAGTTAAAGGGTGCAATCTTTCGTGGTTTCTTTAGGCACAGCTTGTTTGGACTATTCTTGTCAAATCCTGTGCTCCATAACACTGAATGAGCAGTGGGATAGAAACGACCCTGAACGCACTTCCAAAGTATGACTCTCTTGGCGCTCCACTCACTAAGAATCCTGAAATCTCTTCCTGTCCTTCAAGTCTTTAAACGTCGCTGTATCTACCTGGAATAGTTTCTTAACGTAACACGCATGTGAGAAGGAGCATAGACTCTTACACGAAATGCACGAGCACTAGTTTTTTCTTTGAGTCCTGGTTTTTGAAGTTCTATTCAAAATGACCGTGAACCATGCATACTTTAATAGCCACCAGAAAGCTCTTTTCTGTAAGACAATGTCTCAAGAAGATTTCTCTGGACATAAGTGCAAGCTCCTCTAGAGGAGCTGGTTTAACAACTGATGATTTGGGGATATTTTAACTGAAAAAGTATAACACAAGGCTAGAGGGGCTATGTCTGTACCATTCCCAGCCACCGTTAGTCACTGTGAATTCATTCATCAAATATGCATTTCCTACCTTAAAACTTCCCAATGGTACCCAGTGGCATGCACAAAGAAAAGCAGGTATAAAAGCTGTAAGGCAAGAATGACATCTTGGTTCAAGAAACAGAAGGAAGGCAAGTATGGCTGATATAGAGAAAAGGAAAATGTCATAGATCAGACTGGGGATTTAGGCAGGAGCCAGATTATATAGGCTTCTAGAATAGGGTAAGTACATTGGTTTTATTTCAAGTGTGTTGGAAAACCATTTGGTGGTTTTAATCAGGTGAAAGACAGGATCTGACATGTATCTTTGAGCTGTGACTTCAGCTTCCTTGTAAAGAATGGTTTGAAAGAATGTGCCAGGCTTTTCACATTAGGACCACAGACGTGAAGGAACACAGGCTCAATCCTGGCTGTCTAATTGGCTTTGCAAAACTCCTCAGTCCCTTTCTTTGCCCTGGGAAGCTGTCTTTTAAACTCATTGCCAAGCGGAATGAGTTCCCAGGTGGGATTGCATCAGCAGAAAATCATTTCTAAAGCACCCAAAAATGTAACAAACATCAAGAATATAACAGTCTTTACCCAGTCGTGCATCCCAAAGAGTATTTATAAAGTACCTATTGTAAGCCACGAATCAGATGATAACTAATATTGTACATGTGACATGTTTTATAGATATTAAGAAAATATGTTAAAGGTAATATAATGTCAGTGGTGGTTTTTACTCATGTTGTAGTTGAATGGGTAATATCAAAGAGATTCTGGGGATACCTGGGTGGCTCAGTTGGTTAAGCCTCTGACTTCAGCTCAGGTCATGACCTCACAGTTCATGATTTCAAGTCCTGAATCAGGGTCTGTGCTGACAGCTTAGAGCCTGGAGCCTGCTTCAGATTCTGTGTCTCCCTCTCTCTCTGGCCCTCCTCCTCACTCACTCACTCATTCTCTCTCTCTCCCTCATTCTAAAATAAATAAACATTAAATTTTTTTTAAAAAATAAAGAGATTCTGTATACTCTCACCTTGATCAGCAACAAGGTTTTCTCTTCATACCCTCCTCAATTTGGCTAGCCTCATAAAGGGGGTCATACTATGATGAGTCAAATGGGAAATTGGGAAGACTGGGTAGAGAAGAATGCCACTTTTCCCTGGACAAATGCAGTTTGACCAATAGTGATCAAAGGCTCTTTAAAAGCAGGGTAACTCTGTGTACCCAAACTTCCATGCAGCTTCCTGGCATTAATTCTGGAACATCCAAATTCTTGGTAAGCAAGAGGGGCCTCTCCATAAAGGTCCCACTTTCTCATTACTTCCCATTACCATATATCACATCTTCTTCAAGAATAAGAATCTTTACTTAAAGAATGCACCAAAATGGTTCTGTCTCATTCTTGGGCAATACCTTCTTTCAAGTCTAATGGTCACATCTGATGTCCACCTCTGTTTCTATTTCTACACAGGGCAACCAAGTTCCATATGTGAGGGAGCAGATTCCAAGGAGGTTCTCTGGGTAGCAGTTATCACGGAAACATCCTAATTAGTACTTATCCTACCACACTAAAATCAAAATCAAGTACAGCAATAAAGGCACAAGGGCCTATGTGTCAGTCTTACTGATCTACATTTTTGTGATTTTTAGAAGATTCAGTAGATAAGAGATACGAAAGTGCTCTTCCATTGCTTTCTTTGGATGCAATTTAATCTCTAATATTGCCACCTTTGACTCCGGATCTGGGGCACCAGCTTCCACAGTGCCCAACACTGAATACAAGTTTTCAAAATCTACCCTTCAGGTAACCACAGTTAGCACTTCAAAACCAGCACTGCTCTCAGTTCAAAAGCAGCTATCCAGCCTCCTCGTAAGATAGAGGGGCAAGGCACTGGAATGCCCAAAAAGTGTAAATCACAGCTTAATACCTCTCTTCTCACTGACAATTCATTATTTATTACAAATGTGTTTTATAGGCACAATAGAGAATGACAGATAAGGTTTCTGCTTCTCTACGTGAAGGAGGGGAAGGGTGTTAAACAAGGAAGCCAATGAATACAAATTAAAAAATAAATACAGGAACCCATAAACCAACACGAGAATTTCACAAACTACTATGAGAACAATAAAGCAGGGTAACAGGATAGACACCAACATGGTGGGGGTAAGGAGCGTGTGGATGCTATTTCAAAAAGAGAGGGGCATCCATTTCCTAAAATTGCTGTAACAAACTACCAAAAACTGGGTGGTCAGAAACAACAAAATTGATTCTCTCATAGTTTTGGAGGCCAGAGGCTAAAATCGAGGTATGGGGAGGGTCATGCTCCTTCTACAGACTCTAAGGGAGGTTCCTTTCTTACCTCTTTCAACTTCTGGTAGCCCCAAGCATTTCTTGGCCTGGGGCATTTTGTGACAGTAAATTCCCCGATCTGCCTTCATCTTCACACAGATATCCAATTTCTGCGTGTCACTGTGCCCAAATTTTCCTGGTCTTATAAAGACACCGCTAGTTGGATTAGGGCCAACCTTCATAAACTCATCTTAATTTGACTATATCTGCAAAAACCCTATTTCCAAATAAAGTTACATTCAAAGGAACTGGAGATGAGAATTTTGACATACCTTTGGAGGGTGTTGGTGGTGCAGAATCGGGGCAGGGCCACAATTCCACCTCCAATAAACAGAGAAAGGCTCTCTGAAGGAGTGACATTTGAGGCAAGGTCCACAATGACTGTTGGTAGTTGGCCTGGCTGATTCAGTTGAACAGCCTCCTAAGCAGAGTACACTGGCCTCTACCTGGAGGCAGCTGCTTAGACAATTTTTCAAGAGAAAGAAAATTTATGATGTCATAAGGTTTGTGGAGGAAGAAACAAAGGCAATGAGAAAACCGGAAACCACTATTCAGGTCCCTATGGCCTCATTACTTGCGATGGTGAAGAAGCACCAACACATAAACAATAAATAGGGAATGATACAGAGAACTACAGCATGTCTAGTCCACAGCTATTTAAATCGATGCTTGTAAAAATGATGCAGAAAAATAGAGAGATACTTACTTGTAAAATTCAAAAATGGGGTATATTTTACATTTTTTAAAAAAATTATGCAAACATATACATACCTAGAAGACTATTAAACCATCAGAATTGCCACCCGAGTAAAACACTGTGATGTTAAGGTACTGAGAATAAGGGTTTTATACTCTTAGCTAATTTTGGGATGTGTGGATAAATACCACTCTCCATAATAACTAACTAATTTTGTAGGAAAAAATTCCATTTCAAAAAAATTGTTATGTTATACGTAAATATCACAATCATCTATTTGCTCTAACATCTACCTAATTACAGTGTCACACTGTTCACTTTAAGTTTATTTTCCAAGGTATCAAGTATTTTGGATACAGTTGAAGTCCCCAGTGCAGAGGTTATGTTTTAAAACCAAGAATTCAAGGCAAAGAAAAATAGGTCACAATATTTTTTAAACAACATGGCCTCATGACAAGAATGCAGGCATCTCTCATCAAGCTTTGTTAGAGAAAGAAGGCTTCCACTGCTGTCGAAATCATTTCTTGACGAGAAAAGGCAGTGGTTTCCAGGATAAACCAGTAAAATAGCTTTAATGCTACCATGAGAAAATTTATATACTACTCTGCTTCCCCCATTTTACAAAGTGCTACATGCCCAACATATAACCACGTTGTATAAGTGTTGTTAGAAGGGAGAGTACATCATCAAAAGTTGGGGATAGGCTGAAAGACACTCTAGTTCATCATCCCATGTATTTACCAGCAGCCTCCCCAATGAAACATAATGCTTTAGTCAGGAGGTAATTTTCTTTGCATTTAGGCAAAAATGTAAAGCCAAAAATGTCATTTTAAAGTATCTAATGCGTCAAAAATTTCAGTGGAAAAATAAATTAGTCTCATCTGATGATACAGTAAAATATATCTAGGGGTGCCTGGGTGGCTGAGTCGGTTAAGTATCCAAATCTTGGTTTCGGCTCAGGTCATGATCTTGCAGCTTCGTGGTTTAAACCTCACATCGGTCTCTGTACTGGAAATGTGGAGCCTGCTTGAAGTCCTCTCTCTCTCTCTCCTCTCCTCCCCCCACTTGCACTGTCTCTGTCTCACTCAAAATAAATAAATCAACTTTAAAAAATACGTTAAAAAATAAAATATGTCTAACATGGAGAGGAAGTTAATTTCAGAATCAACAAGACTGTTAAATTCCCAGTCATAAAATGAGAAAGGGTGAGGTCCCTGTCTGGGTTACCAAACCTAAGCACTTAGACTTCCATAAATGTTAGCACTCAAATCAAAGCAACAATTGTTTTTACTTTGTTACTTTTCCAATCATGGTTCAACTGACATTTCATACCACTTTTTGCATTTTGAAAACCCATTTTATAATAAATAAAAAAACAATGAATCAAAATAATCAGATGTTTATAAATAAATTAAAAAAAAGAACACTGCAAATTTCTCTTAGTGTCCAAGCTCAATCATTGTTTAATTGACCTTAGGCAAGTTACAGGCTCATTTAGCCTCAGGTTACTTCATCTGGAAATTGGAGATAATCATGCCCATTTAGCATGTTGAGAGAATCAAACAGAACACAGTATATGACACTGCTTTGTAAACTGTGAAGAGTTATAGGAATATAAATAATTTTATCACCCTCTAAAGATGGTGATGAGTATCAGGCAATGGGACAACCCTACCCGGCTCTCTCTCCAAACCCTTAAAATTCATTACAAGGCATTACATACTGATGATGACATTGCCATTCTCTCGAAGCTTTTATTTCCCAGAAAACTATGGTCTTACCATCTCTTTAATATCACTGCAGGATCAACTCTCAAACAGTAGGACTCCAAAGATCTATTCTTTAAAGTCTTTATTTGGAAGTACTCTAATTTTCTCAATTATTTAACCTTCTGGAAATGAGAAATTACTGAGAAATATTTTCCATATTCAACTCTCAACAGAATTCCCTTTAGGGCCTTTAGCCAAAAAAAGCCAAAACAAGGATTTTTATTTTCAGAGGCAAACGTAATGAGAGTTGAACCAAGAAGCATCTCTTAAAAATTAAATGGTTTTCCCCGACCAGTTGTAGAATTTTTTTTAAGTTTATTTATTTTGAGAGAGAGAGAAAAGAGAGAGAGCAGGGAGGGGCAGAGAGCAAGGCAAAGGAATAATCCCAAGCAGGCTCCACACTGTCAGCAAGGAGACTGCGTGGGACTCGATCTCACTAACTGTGAAATCATGACCTGAGCTGAAACCACGAGGCAGACGCTTAAGTGACTGAGCCACCCAGGCACCCCCTGATGTAGGATTTAAAATTAAAGAAACACCTTCAAACGGGTCTTCTTTTTTCAAAGCAGCCACTTTGTGTGGCTGCCCAGTCATTCTAACATGAACTCTTCTGGTTGGTGCAATTTTGGAGTTTTTCTTTGTGAAATCAGAGTCATTTTACAATCTGTGCCACATTAGGCTCTTTACATTTCATCAAGACAAATCATTCTTCATATTCAACAATGTGGCCAGGAGTGACTTGTGACTATTTCCAATAATCTAATACACCTGCAAAGGTTGACAATTTTCCACCCCTGTCAGTGTTCAAAAGAATATGCTGCAGGCTGTAGATATATTACCCTAAGAGAAATTGCAAAAATATATTGGTCAACATCAGCATCTTTAGGAAAAGTGATTACTTGCTGACAACATTGAAGAGAGAAGCTCACAATTGGATAGAGGAGCTCTAAATGTGTTTATTAAATATTGATCACAGCAACAATTCTAAAATCATGTTTTTGCAAATAATAGGAAAATGCTTACAGTAGTACATGAAAAGGAAAACAGAATAAAAACCGTATCTGTTCTTTCAAATAACCATTATTTATTGAACCCCCATGTGCTAGGCACTATTCTGGATGGTGAGGACCCAGCAGTGAAAGTTTATCATCACGTACCAGTTTTGCTTAAAAGCAAAAAGACTAGTAATAGTTCACGTTTGACACAATGTTCTAGGTTCTGTGCCAAGCACTTAAGTAATTTACCTTTTGCTCTGTGTTATTACTACAAGAAAAGTGTCATTATACCAAGTTTACAGGTAAAGAAATTGAGGCATAGATTAAATAACCAAATCAAGGTAACAGAAGCAGAGGAGCAGAGCTAGATCTGGAATCTAAGTCTGTTTCTTCTTATTCAACTCTCCGTTTCACCCTGCTGTACCCACATGACACAATGTCCTCCTCAACTAGCTATTATCTCCTGCACTCTCTGCTCACAAATACAAAATAATTCAGCAGCCTTTTCCATCTGAGCAAAACTGGGGCACACCTGAGAACAAGATCCAAACTTGTCTCCTAAAAAATTGTATCAGTGTCGAATCCTCTAGGCCCTTCTTCAATAAACAGAACTGTAACAAATCATCCTAGTAAACTCTCGCACCTACTCAATTCTGTGTTGTCTATTATTTAGTTCCTTAGACTCTGCTTCTCTTCTAGTCCACCAATTTCCCTGTATAGGTGACATTTGAACAACGCAGGAGTTAGGGATGTCGTTCCCTCAGCACCCCACACAATCAAAACTCTTGAGTGTAACTTCTGACTTCCCAAAAGCTTAACTATTCACAGCATACTGTTGACTGGGAGCCTCAGCAATAACATTAATAGTCAATATTTTGTATGTTATATGTATTATATATCGTATAATAAAAACATATATTTTGTATGTTATATGTATTATATATCGTATTCTTTTAATAAAGTAAGCTGGAAAAAAGAAAAAGTTATTTTATTTTTTAGTATTTATTTATCTTTGATAGAGGAAGGGGTGAAGGGGCAGAGACAGGGAGGGACAGAAGATCTGAGGCTGCCTCTGTGCTAATAGCAGTGAGCCTGATGCAGGGTTTGAACTCATGAACCATGAGCTCATGACCTGACCTCAAGTCAGAAGCTCAACCACTAAGCCACCCAGGTGGCCCAAGAAAATGTTATTTTAAAAGCCCTAAATGATATCATGCTGAAAACGAGACAAAAACCTGAAATTAAAAACACAGATCTGATAACATTTTGGGATAGTGAAGGTAACATTAGCTGCCACAGGATATAAACTCCAAAATCCCAGTGATGGAACATGATAGAAATTTATTTCCTTTTCCTGGATACCCAATATTGGCATGTCTGACAGCCTTCAACATGGTCCTCTATGCATCAAGATCACCTCATCTTTATTTGAGGACTCACTCTTCTCTAATCCTTTGAGCCTTGCCCCATTGAGGTGGCAAATGAAGAAAGATCATGTGGAAGGCAAGCCAGATCCTTAATCTCTTCAAGAAGTGACACACCACTTCCACTCATATTCCATTGCCCAGAACTAGTCTTACAGTTCTCTGAGATGCAAAGCATGCTGGGAAATATAGTCATGGCTAGGAAACCACTTAGCAGCTGAAAAGGGACCATGAATATTTAGAGGTCAGGTGATATGCTGGTCACACATCCTAACTAGATGGTACTGAAAATTACAATGAAAAGATCTACAAATGATCCAAAATGTGAAAGAGACATGAAGGGCAGAAACTGGAGGAAAGCTAGGAAAAATTAAGATATGTTAGGTAATAAATGTCAGGACAATGGGCAAGAAAGAATATCTTGGCTCCTTTGAAAGGTTACCTCAAAAGAAGTTAAGAAAGGATTCTGAAGTGAAATTGTTGAAAAAGAGCAAAGGGCTGAGATCATAATTGTTTCAATCAATAATATGAAGAAGCAAACAAATTCCATTTAAAATGATGTCCTGTTTCCAGAAACTGCATGTCACTTTACAAGCTGAGATATGGCACACATTTAATTGCTGTTTTGTCAGAACCACTAATTCTCTTGATTGTGTTGTGAAAACAAAACTACTGAAGAAATCTTTTTTTGAAGCCCTCAAAGAAAAATTAATATTTATACACAGCTGTCCATTTGAAACCATGCAAGTTTGAAGTCAATAATTAGCATGATCAGAAAAGTTTCAGCAAGTGCCCTTATTGTGAGGTTATTTTCATACAAGGTTTTCCCCCCTAAATAAATCTGTTGGGCATGAATGTGAGATGAAAATAGGGGAGGTAACTTGGCAAATCAAGTTCTCATATGTAAAGAGTACATCATTCAGGGAACACCAACCATCTGGACTTGGGTTTTATCCAGCTAAATAACAAGGATTTAAGATATTTTTAAATCCTCATACTACTTAAAGCAGAAGCGGTAAGGTTTTAGGAATCATATGCCTCAAATTTTGTGATGAACAGGATGAGAAACAGGTTTGCCTATTTTTCAGATGAGGGCATGGAGGCTTAGATGGAGTATGTGACTTGGCCAAATCACAAAAATAGTGGTGAAACCAGGTTTAAAATTTATGTTTTCTGACCAGGGACCACCCATTAAAGAAGCTCCAACACCCACAAGGCTTACCTTTAGATTTCTCTGGCAAAGAGCTCCATGCATACCAATATCAGCCACGCCTACAACTCTGGAGATCCAACATGAAATGGGTCATTAGTACAACAGCAGATTAATGTCAATCAACAGCACTATGACAATAATGACAGATACCAGACAATGGGCCAGTAAGGTGGAAGAGAAGACTATGGGCCAGCCTCTGCCAGAGAAAGGAAAGGGCTCTATGGAACACACAGGCCTAGAGACAGCAAATATAAGTTAACTTCTGATATGTACTGATTCTGGGGTCTGGTCTCATGACTTGGTCCCTGCACTAACTGAACTCTGATTCTGCTCAGAAGTCTGGGATTCTTCCAGTTACTACTGTTTAGAAGAAGAACCTCATTGTTTATGATTTATGGTATTCTGCCTCCACCCATCCATTCCACAGAGCTTTTCTGAGTGTCTATTAGGAGCCAGTGGTCAGGTATAAAAACGCAAATGCTGAAAAACACACAGAGTTGGACTTTGAGAAGCTCACAGTGGAAAGAGGTACAGAAAAATATCACATCCTGTGATGTTCCTATGTGCGCTTAAGGAGGAGCGAAGGCCTTGAGTTCTCTTAAGTTGCTTAAGAGAAAGACAATATTCAATACCAAGGACCACAAGGGCAACCCAATCACTACTAAGGATTTAAGGTTCCAAGATCAGAAACTGCATCGTGTTGCATAAAGCCATCTACTCCAAGGATGGTCTGCAGCCCTGCAGTACAAGCATCACCTCAGGCCTGGTCACAACATTTCCAGCACAACTCCAGATGAATTGTGGTCTTCATTTTAACACAATCCTCAGGTGATGTGCATGCATATTCAAGTTTCAGGTGATGAGTGTTATAGTGGAACTTATGGCTACAAATGGCTGTGTCTAAAAGGGATCAGAGAAGAAGTAACAACACGATTTGGAGCCCAGAATTTCTCAAGTACAATGTGAGGAACGGTTTTCTTACAGTAAAAATTCATCCTTTTTAAATGCACAGGTTGATGACTTTACAAATATAGTCATGTAACCACCAGCACCACCAAAATATAAGAGTTGTTACCCCAAAATTTGTCTTTGTGACCTTTTACTGTCTATACCCTCCCCCTAACTCCAGGCCCTAGAAATCACTGATCTTTCTGTCCCCATAGTTTTGCCTTTTTCAAAATGTCATATAAATGGAGTAACGTGGTATATAGCCTTTAGTATCCAGCTTCTGTGACTCAGCATAATGCTTTTTGGTATTTGTCCCTTTTGTTGCAGGTATCAGTCATTTGTTTCTTCTTATTGCTGAATTGTATTCAATTTTCTGAATGTACCCTAATATGGTTAGTTATTCACCAGATGATGAACATTTGGTATGTTTCCAGTTTGGGGCTATTTTGAATAAAGCTGCTATGAGCATTCCAGTAGAGATCTTTGTGTGGACCTATGTTTTCCTTTATGTGAGGTATGTATCTAGGAGTGGAATTTTGGGGTCATTTGGTAAATATGTTTAAACTTTGTAAGAAATTGGCAAAGACTTTTCCAAAATAGCTAGGTAAGAGGTGCAGTTGATGAGCTGGAATTATTTAATGAGGAGATCTCACCAGATACACAAACACATTGGGACATGAAAGAACATGGTGGGTTCAAGGAATGAGTAAATATTTCAGGACAGATGGAATGTAAGGTAGCAGAAGAGTAGGGTGGAAGGGATGCAGGAAAAGCACCTTGGGTAGACAACTTTGAAGTGCTCTCAAGTAATTTTCATGAGCTTGCTTTGAAGTTTAGAAAGCCTGTGCCTGTGGATTACAGAGATCATCAGGTTGTTTGTTTTCATACTGCAAAAAATTTCTTTTCCATCACATAAGTTAAATGGGCAAATACCAATACTCCAAGAGTGCAGAAAGGCATCTACCCACATGCCTATCCTAGTCTTCTGTTATGCAACTAGAATTACAAAGCATGGGAATGAAAATTATTTATAAAGGAGAATTAATGGGTTCTACCTTCAAAGGTCCAGCCAGGAGAGTGCAGGAACCCATTACAACTAATCTTTTGATTACAAAGAACACAGAAATCTCTAAACTGCTCCCTCTCCTTACCTATCAGCCTTGTGTCTGCAAATTTAAAAATACAAGGTACTCAAAATCCTTTCTCTTTCTCTAAATGTATTTCTCAGGACTCCTCGACCTCTACAATATATATGTGTGTGTGTGTATGTATGTGTGTATATGTATGTGCGTATGTATATACGCACATACATATACACACATACATTCACATATATATATGTAATATATACACATACATATACACACATACATACACACACATTATATATATGTAATATATACATAAATACAGACACATACACACACACATATACATACACATACGTAGGCTTAGTCTCTGGAAAATCAAAATGTCCTATGGTGCTAAGGAAAATATTGGTCTCCATGATGGTTGGTAGGCAATACTGATGTTGATGTATGTTTTTATTTTGGGGTTTTTTTCTTCTCATTCCTTTCTTTTTTGAGCTTCCTTTAGACTATGTTGACCCAAGCAAGATAGGAATGCTTCAAAGGATCTGATATTACATCACCTTTTCTCCCTTCCTCTCTTTCATGAATATCATCATCAAAAGGTGAGTCACTGACATTTCCTCCAAAGTTTTCTCTGTACTTTATGTTACTGGAAGGGATGTCAGATCATCTTGGAGCCCTAGTATGTACCATACAGTCACCTCTCCTATAGCTCTTCCTCTGTGAATGAGACTAAATCTAAGATAATGAGCTTGGGAGCTTATTATTTGAGATCAGGAACCTGACCAAGGACAGATAAGAACTGGTAGCTCCATTCTCCCTCATTCTAACCCCACCTAACTCTATACACCCTGCATAGGAGTCCTAGGTCCTGAAAATCAGCTGCTTCCTTCAATGGTCAGAAAATGGCAAACCCAATCATGTTCTGGTCATATCTTGTTATTTTCCTACATGCCTTCAAGTACAAATACAAATCCTGACCAAGTTACTTAAAAGGAAGGCAATATTCAACATCTGGGGACCAAATGGGGAGTCCAATTACCTCAAGGATTTAAGGTTCCAAAATAAAGTGCACAGTGGGGAATAAAGCCATCTACCCATGGCTGCAGCACAAGCATTATCTTAGAGCTTGCCAGAAGAACAGAATATCTAGCCTTGCTCCACATCTAGTGAGTTAGGATATACCTTTTCATAAGATTGCCAAGTGTTATGTGTGTACATTCAAGTTTAACACAGTGACTCAAACCTGGAGTCCTAAAGCCCACTTCAGATGGTTACAATCCTCACCATCATAAACCACTGCTTTGCCACTGTGGAACTCTTCCTCCTCACCTGTCAAATGGTAATAATTATCCCTATCTCAGAACTCTTGTGGAAATTAAATGTGCTTATCAAATTAAATGTTCACTTATCAAAAGTGAATGTGTAGCCTACATGATAAGGAGCCATGAAATGATTAAACCATGAAAGTGCTTCTGGGCCTGTGTGTCTCTGAAGGGCTGTTTCCTAGTGTTACACAGGAAATATCATGATACACAATGTGAGATCCATTTTCAGTCCAACCTCTAAACAGCAAGAGACTCTCCCCATTCACAAGAGTCTAAAATAAGGATCACAAATGAGAAGAAAAAAAAAAAAAAAACAAGGCCAAAGAGAAAAAGAAGGATGCAACAGACTCTCTGTTTTTAACACAGAGTGTTTCTCTTTATTGAGGAAAGAGAAGATAGGCAATGAAAGAATAAATAGATCCTAGCCCTCTGGTTCCCAGAAACAATGTTATTCACTCTTTCCAGCAGTGCCTTACGACTGAATGAGTGAATTTATTTTCTCTAGGTGTTTAGATGATCCAGGGGCCTCTAACACTCTCATGAGACTATTTTTCTTTTCCAATCTACTGTCACACCTATGCAGATTTTTAGCAGAAATATCTCTTAGTGTATTGGGAAGACCATCAGGGTCACTGGAAGAAAATTCCAGAAGTGTATTTGGAGAAGAGTATGAAGCCTGCAACACTAACCATTTTCTCTACTACAGACTACCTGTGTGAACAACGGAAAATAATGTGACCTCTCTGAATCTTAGCCTTCTAGGCTATGAAATGAGCAGAATGGACAAAGTGCTGTTTTCAGCTCTTTTCTGGCTTCAGGACTACAGGATAATTGTAATGCACACCTGGAAATTTCTTCAGACTGTAGGGACTAACAAAGTACTACCCAGTTAGAAAGGATATCTGAAAAGAAGATGGAAATGAGCATGGCTAGGGATGAATGGCAGGTAGGAGGGAAGAGGCTGGAGGGAGGTATAGAAGGATGAAGTTGACCAGTGTTCATGAGGGCACCATGTTATCTCAACAGATGGGCATGAATATTACCAGCTAGAAGCCATTCTTATTGCATCCCACATGATGAGTGAGGGTTGATGCCCCAGCTGTGCAGGCAGCTGTCTGCCATGAGGCTAAACACCCAGCTAAATGGGAAATCATCTCTGGAATTTATGAGCCATACTCAAGCAGCAGCCAGGGATCTGAAGCTCCCCATCAATCATGTCACCCCTTGCATGCTCCTTTTCCTTGATTTAGACAAATAAATGCAGAGGGGTCTGGACATCATGAATCCTCCCCCGCCCCCCCCCCCCCCAGTTTGTACACCAACCACACCACCTTTTGTTAGTAATACTTCCATCTCTATGAGATATGCAATTTCTAGCTAACAGGTATAGTGTCTACAGTGAGAAACCACACTAACAACTATTAACCCAAATCTCATGGAATACACTATTGGGGTTTGTTTTGTTTTGTTTTTGAGTTAGAGAAGCACACTAGCCAACTAAAAACCTACGCACAAGCATCTCAACACAGGAAAGCCTCCTATGGAAGTTCAATCTCAACCCCCCTTCTTTTACAAATGAAGAACTGTGGACCAAAGTCGTGCCACCTACTGGTAGAAGGCCTGACATTTGAATCCAAGTTGTATGACCACGACCTTAGTTCTTTTTTCACCATTCTCTTGCTAAAATGCATGAAATAAATAAATACATTAAATGCATAAGGCCTTCTCTTTGAAGCTCAACCCCAACAGTCTGAGCAAGTATGACTTGGGGAAAATCACCTAACCTATGTGAACCTCAGAATTCATCATTTGCAAATGGGGATCAAAACAGCTATATTAAAAACAATGTGAGAGTTAGCTCAGGAGCCACTTTATGTAATTTCTGGCACAATAATACACCTTCAGCAAATGGGGGAGAGCGACAGAGTTTTATTATTCCTGTACTTTCCTGCCACACAACTATTAGTATCTTAGCACAATTTCTGCCAGTAGTTTCCCTCTAGCATAATTTTACTCATTCGTAATCACAAGATACAGTTACTGTCACATGGTAGTTTATTCACGGTGCTGTGCAATCTTCACAGTTCTCATCTAAATGGATCTGTGTATTTCACTGAGTGGATTATATACTACCTGAAAACACCAGTACCCCATTGTTAGCTGTTTACCATTTTTTGCCTTTCGAAATTTACCTGCAATAAACTTCTTTATGCACTTGGTTTTGTCCACATTTTGAGTTAGTTCCTCAGGCTAAATTCCCAAAAGTAACCATTGTGGTTCTTTGAATATAAAGAATTCTCTGAAATTATATTTCACTCTAAGAAATACTTAAATCTCCACAAAGTCATATACACACAGCTGGGTTTATGAGATTCAGAATTTCTTCACACATACACACAAATATACATACACACACACACACACTCAAAAAAATAAAATGCAAACCTCTTTTATACTATGACAGAATATATTTGGATCAAACCATTTTTAGAGGCATATTTAAACACAAGGGACGAACAGAACCTATAAGGAACTTGATAACTTCGTGTTAAAAATGCGAATGATGCAGACAAATGCAGTATTGCCTCCAAAAAGGAACAAAATGTCTGAGGACCGGATTTACAGGGAAAGAGCTAAAACTAATACGTATGTATAACTTGGTTCAGTAACAAGTAAACAAAGAAATTCGAATAGCCTCTAAGCTTGAGAGAAGTAAACATCAGAATAGAAAGGAGACATTTACTGTATTTTGCATTTTACCTATTTGCTTCACAAAACTTTTAAAAACAAAGTTCTAGGGGTGCCTGGATTGCTCAGTCAGTTAAGCCACCAACTCTTGATTTCCTCTCAGGTCATGATCTCATGGTTCTGAGATCGAGCCCAGTGTTAGGCTCTGTGCTGACAGCTCAGATACCTGCTTGCGATTCTCTCTCTCCCTCTTTCTCTCTGCCCTTCCCTCACTTGTGGGTACATTCTCACTCAGGCATGCACACTCTCACTCTCTCCCTCTCTCTCTCTCTCACGATATAAATAAACTTAGAAAAAAAAAAAAAGAAAGTTCTATAACACACTTCTCAATTCCCCTTCCCCCAATCTTGGTCCATTAATATTAGACTTAATTATTTATAGCAGCACTTTCAACAATAGCCAAATTACGGAAAGAGCCTAAATGTCCATCAACTGATGAATGGATAAAGAAATTGTGGTTTATATACACAATGGAATACTACTTGGCAATGAGAAAGAATGAAATCTGGCCCTTTGTAGCAACATGGATGGAACTGGAGAGTGTGATGCTATGTGAAATAAGTCATACAGACAAAGAAAGATACCATATGTTTTCACTCTTATGTGGATCCTGAGAAACTCAACAGAAGACCACAGGGAAGGTTGGGGGGACAGTTACAGAGAGGGAAGGAGGCAAATCATGAGAGACTCTTAAAAACTGAGAATAGGGGCGCCTGGGTGGCGCAGTCGGTTAAGCGTCCGACTTCAGCCAGGTCACGATCTCACGGTCCGTGAGTTCGAGCCCCGCGTCAGGCTCTGGGCTGATGGCTCAGAGCCTGGAGCCTGTTTCCGATTCTGTGTCTCCCTCTCTCTCTCTGCCCCTCCCCCGTTCATGCTCTGTCTGTCTCTGTCCCAAAAATAAATAAACGTTGAAAAAAAAAAAAAAACTGAGAATAAACTGAGGATTGATGGGAGGTGGGAGCAAGGGGAAAGTGGGTGATGGGCATTGAGGTGGGCACCTGTTGGGATGAGCACTGGGTGTTGTATGGAAACCAATTTGACAATAAATTTCATTTAAAAAACATATTAGACTTAATTATTTGGCATAATTAAAAAGGTAGAGGAGGGGGAGGAGTCATCTTTTTGCTCATGAATGAGTTTTATTTACACTTTACATTCTGTTCCCTTCTTCCCCTGTGAACTATCAAAAACCATGGAGGAGTTGAAAAAATGATGTGGAACTATCATTTAGCTACAGAGTTTCACAATCTAAAA
Source organism: Puma concolor (assembly GCF_028749965.1). NCBI lineage: Eukaryota > Metazoa > Chordata > Mammalia > Carnivora > Felidae > Puma > Puma concolor. The sequence continues at coordinate 123,782,571 of NC_141668.1, forward strand.
AACATCACATTACTGTTCCTCTTCTTTTTTCTGATTCTCTTTGTTTCTTCTGAACGTGGACTGAGGGGCAAGCTGGCCCGCCTCACACCCAGCAGAGGGAAGAAATGTGAATGTGCCTGCCTTATGGAATGTGTCTTTTATACAACATATGAAAAGCTTATCAATATGCACATTATCCTTCCATTTGAACCTTATATGTCATTGGTATACAGAGTTTCATAACACTAGTCAGCAGCAATTTTTAAAAAGTGAGTTTCAAGAATGCCATTCTGACTTGTATAATTCAGAGAAAGATTATAAAAACAGCATTCCAATACATTAAGTCATGGAAAGCACATCAAAAAGCACCATTTGTAAGCAAAATAAGAAAGGAAAGGAATAGTTCAAGAGAGCAATTGTGAAAAATAAAAAAAAAAACCCACAGAGACATTTATTTGAAAAGGGCCCTACACAAATCTGTTTTAGTATTTATGAAGTGGTTAAAGAAAATGAGAAATGAAGTATGACTCAGTACCCTAAGGCCATAATATTAAACTTTCTGTAACCCAGAACTGTTTCTCTGAACAAAATCTTACTTAGAAACTCAAAATACAAAGCAAGTCAGAAAAGCAAGGTGGGAGCCACAGTGCAAATTCAGGAGCTCCACCAGCCCAGACCCTGAGTTAACTCCACAGGACCCCAAAAAAGTGTGAGGGGCCCCCCAGTGGGACACCACTGTCCTAAGAGATGCTGGCAAAGGGCTGAGTTTGAGATGGGAGTGATGGCAGAAGAAAAAGAATGTGGAGAGAGCCCTTAAAAGGGAAATTAAAATGGAAGACAAAACAGGGTGTAAAAGTAGGGGAGAGGAAGAAGGGAATAGAGAAAAGAAAGAAAGAAAGAAAGAAAGAAAGAAAGAAAGAAAGAAAGAAAGAAAGGAAGGAAGGAAGAGAAAGAAAGACAAGTCACTGTGCTTAATATTAACTCTCTCAATTTTTTGCCCAGAGTAGTTGCTTTTTCAATTGTTAAGACAGAAAGTGCTTTTTTGAGACCCATGGAAAATGGCATCAGACGATGGCACTCAATCAGTTTAACTAAAGCAACAGTGGGGCAGAACCACATTTCACACACACCTGGCTTCTCAACCTTAAAAACCTGAAATAAATGCAATGCCCTTTCCAAACTCAAAGTATAAAGTAAGATCTTCTAAACGATGAGTCAACACACCCCAAGATACATTCAGAAACACATGTTGAGAATGTTAGCCCTGTAATACAGGAACACATAGAGCAACTAATGGGAACACACATCCTTGACTTCAGGGCTCCTCGCAATCACCTTCCCAGGGATTTTGAATTCCCCACCTCACTGCTCAGTCCCACTGCTCACACACAACTCTGAGCCAGCCACATCCAACTTGCCCAAACATCCCACGGGCCTAAATCCCTGTGAGCGGTTCTCTTTGCTGAAAAACCTATCCCTACATCTCTCTTCTACCAAGTCCATATAAAACCAAATATCAAATATAGTTTCTCCATCCCCAGAGTTGACAGCACACTTTGTTCCATATGTTTTCTATGGTAGACTTGTCATTATATTGGACAATAATTTGTGAGGTTTTTACCCTCTCTTCTTAGATAGGAAATATCACACAAATATGGGGACTGAACTTTATTCTTGGTACCAGCACAGCACCTAGCACATATTGACCATTAAAGCCTTTGGTGAAAATAAAAACCAACATGCACTGAATGTTCATTAGGGGCCAGGCACTGAGCTTTAAGCACTTTACATCCATTACAACAACCCAACACATTCCTTCTTATTTTTGCCTTTTTATAGATGCGCAAACTGACACACATAACTGTTAAACACCTTGGCCAATGACCTAAGTTCACCAACAGTTGATGCCAAGACTCAGACTCAAGCAAACTCCAGAGTCTGAGCAATTAACCACTAAGCCGAATGACTAACAGGCAAGAAAGCAAATGAAGTTAAGATAGTGCAAAGTTGAATGAGTTTTTCAAGTTTGCTTGCTTGCTTATTCATTTATTTATTTATTTATCTATCTATTTAGAGAGAGAGAGAGGGAGGGAGGGAGAAAGGGAAGGGGGAGGGAGGGAGAGGGAGAGAGGAAGAGAGAATGAGCGAGAACAAGGGAGGGGCAGAGAAAGGGGAGAGGGCTGCCAGTGCAGAGCCCAACATGGGGCTTGATCCCACATACTGTGAGATCATGACCTGAGCCAAAATCAGGAGTCAGATGCTTAGCCAATTGAGCCACCCAGGCACCACCAAAGTTGATATATTTTAAAGATCCTTTCAATTCAAACATTCTAGCAAAATATAAAAATTCCTGCTTTGAATCTTAGAGCACTTCTACCCTTTCCCTTGTCTAGCCACCCTTTTTATCACTGTAATTTGCACAAATTTGATGACTTAGGAAATTCTAAACTAGACGTAATGCCTCTTCAACTCAATAGCTTGGATGTGTAATTCTCCAGGTGAGTATGCATGTATTTAGTGATGGGTAGATGGGTGAATGGTTGATGGGCAACCTAAAGCTCCACCTCTAACAGCCCCCTTCCTTGCCACTCCATCTAAAAGGCCAAAGTTGCGTGTAAATAGCAAATGACAGGGTTGGAGGGAAAACAACAAAGGCTGGCTATTTTTTCCCAGAACTAAATAGTAATAACCTCTCAAAACATTATTTTCATTCTGGCTATGATCTCAATGGCCATTTTGATTTCAAAACACAGAACTGTGTATGCGTGGGTGACTCAATGAGTTCATGACCTGATGTGAGTCACTCCGCCTTAAGGAGAATGCTAATTCTGATCCCTTTGCTTTGGAAAAGTTCTGAAATTGTGACAAAAGGTAAGATTTACTTGCATGAATATCTATCCAGTAGCAATCTGAAGCCTGCCCAGACATTTGCAATCAACATGCATGCAGGCATCCTCTGATTCCAAAAGAAAAAAAAAAAAAAAAGAAAAGAGAGAGAGAGAGAAAAAGAATGAAACAAACAAACAAACAATATAGAGATGTGAAGTATTAACAAACAACAATGGAAATCCTATGCCCTTAGGCATGGGATGCTTGTGGATCCAGGAGCAGTTTTGAAGTACTAATGCTCTTGGGTATCCTCATCATTAGCTTCCAAGGTACCGTTCTTTCTTGGCTTAAAGAAAAGAAAAAGAAAAGAAAAAAAAGGCAGCAGTACAAAAAATAAATAATTATTGACCGTCTATTATGTGCTAGGCTCTGGGCTGTTGACAATATTGCAGTCAATGAAATAAGCATAGTCTTTTATGGAGCTTACCGTTCCATGATAAATGAGCTACAAAAAGACAGTGGTGTGATGGGTGCTCTGATGAAGAAGACATTCAGGGTTATACAAGGCTAACATCAGATTATGTAACCACAGAGACCTTGCTTCAAGTGCAGGGAAATTCGCTTTCCCATTCAGAATGGCTATTAAACAGGTAATAAAGTATTCACTAAGCAGAGAACAGAGGAGAATACTCCAGGTAAAGTTTATATGCTGAAGCTGAAATCAACAAAGAACAATTTAGGACTGAAACAAGTTCAATGAAGCTACAACACAAAGAGGGTGAAAGGAAGGTAGAGAATTAAGAATCAGGGAGGATACCTTATTTATCAAACTATCACTGTGAATTTTTTGATCTCTTCTGATGCATACATCCTGCTCTTTTATTGAGTTAGAGAAATATGAAAAAATATTTTAATTCAGTCTAACTTTGGTCTTTCTTCTTTATTTCCTTGACCAAGCTGAAACTGGTCATCTATGCACTCAGTGTGCTGTGGGCCTATCCATGAACATGTTTCCTTTTCCAAAAGGCTTTATATCTTGAGATCAAAGGTGTCATCTCTCTGTAGGAATAAATTCTCTGTGCTGTCACAATTTTTATAGCAGTAGTATGATTTAATTTAAAAAATAAAAGGCCAAGACATGACACCTCAATGTAAGTATTATTACTAACTACAAACTTTTTCTTTCTACTCTCTTAGTTAGGTTTTGGGGAATAAGAACAATGTCTTACTTACAGAATGCTTTACATAGCATTTCATATACTTTATATCATATGAACCAGAGAGTCAACACAAGGATACACTACTATAGGTGAGGAAACAAATTTAAGAAGGTCTTGTAATTTCTCCCAAGGCCATATTAGTAAGTGGAAAAAACAAGTTTAACATCATGGCTGCTCCCAGTCCCATATTCTTTCTTTTTATAAAGATGTTTTTAAAAATGTAATCCAAATGTGTCAACCCTTGTGCTGTATATTGTATAGGATACCTAGATCATACCCTCAAAAACTTTCAGGAAAATTGTGTGTGATTTTGGGTAAACTATCTCAATCTCTCAGAGTCTATTTTCTCATCTATAACATGGCAGTGATAGTACCATCTACTCAGGATGCTTGAAAGAATTAAGAGAACACATATGAAATGCTTAGCATTTAGCAGGTAAATATTAAGTATTTAATATTTACATAGGAAAAGTATGTATGTGGAAAAGTACCAGTATGAGGCACTATAGAATTGGACATTTTCTAGGGCAAGTAGGGGTTCTGAGAAGAAAGATCTTACTATAGGCTGGATCCTTGCTACTTCAAGTGTGGTCTGTGGATAAGTAACATCAAACATCACCCAGGATCTTATTAGAAATGTAGATCTTCAAGTCCAGCGCCAGTCCTGAGTCAGAATTATATTTTAATAATATTCCTGGATGTTATATATGCCAATTAAACTTTGAAGAGCACTTAGCTCGACATGTTTTTGGTGATATGCAAAATTCAGATACTCAAGGAGAAGATGGGGACAATGGGCTTCCTATGGTTGAGAAGAGAAGGGAAAAAAGGTTTAATAAACCAAACTACTGAAATGTCTTTAGTGGGTGAGTATCTTACTTAAACCAAAGGGTTGTTTGGGGGTGCAGTAAGAGATGAAACTGGGCTTATAAACCCAGGTCATATTATCCATGGTCTTGGATTCTAGCCAAAGAGGTTTTGCCCTTATCCTTCCTCGGGTCTAATACCTTTACACATTTCTCCTTTAAGCTCTCATTTCCAATATAACTACTATCTTATAAGAATATGATTCTTAACGTGTGATTAGCTGACCATCTGGAACAGAACCCTTGGGAAGCTGGTTGGAAATGCAGACTCCTGGACCCACTTCCTAGCTTATCTGAGTGCAGGTCCTAGAATTTCAAGTATGAAAACCACTACTGTTATACAATGTCTGTCATAAGGACAATTTATGACATAAAAATCTGAAGATAAAATACAACTGTCTTTAGAGTTCTATTCCTAATTTTTGAACAAGCAGTAGGAACACAATCCATATGAATTCTGTAAAAAGAAAGACCATAATCAATGGTCTCTATATCCCTAATACCAGGAGAAGCTGGGTGATCAACAAGCATTTGTTGAATGAATCAAGAAATGCATGCATGCATAAATAACTAAGCAGATGATTTCAGAGATAACTCTGAAGTAAACAAATATGTGTACGAATTACAGTTGCATTTTCATACTAAAAGGAATGAGCAATGAAATCAAATGTATTCATTTTCAGAAAGAATAAAATTCACAGTTGCCACCAACAAACTTCTTTTGAAAAAGCTGACATGAATTTGATCAATATCCAACAAACAGACTCCTTTATAAACTGACTCAAATATGGTTTGGGAAATATCGTTTTGGTTACAGTCAACCATAGTCTGTGTTGGAGCTTCGAGGATGCCATGAATTTTTCCTGTAAAGCAATGCATGCATCTGAAGGAGATTTTAATACTGCATTTCAAGTTGGGGCTTGATACAGGACTAGCAGAATTTAATACACTACTATCCTTACTGTTCCAAGAAAAACCAGAGAATTATTTATGTTATCTCGAGTTTTCGCAAGTAATCACCTGAGAAAGTAAGTATGGATCAGGTGAAAATTCAAAAAATTTGGAATGTGTTAGAAAAATGGATGAAATGAAGAATAAAGTATTTCCTTACATTAACCATGATTAATTGCATACAAGAAGAGGCAGTTCAAGCCACTGTATTGAAACAACTCACTTCCAGTGTTAATAATGGTCAACAAGCAGTGTCAGCACCCCATTTAAGCAAATTGCAGCATGGGAGTCTACAACAGGGAAATCTTTTGCAGTCTATGTAAGTCAGGATGCTTACCTCTGCAAAGACAGAAAAATCTAACTCAAACTACATAAGCAAAAATGAAAATGAAACCAAACATAACACATTCCTGAAAATTGCAGATTTTTTTCTGGCTTTATGCAAAACTTGATCTAGGCCTCAAGCAATGTCACCAAGACCCAGTATCCCCATCCTGCCCCAAATGTTCTTCTCCATCTTGGCGCAAATCTCAGGCCCCATACAGTGCCAAGATGGCTGCCAGCAGCTCCAGGCTACCTTGGAGCTTCCAAGGTTCAAACCCAGTATAAAACCAGATTTTCCTCTCTGTAACAGCTGAGTTCATTTTAACTAAACCAGTTTGGCCATATTGAACCAAGTAGTAAGGCTAGAGAAGGGTGAAATCACACTGATGAGCACAGACTGGGTCATGTGCTCACACTCAGACCCATCATTGTAGCCAAGGGAACTTAGCACTTTCATAGATTGGGCTTTAGGGTTCCACCTCTGGCATCAGGAGTGGGGCCTCACCTCAACAAGGACTAACAAGAGATGAAGAGTTTCCCAAAGGAAACTCAGGGTTCTACGATGAGCAAAGGAGGAAATGGACTCTGGCCGTTCAAAGACAGCAAATATATTCAGTGGTTTTCCAAGGACAGCTTTTATAGGCCAAATTTGACACCAAGGCTTACCTCAAGGCATTCTATGTGACACTCACAGATGGAGGAGAAGACATATATACAGAGCAGCCACGCTTTGTGGCAATTGGGCTACTTCATTCCCTGGTGCTTAAAATCTACAAATGGCTCAGGACAAGTCTCAACCTACCAACGAGGCTTACAGGGTGTTTGAGGACTTGGCCTCTGTTTCTCTCATCGTCCTCATTCTGACTCTCAGTTGGTAACACTAACCTTCCTTTGCTTTTTAAGCTTCTCCATCTCTCCTACCCTAGGCCTGTGCATATACTGTTGCTCTGCCTGTCACACATCTGCCATCCATTTTGTCATCTCCAAACCCTTCACATAACCCCTTTGCTGGGAACTTTCCCATCATTCAGGTCTCCCCTGAAAAAAAGCCTAAGCCCGTGTTAGCCTCTGTTATCTTCTCCTACCGTATCCAAGTGTCCTTTAATAACTCTGAATTCATCTTACAGAACATATTTAATAGTGTCTTGCCCCGGCTGTATCATAAACTCAGTAAAAACAAGAATTAGGTCCTCCTTCCTTTCCATTTCCTCCATCCCACCCAGGAAACAAAGCTCCAGGGGAACGTTTTTCAGGGGCTCAGAAAACATTAATAGATGAAGGAACGGATAGATGGATTGAAGGATGAAAGCTAAAAAACAAAACAAAAAAAATAGTACTATGAACACATACATTAAAATATTTTAGCCCCACTAACATAAGTATATATGTGCATGGTATTTACATATGAATTATATATTCCATACATTAGGTATTTATGGAAGGTATACTCTGTGCCTGGATTGGTTTGAGGCACTGGAGCTATATCAGGGAAAACAAATAAAAACAGTATTAAGACCTAAAATAAACATTATAAATAAATCAACTACCTAACATGTTAGAATGTATTAAGTTCTCTGAGAAAAAAGTCCAGCAAGATAAGGGGATTGAGGAAAGCTGTGTTGATGAAATGCAATTTTTAACAGATGGGCAGAGCAGTTGCCACGGAGAAGGGACTAGGTGAGCAAAATATGAGGAAGGGAGGCATAAGCCAGGCAGATACCTAGAAAAGGAGCCCACTGGGCAGGAAAGCAGCCAGTACATGGGCTTAAGTGAGAGCAAACCTGGCTTCACACATGCCTGCTGAAGGACCCTAGTCACAAACATCTTATTACTAAGAAAAATGAAAACTACTTTTGCGTAATTGCCAAACACAATTTTACCTATCTTTAATTACTGAATGTGCGAATACCACAGATATGCTAGAACTTTTTACCTCAGTAGACTGACTCCACAACTCGAAAGGTTTCTCTGATCGGTTGAGAAAATAGGAAAAAAAAAACCACAAAAACAATTTCACCCACTGGGTATTGACTTAGAAATGTTCATTTACATTAACTTTATTCATCTGAGAATTTAATGGGCATGCCTTAATTATCCGGAGAGGAAAATGTCTATTAAAATGTGGGAAAACCATGTAATGGCTATGATAAGTTTCTTTTTATTACTGCTTTAATAACTGCAAACTTCAATGAGTACCAACAATTGTATTACTATTAATGCCTATTTTATTCATTAGAAGTTCAGAAACATCTAAGCAGCTAGCTTGAATATTAGCTTGAATTTTTTTTCTTTTACCCTTGGTAATGATAAGCTTTGTTATTTGCCTTCCTCCCATCTGGCTTGCTTCAACAAAATGATAAAGAAAAGAGTATAACAAATTTAATTACGTGAGCCATGTTTCTAAGACTGATACTGTACTAATGAGGACACATTCAGCCTCACAGTCCCACAATTGCTCATGGGTTGGTTACAGAATAAGACTTTCATTCTAAACTTCTTGAAATGATTCCAATGATTACAAGCAAAAATGTCTCTTACAAAGCTTGAAATAATACGTCAAATGGCAACAACAGTAATAATACCTCACATTTATTGCTACTTACTACGTGCTGGGCACTATATACTGTTTCATTTAATGTTCACAATATTCCTGATGAAGTGTGTACTGTTTTTACTCCCCACTAAATAGATTAATGAACTCCAAAAGTCACTCTGCAAGTGGTGGGAGTCTTGTGACTCGACCCTATTATGTGATTCTACCCTCTTCACCATGTGGACTGGACTTGGGTACAATACCTGATTAAAGCAGGACTGATCAGACTACCCCTCCTGGGACACATACTAGAGGTCTATGGATGGCTGGAACCTCCTGTAACCCACAGACAGAGAAGCAGAGAAAGGCTCTCTGCTGTAAGAACAGAAGAAAGCAGAGATGGAAGGCAGTGCAGACAGAAAAAAGAGAGATGTTCCTTTGATGACTGATTCCTTTGCAGGACCTATTTTGGGCACCACCTCATCAACCAGGATCTGTGTATTTTCTAACATAGTCCCTGCTGTGGCTGAAGCTGAGGAAGGTATCTCTTGCTTCCACTTAAGCACATTCTTTAGATAGTCTTTAATTCATCTGAGAATTTAATGGGAATGCCTGAATCAGGAAACTTAAGGTGTCCCACCAACTACCCACTGACAGCAGAGAAGTAAAGACCAGACTAGTCACAGGCAACAACTGAAAAATGAGTATATTACCAGGATTTTTTTTTCAGAGTGTGTTGCACATCCAAACCATTACTCAGCATTAACTCTGCACCCTTTTTGAAAGGCATCAGCACAGCACTGTTAATAATAACCCCTTGAAATCTGATACTGAAGACACTATGCTGTTTAAACATCTTTTCCAAAATCTAACCCCAAAAAGGGCTTTATCACCTTTCACTCACACTCATGAATATCTTTGAGTACTTGCCATGCACAATCACTTAGTTTTGCTCTCATTCCATGCTGTGGTTTTCCTCTGTAGCACCTATCACAATAGTAAATAATCATATAAAATTTGCTAATTTTTCATCTGTCTCTCCTGCCAGACTTTTAATTCTATGTGGGCAGACTAAATATGTTTAGAGCAAGAGCTGCTATAGAGGGGCCTCTCGGGAAATTTTTAATCAATTAATTAATCCTCTTTTCCCTCCTTATCCCCATTTACAGGAGCTCAAAGAAGCTAAGAAACTTGCTAGCCCTCATGTAGCTGGTACCTGTCAAATACCCAGCTCTTCCTACCTCTAAAGTGTATACTACTTTCCATATGCTTTCACTCTCCCCTGGGCAATGTCTACGTGTCTTCTTCAATTCCATGAAATCCCACCTTTTAATGGTTTTAATACTGTAGTAGCCTTTTAAGGATGTTGAACTTAACATATTTTTGGCAATGAAAGTTGCATTGTAAAATAGTCTCATTTTTTCACCTCCAACATAAAATCCCATTATGCTATTGCCTAAAGATACAGAGCAAGAATTAGATATGGTACAAACCACCTTTACAGCACAGGTTATCCTATCCTGGAGCATCTTTGTAAATCCTTTTTTAATACAGAAATAGTTAAGGACATATAAAAAGCAGTTTCTAAACATGCTTCAAAACAAGGCTAATAGGTAAAAATAAATACAAGTATTTACATTCAAATCCTACTCTGCTAGAAAATGTTCCTCTTCTCTCAATTTCTGTTGTTAGGTTGGGTTTAGAGCCTAGATGTGGTAAAGAAAAGGGGGGAAACTGAGAAGGACTAGGAAGGAGTTAAAGGTAGAAATAAAAGAAATGGGAAGCAGTAAATAAGGAAAACATCCTAAAAGACCTTCCCTGATATGCTAGTGTTCAAAACCTGGCAACTTGCAGAAAAGACAGAAATGTGATTTGGGCTAGTACATTCTGTTTTTAAAATCAAGATCCATAATATTTACACAAAGCTGATTTCACATAAAATTTTGGATTTATGTCCTTCGAAAAATTCTGAGTCATCTTTAGATGGGACTCATGCTCTCCAATATGCCCTATTTTCTACCACCCACTCCTTTTTCCAGACTTCACTCATTTACAAAACCAGGTTGTGTATGTATAATTTGATTTGGGTACCTCCAATCCGAATTCACAATTCACTTCCCATTTTCTCAAAACTTGAGTCACAATGGGTTCCTGTACATTCAATTTATCTAGGATACATAAGCTCCAAGAGATGGAAAAAAGATATCCCATCCAAGTGGACACCCAAAGAGAGAAGGGGTGTCCCTACGTATATCAGACAAAACAGACTTAACTTAAAAGCTCTAACAAGGACAGAGGGGAGGAGCCAAGATGGCGGAACAGCATGGAAGTTTTTTGTGTGTCTCGTGTCCATGAAATAGAGCCAGACCAACACTAAACCATCCTACACACCTAGAAAACCGATTGCAAGATTAACACAACAATCTGCACAACTGAACCACAGAATTGAGCAGGTATGCAGCGTGGAGAGGTGAATTTGGGGAGCGAGAAGCTGTGGAGGGTAGGGAACTGCTTTTCTGGGTGGAGAGAGGATGGAGACTGTGGAGGGCGGCAGAATATGGGAAAAGCACCCCTCCCCAAAAGCAGCTGGAGAGAAAGTGGAAAATTGGAAACAGCCACAGGGACTAAACTAAAATGGGAGAAAGGACAAAGGAGAGGGTTTAAATTCCATTAAGACTGCAAACAAGGGGAGCTCAAAGGTTGCAACTCCACAGCTGGATACCTGGCAGTGCTCTGGTGGGAAGGGCAAATCCCCAGGAACAGAGTGGGGTCCGGGAGGTTCTCAGGCCACACGGGGAAAAGCGGTTCCACTGCTGGAAGGACATTTGGTAGAGACTGTTGAAGCACCTGGTCCCAGCAGACCCCAGAAAATGGCCACATTCGCTGGTGCTGGAACAAGGTCGTTAAGGGTGAGGCCTGGTGCCAGATGTGTGCTGTGATTTTCCATAATCCCTGAAATGCTGCTGCTTCACTATCTTGCAAACTTTTCCTGGAGTAAGCTGCTGCCTGGCCACAGTCTCGGGGCACCAGCAGCAGCAGGGTCCAGCAAGCGTTCATGGGTGCAGCTGACATTCAGCCATCGCTCAGTGAGACCCTCCCGCAGAGGGGCGGAATGGGTCAAAGCTGCAGTCCTTCGAAAGTAAGGGGTCAGGGAAAACAGCCGCATCTGAGACAAAACTTGGGAGAGAGAAGTACTGCCTGGGGCCTGGTCATGGAGACTGAAAAAGCGGGGAGGAGATGAAAGCTGAAGACAGAACACGGGTGCGTGACTGCTGATCTGGGAGAACAGACTGGGTAGCTGGGTGGCGCCATTTTCACTGCTCCCGCGCATGTGCATACACACCTACCAGCACTGCAACAATCCACCCCATTAGGCTAGCAGCACCATCTAGTGGAGAACGGAGCTGTTACACTGAGCCCCGCCCAAATGGGCCAACCTCGCTTTTCAAGAACCCAAGGATCACGAATGGCTTAGACTTTATGGAATATAAAGCACTACCATAGACTGACTTCTAGAGGAAAATGAAGTAATTTCAGTCCTACTTCAATCTGTTAGCAGGTTCATCTATTCAATTTTCTTTCTTTGTTTTTTTAATTTTTCTCTTTTACACTTCTTTTTCTAGAAAACAAAGAAAAAATTCATTTTTATTTCCAATTTTTATTAAAAATATTTTTAATTTTTATTACTATATTTTTACTTTTGTGTAAATTTTTTCGAATTCTATTTTCCATCATTTTATTTTAGTCTACTTCACATATTCACCTTTTCAAATTTTCAACAATTTCCTTTTTATTTTTTTCTTTTTTTCTTTTTTCTCTTTTTCATTTCTTTTATTTTTCTTGAATGCAGAAAGAGAAAAACTTCAGTTTTATTCTCAATTTCTATTAAAAATATTTTTATTTAATTTTTTACCATATTTTTTGTTTTTATGTAAATTTTTTCAAATTCCATTTTACTTCCATCATTTTATTTTGGTCTACTAGAGTGTATTGACTTTTTCAAATTTTCAAACGATTTCCTTTTTTTAATTTTTTATCTTTTTATCTTTTTTGTTTTTCTTTTTTCTTGAATAAAAAGAAAAAATTCATATTCATTTCTAATTTTTATTAAAAATATTTTTCTTTAATTTTTTTCTACTATATTCTTTACTTTTGTGTATATTTTTTTAAATTCTATTTTACCCCATCATCTCATTTTAGTCTACTTTAGTGTATTCATTTTTTCAAATTCTCAAATGATTTCCTTTTTTTTTTCTTCTTCCCCCCTCCCCTTTTTTTTCCTCTAATCTGTCAAACCACTTTCAACACCCAGACCAAAACACACCTAGGATCTAGCATCATCTATTCAATTTTTGTATGTGTTTTTAATTTTTAATTTTAATATTTTTTTAATTTCAATTGCTTTTAATTTCAATTTTTCTACCTCATTAATTCCTTTTGTCCCTTCAAAATGACAAAATGAAGGAATTAACCCCAAAAGAAAGAGCATGAAGAAACTACAGCCAGGGATTTAACCAACACAGATACAAGCAAGATGTCTGAACCAGAATTTAGAATCACGATAATAAGAATACTAGCTGGAGTCGAAAATAGATTAGAATCCCTTTCTGCAGAGATACAAGAAGTAAAAAATACCCAGAATGAAATTAAAAATGCTATAACTGAGCTGCAATCACGGATGGATGTAGCGGTGGCAAGGATGGACGAGGCAGAACAGAGAATCAGCGATATAAAGAACAAACTTACAGAGGATAAAGAAGCAGAAAAAAGAGGGAGATTAAGGCAAAAGAGCACAATTTAAGAATTAGAGAAATCAGTGACTCATTAAAAAGGAACAACATCAGAATCATTGGAGTCCCAGAGGAGGAAGATAGAGAAATAGGGGTAGAAGGGTTATGTGAGCAAATCATAGCGGAAAACTTTCCTAACCTGGAGAAAGACACAGACATCAAATCCCAGGAAGCACAGAGGACCCCCATTAGATTCAACAAAAACCGACCATTAACAAGGCATATCATAGCCAAATTCACAAAATACTCAGGCAAGGAGAGAATCATGAAAGTAGCAAGGGGAAAAAAGTCCCTAACCTACAAGGGAAGACAGATCAGGTTTGCAGCAGACCTATCCACAGAAACTTGGCAGGCCAGAAAGGAGTGGCAGGATATATTCAGTGTGCTGAATCAGAAAAATATGCAGTTAAGAATTCTTTATCCAGCAAGGCTGTCATTCAAAATAGAAGGAGAGATAAAAAGATTCCCAGACAAACAAAAATTAAAGGAGTTTGTGACCATTAAACCAGCCCTGCAAGAAACTTTAAGGGGGACTCTCTGAGGGAAGAAAAGATGAAAAAAGCAACAAAAGATTAGAAAGGACCAGAGAACACCACCAGAAATTCCAACTCTACAAGCAACATAATGGCAATAAATTCATATCCTTCAGTACTCACACTAAACATCAATAGACTCAATGCTCCAATCAAAAGATATAGGGTAAAGAATGGATAAGAAAACAAGATCCATCTATTTGCTGTTTACAAGAGACCCACTTTATACCTAAAGGCACCTTTAGATTGAAAATAAGGGGATGGAGAACCATCTATCATGCTAATGGTGAACAAAACAAAGTGGAGTAGCCATACTTAGATCAAACAACCTAGACTTTAAAATAAAGACTGTATCAAGAGATGCAGAAGAGCATTGTATCATAATCAAGGGGTCTATCCACCAAGAAGACCTAACAATTGTAAACATTTATGCACCAAATGTGGAAGAACCCAAATATATAAATCAGTTAATCACAAACATAAAGAAACTCATCGATAGTAATACTTTAATAGTAGGAGACTTCAACACCCCACTCACAGCAATGGACAGATCATCTAATCAAAAAATCAACAAGAGACAATGGCTTTGAATGACACACTGGACCAGATGGACTTAACAGATATATTCAGAACATTTCATCCTAAAGCAGCGGAATATACATTCTTCTCCAGTGCACATGTACATAAAATTGAGATCATACCGTGCATATTTTCAGACCACAATGCTATGAAACTCCAAATCAACCACAAGAAAAAATTTGGAAACGTATTAGTTGGAAACTGAAGAACATCCTACTAAAGAAGGAAAGGGCTAACCAAGCAGTTCAAGAGGAAATTAAAAAGTATATGGAAGCCAATGAAAATGGTAACACCACAGCCTAAAGCCTCTGGGATGCAGCAAAGGCGGTCATAAGAGGAAAGCATATAGCAATCCAGGCCTTCATAAAGAAGGAAGAAAGATCTTAGATACACAACCTAACTTTACGTCTTAAGGAGCTGGAAAAAGAAGAGCAAATAAAACCCCAAACCAGCAAAAGACAGGAAATAATAAAGATTAGAGCAGAAATTAATGCTACAGAAACCAAAAGAACAGAACAGATCGATGCAACCACAAGCTGGTTCTTAGAAAGAATTAACAAAATAGATAAATCACTAGCCAGTTTGAGCAAAAAGAAAAGGACCCAAATAAATAAAATCAACAATGAAAGAGGAGAGATCACAACCAACCCAGCAGAAATAAAAACAGTAATAAAAGAATATTATGAGCAATCATATGCCAATAAAATGGGTAATCTAGAAGAAATGGACAAATTCCTAGAAACATGTACACCACCAAAACTGAAACAGGAAGAAATAGAAAATTTGAACAGACCTATAACCAGTAAGGAAATCGAATTAGTAATCAAAAATCTACCATAAAACAAGAGTCCAGGGCCAGATGGCTTTCCAGGGGAATTCTACCAAACACTTAAGGAAGAGTTAACACCATTCTCTTGAAACTGTTCCAAAAAATAGAAATGGAAGGAAAACTTCCAAACTCTTTCTATGAAGCCAGCATTACCTTGATTCCAAAGCCAGACAGAGACCCCACTAAAAAGGAGAACTATAGTCCAATTTCCCTGATGAACATGGATGCAGAAATCCTTAGCAAGATATTAGCCAACTGGATCCAACAATACATTAAAAAATGTATTTACCATGACCAAGCAGGATTTATAACTGGGATGCAGGGCTGGTTCAACATCCGCAAAACGTGATTCATCACATCAATAAAAGAAAGGACAAGAACCATATGATCCTCTCAATAGATGCAGAGAAAGCATTTGACAAAATACAGCATCCTTTCTTGATAAAAACCCTCAAGAAAATAGGGCTAGAAGGAGCATACCTCAAGATCATAAAAACCATATATGAATGACCCAATGCTATTATCATCCTCAATGGGGAAAAACTGAAATCTTTCCCCCGAAGGTCAGGAACAAGGCAGGGATGTCCACTCTCACCACTGTTATTCAACATAGTATTGGAAGTTTTAGCCTCTGCAATCAGACAACACAAAGAAATAAAAGGCATCCACAATGGCCGGGGGAGGTCAAACTTTCACTCTTTGCAGATGACATGATACTCTATATGGAAAACCCAAAAGATTCCACCAAAAAACTGCTAGAATTGATTCATGATTTCAGCAAAGTTGCAGTATATAAAATCAACTCACAGAAATCGGTTGCATTCCTATACACCAACAATGAAGCGAGAGAAAGAGAAATCAAGGAATCAATTCCATTTACAGTTGCACCAAAAAACATAAAAACCTAGGAATAAATCTTACCAAAGAGGTGAAAAATCTATACACTGAAAACTATAGAAAGTTTATGAAAAAAAAATTGAAGAAGACACAAAAAATTGAAAAAGATTCCATGCTGCTGGATAGGAAGAAAAATATTCTTAAAATGTTGTTACTACCCAAAGCAATCTATATATTCAATGCAATCCCTATCAAAGTAACACCAGCAGTCTTCAGAGAGCTAGAACAAATAATCCTAAAATTTGTATGGAACCAGAAAGACCCCGAATAGCCAAAGTGATCTTGAAAAAGAAAACCAAAGCATGAGGCATCACAATCCCAGACTTCAAGCTATCCTACAAAGGTGTAATCATCAAGACAGTATGGTACTGGCATAAGAACAGACACTCAGATCAACGGAAAAGAATAGAGAATGCAGAAATGTACCCACAAACGTATCGGTGACTAATCTTTGACAAAGCAGGAAAGAATATCCAATGGAATGAAGACAGTCTCTTCAGCAAGTGGTGCTGGGAAAACTGGACAGCAACATGCAGGAGAATGAACCTAGACCACTTTCTTACACCATAAACAAAAATAAACTCAAAATGGATGAAAGACGTCAATGTAAGACAGGAAGCCATCAAAATCCTCGAGGAGAAAGCAGACAAAAACCTCTTTGATCTTGGCCACAGCAACTTCTTACTCAACACGTATCTGGAGCCAAGGGAAACAAAAGCAAAAATGAACTACTAGAACCTCATCAAAATCAAAAGCTTCTACACAGCAAAGGAAACAATCAGAAAAACTAAAAGGCAACTGAAAGAATGGGAGAAGATATTTGCAAATGACATATCAGATAAAGGGTTAGTATCCAAAACCTATAAAGAACTTATCAAACTCAACACCCAAAATACAAATAATCCAGTGAAGAAATGGGAAAAGACATGAAGAGACACTTCTCCAAAGAAGACATCCAGACGGCCAACTGACACATGAAAAAATGCTCAACATCACTCATCAGGGAAATATTAATCAAAACCATAATGAGATACCACCTTACACCTGTCAGAATGGCTAACATTAACAACTCAGGCAACAACTGGTGTTGGCAGAGATGCGGAGAAAGAGGATCTCTTTTGCATTGTTGGTGCGAATTCAAGCTGGTGCAGCCATTCTGGAAAACTGTATGGAGGTTCCTCAAAAAACTAAAAATAGAACTACCCTACGACCCAGCAATTGCACTACTTGGCATTTATCCACGGGATATAGGTGTACTGTTTCCAAGGGATACATGCACCCCCATGTTTATAGCAGCACTATCACCAATAGCCAAAGTATGGAAAGAGCCCAAATGTCCATCGATGGATGAATGGATAAAGAAGATGTGGTGTATATATATAATGGAGTATTACTCGGCAATCAAAAAGAATGAAATCTTGCCATTTGCAACTACGTGGATGGAACTGGAGGGTATTATGCTAAGCGAATTTAGTCAGAGAAAGACAAAAATCATATGACTTCACTCATATGAGGAATTGAAGAGGCAAAACAGATGAACATAAGGGAAGGGAAACAAAAATAATATAAAAACAGGGAGGGGGACAAAACATAAGAGACTCATAAATATGGAGAACAAACTGAGAGTTGCTGGAGGGGTTGTGGGAGGGCGGATGAGCTAAATGGGTAAGGGGCAGTAAGGAATCGACTCCTGAAATCATTGTTGCACTATATGCTGACTAAATTGGAAGTAAATTTTAAAAAATAAAAAATAAAATTAAAAAAAAAAAAGCTCTAACAAGGACAAAGAAAAGGCTTACATAATGATAAGCAATTCATCAAAAGATATAACAATCATGTATATGCACTCAACATAGGCGCACCTAAATACATTAAGCAAATACTAACAGATTTTAAGGGAGAAATTGACAATAATAATAATAATAGAGGGAGACCTTCAATATGAATATCTACTGTCAATAATGGATAGACCATCCACACAGAAAATCAATATGGAAACAATGGACATGAATTATACTTCAGACCAAATGGACCTAACAGACATATAAAAAGCATCTCATATGACAGCAGAATACACATTCTTCTCAAGCACATATGGAACATTCCTCAGGATAGATCATATGTTAGGTCACAAAATAAATCTTAGCAATTGTAAGAAAACTAAAATTATACCAAGTATCTTTTCCAAGTACAATGTTATGAAACTAGAAATCAACAACAAAAACAAGAAGCAAACTGGAAAATTCACAACTATGTGAAAATTGAACACTTCCAAACCAATGGGTTAAAAAAGAAATCAAAAGGAAATAAAAATCTTGAAGCAAATGAAAACGGAAACACAACATACCAAAACTTATGCGAGGCAGCAAAAGCAGTTCTTAAACGGAAGTTTATAGCAATAAATGCCTAGATCAAGAAGATAAAGATGTCGAATAAACAACCTATTTACACCTGAAGAAACTAGAAAAAGAACAAACTAAGCCAAAAGTCAATGGAAAGAAGAAAAAAAACAGACTAGAGCAGAAATAAATAAAATAGAAACCAGGAAAATATAGAAAATATCAATGAAACCAAGCTGGCATTATGAAAAGTTAAGCAAAACCAACAAACTTACCTTGATTAAGAAAAAAAAAAATCAGGAGTCAAAGAGCAGACATCACAAGTGATACCACACAAATACAAAAGATCTTAAGAGACTACTTATAACAATGATATGCAGACTGATTAATTTAGAAAACAGGGGTAAATTCACAGAAATAGGCAACCAAAAAAACCTGAATCACGAAAAAATTTTTAATGTAGAGAGAACAATAATGACTAAGGAGATTCCATCACTAATCAAAACTACCCAAAAAGAAAACCTACCAACTACCCAGATTCAGATGGTTTCACTGGTAAATTCTACCTTAAATGTAAGGAAGACTTAATGCCAATCTATTTCAAACTCTTCTAAAAAAAAAAAAAAAAAAATGAAGAGGAGGGTATACTCCCAAACTAATGTTAGAAAGCCAGAATTACCCTGACACTGTATATGGACCCTACAAGAAAAGCAAACTATAGGTCAGTATCTCTGATGTTTACAGATGAAAAGATTCTCAAAAAAAATATTAGCAAACACTTTTCAGTAGTACAGTAGAAGGATCATACACCATGTTAAAATTAGATTTATTGCTGAGAAGTAAGGATGTTTCAACATACACAAATCAGTAAATGTGATACATTCACATTAACAGAATGAAAGATGAAATCATATGATCATGTCAGATGCAAAAAAAGCATTTGACAAGATATCACATCCTTTAATGATAAAAATGCTCAAAAAATCAGATATAGAAGGACATACCTCAACATAATAAAAGGCAAGTATAACAAACCCAGAGTTAACATCCTAATCAACAGTGAAAGATTGAAAGTTTTTCCTAGAATATCAAGAACAAAACAAAGATGCCAGCTCCTATTCGATATAGTATGGGAAATTCTATCCACAACAATCAGGAAATAAAAAGCAGTAAAAGTCATGTAAATCAAAAAAGAAGAAGTAAAACAGTCTCTGTTTACAGCTGATAAAATCCTATGTATGCAAAATCCCGAAGACTCCACCAGAAAGTGTTAGAACTAATTAATAAATTCATTAAGCTTGCTGGACGCAAACCAACATACAGTTGTCAGTTGCATTTCTATACATCATGAACTATCTGAAAAAGAAATACAAAAAAGAATTCCACTTAGAATAGCATTTAAAAATGAAATACCTAAGAATAAATTTAGCCGAGGAAGTGAAAACCCTACATAGCAAAAACTATAAGACAATGATGAATATTATTAAAATGTCCATACTACACAAAGCCACTTAGAGATTCAGTGCAATCCATATTAAATTCCTGTGGCGTTTTTCACACAAATAAAGAAAATCGTAAAATGCATATGGAATTACAGGAGATCCCACATAGCAAAGAAATCCTGTGAAGGAAAAAGCTGGAGGCATCACATGTTCTGATTTCAAACTGTATTACAAAACTGTGGTAATCCAAATATGGTACTGATGTCAAAATAGACACACAGATGAATCGTACACAATCAAGAGCCCAGATATAAATGTTTACGCATACAGCCAGCTAATAGTTTACAAGGAAGCAAAGAATAGTCAATAGGGCAAGGATAGCCTCATCAATAAATAGTGTTGGGAAAACTAGATAATCTCATGCAAAGAAAGAAATTGGACCCCAAGCTTAAACCATTCACAAAAATTAACTTGAAATGGATTAAAGACTTAAACATAAGAAATGAAACTGTAAAAGCCCTGAAGAAAACATAAGGAAAAGGTTTCCTGACATTGGTGTTGGCAAAAAATTTTTCAGATATGACACCAAAAGCACATGCAACAAAAGCTAAAACAAACAAATGAAACCACAACAAACTAATAATGTTCTGTGCAGCAAAATAAAACACTCAACAAAATTAAAAGGCAACCTATGGAATGGAAGAATATTTTTGCAAGTCTATCTGATAAGGGATTAACATTCAAAATACATATATTAAGGGTGCCTGGATGGCTCAATCAGTTAAGCATCCAAATCTTGATTTTGACTCAAGTCATGACCTCATGGTTCATGAGATTAAGCCCCCATCAGGCTCTGTGCTATCTATCAGTCAGAGCCTGCTTGGAATTCTCTCTTTCCCTCTCTCTCTGCACCTTACCTGCTCATTCTTTCTTTCTCTCAAAATAAATAAACTTAAAAATTAAAAAAAAATACATATATATATATGTGTGTGTGTGTATATGTGTATAATTCACATATATACATATATATGTATATGTATGTGTATACACATATATATTTGTGTATATATGTATATATATATGTATATAAAAATATATATATATATGTGTGTGTATATATGTGTATAATTCACACAACTCAATAGAAAAAAAAAAAAAGCCGAAATAATCCCATTAAAAATGACAGAGGACATGAATAGACATTTTCACAAAGAAGACATACTAATGGCCAATAAGTACACAAAAAGATTTTCATCATCACTAATCAAAAAGGAAATGCAAATCAAAACCACAATGAGATTACACCTCATAACCATTAAAATGGTTGTTACCAAAAAGACAAGAGGCAATAAATGTTGGAAAAAAGGGAATCCATGTCCACTGTTGGTTGGTAAGAATGCAAACTGGTACAGCCACTATGGAAAACAGTACAGATGTTCCTCAAAAAGTTAGAAGTAGAACTTCTTATGATGCAGCAATCCCACTTCCGGATATGTATCCAAAGGAAGTGAAATCAGTATCTCAGAGAGCTATCTGTGCCTCCACGTTCATTGCAGCATATTTATTAAGAGTATGATAGCCAAATATGAAAACAACCTAAGAGTCTATCTATGAAGTCTATCTACAGATGACTGGGAAAAGATGTGGGATTATGTGTATATATGTGTAGGTACACACACACACACACACACACACAATGGGTTACTATTCAGCCATGAGAAAGAAGGACATGTTACAATCTGTGACAACATGGATGGGCCTTGAGGCCATTATTCTAAGTGAAATAAGTCAGACAAATACAAATGCTTTATGATGCCGGTTTTATGTATGATCTAAGTAAGTCAAGTAAGTGAGTCAAACTGATAGAACCAAGGGGTAGAATGGTGGCTGCCAGAGGATGAGGGTTGGGGGAAATGGGCAAATGTTAGTCAAAGGGTAGAAGCTTCCAATTATGAAATGAGTACATTCTGGAAATCGAATGTACTACATGGAGACCACAGTTAACAATACTATTGTATTGAAAGGTGCTATGAGAATAGATCTTAAATATTCTCACCATGCACACAAAATGGTAGCTATGTGAGGTGATCAAAGTATTAACTAATCCAGTTGTGGTTATCATTTCACAATATATAAGGGTATCAAATCATCATGTTGTATTCCTTGAACTTACACACTGTTATGTGCCAATTATATCTCAGTAAAGCTGGGGGAGAAAATGAAGTTGACTTTCACAGGAAAAACAAAGTATGTAAGAATCCACTGCTGTGGATGGGCCCTATAGGAAATACTAAAGGAAGTTCTTCATGATGAAGTTACAACACTAGACATTTACTCAAATCCACATAAAGAAATAAAGACCTGAGGGTCACGGGCGTGGCTCAGTTAAGCGTCTGACTCTTGATTTCAGCTCATGATCTCAATGTTTGTTGGTCCGAGGCCTGTGTCGGGTTCCATGCTGACAGGGCAGAATCCGCTTGAAATTCTCTCAGTCCTTCTCTTCTACCCCTCCCCACTCCTGCTCTCGCTCGCTTTCTCTCAAAATAAGTAAATAAACTTAAAAAAAAAAAAGAAAGATTTGTAATAAGTTATGAATATATAGGTAAATATAAGAGACATTCTAAATATATTTGTGTTCTACTTTTCTTCTCCTGATTTAAAATACAACTCCATGAAGCAATAATACTGTGGTGATGAGCTTATAATGTATAAAGATATAATCCATATGAGAATACTAGGACTAAAAAGGAGAAAGCTCACAAAGCTATATTGGAGCAAAGTCTTTTCTACTTTCAACATTAAGTTGCTCTTAAGCCAAACCAGATTTTTGTAAGATATTAATTGTAATGCCTATAACAACCACTAAGAAAACTACTCAAATTTTATGTAAAGAAATAATTATTTACATATCATACTAAATATAATTAAATATACTTATATGCAACTAATTATACTCATATTAAATATAATTAAATATCTAGTTTAAATAAATAATTAAGATGAATTGCTATGAATATTATAGAAAACAAATAGTAAAATATCAGATATATCTTGCCTTATTAGTAATTATACTAAATGTAAATGTTTTCACACTTACCAAAAGACAGGAAAGATTGTTTTAAGTACATGATGCAACTACATGCTGTCTACAAGACAAACACTCTACCCAGCCCCACATGATGGCAACAGTTTAGGCCTGTTCATCAGCTCATGAACTGTTTATTTTAGAAATGATGGGCATTAAGGAGGGCACTTTTCAAGAAGAGGACTGCCATATGTAAGAGAAGAATCACTGGGTTCTACTCCTGAAGACAAGACTACACTGTATGTTAACTAACTTGAATTTAAAAAATAGAAAAAAAAAAAAAAAAGAAAGGAACAGAATTTGTGTATCTCTGAACAAAAGAGCATAGTAGGTTAGGTAAAACCATGTGGAAAAAGAGTGCAAAGGTTTTAAATTAATTCTTCAGGTAACCAAATGAAGCTTCCCCTGGTTAAAAAAAATTACAGACACCATGGGGCACTTAGGTGGCACAGTCAGTTACGTGTCCCACTTCAGCTCAGGCCATAATCTCCTGGTTCACGAGTTTGAGCCCAGTCTCAGGCTCTGTGCTGAGAGCTCAGAGCCTGGAGCCTGCTTCAGATTCTGTGTCTCTCCCCTGCTTGTGTTCTTTCTCTCTCTCTCTCTCTCTCTCTCTCTCTCTCTCTCTCTCTCTCAGGTAAATTAACACTTTAAAATATTACAGAGAAGCACAGATACACACATCACTACATTATATCTGCAAAGGTATTCTTTCTAAATGTTATAACAAAATGATAAACCCCAAGTGCAGGAATGTTTAAATTAATACATTTAAAGTCTTTAGCATTGTAAACCATCTAGATCTTCTGTTGTCTATTGGCAGTTATAATAAAGCATCTTATACAAGTATATAAAGTATGTCACATGAGCTCTTTCAAAAACATTTATAAGACTTCAAAATAAAGTATTTATAGAACAAAAAAATTGGCTAAAAAGTAAGCACGAAAAACCACAATAATTAACAAGAGGTGAAAAGGATTTAGGATTCTGGAAACACTGCTTCATACCCTTTGTACTCTGACTACAAATGTTGCACAGTGACTGGCACACAGTAGTCATCTGACAAGTATTTTTGAAATAATTCAAGCAGCTTCCTCTCAACCTTGTTCCCAGTGCTCTGTGCATGTACTTTATTCTTCTCTAGATCTGTCTCATCACTCATGTTCAAAGCATCCCTTTCCAGCAGCCTACTAACCTTTTGCGCATGGTGTTTCTATCACCTGGAACACCTTCTCCCCCTTCCTCACCTATTAAATTTGAATGTTACCAATCTATCAAAGAACAATGCAGATTTCAGCACAGTAAACCCAGTCCAACTTCTCTAGGCCATAAAAGTCTTTTAGGATCTGTACTTCTTTGGAACATATTTACGTGCTATGCACCCAAACTACCTAAAGAACATTTTTTAAATTTAGGTGCCCAGGACCCATATTAAAACTAGTGAATCAGTATGTAATTTGCAGGTCTGTATCTTTTAAAGCTGCCCACAGGTCTGCAAATCAGCCATAGGAGACCATTCTTCTGTACCACATAAAATTGCCTTATAGAGGATACCTATTTGTGCTGGTTTGTAAACATTTTATAGTGTCAAAGGTAAGTGCTGAGAGGACCGAGCTGTATGATAATCCTCTGTTATATCCCTCACAATCCTGTGCACAGTACTGGTCACAGACCCATTACTAGATTTATGGAATACGAGTTAACTTGGGCTCAAATTTCACATTATGCTGTATGGTCCATATAGTTTTAATCTGTATCCCAAACGCAGTGCCTATAGCAGGACTTAGAACAACGTAAGTGCCCAATAAATACTTGATACATTAAAGTGAATTAAAAAGGCACAATTTTGCTACCCATTCTGATTTACAAGTGGTCAGATAATCCCACTTCATAATCCTGAAGCTCTTTCATGACCATATCTCAAATTATAACCTGTTTGATCTTCCAGTGATGCCATAAGGTGTGAAAGATACAAGTGGAAAATTTAGGATAGTAAAAACATGTCATATTTTAGTTGAAGGAGCCTCTTCAATCAACCAGTTCAGTTCCATTATTTAGCCACGAGAAAGAAGGAAATCCTGGTATTTGTGGCAGCATGGAAGTTGAGGGCTAAATGTTAAGTGAGATAAGTCAGACACACAAAGACAAATAGTGTAAGTGATCACTTACATGTGGAATCTAAAACAGCCAATCTTGTAAAAACAGAGTAGAACAGTGGTTACTAGGATCTGGGGGAATTGCAGAGATGTAGTTCAATGTTACAAACTTGCAACAAATAGGTTAAAAAGTCCTGGAGATCTAATAAACAGCACAGTGCTATACACAATAATGCTGTATTAGAGATTTCAAAGTTGCTACAAGAATAGAGTTTAATTGTTCTTTTCCCCCCAAAAATAAAAATTATGTGACATGACATGGTGGTAACCATGTTACAATATGTAAATTTATCAAATCAACATGGTACCTTCCTTAAGCTTAAATAATTTTTTGTCGATTGTATCTAAAAAATGCAACAACAACTAGTCTAAGTGCTTTATTTAATAGAGTACAAATTAACATCCTAAGAGGCAAAGTGACTTGTCCAAGATCATGTGTTCAATTACAAGGGGACGTGTGATTCAAAACGAGAGCTACAATCTTACAGTGCCGGGTATTCTTTGTCTCCCAGGGATTGGTTCAATGTTTCTCCTTAAATGCCCTTCTACACTGTCAACCAATAGCTGTTCTCACAGAGAAAACAAAGGTTTAGGCAATTGGCTTGCTCTTTGGGTAAGCTTTACAAACAATAAATAGAATTAGTCAACTTCTTACTAACTTGACAAGCAAGCTAATGCATTCAGTTGTCTTATCTCCTTTCACTGTGGCCCATCTTTAGCCTCGATGCCTTACTTCCTAATTCTTTAAACTACCAGGAGAAACTCTCTTTGGATGGACACTCCTAATATTCAAAGAACCACATTATTGAATAACCCTTGCAAAATATTTTTTCACTTCTGCTACTGGCAAAATCTTCCTAATTTTCTGAACTTTTGGATGCCTAGAGACTGTACTGAAATACGTAGCAAAATGGATGTTAGCCCTATAATTTATCTATAGATTTATTTTAGAAAGGACTGATTAGTACAATTTCCCCATTCCAATGGTCTTTTGACTTTTGGCAATATGGCACTCCTAGAGTAGTTGATTAACAACAAAAGCAATAACAACAACAAAACCTAAATGGAAATTTGAGATTCAATTTGTACCACTGGCTTTTTTCAACTTTGTATTGTAAAGCAGTTTTAGACTTCAGATAAGTTGCAAAATAGTACCCAATCTCCATCTATTCCTTACCCAGCTTCCCTTCCTATTAACAATTTACGATTGTACAATTTGGCATAGTACAATTCAGATGCACAATACTGGCACACTACTGTGATATAAAACAGACTTTATTTGAATTTCACCACTATTCCTTCCCCTCCATTTATACATTCCTCATATTTGTATTCTATAGGTATAATTCAGTATTATCACAGTTTTCTGCTCAAACTGCTCCCAATTCGGCCAGTGAAAGACTGTTCAGCTTTTCCTGTGTACTTCTGACAAGCCCCATCTTTTTTTGAGCAGTTCCTTACTTTCAGCACTTGTTGTAGGTCTGCCTTGTGTTTTTCTCTACCTCAAACCTAGAATAAATTTTTCTCCAAAGAGCCTTGGCTCTTTTTACGTAAGGAATCATATTTAGAAGCCTAAGTCTGGTCACCAATTGTGTTCACTGTTACTGGGGTCCTACTGCTTCTAGGCCTTATCAACGGGAGGCTAGGACGTTCATGTATGGCAACTAACACATCAACCCACATCTACATTTCTCCATCTGTAAACGTAACCAAAGCGAGGAGTTTATAGTGATACTTCATATTCTAACTAATATGCACATAAAGTAGTTTCAGAATTCCTAACCAATACCCCTGTAGGAAACACATTTACTAACTAGGTAGTAGCATGTGAAGTGCTTTTTGCTTTTAGCTTCACAGTATCCAGTCGAGATAATATTTTCAAACTTACTTCTTAGTTCTTTTTATTTCCGTCCCATTCATGTAATTCATTCGTAATACAGATAGGTGCATATGCTAGTGGTATATTCTATTTTGGATTCTTCCTACAGATGTTTTTAAGGATACAAACTTGCAATGAGTAGTAAATCGTCCTAGAGATCTAATGTACAATATAGTGAATATAAACAATACTTTTATCATCATCAAACTTGCATAGAGACCAGATCTTACTTATTCCAGCCACTAAAAAGAAGTGATAACTATGAAAGTGGATGGAGGTGCTAATTACTGCTATAATAGCAATCATATTACAATATATAAAGGCATCAAATTAACATCTTGTACACCTTAAATTTACACAGTGTTACATGTTAAACATATTTCAATTTAAAAATTTTTTTTTAACATTTATTTTTGAGACAGAGAGAGACAGAGCATGAACGGGGGAGGGTCAGAGAGAGGGAGACACAGAATCTGAAACAGGCTCAAGGCTCTGAGCTGTCAGCACAGAGCCCGACACGGGGCTCAAACCCTCGGACGATCATGACCTGAGCCGAAGTCGGACGCTCAACCGACCGAGCCACCCAGGCGCCCCTAAACATATTTCAATTTTAAAAAGTCTTTTCCTACACGATGATTAAAGAGGAATTCACCTGGGGTGCCAGGGTGACTCAGTTAATTAGGTGTTGACTCTTAGTTTCAGCTCAGTTCATGATCTTATGCTTCATGAGTTTGAGCCCTGCATTGGCTCTGTGCTGACAGTGCAGAGCCTGCTTGGGATTCATTCATTCATTCATTCATTCATTCATTCTCTCTCTCTCTCTCTCTCTGCCTCTCCTGTGTGTGCTCTCTTTCTCTCTCACAAAATAAATAAAGGAACTTTAAAAAAAAAAAAAAAAGAGGAATTCACCTAGATTTTCCTCTAGTACTTGCATGGATTCTTATTTTAGGTTTAGGCTCCTCATCTATTTGCAGTTTATTCTTGTATATGGTGTGAGACAGGACTGTGTTTGTTTTTTGAAGAGCTACCCAGTTGTTCTAGCACCATTTGCCAAAAGATCTATCTTTATGTTACTGATTTAAGATGCCATCTTTGTCATATCCTAAGTTTCCATATGTATTTGGGTCTAATTCTGGAGCTTCTGTCCTATTACATTCATCTGTTTACCATTCATGTGCTAGTAACACACTGTCTTAATTATCGAGGAAGACAGAGGATGTTTCCATCTCTACTGGTGCTTCCCCCCCTTGCAAAGTTGTTCTTTTCACTGTTTTCCTTCCTCTATGTGCATGTTAATTTTTTTTACGTGAGCTTTAGTGACAACTTGGTCAACTCCTTAAAAGAGTTAGTTGGTGTTTCTATTGGGATTGCTTTGTTTTCCCTGACTTTGAATAGTATACTTAAAATATTCTGAGACACTGTAGGTGTGATCCCTCAAACTTAATCTGTCAAAGAAAAAAATGGCTCAACCACACAAGACTTTTAAAAAATAAATTCTGACAATAGAATTGAACATTGTATGCACAATATGCTAAGGGGGAAGAACCTCAAAAAAACAAGTGCCTTTTAGGGGACCCCCTCTAGAGGTTAACTACTTTTTAATGTCTATGTACTGCCAGTATCAGTGACACTTGATTCTTCCTCCTTGGAATTGTCTTTTAGATTGGCCCCATATTTTTATATGCAAGCTCTGGCTTGCACTCTGGCAGCAAAGTCCAATGATCTTCAGAAAGCATTATCTACCTAAAATTTAAACCTCATTTATGACATAGCAACACAAAATCTTGTGTTAATTTCTTGCTTCCTTGAGGAAAAGTTACAAATTATTTAGTACAGTATTCAAGTGCCTTTATGATCTGACCTAGCTCTGCCTTTAAGTTTATCTTCTCCCTCGTCTGCTTCCATTCCCCTTCAGTTATGTGACATAGCTCACCATTATTGTCATAGAACGTCACACCTTTGCCATACATGCCCCTAACATTCTTTTCCCATTGAACTATAGAAACTTAGGGACTATACTCAAATGGCAGACTTGCTGGGATGTGGCTCTGGCTCCCTTATATGCTCCATGCAGCAATGATCAACACTGATTGATACCCAATTCCTAGAGGGCAGGTGCCTACTGAACTCACCCAGTCTTCAATACAGGACCCAAAACATAGCACAGTCCCCACACCTCTAATGAAATGACCAAGAATGCTACTTTTAAGATTAAAATAAAATTATCATAAAATGACCTTGGTCCACAGGTTTGTCACAAAATCAAAGTAGAAAACGCACCTTTATGTTTTAAAAGTATTTTTAGGACCATAAACCAGAATTTGCCCTGCATGTGTGGAGCAAGAACACCAACACAGTGCTGTGTTTTATGCTTGGGGCCCTAGTGGAAAGGATAATAGATGGCAGTCCAGGAGTACAGCGTATCAATTCCTATCTTGGTCACAGAGAACAGGGCCACTACTAATCTTTATTTTGTGTTGGTACAAAGAGGTAAAAGGCAGCCTTTTCTTTTTTTTTTTCTTTTTTTTTTTTATATGAAATTTATTGTCAAATTGGTTTCCATACAACACCCAGTGCTCATCCCAAAAGGTGCCCTCCTCAGTACCCACCACCCACCCTCCCCTCCCTCCCACCCCCCATCAACCCTTAGTTTGTTCTCAGTTCTCAACAGTCTCTTATGCTTTGGCTCTCTCCCATTCTAACCTCTTTTTTTTTTTTTTTGTTCCCCTCCCCCATGGGTTTCTCCCAAGTTTCTCAGGATCCACATAAGAGTGAAACCATATGGTATCTGTCTTTCTCTGTATGGCTTATTTCACTTAGCATCACACTCTCCAGTTCCATCCACGTTGCTACAAAAGGCCATATTTCATTTTTTCTCATTGCCACGTAGTACTCCATTGTGTATATAAACCACAATTTCTTTATCCATTCATCAGTTGATGGACATTTAGGCTCTTTCCATAATTTGGCTATTGTTGAGAGTGCTGCTATGAACATTGGGGTACAAGTGCCCCTATGCATCAGTACTCCTGTGTCCCTTGGATAAATTCCTAGCAGTGCTATTGCTGGGTCATAGGGTAGGTCTATTTTTAATTTTCTGAGGAACCTCCACACTGCTTTCCAGAGCGGCTGCACCAATTTGCATTCCCACCAACAGTGCAAGACGGTTCCCGTTTCTCCACATCCTCTCCAGCATCTATAGTCTCCTGATTTGTTCATTTTGGCCACTCTGACTGGCGTGAGGTGATATCTGAGTGTGGTTTTGATTTGTATTTCCCTGATAAGGAGCGACGCTGAACATCTTTTCATGTGCCTGTTGGCCATCCGGATGTCTTCTTTAGAGAAGTGTCTATTCATGTTTTCTGCCCATTTCTTCACTGGGTTATTTGCTTTTCGGGTGTGGAGTTTGGTGAGCTCTTTATAGATTTTGGATACTAGCCCTTTGTCCGATATGTCATTTGCAAATATCTTTTCCCATTCCGTTGGTTGCCTTTTAGTTTTGTTGGTTGTTTCCTTTGCTGTGCAGAAGCTTTTTATCTTCATAAGGTCCCAGCAATTCACTTTTGCTTTTAATTCCCTTGCCTTTGGGGATGTGTCGAGTAAGAGATTGCTACGGCTGAGGTCAGAGAGGTCTTTTCCTGCTTTCTCCTCTAAGGTTTTGATGGTTTCCTGTTTCACATTCAGGTCCTTTATCCATTTTGAGTTTATTTTTGTGAATGGTGTGAGAAAGTGGTCTAGTTTCAACCTTCTGCATGTTGTTGTCCAGTTCTCCCAGCACCATTTGTTAAAGAGACTGTCTTTTTTCCATTGGATGTTCTTTCCTGCTTTGTCAAAGATGAGTTGGCCATACGTTTGTGGGTCTAGTTCTGGGGTTTCTATTCTATTCCATTGGTCTATGTGTCTGTTTTTCTGCCAATACCATGCTGTCTTGATGATGACAGCTTTGTAGTAGAGGCTAAAGTCTGGGATTGTGATGCCTCCTGCTTTGGTCTTCTTCTTCAAAATTACTTTGGCTATTCGGGGCCTTTTGTGGTTCCATATGAATTTTAGGATTGCTTGTTCTAGTTTCGAGAAGAATGCTGGTGCAATTTTGATTGGGATTGCATTGAATGTGTAGATAGCTTTGGGTAGTATTGACATTTTGATAGTATTTATTCTTCCAATCCATGAGCAGGGAATGTCTTTCCATTTCTTTAAATCTTCTTCAATTACCTTCATAAGCTTTCTATAGTTTTCAGCATACAGATCCTTTACATCTTTGGTTAGATTTATTCCTAGGTATTTTATGCTTCTTGGTGCAATTGTGAATGGGATCAGTTTCTTTATTTGTCTTTCTGTTGCTTCATTGTTAGTGTATAAGAATGCAACTGATTTCTGTACATTGATTTTGTATCCTGCAACTTTGCTGAATTCATGTATCAGTTCTAGCAGACTTTTGGTGGAGTCTATCGGATTTTCCATGTATAATATCATGTCATCTGCAAAGAGCGAAAGCTTGACTTCATCTTTGCCAATTTTGACGCCTTTGATTTCCTTTTGTTGTCTGATTGCTGTTGCTAGAACTTCCAGCACTATGTTAAATAACAGCGGTGAGAGTGGGCATCCCTGTCGTGTTCCTGATCTCAGGGAAAAAGCTCTCAGTTTTTCCCCGTTGAGGATGATGTTAGCTGTGGGCTTTTCATAAATGGCTTTTATGATCTTTAAGTATGTTCCTTCTATCCCGACTTTCTCAAGAGTTTTTATTAAGAAAGGGTGCTGGATTTTGTCGAAGGCCTTTTCTGTATCGATTGACAGGATCATATGGTTTTTCTCCTTTTTTTTGTTAATGTGATGTATCACGTTGATTGATTTGCGAATGTTGAACCAGCCCTGCATCCCAGGAATGAACCCCACTTGATCATGGTGAATAATTCTTTTTATATGCCGTTGAATTCGATTTGCTAGTATCTTATTGAGAATTTTGGCATCCATATTCATCAGGGATATTGGCCTGTAGTTCTCTTTTTTTACTGGGTCTCTGTCTGGTTTAGGAATCAAAGTAATACTGGCTTCATAGAATGAGTCTGGAAGTTTTCCTTCCCTTTCTATTTCTTGGAATAGCTTGAGAAGGATAGGTATTATCTCTGCTTTAAACGTCTGGTAGAACTCCCCTGGGAAGCCATCTGGTCCTGGACTCTTATTTGTTGGGAGATTTTTGATAACCGATTCAATTTCTTCGCTGGTGATGGGTCTGTTCAAGCTTTCTATTTCCTCCTGGTTGAGTTTTGGAAGAGTGTGGGTGTTCAGGAATTTGTCCATTTCTTCCAGGTTGTCCAATTTGTTGGCATATAATTTTTCATAGTATTCCCTGATAATTGTTTGTATCTCTGAGGGATTGGTTGTAATAATTCCATTTTCATTCATGATTTTATCTATTTGGGTCATCTCCCTTTTCTTTTTGAGAAGCCTGGCTAGAGGTTTGTCAATTTTGTTTATTTTTTCAAAAAACCAACTCTTGGTTTCGTTGATCTGCTCTACAGTTTTTTTAGATTCTATATTGTTTATTTCTGCTCTGATCTTTATTATTTCTCTTCTTCTGCTGGGTTTAGGCTGCCTTTGCTGTTCTGCTTCTAGTTCCTTTAGGTGTGCTGTTAGATTTTGTATTTGGGATTTTTCTTGTTTCTTGAGATAGGCCTGGATTGCAATGTATTTTCCTCTCAGGACTGCCTTCGCTGCGTCCCAAAGCGTTTGGATTGTTGTATTTTCATTTTCGTTTGTTTCCATATATTTTTTAATTTCTTCTCTAATTGCCTGGTTGACCCACTCATTCGTTAGTAGGGTGTTCTTTAACCTCCATGCTTTTGGAGGTTTTCCAGACTTTTTTCTGTGGTTGATTTCAAGCTTCATAGCATTGTGGTCTGAAAGTATGCATGGTATGATTTCAATTCTTGTAAACTTATGAAGGGCTGTTTTGTGACCCAGTATATGATCTATCTTGGAGAATGTTCCATGTGCACTCGAGAAGAAAGTATATTCTGTTGCTTTGGGATGCAGAGTTCTAAATATATCTGTCAAGTCCATCTGATCCAATGTCTCATTCAGGGCCCTTGTTTCTTTATTGACCGTGTGTCTAGTTGATCTATCCATTTCTGTAAGTGGGGTGTTAAAGTCCCCTGCAATTACCACATTCTTATCAATAAGGTTGCTTATGTTTATGAGTAATTGTTTTATATATTTGGGCGCTCCGGTATTCGGTGCATAGACATTTATAATTGTTAGCTCTTCCTGATGGATAGACCCTGTCACTATTATATAGTGTCCTTCTTCATCTCTTGTTACAGCCTTTAATTTAAAGTCTAGTTTGTCTGATATAAGGATGGCTACTCCAGCTTTCTTTTGGCTTCCAGTAGCATGATAAATAGATCTCCATCCCCTCACTCTCAATCTAAAGGTGTCCTCAGGTCTAAAATGAGTCTCTTGTAGACAGCAAATAGATGGGTCTTGTTTTTTTATCCATTCTGATACCCTAAGTCTTTTGGTTGGCGCATTTAATCCATTTACATTCAGTGTTATTATAGAAAGGTATGGGTTTAGAGTCATTGTGATGTCTGTATGTTTTATGCTTGTAGTGATGTCTCTGGTACTTTGTCTCACAGGGTCCCCCTTAGGATCTCTTGTAGGGCTGGTTTAGTGGTGACAAATTCCTTCAGTTTTTGTTTGTTTGGGAAGACCTTTATCTCTCCTTCGATTCTAAATGACAGACTTGCTGGATAAAGGATTCTCGGCTGCATATTTTTTCTGTCTAGCACACTGAAAATCTCGTGCCAATTCTTTCTGGCCTGCCAAGTTTCAAAAGAGAGATCAGTCACGAGTCTTATAGGTCTCCCTTTATATGTGAGGGCACGTTTACCCCTTGCTGCTTTCAGAATTTTCTCTTTATCCTTGTATTTTGCCAGTTTCACTATGATATGTCGTGCAGAAGATCGATTCAAGTTCCGTCTGAAGGGAGTTCTCTGTGCCTCTTGGATCTCAATGCCTTTTTCCTTCCCCAGTTCAGGGAAGTTCTCAGCTATTATTTCTTCAAGTACCCCTTCAGCACCTTTCCCTCTCTCTTCCTCCTCTGGGATACCAATAATGCGTATATTATTTCTTTTTAGTGTATCACTTAGTTCTCTAATTTTCCCCTCGTACTCCTGGATTTTTTTATCTCTCTTTTTCTCAGCTTCCTCTTTTTCCATAACTTTATCTTCTAGTTCACCTATTCTCTCCTCTGCCTCTTCAATCCGAGCTGTGGTGGTTTCCATTTTGTTATGCATTTCGTTTAAAGCGTTTTTCAGCTCCTCGTGACTGTTCCTTAGTCCCTTGATCTCTGTAGCAAGAGATTCTCTGCTGTCAGCTATACTGTTTTCAAGCCCAGCGATTAATTTGATGACTATTATTCTAAATTCACTTTCTGTTATATTATTTAAATCCTTTTTGATCAGCTCATTAGCTGTTGTTATTTCCTGGAGATTCTTCTGAGGGGAATTCTTCCGCTTGGTCATTTTGGATAGTCCCTGGCGTGGTGAGGACCTGCAGGGCACTTCCCCTGTGCTGTGGTGTATAACTGGAGTTCGTGGGCGGAGCCGCAGTCAGACCTGATGTCTGCCCCCAGCCCACCGCTGTGTCCACAGTCAGACTGGTGCGTGCCTTCTCTTCCCCTCTCCTATGGACGGGATTCACTGTGGGGTGGGGTGGCCTGTCTGGGCTACTTGCAGACTGCCAGGCTTGTGATGCTGGGGATCTGGCGTCTTAGCTGGGGTGGGTAGGCAAGGTGCACAGGGGCAGGAGGGGCAGGCTTAGCTTGCTTCTCCTTAGGTGATCCTCTTCAGGAGGGGCCCTGTGGCAGCAGGAGGGAGTCAGATCCGCTGCCGGAGGTTTGGCTCCGCAGAAGCGCAGAGTTGGGTGTTTGCGCACGGAGCGAGCAAGTTCCCTGGCAGGAACTGGTTCTCTTTGGGATTTTGGCTGGGGGATGGGCGGGGGAGATGGCGCTGGCGAGCGCCTTTGTTCCCCACCAAACTGAGCTCTGTCGTCCGGGGGCTCAGTAGCTCTCCTTCCCTTTGTCCTCCAGCCTTCCCGCTTTCTGAGCAGAGCTGTTAACTTATGACCTCCCAGATGCTAAGTCGCGCTTGCTGTCGGAACACAGTCCGTCAGGCCCCTCCGCTTTTTGCAAGCCAGACTCGGGGGCTCTGCTTGGCCGGCGAGCCACCCCTCCGCCCCGGCTCCCTCCCGCCAGTCCGTGGAGCGCGCACCGCCTCGCCGCCCTTCCTACCCTCTTCCGTGGGCCTCTCGTCTGCGCTTGGCTCCGGCGACTCCGTTCTGCTAATCCTCTGGTGGTTTTCTGGGTTATTTAGGCAGGTGTAGGTGGAATCTAAGTGATCGGCAGGACGCGCGGTGAGCCCAGCGTCCTCCTACGCCGCCATCTTCAAGGCAGCCTTTTCTCAAGACACTTCACAATCCCCATTAGAAAACTGTCATAATATATATATTATGTTTTGTTATATATTATATAATATACAATATATATTTATGCATTAAAATACATAATTATATTAAATTACATGTACTGTATTATTGTATAGAAGTATAATATACTAGTATATACTATGTAACACCATGATAATATATATGTACATACTATAATTCTAAGTATTATCTGTTTATATTTTATATATTATGTATATGGTATATATTATTATCATAAATATATAAATATACTAATCTATGAGAAATACACTGTGAAGGGCACTCCTTAGAGCTGTGCAGGTAACATCCTGCCCAACCATACACATTGACTATAACAAAAAATGCAAGATGTGTTATTGAATTGAAAAAATTAAAACAATGTTCAAACAGTATATATGACATCACCAATGGTGTGCAAGAGGGGGGTATTATTTTATCTGCTTTTATATGCATAAAAACATGTCTGCAAGGACAGTAAGAAAATGTACTACCTTTGGGGCAAAAAAGAAGGAACAGAAGAGGGACAGAGGAGACAGAATCTCGTTGCTGTTTGACTTTACAGTTTTTAAGATCATGTGAATGTATTATTTATTCAAAATAAATACAAACTGGGGCACTTGGGCAGCTCAGTCTGTTAAGTGTCTGACTTCTCTCCGACCATGATCCCACAGTTTGTGGGTTCGAGCCCTGCATCGGACTCTGTGCTGACAGCTGAGAGTCTGGAGCCTGCTTCGGATTCTGCGTCTCCCTCTCTCTCTGCTCCTCAACCACTCATGTTCTGATTCTCTCTCAAAAATAAACATGTTTTTTAAATAATAAAAATAAATAAATACAAACCAACATATGTGAATGGGCAGATTCACCATTCAGTTAGAAAGCTTACAGAACGACTGTCGAGGACTCACTGTACATCTTCGCAGTGGGGAGACTCTAATGGTAATGCTCCCACCAAGAGATCCTCAACAAGCACTTAAAAACAAAAAATCACATGGAAAGAGAAGTTGGCTCAACCAAGTGAAAAACGCTGGGTCAACAGGCATAAAAACACTTCTAGTAAGCAAGATGAGTAAGTTCTATAAGACCACTATACAATATTGTACCTACAGTCACCAACATTATTGCACACTAAAAAATTTGAGATTTATTTTAAAAATTCACTGTCATGTTAAGTGTTCTTACAATACAACTTTCAAAAGTAAGGTATCTTGGGGCGCCTGGGTGGCTCAGTTGGTTGGGCATCCAACTTCGGCTCAGGTCATGATCTCACAGTTTGTGAGTTCTAGCCCTGCATCAGGCTCTGTGCTGACAGCTCAGAGCCTAGAGCCTGCTTCGGATTCTGTATCTCCCCCTCTGACTGCCTCTCCCCAGCTCACACTCTGTCTCTTTCTCTATCGAAAATAAATGAACATTAAAAAACACACACACACACACACATATAAATAAATAAAAAATAAAATAAATAAAATAAAATAAAATAAAATAAAATAAAATAAAATAAAATAAAATAAAATAAAATAAAATAAAATAAAATAAAATAAAATAAAATAAAATAAAATAAAATAAAATAAAATAAAATAAAATAAAAATGTGTTTAAACAAACAAATGGCCTGACCAGTTCTGGACCTCTATTTATGGACCAAGACAAAAAAAATAGTAGTAGTTAAACCCCAGGGAAGTCCTCAGTTTGAGAGCAAACTGAGACAGTAAAACAACCATGTAGATTTAACAGAGTGACCAGGTCCAAAATATGCTGAAAATTAACCAAACTCTAAAAGAAATTACACAAACAACTGAATGATTTTAAGACTCACAAAATTCATGAAAGTTTAAGCCTACTCATATATACCAAGAGCTGAAAATATTGCTAGGAAAGTGGCTTTCAGAGTCACTGTGATAAAGGAAATTTTCAACTTTTTGTGGGCCCTGTTCCTGGACTCTCAGGGAAGCTATACTTTTATCAAGGTCAGAGTGATTTCACCCAGCTTCCAAGCATGGGCTCTGTTTCTGCCCTGAGCACACATTGTACATCTGCTTCATTAGCAAATAATCTAAAAGAAACAATTCAAACTAAAAATAAGAGTAAAAATCTCCTTAAGTTCCATTCTCATTCCTCTGAAGCCTATAAGTGCGCACATACTAAAAGTTTAAGATAATGCTTGTAGTTTTCTGTCCTTTGTTATGATGATGTTTAACTTTTGATGTCATAAAAAAATCATATATAACCCTGTATTAAACATTCCTTCTCTGGAGCACTCTCTTCTTTCTAAAGATCATGTATCCTGGGCAGCTCTCCACATTGGGGCTCCAATTAAACTCTCATCTTTTTTTTTTTTTTTTTTGAAATTCTAACAGGTTTGTTCATTTTTTTAAAAGATTTATTTATCTATCTTCAGAGAGAGAGAGACAGCACAAGCAGGGGAGGACCAGAGAGAGAAGCAGAGTGCAAATCCCAAGCAGGCTCCGAGCTGTCAATGCAGAGCCCCACATGGGACTCCATCTCATGAACCATGAGACCATGATTTGAGCCGAAATCAAGAGTTGGACGGTTAACTGACTGAGCCACCCAGACACCCCAAGGTTCGTTCATTTTGCAATGATAACTGCCAAGGAGCATTTTTCAGACTGCTTTTTAAATTATTTGATGATTAAATGTCCATCAATTGATGAATGGATAAAGAAATTGTGGTTTATATACACAATAGAGTACTACGTGGCAATGAGAAAAAATGAAATATGGCCTTTTGTAGCAACATGGATGGAACTGGAGAGTGTGATGCTAAGTGAAATAAGCCATACAGAGAAAGACAGATACCATATGGTATCACTCTTATGTGGATCCTGAGAAACTTAACAGGAACCCATGGGGGAGGGGAAGAAAAAAAAAAAAAAGAGGTTAGAGTGGGAGACAGCCAAAGCATAAGAGACTGTTAAAAACTGAGAACAAACTGAGGGTTGATGGGGGGTGGGAGGGAGGAGAGGGTGGGTGATGGGTATTGAGGAGGGCACCTTTTGGGATGAGCACTGGGTGTTGTATGGAAACCAATTTGACAATAAATTTCATATATATATAAATAAATAAATAAATAAATAAATAAATAAATAAATAAATAAATAATTTGATGATTATAAATACACAACTCACTGAACTTCATTACTGGTGGGTAGAAGAATGACGTTATTAATAACCTGGCCGCCTGATGTTAACTTTACGCAGGTTTTAACACTCAGCTTTCACCTCCTTTCCTTGCAAGTTTCCACTTCACTGTATCTTGCTGCACAAAGTCTGTACTTCTGTTTCCAGTTAACCAAATTAGAATAGAACTGGAAATAACCATACTTCTAGATTTTAGGATCATTTCCAGTCTTAGTAAGCAGGAACCTTAGCATATGATGTGTTAAGGTGTAACCCAGCGAATTAAGTAATGAAGGGAAAGCCTACGTGTCTCTGCTACACTCTGGCATACAAAACCTAGTGAGTTCCCAGTGCACAGCATGGGGTGCTGAGGAATGAATCATGAACCACAGCAAAACTGTGCGGACACGTTTCCTACATAAGCTCCTCTGGAAACTTCTCCTTTTCCCCTTCAGTTTTTGTCAATTTTTAGAATAGTGGAAGAACCAGCTATTGGAAAGCAACCTGAGCAAGTTCTCTTAGAAAATCTTTGTAGACACTTCTCTTTTTGAATCAAGGAATGGACCAGGGCATTCATTCCTATGGGGTGTTGTAAAGCAATAAATTCTCAGATTCTGCCTCATAGGATATCTGTCATATTTTAAGTTAGCCCCATACTCACTATCTTCCAAAAGTCATCACTGCTATGGGAATGATGTGAGCATGAAGACCTATTATATCTGATGTCCTAACTATCTCCCTAAAGATCTCAGTGGCATCATGAGCTGGAAGGATAGTACTTACCACTCCAGAGAATCTTACTATAAATTCACAGAATTTTACTGGGATACTAAATAATCATTCCTTGATCTAAATTCAAGCATATGGGTATTGTAACTCCAGGAATTATGAAACCATGTAACTTTCACCCTGATTTCTTTTTCTGAAATGTGAGAAAATATCCGAGCCATACTATACCTAGCTCAGGATACAGGTTTTTCCTAAAGATTTTTACAGACCACCTGAGGCATTTTTGTCAGCTTAGTGCATGCAGGTGGGCGGGCAGGCAGGCTCACGCGTGAGCGCTCTCTCATGCGCGCACGCACACACACACTAAAAAAAGTAAAGGAAATCATTTACTTCTATTATACTTTCAAGTGTTTTAATTACATTTATCTTGAATGTATTGAATAAAGAAAGTCAAAGATAATCTAAGCCCCAAACCCACTGTACATAAATCAGAGCCAATGATCTCTAATAAGGCATAAAAGCATATCTAATAGTTCAATTTTCCCTAACATTCTGAATATCTGTTTTAAATACAGCAGTGTGCTACCTGCGGTGGGGCACCCAATACTAAAATATTGGGATCTTTTCACTCCAGTGGCTTCCAATGGGCAGGAGAGAGAGCAGTAGACCTACCTGAGCATGTTTGAATCAAAGCATAATGGGATGTGCTCTCACGTCTGAAGCTCCCATGAAATCAGTCCAAAAATATTTTC
The DNA here is from genome assembly GCF_028749965.1 of Puma concolor. NCBI lineage: Eukaryota > Metazoa > Chordata > Mammalia > Carnivora > Felidae > Puma > Puma concolor. The sequence goes on from NC_141668.1 coordinate 123,822,898, forward strand.
ACATTATACTGTTGAAAGTCATTCACATGAAATTTTGGGCTTTCCATTTTAGACAAAATGAGTATGACCAAAACCCCAACTGAAGATGCTAAAAGTAGATCTGCACTTGACTTTGGAAATCAAGGGCTTATTCTCCCTCAAAGTCTACCATCTCAGGAAATGGCACCAGTCACCCAATTGTCAAAGCTCCAAATGTAATGGTCTTCCTTTTTTTTTTTTTTTTCTTCAACTCTCACTTCCAATCCTTAAGCCAGCCCCCAGCTCTGCCCTCCAAATATAGCCCAAGTCAGTCCTTCTCTTCTTTAACTCATGTATTACCACCATGACACAAGTTACCATTATCTTTTACCAGAATTACTACACTATCTTCCTTACTGGTTTCAGGCTTCCATCCTTTTCCCTTTCCCTCTACAATCTCCACCCAGTAATCAGAGTGACCTTTTAAAAGCTAAGTTGGCCGCCTGGTTTTGCAACTAAAGTTTTATTGGAACACAGTCATTTGAGTATTGTCTATGGCTCTTTCATGGTACAGAAGCAGAAATGTGTAGTTGCAATAGAGACAGGATGGGCTACAAAGCTAAAATACTCACTATCCAACTCTTACTGGTTTACTAACCTTGGGAACAAAATCAACATTTTTTATTTTATCCCACAAAACCCAAAATGTTCATAACTATATTAAATAAATGGGAGTAAGTCATACTAGTTCATTCACTTTGGTATCTTTCTACACCAAGGATGCCACATTCACACAATGAGGAATTTACATCTAAAAACTCATTATTAAGGTATTAGGGTAATTGTTTAAAGGGTACAAACCACAGGCATTAGAATCCCAGAGAATATGGTTTAATTCCCAGATTCAATCAAGGTTCACTGAATTCCATTTTCCATTTGCCAATGTGCAAAATGCTACTTATTTCAGAGTGCTAGAGGGGACTGAATGGGATTACTTATGTAAACACTCTACTACATTTATTTTACAAACTTTCATTTCTTCCTGGTCCAAATACTCTTCTCATTTAACCTGTCCTCACACAGGTCCTTGATATTAAAATTCCAACTGCTGCAGAAACGAATACATCCATTTTGAATTTTTAATGTCTCACATGTAAATTTCTATTTTTCCTTTTTTTTTTTTTTTTGCTGCTGTTTCTTTTACTAACCAAACCATTTCCTTCCCCTAGAATTTACATCCTTTATGGAAATCAAATATACACTCCTCTTGGTCAACCAGCCTAGATGTAGTTACAAGATTATATTTTTACTTCTACGACTGTTTTTTAAAAGTAAAACTTGGCAGAGGCAGTAATGAAGCCAACAGAGTCTTCACTATTGCCTCAGATCTAAGCAAACGCCTGTTGATGATACCGGCTTACCTTATGATGCATGGAAACGGGATTATTTTTGCAACACCCCATCTAGGAATGCATATTAGTTTGGCTCATGCTGAGCCATTAGTCAAGAAATACAGTCTGGTAGGAAACACTTCAAGTTTGTGAACTTGGTTCTGGTTGTATTAAGACAGGATTACAGAAAACCCAACGGGCATCTCTGGCTAACCCTCCCAGAGTCACACAGAGCCATCACTTCATAAGCAGCAGACTGAAACAGGATTTGAATGCAAGTAGTTTATTTGTGACAGAATAGTGTAACACACCAAGAGGGGAGTAGACAATGAGAGAAGGAAACAAAAAAAGTCAACAAAGGGCTAGTTACTATTGGATGTAACTGGAGCTTAATATCACCAGGAGCCAGGGTACCTCAAAGTTGTCCCCCTGAATGGTGAAAGAGCCACATATTTATAAACTTACTCCAGGAAATCACGGGATGATGGCTCTTCTCAGGGGGCAGTAATTCTCTGACACCCTAGGCCAAGTATGCTGAAACCATCAAATAAGCTTACAAGCAGAGAAGCAGAAGCTACCAGCTCGAAGTCTGGTTCATATAAATGCTAATGCGAAAGCCCAGGGGACTATAGGAGTGAGGACGTGGACCGAATTTTGCACACAAGGCAAATACAAGGCACCACACCCAATGGGGTCAATGCAGTTACCCACTTGAATGTTGAGGCCAAGGCTCTGAAAGAGGGGACAACGTGAGGACAAGGAATACCGATTTACTCATCAAAACATTAGTTGACAACCTACTGCAAAACAGAGGACCTAGTCATGACCAAGACATGTAGAATCCTTGATTCTCTTTCCCACCCCATGCTCTTCTGCACACCCTACCATCCACAAGCCAGGCTCTTTCACAGGCACATGCATCCTTATAGATTTTGGCTGTTAACTTTCTCCCCTGAAGGATTTCTTTTCCTACTAGGTTCACCTCAGCAACCTGTATCTCGGTAAAATTTTATAAAGATCTTTATTGTAGCTTATCAAGATGTATCATAATTCATTCTTTCATAGCTGTCTGCCCCTAACTGGCTCTGGGCTCCATGAGGGCAAAGAGACTCTAAGAACTCAGCACAGAGTAAATGTCCAAAAAGACTTCTGAATTAAACAGAAGGAAAGTGCAAGAAGAGGAACAAATAAAATCAGAATAACATTTTAAACAATAGCATAGAACATATTTATAAGATATGAAAATATGATCATAGAATATTATCTTAATATACATAAATACTAGGAAAAGTATGGACAGATAATATACAACCCCATTTTAACACTGAACTTTGTCTTTGGTATATCAATATTTGCTAATTTTACTGCCATGAAGACATATTAACTATATAGTTTAAAACTTAAATAGATCTTTAAGGACAATTCAAGACTTGTTGATGGCAAATCAAGGTCACACCAGTAATAGCTTTCAGATTTCAAGCCCAGACAAGGAAGTCGATGAGTAATCCAACAGGTAGGATCCAGGCACAACAGGATTTTGATGTTGAGGTAGCTCCTAACTCTGATAGGTACCTTTATCTGTGACCTGGTTCTCAGGATGGGACCATGTGGGACTATGTAGGTGCTGGCATATGAGGCCACATGGGGTACAGGGTGATTGGAGATAGGAGCATTCAATGCTTCCTGACTCTTAGTGTCCTGGCCTAGTTCTCAGCCCCAGCTTTCCAAACTGAGTTATTGATCATCTACAGAGCATCAAAACAACAAGATATGGGAGCCAAAATAGCCAACTTCTGATGATCCATGTTCTAGTATTTTAAGATACAGAGAAAAACTAGACAGATTTTTAGTGGTCATCTTCTTCAAACTCTTCATTGTACCGATGGGAGTATCAAACATCAAAGAAGAGGAATATTTTAAGCAAGAAGACACTATTTTGATGAACATGCTAACTTGGATAGATTAGGATTGGCTACTAGAAGTTCTATTTGAGGAATCTGGGGCCACAGTCAGGCTCAACTGCAGAGAAATTTGTGGTTGATTAGTAATGTCTGCCATGGCAATGGCTATCTAAGAGGTGACCCACATACTATTCTCTCCTTAAACCCTTAGCAGCAACAGGACAATCTGTCAATTATGACAGAAGCCACTAACTGAAGGAAGGAGACATGGCATCAAAAGCAAGTTTTCCAATTTTATAATACAATAAAACCTCTATGTTGAAAGAATTTGTCACAAGTAACTAAAATGATGGGCGACAGACTATGGATTCAAATACTAATCTGTCTGACCCAAAACCCATGCTCTTGACCACTAGGCTATAGAAGTTCCTCCTTGTTGGCTGTCTTTTTCCACTACCCACTGATGCCACGCTCTCAGTTCTGATAGCTCGTCTAAAACAGCCTTAAGAATCAGCTGCTTCTGATTTCAATACCAAGAGCTGTTTGTCTCAGACACAAAAACCCAATGTCCCAAGTCAATCTTCTCTTTCAGGTCCAAAGTTTGCCATTTTCTGAACCTATTACCACTGAATCTTTTTTACATGTCATTTGGCTCCAGCTCTTCCTTTCAATCTGCTTGATTTATTCAAATGTGCAAGAATGGCTCACAAGTTACATGAAGACAACCCCAGCTGTATGCCAGAGATAATTATTTCAGAGTAATTAAAATGATCTATGGGCTGCCAAACTACACACCAAAATGTGATTCTGCACTTTCTCTCTTATCTGCCTAGTTCTTTCTCTGTCTGTCAAAAGAAGCTGCTTGCTACGGTAGGGGCTCCACAGCCCTAATACATTAATCAATGCTGTGCAGCAGCCTTATTAGAGGGTCATCTCCACATGGGAGACTTTACAGCTTCATAGAAAAAACTCTGGTCTGAAATCTAGAGAACTCCAAGGTGAGCACTCATGCTACTTGCTGTTGTTGAGCTCCCCAAAAGGACGTCCCAAAACATCTAGAACCCAACCAAAACATCACACAACAAGAGGAACGATGAAGAATAAGGAAGGAAAAAGAAGAGATGGGGAAGAAGGAAGGAGCTGGGCCTTGGTACAACTGCCCCTTCTTCTTAATCCATTGCATCCACTGGTACATCCAGTTTTTAGCCCCCAAGGTATCTCTCTCTTAAGTTCCGCTCCAACCTAGGTCAGGTCCCCTCAAGCAGAGACTCAGGTAGAGATTCTTGTACATGTATTGTATTATAAAAGTGCTCTCAGGAGAAATCTATAGGGGTGTGAGAGAGGTGGGTGAGGGCAGGGGAAAAGCTAGGCAAAAATGGACTTTCAGGTAAGATCTCAGCCTCATCCCATCAACCGTACCACAGTTTGAACCACCCAGTGGCAAGGCAACCAGGCTATGATAGGTCTTCATCAGTGAGTCATTGCTGAGGGCCACCCCCAAGTAGGAATGATGGGGTGGTGGGCAGTGAGGGGTAGAAGAGGTATGCATCTCCTGGACTGAGCAGCCAAGAACAACCTCAGTAAAGAAGTTGGGTATGAGCCATTTGTAGTCAACACCCACAGCAGCTCAGACAGGGAGACTGAGTGAGGCAAAAGACATCTGGGCACTCACAGCACCTGGTCAACCCTCTTATATCGTCTCATGGTGTTGGAGAGAATGCTCAACCTGCCAGTGAACTCAAATTGGCAGTCCTGAGACAGGTTGATGGCCCCCAAAATACCTAAACTTGACTTCAGGAATTATATGATCCCACTGAAATTGTCTGTAAAATGTCCATATGTAAAATTGACAGGGAACAAAGAATATAGATCTCATAAGATTCTCCATAGTATCTATGAGCCTCTGGGTTCAGAAGTTCACCTGTGAATTTCCTCAGGGCAAAGTGTAGCTCTAATTCAGCCTCTTCCATGAAGTCTTCCCTGACTTTTCCCTTTTCATCTGGTGCTTACCTCAGAGGCATAGTTGGGGACCTGGGAAAGTCAAATTAACTCTGTTAATTTGAAAATACTGAGGGCAGTGATTAAATCTATATAGTTTACTGAGCACTTATAATAACCGGCATATAGTGGGTGTAAGTGGCATCTCATTTAGTTTTCAATACTATCCTTCAAAGTAGGAACAATTAATTATCTGCTTTTCTCATATGAAAAGCTGCAACACTGAACAATTAAGTCAGGATTTGGATGCAGGCAGTCACACTCTCAAGGTGCAAGGATGTTGGAGGAAGCCACACCAAATATGTGGCTGGGGCATCACTGTTCAAACCCTGAAACAGGAGAGAAGTTACACAAAGGCATTGACTTTTTAATGCACTAGTCTCCCCATTAACAATGGCCAAGACTCCTAGGACATAGTAAGTGCTCAAGAAACAGAGGTTTTATGAGGGAATAAATTGCATGGTTAAATGAGATAAAGTGAGTGTCAAAGGGCCTCTCAGTTCCTAGGCTTCCTGTATGCTCAAGAAATGCTCATTTCCATTCTATCACAAGTCAGAGTGTTCTTTTTATCCCCTGCTCTGCCAGGTACCTCAAAGTGTCTCAGAAAATAGTGCTACCTACACAATTTCCCCAAATGGGTATCACACAGAGAAGAGGCCACAAGAAAAATGAGACAGCAAGGGAGTAGTGAGGAAGGAAGGCAGAAATCCAAGTGACTACAAAGGCAAAAGGGTTAAGAAAAAGCCAAACTTGTGCTAGTGATGCTCCCCGTACATCCCCTCAGCAAGAAGCCCCTAACCGGGCTGCAGTTAGATTTTAAAGAGCCCAATGCATCTTCCGTCTCTAACAGGATTTCCCAATGCGGCTCCGGATGTGAACAGGGAAAACACTCGCCCGAATTGGAAAGACACTGAATGAGGATGCATATTCCTGCCCTTCTTTAAACTCCTCTCCCCAGCCCTCTGCACTTGGGTCACTTTTTTCTCTGTGGGACTTTCACCCCCTGCTTTAATCAGCTTTTAACACCACAGCACCACCTACCGTCTCTGACGCAGATGGGGAGGTGCACCCTGCTTGGAACAGAGAAAGATTTTCCACCTCACCAGCAAGGGAGCTAGAGGACACCATTCATCAGCCCTGTGACAAGCCTGGCTGAGGCAAAATTGCCACTCAGCATTTCAGGCTGCAGGCTCTCTCCTCTCCCTAATTCAGTGCCAGGTTCTTCCTCCACCTAAAGCATTTTCTCACAAGAGTAAATGGGTAATTCATATAGAAGAAAAGTCTCCCAGGAAATGAGACACGGTGCTGGGAGAGCCACAGAGTTTCTTAGACATCCACTAGGATGATTTGTGGCTAAAAGGAAGAACTACTCGGTAGAGCTAATTACCCCGGGAAGTGACCCAGCAGGCTGATGTGCCCTTCCGTGTAAGAGCACACAGACAAAAGACTACCAATGTGGAAAGACTGCGTTTGACTAAAATCATACCCATCATGACAAGATGAGTTATCTGGATGCATGATGTTTGCTGAGCAGGAAAAGTAAATCTCTCTTCAGTTCCCCTGGCTACATTCATTCTCTTCACAGGTAGCTGCCCACTTAAACCTGCAAAACACATACCTACCCTCATATCTATCTGGACCTCCATGCCAGCCATGGAAATGGCGATTATGGATGCTATTTCCCCATTCTGCTTAGCTCAAGACCACTTCTTCCATTATGCTGCGTGATGTTGGCCTGAGAGCCTGCCAAGTGTTTCCCTGGCACCCTTGCTCACTACCTGCAGTTAGTCTCTGCTGTGGAGGACTCGGGGGATGGGACTGATTCCCTCCTCTGTTTGGCTCATGTTGACCTCATTCCAACCAAATGAGGTAGCTCAGAATTCAGGACAGCAGCCCCACAATGTCCCCACTCTGGAACGCCCTGAGCGGGCTGAGTAGCACACTCATGACAAGCACTAAGTCTGAGCGCCCAGCCCTAAGCACCCTACTGCCTCCCCCTAGAGAGCCTAGCTCTTGGTAGCATCACTTTTCCCCTAGGGTGGTGACTGCTTCCTGCAGTTGCCACTTCTGTAAAACTTTGATGACCTCTTTTTCCAGTCTTGCAATACCACGTAACCAATCCCCTGGGCTGTAGCCTCTCAGGCTGAGACACCTGGAACGGTTTGGGTTTTCCGGTTGATACAGCACATGCTATACAATGACATCCAAGATGTAAAGATGAAATGGTTTCTGAAGACCGAGAACTGGTGTATGAGTCCTACCCACTCTTTTAGAATGGTTTCAATACTAGTTGAAAGCAGGCACCTGGGACTCAGACAGTCCTGGGTTGCATCTGGGCTCAGCCACTTGTTCTTTGTAGACTCTTAGACAAAGAATATAGTCTAGCCTCAGCTTCCTCATCTGTAAGATGGGAAATCAGTATACCAAACCCACAGACCTGTAGAGGGACCTTATACTGTACAATTCACATACAAAGTGCTTTCTGCAGAGACTAATGAATAATTAGGCTTCAGTAAAGATAACCCAAAGTTCTAGTTTCAAGATATGGAAGTTCTGGGGATATAATATACAGCATGGTGACTATAATTAATCCTGTGGTGTTCATTTGAAAGTTTCTACAATAATAAATCTTAAAATTTCTCATCACAGGAAAAAAGTTGTTACTACTTGAGGGAATGGGTGTTAACTAGACAGTGTAGTGAACATTTTGCAGTATACACATATATCAAATCAGTATGTTGCACACATTAAACTAATCCAATATTATCTGTCAATTATATCTCAATAAAACTGTGGGGACAGATGATTCAGTACTGGTTTTATTTCTTACCACCATCATCAAGTTTCCAAATAAGAGAACGTTTGAGAGCAAAAATTCCGGGCTCTGGGTGGATTCAAGAGAGCTACCACCATGAACAACCTGTGAATCCCTGAACTGATAGCACAGAGATGAAATTCCAACCAACAGAAGTCTCAGCCAGGAGATCATGGATGAGACAAGAACATGACCAGTAATAATGGTACATTTAGTCTCTGCCCAGTATATGCTATATGTTTTACATGGAAAACAATGTAATGTGGGTTTATTATCTCTACCGATAAGGAAACTTATCTGAAGAAGTTAAAAGGGGGCTGGTTGCTTAAGAAATTTAAAAAAAACAAAAACAAAAAACTTGCCCCAAATCATACCAGTAGAGCTGAACCTTAGCCTTGGTCTGGCTGAGTAGTTCCAGAACCCACGCTCTTCAACATTAAGCTGCCTAGTAGAAAGATCAACATGGTCACAAACTAAGAAAGAAGCGCTCTTCAGCAAACCAAGAAAGCAAACACAAAACATGTTTACAACGTACTTTTTGTGTATCTCACAACACAGGTGGTGGTATAAAGGTGTCATATGAGACAAGGCTTCAGGGATGTCTCACCAAGTATCAAATAGCTTAGGTATTATAGACTCACAAGGTTTTCATACCTAGGGTCCTCCCAGACTCTTCAACTCTCAAGAAATCTAATATAAGAAAGTGCAGTAGGAAAGGGGACCCCCATAAAACTCTACCCAGCATGCACTCCACAGCCTATTTTACACTATCCCTGAAACACCAACTTCAGCACTCAATGTAGGTGCCATATCCTATGCACCGAGGAAATTGCAGCCTGGTGGCATCTGTGTGAGAAAGCATGTTATAATGAGCCCAAGCCAATCATGGGCTCTGTGCATGCATTTTAGAGATTCACTCTTAGTGTTTAGCTCGAGAAAGTAATTGATCATTGCCAATAAAATAAAAAAAGCACTTCCTGTATCATAACTGACTCAGCCAAGGCTCAGTTCAATGGAGCCCAGCAGCAGCGGCTTCATAACTAGAAAAAAAAGTCATAGAGGCCTCTGGAACAATAGAGAGGCTGGGAAAAGGCCCCATAGGACTTGGGCTGTACCACCAATCCTATCATGGCAATCCAAGGAAGTGAATGGGGGGATTCACGGGACAGTCTCAATACATCTTGGTTATCTCACTATATTTGTTTCGAGAGAGGAGTTTACAAAATGCTCATCATGCAATCACTGTAAAGGAAGCCTCCCACCTACAATTCACTAGCTAACTTACCTACCAGCTGAGTGGAAAAGACTTAAAGGCCCCAGAGGAGCAGAGGGCAAAAAGGGAAAAGTGGCCCTGGCTCTGAATGCATTGTAAAAGGCCCTAACTAGCAACACTGAAAAAGACTTTTATGTTAGGTGGGTAACATGACTAACCCTAACGGGTCACGCAACCCAGACAGAAATATTCCCAGCTCTTAATCCTTCTCCTCTCTGAAAGCCACAACAGGAACATTAAAGGAACAGCAGGGCAGGTCTAGCAGACTCCTTCTGGACGTCCCTCTGGGTGAGCATGTTGGGTCACAAGTGGTGACCACAGCTGGGTAAGAGAGCAAACAAGCACACTGGAACCATGGAGAGCTGGATGCTTTCAATTAAATAATTGCCACTTTGCAAGCATGCCGAGGAGAAACATGTCTCACTTGACCTATCAGTCACTCCCTTTTATTAATAATAGAGTGTTTGTGCTTTGGCTGCTGTCCTCCCAAGAATCACAACCAACGCTGACAGGATTTGGTAGCACTTCAAGGTCAGCAACATCTCAACGATGGGTTATGAACATTAAAAAAAGAAAAACCTAATACTCCCATTGACTCCCCTATTTCCATTGGCAAGAGTCAAGAAACAAGAAAGAAAATAGGACCAAGCACGAGAACAGTATCTTCCAATGTGCAACACTTATCAGGGGTGGGACCGGAGGTGGAAGGTGGTATAAAAGTGAATTTTCTTTCATTTTTTGTAGTACTTTTGTAGCTATTGCTGTAAGGGTGATGTTGCTTCTCTGACAAATGGGCTTAAAAAAGCAGTGGCCTGAGCGTAACTGAAGTTCACGTCTTGCTCAGGTAACAGTCTGTGCTGGGCATTCCTGATTACTGGCCTTTTCTCATGTACCCGGTGAATTAGGAAAGCAAGCTACTTCCTTCTGTGGCTCTGCCATCCCCTCAAAGTTCTTGGGGCCTGCTGGCTAAAGGAGTACATGTGTATGTAATGCATACACACTTCTTTATTTTTTTTGAGAGAGAGAAAGAGGATGGAGAGAGAGAGTGCAAGTGGGGGAGGGGGCTGAGGGGGGAGGAGAGTGTGAGAAGGAGGGAGGGAGGGAGAGGGAGACAGAGAGGGAGAGAGAGAGGGAATCTCAAACAGGCTGCACGCTCAGCGCAGAGCCTGATGCAGAGCTCAATCTCATGACTATGAGATCTTGACCTGAGCTGAAATCAAGAGTCAGACACTCAACCAGCTGAGCCACCCAGGTGTCTGATAACGTACACACATTTCTTACAATTATGGGCCCAGAAGGGACACTTCACTTCCACTCATACTTGATTGGTGAGATCTCATCTTTGGTTACATCTAGAAAGAAGGGAAGCTGGGAAATGTTGTCCCTGACTGAGCAACCCCAGAAATAATTCTATGTCATGGACAGACAGATTAAAACATCAGAGGACAGCTGGCTGCCTCTACAACAGAAAGTGGGCCTAGATTTCCTCTTCCAAAATGCAAAATAAATTTACTTTTAAATAAAACAAGGAGATCCTGGGTTGCTCAGTCGTTAAGCATCCAACTTTAGCTCGGGTCATGATATCACAGTTCATGAGTTTGAGTCCCACATCAGGCTCTGTGCTGACAGCTCAGAGCCTGGAGGCTGCTTTGGATTCTGGGTCTCCATGTCTCTGCCCCTCCCCCTGTCACTCTTTCTCTCAAAAATAAATAAATAAAGATTTTTAAAGAATTAAATAAAACATAAATAATGAGTCAATGCAAAGGAAAAATATTTTCAATAATAGTACAGATGGTATATGATAGAATGCTATTCTGAGTGAATGAAATTTTTTTTTTTTTTTGAGTGAATGAAATTTAGACAATTCAAGACCAGAGTACTATGCAAAACAACTACAAACAAGAACCAGACTGTTTCCTTTCTATTAATAAAGGTGGTATTTTTTTCCTTCTAGTTTTCAACCCTCTTCAAGAAAACACTATCTGTTAACAACATATTTGAGAACAACAATTCAGGTAAGTGATTGGAGAAGCAATTAGCCACTTGACCCTATCAGCAACACGTAGAGATGGGGACTCCCTCCCAAGTACCGCATTCCCTTGGCTAATCAGGCTGGTGGAAAGAAAACATTAGTTTTCTTATCTATCTACTAAGAACTTATTATTGGTTTCCTCTTTATCAGGTATTCCTGTCTCTGTCCTATTTGTTAACATGCTTTCATTTCTTACTCTTTGCCCTCTTTGGTTCTGAAAATTCTCCTAGAACTATTTCTTTTACTTCTCCCTTTGATGTCTTGCACAGATACTTCACTTTTCAGCTAACTTATGTACTGAATGTATTTGTCAGCTTTTGCTGCAATGTAGCTGTATGATAAAAAGACCCTACATTCACCAGCCCAAAAATAAGCATTTATTTCCCACTAGAGGGTCTACAGGGTAGACTACGATTCTACTGAGTTTGGCTGAGGGTGACTCCAGATTGTAGACTGCATTCTGATCGGGTCTGCCTATCACCTTATCTCTTTGAACCAGCTACCTGAGACATGTTGCTCTAAAGCAAAAGGCCAAACCAAATACACGTGCATACTTAAATCTCTGCTTAGTGTAATATTCTCTCACATTCTCTTTTGGCTCTATTCTGTCACATTCTTTTGATTCTATTGACCTAAGAAAGTCACATGGCCATGCTTAATATTAATGGAATGGAAAAGTATTCTCTCATTCTAGAGAGGCACCAAAGTCATGGGGCAAAGGGTACAGACAGCTATCACATGCTCTCACTGGGAGAGAATAAAGAATCTGGAGGGAAATAATCCAATCTACCTCTCACACAAAATTCTTTTTCCAAAGCACCCTGAAGAAATTTACCACCCAGGTAGTCATCTTGACCCAAGGGGCAATCGAATGAAAAGAAATAAAGATCTCTGACAATTGGTATGAAGCCAAGCCAGGACCTCACTTGGAAAGAACCCAGATAGTTTTAACTTTTTATGAAAGATCTCCACTTGCATTTCATAAAGCAGTTACTACTAGATCATGTCAGAACTGAAGGTGACAAAGGAGCTCATTTATTTCAATACACTAACATTTGATCAGTGAGGTCTAGTCTCACAGTTACCTTTGGAACAGAGTTTGGAAAAAGTGGTTCCCTGGAGTCCTAGGAGGACAAGGATTCTGGGGTCACATCTGGGATCATCAGCTGAATGTTTACAATGGATTGTCCATGTTGAGGCTGCAAGGGGCAACCATACGTGAACATGTTACTCAATATAAAGAAAAAACATCACATAAATAATACCATAATTGGTTCTTGACCATGGCCATAATCTTGAGGGTAATGTAAATCTGGAAAACTCTAAATGAGGAAACTCTTAAAATAATGGACTCAATCCTTTTGCCAAAGCAGATTTCACACACATGAAAATACTCAACACCTAATTAGCCTGAGTGTTAAATTTTAGGAACTTAACCCAAGAATATAAGTGCCCAAAATACATACAATTTGTACCTAAGCAAGGAATCCCAGTCTCACAGTGCATTAATCTAACTATAGTTTTGAGATTAACATAGGCGATGGACCCTCCAACAAGTACACATCTGGAAAATGAGGTCCAATGTGAATGTACTATTTTCAAAGTACATAAGTGATTAAAACAGAGATTCAGACATGCAGAATTCTATTACTTTAAAAAGTGAGCTCTTTAATTTTACTTTATCCTTATCCTTATTTATATTTAACAGATAAAACACACAATCTTAATACAGTTGCTATCTTATTCTCAGCTTATTCATTTAGTATGAATTCACCCATTTTCTCAGCTTGCTACATTTTTTCACATTAGAAATTTTAACATGTGCAGAATAACTCATCAAGATATTATTTGATAGATCATAATACCACCTCTTTATGTTCACTATTTTCATCAGATCCATTTAGTACTTACAAAGCTTCAGTTAATTGAGTAACTAAAATATGTTGTGTGTTTACTGAAATTGAAACCTAGTTTATTTGGGTTTGTGTTTTTTGTGGTTTTTTTTTTTTTTGTTTTTTTTTTTTTTTTTTTTGTATTCTACAAATCTAATAACAGTATCCACCCTGCAAACTTCCATGCCTAAAATTTAACTTTCCTCAGAGTGTAGTTCACTAGAGGTGAACTGGGAAGTCTCTAGAATGTATTATCTTAGTGGAAGCATTCCTCTTTAGAGAAAGAAAGACCAATTCTGAAAATGGAATCTATGGTGCTTTTATATATATATTTGAACCTTCGACATTATCTTTCATTAGAAATCACACTAGTTGGTCACCAAAAAAGAAGAGCCTTTTTTTTTTTTTTTAAATGCATCCAAGAGTCTTGCAACTGCTCCTGCCAGTGAAGCCATCAGGACTGAGGAGAAATCTGAGAATAATTGACAACTGCACTGGTTATCTGTTGCTGCATAAAAAATTACTCCAAAATATAATGGCTCAAAGCAAACACTTACTATTTCCCTATTCACTGTTCCACTATTTGTGAGAATCAGGAACCCCCCACATATTAGCTGGGTGGCATCCAGGATGCAGAAGCGGATGCCACCTGAAGGCTTGAACAGGTGGAGGATGAGTCGCCTCACTCACATGCCTCTGGCTGGAGGCCTCATTCCTCACTACGTGGGCCCCCACAGGAATTGAATGTCACTCAAACGTCCTGACACACGGCAGTCGGCTTCCCCCAGAGTGAGTGATCCAACAGAGAGCAAGGAAATCGCACTACCTGTATCTCTTCAACACCAGAGTCGCATACTTTCATTATGCTTTTTCTTATCCCATTAGAAGCAAGTCACAAAGTCCAGCACAGGCCGAGGAGAGGAGAATTAGGCTTCATGTCTTCAAAGCAACAGTATCAAAAGAACTTGAGGACGAACTTTAAAGCCACCACAGTAACTGCTAAACTATCATAAGATAACGGGGGAAATACGGATTTCATCGTCACATACACCACCTTCTTTCCAATCCCAGCTTTGCAGGTTACAACCTACGTAACCCGGAGCCAGTCACTTGGTGCGTGCCTATGCCCTCTTTCTTCATCGCTATGGCACAGGTTATTTGTTGTCTCCCTGCCTTACCAGGTTATTACAAAACTCAAAAAAAGGCAACGTAAAATGGTGGGTTTCTCAGAGTCATAACTAAAAATCAGATATTGCCAGTGACCACCATCAGAAAAATGAGTGATTATTCCTCAGTACTCTTCAGGCAACAAATGACCTCACTCAAATCACACTCAACAAAGATTAAAGAAAAATTGAATGCGTTGGTTCACATAAACAGAGGTCCTTCAGGAATGGCGAGATCCAGGGTCTTACGCTGGTAGAGCTCTTTGTCTTTCTGTCCTTCTGCTATCTCAGTTTTCGGGGTTTCTCTTTCTTTTTCTTTTGTATTTCCCTTTTTGTCTTGCCTTCTTTACTTCAGGGCTATAACGGCATCTCTCCACGTGGCCAGGAAGAGGACTGCAACCATCTCCATCTTACATCATCCTCAAAGCTTATTATCCTCAAGGTAGAGAAGCACTCTCTCTATGCCAGCATCCACATACCACATCCTGGGAAAGATTCTAATTAACCCTTCTCTGTCATTGCATATTCAAAACCCTTCAGTACCTTCTCTTTACAATTCAATCTAGCCATGTCCTCACCATTGACTATAAGCTTTTGTATTACTCGGCCCCTGACCACCACTCTGTCCTCATTCTTATCACTGTGCCCTCACTCCTGCTATTCGAGCCACATTGCTACAGCCTCAGGGCCTTTGCACCTACAGTTCCCCCTACCCCAAAATCTTTTTCTTCAGATGTTAATATTGTTTATCCTCCCCCTTCATTCAGGCTAAGTGCCATTTCATCATGGAGGCCTCCTGCAAGCCTTCTTTCTAACAATGCTACCTACCATCCCCATCACTCTCAATCCCCTAAGACGCTTCTTAGGTTTTTAAGTAAAACCATTATCAGACATTTTGTTGCATTTCTGTTTACTCGTTCATCTTCTTAAACTATAGTGTAAATTTTCTAAGCACAGAGAACCTATGTTGATTACTGGTGTACCCACACTAACACATAGTAGGTGCTCAGAAAATACTGATGAATGAAGGAATGAAAATGCCCATCTATAAACCATTCGCTGTCACTGGAGAATGGAGTATCCAAAATGAATAACAGGTCGTTCCCAGGGGGGTCAAGATTGACAGTACAACCAGAACAACATGGAATTGGCAGTAAGCCTCCAACAGAACAGCTGGGTATGATTTATCAGAAGCAGAGGGAAGGAATACAGGGCAGGAAAAAAGCAAACCAACCCCCAGATCACGTTTATCCCAATCTTACACCAAACCCACCAAGTAAATGTGAAAGGGGAGGTCAGAGAGAGATGGAGTAGATTTTAAAACTTCTAGATATATACTTTCCAAGGCCAGCAGCCAAAAGCCCCTGTGAAGCTCTTGCCAATTTCACAGACATACATAACCAAAAAATACACAAATAAAAACATTATCACAATGCCTACTAAACACTGCAGCAAACCCTAGCACGGTAAATTAATGATCACCAATGAGTGGCACAGCATCAGAAAAGCAAAAGGCGTTTTGTGCAAAAGCAGACGTCGAGAAAGAGGCATTAAATCAATCCAGGGTACCATGAAAAGGCAAAGTAGAAGTGGAAAGGATAATTTCTCACAAAGTAACTTTCCAACGGAGAGAATGGATTGATAGTACTATCCGTTCTTTATAGGAAAGTTCCCAACAATTCATTTCCTTGCCATCATGATCTAATATGGGTTACCAGCTATTACTCTCATTCGTCATGTTCCCCATCCGCACTGTAGTATAAACAATATTGGGGATTTCTTCACTCGTATTTCATGGCACTTCTTGGAGGGGGTGGATTTTGTATTCAAGTGCAAACCTAAGTGTTCCAAATCTATCTAGGCTCGTAAAAACTATAAATGACCTGGTCTGGGGTACACAGATGCCCAATGGTGCTATAAAATCTAAGTCTGGTTTGCTGGAAGTCTCCTTTGCTTTAGAAAATTTACTTATCCTCACAATCTGATTTAAATTAGGCTGGTCCCCATAAAACCAGATTGCTTCTACTCGCCGTCTATGCTATTCCTTCACGCTCTAAAACAACTCAACTCTGATCTCCCTCCTTCCTTGAGCCCTGTAAATTGTACCTACCCCTTACTGAGTGCCTAATACTTCCTGCTTAACGGCACACAATGTCTCAAACCATCACAAAACAGTCCTTCGAGATGGGCAATGTCATCACCATTGTATTATTTTTTTTAATTTTTTAATGTTCATCTATTTTTGCGAGAGAGAGACAGAGCACAAATGGGGGAGGGCAGAGAGACAGAGAGAGAGAGAGAGAGAGAGAGAGAGAGAGAGAGAGAGAGAGACTGACTCTGAAGCAGGCTCCAGGCTCTGAGTTGTCAGCAGAGTCCGATGTGGGGCTCGAACTCACAAACTGTGAGATCACCCTGCCAGTCACACACCCATTACTATTTCCTTCAACTATTTCTTGACTATGGCAGCTCCACCATTCTAATACCACCTTTACTGCCTCGTATCTAAATTGCTATAATCATATCCTGATTCATCCCCTGACCCAATCTCTCCCATCTACAGAATCTCCTGGAAGATTACTATGTTCCTAACAAGAAACTTAAGTATCTCCCAATTCTGTATCAGACCAAATGTACACATGTCTGCCAGATTCTGCTATTTTTTTAGGATTAATCCAAATATATCAGTAATCACTATTTAGAGGGGGTGCTCTTAATTCTTTTTATGTGAGTATAGTTGGTGCTTGATGTTACAGTAGTTTCAGGCATACACCATTACTTGAAGAGTTTAAATGTTATGCTATGCTTACCATAAATATAGCTACCATCTGTCACTGTCCAATGCTATTACAGTATCATTGGCTATATTCCCTATGCTGTACCTTTCATTCTCATGGAGAGTACCTCTTTAACAGGAACTTCTGTCCCTGCTCTACCTTTAAGCAGGCAAAGCTCTCTGTTATTTGGCCCTGACTACTTCAGTTGGAAGGGCAATGCTTCCTGCCTCTATCATATTGATGTACTCCCTTCCCACATCCTCGTGACAGAGCTAGACAGACATAGAGACACAGAGCTAGACAGAGATATTGAGACACAAAGATACAGATAGAGACACACAGATAGACATGCATAGACAGAGAAACACAGAGACCAGTAAAGAGAGACAGAGAGAGAGAGAGGAAGACATAGAGGGACACAGAGACAGACACAGAGATACAAAGAGACACAAAGACTTAAAGCCAGAGAGAGAAGACAGAGATAGGCATAGAGAGGCAGAGATACTGAAACAGAGAACCCGGTGTAGAAACAGAGAAGCAGAGATAGAGAGACACAGAGACAGAGACACACAGAGAAAGAAATAGATACAGAGCTACTGACCCTACAGCTGAATGCTGTGTGTATCCAAGGTACTGCAACAGGGTTTCAAAGTTACCTTTTATTGGGTTTTCGCTATCTGCCAGGAGGCTTGTATACTCTCAGCATAATCCTGACAATCATTTCAGAAAATATATACTATTCTTATCCCCATTTTATACATGAGACACTGGAGGCTCTAACAAGTTGACTTTCTCAACTTGTAAAAGGCAGTAATACTTTCACTCAGGTGTGCATAACTCTCAAGTCCAAGACTATGTACACCAGCTGTTTGGAGACTTTTTTTATGATCACATGGGAGGTGAGAGCATGATATTATTGACATCTAGTGAGCAAAGGTCAAGAGAGCTGCTCAACACCCTGTGATGCACAGGACAGCCGCCCATATCAAAGAACTGCCTGGCCCAAAACATCAATACCGCAAAAGTTGAGAAACTTGTATAAACATACTTCCCAGTTCTAACATCCATCTTCTCCCATACACTTCGGCCCACACCACTTACTCTCTCTTAGACATCAAAGTCACTTGATTTGTTTATCCATTAATTCAACCAACATTTACTGAGAGTTTCTGAATTCATAGGCACAGAGAAAAGCATGATTTAGGCATGGTTCCTCATAGTTTATTACAAAAAGGGGTAAGAGATTATCTTCCATACCACCTGACACCTGTCAGAATGGCCAACATTAACAACTCAGGCAACAACAGGTGTTGGCGAGGATGTGGAGAATGAGGATCTCTTTTGCACAGGTGGTGGGAATGCAAACTGGGGCAGCCACTCTGGAAAACAGTATGGAGGTTCCTCAAAAAACTAAAAATAGAACTACCCTATGACCCAGCAATTGCACTACTAGGCATTTATCCACGGGATATAGGTGTACTGTTTCCAAGGGATACATGCACCCTACATGTACAGCAGCACTATCAACAGTAGCCAAAGTATGGAAAGAGCCCAAATGTCCATCAATGGATGAATGGATAAAGAAGATGTGGCATGCACACACACACACACACACACAATGGAGTTACAATAGAATATTACTCAGCAATCAAAAAGAATAAAATTTTGCCCTTTGCCACTACGTGGATGGAACTGGAGGGTATCATGCTAAGGGAAATTAGAGAAAGCCAAATATCATATGACTTCACTCACATGAAGACTTTAAGAGACAAAACAGATGAACATAAGGGAAGGGAAACAACAATAATATAAAAACAGGGAGGGGGACAAAACACAAGAGACTCATCAATATGGAAAACAAACAGAGGGTTACTGGAGGGGTTGTGGGAGGGAGGATGGACTAAATGGGTAGGGGGCATTAAGGAATCTACTCCTGAAATCATTATTGCACTCTATGCTAACTAACTTGGATGTAAATTTTTAAAAAGAGAGATGATCTTCCAGGTATGGAACAAATAAGTCATGGGAATACAAGGAAAAACATAGGGATTATAGTCAATGGTATTATAATATGATTGTATGATGACAGAGGAGGGCTACACTTGTGGTGAGTACAGCATAACCTATAAACTCATCAAACCACTACATTGTACACGTGAAACTAATGTAACACTGTGTATCAACTAGACTCAAAAATGTTTTCAAAAAAGAGAAGTGAACATGTATCTTCGAGCCAACATGCCAAGTGTCATGCCAAATATGTGTGCAAAAAAACTACAGCAGCACTAACAAGGAGCATTTAACTCAGGAAATACAAGGGCCATCATCCCCAATTCTTAATCCTAAAACCTGAAAAGTTGTGAAAATTGAAATGGCTTCTTCAGAGCAAAGAAACAATAAAACGCAAAGGCAAACTACAGAAGAAAATCCTTGCAAACCATCTATGTGATAAGAAATTAATATCATATATATATATATATATATATATATATATGGAATTGTACAACTCCATATCAAAACACAAATAACCTAATTCTTTAAGTATGCAAAGGACCAGAATAGATATCTTTTCCAAAGAAGACATACAGATGGCCAAGAGACACATGAAAAGACGCTTAACATCACTATCATCAGGGAAATGCTAGTCACAACCACAATAAGATAACACCTCGCACCTGTCAGAATGGCTATTATCAAAGAGACAAGAGGTAAGTAATGGTGGGAATGTAAATTGGTACAGCCAATATGGAAAACAGTGTGCAGCTTCCTCAAAAAATTAAAAATAGAACTATCATATGACCCAGCAATCTCACTGTTGGGTATTTACCTGAAGGAAATCAAGTCAGTATCTTAATCTATATCTGTACCCCCATTTTCACTTTAACTCAGAACTCAGGATATGGAAACAACCTAAGTGCCTGTCAACAGATGAATGGAGAAGAAAAAGTGAAATTTCATACATATAAAATATTATTCAGGCACAAAAAAGAAGTAATTCCTGCCAATTGTGATAGCATGGCTGAATTTCCAAAGGTAATCAGAGAAATCTTTTTGTGACAGATTCAACAATACTTTTTACCAGAAGCCTATATTGGACTGGAAGAAAATTGTGTATCTATGTATCTCTCTCCCAAACTTCTCATGAAAAATAAAGTTGTTGGTGTGTATTTCCTCACAATGTGATATTTATAACAAAGTCCCACTACCAAAGAATTTTGTAGTTCATAAAGAATAGGTACAAGTACTTTTTAAAAGATTCTATGTTTGCTATACTCAACAAGGAACTAAAGGATTCAACATTCCCTTCAAGAGGTCAATCTTGAGGATGACATTGACACAGTTAATGTTGGCATGATATTGGTAAATCAATATTAACAAATGCTTGGCACAGATTTTGAAAATGAAGGCTTGGAAATGGACTTTCATGTGAATACTTAAAACACTCTATGCATGTAATAAAAAGTAGACCACCTCATTTACCAAAAAAATTATCAAGTGAAAATAAGCAGTCACTGAAGAAATGCTCAACTTTACCCATGATAAACCAACTATGCTTTCTTTGGGAATGGGGAAATGGTGGTGTGAAATACATGTAAATATAAGGACATTAATAGTGATGATATGGATGCTACTGTGAATACAGGTGAAAAACTCTATAGAGATCAATATGATAAATAGGTATTATGATTTGATAATTGGCCTTGAACAATGTGAATTTATTTACCAGTGAACAAGGTATTAAGGCAGTTCACTCAGTTAATAAGCTAACACCTGGACAAAAGCTAATGATGAAATCATTGATAGTGGAGGAAAAAAAAAAACCTGTTTTATGGCCATCTATTATAGTGATGACTTAACATGAAAATTCTGTTTGTGGCTCATCATTAAATGTCCAATAACAGGCCAGACCAGGGGCGCCTGGGTGGTTCAGTCGGTTGAGCGTCCGACTTCAGCTCAGGTCATGCGTTCATGAGGTCATGTGAGTTCAGCTCTCAGTCTGAGTTCGAGCCCCACGTCAGGCTTTGTGCTGACAGCTCAGAGTCTGGGACCTGCTTCAGATTCTGTGTCTCCCTCTCTCTCTGACCCTACCCTGTTCATGCTCTGTCTCTGTCTCAAAAATAAATAAAAACATTAAAAAAAATAAATTAAAAAAAAAAAAAGGCCAGACTGGTATGTCTTCCTCAATCAGGTAAATCATTTATTCCATGTGTAAGGACAAGTATTTCGCTTAATTGAACCTATACACATTTATAGTTTAACTGAAAGATTTTCTTTAAAATGTTGCTTTTATCAATGGCCCATTCCTTCCATGTTGATTGGCAAGCTGTGTGGCATATTTCCAATCCATTAATGGTTCTTTCACCTTTTCTAACAAGTGTCCCAAGCATGACACAACTCTACAGAGAAGAGATACTTAACATATACCCAAGTTCATCTTTAAGTTGATGAATGTTGGTCATTATTATCAAAAGACAGTCTTCATTGCATCCTGATAAATGGCAGTACAAGTAGTGAGAATTTACTTCATTTTCTCATAGGTCTCCCTTATTTGACTATATTCCAATCTCTGCTCTTCCGTGATTTAATGTGAAACTTGAGAAAGTTACTTGAATTTGATCTACCTAAATTTCCTCCTGTGTAATGGCTATAATAATGCCTAATGTACCTTGTGCCAAGGTTATAAGAATTAAACGACAGTGGCTATAAAAGCTTGTTAATAAAGATAAAACTGTACGTATAATAAAACCTGAGTTCTACTTATCCCAAGACATATTCCTCAGAACACTAGTCTCAAGATAATTTGAGGGAAAAAAAAAAATGGCTTCTAAAACTATGCTTAGAAAATGCTGTCTATTTTATCTTTCTCTTGGAGATTCCAAATACATAGAAAAGGACTAACAGCTTTGGGAGGCTCTGAAAGAAACTTTTAAAAATCTTGTGATTAGAACCTAACACTAGGCTTAGATACACTTCAGTTTCTTAACACCCATATTTATTAGCTGTGAATTTTGAGCAGATTATTTAACGTCTCTGAGCCTCCATTGTCTCATCTACAAACAGAAATGAAGTAATTCCTCCCTCATAAAATTAGTAAGGAAATTCTTTGAAGTGATGTGGGTAAAGTACTTAACAGAGTGTCTGACACGTGGCAAGTGTCCAATAGATGGTAGCAATGATTAGATTTGCCTTATTAATTCTATTATTAAATTTTGCCTAACTCAACTTTGTCCATACGATTTTGGCCATGGAACGTCCTTTTTCCCTTGTGATAGATGAACATACTTCCTCCAGCACACCTTTGGGAAGGTCCTGTAAATTACCTGTGTTTGTGTCCTCAGTATCTCTCGATCTACCATTTTATAAATTCTCATTAGTCTTAAACCAACTCTGAGACTTCTCTAGAAAGAAACTGCTCCTTTGCTCAAGGAAATGAGAAGATTCTTCCTGGAAATGGAAAGCATTTCCAATGACACAGGACAATACGTGATTAAGTGCAGATGAATGTTTCTGAGAATAAGATGACGAGAGTTCAGAGGCGAGAACAGTACCAGGAAGATGAAGTGGTAATAAAGGTGTCTTGGGAGGCGGGGGGGTCTGGGTGGCTCAGTTAGTTAAGCCTCTGACTTCGGCTCAGATCATGATCTCAGGGTCCATGGGTTCGAGCCCTGCATTGGGTTCTGTGCCGAAAGCTCAGAGCCTGTACCCTGCTTCAGATTCTGTGTCTCCCTCCCTCTTTCTCTCTGCCCCTCCCCAGCTCTCACTATGCCTCTCTTGAAAATAAACATTAAAAAAATATTTTTAATTAAAAAATAATAATAAAGGTGTCCTGGGGCAGGCAACACTTGAGGTGAGACTTGTCATAGGGGAGGACAGCTTTAGAAAGATAGGTGGTAAAGCGGGGGAAATCAAATTTTAGGACTACATATAAAGCCTTCCAACACCTATTTTTGCCCTTGAACACAAGGAAACTTAAAGTGTTTTCTTTATGTAAGCTACCTGACTGACTTGGCTGGCTGTCCCTATTGTCTGTTAGACTTCTTTTACATCAGCAGGAGTCATATGACACCTCGTCTCCGACCGCATGGGTTCCCTAGACAAAAGCCAACACCACCCAACATACCCTGAATGAGGCTTCTCTCCTAAGCCTGTCTGCTTTTCCACCCTCATAAACTAAGTGGGAGGCTCAAGGGGGATAGAGGAAAGCTCATAATTTTGAATCCTGGGAATTAAGTACATGTTTAACCCTTCTTTCAAAATTCTAGGACAAGAAAAGCCAAAATATTTCGACTCACATGCTAATTAATGATCAGCCATTAGTGGCTGCTCTAAGCCCTGTGTTGAGAAGGATAGTGAGGCCCCATCTGTGCCCAGCAAGGAAAAGACACTGTCATGGGTTTAGTCATGTCTCCTGAGAAGCAGCAGGGAGAAGTGGAAGTCCACACAGTGCCACATGGCTGTCATCCACTCCAGGAACAGATTTCCTCTCCCCTGAGCTCTACCACAGACCCCCAGCACCAAGCGCCCTGATGAGGAGAAGGCACAGAGAATCTGGTGGGAGAAAGGGTGCCAGGTACTTCTCATGATCGCCGTAAGAATGCTTCCTGGTGTTTATCCATGCTCACTCACCCTGAAGAGGCTGAAGACGAGGGTGGAACAGAAGGGTGCCAAGAACAGTCTGTTCAGCTGGCCTTTTCCTGTGACTGCCTGCAGACCAGACTCATAGCCCCAGCTTAAAAATAAGCGTGGGCTCTTCGTGAACGGGGACAGCCTCTGATTCATCTCCAGCTGAGACCTGACCACTTATCTTGCTCACAGAAGGCACAGGAGAGTGAAACAATGATCAAGTGCTTAGACTCACAAAAGGCCCTCCCAGCTAGCGTTGAACTTTTCAGACTCCTACCTCATAACAGCAGCTCCCGTGGGAGATCTGTCCATGAGCTCCCATCCACCTTTCCTCCCGTTAACTTTTATATCCCCTCTGTTGCTCTGTGCTCACATGTTTCTATCTCATCTCTACACGAATGGTCCTCTCCAGGGCAGAGACTTTTATTTCTCTGATTCCTCCTGGGCTTAACTTGAGTGTACCAAGGGATAGAGCTCAATAAATGTGTATAAAGGGATTGGATAAAATAAACAAACTAATAAAATAATTGAGGGGCACCTGGGTGGCTCAGTCAGCTAAGCGGCCTACTCTTGATTTTGGTTCAGGTCATGATCTCACAGTTTGTGGGTTTGAGCCCTGTGTCAAGTTGCACTCTCACAGTGCAGAGTCTACTTGGTATTCTCTCTCTCTGCCTCTCCCCTGCTCACACATGCTCTCTCTCAAAATAATTTGAATTTGTTAGAATCCTTAGTTTGTTGAATTTGTTAGAATCAAACATTTCTCAACTCAGATTGAGAGGTGGGAAAGAGGACAAAAGCTATGTGGGAAAATAAGAAGCTAGGCTGAAACAAGAGAGCTGGAGAAATGAAGCGTGACAATGCCCGTTTCTAGTCATATTGCTGAGACATGATGTAATTCTCATGATGCTGACA
Source organism: Puma concolor (assembly GCF_028749965.1). Lineage (NCBI taxonomy): Eukaryota > Metazoa > Chordata > Mammalia > Carnivora > Felidae > Puma > Puma concolor. Next base: position 123,847,634 of record NC_141668.1, read on the forward strand.
ATTATGAAAGATCTAACAACAAAAGCCTCAAGTCAGAACCATGCACATATCCAGACAATGTATGGTGTGGCTTAGAAATTGTTAAATTAACCTATAAAGCTGCTGTTTTTTAGTCTAAAAACATAAATCCTCAGTGATTTTGGCTTCACAACTTGTTTCAAAACTTAGAAGATGCAAAAGGCTTTAATAAAAATGATATATGCCATTTATAAAAGACCATGCAGATGGCTTGGGATGGGAGGAAGACAAGCAAATGGATAGGAACTAACTTTAAATGGAAATTCATTTACAGGAAATTGTCTCTAATATATGAAACATCCATGCCTGCCAAAGTTATGAAAATGTGGACATCCTGTAAATATCCATCTCATGCTTATTGTTTTTGAATTTCTGTAAAATCTCATTTTGAGAAGTTAGTTTTCTGCTCAGTATAGTTATGACATACAATCAATTCAATAACATAGCACTGAATTTTAAAATAAAGTTAATGTGCTTGGATATTCAAAGCATCAGCCTGATTCTTTTTTCTCATCCTGAACACCCGCCTTTCAGATGAGATTTATTTTTCCCATGCCAAGTATGGATTTAAAAATCAAAGTAATTGAACCACTGCATATAAGAAAAATACTTTGGAGACCCTTATAACGTTTTCTGTAAATGCATTCTGAAATATGAAGCCTGAGCCAGGAGCAACCTTAAATATGAATGCCTCTAAGAACTTCTTCAGATTTCTCTAGAATAGACATCATTGAGTAAAACAGTCCCTAGTCATTTCTTACATTTCTTGGAGCTCAAGAAAAATGGCTCCAAGTAGTCAAGGAATTGTCAAGGTCCATGGTTAAAGCTAGAGCCAGAAGATATTCCAAATTCCCCCTCATAGTCCAAACCTTCTGCTACAGTGGACTAGCTACACTCTACCAACCAGAACCCCAATAAATTTCTCTAGGCAGCCATAGAATAAGGTTTGTATGAGTTGTTATTTAGTGTTTCTGCTAATGATAACCAATTGCAACACAACATAAACTCCCTAACAGCACAAATTTACATCTGTTTTATTCACTGGTATCTCTAGCACCAGAATAGTGCCTGGCATCTGCAGGCACTCAGTTAATTGAGTCATTTTATGTATGGCTGGTCTCTACCTATTAGACACTAGATAACACTTCACACATGACCTCATTTAATCCAAAAATAAGCTATTAGGAACTGAATTGTGTCCCCCCCCCCCAAAGCTTGTATGTTGATGCTTTAACCCCCCAATGTGATAGTATGTAGAGATAGAGCCATTAGGGAGATAACCAAGGTTAAATGGGGTTATAAGGGTGGAGTCCTAATCTAACAGGACTGGTGTCCTTTTAACAAAAGGAAGAGGCAACAAGAAGGCACATACACAGAGAAAGGGTCATGTGAGGACACAGTGAGAACGCAGCTGTCTACAACCAAAGAAGAGAGATAGCAGGAAAAACCAACCCTTTCAACACCTCAACCATGGGCTTCCAGGCTCCAGAATGGTGAGAAAGTAAATTGTTTAAGTCACCCAGCCTCTGGCATGCTATTGTAGCAGTCCTACCTGACTGATGCATATACTATCAAATCAGTAGGATTTTCATTCCATTTTTAAAAATTTTTTATCCCACTTTTTAGATGAAGCATCTGAGAGACTAAGTAATTTCACTAATGTTACCATGGCTGGTCTCTGGGTTGCTAGAACGTCACTAGTTAGACAATGAATATCAAAAAGAGAGGAGATAAAATTTTAAATATTTTCTGATGTGTAGTAAACTCTTATAGGTCCCACTAAGGCAGTACAAAAAAAGAAAGGAAAACAAAGTGCTGTGGATAACAGTAAAGTAGCCCTTGGTTCCCCAGTTTTCTCATTCTCCCAATTTTCTGGCTACACATAATCATGGCCCGTTTTCCTTTCCAACATGGCATTGTCAGGTTTGCCGTGCACCCGCTGCATGGCATCTTGAGTGGGATGGGAGTAACTTTGACAGTCAAGAAAGGATTCTACACACCTAGCTGTACCCAGGACAGTACATGGTCTTCCGGGTCTCCCCTTTGGATCGGCAATGAAGGAACACCATGATTCTTTTCCTCAACCCATCAGCTTCCAACCAAAGCAAACTGCCTAGAGTCAAATAAGGTATCTTATTCCTTTAAGTTCCCCAGTACAGAACTAAGTAAATTCTAAAAATTATTTATGTTGAAAAAGCGTATACATTCATATAACTCCATTTAACTTAAAACATAGCACCCGTTGCAAAATTTCTGAAAAAATGGCTTACTAAAAATGGCTTACTCTAGTATCATACATTCGATAAAATGAAAATCTCCTTTATTATCTTCATCCTAAGTCTGGGGCCCTGCTTTCAGCATAAGGTGGAAGCCTGAATATATATCCCATGTTTGGGAGGGTGTTGAAGGATGCAGACAAATACACAGTGAAACCCACAGGCAAAAGAGCCCATTTGACATGAGGACGTTTCACTTAGTCAGCAAGTTATGCTTGGTAAGTATTAAATGATACTCCAGGGCTCAACCAAAGTTATACTCCAAAGTACTGACCTTTAAACTTGACCAGAATCTGAACCTTGGAAAAAGACCGAAAAAGATTATTTCCCAGCAAGTGTTGGAGGTTTCCCAAGGGTAAGACATCAGAATTCTCAGAATGTACCCATAAATTGGCCTTGTTATAATTCTTTGTAAAGCCACACAAAAAATCACATACCACAAAAGTATACTCTGAAGAGCTTGGCAAAGAAGAATTCAGAAGGGAAGTTACAAAATTAGAGAAGCCAGTCTTGCATAATATATGAGCATGAAGTCCAAAGTGCTGCACGAGCACCCTGCCGGTAACCAAGGCAAAGCACAGCTGGGGGACAGCACAATACCACTTAGCAGAACAATTCATAAACACAACATTCTGATAAGGCCCTCCCAGCCACTCTCTTCAAGAGAAAGGTGCAGCCTTCCTAGACCTTACTTTATGAATTGGTAAAACATTTTAGCTAAATGTCTGTGTTTACAGGAAATGCAAGATCACTATCCTAATAGCTGAAGAATTATACACCAGCTCCTCCTAAGAGCTGTGAGAGTCTACGTTTTCATTTGAAATAAGGAAATAAATGTCTCTATAGTTTAACATTATCCCAGATCCTGTATCGCACAGCAATATAATTGGCAACCTTGCTTTAGCAATATTGTGCTCAGGGAGGAAAGACATCCATCTTCTCAGTATACTTTTGTAGCCCATTTAAAAGTACAGAACTGAGCTGAAGAGCCATTTAAGGAGAAACCTGAGAGGGGGCAGGGCTTAAAACAATCATTATGCTGTCTTTCCAAGCTGCTAACCTGCCAAATGGAAAATTCGAATCAGAAATGAGGCCCCAACTGCAAACACATTGTAATCTGTACCTCTAAGGAGACTAAGGCATATTGTCACCATGTAAAGATACAGTGTGCTTAATTAGTATCAGCTTACTTTCCCCCCAGTATAATTTAAATTAACCTAACACACTGAAAAGACTTAAAAGATTTAGGCTCATAATAAATTTCATTAATATATTGATAAAGAAACCACTAATCCTATCTAACTCTCCCCCCTTGGGGCTAGGTATCCAATCAGAAACCAATTTTTTGTAAAGGTAGATACTAGAGTGAATTGTTTAAGAACATGGGCTCAGGAAGGTGCCTGGGTGGCTTAGCTGTTAAGCATCTGACTTCGGTTCCGGTCATGATCCCACGGTTTGTGGGTTCAAGTCCCACTTCGAGTCAGCTCGAGCCCCACATCGGTTGAAACAGGAGCCCTACTTCTCTTTCCCTCCCTCCCTTCCTCTCTGTCCACCCTCCCCCCGCCTCGCACCCATCTTGGGATTCTCTTCCTCTGTCCCTTGCTCACTTGTGCCCTGGGAACACAGGCTCAGGAGTTAACAGTGTGCAGGTTCACATCTGTTCAACAGAACTTTCTGCATTAACAGAAATGTTCTCTATCTATATGTTGTCCAGTCTGGTAGCCATTAGCTATGTGTATCTATTGGGCATTTGAAATGTAGTGCAGGCATCTGAGGGTTTTTAAATATTTAAATTAATTTAAATGTCTATAGCTTCATGTGGTTAGTGTCCATATTGGACAGTAGAGTCCTATAGCTTTTACTCATTAGCTATGTATCTTTAAACATGCACCATAACTTTTATGTGCCTTAATTTTGTCACCCCTAAAGTGGGGATAGAAATAATATGTCATAGAGTTGTTGAGGTAAACCAAGCAAGGGCCTTAGCACAACACCAGGAACTCAGGTTCTTCTGCAGTGTCTTTTCATTCCTCCCTTCTCTACCTTCCACTATGCTCCCCTTTGTCAAAATCTTAGGGTCAAAAGACCCTCTTTGACTCACTCCTTCTAGTGAGTTCAACCGCCAGTCATCCCAACAAAATATAGCAATAAACGTTTCTAAAATATAATTCTTAGTATATTATTCCTCTATTATCAGAATCCCCTATAGACCCCTATGATCTTTAACAGAACATACAGTCTGGCTTTAAGACCCTTTATAATCTGACACCAAGCTGATGTTTCCCCGTCTCTCCCCCTGCTCCCAGATACTGGTTGACCAGATGGAACAATTTACCCTTCCTCACGCCAATGATGCATATTGTTTACTCCAAGCATTATTGACAATATGTCCATCTAAAATGCTCACTACCTTTTTATTCCTTCATCATGCTCATCCTTTGAGGCCTATCCCAAGACTCCCCTTTCAAAAACCCATCCCCTTTGAGCTACCCAATAGAAGAGTGGAGACATTTAATAATCATGTAAGTTTTATTACTACTGTATTTTTCATTTGTGCATTTTTTGATTGCCCCTAAGAACAAAAGCTCTTTGAAGACAAGGGATTAGGCCTCTAATCTCCCCAGTAGTATCTAGCATGGTACATGCATCAGTTAGAGGCTTGTTACAAATGTGACCAAGAAATACATCAACACAGATGCTATTCAACTTCAATGCTAGGATTTCTGGAATTCTCCCCAACACATTCAGTCAACCCCACCTGGGAGAACTTCTTCAAACTTTTTCAGCCATATGACCTCCCACCCTCCAAAACTCCCTAAAACCCCATCCCCAACTATTTTCTCCCTGTCCAATGAAATGACCCTTTCCCACTTCCCTTAGCCAACAGGTAGTTGAGAAAAAAGAAAGATAAAGGTAATCAGAGAGAAAATAACTTGAAAGCTCACTTGGATTAGAGTTGTACTAGTGGTTTCTGGCACAGAAGAGAGATCTTTGATTTCAGGTGGAGTTGTCTACAAAATAACACTCTACATAGCTTTTTGTAATTTATATTCCATTTTCAGACATTCTCTAATGCTGTGGTTCTCAAACTTTGGAGTGCATTAGAATCATCAGGAGCCCTTAGTGCAATGCTGATCTCTGGGCATCAATGCTAAAGAATCTACATCCTTGTGTCTGGAGCTACCCAGAAACCCACATTCTAATGAGGACTCAGCCCCTTCTCTCACAAGGGCAAAACCAAACTGACAAATGCTGCAAATGCCTCCTCATCCCCTCTCAGCCAGGCTTCTGTTCCCTCTGTCTGCCAAGACAACAGGAATAACTAACTGCAGCAAAAAGACTTAAATCTCCTGGAAATAACAGACTCTTCCCAATGAGGGTAATTAGATGGAGAGGCTGGAGCAGGACAAGATAAGCAGGCACACAAGGCAAAGACTAAAAGACTCACAGTAACCAGAGGTCAAAACAAATGGCAAATGACAAGTCCCAAGTTAAGAGCTGGGAAATTCAGTGTAAGCAGAAGGGGGGAGGGAAAAAAAAAAAAAAAAGAACTGCTACTATAAAATCTTACTATGAGTGCAACATCACATTTAATTGCAAAATGTCAGTTCTTGGAGGAGAAATTCATCACAGTTTAACATGAAGTATCTAAGCTGAGTCAGATCGAAAAATATAGTCCAAGACTCCTCTAATAAGGTGATTTCCTGAGATCAAAGAACGAGAATAAAAAGGGAAGGGTAATTTCCCAGCCTTGGCTGCATCCTGCCCTAGGAAGCAGGAGAACAGAACATCTGCAGGAAATTGGAGGTGTTAGGAGATGAGAGAGAGGATTCTAATAATCCCAACTAGATTGGCCACATGCTTGGGCCGACCCTAGACAGTATGTTTATACCGGCTGTCCCAGCATAATTATTCCTATCGCCCCTTTTCCTTCCTAGAAGTCTTAATATAGCAGAAAATTATAAAGTCACCCTAATAACAGCTAACAGGCAAGGGCTAGGCACTGAGCTACAGGCTCTACTTTTTTATCATTTAAATTCTAAACACTACAGAGTACTGGCATTAATGCTATTATTACACCCTTCATTTAGCTGAGGAATGTTGGAGGTTATTGAAAGTTAAAGTCCTTGTTTACCACCGCAGAGGCAGTAAATGATGATCTGAAGTCATGTCTGCAGAGGCAGTTCTCTTCACCCAGGACTGGCAAACCACAGGCCACAGACCAAACCCAGACAACTATCTGCCTACTTTTTTTAAAAGCTAGAATTTTATTTTTTTTAATTTTTTTTTAATATATGAAATTTATTGTCAAATTGGTTTCCATACAACACCCAGTGCTCATCCCAAAAGGTGCCCTCCTCAATACCCATCACCCACCCTCCCCTCCCTCCCACCCCCCATCAACCCTCAGTTTGTTCTCAGTTTTTAACAGTCTCTTATGTTTTGGCTCTCTCCCACTCTAACCTCTTTTTTTTTTTTTTTCCTTCCCTTCCCCCATGGGTTTCTGTTAAGTTTCTTAGGATCCACATAAGAGTGAAACCATATGGTACCTGTCTTTCTCTGTATGGCTTATTTCACTTAGCATCACACTCTCCAGTTCCATCCACGTTGCTACAAAAGGCCATATTTCATTCTTTCTCATTGCCACGTAGTATTCCATTGTGTATATAAACCACAATTTCTTTATCCATTCATCAGTGGATGGACATTTAGGCTCTTTCCATAATTTGGCTATTGTTGAAAGGGCTGCTATAAACATTGGGGTACAAGTGCCCCTATGCATCAGCACTCCTGTATCCCTTGGATAAATTCCTAGCAGTGCTATTGCTGGGTCATAGGGTAGGTCTATTTTTAATTTTCTGAGGAACCTCCACACTGCTTTCCAGAGCGGCTGCACCAATTTGCATTCCCACCAACAGCGCAAGAGGGTTCCCGTTTCTCCACATCCTCTCCAGCATCTATCGTCTCCTGATTTATTCATTTTGGCCACTCTGACTGGTGTGAGGTGATATCTGAGTGTGGTTTTGATTTGTATTTCCCTGATAAGGAGCGACGTTGAACATCTTTTCATGTGCCTGTTGGCCATCCGGATGTCTTCTTTAGAGAAGTGTCTTTTCATGTTTTCTGCCCATTTCTTCACTGGGTTATTTGTTTTTCGGGTGTGGAGTTTGGTGAGCTCTTTATAGATTTTGGATACTAGCCCTTTGTCCGATATGTCATTTGCAAATATCTTTTCCCATTCCGTTGGTTGCCTTTTAGTTTTGTTGGTTGTTTCCTTTAAAAGCTAGAGTTTTAGGGGCGCCTGGGTGGCGCAGTCGGTTGAGCGTCCGACTTCAGCCAGGTCACGATCTTGCGGTCCGTGAGTTCGAGCCCCGCGTCAGGCTCTGGGCTGATGGCTCAGAGCCTGGAGCCTGTTTCCGATTCTGTGTCTCCCTCTCTCTCTGCCCCTCCCCCGTTCATGCTCTGTCTCTCTCTGTCCCAAAAATAAATAAATGTTGAAAAAAATAAAATAAAATAAAATAAAATAAAATAAAATAAAATAAAATAAAAGCTAGAGTTTTATATGGCTACCCCGTTCATTTGCATATTGTCATGGTGCTTTTATACTACAAAGGCAGAGTTACAACAAAGACCTTCTGGTTCTCACAGCTGAAAATATTTACTATCTGGCCCTTCATAGACAAGTGTTGCTGATCTGGACTCTTCCTGACAGCACAAGAAAGGCACCCAAAGCAGAAATTCACAAACTGGAGTCTCCTATTAGGGATTAAAGGTCAAAGAAAACATGACAAAAGAATAATTTTTCTAAGGAGGTTATTTCCAGTTCAGACAGAGGAGTGGTTGCTTTGTTGTTTTGGGTCTTTTTACTTTAAGGTTTATAACAGAATGAGCTATCAATGGTTTAAATCAACAAAGCATTCTTTATAATGGAAAAAGAGGAAAGAAAAAGAAAAAAAGAAAAAGAAAAAGAAAAAAAGAAAAAAGAGCTGATTCCAAAGAGCATACAATAGAGGGGGCACATCAAGAGACATGGAAATCAGCTGAAAGAGTTCCCAATGGCCAAAATGTAAGGAATTCAAACAACAAAGTAATATTGGATTATAACCCAAAGTATAAATACCTCTTAGTCCAGAGTGAAATAATTGATTAAATAATAAATAAAGGAGAAGAAAATTCCTGTGCACAGTTCCAGATGATGTATTTAGACACTCCAAGCTAAAGGAGGAAGAGCCAGCGTCCTCATTCCTTAAGTGTGGCCCAAACTTAGTGACTTCCTCCCAAAGAGTAAAGGATCAAGTGGTGTGGGGAGAGTAACTTTGTAACAGAGCAACCTAACAAACATGATCTCAAACAGGTGATGGAGATAAATATCAACAGTGATGAGTCATGTGAATAATCTATGCCCTTGCTCTGATGTGGTGAAAATGGTACTTTACCTCTGTGGTCTTCCTCCCTAGACTTATAACCCCAGTCTAATCATGAGAAAAGCCTAAGACATGTCCCAATTGGGGAACATCCTACATAACACCTAACCAATATCCTCAAAACTGTCAAGGTCATCATAAACATGGAATGTCTAAGAAACTATCACAGCCAAAAGAAGCCTAAGGAGACATCACAACTGAGTATGATATGGGATCCTGAATAATCTTGGGACAGAAAAGGGACACTAGGTGGAAACTAAGAACATTTAATAAGAGTATTATCTTTAGTTCATAATACATATCAGTATTTGTTTACTGAGTATGACAAATGTACATTAATATACGAGGTTGAAGCTGGTGTGGAGCATATGGGAACTCTACTTCCTGTATGATTTTTCTCTAAATCTAAAACTATTCTAAAATTAAATTTATTCAAAAAAATAAGATGACAAAAATAGCACCTACCTTTCCACATTTAAACTCACAGAGGATCTCATTTGGAAGAGAGTTCCTTTCCCTGTGCAGTTTACATACTGTAATTCTAATTTTGTCTGGAAGGTGCAAAGCACAGATTTTAAAATGATTCCGACATAAATAATGCAGTTTGTGATTAGTGCCTAAACAGAATAAATTAAACCTGGTATATAGATTACCAAGTTACTCTGAGTGAAATTCTGTAGAAGAAAAACAACACTTGGGATAAAGGAAATGCTGCTTAATGAAATCCTAGAAGATATCACTCAGGCTTCAAGAGTATAGATGGTCTACTTGGCTTGGCTTTTAAATAAATACAAATACAGCTAGTGTCACACAGTGTTTTTTGAAAATTGATTTTCCTTCTCAGGAAAACCCTGCAGGAAAGAATACATCAAGCTTCAAACCTATATACTTTACTGTCTTCTCACTGATAGAATGTCTGAATTCTCTACAGATTGTTGACAAAGGTCATTGGACCCGCCAGACAAAGAAAATATTTGATCCAGTTCCTACCTCTGTCTCCCAGCCACACTGAACTTCTGTCTATTGCACATAAAGACTCAATTATCCCAACATGCTCTTTTCACCTTTTATCTCACTGAATACAATTCTTTGTGCCATTATTCATCGAAGGCCCTTCTCCCATATTCAACTAAAAGCCTTGAGAGAACCATGTCTCTTTTGTTCACTTCCATATTCCTAGGATTCTACATACCCAAGTCCTATCATGTAGTAGGTACTCGATAAATATTTGTTGAATGAAGGATTTATCAGTTGTAGGTGAGCTGAGTTCAGCGCAAGTCTACAGGAAACCCCCTAATTCCAAATCCATGTTCTTCCCTCTACAGTTTATTAAACTTATCTGTTGTGAGGAACATCAAAATCTTGCCTTTGACTCATTAGCTTCATTTGTGCTAAATCAGTGTTATAGATTCAAACTACCCAGTAATGGAAGATAGAAGTGATTAGCCTTACCTTCATGTTCAAAGTGTCAGAGGAAAAATATAGAAAGCAAAGAGTTGTATGTGGTGAGTTTCCAACCACATTATTGATTTCTATTAACATACTTCTTTGCCCGGGGGTCAATTTCTCTTGGGCGTTGGCCAATTTTTTTTAGAGTATGTTACTGCAAGTCTGTGCTAATTCATGTAGTTCTTTAAACCATAATCTTATGTTTTAAATATCTACCTCCCAACTAACACTGTGTCCAGCCTAGAAATGTTCACAGTTTATCAAAAACTTAGATTCAGAATATTGCCATGGAAAGAGGATGAAACCAAGGTTCAAAGAACCTTACTGCAGTCTTGGTTTAACCCTTGTTAATGATTTCTTTTAACAGACTCAACTCTAGGGGTGACTGGGTGGCTCAGTTGGTTGAGTGTTCCACTTTGGCTCTGGTTGTGATCTCACAGTTCGTGAGTTCAAGCCCCACATTGGGCTCTGTGCTGATAACTCAGAGCCTGGAGCCTGCTTCAGATTCTGCATCTCCTTCTCTCTCTGCCCCTCCCCTGCTCATGCTCTCTCTCTCAAAAATAAACATTACAGGTGGCTCAGTTGGTTGGGTGGCTGACTTCAGCTCAGGTCACAATCCAAGAGGCCCTTGTCGGACTCTGTGCTGGTAGCTCAGAGCCTGGAGCCTGCTTCTGATTCTGTGTCTCCCTCTCTCTCTGCCCTTCCCTGCTTACTCTCTGTCTCACTCTCTCTCAAAAAAATTTTTTTTAATTTTTAAAAAAATTAGCATTAAAATTTTTTTTAATAAATTAAAAAAAACCAAACTCTGCATAAAGTACAGTTAGAGGCAAATCATTTAAACAATCTTAACCTCATCTCTAAATTTAGATGGAGAAATTAGTTCAAATATAGAGCAAGTATACGCAACCACCATCCTACCTACTCAAAATTCCATAACAAAATCAATCTGTAGCATTGCATGTTGTTTGGGTACCATTTGCTAATGAAGAAATTCTGTATTTAAGTTCTCAATGAGCCAGATACTCCAGTGCTCCCTAAATGTGAAAAGCATAGAGGATCAATTCTAAACAGATCCAAACCCAGAGAAAACCACAGATGACAATGTGGTGTGCAAGAAGACTCACTAGAAACCGTATATGGTTCAGAGGAAGCCTATATCCAGGCAGAGACCATGAATAGGTGATTAATACAAAGAGGTGTTCACTTCACCAAGATGGCAAAGTGAGAAACGATCAGTGGTGGAAGACAAGTCTCATATTTTACTCTCTATATTTAGGTATTTGTCTTGATTACAAGGGGAATATATTTAAGAGTTTGTTTTGCATGTAAATAACACTGAAATAAACATATTAATAGAACTGAAGGAGGGCTCATCCCAGGTCTAATTTCCTCTTCTTCTAAAGGTAAAAATCACAAGAAAGTAGAATCAAATTTCCCAGCACTACTCAACTTATCACCTGGGAAAGAGGCAGATGAAAGGGATGATTTTCACGAATGTCACAAAATATCACATTTTATCATCAGAGTAACAGATTCTCAGTTTCCCAGATCCCACACCATCTCTGTTATTGCTTCTTTACACTTAAAGATCCCCCTTACAATCTGGGCAGAATGACATCAAGACTTGCTTCTTTCACTGTGAGTTTAATTAGTGTCCATTGAGCACACAGGACATTTCCAGGGAGAAGGCTGGTGCAGGGCAAAGCATGAAAACATTTCTTGGTTCTCCTTCCATTTTAGAGCACTGCTTTCCAAAGGTTGACTACACTCAGTTCAGGCAAGCCTCATTTGAATTAACCTCTTTCTCTGATTACACGTCATCCCACTCTGTCGCTCCCAGATTACATAGCAGAAGGACACCAGACAAATAAAGCTGGTATACAGTTAGAAAAGTAAGTATTACAGAGAAGCAGGTACCAGTTATTATCCCCAAAGTATGGATTTATCCATTGAATACCAAAAGGTCATTTCTCCTAAATTCCCAAGAGCATTATAGAACTCCCATCCACTATTGAACCATTTCAAACGTAGACCACAGAATAAGCTGGAAGAAGGCTGAACATGAAATGTCTCTAGATGTCTTAAGTTTCTGTTAAAGGGTAAGAGAAAACAAGAGTGAAGTCTGGGACAATTTGTACCTTGTCCCTTTTACCTTTACACCGTGGCTATATAGCCCTGTTTCCACAATATGGCAAGTCCTCTGGGAAATCAAAAAATAAAAGGCAAGATTATGAATATAAAACAAGTCTCCACACTATAGTGATAGGACAGAGAGACAGGGCAGGAAATCAAATTGAGGTGTTACTGTTTGAGAGACAGGACAGGAGAAGTTGAAACGCAAGGTGAGCAAAGGAAAGAATCTGAAAAGTCAAAAAGAGGAGTTTACTGCATCTGCACCAATTTGCTGTGTGAGTGTTGTGGGGGGGGGGGGGGGGGAGACTCTAAGGCCCAAATAAAACCCTCCTTTAGTGATGCTACACAATCAGGTTGGCTTAGGCAATACAAACATCATCCCTCCTGATGCACAAACTCCCTTATTCACTAAGAGTTAGGATGTGCTTTTACCCTGCATTAAATTGACCATATAGATGTGCTTGCCATAGAATTCTCTCCTGTGTGCTTTCTTCAAATAGACTGAAAAATTCTGAGCCCGAAAATCATGCTTCTGTGCACAGCTCCTACCAAAAACACTATATATGCACATATGTGCACCTGTATGCATATGAAACAAAATAATGAATACTGACTCCCTGTTCTATTCCTTGCTCTGAGCAGGCCCACTCTTTCCAGTGTTAGGGAAAAACACTAACAGTCCTCTGAGGTTGCTCTGAACTCCACTAACCTCCTCCTCCAGGAACCAGAAGAGGCTTTCACCTTTTCTCACTGTTTAACAGCTATAATGCCAACAAATAGAACAGAAAGACACAAACACCTGTGTGACCTATTACCTGCACCAACTCGAGTGGAGTCAGCAGGTCAAGGAAGAAATTAGCAGTGTCCAAGGGTTTAAAACAACAGTATCAACACAACCCTTCTGTTTCTAACTCAATTTCCTGCAAGAGCTCCTTCTCAGTTTTGCATTTCTTACTCCACCCAGAGCTTTCCCACAAGGTGGAGCTAATTAAAGTATGTTTGGCTCCCCTTGTAATTATAATTTCCTCATTTGCGCATCATCTTTCCTATTATAATGACATTACCATAAGGTGGGGTTTCCATTGACAGGAGCCAGCAGCACAGTGTACCCAGGGCTGCTCTGACAAAAACCTTTGACTCTGCTTAGTCACACTGCTGCTATGTTCCCTGATGCTCCTCTTGTGGCTGGTTCCATTGTACATCTTTCTCTCCCTGCCCTGTCGCTCCTTCTTCACTCCCTGCGGCTGACCACTGTAGTGACCCCTGAATTTACTCGTTTTGTTTATGCTTAGTTTTATTGCTACCATCTCTTTGATTCCTCCCCTCCACCCAAAAGATCCTCCATAAGCAATATTTTCTATTAAATAATAAGTAACATTAAATATGTTACGGTAACTACAATTTATTAAGCATTTCCTTTGTTTCTGGCATCATGCTAAATGGCATGTATGATTTCCTCATACTATTTAATCTTCCTAACAGTCATATGAGAAGGTATCCATTTCTGTCTGCATATGAGAAAAGATAAGCTCAGAATGATCACTTTCTCCCCATCTGTCTGACTCCCAGACCTGAGTGCTTAACCAATACTGCACTGCCCGTGGCAACCATAGGACGAGGATTTTGTACCAGGAAAATGTCTTTATTATGGACTGCATGTTTGTTTCCCCCCCCAAATAGGGTTTCATATGTTGAAACCCTAGCCCCTAGGGGGATGGTGTTTGGAGATGGGGGCCTATGGGAGGTAATTAAGTCATGAAGGTGGGGCCCTCATAATGGGATTAGTGTCCTTCTAAGAAGAGACACCAGATAAGTTGCTTCTCTCTGTGCTCTCCACCACTTGAGGGCACAGCAAGAAAACAGGCATCTAGAAACCAGGAAGAGGGCCCTCACTAGGAACCTGATCAGTCAGCATTGTGATGTGGGACCTTCAAGCCTCCAGAATTGTGAAAATTAAATGTTTGCTGTTTAAGTCACCCAATCTATGATGTTTTTCTTAAAGCAGCCCAAACTAAGACAATATATGTAACTTTAATACCTTAGAAAAACTGTTTATATAAGCTTCCATAAATCTGAAAATGATTTTTTTATATGTATCCTAACTTACCATTTAAAATTTTTACGTCAGGCTCTGGGCTGATGGCTCAGAGCCTGGAGCCTGTTTCCGATTCTGTGTCTACCTCTCTCTCTGCCCCTCCCCCATTCATGCTCTGTCTCTCTATGTCCCAAAAATAAATAAACGTTGGGAAAAAAAAATTTTTTAAATAAAATAAAATTTTTAGCCACCATTGGCTGAGATGGACAGGAAAATTGTGGTATGTAAGAGGATTTCAGTAACTATTTGCTAGTTCATGTAAGCATACAAAGCATCCATGGGAGGTAGCTCATGTTCCACAATTTCTATCTGGGATTCTTAGTAATTTTTCCTTTGTCATATAAGGATTCTTCGTAATTTTTCCTCCTTAATTTATGGGCACATGCCACTTACTAATATTCACTGAATTGGTACAGCATGGTTTCCCATACACAAAGACCAAAAATTCTCATTTTAACACCTAAAATTCTATTATTTGGGGTTCTTTAGGCCTGTATCCTTTTACTAGATTCTTTTTTTTTTTTTTATTTAAATTGATTGGGGAAATAATAGGAAGCTACTGATAGCTTATTGTGAGTTACTACTCCCAATGCTTCCTGGCAAAATCAATTAGAAAAAAAAGGGACAAGTAGTGTTAATTCCTGTGGAAGAGAGGGAGAGGCTTGAAATGCAGGAGTCACCCAAGGAGGATGGCAGATCAGTGAAGACAAGCCCTTCCCCTGTCATGCTGGCCTGGATCAGTGCTGCTGTCCAACATGAGGTAGTTCAGCAGGGCTGTATAGGAAGTGGTATCATTTATTCAATGAATATTGGTCATAATTCTAGCCATAGGGGCCTACTTGGCCCCAGTGTATTCAGTCCAAAAAATAAAGTTGAAAGATTACACATGCTATGTTGGATCAGTTCCAGCTGGCCAAGTGAGAGCCCCAACTGTAATAAACTTGATTTAAAAGTGGAGTATCTAAGTATCATTTTGTTGAATCAAAGAGATGAACTGCTTTTATCCTAATTAAAATTATACATCCTTTTTTATTCATAAAACCTCTGTAACAATTTGAATTGCCAAAGTCTTTAATCATGAAATTATTTCCCTTTCAGAATTGACAAGTAGTTATATTAAAAATGCCACCTCTTTTATCCACTAGAGTTGAGTGCTCATTTAACCTGAATCTTTTACTAAATACATGGTGTATTCAATAAGTTTAAAAGAAGGGAGAAAACTTAGAGAAATGTTTCTATTCTCCTTACCTCCTTAATATCAGCTTATTTTTTTAAGTTTACTTATTTATTTTGGAGGGGGAAGGGAAGGGAAGGGAGAGAGGGAGAAAGAGAATCCCATGTAGGCTCCACATTGTCACCTAGGAGCCCTACTCAGGGCTCAAACTCACCAACCAGTGAGATCATGACCTGCGCCAAAATCAAGAGTCAAATGCTTAACCAACTTAGCCACCCAGGTGCCCTGTATCACTTTACTTTTTAAGAGGTATTTCAAGAGCCATATTTTACTAAGTTCTCAGTGTAATATTCAAAAATATTAAATATCCAGAGTTCAGGAAATCAAATATGTTCTTTCCTGTTCCAGAACTAGAATCCTTCTACACCAAGGTTATCAGTATGACTGAATTATAGTCATTGAAACTGAAATTTTAAGTTAAACAAACATCAGTAAGCTATGCCAGCCAGGAGAGTTCAATCTTTTAACAACTCAATGATTTAAGTTTCTTCTGAAATAGAGATAATAATTCTGGACAAGTCATCAGACCTTAATGAGAATCAGAATCCTACTTTTTAAAATAAGTCTTGAGTATCCTATGGCTTAAGGAGCAGAGATAACTGAAATGATATCTGGAAAAAAACAGATTGAAATGCTACCCAAATATAAGGTATTACTATTTATTATACATTTCAAAGTAAACTATTTTTCTTTTACTTCTTAAAATATCCAATTATAGTGTCTGAAATACCCCGATTTCATTGCTTGGTAGACTGCCCCACATTCACATTCTACAATCTTGCAATGTCATCAGTAAATGTTCAGCTATCTGTGAAAAATACTTCTAGGAATTAACCTATTTCCTGAATCTGTACTGGAATCTACTATACTTTTTGACTTAATTATCTTCATTAAAATCTTAGCTAGCAAGAAACAGTGTTGAAAAGTGTAAGTAGAGGTCATTAAGTTTTAAGAAAAAATATGTAAAGAAGGCAGAAAATCATTAATATTTATTAACAATCACTAGGTTCTGAGCTCTTGACATATTAAATCCTTTAATCCTCACAATTACTCTACCAGGTAAGTATGTTTACTCACAAATAAAGATAAGGCAACAGAGATACAAGAGATTAAGTTACTTCTAAAAGTACATACACCTAGTTAGGGGACATAGGCAAGTTATTAAAAGATAAGACAGAACTATCAAGCAATGTTACCTGTACCATAGGCTCCTTCACCCTTCCTTATTCATGGTTCTGCGTTCTGCAGTTTTAGTTACCCAAGGCCAACTGTGGTCTGGAAGCAGATGAACCTCCTTCTGAGATATCATCAGAAGGTCATTAGTCACCTAATGCTACAATGCCTACATCATTTACCTCACTTCACCTCATCACTTAAGCATTTTATCTTTTCATGTCATCAAAGCAAGATGACAGGTAAGTACAGAATACTAAGATATTTTGTGTTTCTTTTTTTCCAAGTTTTTATTTAAATTCCAGTTACTTAACGTACAGTGTAATATTAGCTTCAGGTTACAATTTAGTGATTCAACATTTACATACAACACCTGGTGCTTATCACAATAAGTGAATGCACTCTTTAATCCCCATTACCTATTTAACCCATCCCCCACCCACCCACCTCCCCTCTGATAACCATCTGTTTGTTCTCTATAGTTCAGAGACTATTACTTGGTTTGCCTCTCTTTTTTACCCCTATGATCATTTGTTTCTTAAATTCCACATGAATGAAATCGTATGGTATTTGTCTTTCTCTGACTTATTTCACCTAGCTCCATCCACATTCTCTCTAGCTCCATCCACATCGTTGGAAATGGTAAGATTTCAATTTTTTTTTTATGGCTGTGGACTATTTCATTGTATATATATGCCACATCTTCTTTCTCCATTCATCAGTCAGTGGCCTTTTGGGCTCTTTCCGTAATCTGGCTATTGTAGATGCTGCTGCTATAAACATCGGGGTGCATAAATAGAACTACGCTATGATCTGGCAGTTACACTACCAGGCATTTACCCAAAGAACACAGAATATGAAGATATTTTGAAAAAGAGAGACTACATTGACCTAATATTTATTACATTATACTTTTAATTGTTCAACTGTATTACCAGTTATTGTCATTATTTTTTTATGTGCCTTATCTATAAATTATACTTTACAGTATGTATAGGAAAAAAACATATTATATGAAGGGTTCAATACTATCTACCCTTTCAGGCACCGACTGGAGGTCTTAGAACATACCCTCCATGGATAAAAGGGGACTACTGTATTTGCAGTCAAGAAAGACAACCTATCTGCCCCTTGATTCCTTTCTGTCAACACAGACTTCAGGTCCACAGAAATGTGGGACTCACTATCATACTCTTATTAAGACAAAGCCACAGAATAGCACTATTTCCTGTTGAAACCAGTAGATATAGTACACCTTTCTGACATCCTGGATGGGACAAACATCTATGAGCTGAATAGAGAAGAGACAGGATGTTTTACCCAAAACATCACCTTCCACTGAATCTCTAAGGAGTCAGGAAAAAAAAAAAAAAGCTTCGAACATCCTTAATAATCAGAGGTGACAAGGGGCGCCTGGGTGGCGCAGTCGGTTGAGCCTCCGACTTCAGCCAGGTCACGATCTCGCGGTCCGTGAGTTCGAGCCCCGCGTCAGGCTCTGGGCTGATGGCTCAGAGCCTGGAGCCTGTTTCCGATTCTGTGTCTCCCTCTCTCTCTGCCCCTCCCCCGTTCATGCTCTGTCTCTCTCTGTCCCAAAAATAAATAAACGTTGAAAAAAAAAAATAAAAACAATAAAATAAAAAAAAATAAAATAAAATAATCAGAGGTGACAAAAATGACAGATTAAATATTCAGATAATTTAATTATACATTACATGAGCTGTCTTGTTTTATTCTGAGATGGCCAAGATGGAATAAGTTAGAGACCAGGTCTAACTTCTACCTTAACCAGTAGAACAGTGGACAAAATATATGAAACAGCTTTCAGACACTGGATCATAAGGAACACAGAACTTTGAACCCTAAGAGAAGGGAAACAAATGAAGTAATCCCAATGATTATCCAGCTTTCTGACGAGAGACAGATTCCTGACAACAGAGCAGCTATGGGGTTCAGGGCAGGGGGTGGGTGGGTGAGTCTCAAACATAGAGGTCTTACTGAATTGAGGAAACAGATTGGAGTTCAGTGTATTTCAAGGGGCTGGAGGTTGCAGAGAAGATTTCTAGAGAGGAGAGTAGTTGCACACAAACACAGAGCTTCAGAGTCTATGTTGACATAATCTGGAATCTCTGCAGAACATGTGCAGGTGTAGAGTGAGACCCCAAGAGTAACTAGGGATGGAAGAGCTGAATGCACAGATTTTGGAAACTTTCAGATTCCAAACAGCCAGTGGGGAGAGTCCCCAGTGACCACATGGGGAATTCAGAGGGGTCCCCCAAAAGGTCCACAAGTAGTGATAATAAAAGTAGAGTCCTCCCCCCTAAGAAATGGGACTAAAGTATTCCTAAAGTAAAGGTTACACTATACCTGACCTCAAAACTTTAAACAAGAAGACTTCTTTAAAGAAGTCTTTAAAATTTTTAAAAAGATGACTTTTTAAAAGACAACAAAAGCCATACTCTCAACAACTCAAATATGCAGTGTCTGACATCGATTAAAAATTACTAGGGGTGCCTGGGCAGCTCAGTCCATTAAACATCTTACTTCAGGTAAGGTCATGATCTCACAGTCCATGCGTTCAAGCCCCAGGTTGGGCTCTGTGCTGACAGCTCAGAGCCTGGAGCCTCCTTCACATTCTGTGTCTCCCTCTCTCTGCCCCTTGCCTGCTCGCTCACTTGCTCATTCTCTCTCTCTCTCTCTCTCTCTCTCTCTCTCTCTCACTCTTTCTCTCAAAAGTAAATAAATATTTTTCAAAATTACTATTCAAGATGTAAAACAATATGACCCATAAATTAATCAAAAGAAAGCATAATATAGACAACATTAGAAGACAAGGATATGAAAACAGCTCTTACATCTATATTCAAGTATTTAAGGTAAGACATGAACAATACTTTTTTTTTTTTTAATTTTTTTTTCAACGTTTATTTATTTTTGGGACAGAGAGAGACAGAGCATGAACGGGGGAGGGGCAGAGAGAGAGGGAGACACAGAATCGGAAACAGGCTCCAGGCTCTGAGCCATCAGCCCAGAGCCTGATGCGGGGCTCGAACTCACGGACCGCGAGATCGTGACCTGGCTGAAGTCGGACGCTTAACCGACTGCGCCACCCAGGCGCCCCTGAACAATACTTTTTTTAAATTTTATTTTTAATTTTTTTTTAATTTACATCCAAATTAGTTAGCATATAGGGCAACAATGATTTCAGGAGTAGATTCCTTGGTGTCCCTTACTCATTTAGTCCATCCCCGCTCCCACAATCCCTCCAGTCTCCCTCAGTTCATTCTCCATATTTATGAGTCTCTTCTGTTTTGTCCCCCTCCCTGTTTTTGTATTATTTTTGTTTCTCTTCCCTTATGTTCATCTGTTTTAAAAGCCCCCAAACTTCTAGAGTTAAAGCTCTGTTATCAAAAGAAAAACTTAGTGATTAACTGTAAAGAAGATACTGCTAAAGAAATCTGATATCGAAACTATCCACAGTGCAATAGAAACTACCCACAAATGAAGCACCAATTAAAAAAAAAAAAAAACTGAAACAATCAACAGCATCATTGAGCTGTGCGATGATATCAAGCACTCTTACATATGAGTAATTAAAGTCCCAGAATGGACAGAGAGCAGAAGTAATATTTAGAGCAATGATGGTCACAATTTTCAAATTGGATAAATGTTATACACTCACCAAGAAACTGAACAAACTCTATGCAGGAAAAACACTAACAAAAACCAAGACCCATCATCAAACTACTGAAAACAGTGATAAAAATAAAATCTGAAAATCAGTCAGAGGGGAAAAAAATTCACAACACACAGAAGAAGAAATGTAAGAAAAACAGCCTCTTCATAATACATCAGTTGGGGTGCCTGGGTGGCTCAGGTGGCTGAGCCGACTTGGATGTAAATTAAAAAAAAAAAAAATTTTTAAAAATGACAAGAAGAGAAGCAGCAAAGTCAGAGGGGGAAAGAGATTTATGCACACTCTGAGAAAAAATTTTTTAGCAATTATTATGACATTTGTGCTAAAAAATATTTTTAAAAATCCTCTTATGCCCCATTTTCACAAACATCACTATCACAAGATGGTTTAGGACCCTAAGAGGCCGCCCTGACCTCTGCATTCTCCTCAATATCTCTAAAAACCAATGCCTACTCTGAATGAGGGGTACAACTTCCTTATTGAAAGGAAGAAGAAAGGTGTTGATATTACCACTTATGACTGGTTCGCCAATTAAATCAGAAAATTGTTAAAGAATTTTTTGAAAGAGGGGAAAAAAAGAAAAATGCCCTCAGTATTTGGGGTCCCAAACAAGTAATTGCCTATTTGAAAGGAATCTGCACAGAATATCCCTTAAAAATTAGGATTATGTTGTAAATTTACATGAGGCCAACCATATTCTACATGAATCCACAGAACTTCAGCCTAAGAGATAACTCTTCACCTTTCCCATTTAACTCCAGCAATGCAAATTTGACCAGGAAATAATTTTCCAGGAATTAGGCTCCAGGTTTCCCTTGGAAAGGTGAATAGATCTAGAGATATCCAAATTCTCTAGTCTGCCCTCTTCTTGCCCTCTGAATCTTCCTGAGTTCTCTGAATATCAGACCACCTCCACCCAGCCCTTGGTTCACAAGCACTGCCATTCTGTACTACCAAGTTACATGAGAAGAAATTAAAGGAGTATGACCTGCTTCTAGATCATCAAAGTTGGGAGTCTCAAGCCACAAGCAAACTGAAACTTTTGAAAACAGTGAAGAAAGGATAAAAATTAAGAGTTTGGGTCTGTCTTTAACTTGCTTACTCTTACTGGATGACTAAATTGCCCTGTGCCCAACTCTTTTCTTTTCGTCTCTCAGGTGACAAGAAGTGACTCCCTCCAAGGACCTTCTCAGATTCATGTATTGAACCCCACCCCAGCAGCATCCTGAGTTCCCATCTTCCCTGCAGACCTTTTTGTAGGGCTCACCAGTCTGCATTGTAATTGCCTGTTTTCTTATCTCTTCATCAGATACCAAACTAGCTAAAGACAAGAATTGTCTAACCTGATCCCCAGGTCTGTTAGGGTTTGTGTGGGTCTCCAATACCTAATACAGTGTTTGGTACATAGTACGTGTCTTAGTCCACTCAGCCGGCTTTAACAGAATACCATGAACTGGGTAGCTTATAAACAGATAGATATTTCTAATAGTGGAGGTGACTGGGAGGTCCATGATCAAGGCACTGGGAGATTCAATGTCTGGAGAGAGCCTGCTTACTTGTTCATAGACAGTAGTCTTCTCTGTGTTCTCACGAGGCTCAAGGGGAAGGGAGTTCCCTGGGTCTCTTTTATAAGGACATGAATCTTGGGGGGCCTGGGTGCCTCAGTCAGTTAAGCATCCAACTTTAGCTCAGGTCATGATCTCGCAGTTCAGAAGTCCGAGCCCCATGTCAGGCTCTGTGCTGACAGCTCAGAGCCTGGAGCCTGCTTCAGATTCTGTGTCTCCCTTCCTCTGTGCCCCTCCCCTGCTCACGCTCTGTTTCTTGCTCTCAAAAATGTATAAACTTAAAAAAAAATTATAACGACATGCATCTCATCCATCATGGCTCCACCTTTATGACATAATTACCTCCCAAAGTCCCCACCTCCTCATAACATCACACTGGTGGTTACAAGTTCAACATATGAATTTTAAGGGACACAAACATTCAATCCATTCCAATACTCAAGGTATTTTTTTTAATAATGAAATGGAATAGGAGGAAAGAAATGAAATCAAATGGCAGAGCAAGGCATGGCAAGCAACAGAGTGGAATGAGAGAACCATAGTCCCACAGATACCCTGAAATGACCCCCTACACCTAGGAAGGAAGATTGCCTGGGGCAAAAAAAGTAGTTGCATCAGATCCAGCTGATGACAGGTAAGCTAGCTTATTACATAAAACATGAAATAAGGATGTGATTGACCAGGCAATATAGGAAACAAACAAGTTCAACAACAATACTGCTCCTATCAGTGATGCGTGACTGTTAGCATGACGAGGATAACAAGCAATATAGTAGTTCCTTTGGTTGACATTCATTTCCTTTACATTAAAAGCCTATCTCAGACACCCACTTACTGTCTACATACTTCCCAAGTATGCACCACTTAGCCCTCTCATGCATTTTCACCATCTCCAAAGTACCTTAGCTTGTCATACAACCTAGATGAAGAGTCACTCACACATTCTGCAACTATTTATTGAGTTCCTAGGGTGTTAGGGGTCTTTCACTATTTTGAGAGACAAACTGTTCAGAGCACATATTCTTGAGTTGGAGAGAAATTAATTTAAATGCTGGTTCTAGCACTAACTAGCCCAGAGTCCCTCAGGCAGTTGTTGAACCTCTGTGTACCTCCATTTTCCCTTTCATAAAATAGGGCTAAAAATACCGACTTCATGGACAGGGCCACTATACATCACTAGGTGTATTATGTAGTTCTGTTCACAGAGGTATGCGAAATAACAAATAAAATGCCAAGTGCCTAACTCCAAATTAGCACTCTCAAGTGTGAGCTGATATTATCCTGCTGGCTATGAATGTTGTCCTCCAGAAGCTTCCAGTGGGGAATGGGAAATGGCTCAGGTGTAGAGAGAAAGGAAAGCATCCACGACAACTGTCAGTGTGGATAAAGGATAAGTGAACCTGGTAAGAGGGTGACTCTTCCCAACTAAGACGACTCCGTGGCACCTTCTCGTGTGCCAGACAAAACACTTCTGAGACGTAACCTATTAAAAGAAAATTAAGTGCCATTTTGAGGGCTACCAAAAATCAAAGGTGAAAATCTAAAAGGCCAAAGTGCATCCTTGTACATCTCCACATTCACGACCAAGTTCATAATACAGGTCACATTCTGATGTCCATAAAATAGCTACATAGGCACAAGTGGCCTGAATGCAATTTAGTTAAAAATTCATTCTTATTAAGGAGGTATCATGAGCCTGACTTTGTATATAAAACTCTCTACCCGTCAGAATTAATACTCTCATAATGAAACTTTTCCCCAGTCAAGGATTGAAAGGGACAATGTAAGTCAGGATGGTCAGCTTAGAAATGCAGCTGCCTAATCCAGCTTTGGGACATGCTTAGCTCTCCTCACAGGACAGTTTGATTAATGACAGCAGGGCACAGAAAGAAAGCATGGCTTTAAACTCTAGTCTGTGGAATTAGGCTCGTTAGACTTTTTATATATGGATTTAAGACTTACTTCAGCAGAACACGGAAGGCTGTTTCATTCTCCTCAGCATGTAACTTCTTATGCATTACTAAAACGTAAGTAACTTTTCTAATTGCATGACAAAAATATTCCACACAGCAACTGCTCTTAATAATATACTTACGGTTGGCCATTTCATTACCTGATAATTACCAGATCATTAGAGCAAATAATATATCCTTGTGGGATAAACTTATGGCAGTAATTTCACAGAAAGGAATAGGAAAGCCCTCTGAAAGTCACCAGTAGGCAATATGTAGAATTAGCTATTGAAGGAAAGGAATAGAAATGTACTTTCAAAAAGTAAACAGCCATACAATGATATGTATAGCCATTTCTGGGTCGTGAAATCACAAAGGAAATGACTGAATGGATGTGGCCCAACCTACATATTTTACAGGTAAGGACAACGAGGTCAGCAAAGCGAAATGAGCTCCCTGGGCTCACAGAGCTAAGCAGCATCCCACAGCAATGGTTACTATCCCTTATCACAAAGCTCTTCCTTTTTCATCAAAGAATCACCCATGTGCAACATAGATTTGATTTTTTTTTTAATTTTTAACATTTATTATTGACAGACTGAAAGAGACAGAGTGTAAGCAGGGGAGGGACAGAGAGAGAGAGAGGGAGACATGAATCCAAAGCAGACTCCAGGCTCTGAGCTGTCAGCACATAGCCTGATGTGGGGCTGGAAACCATGAACCATGAGATCATGACCTGAGCCAAAGTTGGATGCTTAACCCACTGAGCCACCCAAGCACCCCAATGTAGATTTGATTTTTAAAATCTTGATTAACTAGAGGTGCCTGGGTGGCTCAGTTAAGCATCCGACTTCCGCTCAGGTCATGAACTCATGGTTCATGGGTTCTACCCCTGCGTCGGGCTCTGTGCTGACAGCTCAGAGCCTGGAGCCTGCTCCAGATTCTCTGTCTCCCTCCCTCTCTGTCCCCCCCCCCCCCAAATCATGAGCGCTCTCTCGGTCTCTGTCTCCCTCTATAATAAATAAACCTAAAAAATAAAATCTGAATTAACTGAAATATTTAGGAAATGCAGAGAACTAGTTAATTGGATTTTCTAGTTAAGCTAGGTTTAACTAATGGTTTAACCAAAACTTAACCTTTCTGAGTCATGGTTTTACAGTGGCTAGAGAGCCCAGATTTAGCAAGTCAAGTCTCTCTTACCCGGTTCCAGGCACTAACCTCAGCCACCATTTCACCTGGCTCACCCCTCCTGATCATCTTCTTTCCTACATTCCAGACTAGGCAACCTCTCCCAATATGTGTTCCTATAGCTCTATCTCCCACTGTGAAATCACATTATTTTTGTATTTATTGAATATTTCGTTTTCCTCTCTAGACCAGTTTTCAAACCTGACCATGCATCAGGATCCCCTGGAGGGCTGGTTAACATACAGATTCCTGGACCCTACTGTTAGAGTTCCCAGATCCAACATGGGATAGGGCCCAAGAACTCACATTTCTAACAAGTTCAAGGCAATGTTATTGATCCAGAGACCACGACTTAAAAACCACTAAGCTACACTATCAGACTCATGAAGGCAGGGTCTGGGTCTGTCATTCACTGTTCTATCCCTAGTGCCTGGCACCGTGCCTGGCACATAAGTGTTCACAGAAAAGACTAGATAAGTGAACAATTTTTTGCTCTGGGGTGAAAAAAAAGTTGAGTAGAACATTAGGGGAAGCTCGATGAAGGGTATATAAGAACTCTTTATAGTATCACTGCAATTATTCTATACATCGAAGATTTTTCCAGGATAAAAACATTTATGTATATACATATACACACGCATATGTCAGTCAATGAACAACAACGAAAACCTCAGGGTGTATGAGGCATGACTAGTGAAAGCCTAGATGTTTCCTTTTTTATTCAGTTTCCAATAGAAGTTGATCAGTTTTCTTGGGCTTCTCTTGCTGGAGAATGTGGCCCATGGTCAAATGCTAAATAAGTGAACATTCAGAGTGGGTTGGCTTCTGGTAAACAGCTCTGTCAGTCCTTTACCTGTAATTGTGGCAGATACCTCTGACTTCAACTCCCCTGGGCCAAATGAACAAATGTGCACCTGGATGATGCTTTCCTTTTATTCAGTGTAGGCATCTTCATCACAGCAAATGACTTCCCAAGTGCCCTTTGCAGGGCCTGTTGAATGCAAACGCTGAGACAGCAACCACCTTTTACACCATTTACAAGCTCCAGGAAGGCCCCTAGGCCCCCAAACATCTCTAATCCTGCCACTGGCCTGGGATTTCCACCAAAAAAGAGCCTCAGCTTTCAAGCCTTGCCTCTGCCCCAAGACTGCTGTGATAATGCTAGCACAGTAGCACTTTCAAATATTAGCCACCGTTTTGGCCTCAAATGAAATTCATTTATCAGCTCACTTTCTAATATCACAGCCACCTTTGGGAAGGAGGACTGAAATAGGCACACCTAGGTATGGAACCTCAGGACAAGGAATACATATGAGGACAAGGGGTCTTGGGGAGAGGCATGAAAAAGCTCTAGAAGGGAGGAAGCAGCTAAAAGGTGAACACCTGGTTGCTGGCCAGGCCTGGACTCACCATGTACTTTCTTGGATCTCAGTGCAGATAAGTATGATCCTTGCTTTCTCAGTCTGTTCATACTGCTAGAACAAAATACCACAGACAAGGGGGCTTATGAACAACAGAAATTTATCCTCCCAGTTCTGAAGGCTGGAAGTCTAAGATCAAGATGGTCAAGTTCTCTGCCTGATGAGGAAACACTTCCCAGTTCACAGGCAACCTCTCTGTGTCCTCCCCTGGAACAAGGGACAAAGCAGTTCGCTGAGGCCTCTTTTATCAGGGCACTAATCCTACTCATGAGGCCTCTGTTTTCATGACCCAATCATGTCCATAATGTCCCACCTCCACAGACCCCCTCTTTGGGGATGAAGCTTTCACATATAAACTTTGAGGAACACAAACATTTGGGCAATAGCTCTTGTCCTCAACTCAAACAAAAGCCAAATTCCAGAAATATTTTTCTTAAAGTTTATTTACTTAGAGCACGCATGTGCACATGCAGGGGAGGGGCAGAGAGAGAGATCCCAAGCAGGCTCAATGTGGGGTTCAATCTCAGGAACGCAGAGCCCAGTGTGGGGTTCAGTCTCAGGAACCGTGAAATCATGACTGGTGCCAAAATCAAGAGTTGGATGCTTAACTGATTGAGCCACTCCGGCACCCCTGCAGTCCAGAAATATTAATAAGTAACGTAAGTACAGCATGCCAGAGGCTGGGATAGCACTGTATCAACACATCCACTCATTTAACACTGTGTAGGTGCTATGTTATCTCATTAGATGCCATTAACACTGTGTGAGGTAGCTATTATTGTCCCCTTTACAGCTGAGAAACTGAGGCTTAGTGAGCTCATTCACCCAAGCTCCCACATCAGTTAAGAGGCAGGAGTGGCATCTGAACCTGGGGCTCTAACCATATACCATGTTGTTTTCTTTGCTACTCTCTCCAAAATAAAAATGGGTCAGTACTGATGTGAAAGGCACAGTCTATCCAAACCTGTCTCCTTCTGGCTTTCAGTCTTTTGGAAAGTCATAATACACCACGAAGCCTCAGTTTCCAGGCCTAGAAACTGCATAAAGTTCCTGCTTCTTAGATAGCACTACTCCAGCCTTTGCTGTTATTAACGTTATTTTTCATGCCTAAAATTACTTCCTTTCAAAGTCCTTCTATTTATGATCACAAGGATGGAAACTGAGGGCATTATGCTAAGTGAAATAAGCCAGACAGAGAAAGACAAGTACTATAGGTTATCACTTTTATTTGCAATCTAAAAAAGCCAAATTCACAGAAACAGTAAGTAGAATGGTCGTTGCCCATGGTGAGGGACAGAAAAAATGGGGAGATGTTGGTCAAAGCGTACACACTTTCAGTTAGAAGATGAGCGAGCTGTGGGGAATCTCAAGTACAGCATGGCGATTATAGATAACAATACTGTATCTT
This sequence comes from Puma concolor, assembly GCF_028749965.1. Classification (NCBI taxonomy): domain Eukaryota; kingdom Metazoa; phylum Chordata; class Mammalia; order Carnivora; family Felidae; genus Puma; species Puma concolor. The sequence continues at coordinate 123,875,665 of NC_141668.1, forward strand.
ATAGTGGAATGGTGCAAAGAGAATTACCTAAATGTTCTCACCACAAAAAAAGAAATGGTAATAATGAGGCACAATGGAGGCGTTAGCTAATGCTATGGTGGCCATCTTTGCAATACATCCATTTTTCAAAACAACACATTGTACACCTTAAACTTACACCATGTTTTAAGACCACTATATCTCAAGAAAGCTGAGGGAAAAACATTACCGCCTTTCGCTTCATCTATTCGTTTCATTCAAAAATTTCTGTTCTAGAAATGAAGGGTAGAACGATCCACAAGGAAGGAAAATCCTATGACTTCAGGGAAGATAGCAAGGGAAACAGTTAATATGTACAAGTAAGTAAACCAAGATCATTACAGATGGTGATGCATGCAGCTAGGAAGGAAATAGGATTCGTGATGAAGGAGTTGGGGGTGGCACTTTGAGACAGGCGATTAGGCAAGGCGTGTCTGAAGAGCTGGCATTTATGCTGAAATGTGACTAACCAGCCATATGAAGAGTTTAGGAAAGGGCATGTCAGGGAAAGGGACATCCAACTACCAAGGCCCACAGTTACAAAGGGGCGTAGCTTGTCGCAGAACTACAGTGAAGACAAGCCCGACTGGGCCTGGTGTGCAAGGAGCAAAGCAGTGACAGAGCAGACCAAAAGGTAAAAGAGAGCCAGAGTTACTGTTGGTCCCGGCAAACTCTGAGTGCCATTCAAAATGCAAGGAGAAGATATTGGAGAGTTTTAAGTAGAGAAGTCATAGGATTTGTTTTTTGTTTTTTGGTGTTTTGTTTTTTTTTTTTTAATCACTTCAGCTGTTGTAGAGAAAATGAAATGTAAGCAGGAGTAAAACAGCAATGGTCAATTAGGACACTTTATGAAACCCAGATGACACAGGGTGATGCTGCTGACCAGAGAGAGCAATCAGGGTAGAGATGGAAAAGCAGGCCAACCTGCCATGAACTCCACAGATTCAAGCCCGGTGACTTGGAGTCAGTGAGGTAAGCAGACAAAGGGGAAATCACAGTTTGGGTCTAGAAGCTAGTGTGTTGGTTTGAGGAAGCAGGTAGGGAAGACACAGAGGAAAGGAAATTAGGCAAGAAAAAACAATAGAAATCTGTTGTGGGCATTTACGTTTGAGACTCCTAGGACACGTTAGTTGAGACACCATGTGGAAGAGGAGATACAAAAATCTAGACTTAAGAGGGGAGCTGGGTCAAAGATACACATACAGGAATTATCAGAATTCAAATACTTTCCTTAAATTTATTCATTTAAATACAAATTAGTTAACATACACTATAATACTGGTTTCAGTAGTAGAACCCAATGATTCATCACTTACATATAAAAGCCAGTGTTCATTCCAACAAGTGTCCTCTGTAATGCCCATCACCACTTAGCTCATCCCCCCACCCATCTCCCCTCCAGCAACCCTCAGTTTGTTCTCTGTATTTGAGAGTCTCTTATGGTTTGCCTCCCTCTCTGTTTTTATCTTAGTTTCCTTCCTTTCCCATGTTCATCTGCTTTGCTTCTTAAATTCCACATGAGCAAAATCATATGATATTTGTCTTTCTCTGACTTATTTCATTCTAGTTCTATCCATGTTGCTGTAAATGGCAAGATTTCACACTTTTTCATCGCCAAGTAATATTCCATTGTGTGTGTGTATACACTGTGTGTGTGTGTGGATAGATAGATACACACGCATACATATATACGGATATATGTACATACCATATATTCTTTAAGCCAGGAGACTGCCCTCTTTGGAGAGAGGGTATCAAGAGACAAAGGGATCAGAACGAAACTCTGAGGCAGGGGGTGGGGGAAAACCAGCAAAGGAGAATAGGAGGAACAGCCCAAAGAATGTGGTACAACAAAGGCCAAGATGGGAGTGATTCAGGAAGGATGGAGTTCAAAGATGCTGAGAAGGTACCAAGATGAAGACAGATGAGGGCCCACTAGACTTGGCCTCAAGGAGGATGTTCATGGCAAGGCCCAGTTTCATGGACTTGGTGAACAGAAGCCCAGGTGAGGCAATTGCAGAGAGACTGGGACTCAAGGAACAGGAAACAGCAAGAGCAGTTTTGCCATAAAGGCAAGAACTGGAACATAGTGGAGGAGGATACGGCGTCAGAAGTAGGCTGGCTGTTTATATTTAAGAGGAGTGATAAACCTCATTCATATGCTACAGTCAGCCAGCCAGCAAACAGAGAAAATGATGCAGAAGGCAAAAGTCCAAGGTGAAAGGGGCTGGGCACTAAAGCACACACAGAGAGGTCAGCAGTGAGGACACTCCTTCCAGGCCAGCACAGTAAGACAAGGTAGGTAAGTTATGATGCACATAGAAGTGGGGGATGGGTAATGAATGGCACCTTGAAGACCTCCAATGGCCTTTTTAAGAGTCATACTGTTGGTGTCCCAAGATGTAATGACTATATAAACTAAGATCACAAAATACAAAAACGGAATGTTTTTTCCATCTCTAAAGGACATTTAAGGTCAAACAGTCCAGAGCCCACCTTGTTCACACAGGAGATCCAAAAAAGTTGACTTGGTCATGACATACAATTTCTTAGTAACAGTGAAGAGACTAGAAGCCAGTTTGTTAGGATCTTAATCTTTTTGTAAAATAAGCTATTCCACTCTCCACCTTGTACTTTCGTAGGCTGAAAGGTTATCTCATTATATTGCCAACAGTTAACATACCAACTTATATTCCAGATTTTTTCCACACTTTCCTGCTATAGATCACAACATAGGGAATTAACCTTTGGGGGAGGAGGGACGGGAAAGCAGGCAACCTTCAGAAGATCTCAGTTAGGGCTCCAAAGCTACCATCACAATAAAAGGATATGGGGTGTTTATGGAGCTATCCAGATTGAAATATTGCCATGACAGATTTTTCCCCAGACAGCCTCTCCACATGTCCCTTAATCACAAGGCTGAAAATGTTTGGCTTGAGAAAGAAAATAGGTTGGAAATACAAGCCAATGTGACAAGAAGCAAAGTTTATCACTAGAAAGAAAATGATCGCTTGATCTTTTGAAACCTGGGGACATTTTCCCACCAGTAACAAAGCAAACCAGCAAGTGACCAGTAACCAGCTCAGGCTAAAGTGAGGGATTGAACAGACTCTTAACTATAGAGAATAAACATGGTTACCAGAAGGGAGGTGGGTGGGGGGATGGGTTAAGTAGGTGACAGGGATTAAGGAGGGCACTTGTGACCAGCACCAGGTATTGTATGGTAATGTTGAATCACTGTATTGTACACCTGAAACTAATATTATACTGTATGTTAACTAACTGGAATTTAAGTAAAAACTTTTTTTAAGTAAAGGGTTGACACTTTGTATCCACAGTTTCTGGCATCATACCTGCTATATAGTAGAGCTCAAAAAGTATTTGCCACTACTCTAAGTGAAAAAAAAGCCAATCTCAAAAGTTTACACACAGTACAGTTTCGTTTATATAACATTGTCAAAATGGTAACATCAGAAAGATGGAGAGCAGATTAGTAGTAGCCAAGGCTTAGGGATGGGGGGGGTGGGACACAATATGAAAGTGTAACCCAAGGGAGTTCCTATGCACTGAGGGAAGAGTCCTGTATCTTGATTGTGCAAGTGGTTACATAAATTTAGACATATGATAAAGTGGCATAAAACCACACACACACACACACACACACACACACACACACAGACAGGGACAGAGAGACAGACGGGGAGACAGAGCAAGCAAGGGCAAGCAAGCACAATCATTTAAAACTTGGTGACATAAGGAGGGCCTCGATGGCTCTGTCAATTAAGCATCCAACTCATGATATTGGCTGAAGTCACGATCTCATGGTTCATGAGTTCAAGTCCCACACAGGCCCTGAGCTGACAGCATGAAGCCTGCTTGGGATTCGGATTCTCTCGCTCTTCCTCCCTTTCTCTCAAAATAAATAAAAATCACTTTTTAAAAATTGGTGACATGTGAATAAAGATTATAGCAATGTCACTTTCCTGGATTTCAACATACCACAGTTACATGAGATGTTACCACTGGGGTAAGCAGAGTAAAGGGGAGACAGGTCCTTGCTGTACTATTTTTTTTTAACTTCCGGTAAGTCTACAACTATTTAATGATGCTGAGTTTTAAAGAGTAACTGAGTTTCATGTTCTATATATGTTGCCTAAATCCTTTTCACTGGAATCCTCAGAAAACATCTGTGACAGGTATTTTGAACACTTGAGAAAACAGAGTCCCAACTGTTTCCTAGTGGCTTAATAGATTCATCTCTGGAGCCAAAGTACTGGACTCTAGTTCTACAACCACTTGCTAGCCCTTGAACTTTGGGCAAAAGAAAATGAAGGGCATCCTGCCATTTGCAAACATAGGGATGCACCTTGAGAGTATCAGGCTGAATGAGGAAAGTCAGACACACAAAGACAAGCACTGCATGATACCACTTATATGTGAACTCTAAAGAAAGGCAAAACGGTAAAAACAAAGTAAAACGTTGATTGCCAGGGATTAGAGGGTGGAAGGATAGGAAAGACTTTTTTTGAGAATACTAACTTGGAACCTAAAACTTAATTATTCTCAATACTTATTATGTAATGGGATAGAGTGCTAATTATTGCGTCAATGGCAATATTATTACAATATAGAAATGTATCAAACTGAGATGTCAACCTTCAATTTATACAATGTTATATATTAAATAGATTTCTATTTTTAAAACTTTGACTCACAGAAAGAATAACTCAATGTCCAGTTTCTTTGCCTATAAAATGGAGACATCACATATTCAGCTCAAGGAACAAGGCCTAAGACATCATCAATTCATCCATGTTAGAGGTTATGATTATTGTTAAAAGCCACCCAGGGGGCTCCTGGGTGGCTCAGTCAGTTAAATGTCCAACTTTGGCTCAAGTCATGATCTCATAGTCCGTCAGTTCAAGCCCCACGTTGGACTCTGTGCTGACAGCTCAAAGCCTAGAGCCTGCTTCAGATCTATGTCTCCCTCTCTCTGCCCTTCCCCCTCTCACATGCACGCTCTCTCTCTCTCAAAAAGTAACATTAAAAAATTAAAAACAAGAAAAGGTCACCCAGAAAAGCTGCAGTTCAAATAGTGATCTGATTCCTAAACCTCTCAATTACCAGACCACCTCCTTGTTGAATGACAAGTGAAAAAATGAATGAATACACTTATCTGATGACTCAACACCCCCCACCGCCCCATATACACACGCCTACTTCCCTTCTGTGACTCAGAAACACCTCTGTACTAGTTTCTTAGAATTGCTGTAACAAAGCAGCACGAAGCAGTTGGCTTCAACCAACAGAAATGTATTCTCTCCGTTATAAAGTCTGCAGGGCCATTCTCCCTCCAAGAGCTGTAGGGTAGAACCCTTCCTTGCCTCCCCAGCCCTTAGTCCCCCATAGCTTGTATCTTCCTGATTCCAGTCTGCCTCTTCCTCTGCTACACGGCCATCTTCTCATAAGACACCAAGGATATTGGATCAAGTGGTTATTCCAGTGTAACCTCAAATTACATCTCAGTGACATCTGTAAAAACCCTTTTTCCAAATAAAGTCACATTCACAGGTCACATTCTACAGGTTAGGACTTCAACTTTATCTTTTTAAGGGGACACAATTCCACATGGAGGAACCTCCCAGATGGTTTCCAAAGCCATCTTAGACCCCATGTGTCCTCTTTTCCCTCTCCTTTAGCACTGAAACCTCCTGTGGTCCCTCCTCCTCCATTAAAAATGAGTTTTCAGTCCACTATCTATTAAAACATGGGGAGAGTCCATAGACATTTTTAGCACAGATGGGCATTTCTCTTCAAGAGCAAGTTCAGCTTTTTAGCACAAAATCCACAAGCACAGGGGGGCAGTGTGCCCTGTTTTTATTTCAAGCTGCTTAAGTGATCATTTATGGCAGGACATAAAAATTATCACTGTTTTGAAACAGACACTAGGCTGGTATTCTAGGTAATGATACCTCTGGGCCAAGTCATTATTTTTCACAAGCTTTAATTATCAGGATGGGCTCACTGTTATTTATTAAATCCTTTGCTCTCCATAGACAGTGCCTGAATAGGATGAACACCATCTATTTTCTCAGCTATTCCCAGTTTGAACAGATTCTTCTCACTTTCCCTTGATGTTGATCAATCGATGACATCAAGAACAGGATCCAGAACAGTACCTATACACATACGACAGTATATCCTGGTGCGTGTGGCCAAGAATGCATGCCTCAGAATCAGAGCATGCAGGTTCCAATCCTGGCTCTGCCATTTCCAGCTGTGAGATTCAGGCCACGCAACTTCACTCTTCCCACCCTTCTGGTTTCATGAATAGGACAAGAAGTATCTCCTGGGCTCTGTCTATAGCTGAAGTGGTTAAGAATCAATGTTAAGACTTAATTCCTCAAGTTCAAAGATATTTAAATCAAAGAAGTGAAATGTGGCCTCAGAGAGCTGGCTCCTTTCCCTTTTCCAAGACCTGTAGACCAGCATTCCCCCACCCGTTTTCTATTCTCCAACTCAGAAACAAACTCAACTCCTCACCTCCAAGTGGCAGAGGGCTGCTACTCCAGGGAAAGAAAACTCCACCATGTTTCCATAACCTGCTACAATTTACCAAAAACTTTCAACTCTTTAGATTGTTACAACAACCTGACGGTCGACATGTTAACCCCTTCATGTGCTCACAAGGGTCCACAATTAAGTATTTATGTGAGGGAGGCTGTGTATAGAAGGATTCCAAGCACAGACTCTACTACTCTTTTGTTTGGGCTCAAATCCCAGCCTTACCTCCTCTTTAGCTTCTTGGTGTCCCATCTGTAAGATGAAAAGAATACTAATACCAACCCCATCTTACAAAATGGAGATATTACCTACCTCCTGGAATTATCTTGAGGACTGAAGGAGTTAATATGTGGAAAGTTATTTCATCACTACCTGATTCATAGTAACTTCTTTGAGTTAACTCATAATTGCTATTTAAGTGTCTATGAAATAAATGAATAGATGGTAGGCTCTCAAGAAATCCTAGCTATTCATGTCTATTACTGGCCATTTCAACGATTAGCCAATTATGGCCCACAGGACAAATCTGCTTCTCTGTTTATATAAATAAAGCTTTATTGGAACACATCTACATCCATTCATTTATGTATAAACTAAGAGTACTTTCCAGCCAGAGTAGCAGAGTCAGAGGAGTGGCCCAGATAAACTATGCCCCACAAAGCCTCAGCTAGTCACCACCTGTCCCTTTAAGAAGATGTTTGCTGACCCCTGGTGTCTCATCTCTTTCAGGACAAGATTGGGCTTTGTTTTATTCACCATTCATTGTATTCTCAGCATCTAACACAGTTCCTAGCACTCAATAGATACTCTACAATATTTGTTTCAACAATGACTAAATAAGTGAAGCTCTATTTCACATGTCAGGACATAAGCAACAATAACTACCATTATTAAGCACTCGCAACATGTGGGATACCATGCCAAGTGCTTTGTCTTATAAAATCACTTAACCCTCATGTCAAATCTTGGACCCAGGTACTATTATCATGCCAATTTGGGACAGGAGGAAACGCAAGTGGAGAAGGTAGAAACTGCACAAAGTCACTCAGCTGACATGAAATCATCGCTGGAGCTCAAACCCCGGTTTTCTCACTCAAAATCCTAGGTTCATATGTTACTCCCCATCGAAGACATTAAATATTTGAAAGAAACAATTCCTGAATTTCCCTATGGCTACATGCTTCAAACTGCATTCTGTGACCCTTTAACACGGACTCTTATATGCCCTGATATGAGATTCTAGGACCCATGACTGTAATACACAAGTCTGTCCAATTAACCTTAAAGCTCCAGGGTCTAACTGAGCCCACACTCCACCCACCTTGCCAGTTGCAAAGTCACAACTAAGCCTCACTCCCAGGTGTCTTCTCAAACCACAAGATGCAAATCGAAAAATGACTGGTTTGGCTTTTTTTTGCAGTGGGTCAGATCCGTTCCTCTTTCAACTCAGGAGCTGCCCTAGACTTCTAGTAATAGTTTCTGAGTTGGGGTATACTTACAGTGTGAATGTCTGACACCTTAGCAGTGAAACCAGGAATTTATTGTGATCTGCTTTATTTTTTGCACCTATGTTTAACACAAATCTTGTCTGCATATAGATTTGCCACCTACTGGACCTATCTGATGCTTCTCCCTAGATTTGCTCATCTGTACCTCTCCTCCTCAGAGCTCAGCCTCTTGCTTGATGGAGAATGCAGTCTACTGCTTCTCTCACCTCTTTTCCTAACACTGCCAGATGTCTCAGCCTCCCCCAGATGCAAACACACCAAATACTGGAGTCACCCTTATAAGATAATCACCAAGGACAGCCCTCTAGCTAGCATTAAACTCTGATGTGGTTAACTTGTTATTACAGCATAACCCAGCATTAGCCTGACTAAATCCATTATCATTTCTCTTTCCACTCTGCCAAGAATTACTCTCTGCCCTCAGCTATCCCCATGAGACAAACTGGAATGTGCTGTGCCATGGTGAGGAAGCATCCTCGGAGATATTAGAGTGGTGGGTGGGAACAGCCCCATGATGTCCCAGTAATAAGTGACTGATCTTGTTTAATGGCAATCCCACCACTTAAATTAGGTTGAGTTTCCCCAGAAGCACACCTGAGGCAAGGATTCAAGCGAATTAGTTCTTTTGGGAAGCACTGGCATGTGCGGAGACAGTAGATGGGGGTGAGAACAATACCAACTAAAAGGTATGTTTGGAGCAAGTTATCACTGTGGGCACTGGGAGCTTGAGTTCCCTGCAGAGCTCTGGGGACAGGGTGAAACATGCCTCAGACTTTCCCAAACAAGAAGCAGGGACACACACACACACACACACACACACAGAGCAGACTCTCTCAACAATAAAAAAGTCCTTCAACCAGAGGCACAGGTGTGCATAGGTAGTCACAAGTGTCCTGTGTATAGAAGTTAGTGCCAAGAGTATACATGTGAGACATGTATCATGTCAGCTAGTTACACCTTCTAAATCCAAACTATGCCAAACTCAAACTTATGCTAACAAGCTAGGGATTATCTTTTATAACCAGGCAGAACATACTGTGTCCCTCTATTCCAAATGACCTCAACACCTCGAATTCCCTATGACAAACACACAAAGTCACGCAAAGGTGATGAATCCCCATCTAGTTGTCTACACATCGAGTTAGTGCAGCTGACCTCACTTCTCCACCTGAGGCATTCTTGGTGCTTTGAAAAGCCCAGTGTCCTGGCTTCTCAGCAAACGCCTCCTGATTAAACCCTTTCCATCCACAGATTTCCTGGCCCAGTGTGGCCTTCATCAGAGCTGGGGCATCCTGAGGAAAAGCTATTCCTTGGAAGTAGCATGTATGTCATCAACAGCCCTCCATTTTCTGTTCTCAGAGTCCTCTCTCAACCAGTCCCCCTTTATGTAATGAATTGCCTAATCCCGGACATTTTCCCCATGGAGAAGTGATTAAGTCTGTCACCATTATTGCAGGGATGGTTCATTCGCATTAAAATGACCTCATTTCCACTGTTCACTCACAGGCCACTCCAATTATTTGCTGAGTCTTTGTGGGTTGAAAAGGCCAACTGAAATGACTTTAACTTTCTTTCCTATATGTGAGGAAACTTAGGAAGGTGCTGGAGAAGTATAGGAGTCACAGTTATCTTAGCAGGGATACTGGATTGGGGGAGGGAGGGGTAAGAGTAACATGGAAATTTCAGCACCGACTTTAATTTTAATGAGACAACTGTTTGAACTCCAGAGACTCCTCCAGCTCAGCAAATCGGCTTTGCACGGCACACAAGTGTCATTTTTTTCCCCACAATGCGGATATTCAAGGTGACATTGAAATGGCCCCCATTTTTTTTTAACTAGGTAATTTTAAAAAATGATTATTTGCAAGTGTAGGGGCATGTCTGATTAAGTACAAGTCCTGAGACTTGCCATCAATTCACTGATGCTGGACCAGCCCATATTGGAGAGCCATATGGATGGCATTACTAAAACAGGCACTAATACACAGTTTAATTTTAGATAAAATTGTCTCCTGGTTTTATTAAAAAGTGGGGGGGGGGTGCTTAATGATCTAATTATTTGGAAATAGGTCAGTTAATTTAATTGTGCCTCACACGGAAGGAGGGTTGGGGTGGGGGGTGATTAATGAGCCCATATCAGGCAGAGAAGGCAGCCAAGTGTCCAAGCCACGTGAGTTATGCTTCCTTGACAGCTTTGGATTATTAAGAAAACAATTGCCAGGACATAAACTAATATTCAGAAGCAGTTGCCAGATAATATGTTGTCCTTCCAATGGATAGAGTATCCCATGAAAAGCCCTCTTTACAGAGCCACTCTCTTCCAGGGCTGATTTACAGAGCATCATTCCCAGGAAAAAAGCAGTTAAGTTTAATTTATAGACACCCAGGGCTAACCAAGGAAGTGGAGTCAGCAGATGGCTGGCATGAGAGTGAAAGATGAGTTCAGCTGTGCATGTAAATCTTTCTCTGTTTTATTAACTACCGGACATCAAAGACAACCAGCTTCCCAGCTACTTATTAGTACTTTGCCCCTCTATCAAAATGACATTAGCCATCCAAATCTTAAGTGATAGAACATGCCCTGTCCTTGCTGAAAGGGACTTGAAACATCATCCAGCCCATCTCTTTGGGTTTCCAAGTTGGAAAAGTGATAGTCACAAGAATCAACTCACCACCCAAGATCAAACCAGCTGGTTTGTGGCTAAGTAGTGCTAGAATTCTGGGACCCTACCTTTAGCTTAAGGGTTCTCTCCATCACTTCCTCTGGCAAACAGCTCTGGATTTTTTGAGACTAATATCAACCACCAGACTGGATAAACTAACATATATTTAGCCAAATCTCAAGCCATGCCTTTTGGGTCAATTAGGTACATCCCAAAGCTTCATTACTAAGACTCAGATCACCCGAGTGTTATTGGGTACACTGAAGAAGTAACTTACTAGGCAAAGGCCTTGTGAAATAAACATCCATTGATCTTTTTCACATCACAGTGATAATATATGAGGCTAGCAAGGGAGAGTCTGGCCATCCTCCAGGAGAAAGTAAGTAGTTTTGAATTTCACCTGTTTGAGAACAGAGATAGGGTCCAAATGATGTACAAACACTTCCCTTGGTTCTAAAATTCTATACATTCGAATTCAATTTATGTATTTCAAGGCTGAATCATAGTAGCATTCTTGTAATATAACCTCATAAAGATGTTACCTTCTGTCTAGCTCTTCACAAAGCCTGTTCACTTATATAAACTCATTATCTTCTAATAACTCTTAGAGGTTAGAAAGGCAGCAGTAGTAGGTTTTGAACAATCCTGGAGAGAGAAAAGCATAAGGGTAAAGAATAGCAAGTCAGAGAGACCTGTATTCAAGCCTCCACTCTCCTCCTCACTACCAGTGACCTGATGAACTGCTCTGAGCCTTGGTTTTTGCATGAATAAAGGGACTATCATTATAGCCAAGATGTGATAAGAATCTCTCATTAACAAAGCCATCCAAGTCCCCAAAACCCTATTCCGGAGCTGTTTCTATCTCACCACTCTGCCTCTATGTTGTCTTTCTCCACCTGCCCCTAGTATTAACCACATCTTTTATTTTCTGTATTAGGATGCTTTGACAGCTGGTGCCCTGCTGACCTTCGTGGGGCTACCCTGCCTCAACCAGTGCTAGCCAGTTCCCAGAGATAATCAACAACTCATCCAAAGGTTTACTTTTCAAAAACAAACCAATTCAAGCCCAAACTCCCTACCACCTCCTTCAAAGACGCTCCAGGCCACTAGCCACCTGCCCTAATTGACCCAGAGTCAGGTACCCGAAGACTAGAAGACAGTCCCTACGCCCCAGAGCCCACTGAAACTATTCCAATTAGCCAATCCTCAACCTGCTTTCCCTGCCTCACCCATCGCTTCTCTCAGAAACCACAATATCATCTTTCCTTCTGCCCCTGATGGACTCTGACACTTGCCTCTGTGCCCCCCTCACCTAAGGCATGACATGCCCCCTCCTCCTGGGAGCTGTCAAAAACTCTTTTTTCAGTGACAATTATTTTCTTGTCTTTTGGCCTCACTATACCTCAAATTTCCAATTAATACACCTTATTTTAAGGTACCCCACCACCTGTTACCCACCCTGTCACCAACATAGTAGGCCAGAGAGTAGATGTTCAGTAAGTGACTGCCCTGTGAATTTTATGTATCAACTTGGCTGGGCCTCAGTGCCCAGGTATTTGGTCAAACATTGTTCTGGATATTTCTGTGAAGTTGTTTTTGGATGAGATTAACACAAAAATCTTGGAGCTAAAGCATTTTGCCCTCCAGCATGTGATGGGCCTCTTCCCATGAGTTGAGGGCCCTAAAAGAATGAGGACTGACCTTCCCAGAAGAAGAAGGAGACCACCAGACCACCTTGGATTCAAATCACAACTTTTCTCTGAGCTCCAGCCTGCTGGACTACCCTGCATATACTGGGCTTTCCGGCCTCTATCATCACATGAGCCAACAACTGCTTCAAGTAAAAAAATTATACATGCATACCCTTTTGATTTGGTTTTTCTGGAGAATCCTAATGCAGTGATGGTGAGATTAAATGTACAAAAGCACATCTTCTGTGGGTAAAAATGCTCCCAGCACTCTAACAGGCAAAAACAACCCAACAGTCACTCACCATAGTTTGGATACATGATGGTACACTCTTCAAATGAAAGACCAGACAGTGAAAAAAAATAACTGAAATACAACTACACTCAACATGGACAAGTCTGTAAGTGTATCATTGAGCAAGGCAAAACTAATCTGTGGTGCCTGAGTCAGGACACAATTACGTGAGGAGGAGAAGCAGGAGGAGGCCGGGACTCCAGGGCACTTTGGGGGTGCTTCCCACAATGTTCCGTTTCTTGATCTGGGGGTTGGTCACACATATGATCCAATTAGTGAAAACTCCACAAACCTGGGGGTGCCTTACTGGTCAGTTGGTTAAGCATCTAACTCTTGATTTCGGCTGAGATCATGATCCCTGGATTGTGGGACTGACCCCTGCTCAGTGTGGAGCCTGATTAAAATTTTCTCTCTCTTTCCCTCTCTCCCTCCCTCCATTGCTCTCCTTCACTCATGCTCTCTCTAAATAAACCTGAAAAAAAAATCATTAACCTGTATATTAATGATCTGTGCCCTTTCCTATATAGATAGATAGATATAGATAGATAGATGTAACCTATATATATAACCTTCACTAAAGAACACAAAGATAGAATAAAAATGTTTAAAGTCATTCATTATTCCAATCTGCAGCCTCTCTCCAAGATATAGCATGCGTATATTGGAAACTCAGCAACATAGAAGGGAAATGTTAAGCTTGAAATTATATAACTGAATGTGATATATGTTCCCTACAGTGAATTTTGCAAAGTATGCTACAGCATCTGTCTCTTACTAGAAACACTGAGAAAGTTTGGGCTTTTGAGCCTCAGAATCACCCAGCAGGTACATCACGTAGTCTTTTACTTCCATGGGACACAAAGTCCCACAGAGAATTCGACAAAAAAAAACAAAAAAACAAAAAACCCTCTCAGTGTCTAGGTTTTTTCAGCATATGGAATTTCCCACTGTAATTATCTCAAGTGTCTCTGGGCGAGTCGAATAAATTGGGCCTGCAATCTGTACTGCATACTTCAAGAACTAGGAGTTATTCCCTGAACTTAAGAAAAAGAAATGAAAAGCAAAGCAACCTAGAAAACCATTGTGTTGCCCAGACAATGACAGCAAATGTGCTTGAATGTGAGGCTTCTAGGTGGGTGAGGGGGGTGCTTTGTCTTTTTTAGCAGCTGTGTGTTGAGAGGTAGATTCACTCAGGGAACATCCTCTGGTTGGAAATGTGGCCGTCAGCTAGGACTTGTGAAACGGGAAATGTGGACTGAGGAAATCTGTGTGTGCCAGCAGCTCTTTCTTCAGGCCCTGGTATCTGTAGCACATGGATTATGGCTTACTCTGCTGGACAGAGTCTACACTGCTGAACCTGCACACCCACCTCAGTCCCACCCTGAGGGACTCCTCACTGCTCTACAACACCATGTGCCATAGCCAGTCTGCACTTCTCACAGTTACAGGAATGCACCAGGCATCCTGACCAGCGTGCTTTTGGATACTCTGCTTTATTTGGAAAACTAAAACGTGACAGACTCCTGCTGAACCCTCAAGACCCAGCCTCCCTTCCAAAGGCTTTCCCTAACCCTCCCTACACAGTCCGTGTGGGACATCCCCCTCGTGGGGACATGCCCTTCTAGGGGTACTGACCATGATGCATCACAATCCATGGTTACCTGTCTGCTTGCTCTGCTAGATTCTGAACAGCTTGAGGGCTGAGGCTGTCACTTTCAGTTCTGAATCCCCAGCACCTCTCTCTGTCCCTCCATCAGTTCATGTGTCTGTCCCTCCTGGGAGCCCCCTACACCCTGTGTGTGTGTCCTCATCCCTTTTCCTGGCCCCCTCTGCTCAGTCTCTCCCTCTCTCCCCCACCCTCCATCTGTCTGTCCCTACCCCCCCCAACCAGCTCTCTCTCCCCCCTCCCTCCTTATCCACATAAACCCTCCCTCTCTTCCTCTCCTTATCCCCTCCCCCTCTCTCTATCATATCCCTCTCCATCTGTCAGCATTGGTCTCTCAGAATTAATCTTCCTGTATCCAGGGACTTAACTAAGTAATCATCCTTACAGCTCCAAGGCCAGAGAGAAAACAGAGTCTCCTTTGCTCCTGAATTCAGTAAGAAAAATCCTGGGGAAATATTCTGATTGGGTAAGCTGGGGCCACAGGCCTTTCCTTTAGACCAGTTACTATGACTGGAGATGTGACATCCCACACCTGGGACTGTAAAGAAAGGTGCTAAATCAATATAGCATACACATGTTACTTTTTTAAAATTTTTTAGCATTTTAAATTTTTAAATAATTTCACCCATATCTGTATTTCTTTCACAGAAATAAGTATTGTTCACAAATCCTTAAATCTGCTGGAGCATATGGCCCATAAGACAGGGTCATGCCTGTCTGGTTAACTCCCGTATCCTGTGCACACAGCCGAGTGCCTGGCACATAGTGGGTGCTTATTAAATATATGAGTGAAGAAAGATTAATGATTAAAGATTTTTTAAAGATTAAAGATTAAATCACCTGAAAGAACAGGTGATTAGATAGCTATATGGTTAATAATTTCTTAAGACAACTTGAGAATTTCTCTTTACTAAAACTGATCTCGGTCTCTCAAAGATACATCCCTACACCTCAGCTAACCCAAGGCAACTGGAACTTAACAGTTCACGATTTTTCAATTCATCAACACTCCCAGATACAATGCATCCCTGTGGCCTCACATGATGTGCTCAACTCCCCAGAACCTCCCATCGTACCCGCACCCCTTTCTTCTGGTTCTTTCCTGCACCAGTTTCTACAAGAAACCTCGAGTGTCTGACCTACGTGTCCCCTGAATGAAAGAACCAGCCCTGGATTCCACCTGCCAACATGGCCAAACTAAGAAGGGCTGAAGCTCAAAACAAGAATCTCCCTTCTGCTATCTTTCTGATGGCGTATCTGACCCAGCCCCAGAGACAGGTGAAAGTAAGACAGGATCATTAGGAACTAAATCTGTACAAATAGGGACGCTTACAGCAGATTTTAAAAATCAACACAGTGGGGGCGCCTGGGTGGCACAGTCGGTTAAGCGTCCGACTTCAGCCAGGTCACGATCTCGCGGTCCGTGAGTTCGAGCCCCACGTCAGGCTCTGGGCTGATGGCCTGGAGCCTGTTTCCCATTCTGTGTCTCCCTCTCTCTCTGCCCCTCCCCCGTTCATGCTCTGTCTCTCTCTGTCCCAAAAATAAATAAATAAATGTTGAAAAAAAAATAAAAAAAAAATCAACACAGTGCCCCCTTTCTAGGCAATGCATCATTTCTGCCACGGCACCTTTGGAAATAGCTTCTCATGATAGAGCAGCCATCATCAGAAGGACCACATGAAACCGAATAAAACATCAGTGCTGGACAAATAAGGTTCATCATGCATTTTTAAAACCCCAGTGTGCAGAGAACAAAGATTTGGCTCTGATCAACCAGACACACATACAGCCTTATTTTAGCTGAATGAAACTTTCATCTTTCAACCTCAGGGCTTTCGTATTTCAAAACCAGGCAGGAGTGCAACTAAAACTGTAGAGAATGCCCAGATACCATTCTTTCTGACACACCTATTCGGTGCTTTTCTTGGATGTGTCACAGTCACCGCTGCTTCTTGCCTCAGTTTCCACGTTTGTAACACTAGAACAATATGCTTGCCATAGGTCTCAGGAGTCCTAGGACAAATTCAAACAACAATGCCACCCAGCACCCTGTGCTCCTCAGCAAAAACACAATCAGTGGGTTCATGGTATTGGGCCAGTGAGCTAAGGTTGTTAAGTCTCACTTTTTTGTCTATGCAATAGTACCTCCTGCTTCTCATGGTGACCCTAAGGATTCAACCTTAAAAACGGGGCCTGAGGGAAAGGGGGCGGGTTAGTGAGCCACCTCAAACAGGGCAGTGTGTAGCAGGTATTTCAAATCTATTAGTTCCCTGTGTCCCAAAACCAAAACAGAGAGACCCGGAACTTCCCATCTCATTGTTACATTTCAACATAAATGCACACACTTAATGCCCTAAGAGGCAGTGCTCCACAAGTTGCAAAGCTGGACTTGCAAAAGGGACACTGCACATGAGACTCCATCCCCACTCCAACCATCCATTTATTAAAAACAGACCACAGATAGCAGGAACCCCATTAGTCAAAGAGACGTAACAGAAGACACTGACAGGGAGGGTAGAGCAGAGTTGAGAAGTAACAGAAAACAGCAACCAAGACAATTGACATAAAAATATTACTTAAAGAAAAAAAAAGAAGTCAAGCAGGCACGGCAAATAGGAAGAAAGAAGAAGGGATAGGAGGACAGAATGCCTGCGTGTTAGCCCAGGTCCTCTGAAAAGCACACAGCAAGACGGAATCGAACCTGTCAGGATCGTGATAGAGAAAGAGCCCTGCAGGAGCAAAAAGGGGGGTGGCTAGAGAAGACTAGGAGAGCTGCCAGACTGAATGCAGGTCTGACCCCCGAGCAAAGGAGGAGAAGAAAGGAAAGTCGGGCACTGCATCCCTGCCTGCCATCCAGTCTAAGGGAGGTTCATGAAGGTCAGGGTCAGCTGCACAAAAAGGGGAGGTCTGCCTGGCACAATCCCTTTGCACTTCCTCAGGGAGTCAGCATTTTCCACCCATTTAGCCCACAGCAGAGCTTCTCCAATGTGGCGATGCACTGGCTTGTCTTTACAGCACCTATCAGACGATGAACAAAATGGTGGGCAATAGAAAATACCACATTGGGGCTTGGAAAGCTTATTAGTGAAGGTAAAAACCTGTGGCTTTTGTTCCCAACAGAATGGTCAGGGGAGATTCAGGGATGGAAGGGTTGGACAAAGAGACAAAAAAAAAAAAAAAAAAAAAATCAGAATCTGCTCTTGTCTTGATTTGGGTTCTCCAGAAGCAGGTTGGCAAGGAGTTTATTGGGAAGTTGAAGCAAGTAAGGAGTCAGGGGTGAGGAGAGGAAGGCAGGAAGATGCTAATGTAAGGTGCACTACTGAGGTAGCCACACACACTGGGAGCTTAAGTCACCCCAGGGCCATAGAAATGAGGAGCACCTTTCAGAAATGGCCCAAATGACCACAATCTACAACATTTATTCACAGCTCTTCTCTAAGTGTTTGACAGCTGTCCCTTGGGGAGCTGCTCCCCTAATCTTCCAGGTCCCTGTGTTGGAGAAAGCCTCAGGCAGAAAGCCAGCTCTCAAGGATAAGACACTGTCAGTGCCAAGCAAGTCTAAACGTGTCTGAAAACGCCCTTCACAGCTACAGCAAAAACCAGAGGTCAGCCCAGAGCTGAGGTAGAACAGGTATTTGATACAACTCCAAGGATAAAGGTTATACCTTATACCTTATACCTTATTTCCATTCTCATATTAACCTTATACCTTATTTCCATTCTCGTATTAAATACTCCCCATTACCCTGGCTCCCACCAGGGCTAATCCCTGCTGTGCTATTGCATGTAACACTTGGTTTAGCTATGACCTCGCACCCCAACCCCCAGTGCATTCGCTAAGCAATAGAGGAGCCTGAGACTCAGCCCTGTGGCCCATTAGATCGGAACTCAGCATGGGGGTGAAGGAAGTAGAGCAACACCAGGCCATTCCATCTCCAAACCACCCCTTCCCCATAATTCTCAACCATAGTGCAAGCTTACCTCGCAGAAGGGTGGGTGCACAGGGACTTGGTGCTTCAGGTGGGACAGGTATCTGAGTCCTGGCTCATACCACAGTAACCTCTTTGCGGCTGCTGGCAGGGAAGATTTCTGTTATAACTAAGCAGCTTGGAACACTGGCAGGCAAACCTACCTCTGAGCCCCAGCTCTGCTCCTGCCATGCTGCAGGAAGATTTCAGACTGGTGAGAAGCTAACACCTTCACCTGCTGCAATTAGCTAATCATTTAAGCACAGTGGTCTTCCCATTGTGTTTATCAGAATCACCTGCAGCACTAAGAAAGCACACAGAGAACTCTGCCGGTTGAAGATGTATATATGGTTCACCTGGGGCCTTTTTTAAGTTTTTTGTTTTTTGTTTTTTTGTTTTTTTTTTCAAGAGAGAGAGAGCAGGGAATGGGCAGAGAAAGAGGGAGAGGGAGAGAGAGAGAATCCCAAGCAGGCTCCACACTGTCAGTGCAGAGCTCGATGCAGGGCTCAAACTCATGAACAATGAGATCGTGACCTGAGCCTAAGAGTCAGACGCTAAACCAACTGAGTTACCCAGACACCCCTGGGGAGCTTGTTCAATTACAGATTGGTTGAGCAGGCCTACTGTGGGGCATGAGCCTCCACGTTTCTGATGGCTCCCAGGTGATGCCTATGCAGCTGGTCCACAGGCCACTTTGAAGAGCCCAGGCCTACAAGGCAGAACTTGATGGCCTTAGTATGGCTTCACAGAGAATCTGTAGGAGCAGATTTTCTGGGTACTATTTTCCCTAGCCCCTTGGTTTCCCACAGTGCATATGGCTACCAGTGACTTTTTGGGTGCAGATAAAAAAAAAAGTTCTTGCTATGTTGCTGCCTTATGTGGAAACTTAGTAACATATTTTATTGAATCCAGTATATCCAAAATTCTATGGTTTTGACATTTAATCAATACAAAAGCTATTAATGAAGTATTTTACATTCTTTTTCTTTCTAGCTAAGTCTTAGAAATCCAGAAGGCACACTACACCTCTGGCCTACTCCATTCCAAATAATGACCACGTGTGGCTAGTAAACCACTGCCCTCTTATACTCTGACTTACTTCACAGTCTGGAAGTTCCTATTCTGTCCTATGTCCTTCTTCTCAAGCATTGGGCACTTCCTAGTGTTGAAGCCAAAATGGCATTAAAACAGCAACCTCATCCAAAGAGAGAGAAAATGCCCAAGCACACCTGAACATTTTTTTTTTCGCCTTTAGCTTTTCAGTGGCCTCCTGGAGAGTCTGGGGTGACCAACCACCCCACTTTGCCTGGGGCTGTCCCAGTTTTAACACTGAAAGACCTCCATCCCACAAAACACCTCGGTCCCAGGCAAAGAAGGAGAGTTGGTCACCTTTCAAAGTCTGTTTGTGCACAGATCACTCACTGACCCTACTAAGGACTCTTTTTGATGAGTGGCAGAGCTTCCTGGGTTCAGCTCTGGGAGGAAAATGTGTTCAAGATCCCTGTCAAGAGCTAAACATCTGCACACAGGAGTTACGGCACGGTCAGGCTCGAGGATCCCTCCAGGCATTTGGGGCCCCAAAAACGAGTTCTCCACTTCCCTTCGGCCCGAGTTCTGAAACTGATTCTGAGCCTTGATTTATTTCACTGGGTTTTATGGGCATTTAAGAATGCTGAGTCATTTTGAAAGCTGTGAGGTTCTCAGCTGTAGCAATTTCTTACCTGACACAGCCCCAAAGGCAAGGGAATTAAAAGCAAAAATGAACTACTGGGAACCTCATGAAGATAAAAAGCTTCTACACAGCAAAGGAAACAATCAACAAAACTAAAAGGCAACCAGTGGAATGGGAAAAGATATCTGCAAATGACATATCGGACAAAGGGCTAGTATCTAAAATATATAAAGAATTCACCAAACTCCACACCCAAAAAACAAATAATCCAGTGAAGAAATGGGCAGAAAACATGAATAGACACTTCTCTAAAGAAGACATCCAGATGGCCAACAGGCACATGAAAAGATGCTCAACGTTGCTCCTCATCAGGGAAATACAAATCAAAACCACACTCAGATATCACGTCATGCCAGTCAGAGTGGCTAAAACGAACAACTCAGGAGACGATAGATGCTGGAGAGGATGTGGAGAAACGGGAACCCTCTTGCACAGTTGGTGGGAATGCAAACTGGTGCAGCCGCTCTGGAAAACAGTGTGGAGGTTCCTCAAAAAATTAAAAATAGACCTACCCTATGACCCAGCAATAGCACTGCTAGGAATTGACCCAAGGGATACAGGAGTGCTGATGCATAGGGGCACTTGTACCCCAATGTTTATAGCAGCACTTTCAACAAGAGCCAAATTATGGAAAGAGCCTAAATGTCCATCAACTGATGAATGGATAAAGAAATTGTGGTTTATATACACAATGGACTACTACGTGGCAATGAGAAAGAATGAAATATGGCCATTTGTAACAACATGGTTGGAAGTAGAGAGTGTTATGCTAAGTGAAATAAGTCAGGCAGAGAAAGACAGATACCATATGGTTTCACTCACATGTGGACCCTGAGAAACTTAACAGAAGACCAGGGGGGAGGGGAAGGGGGGGAAAGTTACAGAGAGGGAGGGAGGCAAAACATAAGAGACTCTTAAATATTGAAAACAAACTGAGGGTTGATGGGGGGTGGGGGAGAGAGGAAAGTGGGTGATGAGCATTGAGGAGGGCAGCTGTTGGGATGATCACTGGGTGTTGTATGGAAACCAATTTGACAACAAATTTCATAAAAAAAAAAGAAAGAAAGAAAGAAAACTGTGAGGTATTAAGTAAACGTGTTTACTATTAATACTTATTAAGCAAGTATTAGATGCCAAGTCCTGGGTTAACACAGTTACATTCATTATAGGACTTAATTCTCACAACAACCCTATGAGGCAAGTACTATCACTGTCTTTATTTTTTTAATGTTTATTTATTTATTTTGAGAGAGAGAGAGAGAGTAGGAGTAGGGGAAGGGCAGAGAGAGAGGGAGAGAGAGAGAATACCAAGCAGGTTCCATGCTGTCAGTGCAAAGCCCCACACAGGGCTTGATCTCACAAACTGTGAGATCATGACCTGAGTTGAAATCAAGAGTTGGGACCCTTAACTGACTGAGCCACCCAGGTGCCCCTCACTGTCTTTATTTTAAAGACAAGGAAACTAACGTTCAGAGAGGTTAATTTACCTATAGTCACAAAGCTTAAGTCCTCAGAGATGTGGTTTGAACATAGGACTCTGATTCTAGTTTGAAAACAAAACAAAAAAAAAAACTGAAGAGGAAGACTGAGAATGGAAAGATACATCAGTGGCAAGACTAATCTCCATACTGCAGGGAAAATGCTCTAAATGTGAGGCCCTCGACAAAAAAAAATAGCAACCAACATGTTCAAAAGTGTTTAAGACAAGAGTATTTATGGAAGCTTGTGAGTCCTGTTCATCCCTCTACCCACAGCTCTGAGTGGGAGCACCTGCTGTTTCCTGTGCCCAGACCACTTCAGCCCCCAACCTTCAGGTGGAATGGGCTGTCCTGGCTGGAGATCAGCCAGGTCCCGGCTCAAATGCAGCTTCCTCCAGGAGCCCCCCCACACTAACTGATGGAAACTTCCACCCCATGTCACTCTGTCCCATTTCCCTGTTTGACTTTGGTTGTAATACTCATCAGAGATCTGCTGTTAACTCGATGTCTGTATTTATCAGGTTTGTGTGGTAATCTCTCCTTCACCATGAAAGCTCCATGGAGCAGGGACCTTGTCAATCTCATCTACCACCATGTCCTGGTGGCCTAGAGCAGGCCTTCAAACTTTTGTTGATTATTGAACAAACAATACCTGAAAGATTGTGGAATAAACTGCCAACAGGGAGAAAAAAACCCTCTATGTGACTTTTTTTAAAGAGGCCTGCAATCAATACACAAAACCACCTTTGGGAAAAGAGCTTATTTTCTTAGTATTGATGCATCCCCATTTGCAAACCAACAAAACCACAAGAGCTACAGCGAAATCTTCCCTTGCTGGGATGAGTTCCTAACTCTCTGATTACAGGCTGGAGTGTATAGTTTTTCAGTTGCCAAAAGTGTCACCACAAGGGACAACCACTCACATGTGTTGGCTCTGTAGAAGTCAAAATCCAAGTCAGCCAAACCAGAAACACCTTCACGGATCTGGCTGTGCTTTGCATCATTTCCATGGAAACAGGAAGAATTCCCAACACAGGCTTCCTAACTTCCAGCAATTATCTTAAGGTCTGATTAGCATTTTAAATGTCACCTGTATAAATTAAAACTGTTTACAGCTCACAATGGCATTATTTTGTGATTCACGATGCCGCTGCAGCTAGCCAAAACTCACTTTTCGGAAAATCCCATTCCGAATGTCACCTGCTGGATGAGGCCTGGCAAAATCTCCCTTTTGGTGGAAATAGCCAGCTTCCCTTTTCAGTCTTCACTTTGGTCATCTCTCCTTGGAAGATTCTGAGTATGGGGGTATCAAACTTGTCAGGAAGACTGTTTGGAAACAGTTCTTTTGGTTATGAACGTTATTTGACACAACCTACTGCTGGCTTAGAGAACACAAGTGAAGATTTCGGCATCTGGTTCTAGATCAACACCACATACCATCGTCTATCTTGTGGGTGTACACGGTCCTTTCCCAGAGATCGGAGGATGGGACAATGAGTCTCTGAGGTCACCTCTTGTCCTAGCCATTTTTTACCAAAAACAGTATTTTAAAATAGCTCCCTTTCATGCATACTTGATGCCACCAGCGTTTCACTGATTTACCCAGTTTCGCACCATAATCGTAGAGTACAGAGGCATTTCCTGTTCCTCTGACCAGACGCAGCTGGGATAAGAAACACACCTGGGCTCCAAGCCACTTGGCAAGGGATTCCAAGCTTGGCTCCGCTACTTAAAGCTCTAGGACCTTAAACAAGTGCCTGAGCCTCTGCCTCAGCTCCCTCACATCCTCCTCTGTCCAGGGGTCAGGCTAGAGTCGGTACCCTCAGTCTAGCTGAACACTCAGACCACTCTGGGAGAAATCTGGAGAGCCAGCCACAAATGCCCCACCGGTGCCATGGTGATCTCCCTAAACTTCCACTTCCCTGCTTTTAACCCTCTAAAGTGGAGGTCAGCAAACTTTTTCTGTAAAGGACTCTATAGCAAATATTTTGGGTTTTGTGGGCCATACGTTCTCTGTCTCAACTATTCAGCTCTGCCCTAGTAGCATGAATG
Source organism: Puma concolor (assembly GCF_028749965.1). NCBI lineage: Eukaryota > Metazoa > Chordata > Mammalia > Carnivora > Felidae > Puma > Puma concolor. The sequence continues at coordinate 123,899,297 of NC_141668.1, forward strand.
AGGCCATTGACAAGATGGAAACAAAAAGGCAGCTGTGTTCCAGTTAGATTGATCTTCTACCCATCTTCCCCTCCTCTACCATGCTTCAGCCACATCTTTCTGTTTCTGGAACATTCCTTGGGATCTTTGCACTAGCTGTTCCCTTTTGTGGGCAGTTCTGCTCCCAAATCAGCATATGACTGGTTCTGTCTTTCGTGTCTCAGTTTATGATTGTCAACGCAGAGAGGTTTCCTTGACGACCAATTGATCAGCTGCCATCTAACCGGTGTCCCTGCTTTATTTTCTCATGGTACTTCCCTCTCTCTGATGTGACACAGAGGAGGCAGTCCCCACAGTAATAGTTTTGAAAACAGACCATTGATACTTTCTCAATCTTATGTGTGAAGCTTAAATTTTCTATCCTATCCATTTCTTTGTTTTTCTAATTATGATCTTTAATTATGGTAAAATTTGCATAACATAAAATTCATCTTACGCACTTTTAAGTATACATTTGAATAGCATGAAGGGGCAGCTGGGTGGCTCAGTCAGTTAAGCATCCAACTTCAGCTCAGGTCATGATCTCGCAGTTCACGAGTTCAAGCCAGTTGGGCGCTTGCTGACAGCTCAGAGCCTGGAGCCTGCTTAGGATTCTGTGTCTCCCTCTCTCTGCCCCTCGCCCCGCTCGCACTCTGCACTCTCTCTCTAAAATAAATAAACATTATTTTTTAAAAAATAAAATAAAATAAATGGTGCAAAGCATATTCACATCGTTGTGCACCCATTCACACCATCTGTCTCCAGAATTCTTCATCTTGCAAAACTGAAACTGTCCCTCTTAAACAACAAATCCTTCCTTCCACCCCCCACCCCAGGTCCTGGCAACATTGTATCAAGTTGTAACATCAAACCTCACCAGGCAAAATCAGATTAAGGAAATATCAACATCTTCTGAACAATTTTACTACCAAACTTCTACCCCTGAGCCCTTTAATGCGGAGATTCTGGGACCACCAGTGAGATCTGGTATTTTCTTATCTACTTTTTCTTTGTCCTTTCCTCCCTCCCTCACCACAAGGCAAGCTCCATGAGAACAGAAACCTCATATTTTCCCTCACTGGGTGCAAACAGCTAGCACGGGCTAACACAGAGCAGCAAATGTTAGTTAAATGAGTGTTCTAAACAAAGATGAGAATGAATATGATTGGGTTAGACCTTGAGCTGGGCTCTCTAAAGCCTTTGGATGGGTAAAGAAGAGAAGAATTTCAGCAGGAGATACCAGCAGAAAACATGAGCTCCTGGGGGACCTGGGTAGTGTCTAAATTGTATCAGCAGGGCCAGGTACTAACAGGTGAAGGAGGAAAGAAAGGAGGGAGGGAAAATGGGAAGCAGGCAGATGGGAACGCAGAAAAAAAGGACAACGAGAACACAATGGAATCTCTGCAGAGTAGGCACTTGAGAGTCCTGGAAATAAAGACTAAGGAAGCAAAGAGTGAGCTTGTTAAAGATCTAGGAAGCATGGTCCTTGACCAGGGAATGTCATGGCACCAGCTGGTGAATAAGGAAAATGTCACTTGCAGCCTTGGCAATATCAAGGTGGGGCTGTGTCCAGATGTCACATCCCTCACAGAAACTTCCTTCTCAAAACTTCAGCAACGGGGTGCCTGGGTGGCTCAGTTGGTTAAGCATCTGACTTCAGCTCAGGTCATGATCTCTCGGTTCATGAGTTCGAGCTCCCCTTAGGGCTCTGGGCTGACAGCACAGATAGCTATCAGCACAGAGCCCACTTCAGATCCTCTGTCTCCTTCTCTCTCTTACCCTCCCCTGCTGGTGCTCGGTCCCTCTCTCTCCCTCTCTCTCTCTCCCTCTCTCAAAAATAAATAAACATTAAAAAATAAAAACGTCAACAACCGGAGGCAAATGTTGACATTAGCACTGCAGGAGCCTCACTGTGATGAATCTTCTCAAAAAGCGGAGGGAGAAAAATAGTACATCTGCCAGACTGATCTTTTCTGCCCAAAAAGAGGGAAAAAAACTGACCCAAGGAGCTAGCATGTCCTCAATACACCTCTGATCTTGGTTCTGGCTTTTAGGCCCAATGTCCCTATGGCTCTGGGCTTTGACCAGATAGATGAGATGCTGATCAGCAGTGCGTAGGTTGGGAGGCTATGTATATTCCCACCCAGGAGTGATCATTCACAAAGGATAAGACTCACGAACCAGCTCTGACGGTGATTTCGTGCACCAGGCCTCCAGGAACCCTGACTCATGCACAAGTCATGAAGGGATTGTTTTAAAGTGCTTGAAGTCTTACAGCAAATTTATACAAACAGAAGTGGGTTAGGTGTGGGATTTACTGATGCAAATCCCTACTCAATGATTCAGATAGTATCCTCTCATAATTGGTCCTGTGTGTAATATCTACCTGGAGGTACTGCTCCTGCCGGGCTCAATAAGCCTTGGCTAAAAAATTATTGTGTGTAACTGACCCTATCAGGCAGTTGAGTTGGATAACTATATATCTAAGCTCCAAGTTCTTGAATTTCATTCCAGTCTAGGGAAATGAGCTCCATTCAGCCAGGATTTGACAGGAGGATGGTATTGGAAGGAAAGTTAGAAGCCCACTAGTCCCTCCTACATATTTTGAAGATTAAGAAACTGATTGGCTAAGGTTAACTTCCAGGAAACTGACACACAGCTTTGTTATCTGACTCACAAGTATTATCTGACTCACTTTTACTGTCGATGAGCTGCATGCTAGAGAAGGAGAGAGGAGATGAAACAAAGACCTCTGCCCTCACTGAGCTTAAAGAACTTTCAAAGAAACCAGCCTGATGCATAAGAATGTTAACACAGAAATGAGTGATGTGCATGGCAGGTGGAAAAGTCAGAGAACAGGGCCTGGGGAGAGGGCAGGAGCAGTCAGGGAGGACCTCTTAGAGGAGAAAATGCTTGGCCTGGGCCTTGAAGAAAGGGGAGATTTGAGAGGAAGGAGTGAAGCAGGACTGCAGAAAGACAGGTGAGAACAGCAAATGGGAAGTCCGACACGGGCAGGGCAAGAGCAGACAGCGAGCTGAGAACACACCCATCCAGAGAAGAGCATGGTCACAGAGGATCACCAAAAGTCACAGCTTTGACAGACCCTGGGCCTCTTGTGCTGGTACATGCTTAGCAGCCAGCTCTTGGAAGAGAGCAGAACCCTGATTCGTTGCCTCCGCCAATTGTCATGGTGTGAACATTCTCTCCACGGATGACTGCAAAGATGGCTGAGTTTAATAACAGGCTCACAGATTTTACGAAATTTTGACTATTAGCTCATGCAAGGGACCCCAGCACACTACTGCCTGGGACCTTTGTTTACATGGATTCCTTTTTCAAAGTGTTTTTTTAATGGCTGTCCCTTACTGAGCACTTACAGATCACAGTCTATGTAACACTTGACATGCATTATCTTCTTGTGTCCAAGAATCTCATGGGGTAGTTAATTTTTAAGAATCAATATTGCTGTTTTGCAGATAGGAGAGTGGTACTTAGAGATATCAGAAAGACAAATGCTTGTCACTCTAAAACTCACACTCTTAACTTTTATACTCTCCTCTTCCACCGGACTGCCACTATTGTTCTCATTGTTCTCATTGTTATTGCTTTGTATTATTGATCTTAATCCTCAGAACTCTTCTGACCCAATGCTAAAAAAAACAAGACAGACAAATGACTTGCCAGTGGATCCACTGTCTATCTTGAAATGTGCAATATAGTGAGGGTGGCTGTCTACCTTTACAAGTACCTATTAATGCTTAGATTTTGAAGTCTTTATATTTCAATTTTTTTTTTCCAACGTTTTTATTTTTATTTTTGGGACAGAGAGAGACAGAGCATGAACGGGGGAGGGGCAGAGAGAGAGGGAGACACAGAATCGGAAACAGGCTCCAGGCTCTGAGCCATCAACCCAGAGCCCGACGCGGGGCTCGAACTCACAGAGCGCGAGATCGTGACCTGGCTGAAGTCGGACGCTTAACCGACTGCGCCACCCAGGCGCCCCAAAGTCTTTATATTTCAATAAACAGGTCAAGGAAATAAAACAATGCCTTATTGAGGAAACACCAACATGTGAGTAGATGAAATGGAAAAGAAACATTGGCTTCTGACCTTTCTTAAATTTTAGATTTCACAGAGTTTTTAGGGACAAGTTAGTAGAAATACGTGACTGCTGAATCTTATCCTCTTGGCAATCCAAGTTATTCTGAGACAGTATCTTTGGCGAGGTTCCAAGGAAATAGAGCCTGAGATGACAGTTCTTTTGGACAAGGGGAAAAAAAACCTATAAGGACATGAGGAAGGTAGAGGAAGAGGCAGAGCTAAGATGTGGTTTCAGCTGGAGTCTAGCCCCAGTCTGATCCCATATGAAGGTTTGGACCACTAATGGCATCACAAGGCTTTCCCAGCTTCCCAGGAGAACTGGACTTTTACACCATATCACTGGTCATGGAACCATAACCTCCCAGCAACTTCCCACTGAAGTTGTGGCTGTTGGCCATGGGAAATTCTTTAGAGTAGGACACGGCTATGAGCCTTTAGCCAACACTCATAACAAGTAAGAGATAAGTACATCAGTAAAGTAAATGGAATCCAGGAAGGGCAACAACAATGTCTATTTCAGACAGGTAACAAATTAAACTCCTAATCAAAACAACTTCACTTTTGCCTAATCAGCCAATCATAGAAATCAGCATAGTTAGATGCATATAGCAAACGTTACAACCCCAACTCCTGGGGTAAGCTATCACATCTGCTATAAGCACAAACGTTTTGGGTAAAACTGCTGTGAACACTAAGAGAGCTACAGAATGTCTTAGGAGGGATTGAAATTGCCTTTGTCCTCATATCTCTAAAGATCCTCTAGGGCAAGGACTGTGTTTTATTCATCATGGGTCCCTGGAGACTAATATTTGGCACATAATAGATGCTCAATAAATACACTGATGAATCAGATGCTTAAAAATCCCTTATGTAAGGGGGGGCACCTGGGTGGCTCAGTCGGTTAGTGTCTGACTTCGGCTCAGGTCATGATCTCACTGTTCGTGAGGTCAAGCCCCGTGTTGGGCTCTGTGCTGACAGCGCAGAGCCTAGAGCCTGCTTCAGATTCTGTGTCTCCCTTTCTGTCTGCCACTCCCCTATTCGTGTTCTATCTCTCTCTCTCTCTCAAAATAAATAAATAAATAAATATTAAGAAAAAATTTTTTTAAAGAATCCCTTATGTAAGGTGACCAACTCATCTCAGTTTGCCCAGAACTGTTCAATTTTAAGACTAAAAGTCTTACATCCTGGACACCTGCTTCAGTGATAGGCAAACTGGGACAAATGGTCACCCTACTCTTGAGTCCTCCCTGCTTCTGCATTATGGCTGCATTCAAATCAATTAACCTTTTCATCTTTCCTACATGTCACCCCAAAGGGAAACTTTTAAAATTCCTTGGGTCATACATCCATAGGAACTTCTTCAAAATGTCTAATATAAAGGCTCCTGCTACAATTTCGATCATATATATTTTTATTGACCCCAAAATAAATACCACCACAACCACCCCCCCCAAGACTTTTTCATAGGAATTAGTAAACTGTAACCCTTCTATCCTTCCTTTTCACCTTCCTTATCACCCACAAGAGTAGTCAGTGTCCTTGTGTGGATCACTCAATGACCCCAAAGCCCTGCTTCAAGCTTTAAAAAAGGCTGACCACCGCTATGGCTCTGGAAGTTTTTCTTCTACATCCCCTCTATCCAAATTTTTCTTTCCCGTGTCTCACACACTCCTGCCCAGATAATGATTTGGTCCTCAAAATAACATAATGGTTTAACGTTGTGAGACCAGTAGAAAGGTAAGCACTGGGGCAGCTTTTTGTGCCCTGTTAAACCCTCTAATTATGCTCTACTAGCAGGGATCCTTGGCATGCATAACAATATTGGCAATCCAAAAAAAAAAAAAAAAAAAAAGTTAAGGAAAAAGTGAGTTGAAATGAACAATGGGGTGGGGATTATTGATTTGCATAACCCAAAGACAGGGCTGGTTCAGGCCTATCCAGTTCTGCTATCCTCTGCCCTGCCATCTTTCCATTCCAAACTCTCTTCATAGGAGGAGAACTACATCACTGGTAGAGTCAGGCTTCCATTGTCCTTGCTGCCCCCCACTGCCACAGGAATAGGGACCCTCTTCCCGACCAGAACTCATACACCAAATCCACTCAGGCTGTGCCCACTGGGGTACATGTTGGTCCTGAGCCAGTCATTCTGGCTGAAGATAGCAGGTTCCTCTGACTGGTCAGGTTGGGGTCACACACCTCCTATGTGGCCAGTGAAGGGAAGCAGAGAGAAAGAGGGAAGGATTAGGTGTGGGATTGGCAAAAACTAGAGCTTTGGAAACTCCAACCACCTGGCTTCATATTTCACCCACCAATAGAGTTTTGCCTCATAGCCATCATTATTCCATCATAAAATATCCTGGCTAAGACCCTGGAGCTTATTTACAACTGCCTTGGGGCAGGGGTAAAAATGTTCTATTAAAAATAACTGCCTGTGATGAATTTGAAAAGTCAAATAAATATCAAAGTTACCGTATCATGCTCCAAACATGGGGGCCATTTTCCCTAAGAGTGGGAGGTTGTGCTGGAGCAGCCTAGGGAAGTTTACAGGTGATTTGGCAGAGCAATCTCTGGTTGATGCCAGAAAGACCTGCCTCCACCCGGCTGCATTCTCTCTTTATTCGGAGAACTCAGTAGCAACTTCACTCTCTAATTGCCTGTAGTTAGTCATTATGTCTCAGCTGCAAGACTTGGGAATGCCAAGAAACCAGCTCACCCAGAGGCCTTTTGTGTTTTAAGTGTTTAAACCAAAAAAGAAATTTCCTAAGGAAAGTTACCGCTTCGAACCGTGTGGGCCAACAGGCTATGTTTTGGAGACTTTTCCAAGCAATCCAACTTTGAAATCTTTGGGGCTTACAAAGAAACTCCAAGTAGCAGCATACACAGACATGAGAATTTATAATCGTTTGCACTTATTCTTGTGTATGGCACAGACTACTAAGTAAGTTGGCCAACTCAAGGAAATTCAATTCAGTTCCATGAACATTAATTGAGCTCTGTTCAGTGAGGATGCTTTCAGCTCCAAATAACATCTGAAAGAGCCAATTAAAATTGGCTTTAAATAATAGGAATTAATTACCTCACCTAACAAGAAGTTGGAGAGAGGCAGGTCCAGAAGTTGGTTAATCTAGCAGTTGAACAATGCCAGAAATATTGGTTGGCATTTTTGTGATTCCCTTGGAAACATAGTCATGATTTCAAAATGGCTGCCACAGCTTCAAAAAAACATCTTAACACAACAACATGTAAAGGTAGGAAAGAAGATGGAATTTCTCCATGAGCATCTCATTCTCTTTTTCTAAAGTAGAAAATCTTTTCCACAATTCCTCTCGACAGACTTTCTTTTTTTAATTTTTTTTAATGTTTATTCATTTTTGAGAGAGAGGCAGAGAGACAGAGAGACAGAGTGCGAGCGGGGGAGGGCAGAGAGAGAGGGAGACACAAAATCTGAAGCAGGCTCCAGGCTCTGAGCAGTCAGCACAGAACTGGACGTGGGGCCCAAACCCATTAAATGTGAGATCATGACCTGAGCCGAAGTCGGACGCTTAACCAACTGAACCACCCAGGTGCCCCTCAACAGACTTTCTCTTAGATCTCTCTGGGGAGAGTTAGATCCCATAGCCATTCCTAAACCAATAAGCCAGGAAAGAGGAATATGAGGACTATAAATGCCTTAGCCAATTGTGATTCATTTCTTAGGTCTGAGCACACCTTAGGTGTTTCTGGAGCCCCTTGCCTCCTAAAAATAAAATGAAGAGATTTGTTGATAAGGAAGAAAATATGAAGCAGTGGCTATTGGGTCAGCAACAGTGTCTTCCCAAGAGCAGCTACTTCTGTAATCTGCACTGGGCATATGAAGATGGAAAACCACAGCCCTTTTTCTCAAGGAGCCCACAGTGATACAAGCATTCACTCAATAATTTCTGTTATTTATTGTCCTGCTTAACAATAAAATGGATTTGAAGTGGTAAAGAGCTATGCTAGGCTTTATTTTTTAGAAGTTTCTATAACAGAATCTCCCATCCCACATGCTTTTCTTACAATATGGCTTTAACATTCCTCCTGTCCAGAGGTGGAGTCTACATTCCTACCCTTTGAATCAGGGGGGACTTGTGACTCCAGCTAAATGGCACTACAGGACTCCTAAGGATGAATTTTAAAAGTCAACACAACTGCCACCTGGTTCTCTTTGGAGGCTCCCTTTTGGAACCCAGCCACCATGCTGTAAGGAAGTCCAGACTTGCCTGTGAAGAAGCCCAGCACCAACCTGCCAGCCAGGCTACTGAGCCACCTAGATCCTCCAACCCCAGTTGATCCACTGTAGCTGATGCCATATGGAAGAGAAATGGATGGCTCTATGGCCCCTAGCCAAATCATGTATTTGTGAGCAATATAAATGATCACTGTCTTCATAAGCCACTAAGTTTTGGGGTGATTTGTTAGGCATTAATAGATAACTGGATCTGAGCCAACTTCAGAACTAAAAATAAAGCACTGTCAAAGATGGTATAAATCACCGTCTATCAGAGCACAGAGGGAGGAAAAATAAATGTTTACTAGGGAGAAAAGAGAGGGCAATTATAGAGAGATCAGACATCAAGGAAGACTACTCAGTGCTAAGTCTCAGAGGATGAGTAGATTGCAGAAGATGGATAAAAGAAGCACAAGCAAAGTGAATGTGCATTGTGGTTTTAGAAAACATGGAGTTTCGTGGTAGATGTCTGTTGGGTTTGACTCCTGGCGTAGACCTTGCTGGTGCTCACCAAGATTTCTGGTTCTCCTCTCCTTCAAGACCTATGTCTTCTTAAAGTTAGGTTTGACCATATGACTTGCTTTGGATAGTTAATTGTCATAAAAAGTGTCATGAGTCTCTTCTGATGAAGCATCTAAGAGCCCATACACAATCCTATATTCTCTTAACTTAAACCAGTCCTTAGGTGTCATGTTGAGATGAGGAAATCATAAAATGGTAGAGTTTCTGTTAGCCTGAGTCCCTGAGTATTATACGGTTTTTCAAGTTTTTTAAATTCTGTCCTGACCCAGGTTTGAGGTCCTAGCTACAGGCCAGTATGTTTCTCTTCCTGAACATCCAATGAAATTCACACTGCCAACCACCTCCCTTATTAGCCTCTCATACTTCAGGTCACTCTATTTCTACCCTTAGTTCCCCAGGGCCAAATTCCAGATGATTAATGACAGCCACTATGCCCCAGAGTCCACTGAAATTATTCAAATTAGGTGATCATAAGCCTTCTTGCCCCATCTCACTCCTTTCTTTCCCACCTTTATTGCGATAAAGGTGTTTGCCCACAGTTCTCTATTCATCTGCCTTCATGACCAACCCCAGTGCTTCCCCATTTTGGACCTGCATGGAGTACTGTGTTCTCCCTCAAGGAGTTATGAATATAATAAAACTATGCCACTCTTTCTGGTTTCTCTCTTGATCTGCATCGAGCCCCACAATAGCTCAATCAAGGCTTCACTCAAGTTAAAACACTAAGTATAGGCTCCCTGTTCATCTGTGTTGGACACACAGATGGTCCAACAAGTATAACTTTATTGCTTTAAGCCACTGAGGTTTGAGGTTGTTGTTGACTGTAACATAATCTAGTCCATCCCAACCGAGAACTGTCCAATTTCTATTTTCCTTCCTCTTGTGACAGCACATCAAATTTTCACCGGGAAACCATCTCTCTCTGACTCTCATGTGATGAAGGTGTTAACTTCATTTCCCTGGCTCCAGGAGAAATATCACCCAAGCTTAGACCATCAGCATAATTAATTTACCTTCAAAAAATACCCCAAATCTTACCACATCTTTCTACCTTCATCAACCTGGTCCATTTGCCTCTTCTCTGGTTTCCCTAGTTTCTTCTATAGTCTGCTGTCAACAAAGTAATGAGAGGGGGATCATTTTGAAACATAATTCACATCGTGTCACTCCTCTGCTCAAAATCCTCCTGAGACCACCCATCTCACTCAGTAGAAGGCAAAGTCCTTCCAAAGGCCAGCAAGGTCATACATGATGATTTCCCCCCTCTTACTCCTCTGTCCTTGCCTGTTTCTTTCCCCCTAGCCTACTCTTTTTCACTGGCCTCCTTGCTCTTTCACAAATATTCCAGGCTTGCTTCTGCCTCAGGGCCTTTCTACTAACCATCTTTGCTGCCTGGAGCACTCTTCCCCCATATCTATCTAACTCACTCATTTATCTCCTTCAAATCTTTGCGCAAATGTCACCTTCTCAGAAAAGCCTTCTGTAACACTCAATCAAAAATTCAAATCTGCAACTCCCCAGTGTTTCCTATCCTTTTTCCTTACTTTATTAATAACCACAGCAGCATCTAAAATGCTGTATATTTTAAGTATTTATCTGGCTTCACGAGAATATAAATTCTATGAGAGCAGGAACTGTCATTTGCTTTATCCACTACCATGTTCCCAGAGTTGAGAATAGTGTTCAGCACATAATATTTTTTGCAAATATTTTTAATGAATGACAAAATGAATGAATGAATTCCAGCTCCTTAGTTACAGTTATCAATTCACGAATGGCTGAAACCAGAATAAAACTTAACTTCAGAGATTTTGGTTGGAATTATTAGAAATTTATGACAGATACTGATAGCTGACAATCAAAAATGTATGCCCTCCTAAAAAATTAATGTCAGTCCTTCTCAAACTTCTCAAAAAAATCAAATAAGAAGGATCACTTCCAAACGTATTTTATGAGCCCAACATTGCTCTCATAGCAAAGCCAGATAAGGATATTACAAGAAAAGAAAATTACAGGCCAATACCCCTGATGAATATTGAGGCAAATATTCTCAATAAAAACTAGCAAACTGAATTCAGCAGCACATTAGAAGGATCATATACTATGATCAAATTGTTTAACATATGCAAATCAATAAACATGATATACTGACTGCATTAACAGAATGAAGGATAAAAATCACATGATGATCTCAATAGATGCAGAAAAAAATTTCTGAATAAATTCAAGATCCTTTCATGATAAACACTCTCAAAAAATTAGGTATAGAATGAATGTACCTCAACATAATAACCAAGGAGTTGAAAGATCTACACATTGAAAACCATAAAATATTGATGAAAGGAACCCAAGAAGATAGAAACAAATGGAAAGATAACCTGTGTTCATGGTTTGGAAGAAATAATATTGTTAAATTGTTCACACAACCCAAAGCAACCTACAAATTCAATGCTATCCCTACCAAAATGCTAATGGCATTTTTCTCAGAAATAGAAAAAAATCCTAAAATTTGTATGAGAACACAAAAGACTTTAAATATCCAAAGCAATCTTGAGCTGAAAGAATAAATCTGGACGCATCACACTTCCTGATTTTAAAGCTATTACAAAACTACAGTATTCAAAATGGTATGGTATTGGGGCTCAGTCAGTTAAGCGGCCGACTTCGGCTCAGGTCATGATCTCGTGGTCCTTGGGTTCGAGCCCCGCGTCATGCTCTGTGCTGACAGCTCAGAGCCTGGAGCCTGTTTCAGATTCTGTGTCTCCCTCTCTCTCTGCTCCTCCCCCGTTCATGCTCTGTCTCTCTCTGTCTCAAAAATAAATAAATGTTAAAAAAAAAATTAAAACAAAATGGTATGGTATTGACATAAAAACAACACATAGGTCAATGGAACAGAATAATGTACCCAGAAATAAACCCACATATATATGGTCAACTAATATTTTTCTTATTTTCCCCCTCCAGTCAGCTAGGCAATGTGGTCAGCTAGGCTTTGACAAGGGAACCAAAAATACACAATGCAAACAGAATAATCTCTTCAATAGATGATGTTGGAAAAAATTGATATCCACAAGCAAAAGAATAAACTTGGACCCTTGTCTTATACCATATACAAAAACTAACTTGAAATGGATTAATGACTTAAATGTAACACCTGAAAGCATAAAACTCCTAGAAGAAACTCATAGGAAAAGAACTTCTTGATAGTAGTCTTGGCAATGGTTTTTTGGATATGACACCAAAAGCACAGGCAACAAAAGCAAAAATAAACAAGTGCAACTATATTAAAATAAAAAGCTTCTGCACAGCTTCTGCACAGAAACAATCAACAAAACAAGAAGACAATCTATGGAAGAGGAGAAAATATTTGCAAACTATCTGATAAGAGATCGATGTCTGAAATGTATAAGGAATTGACAGCAACTTGATATATAACCCAATTTCAAAACAGGCAAGGGATCTGACTATATTTCTTCCCAAAGAAGACACGAAAATGGCCAACTGGTATATTAAAAGGTGTTCCATATCACCCATCATCAGGGAAATGCAAATAAAAACCAAAACTAGGTATCACCTCACACTTATTAGGATGTCTATTATCAAAAGAGAAGAGGTAACAAGTGTTGGTGACAGTGTGTGGAAAAAACTGGTGGGAGTCAGGAACACCTATATGTGACAGACCATCATGTGGAAGAAAAATAAGTTCTTATTGTGCTAAGACAATAAATTGTAGGGGTTTGCTTGTTACAGTAGCTAGCATGATGATAACTACTCCTGGAGCAGATTTGATTGTTCTGGCTGCCAACAGAATACATTGCAAGCCTGGGGGTATTAGGGCTCCTGCATGAGAAGAGCCTGCCTGAAGTAACTGGTCACAAAGGAAAGCAGATCTGAGAAAACACCAGATTCACAAGGTCATCATTTCAGCCCCTGAATAAAGTTAGTTCTATCAATGAACTTTTTCCAACATATCAGCCAGTAAATTCACTTTCGCTCAAGCAGGTCTGAGTTGACTTTTCTGTTGCTCAGAAAATCCTGAGACAGAAAATCTTGACTGATAGCAGATGGATGGAAGAACGTGGGAAAAAGAGGATCCAAAAGGAGTTTGAATCAAAATCAAAGGTGAGCCTCCACCACCCAAAAACTTTGGAACTCAGAACCATTCACTTAAGTGAAAAGGACACCAGATCACGATCTGAGAATCTGCAACATCTTGTTACATAACTACCAAGAGCCAGTGTTCTTCCCAAGGGTGTAACCCACATCACAATTGGAATTTCTTTCTTGTCTAGAAGCAATTTGTTCTCCATCCATGTACATTTCTGGATCTTCTAGCCTTTCTAGCCTTCAGTTCGACAGCAGTAGATCTCTACAATTTTCTTCTAGGATTGGGGATTTTCAAACTTTGAAAGACAGAAAACTGAGGTCCAATTTTCTTCAAACAGTAGACATCTTGAATATTTTTGACAGTGTCACTATGGAGCAAGTACTGTCCCATGATCTATCAGTGCTTCGGGTCAATTACCTTCCTGGTAGCTGCTATGGAACACAGTATTTCAATCGGCTTGAGGCCATTTCAAAGTTGTTTAAAGTCATAAACTGTAAACTGAAGGAAGCTTACTACAGTGTGACTACAGCATGGTTATATTTTTGACCTCACTGTGCTTTAATGCCCTCATAAAGAAAATGAATATCTTAAAAGGGTTATTGTAGAGAGTATACGACATACCAGAGAAAGCACCTAGAAAGGTGCCTCGTACATAATAATCAATCAATAAATGTTAGCTATCTTTCCCCAACAAATACCGATAGAGTGCTTACTGTATTCTAGGCTCTGGTTCTGTGCTATAGAGTGGGAATACAATAGTGAACAGATATGTTCCCTGCCCTCATAGACATTATAGTCTAATGAAGAAAAGGAACGAGAAAACACGCAGATAACTACTAAGTTACAACAGGAATAAATGCTACCATGGATCATATAGCTGAGTGTAGCTGACATTGTCAGTGGCCTGCCTACATTGTATCAGCCCACAGAAGTCAGACGGCTGTGAACATGAGGTCCCACAAGGGGGATAACCAAACTTTGCTGGACTTCTTTATGCATATTTTAAAGTTCAGTGTTGTTTTTACCATGAATCACACACAGCAATTAAATTAGGTATAGGCATGATCTTTTTCGGAGCACAAGACCTCCTAAGAGTCCCAACATAGCAGAGAGACAGGAGGAGACAGTCCTCTTTTAGTAACAGATAGTCCAAATTATTTTACTGTCATACAAATTGCTTGACATAACTGGTTATTTAATGGACATTTAAAATTTTTAATAAACATAAATTTGTGTTCTAGCAGTACATTAAAATGGAAGCTTGCTTCACTCTTCAGCAGGCAAATAGATGCAAGAAAAATGAAAGATTATTCTACAAGCTCTTTATAGGGCCTGCTCAGGTCTTTAAGGCTCTAAATACACAAGCGAGTGCTCATTCCTTGGGAAATTTTTGTGCATATTCGTTAATGGGAAGGATTATGAAAGGAGATTAGAGGAGGAGACTAAATAAAGGCAAAAATCCTCCCCCTCAAATTGCATTACATTTTGTAGCATTAGACTCAATGAGAGCAACACTCATTATATCTTCATTTCCTATGGGACAATCCAGTTCAACTAATTATCATTAAGGTTTAACTGGAAATTCAACACATTATGCAAATGTCCCATTTATGTACTATCATGTCAAGCGGGTCCTGAAATGTAGCTGTAGTTAAAAACAGTAGATGCTACCCAGGTTCCCTTCTGGAGATACTTCAAAAGCAACGAGTGGCACCCTACAGAGCCCAGGCACAGTAGAATAAATCTTGCAGATAGCTCAGGTCTTGTTACCACGATGGCTCTCTCTTGGTGCAAAGGTGCTCCCGAAGAGGGATTCTCAATTCTCTTCTCTCTAAAGAAATTGAAGTACAACTGCTAGTTGCTTCTGAAGAGCAGCGTGACTTTTCATGATGCTTGTCAGGAACAAATATGTAAGGCAGGCCCGCCAGTCTCACTGCAGGGTAGAGAAATGGGAACCTGCCAGGAGACAGCCAGGGCCAGGGTACATCTATGGACTCCAGGAAATGAATCATATTTTAGCAATGGAGGGAGTGAGAGATGAGGTCCATACTGCCCACTCCCCTAATGCAACCCCTCACATATCCTAGACTACCGTGACTCACTGTGCACGCAATAGGCCAGGCCTTGGCTCATGCCTTTCTCACTGACTGGAATGCTCTTCCCTTTTCTCTCCTTGCAAACTCCAAACTACTGGCTATGAGAACCTGCATGAGCCATTTAACCTCTAGTAGAAGTGACTGTAATAACTACTGGACTAGGTTAATAAGAGGATTAAATAGAATATTGCATTTAAGTACCTATCACATTGCCTAGAGTACAAAAAATAATAAATGTATATATTATTAATAATAATCATTAAAACTTATACAGTACTTACTATGTGTCAAGCCCTGTCTGAAGTGCTTCATATTATTACTTTATTTACTAGCAAATCATTTATCATCAGGAAAATGCAAATCAAAACCACAATGTGATACTACCTCATACCTACTAGGATGTCTGTTATCAAAAAGAAATGGAGAAATGTTCTAGGTAGAGAGAAACCATATGCAAATGGACAGTGGTTGGGGGCACCTGGGTGGCTCAGTTGGTCCAACTGATCAAGTGTCTCTTGGTCCAACTCTTGATCTCAGCTCAGGTCATGATCTCGTGGTTTTGTGGGACTGAGTCTTGCATTGGGCTCTGTGCTAGAAGTGCAGAGCCCACTTGGGATTCTCTCTCTCCCTCTCTCTCTACCCTCCCATGTTCATGTGCCACATGTACTCTATCTCTCTCTCAAAATAAATAAATAAACTTTTTTAAAAAATGGCCTGTGGTGAGACAAATCAGTTTGTACATGAAGGACTAAAAAGGCCAGTAGAGCTGGAATGAAGAGAAAAGCAGGAGAACTGCAAACCATGTATTCAGTGAGTAAAGCAGAGACCAGACATATAGGACCTCAGGAGCCATGTTAAGGAGTTTCACCTTCCCCAACCATTCATGACACAACCAGTCTTTGTGTCCAGGGGCTGGTCATTTACACTTAGCTTATTTTATTTCTTTTAGAAAATTCTTTTTTCACATTGGGTTGGAATCATGTTTCCATCAGCTTCTAGGTGTAGGCTTTTCCCCTGGAGCTCTACACAGAAAACCTATTGCTTGTACTATTGACTCTCCAGATCATATTTCCACTAACCTTCTTGCTGCTAGGTATAACCCATCTTCATAAGACAAGGGTTCAAGACCAGTTTCCATCCCTGTTACCTCCTTGAGGACACATTATAGTTTGTCAGGGTC
This sequence comes from Puma concolor, assembly GCF_028749965.1. Classification (NCBI taxonomy): domain Eukaryota; kingdom Metazoa; phylum Chordata; class Mammalia; order Carnivora; family Felidae; genus Puma; species Puma concolor. Next base: position 123,915,571 of record NC_141668.1, read on the forward strand.
CTTCCTCAAATGTCATGCTCAGAACCAAACACTGGAGGTTGGGCCAGGTAGATGAAGACTTTTAGCTCCCTTGTTTAGGACACTTAGTTTCTGTTGATGGAAGCCCTCTTGTGAATGCCATCTCACTCTGTGGATTCATAATAAGCTTGCAGACAACTAAGACCTTTAAATCCATTTCTTGTAAGCTGCTATTAAACCAGGTGTTTCTCATCCAATATGTATGTAGGCATTTATTTTTAATTTATACTTTGTTTATTTCGGAAATGACTGTCAGCCTAGAAATGAAACCAAGTATATACATCTACACAGTTAAAATGAAGATCCAAGGGAGAGCAGAAATATTACATTTTCACAGTATTTTTTCTGTGTCTAAGTGCAGAGATGTGTATGGACCCCCCATTCAGCTTCAGCCCAGTGATTTAGGACGCTTGGTGCTGTTTTTCCAAATCTCTTTCTCTTAGAGATGTAAGCCACTCTCAGCAATGTATCATCTACCAATTTGCTGTTGATCACCATTCTTACCCACTTCTTCAAGGCCAGAAATCTCAGTTCCGTCATTTACTAGCTGTGTGACCTTCAGCTGGTTAATTAACTTTTCTGTATCCCACTGTTCTCAGTGGCATAATTGTGCCCCTTCAGAGAGAGGTTGTGAGGATTAACTAAAGAAACTGTTGGGGTTTTCCCATGCTTTCTTTCCCTTCTTGCTGGCTAGATGAAGGAGGATTCCAAGCCTGAGGGATGGTGAGGCCCCGAATCTCTCCATGTAGAAAAACCACTCACATCAGGAACACCTGTGCCAGACTGCCATGGGAGGGAAAACTAAGCTCTTACTGGGCTAAGACAGTTGTAGGGGGTTGCTTGCCTCCACTGTAGATTCTTCCCAAGTCTAAGAGGCACAACCTGCTGCTTCATTAATTCACAGGCAGAGAATGGGCTGCTTTGGTCCTGGACCTATTTGCCCACAGGTCCACTCCTCCTCACCCTCCTCTGTTCTGCATCACAGCAGAAGCTGCAGGGTGTGTTTTCCATGCTCCCCCTCAGCTTGCTTCCTGTGGCTTTGGCCAATGGGAGGTGCTGGCAAGATACTGAAAGGCAGGAAGAGGAGACAAGGGAAACAAAGGCAAAAATGAGCTATTGGGACCTCATCAAGATAAAAAGAAAGGAAAACAACAGCAAAACTAAAAGACAACTGACAGAATGGGAGAAGATATTTACAAATGACATATTAGATAACAGATTAGTATCCAAAATCTATAAAGAACTTATCCAACTTAACACCCAAGAAATAAATAACCCAGTGAAGAAATAAATGGGCAAAAGACATAAACAGACACTTTTCCAAAGAAGTCATCTAGACGGCTAACAGACACATGAAAAGATGCTCAACATCTCTCATCACCAAGGAAATACAGATCAAAACCACAATGAGATACCACCTCACGCCTGTCAGAATGGCTAAAATGAACAACTCAGGAAACAACAGATGTTGGGGAGGATGCAGAGAAGGGGAACCCTTTCACACTGTTGGTGGGAATGCAAACTGGTGCAGCCACTCTGGAAAACAGTATGGAGGTTCCTCAAAAAAATTAAAAATAGAACTACCCTTTGACCCAACAATTGCACTACTAGGTATTTACCCAAAGGATACAGGTGTGCTGATTCAAAGGAGCACATGCACCCCAATGTTTATAGCAGCACTTTCAACAATAGCCAAAGTATGGAAAGAGCTCAAACGTCCATCAACTGTAAAGAAGATGTGGTATATATATACAATGGAATATCACTTGGTGATCAAAAAGAATGAAATCTTACCATTTGCAACAAGGTGGATAGAACTAGAGTGTATTAAGCTAAGTGAAATCAGTCAGTCAGGGAAAGACAAATATCATATGATTTCACTCATGTGGAAATTTAGGAAACACAACAGATGAACATAGGGGAAGGGAAGCAAAAATAAGATAAAAACAGAGAGGGAGACAAACATAAGAGTCTCTCAAATACAGAGAACAAACTGAGGGTTTCTGGAGGGGAAGTGCGGGGGGGGGGATGGGCTAAATTTGTGATGGGCATTAAGGAGGGCACTTGTTGGGATGAGCACTGGGTGTTAATGCAAGTGATGAATCACTAAATTCTATTCCTGACATCATTATTACACTACATGTTAACTAACTTGGGTTTAAATTTTTTTAAAAAGGCAGGAAGAGAGAACAGCCAGGGTGTTTCTCCTAGGCATCTCCAGCAGTTCCCGTATCTCCTTCCTGCCACTAGTACCCTCCAGACAGACCCACTCAGTTCTACCAGCTTCCTCAGGTGACCCAGTCCCCCAGGCTCCAGCTGTAACATCTCTTGCCCTTGTCCATTGCGCTGTGGAGTGCCAGGGGCTTCCCACTACTCTGATCTCTGGTTGTCTCCTGCTTGGCATGTCAGTCCTTCTGTCCCCTATGTCCTTCTATCCCCTATGCATCCAACTGTTTCCATGAAAGAGCTTATGTATTAAATATTCAGGTGATTTTTGTTCTCTGACTAAATCAATACCCAAGAAAAGGAATCATCACTCTTCACACCATGCTGAGACATTTACTAATAATGAGCTTTGATGACTTTCTGTTTCATCTCTGATTCAGTAAGTGGCAGATGCATTTCGGACAGTGAGCACTCTTGTTCCTTGCGAGTTTTCAGTTGGGAGTGTGGGCGGGGGGGTTGGGGAGGCGGGTTTATTTTAGCCAGACACAGGAGGCATATTTTAAAATTCCTCTGCCTCCCCTGATCCCAGGGCAACCTGGGACCCTGCAAGATCATCCTAACTTGTCTTGCTCCTCCTACTCTTGGCCCTTCAATAATCGGTTTTCAACAAGCAACCAGAATGAGCCTTTTTAAAATGTAAGTCTGGGGGCTCCTGGGTGGCTTAGTTGGTTAAGCATCCAACTTCAGCTCAGGTCACGATCTTACAGTTTATGAGTTCCAGCCCCACGTTGGGCTCTGTGCTGACAGCTCAGAGCCTGGAGCCTGCTTCAGATTCTGTGTCTGCCCCCCTCTCTCTCTCTCTGCTCCTTCCCACTCATGCTCTGTCTCTGTCTCTCAAAAATAAATAAACGTTCAAAACAATTAAAAAAAAAAAAAAAGAACAACACCTCTCAACCTCCTCCTTCTTCTCCATAAAATAATGTTCCTCTCCTTTGTTAAAAATAAATAAATAAATGTAAGTCTGATCATGTCCCTCCCCTGTTTAAGCCTGCTAATGGCTTCCCATTGCACTTGGAATAAAATCCAAACAGCTCAATGCAGTCAGCATGGCCCTATGTCATTGCAGCATGCCTTGTCTCCCCATCCACATCTCCCACCTCTGATGTTCCCTGGACCTTTCTGCTTCTGGCACATTGTTTCCTCCCGTTCCCAGTCCATTTGTGCTCATCTGCTCCCCTGTCCCCCAGAACTTAATGGCTCTCTCCTCTTGTCGTTCAAATCCAACTTAAATTACCTCACCACCCCTTGGCTATTTTCTCTTTTCAACCTGTTTTTTTTTTCCCCCCCACAGAGCTGCTTATTAACAAAAAATAGCTGGTCCATTAATTTGATTGCTTATGTGAGAGCACAGTCAATACGATCCTCTATCCCCACTGCATCCCCAGCGTTTAGAAAATTCAAGACATAATTTGAATAAATGACCAAATCCCCATTTTTCAGATGAGGAGACTGAAGCCCACAAATGTTGAGTGACATGCACAAGGTCTGCCAACCCAAGATCGGATTTTATACCTTCTTGGCCCCGCCGCCATGCTGGTCCAAACAGACCCACCTCCTATCCTAGAACTTCCAATGCTATATGGCCAACACTTCACACAGTTGGGACAAGTCATTAACCCCACCTTAGACTCATCTATGGCTCATTTGTTTAATTAACACAGCTGCCTCTTGGCATCCCACATCTCAGTGAACTTCAGCTGCATGAAAACCTATTAAACAACCACTATTAATTCCACACTGAATTTTGTCATGAATATACTTACTGCTGAAATGTGATTTTTCCTGGTTATAGATCCTCGTACAAGTGAATATATGTTTGTATCTGTACATAAATGTTTAAATAATACCTCCTTCTCCCAGTATCTTTCACTTGCCCTTGGCAAGGGGCTCTTGAACCTTTACCTAGCTGAAAGAGCCACCACGGTGCCATGATCTATTCAAAGATATTTCCCCTGAGGCCCTGGAGGGTCTTGTAATAATTTGACATTAAAAATAAAAAAAGAAGAATTGTCCTGTCGGCTCAGGACTCATACCCACCTCCAGTAGAGCTCCAAGCTCACACCAAGAATCGAGAAGGTCTGAAAGAGCTCCCAGCTTACTCCTTATGGAGTACGGAAAACTGAAAGAGCTGTACACGCACATGCTGGCATCCAGACTAACAGAGCAGTGCCGTCACATTTCATCTGCCAAAGGCGAAGAGCAAGGGCTGCATGCGGACTTCAAGATCGAGTCGTGCTTTTGAGACTGAACTCCAAAGACGTTCCTCAGGGCAACTAGGAGAAAATGTCTCAGGTAATCATATTTTCCCAGACTGCAAATTAGGACACTCAAGTATAGGGAGACATTTCTTTTTTTTATCGTTTTTGTTTGTGTGTGTGCGTGTGTGTGTGTGTGTATTGATTCTGCGTATATGAAGAAGCCAGTCAAATTTAGAACAAACCTTGAAATGTTGGATTTTTCAGGATCCTGGGATGGACTGGTTTGTTATCAAATTGGAAAGATTTTAAAGCAGGATTGTCTCAAAAAGAACTAAATATGATATACACTGTTGTGACTACCTTTAACTTAGTTTCTGAAAGAGACAAATACAATACTTTCCATTTCTTGCAAAAAACAAAAAAAAAAACTTTCAATAATTCAACTTGCCTATAAAGTAGATTGGAAAATTTGTAAGCCAAAATTCAGGATTCTTCCAATTTTATATATCTAATTTTACCCTCTTGTATACCTTTATTAGCACAGGCTAGGCTCTTGCTTCAGTAACATAACCCCCAAATCACAGCCTCTTAATTTGATAAAGGTGTATTTCTTGCCTAAGCAACATTTCCATCAGAGATATGAATCTGCTCCAGTTACCCAGGGATGTGAGCCAACAAAGGCTTCATGATCCTATAATGGTACATCTAGAACACAAATCTAGCTTCTGGGTCACCCATGCAGGGGAAAAGAGGCTGGAGAATTATGTATAGGCTATTCATTGACTGAGTCCAGAAGGTATACAGGTACCTTCTGCTCACATTTCTTTGGCCTAAATTAGTCATGTGGCCTCACCTAAATGCACAGAGACCTGGGGAACGTAAAGAAACAAATGCAACACGGGTGACCACTAGCTCTGCCACACAAACCCTCCAGTCCCCAAGAATTGACCATTCACTTAAGAGCCCCTCAGAATAAGACACTTAGTTCCCAGTTCCTCTGCTTAATTACTTGCATAACTTGGGGCAATTTACTTAACCTTTCTAAGGCATGGTTTCCTCATGTATAAAATGGCAATGGTGATGATGATGATGATGATGATGATGATGATGATAAATACATCATCAGGTGTTTGTTAGAATTAAGGGGGCAAATTCATATAAAGTACTCACAACAGTGTCTCATACAGAGTAAATCCTCAATACGTGGTATCTAGAATTTTGAAGAGTATACGAAAGAGGACATCCAATTCCACAATTCTTAAGGTGCCTTTAAAAGTCTGCTGGCCTGGGTCTTTCTCATCTCCATATCCCCAGGGGCACTACAGTGTCTGGCCTATAATGGATGGTCAGAAAGTTTAAATAAATGTTGACTCTGCTGCCTTCTCAATGCTTCTGAATTATTCTCCCCTGTAGGCCACAGCTCTCACGGTTGCTGTCTCCTCAACCAGAATGTCCTGCTCAGGTCCGCCTGCCTTTGCAATACTATTCATCCTTTAAGCCTGCCACCACCACAGAGCCTTGTCACATCTTACTGGTCTGCAGGCACCCATTTCTTCTTCCTCACAATTTCTACTTCTCCTATGTGGTCATTTTACATTCAACACTTAGATCTTCCTGGTAACAGGAATGTTCATCTCTTATAGTAGTATGTTTTGTACTCCCAGCAACAACTCATAACAACAACAATGATAAAATACCATTATTTTGAGCATCTCCCAGCCAGTTTCTGTACAACAGCATTTGTCAAACTTTAGCATGCCTCAGGGTCACCCTGAGTGAAACACAGATCACTTTCATCAAATCAGAGATTACTAGGCTCTGACTCAGTAGATCTTTAATAAAGCCTGAGAATTTGGATTTCTTTTTTTTTTTTAATGTTTATGCATTTTTGAGAGAGAGAGACAGAGAGAAAGAGCACAAGCAGGGAAAGGACAGAGAGAGAGAGAGAGAGAGAGAGAGAGAGACCTAGTCCAAAGCAGGCTCCAGGCTCTGAGCTGTCAGCACAGGCCCGACACAGGACTCTAACCCACAAGCGGTGAGACCACAACCTGAGCCAAAGTTGGACGCTCAACCAACTGAGCCACCCAGACGCCCCGAGAATTTGCATTTCTTTTTTTTTTTTCAACGTTTTATTTTTATTTTTGGGACAGAGAGAGACAGAGCATGAATGGGGGAGGGGCAGAGAGAGAGGGAGACACAGAATCGGAAACAGACTCCAGGCTCTGAGCCATCAGCCCAGAGCCTGACGCAGGGCTCGAACTCACGGACCGTGAGATCGTGACCTGGCTGAAGTCGGATGCTTAACCGACTGCGCCACCCAGGCGCCCCGAGAATTTGCATTTCTAACAGGATACCAGGTGAGGCCATGCTGGCAACCCTGGGGACCACACTGAGCACTGCCATTACACAAGATGTTTTAGATCTGTCATCATGTTTATCCTCACCACAATCCTCTAAGGCTGTCAGAGCTTCCTCATATATCTAGCCAATGACACTGAGGCCCACAGAGCTGGAAAAACTTACCCAAGTTTACCCTCCTGGTAAGCAGCAGATGCCAGACTGTGACTCAGCACTGGCTAACCTTCTGCTCTTGAGCACCAGGAAGACTGTGGATATTGATTATATCATGATATACAGCAGTTCATTACTTACTGAGATAAAGGTCCCCTTTCCCTTTGCATTAAAGTGTGCATCAGATTTGGAAACCCAGAGCCCAGGAACATTAAGGTGTTTTTTGCTCCTACAGAAGTTTGCTCCAGCTCAAGATAAAGACGAATCTGTCCTGATAACTGAAGCCCTAAATCAGAAGCAAAATAATAGCAATGGCTACAAGAACAAGGAGAGAAGAGCTGTGGCCACCACCCAGGGCGGCTGACAGAAGATCCCTTTCTTCTTAGAGGCACAGGCTGTCTTTCCTCGGGGACCTCTGCCTTTCCTCGGTGTTTGCCTTTATGCACTGGTTGACATTTTGACTATTTCCTACGGCATTCTGTGAGAAATAAAAATAAAAATAAATTGAAAGAGTATAGCACTGCCTCAGAGTAGCATCCTGGTAGGCTTAGTGCCCAGCAAGTCCTGAGAAACCAGGCTCCCGAAGTCTATTCTTGTGACCACATTGCCCTCTAGGGGCCACTGGTTTCCAGACACAAGGAGAGTACCTTTGCTTCTCTGCCAAGATAAATGCTTTTGAGGTCCAAAGATGGGATGACCCCCAAGGATCATGGTCGCATGGCTTGTGATATTTGGAGATACCTGTGCATTGAAAACAAAGAGAGACTGACAATGGCCGATGTGACCCTCCTCCTCTTCCATGATTCTCTTGCCACACCAAGCCCAGCGTCCTAGAGTATGTCATCTTCATCTAGTCTAAATGTCAACCCCATCTAGAATTGTGTGCTCAGGTACAGAGTAGACAAAAGCAAATGCAAATGCATGGAACATGTAGGGGGGAAATGATCATGATGGTAAAATAGACTCAAGACCATGGAACATAGTTAAAAGAAGAATACTTAGCAAGAAAATGCTGAAGACATTGCAAAGCCTTTTCACACCCATCAAGTGTTAGCAGCATTTCCAAAATGGTGTCCTGCGAGATGTTAAGGGGGACTTCCTGCAGGAAGGCTCTGAGGGCAAATACATTTAAGAAATTTGGGTGAACAGGGGTGCCTCGGTGGCTCAGTTGGTTAAGCGTCCAACTCAGGTCATGATCTCACGGTTTGTGAGTTCGAGCCCCGCATCAGGCTCTGTGCTGACAACTGGGAGCCTGGATCCTACTCCAGATTCTGTCTCCCTTTCTCTCTGTCCCTCCCCTGTTCACACTCTGTCTCTGTGTCTCTCAAAAATAAATAAACATTAAAAAAAAGAAAGAAAGACATTTGGATGAACAAAGTCCAACAGATTTCTCTAATGCAGGACTTCTCAGGGCCGTCTTTCATTTTATTATAGGCCTTATGAATCTCCAAGGAGGTCATGGGCATAGTGTGTTTCCAGGCTTATTTAGTGAGAAACTCTGTTCCTCTAGGAATGCCTTTCACCTTCTCCCAGTAGGAATGCTTTTCACCTTCTCATAGGATACCTTGTTTTCCTGGAACGCATATTAGGATTCATAGACATTTACAGGATATTAGTTTTCCTATGTCCAAACTTGTTCAAACTCGAGAATTATGCTAGATGGCTAAGGTTTGTTCTGCACAGCCCTGGGAAGCAATAAAAATATAATAAGACTTATGCAAAACTTAGGCATTCTCTCATTTAATCCTTATAGCAATCCTGTGATGTATGCCAACCAGCAACCCTGTTATTTAAAAGTAACAAATGGAAGCCTTGAATTAAAGTCACCTCACTCAATTTCCTGGCTGTTTTCTTTTTTTTTTTTTTTTTTTAATTTTTTTAATGTTTATGTATTTTTGAGAGAGAGAGAGCACGAGCAGGGGTGGGGCAGAGAGACAGGGAGACAGAGAATGTAAAGCAGGCCTCAGGCTCTGAGCTGTCAGCACAGAGTCCAATGTGGGGATCAAACTCAAGAATCGTGAGATTGTGACCTGAGCCGAAGTTGGACGCTTAAATTACTGAGCCACCCAGGCACCCCACCAGGGTGTTTTCTAAACCGAAGGATGAAGCTAGTGAATTCTCCATCCCTGCAAGCATTTGAGCACTGTCTGAAATCTACTTAACAGCCATAACTGCTAGCTTTTATTAAGTTATTTATATCCTGTGCTAAGCTCATCTCATTAATTGTCACAGGAATCCTAGGAGGGGTAAACTATCATCATACTAGTTTTCCAGATAAGGAAATGGGGGCTTACAAAGGTTAGGGGACCCACCCTCCAACCTACAGTCAGACTTAGATTAATCCAGAGCTTCATGTCTTGCCATCTGACCCATTTCGGGGAAGCTCAGAGTAGCACAAGGGGACGAATGACCTGTGAAGCTGTGATGCGGTCTCAGAGTCATATCTTACAACCGGCTTTCACTACCTGTGCCCCTATCCATTCCCTTCCTTCCCCACCACCTCCTCCGGCCTTAAAAGCAGGCTCAGCAGTTCCAGGAAATACCTGCTGGAAACAAGCATTGCCAGTGTGTCTAATTATCTCCCCCGCGACGGTTTGCAAAGCATGTGGCGTCTCATATCTCTTTCTTTGTAGTGATTTATGGTGAACAAGTTAAAGTTACTTTGGGGGACTGGATGCAAAAGGAAGCCTCTGTTTCTTCCGGAGAAATGATGACCATGGCAAAACCCTTAATATTCACGGGGTTTGTTGAAAGAGATATTCTGCCAACACCTTCTAATGATAACCTGAGGTATTAATTAGTTTTATGGTTTTGCCGTTACCTGTGCTGCTCCTTTCTCCCTCTGCTTTGTAAAAATTAAAATTGGAGGGGTGCCTGGGTGGCTCAGTCAGTTAGGCATCTGACTCTTGGATTCGGCTCAGGTCATGATCTCATGGTTTGTGAGCTCGAGCCCCACATCAGGCTTTGCACTTACAGTGTGGAACCTGCTTGGGATTCTCTCTCTCTCTCTCTCTCTCTCTCTCTCTGTCTCTCTCTCTCTCTCTCTCTCTGCCCTTCCCCTATTTGCACTGTCTCTGTCTCTCTCAAAATAAATAAATAAACTTTAAAAAAAGAAATTAAAATTGCAGACCAAAAAGCTTCCAAATATTTTAACAGCAAATGTTCAGGGGCTAGGCAGGGGGAAGCGACTGTACATCACAACCAATTCAGAATCTGTGCTAGAAAACAGAAGAAATTCTCATTACTTCTTACCATGAATCAGTAACCATCCAAGATCATTTGAATGAGGTCTTCATCCCTCACCTTTCCACTTCTAGGAATGTCAAGTGTACTGTTTCAAATGAGTTAGAGCCACACACTCAGAAACATCACACCTTGCGATGACTTTTCCTTTTACTGAATCCCTGTCTTAGTTTGCTCGTGCTGCCATAACAAAATACCACAGACTGAAGCCACAGAAGTTCATTTCCTCACAGTTCTAGAGCCTACAAGTCTGAGATCCAGGTGCCAGTATGGCTGGTTTCTTCTGAGGCTTCTCTGTCCTCGGCTTGCAGATGGCTGCCTTCTTGTCTTTGTCCTCACACGGTCTCCCTCTGCCACTCTGTGTCCCCATCTCCTCTTCTCATAGGAACACCGGTCACAGTGGATAAGGCCCACCCATCTGACTTCCTTTTACCTTTATCGCCTCTTACAGGCCCTTTCTCCAAATACAGTCATGTTCTGAGGAACCGAGGATTAGGATTTCAGCACATGGGCTTGGAGGGGACACAGTTCAGTCCCTAACAATCCCCAGTATTTACTCAGCATCAACCACGGAAGTGGGACTGGAGGTACGATGCAGAGCAGAAGATGCAAAGATCCCACCCTCTTGGAGCCAACAGTTTGATGGATATCCCCAAAACAATGCCTCATACAGTATGGGGCAGCCCATAGACACAGTCACAGACAAAGCGGCAGCCACAGCCACAGAGGTGAAGTCGTGCTCACAGTCTCTTATGACCGGTGCTCTGCTCGTGGTTTCTCAGCTTTTCTTCCACCCCGCTGGTTGCCCAACCATGCTGGCACCTCCAGAGACTCCCCCTGTCCTCGAAGATTTGTTTCCGTGTTTGTTCCTTCTGTTCAGCAGAGACCTATATGTGACCTCCTGCTCCAGGAGTCCTGTCCTGCCAGCAGTTGTGTCTGGGGGGATTAGTGAGGCCCCAGAGGCCTGGAAGACCCTAAAATAGCAGTAACCTGAGAGTCACTGCTCCTTTGTTCAAATCCCATCTTTGCCACTAATTTCCTGACAGTGTGCAAGTCACGTGCCTCAGGCATCGATTTCTGTACCTAGACGTGAGCGGTCTCGAGCATTCTGTTGCTCCTCGCTGTGTCGTGAGGCAAGAGTGCAGACTGACAGCATGCAGCACCCGGACGACTGCACCCGGCAGCCTGGCCCTGCAGCACCCGCAGGGGTTCCCCAGAAATGACTTAGGGCCCATGGAGGAGGGGAGACCAGTCGGCCGCCTCGGCTTCCCCCACGAGTCCTGCTTTGGATGCCTCATCTCTTGAACTTCCTGCGTCAAACTTTGCGAGGTTTCTACAGCCGGAAAGCTTTGAAAGCCACTACTGACTCTAAGGCCTGATTCTGCTCTTAACACCGCCATTAACGACTCTTCTGTCCTGAAGCCAGAAGCCCGGGTGGGAGGCGCCCCTCCCAGCAGCCACCCCTAGTGCAGGGTCAGAGACTGAGCTTTGGCCCTCTGGATTGCACTCCCTCGGGGATGGCTGACCTGACTGTACCTGGGAGGTAAGAAAGCATGGCACGTTGCCCAGGGATTTAAGGGGTGAGGGGAGGGGATATCACACTCCTGTCTAGGGAAATCACACGTCATTCGTTCACGGAGGCTTTTCCAGAAGTTACAGGATCCCCCCTCCCCTCATTAAACCTCCTAAATGTATTCCTCATCTGCACCGCAGCATACACTTGGTGCTGTCACGGCCTGCCTGAATTGAGGAATCCCACACTGCTGTTTATTTTTAGCTTCCTTGCTTACGTTTCTATTTCAGTCTCAGCTCAGTGTTCTCTCTTCCTCACGTTCTTATATTGGTGAGAAGATCCAGATCTTTGGGCACAAGCTTTTAAGCCTGCCAGTCTTTTGAGGGAGACCGTTGGGGTGGATACATGGCAATCCCTATATGTGGCTCGGTAAATACACTGTAGGCATTGACTACTTGACTTTGTGCAAGTCTCCGTTCTAGAACACTAGAAGTTTTGGGAATGAATCGGATAGGGATCCTGCCTTTACAGACTTGAGAGCAAAGATGGGGGGTGGGGAGAAGTAATGAGGGTGCTCAGGGCCTCACTGCGACAGCCTCCCCAGCCTACAGGGATGTGGATAGTGACAGGCAGCCTGCCTGCTGGTTGAGCGGTGATATTAAACAGAAAACCATGGCCTACTACTCCAGGGAGTCATGGACTCTGGGTCCCACACCCAGAGGCCCGAGGTTCTTATTCCAACAGGAAACATGATGCAGAAATAATCTCAGAGCATTCTTTGCAGACACCTAAAACAAGAATCTGTCGCCTCTGCAAGACTCTCCCTAATACAAAGGGGACAGCCACCCTGATTTTTGACAGAATTGTGGTTTAGGTGACTGTGCAAAGAAGAGTTTAACATAGTAGGTCTGCAGCTACTATCCTTAGAAACATCCGCTTGAAAAGTTAGCCCTTTGTTGACATCCGGGAACCTGGATTTCAGGAGGGAGCCACCATTCTCTAACTGATGAGAGTGGCTCACTGTGCCCGAGCAGGTTGTACAAACAATGTGGTCTATGCTGGGAGCCTGGGATTTTGTTCCAGGCCATACGTGACCAGCCCCCAGCAAAAAGCCTGGGCTCTGAGTCTCTAATGATCTTCCCTGGCAGACAATGTTCACACATGGCACAATTCAATGCTCGAAGAATGAAGCAAGTCCTGTGGGATGCTTGCAAGCTCATGCCTGGCTTCCTCCAGACTCTATATGCCTTCTCCTTTTGCTGATTTTGCTTGGCACCCTTTCCCAATAATAATCTTAGCTGTAAATATGACTTTGTGCTGAGTCTCAAGAGTCCTGCTAGAGAATCAATGAATTTGAGGGACACACAGCATGGTGACCCTTATCCAAAATCCCAAAACTCACAGGCTGCTCTGAAGCTCTGTTCTCAACTATTGTGTGGACATGGACCTCACCCATGACCCCCGCCACTAAAACACACGCACATTCCCTCTTGAGGCACAGTCAGGATCTGTCTGCTTTCCTGTAACACATGCCTTCCCATTGACTAGAACCACCTGTCCATCACCAGAAGGCTCAAGATACCCCCAAGATCTGAAGTCAGTTCTTTCCCGGAGGAGGGGAACTTTTAAATCTCCAGTTCAACCAGCACGAAGCTTTTCTTGCTGTTAATTGTGCTCTCACTTTATACCCGAGTCTTGGTCCAAAGACCAAGGGTCTGTCCTGTCCCCTCAATTTGATCACTGAACCTCTTTCTTGATACTATTCCCAGCCCCTCTCAGGTCCTGCTTGAATTGTTCTACTGACGAGCACCACTAGTTCATCTGACTGTGGCTCCCATGTCTCTACATTCCATAGACATTCCACTGGATTTAGAAGCAAACAGAAATGACGAAACAAATTAGAAATACACAAAACAAGCTAAGGAGCAAGGAACACACACAACTATATCCACATTGACCTTAAATTATTGAATGGGTTTGGTTGTTACTCACACATGCTTGCTTCATGACTTGCAATATTGTTGCTGGCTTTGCAGAGCAGGAAGTATATTTAGAATTAAAGCACCCTGCTCTATAACACTACTATCTCTTCTTTTTTTTTTAAGTTTACTTACTTATTTTGAGAGAGAGAGAGAGCATGCAAGCAGGGGAGGGGCAGAGAGAGAGAGGGGGAGAGAGAGAGAGAGAGAAAGAATCCCAAGCAGGCTCTGCAGTCAGTGCGGAACCCCACATGGGGCTCAAACTCACGAACCGCAAGATCATGACCTGAGCCAAAATCTAGTCGGATGCTTAACCAACTGATCCACCCAGGCGCCCCTGCAACACTACTGTTTGTAGAACAACTACTTAGAGGTTAGTGTGCAAGAACGTGGTCACACAGAATGTTTGGGATCTGAGATGCAGTGAAGGTCATAGACTTTGGACCTCTACCTCTTCTTTATTCTCTATGACATCAGAATTGTTGATTATCCATGAACCTAAAAACTGCTCATTTATCTCAGATCTAACCAAGAAGTGGTGAAATTTCTGTTTCCTTTCTGCACTGTGATAAGTGTGGTAGGGAATAGGGGGGAGGTGGGATAAGCAAAGATAGGAAGATGGGTACACAGGTGGCAACGTTGGCAAAATTGTGACCAGCACCAAGCATATGTGTGGACTGAAGGACCTTCAGAAGGGCAGCAATGGCTTCTGAACAGCAAGAGAACAGAGATCATTTCTTTTCCCTTACAAATCATCACTTTCTGGAGTTCACTTCCTCACTGTGACCACTCAGTGTTAGTAATCAAGCTAAATTTTTGTTTCTGCTGGTAATTCTGTAATTTAGATATTCTGTTACCAGTCAGTGATAATCTACCAGAGATGGACATCAAAGATCAATTCTTATTTGGAACATAGGACTACAATGGTAACTCTAGGATTTGTCCCCCTTCTTTGACAATGAAATTAAATATATGTGTATGTATTCAAATACGTACATATATATTTAAATATGCCTTCACTGCATATCCAATGTATATTTAAAGGTATATTCAAATATAACATATATGTATGTATATATATACATTTTATACATTTATCAAACCTTGATGAAACACATTAAATCACCATTTCTAACCCAAGTCTAAAGTATAAGTTAGTAACTTTCCTTTATGAGCTTCCTCTTTGGCTGCAACATTCCTTTTAACTCTCTCCGATCCACAGTCCAGAGTCATAACCCCAGACCCTATCTATGCATCACGGAGGGATTAAAGGTAGTTTAGCTTCAAGAACTCCAGAGCACCTTCTCTTTGCTGCTGGCTAGCACTACCAAGTCCCATTGACAGGTGAACTTTTCACCTTGCTAAGCAGTTTCAGGTAATCAAAGGAAAATCTTTACTTTGTAGTTCTAGCACACATCTGAGCAGCAGCTAGAAAAGTTCTTCTCCCTCACTCCAGTCTCTCCTAGAATATACTCTGCCTAGTTTTTCCCTTTGG
Organism: Puma concolor; assembly: GCF_028749965.1. NCBI lineage: Eukaryota > Metazoa > Chordata > Mammalia > Carnivora > Felidae > Puma > Puma concolor. The sequence continues at coordinate 123,930,754 of NC_141668.1, forward strand.
AGCAGAAAAATAAACAAAACACCTCCCTCTTAGGGCAAGACTTCTTTTATCCATGTCAGAAGGTGGTATCTTTCCCCCATCTTGTCTGCACTGGAGTTCACTCTAATTTCTTTTTTTTTTTTAATAAAATTTATTGTCAAATTGGCTTCCATACAACACCCAGTGCTCATCCCAACAAGTGCCCTCCTCAATGACTATCATCCCCCATTCCTCCCTCACCTCCCTTCTTCAAACACTGATTAAATGTGAACATAACACTGAGGTGATGTACTAGCTCAGGACTTTCAGTTTTACTTAAAACCCATTTCAGGGGCTCCTGGGTGGCTCAGTCAGTTAAGCGTGCGACGTCGGCTCAGGTCATAATCTTACAGTTCATGTGTTTGAGACCCGCGTCGGGCTCCTGCTGAGAGCTCAGAGCCTGGAGTCTGCTTCGAATTCTGTGTCTCCCTGTCTCTCTGTCCCTCCCCTGCTCACATTCTGTCTCTGTCTCTGTCTCTCTCAAAAATAAACATTGAAAAAAAAATGAAAAAAAATTTGAATATAAAATGTTTCAATTGGTGACAAATAATTCCTTTTAAAAGAACTGGATATTTTAAACACACTATTTTAATAAATAAAATTGGAGTTGAACTTGAATTTTGGATTACATAGAGCTAGACTTGAATATAGATACTCCTTCCTAGCTCTGTGACCTTAACAACGATATGAAATTCACTTCTCTCAGCCCTCACTTCATTGTCTATAAAATAGACAATACTTTTTAAATTTTTTTAATGCTTATTTTTGAGAGAGAGGGAGAGAGACAGAGAGGAAATGGGGGAGGGGCAGAGAGAGAGAGGGAGACACAAAATCTGAAGCAGGCTCCAGGCTCTGAGCTGTCAGCACAGAGACAGATGCGGGGCTCGAACTCACGGACCGCAAGATCATAACCTGAGCCAAAGTCGGACGCTTAACCGACTGAGCCACCCAGGCGCCCCAGAAGACCAATACTGACCTCCCAGTGTTATGAGGACTGAGTTAGCATGGCATGCATCAAGTATCTAGTGCATGACTGGTAAGCACAGAAAAACTAGCAGCTGCAATTGTCCGAGTCATACACTGTATCTAATGCATCAGAATTTGGAGTAAGAGCAAACCGCCTTGAGAAAGAACATTTGGGTTCCAGTCCCGCCCAATCCAAGCACCAACCATAGGTGTCCCAGCAAAGCTAGAGTGATCATACATCTCCATTTTCTAGGGACAGCCTGGCTGAATACCTGCTGCCTAGGAGTAATTTTTTTTTGAAAGAGAGAAAAAAATGGGGGGTGAGGGGGTGGGGGGGACTGAGGGAGAATCGCAAGCAGGCCTCATACCCAGAATGGAGCCCAATGCGAGGCTCCATCTCACTATCATGAGATCATGACCTAAGCCCAAATCAAGAGTTGGAAGCTTAACCAACTAAGCCACCCAGGCATCCCTGGGTGCAACATCTTTCACTCTCAAAAGGCCCAGTTTGGGAAAACCAACTATACAGATACTCTAGTTAAATATAATTAATTTGTTAATTAGGCAGTAAGTTATGGCTTCATATTTCCTGTAAAACTGGGAAAATACCTGTCTAATATATCTCACTGATTTATGAGGAAGAGGCTAAAAGTGTTATTTTTATCATAAGGGCTATCAAAGAAAATTCATATTTTATGACAATGAATGAGGATTTGCAGTGTTGCATAAAAAATATAACATCCTTATTTTCTAGTTCATTTCTCATAAATTTTTCCTCCTCGTAGCCATAGTCTTCACACATTTTGTGATGAACAGAGCTAAACGCCAAAATCAGCAAAACTCTGTAGCCCTTCTCCTAAAAACAAACTGTGAAGAATGGCAGAATTTCCACACCCTCTTAGCTCATAGCACACTCACCATCACTTCCTGTCTGTGTCCAAGGCAGACATTTCTAATCAATCACAAGTATTTTATTGCACAGTCTAATGCTGAATGCAGACTCCTCGGGGCACTGTAAGCAACCACTATAATGAACTAGAGTTGATACAAAGAACAGATGTTTCCCCTCCCAATTTAGCTTAACAGCTTCATTTTATGGTCAGGGACACAGAGAGAAATGACCCAGTTAAGGGTAAATCTGAGAGTCATACCCAGGCTGGTTATTTCCATTGCACCATACTGACAGATGACTGGCCTTACAAAAGAGGTTCTTGCAGATCAAACCAAAGCAGACTAAATTACATTGTGAAGCAAATAGTCTACTAAGAGTTTGGCCAATATACCCACAAACATTATAGATATAAACTAAGAGTCTCCTTTCCTTATTTATTCATCAGTATCAAAAGCGAAGCATTTACAGCGGTTTACAAGGCTCTACATAACCTTCTCTGATGTCACCTCCTCCTGCTCCCTACTCCAACCACATTGGCCTTCTTAGGAGCTTCCTGACACATACCTCACATCCTCCCACCTCAGGGGTTTTGCACTGGCTGTTCCCTCTGCCCAGAAATCTCCTCCCCAGATATCTGCATGGCTCACTCCCTTACCTCCTTCAAGTCATTGCCCAAATGGCTCTGTGTCTCTGAGGTCCCTCCTAACCACCTTATGTTAAAATGGTAACCCACCCCATTCCATTGGCACCTCAACCCCCGCCTAAGCAGCCAGGTGCTTTCCCAGAGCTCTGATTACTGTCTAACATTCTATATCATTAAATTATTTATTATGTTTACTATTTACAGTGCTTCCTGCAAATAGAGCATAAACTCTAGGAAGGTGCCTGTGTGCATGCATATATGTGCAATCACATGTGTGTGCATGTATGTTACGTTTGTACTTTACTACATTCTCAGCTTCTACACTAGAACTGGGCATACTACTGGTACCCAGTTCATGTTGAATTTCATAGTTATAAGGAAGCACAATGTACCCACAGAGATGTAGAAGATCCATACATTTGTGATGGCTTAATTATACAAATCATCAAATAATTTTCTAACGTATTTGTCTGAGGAATGCCAGAAATTCCAACAGGACTGGCATGAACTCCCACCCCACTCCCTGCCCCCATCAGCAGAAAAGAAGTCTGAGTGCATTCATGTAGGAAACAAAACCTCAGGTAATTAGGAATGAGTTGAAAGATGTGTACATGACTTTGCGATCTCACAAAGTCAAGGGTGAGTCTACCTGACAGGCAGAGACCATGAATACCCAAGAATTTAAGATAGACAAGAAACTGACTGGCTGGCTGTTTTGTTTGAGACTATTTGTCTCAAGAATGAGGTTGTGTCTACACTGGGTTTTTTAAAGGTGCATTACAGTCACTTTAGAAAATCAGATGTTATCTTTAGCTGTCTTTGATTCTTCTGAAGGCCACAAGGACCAAATAGCCTGTATCCATACAACCTAGCACTTGACCTTAATCTTTTTTTATAGATCTCAACTTATTTTTTATGTGTAGATCTGTACTACCTAAGTTGTAAGAACTTCAGGATGGAAACTGCTTCTATTTTCTGCTTTGTGCCCTCCCAACTGGTCCTGGACACATACTGGATGCTACCAAATCATCAGCACTGTTCAAAGAAGGTTCGTTTCCTCCTCGTTCATGCTCCAAAGAATCACAAACATCGCTGAAGGACCTTCTTGCTCAGCAAATGTGAATAAAGGAGCTGCACTATAAAGGACTCAAAAGGAAAAGGATAAGATCCCATCCTTGAGAAGGTCACGGTGAAGCTGGAAATACAGATGGGGGATATAAAGGATAAATGTTCTATAGCACGATAGTGAAATGCTACAGAGGAAGCTAGAATAGAGAGTAGCCTGGGGTTTCAGGGAAGGGTTAGGGAAGTGAGAAGAAGGGGTGGTGGATGACAGAGGACTAAATTGAGTAACATGCTTAACTGTGTCTGAACTATTTCTTAATAGTCGCTTCTAATCCAACATATCTGTTTGTTCAGGTTTAACTGGATCATGGAGGGGAAATGAAGAGACCTAATTTCACCACAAAAAGGAGCTCCCTGCACAGGCTGACTGTCTTCCTCAGAAAAAATGGGACTTTCCTGGGCACCACTTACAGGCTTGCTCAGTAGCCATAACAGAAAGGAACTGATGCTTTCAAATGAAAATGAAAATAAGAAGACACCCAAGCCCTCCTCCTTTTTCCCTAAGTCTCTTGTGCCCAATCACTTATTCATTTATTAAATTGACAAATAATTACTAAGTACTTCCTATATGCCAGTAGGAGAAACAGTGGTAAACAAAACTGACTGGATGACCTCATAGAGCTTTATTGCCCCCCAAAATAACCAATAATATGCCAGATAGTTGTCCCTACATCCAGTAAAGAGACTTGTGTTATTAAGAGGCAAGGATGTATTGCCTGGAAAATTCCATCCCGTGAGGTGGGTGTATCTGAATCTCACCTCACAGTTCCTCGGGGTCCCCCAAATGCCACAAACGGTAATGCAAAGTTTCACATTCCCATGATAGAAGTTTCCTGCCCTCATGCCTAGTGCAAAGCTAGTTTGCTAAAGCCAAAATCACTCCCTGTCTTCAACTTCTCAGTTTAAATATGTCTCAAATAAAATAAGGACTATTTTAGATGACCAATGTAAAGAACACCTGCTATACAGAGCCCTAGAAAGAAATCGTTATAAAGGAATTCAGAAATTATCCAACCCCCTCCTTCATTTTATACATGAGATGTCAGAAAGGCAGAGTAGGGAAGTAACCTACTTGAACCTAAGTAACGTCATAAGAAATAGCCCAGACTGGACCCCAGGTCTCCTGATTCCTAAGACCTACTTTATCTCCCCTCAGGCTCCAATCCAAACTAAATACTTTCTTAAAAAGTTATATAACAACCTGGAGCTACATTTGATATTCCCACTGAAGTCCCAGACACAATAATTACTAGCTTTGCTTGATGGTTTGCTCTCCTCTCTGTGGCCCAGATAATTGCATTTTATCAGGCAAACCTTCCAGAGCGTCTCAAAAAGTGAAGGTCAGCAACCTGCAGCCAGGCAATGCACCTGCAAAAAGTCCCTCAGCAAACCATAAGATGCACACAATGCCTTTGGAGAGCCCCAAATTCAGAACTGAAATGGCAAACTGAGCCAACCACCAACATGGATTAAACGTCCACACATTTTATCACCTTGTAATTGCTTCTGGGGTGGTTTTTCCTCAGCACTACTGGTTTCTGAATAAAAATTTTAATTTCAAGGTAGCGCTGTAATTTATTGCACCTGTTCCTTTTGTAGTATAAAAGCCAGTGTAATCTCTTTCCAGGCAAACACGCTCCTGTTGCCATGATCTGTGGTGCCCTCGGTGTCATGTTGATGCTCTCTACCTTAATCACTTTATAATTAGAAGGTGAAGAGAATGGTCGTGTTTACAAATAGAATTTGCAATGGAGGATGAAGCAGCCACCAATAGATCTGTCTTGAACGTTCAGCATTGACTCCTTTCATCCATCAGAAAAATAAAGGCACTAAAATTATCCATGTCTGTGGCAGAGAAGGAACACTCCTGTTTAGCTTGCGACACAGGGAGGCTGGATGCTAGATGCTGCTATGTATGTAATGTAGGATGCATAGGGATAATTCATCATAGGGCTTGGAGAAGGTGAAGTGTCCTGCTAATAAAATCACCATTTCCAGGAGAAAGGTCACAAAGAAGTGATTGATGGAAGTATTAAGTGCCATGAATTTTAAGGTTTGGTTCCAGCCTTGTTCCCCATCACGTGAACTTATACCTAAGCCAGAAACTTCCTGATGTGCACACCACACACATAAGATTGTTTATTGGGCATGTTGGTGCATTTGGAACTGCACGAGGCAGTGTTATATTAGAGGAGGAGCAAACAGACAAGACCTCTGCCCTCATTAAGCTGACATTTCTGGTAAGGGTGACGTCATTGAATAAGTCAGTAAGTCAATAAAATGAGAAGGGCTTTGAGGGAAAGAATTAAGATGATACAGGATAGAATAACTGGGCAGGGGGTAAAGAGAAGACTTCAGCAATCAGGGGTGACCTCTTGGAGGAGGTGACATTTGAGCTAAGACCTGAAGGATGAGGTCAATCCATATGCGATGAGCTATGGGCACCACTCCTGTAAACGTTAAAGGGGGCCTAACTTGTTAAGTGCCTAGGACTATACTCAGTTTCATGACTTCATGACTGCAAAACTTTCCGTCCACAATCCTCTGAGTTCACATTTTTTCTCTTATCATGCCAGGATGCACTATTGTAGACATGGCTCAATCAATGGCAGTTACGTGTCAGGTACAGCTCCTACACTTCAGGTCTAGTGATGCCTTCAATACTCACAGCAACCCCATGTACACACAGCAGGTATGTATGTGAGTATTCCCACTTTATAGAAGAGGAAACTGACGTACCAAGAATCAGAGTGATTTGCCCAGGGTCAGACATCTAGCAAATGGGGAGGCTGGGATTTGGTGGGTTGGCTGCTCGGGTCTGAGCTCTTAATCCTGCACCAGGCTACCTCTCAGGGGTGAATCTCAGCACAATATAAAAGTCCAAAGACTAGGAGTTAGATGAACATCTCTTAAAAGATAGCAATGGGATCTTAGAGAAGTCAGCTCATCACATACTGAGATTTCTCAGCTGGGAAGTAGCCATAACAGAAACCAGTCTCAAGGGCCTCAAACATGATCATCAGCATGCAAGCCCCTTGAGAGGCAGAAATCTTTTTTTCAAGTGTAAGATGGTACCATCACTGTGATTTGCAAACTGAGGACCAGTTCAAGCTCCAAAAGGCCACAGGAGGTTTATCAGAAGAACACTGTAACTCCCCATGAGAGTTACATTTGGCATCTCTCTTCTCTGACCCTCAGGAAGCACATCCAAACTGATGGAATACCTACTGAATGAATTTTCTCAATTGACTTTTCAAAATTATGCATACAAGGAGACTTCAAGACCTACCCATCTTTAGGCCTTTTCACCCAATGAATCCAGGAATCCCAAGCATCTATTCCCAAGTGGCCTCTTGTAACTGTAAGCAAAATTGTGAAAAGATGTGAGTTTTTTTTAACATCTTTCCATCCTCCTGGCAGTACCTATGTGTTTTCTCTTTTGCTTCCTGTCTGCCTCCATTCCAATAACTTCCCTTATGCTGTCTGGCCCTGTAACAAAGACTTCAAGCATTTGAGCTCTCCCAGTCAAAACTCATCTTTCCTGTGTCCCAGGATTAAAAAAGGTCTAGGTGGCTGACAAGTTCGTCTAATGAACAGATACCATCATCTTATATCCATATTGCCCTTTAAAGTCTATGAAGTTCTGTACATCTATAGTCTAACTTAATAGTGATGACAGCCCTCTGTTCTAGGTACTGCCATCCCATTTTACAGCTGCAGAAATTGAGAGTTGTAGATCGGAAGCCATTGGCTTCAAATCACTCCACTACTATGTGACAAAGCTAGAGCTTGAACCAGGTCTTGGAATTCCATATACAGTTCTTCCCACTCTCTATCACACTGTCTACCAACCAAATTTCTATTAAATGATGCTCCCAATGCAGGAGTTTTTAAGATGGCATCCATTAACATCTGAAAGCCCAGCAAAATGTTAAGTGTATGATTTTTAATCAGAGGTTTTGGGAGAGAATGACTATAGTACTCATCAGATTATTAAAGACACTCAGGACCCAAATAGTTAAGAAGCACTGTTAATGTCAGTGATGAGGTATTCACTCTTCAGGAAGATGATGAGTTTTATTAACCTTCCAGAAGGGTCAATTTCCTCCATTCATCCTTAGCTGAGCTCTGTTGTACAATTCGATGCTTATATTAAAATTGAAAATTAGAGGCAAAATTGCTTTTACTTCTATTAAAAATGATTTTCCATGTTTTAATCATCATCCTTTATTGTATTTTAAGGCTAGGAGAGGGAAGGGATCAAACAGCCCAGGGCTAAGAGGGATAATAAAGCCTCTAATACATTCCCAGTGAATTTTCCTTCCTTCTTTTCCGTAACATCCTCTCAAGGCCTTAAATGACTAGTTTCCAAACTCAACTCTAAGGTAACGAGGGTACCTCTGCTGGGGTGGAGTAAGGGTGGGTAAGGGACGGTTGGTGTACTCAGGGTTTGCCAAAGAAACGGAACCAAAAGGACAGACAGAGAGATAGATAGGATGGGAGGATTTATTTTAAGGGATTCATTTCATTTATTTATTTTAAGGAATGGGCTCACAGAATTTGCAGGCCAGTGAGGATGAAATCTAGAGGGTGGGCCAGTGCTTAAGAAACCCAGAAACGAGTTGATGCTAGGTTCAAGTCTGAAAGCTTGTCTGCTGCAGAATTCCTTCTTGCTTAGGAGAGGTGAGTCTTTTTGTTCTATTTGGGCCTTCAACAGATTAGATGAGGCCCACCCACATCATGGGCAGGGGGCAATCTGCTTCACTCAAAGTCCACCAAAGTAAGTCAGTATCATTCAAAAACACCCTCCCAGGAATATACAGAATAATGTTTAACTAAACATATGGGCACCAAGCCCAGCCAAATTGACACACAAAATTAATCATGACAGACAGATTCTATCTACCACGACCCCGTCCCCATCCCAGCCAGAGCAGTTTTTTTATGAAGCTTAAGTTTTTATTTGAAAGACGGGTTCTGCTAAACAATAGTAATAATAGTAATGTTTTAAACGTTTAATCTACTGTCTTAGTCCAAAGTAGCAATGAAGGTAAAACCTGGCTCTGTATACATGGGTAGTATTTGGGGTCCTGATGCCTTGGGGTATAACGATGTCTTTTAACCAGTTGACCCACACTCACTCTTAACTCCCTTCCATCAGATCTCCATAGTGGAAATGGGAAATCTTTTTCTGAATACAAATCTGGTAATATCAATTCCCTATGGTTTCCTCATTGATCTAAGGATAGCATTTAAAAATCCTTTCTCCAGCCAATAAAACATGGATGGTTTAGCCTCTAGCTGTTCCCAAAATCTCACCTCATACTTCTACTCTACTTTTTCATTCCAGCCACATTGCATTTCTCTCTCCTTTGTCTGCCCTAGTCCCCTCCCACCTCAGGGCCTTTGAACATGTTGTTCCATCTGCATGAGTACCTTTCTCTTCCCCTTGGTCAACTACATGGCTCCTATTCAAATCTCACCTCAAGCATCACTTGGTCAGGAAGTTCCTTCTTGACCTCCCTGGCTGGATCAAAGTCCCCTGTTAGATCTTTCATTGCCACAGGTAACTCTTTACCATAATACTTAGAATACTAGCAAATGTATTGGTGTAATACATTTACAGTGCCAAACAGCCTCCCCTCGCCACACTATCCCTAGTGACTGCCTTAACGTTTGTGTTTGGTAAATATTTGCTGAATGAATAAATAAATAAAGCACATTGCTCTATGATGAATTCAGCAGTGTGTAATGCTATGACAGGAGAAATGCATCCAAAAGAATTTCCTTTCCTGATTTGATCATTCTAAATCCAGGCTGTCTCAAAAGAAAGACCTTCTTGAGAAGTCCCACATCTCAGTTTTATCTGCATCTGTGTTTAATCTGCCATTTCCATGTCTCAGTAAGTAATGCCCCAATGTAAATTATCTTCAAATGTCATATTTCATTTTCCCAGAGTTGCTTTCCTTTACTAACAGTGGAGCAAATCCCACATTGTCACAGAAGCAAAATAAACCTTTTGTCCTCACTTCCAAAAATTATCTCATGAATGAAATCCATAGTACTGAATTATACACAAGTATCTGATTTCAGTGCACCCACCATACTGGCTCTCAGATTCAAAACATCACCTCTTGAGCAATAATGTTTTTCTCTTTCCAAAACAGAAAGTCTTTGTTTCTAACACTGGGTCCAGGTCCTGATTCAACTAAAGTCTTTCCTCATGAAGTACAAGTCTTCCAGGAAAAGGACTCAGGGCACCCCTGCCCATACCCATCACCTTGTCAGGTAAAAGCCAAACCACTGAGCTTAGCACTCAAGGCCCTAGGATTGGGCACCAACTTGCTATGGCATCTTCCCTACCTGCTACACCCCTCCATGTACCCAGTCGGCATCCATTACAGAAAAACAGACCCATGTCATTCTCTCAACATGATTTGTGTTTTCTCATATTTTATTTCGCACTTAATATTTATAAATGTATAAAGAATTGTTAAAAGTGGACTCGACCAATAAACTTTGTCAAGATTTTCCAGCACTGTAATTACTAACCCTATTCAGGTCACACGAGTACTCTGATTCCCTAAATCACTTTATCTCTGCCCAGAAGATAGGTCAAGACCTTCCTGCCTTTTTGAGGCTGGTCATTATGATAATCTCTGTATTACCCAGCACTCATCACTTGAGTTCTGGCTACTTCCCATTTTAACTTCAGAGAGAAAATATTCCAGACAGTATAAAGACTATTCTGAATTCTGAATTTTCACATTTTAACACCCCTAAAATCAGGTGTATCTTCAAATTCCTGTTGACCAGGTAGCAATCATGATAGACTCCCCAGTGCCAGAGCATCAAAACTTGCAGACGGGGATGGAGACTTAGAAGAAACCTCACAAACAAAAGTTGAAAGCATTTTTAACCACACTCTCCCAACCCAAATATTTGGGAGAAATATAGGGAGAAAGAGAAGGTAAATCAATGAATTTAGTAATATTCTAGACACTGGGGTCTACAATTACTTGGCTCTACATAATTACACATCTGCCTTAAAAGTCCAGCATTGGAGCACCTAGGTGGCTTAGTCAGTTAAGGGTCCAGCTCTTGGTTTCAGCTCGGGTCATGATGTCACAGTTTGTGAGTTCGAGCCCCACAGTGGGCTCCATGCTAAGGAGCTGCCTGGGATTCTCTCTCTCCTCTCTCTGCCCCTCGTCTACTCTCTCTGTCTCTTAAAATAAACTTAAAAAAAAAGTTTTTTTAAATAAAAGTCCAGCATCAAAGGCTTGTGGCTTTTTTTCATGGATTCTTTCACAAAATGCTTTATTTTTACCCACACAATTCAAGGCACAGAGGACAACATTGTGTGGATAAACAAGCAATAATGACTCCGTGTCAAAAAGTAATATTAAAGGGTTGAACTCTGAATGAAAAGTTCAAAGAAAACCTTAAGTTTTTTATTTCACTTTTCCTTTTATATATGCACAAGATCAATGTATGATTTTTAAAAATCTATGTCTAATTATAAATGTATTCTTTCAATAAGTGCAAAATAGAAACACTGTAAGATTTTTTAAATATCAAGTCCTAGTTTAATTAGCAGTGTTTTTTCTTTCATAGTAGTTGTGATATTCTGATTTATAATAATAAATATATACAGTAAAATCTTGGTTTGTGAGAATAATTCATTCTGGAAACATGCACTTGTATATCAAAGCAAATTTCCCCATAAGAAATAATGGAAACTCAGATGATTCATTTCACAACCCAAAAAATTCATATAAAAATGATTACGATACTGTAATATAATACAAAATAATAAATAAAATACAAAATATGAAGAAAAATAAACAAATTAACCTGAATTTACCTTTGAAAAACCTTTGTGGCTGGTGTGAGGGAGATGAGAGAGGAGGGTTATTGTGTAGGACGACTTTCACCATCCTAACTGATGTTGACTATGGTACAGTATTAATAAACTCTTGTCATATACTGTATTTAATGTAACTGGCAATAAGGCAGCAGAGGAAAGGGTCTATATCTGCAGGCAGCCTGACCTAGAATGAAATAAAGCATTCCTAATCTTATTCTCATATGGAAAAGCAAAGGACTGTCCATTGGTGCTTTGAAGTGACAGAAAATACACTAGTGCCAGTTGTGGGCATCTTCCAATGTTGTGAAAAATCACTTATTTCTGCCAAACACCATGGCCTGAGACACAGCATCTGAGCCTGGGAGATGATCACCCACAATCCCACAGCGAGAGAGACAGAGAAAGAGAGAACCATTGGCTCAGTTGTAATCATGTGATGTTCAGCTTCAGGTACTACTCGTATTGCAAAACGTCATTCATTTATCAAGTCAAAATTTATTAGAAATGTTTGCTTGTCTCGGGGAACACTCACAGAACAAGTTATTCACAATCCAAGGTTTTACTGTATTTAGTCTTTGTCCATTGTTCCTGGCACAGAGCTTTTAAAACCCTTGACATTGTCTAAGTGTTGAGAGTGATAAAGGTGTCTTTTGTCATGTTAATGAGGTGGCTTTGGAACCCACCTAAGGATAGGGGCTGTTTGCTAGAAGCAACCATGTGATTGGAAGGTTGAAACTTTCAGTCCCACTCCAACCCCATCACTGGGATAACAGAGGGGGGCCGGAGGCTGAATCAATCACTAAAAGCCATTGGTTTAATCAATCATGTCTATGTAATGAAGTCTCCATAAAAACCAAAAGAATGGGGTTTAGAGAACTGCTAGGCTGGTGAACACATGGAGACTGGGGAAGAAGGCATGGTCTAAGAAGGCATGGAAGCTCCACACCCTTTCTCCATGCCTTGCTTTATGCCTGTCTTCCATCTGGCTGTTTCTGAGTTACACTCTTTTATAATAAGCTAGTGATCTAGTAAGTAAAATGCTTCCCTGAGTTCTGTGAGTCATTCTAGCACATCAATCAAATCCAAGGAGAGGGTCATTAGAACCTCCAGTCTATAGCCTGTGAATCAGAAGCATAGGTGACAACCTGGATTTGTGACTGGTGTCTGAAGGGGGGGTGGGAGGTAGTAATCTGGTGAAACTGAGCCATTAACCTGTGAGACAAGACACTATCTCTAGGTAGACACCTAGAATTGTAGGACACCCAGCTGTTGTCAGAGATTTGCTTAGTGGTGTGAGGGAACACAACACACATACATACATGCACACACACACACACACACACACACACATACATGCACTGTCATTGGTATCAAAACCTATTTAGTAGTACATAAAATGATGGCATATCTTACAATGGACGGTTTCTCAGATTTGATGAAATATGATGTATTTCTCATTAAAAAATTTTTTAACATTTATTTATTATTGAAAGACAGAGTCAGAGTATGAGCAGGGGAGGGTCAGAGGGAGAGGGAGACACAGAATCTGAAGCAGGCTCCAGGCGCCGAGCTGTCAGCACAGAGCCCAACGCAGGGCTCAAACTCACAAACTGCAAGATCATGACCTGAGCCAAAGTCGGACGCTTAACCGACTGAGCCACCCAGGTGCCCTGATGCATTTCTCATTTTAAAGTACTGCAGTGATTTTCTGGGTTAACCCATTTAACTGAGATTGGTTAGTATGTAGGGGTCCCCTGAGCCATCGTAAGTATGAAAAAAAATAGATAATAGAGATTTTCACAAAGTGCAAATTTGAAGGCTGAACCATGGGATGTGATAAATCCATTGAAGTCCTCACACCTTGTGAGAACCTCTCTCTAAATGAGACTCTTCTCCATAGCACTCATGTCTAAGCCATGCCCCTGGACTCCTGGAAATTGAACACTGTTTTATATTCATTTCTGTGTCCCTCAGAATGCCTAGAACAAAGTTTCACACACGTTAAAACCTCAATGAATGTGGGGCGCCTGGGTGGCGCAGTCGGTTAAGCGTCCGACTTCAACCAGGTCACGATCTCACGGTCTGTGAGTTCGAGCCCCGCGTCGGGCTCTGGGCTGATGGCTCAGAGCCTGGAGCCTGTTTCCGATTCTGTATCTCCCTCTCTCTCTGCCCCTCCCCCGTTCATGCTCTGTCTCTCTCTGTCCCAAAAATAAATAAACGTTGAAAAAAAAAAAACAAAAAACCTCAATGAATGTGTGTTGAGATAATGATGACTTCCACTGAAACTTCCTTTCCTCTTTGAGTCCATTCATCCAGTATCTCCTTGCTCCAAAGCATACATCGAGCCACTGAGATGGTAATCCTTAAATGTTGCTCCTAAGTCTTGGTTCAAATACTCGCCATGGTTTCCCATTAACATTGCATGGCTACTGTTGCTGGTGTCTTTTATCTCACTGCTGAGGAAACCTGTGCTGTTTCCACCAATGGTATAGAACTCATCTTTTCTGCACTCCACCAGGTTAATCATAGCTGAGTTTTACAAGGAAGCAGCAGGGATTATGTGTGTTATCTCTGATCAGTTGATAAGAGCTCACTGAAAAACACAAGAATCCTGAGACCACATATGCTTATCAGGGAAGAGAGCTATGATTGATTATTAATGTCTGCAGGGGGATACCCAGGTACCACCACACATGTGCCATACCACATGATTCATGCAGCAGCAAGAGTTTCCTTCATAGTGTCCCAAAATGTATACATTAAAATGATTTCTGTAAAAACTTCTTTTGGTGTTTATAACTTGTTTTTCAAGGCTGTCTATGACATTTTTTTTCTGTATAAAAAAAGTGTGGTGAGTGGGGTTGCACCTGGGTGGCTCAGGATGTTGAGCGACAGACTCTTGGTTTCCCTCAGATCATGATCTAATGGTTTGTGGGTTCAAGCCCTGCATTGGGCTCTACGCTGTCAGCAGAGCCTGCTTGGGATTCTCTCTCCCTCTGCCCTTCCCCCACTCATATTCTCAATCTCTCTCTCTCTTTCTCTCAAAAATAAATAAAACTTGTAAAAATAGGTGCGTGTGTGTATACATGTTGTTTTTGTTACATAATCAAATCTATAAATTTTTCTTTATTGTTTCTGGCATATTTTTCATTATAAAGTTCATTATAAAAATGATTCTATTCCAATATGATGGGAACTTACATGCATAATTTTAAGTAATATATTTTAGTTTTTTTTTTTTTAGAGAGAGAGAGCTAGAGGGAGGGAGAAGGGCAGAGAAAGAGAGAGAGAGAGAATTTCAAGCAGGCTTCGTGAAAATAGGTGCTACTTCAGTAACTTTAGAAATGAGTTCAGTCACCAAAAAAATAAATAATCCAGTGAAAAAAATGGGCAAAAGACATGAACAGACACTTTTCCAAAGAAGACATCCAAATGGCTAACAAACACATGAAAAGATGCTAAACACTCATCATCAGGAAAATACAAATACAGTAAGATACCACTTCACATGTCAGAATGGCTAAAATGAACAACTCAGGCAACAACAGATGTTGGGGAGGATGCGGAGAAAGAGGAACCCTTTTGTACTGTGGGTGGGAATGCAAACTGGTGCAGACACTCTGGAAAACAGTATGGAGGCTCCTCAACAAGTTAAAAATAGAACTACCCTATGACCCAGCAATTGCACGAGTTGGCATTTATCCAAAGGATACAGGTGTGCTGTTTCAAAGGGGCACATACACCCCAATGTTTATAGCAGCACCTATAGACAATATAGACACTATAGATAATGTCCATTTATGGATGTCCATTGACGGATGAATGGATAAAGATGAATGGATAAAAAAATGGATAAATAAACGGATAAATGTGTATATATATATATATATATATATATATATATATATACACACACACAATGGAATATCACTTGGTGATCAAAAAGAATGAAATCTTGCCATTTGCAACAAGGTGGATAGAACTAGAGTGTATTATGCTAAGTGAAATCAGTCAGTCAGGGAAAGACAAATATCATACTATTTCACTCATATGTGGAATTTAAGAAAGAAAAAATATGAACATAGGGTAAGGGAAGTAAAAATAAGATAAAAACAGAGAGGGAGGCAAAAATAAGAGTCTCTTAAGTACAGAGAACAAACTAAGGGTTGCTGAAGGGATGTTGGGGGGGGATGGGCTAAATGGGTGATGGACATTAAGGAGGGCACTTGTTGGGATGAGCACTGGGTGTTAATGTAAGTGATGAATCACTAAGTTCTATTCCTGAAATCATTATTACACTATACATTAAATAACTTGGATTTAAATAAAAAATTAATGAAAAATTAAAAAAAAGAAATGAGTTAAGTCTGTAAGATTGAAGGTGGAAAGAACTTCATATAAACACCACACTTGGGGTGTCTGTGTGGCTCAGTCGGGTAAACGACTGACCCTCGGTTTCAGCTCAGGTCATGATCTCAGGGTTTGTGAGATCAAACCCTGAGTTGGGCTTCGTGCTGTCAGCATGAAATCTCCCTTGGGAATTCTCTCTGCTTGGGACTTTCTCTCCCTCTTTCTGTGCCCCTCTCCTGCTCACTTCTCCATGCATACCCACACACGCTTTCTCTCTCTCCCTCTCTCAAAATAAATAAAAGAAAAAACACCACACTCAATGTGATAAATTTGATTCCCATGGAGGTACGGGTTAACAATTCTGACACTGCTATACACATATCCTGGGGTTAAAAAATCAAATACATGAATGGCAAATGGTAAAAAAAAAAAAATTATTTTTAGGCTTGGAGGTTACAAATAAGCAAAGGCAGGTGTCTGGAATGATCCATGGGGTAATGGATTAGAGCTGGAGACATTAGTAGGGACTCATATTTAGCTTAATATAGATATAGATGAATACTTACAGACATTTTCAAAGATATGTGTATGTATACAGGTTACTATACACGTATATTTCCTTGCTCTTTCATCTGGGAGGGCCCAGAAACACCATGTCTGTAGCAACTAGCACATTAAGCACACTGTGGATCTTAGATTTTAATCACTCTCCAATAAAAGGAACCAGAGCACTTTGGAGGACAGCTGACTGTAGGATGGGGGAAAGAGATATAGAACATGAGCCTGAAATTTCTTCCTTGTAGTACCAGAAAGTAAAAGTGTTTCCAAAAAACCCACAATGACAAGGATATGTCAAAAGGACACAAGCCAACTGAAAGGACTTCCAACGACCAAAGCTGGAGGAACGTGAGCAAGAAAATAAGCAAAATAGTACTGGATTAAGACCTGACATATAAAATAAATGTCTATGAGTCCACACTGATACCAATAAATGACTGAATAAAGAAATTATCAGGGGAGAAGAGACAAAACTCCCAAGCAGAAGAATTTCAGATAATTTATATAGATACCCCATCCTCCAGGAGTTGGAGCCTAACTCCCTACTCCTTAGGTGTGGGCTGTGCACAGAGACTTCCTTCTAGAAAGGGCAGTATGGAAAGGATCTGGGGGTGGAAAGTGACTTTACAGTGAAGAAACCTGACGACCTCTACCTCAGTCAGGTTATGAAGATTAAATCAACATTGATGATCACATTATTGGCATATAGCCTTGATATAATGTGATGAGAATGGCACTTGATATCTGGAGTCTTCTACCTAAAAACCCATAACCTCAGTCTAATTATGAGAAAAGCATCAGACAAATCCCAGTTAAGGAGCCTTCTACAAAATACATGACCAGCACTCCTCCAAACTGTCAAAGTCATCAAAAACAAGCAAAGTCTGAAAAACTGTCACAGCCAAGAGGAGCCTAAGGAGGTCTGACGATTAATGTAATGAGGTGTCCTACACAGGATTCTGGACCCAAATAAGACCAGTAAGGAAAAACTAAAGAAATTTCAATAAAATATGGGCTTCAGTTAACAATAATGTAGCAATATTGGTTCATGAATTGTGAAAAATGTATCATACTAAAGTAAGTTGTTAATAATAGAGGAAACAGGGTGTGAAAATTATAATTTTATGTAAAAATCAGTGGATACAACAATAAGCACTTATTTACTTTTTTGCTTACAGTTCTGTAGGGTAGGTGAGGCAGGCCTGCTTCAGGCTGCAGGTTGGCTGGGCTTGGCTCCAGAATTCAAGCTGAGTTCAGTTTTTCTCTAATGCTTCCATTATGTCCTTGGCCCAGAGTTACCCAGGGCATGTTCCTGTCATGGCAAATAGCAGATTTGCAAGAGGCCAAATCACATAAGCATATTCAAGGTCTGTGCTCGTATCAGATCAGCTACCATTCCATTGATCAGAGCAAACCACATGGCCAAGCCCAACATCAATGGAGTGCAATGTATATTCCACCCATTCTATATGCCAAGGGGTATAGTGGGGGGAGGTGCTGAAGCACTGAGAAAAATTATCCAACCCACAACAGTCTACTTATGTGGTATTGTATCATTTAGAATGGTTTGGTTGCAAGCAATAGACCTAATTTTGACTACCTCAAAGAAGGAATTTATTGGAATTACATGCAGTAGTTTACAGAACCAAAAGAAAATCTGAAGAATGAAGGTTCAGAAACATAGAAAGCAGGGCAATGGCAAGAATCTGGGTAAGAGAAACTAATGGTTAGTCTCAATGTAGCTCCAGGTAAACACCTACAATTTCTTACTCTTGTATCACTATATTCTAAATTCAACCTCCCAGAAGAAAGGGTACAATTCATCTGGTTTAGTTTGATGTTCGCTCCCAAACTAGGATACTGGTACCTGAATAAGAGAGAAGGAATGTGTTTCTAGAAGTGAATTCTGCCTGATTGTGTTGCTATTACCTTAGTATACTGCAGAACTCAATTAGTTAATATTTTATTTAGAACTTTTGTATATATATACAGACAAGAGAACCCTGTAGTTTTCTTTTAGGTGTGAAAACAGTGTTACTATGCTTCTGTTTTTAAAACTATGGATCCTTGTCCCTATTCACTTTTGTTCCAATAGCTTACATTGACTAGGAATTATGTTTCTTAAAATTCTAAAAGAACCTGTCCATGAAACCATCATATTTGTGTTTCCTACTTCTTCTTGAAGTCAATTTTAGGCATTTACATTTTCCCTGATAAAACATGCATTATTATTTTTTTTAATTTTATTTTCATTGGCTAGGGGCACCTGGGTGGCTCAGTCGGTTAAGCGTCCGACTCCTGGTTTCGGCGTAGGTCATGATCTTGTGGTTTCATGGGTTGGAGCCCCCAATCTGGCCCTGCACTGGCAACACCAAGCCTGCTTAGGATTCTGTCTCCTTCTGGCTCTGCCCCTCCCCCACTCGCGCTGTCTCTGTCTCTCTCAAAATAAATAAATACACTTAAAATTTTTAAAAAAAATTTTTAATTTCATTTTCATTGGCTGGATCCTCTTGTGATCTTCTAACTGCTCTTTTGGTTGGTTATTCTGCTTTTCTGCTACTTACCACTTTCTCATCCCCAATTTATGTCTTTGTATTTTCTCTCACTTTTTTCCTCTGATTTCTCTAGATTCAAAGTATGTTTTGATTTGTTTTTAAAGAATTAATTTTTAATAAATAAATTTTAAAAAATTAATTTTTAGACATACCAATTCTATATATTTTCCTTTTTTTAATTACATTATTGTTCATTAATAAACACATAATATGTATGAAGTCTCTATTTATGCTCCTGCTAGGTTTTCATTAGACTTATTTTAATTTCTTGCACTAAACAATGTATTTTTTTCTCTCATTTAAAACAGATATATGAAGTTATGATTTTTCCACTCAATACAACTTTGGCTATATTCCACTACTTTTTATACATCTCTTTTTCAGTACCTATATTTTCTAAATATAGTTTTGATGTTCTCTTTGGCCAAGGAATCATCCAATAAAGATATTTCTAATTTCTAATTGGTGAAGTTTCTGCTTATCTATTTGCAGCTCCTTTCATTATGTCTAGGTTTATTTGTCTGAAAATATGGCTCAGCCTATTTCTGTTTTGAAGACTCTATTGAGAGTTTCTGTGTGGCTGGATGTACTTAAGTACTTCAGAGAGAATCACAGATGATACAACTTGATAGTTCTCAGGAGTAGTCTATGGCTAGTGTAGAAATCCATAAACTGTCTATCCCTGCTATTTAATCAGCAGTTTTAAAAAGTTGCTTCCTAGGAAAACCTACATGAATCCTAAGGTAAACAGGTTAAGTGAAATTCTCCCTGAGTACTAAGATGCTACAAGACATGGCACTGGGTGATGTGAGATCTGGATCCAAACTTCCAGCTCTACCACCAGCCAGCTGCGTGACCTTGGGCAAGCTTCTCATCCTCCCTGAACTCCAGCTTCTCTATCACCCCATAAGGAAGGCCAAAGCACAAGTCTTTACAAGCTCCAGTCTAACTAAGCCTGAAAGTTTCAAAGGACTATGGGAAGCAATATCTCCAACCCCATGGTGCAAAATGAAGTGATACAATGAGATTATCCATAAGATCCCAACCAGTTTTAAAATCCCACAAGGTGAACAAATGAGTCACCCATGGTCCTTGCTTTTAGCTGCCTGGATTAAACAATTTTACCTATATTAAAAGGACCACATTGTAGAAAAGAAAGGAGGAGGAATTAGGTCCCAGTTCCAGCTCTAGATATAACGGGATAGTAGATGCCCAAATACTCTGACCCTCACTTATCTCATCTTTAAAATGGATATAATATTACTAATCTTTTACAAAGTTTAAAGAAGGTAATAAATAGAAGGCACTTTATAAACTGTGAAGCCCTGCAAAGCTCTAGTTCCCATTATTAAATACTCATGCACACTGATGCTTCTAATGTCTTATATGTGTTTTAGAGGGTATTAAATGTAATGGAATTGTTAAACTTACTGCCTTTCATTAAACAGGCAGTCAAAGACATGTCTAAACAGTAAAAGCAAGGGAATGGGTATTTTGCCTGAATTACCTGGGTAATCATAGCTAAATCACGTTGATGTGTTAAGAAGAGTAAGAATTAAGAGTATCTTAAGGCTGGGGAAAGACTTAATAACCTCACTACATCTCCTTCTGCCCCATTATTTTATAAAATTGAGACTGAGAGAGGATTCCATTACACTACATACTGAAAAGGAAATGAAACCATAAATTCACACCAGACTAGCATATTAGCATGGGATAAAGGCATGCCTGGTGACTGGGGTCAAATGAGGTTTCATGTCAGGTGCTAATTGTTTCTATTTTAAGGAAGAAGGTGTCTCCTAACTCCGTTGTAGGAGGAGCCATTTTGTCAATCCCAGTCCAAACCAGCCCAGGGACACTAGTGGAAACAGTCTAGAATCTGATTTCCATAGATGCAGGCTAGAGAAAACGGATTCGAAAGATTACTTCCTCCAGCAAAGAATAATGCAGTGTTTGTTTGAGCAAGTCTGTATGCTTATTGTCCTTTACAGTTCCTGGGAAAAGCATCACAATCAGCAATGATACCAATTATAAACTGACCAACAGTTGAGGAGTTCAGAGTCATGCTTTCTGGAGCTGGGCTCTTAAACCTAAATCATACCAACTGGCACAGAGAAGCCATCTGGAGTGCCACTCAACCATTCACATGGTAAGCCCAGCTGAATTGCTCTCATTCTAGGGGGAAACTTAACACCAAACTTTTTTAAAACTAAAGTCCTCCTTATAAAGTGTTCATTTTTCTCTTGGAGCAGAGGCCTGTGCTAAAGAGGCCAAGGCCACGCGTTCAATCTATATCCAGGCCACTTAACTTTATCCTGGTCTTAAGGCATGATTTATCTGCCTGTGCACCTGGATCCTTGACTCTGAAGAGCATGCGTCTCTAAAACAGGAGTAATAATATGCTCACTGCCTACCTGTAGCAGGGTGAATGGCAACCCCCCAAAGAGACATCTACAGCCTAACCCCTACAACTTGGGATTGTGACTTTATTTGAGAAACATAATCTTTGCAGATGTAATTAAATTAAGCATCTCCAGATGAGCTCATCCTGGCTTATCTGAATGGGCCCTAAATCCAATGATAAGTGTCCGTATAATAGTCAGAAGAGCAGAAGATAGAGACACACAGAGAAGGCCATGTAAAGACAGGATAGAGATGGGAGTTATGCAGCCACAAACCAAGGAATTGCTGAGAGGTGTCAGAAGCCAGAGGAGGCAAGAATTCTCCCCCAGAGATTCGAAGGGAGCTGAATCCCACTGACACCTTGATTTTTGACTTCTGGCCTATGGGACTGTGACAAAACAAATTATTGTTGTTTTAATGTTATTTAAGTTTATTTATTTTGAGAAAGAGAGCGCATGTGCATGTGAGTGGGGGGTGGGCAGAAAGAGAGGGAGGGAGAAAGAGGGAGACAGAGCAAGAGAGAATCCCAAGCAGGCTCCATGCTGTCAGCACGGGGCCCAGTGTGGGGTTCGATCCCAAGGACTGTGAGATCATGGCCTGAGTCAGAGGCTCAATGGACTGAGCCACTCAGGTACCCTCAGTTACTGCTAGTTTAAACCACCAAGTTTGTGGCCATTTGTTAAGGCAGCCACAGGAAAGTAACACACTATCTTAAAAGGATTGTTATTATTTGTGAATAAAGAGTTTAAATCATTTCTGGACTGACCAAGGCCTGGCTGTGAAAATGAAGGTCAGAGCCCTATTTCCTTGGCAACTATTATAGCGTTGAGATAAGTGTGGATGGAGTGTTATGTTGGCCTTCTTCGCTACAAAAGCCTGGCGTGGGGAGCTGTGAGTTGACACACAGACCATGCACTTACATGGATAGAGGTGTGTAAAAGGTGGGTGGCAAACTAAGGCCTCCACTGCTCTCTGTCCAAGTGACCCGCAGACCAGGTTCTGATTCTGGATAAGCCTACATGCCCTTGTGGGTGAGGGAACAAAAGAAACTGTGTCCATGGGTAGCTGTTGTGTCTCCCGAAGAGATGAAGATACTGTGGAGCATGCATTTCATGCGTTTTATACAGCTCACAGAAGGTAGCATAGGAGTGAGTCCTACTGCATCTTGTGAACGTGACAGCCAATTCCAACCTACACTCACCTCTGTACCAATAAAATAACATACTGATTAACACACACTGATGCACATACACACGTGCAAGGTATTACATGCAGTTTCTCCATTAATCCTCACATGATTATGAAATTAGAATCATTATTTCCATTTTAGAGATGGAATGTAACACTTCCATCTCTAAAATGGGAATGAAATAACCATTCAGGGACAATTAAGAACTGACTTTGTTCTTTTTTGTTATTATTATAAACCTCACATTATACTTCTCTCCATTGGCAAGATCAAACAAGTTTAGGGCATCTTGTCAAAAAGTCACAAACTAATATCCCTCAGGTCACAGCTATTTCCCAGACATGTTCTGTCTCTATTTATAAACTGTAGTAGTCGTCAACTGTCTAAAATCAGAAATTTTCACATTAAAATATGAATTTCTGGCCTAGTGGGAATAAACATATCTTGTAACACAGGGCTCACCTTCTTAGAATATGTTGGAGCGTAGTAGTAAAGATGCCTTTTAGATAGAACCCTTCATTTTACCAGGCCCCACCACTCCTCCTTGACTCCCCAAACATGGAGGCAAAGGGTCAATTATCATTCATCACCAAGAAATATACACGTGCCTATTTACAATTCTTCTTGGCCACTGCCAATGTATGAGTCTGTAATCCTGATATATTCGTTTTCTATTGCTGCCATAACAGATCACCACAATTTTAGTGACTTAAAACAATACCCAATAATCAACTCATAGTTCTGTAGGTCAGAAATCTAGATACAGCGTGGCTAGGCTGGTTCTGTGCTCCAGGTTTTGTAAGGTTGAAATCAAGGTGTACCAAAGCTGCATTCCTTTTTGGATGTTCTTGGGATAGACTGGGCTCTAAGCTCGCTCACATTGCTGGCAGAATTCAGTTCCGTGTGGTTGTAGGACTGAGATCCTTATTTCCCTGCTGGCTATCAGCCAGAGGTCGTTAACTTCTAGAGGAGCTGGTGTTCCAGGGCTCATGGCTCTGTTCCTCTACTTGAAAAACCAGCAGTGGCGGGTCCAAGTTCCTCTCACACTTCAAATCTCCCTGACCTCCCTTTCTAGAACATCTCTTTTTGCCTTCTTTTTCCACCACATTTTCTTACATCCTGTTCTGTTTTTATGGATTCATGTGATTACACTGGGTCCATCCAGATAATCCAGATTAATCTCCCTATCTTAAAGGGACATGATTAGTAACTTTAATCTGAAAATCTCTTCACTGTAGTACCTATATTAGTACCAGTTTTAATGAACAAAAAAGAACAATCTATATTGGACACGTTACTTTTTATATGCAAATGATTCTTATTAGAACAGCATGAAGACATCTTAGGCAAACTTTAAAAATGCTCAAAAAATGTACCAATATGAGTAAAATGGAAATATTTATACACCTCATATGGATAATGTAGGGATTAAATGAGATCATGTAAAGTTTTTAGCACTGTAACCAGTAGTAGATATTTGTTATCGTTGTCTCCCAAGATATATTCTTCATTCTCTGAGTAACAGAGACCCTACTGTACCCACGACTCTTGCACTCTCCCATCTGCTTTTAGACGCAGTCTTGCACAGACTGGTAGTCAAGATCCCAAACCACCCATTTCTGAAAAATTAGGGCATGTTACCTAAGCTAGGAATCATAAATGCCTCCATGGAATCTGCACCTTGAGTGGAGTAACCCAAAGATTACATCTGCTACCTTACATAGTTCCAAAACTGATACAAGAAATAGCACATATATAGTATAAATTTATCAAAAAAAAAAAAAAAAGTTCAAGATCTCTTTACTGAAAACTACAATATACTGCTGATAGAAATTAAAGAATACCCCAATGGATGGAGATACATACCACATTCATGGAGTGGAAAATATTTATAAGATGTCAATTCTCCCAAAATTCACCTAACTCATGAACATCTTACAAAATTTCCAACAAGATTTTGTATAAATTGACAAGCTAAGTCTAAAACGTACATAGAAGGAACCAGAATACCCAAAACAATCTTGAAAAGTAATTTAAAATCTTGAAAGACTTGCATTCTCAATTTCAATAAAAACTGTTCATCTACAGGAATCAAAACTATATAGTACTAACATAAAGATAACCAAATGGATTAACGAAACAGAATATAGAATTCATAGAGCTCCACTTACACACTCAATTGATTTTCAACAAGATGCCAATGCAATGCAGTAGGAAAGTGTTTTGAACAAATGGTATTCAAATAGCCAGATATCTACATTGAAAAAATGAATCTTGACTTCCATCTCATATCATACACAAAATATAATTAATCATAGACCTAAATATAAAAGTTAAAATTAAAACACTTGTAGGAGAAAACATTTATATGACTTTGATGTAGATAAAGATTTTTTTAGACAGGGCACAAAAAAGTGTGTCATTAAAATATACATAAATTCAACTTCATCAAGATGAAAGACTGTGCCCATCAAGAGAGACCAATAAGAAAATGGAAAATTTGGGGTGCCTGGGTGGCTCAGTCGGTTAAGTGTCAGACTTCGGCTCAGGTCATGATCTTGCAGTCAGTGAGTTCGACCCCCACATCAGGCTCTGCTGACAGCTCAGAGCCTGGAGCCTGCTTTGGATTCTGCATCTCCCTCTCTCTCTGACCCTTCCCAACTCATGCTCTGTCTCTCTCTCTCTCTGTCAAAAATAAATAAACATTAAAAAAATTTTTTTAAAGAAAATGGAAAAGTTAGCCACAGAATGGGAGAAAATATTAGTAATGCATGTATCTGACAAAATACTCATATTCAGAACATTTAAATGTCCATAAACCAAGACTAGAAAGGTAACCCAATGTTTAAAAAAAAAAGTGCAGGAGGAGAACTGAATAGGTATATCACAAAGGAATGTGTGCAAATGGCCAATAAGCACACAAACAAAAAAGTGTTCAACATCATTAGTCATTATAAAATGGCCAATTAAACACACTATGAGATACCACTTCACACCCACTTGAATGGCTAAAATTTAAAACTGACAATATCAATGTTATACAAGCGTTTGGAAAGCTATTGAGCAATTTCTTATGTTACCTACCCTAGGACCCATTAATTTCACTCTTAAGATTTATATAAGATTGTGTGTAGCAACTTCATTCATAAAAGCCAAACTCTGGGGCAGGGAGGCTCTAAATGTCCATCAATGGGAGGATGGATAAGCAAATTGTGGCATTCATAAAATGGAATACTACTCAGCAAAAAAGAGAGAGAGAGAGAACAAATGTATACAACAATAAAGGTGAATCTCAAAAACATATTGAATCAAGGATGTCAGAATAAATAAAGTCCATTCTGTAAGATTTCATTCACATCAAGTTCAAGAACAGGAAGAGCAAATCTCTGGTGATAAAAATCAGAAAGTAGCTGCCACTGGGTGAAAGGACTGTTTGGAAAGAGGCCCAAGCAAATATTCTGCCGTGTTGGGAATGTTTTCTACCCTGATTGGAGCCATAGTTACCTGGGCACATCATTTTTCACAACTCATCAAACTGTATACTTAGGATCTGCAAATTTGACTATATGTAAATTAGATCCCATTACAGAAATATATGTTTATTTTTAAAAGGATGCAGAAGAAGAAATAAATGCCATTTAAAACTTACAATTTCTATCCCTGTCCTACTTTATAGCAACCATTTTCAAACTTAAAGCTTTACTGACTCTTATAAATACCATTTTTAGCTTTATATTACTCCTACACTTCATTAATGCCAATTTGATTTTTTCCTTTTAGTGCTTAACAATTCTCTAGCTAAGCATCTTCCACAACATGCATCATGCACACAGTGCACTAAATGAGAGAAACTGAATATTCCTAACCCCAATTACATGGTGTAAAAATAAAGGCCTTGTTATTGACTATGGGAACTATGTGAACAAATTAAACACGGCTTAATAGTGCAGAGGAAAAAGGAAGCAACGGTTAGAGCTTAATAAGGTGATCCATGGAGTTCATTAGCATGGAGTGGAATTTATCAGAAGAGGTTTTCAGAACCTAATTAATTAAACCCCCATCAAATAGATGCATTCGATTAATATGATCCCATTCTGAATTTAAACATCAACACTAATTAACCCCATAATTTATATATTTCCCAGCCATGTGAGGAACATTAGTCACATTAATGAAAAAAAAAATCACAATATTAATGAAAATAAATTGAGTAGCCAGTGTAAATGAGATGATGTGACCTTTTGGCCCATCCCGTTTTAAATTCACTTTTATAAATGGACAATATAGAGAAATGTTGGGTGACAGAATGTTGCAGAGGAAAAATTTTAAAATTAGGAAATATATGTTCTATACTCAGCTTTGTCACTAACATAGCTCATGACTTCATTAAGCCACCTGGAGATTTTGTTTTGGATAACAAAATACACGACATCTCTGTTTTTCTTGGTTTACCTAAGAAGTAGGCTTTTGAGGAATCTGGTGCCATCTGTGAGTCCGGTTCTTTATGGATGCCCTGATTATTCGTGGCTGCTGTCAGAAAATTACTGATTCATGGCCTATCTTGAGATGCAAGGCCTTTTAAAAATGCAAACCATTCCCTTCTAGAAATACAAACTGTTTTCTTTCAGAAATGTTTCCTTTTGGGACGCCTCAGTGGTTCAGTCAGTTAAGCATCCAACTAGATTTCAGCTCAGGTCATGATCTCATGGTGGGTGGTGAGATCAACCCGTGTGTCAGGCTCTGCACTGAGCGTGGAGCCTGCTTTAAGATTCTATCTCTTTCTCCCTCTCTTTCTGCCCCTCCCATGAGCTCACTTGCTCTCTCTCTCTCTCTCTCTCTCTCTCAAAAATAAATAAATAAATAAATAAATAAATAAATAAATAAATAAATAAAACAAAATAAAATAAAATAAAAAATGTTTTCTTTTTCCAGAAGGAGGAAAACTAAATTTATTAAGTAGGTCAGAGCTAGACTGAGGGCAAAACGGCAGGATTGCTTCTTCCTCCAGTAAGAATCCAAAGACATGCTCAAGTCCCAGTTGAACCATGTACTGGTTTAATTTGGGCAAACCCTTTGTCACTGATAAAGTCAGTTTTCTAATCTGTTAGGAGAAGATAATATTAATGCTGTAGGGTTACTCTCAAACAGTTAAAAATATGATAGGAAAATATAAAACAAACGTGTGTTTAAAATTTTTATTCAACGCATTCGTTAATGAGACAGCCACTATGATTGGTTCAAAGGACAGTACAAGGAAGAGAAATACATTTAGTCACTCAAAGGGATGCCAAAATAAATTTCCTTATAGATGCAAAACTGGTTAATACCCTATAAGGCAATAAATGGTAATATTTGGTGTTATCCCTTTTCACCGCAGGGAAATCAATTGCATCTCTCCTGGACAAGATTTATTTACATCCCAGTGGAGAGGGATTATTTACATTTCTCACAGACAAGAATCATTTGCAATGCTATTCATTTTTTACAAGTTAATTTCTATCCCTACAGAGTTGTAAAATAGCCTAGTTCAAGAGCCAGCAAGACAAACTACTGCCCATGGGTCAAATCCAGCCCACAGCTTGTTTTTGTACAGCTCACAAAATAAGCATAGCTTTTACATTTTTAAAAAGCTGTTTTTAAAAATCAGGGAAGAAGAAGAATATTCAACAGTTAATGTATATGTTCAACAAAGTCTAAAATAGTTAGCATCTAGTGCTTTCCAGAAGTTTTCTGACCCCTGGCCTTGTCAACAGGCTACACCCTTGTAGACTTAGATAATCCCTGGAGGATTTGCTAGCCAATGTTTGTGTTGTAGTGAAAGAAAACCATCCTCCCTTTTGCCTATTTTCAAGTTTTGGATAATTTCCTTGACACTATCTTCTATGCCGACCTACAAGACTGTTATGAGCTCAGCTTAGCTAATGAAGAAAACTCTAGAATGTCATATGTGTATAAAGGGGTGCTGTACCTTAAGTGAAGGGTTGGTGGTTTTCAGAAGTAAACCTTCAGGGTATGACAAGTTCATAATGGCATCCACCCAAGGTGGCCTCTCCAAAGATATTTGGAAACCCTGAACTAAGATGTGTTTGCTTCCATGAATTCTTCTCCACTGTGTCATCTGCAAAACCACTAGGTTTTATAAGAAAATCTGCACTTTTGTCCTCTAGCATTGACTCCTAAATCATTAAGAATACTGGGCCTTTTACTGAGTTTGTATTTTTTTTAACTACTCAACTGCTTTCATAATGACAGCACTGTCATCTCTCCCCCACAGCCCAGTCACGTGCCATCATGACCACCGTGGTATATTAAACTTTTTCCATGCCAACCAAGGCTTCCTGAAGCTATTAATATGCTTTTTAATAAATGAGGGTGATTAATAAAATCAAGCAACTCTCTCTGCTTGCCCACTCCAAAATAAAACTCCTACTGATAATATATAAAAATCCATTCCAGCTTTATGAAATATACCATTTATCTCCATTAGTTGGTTTACTAGTATCTATTGACCTCCCACTGCGTCTGAAACATTCTGTCATATATTTTAGCACATAGAAAAACAGGAAGATCCCATCCATGCCCCTAAGAAGCTCAAGATCTATTTTGAGAAATGCAAAACATAGATCAACAAGGGCAAACCCATGAAATGCAAAATCCAAAGTATGGTGAAGTCAGCAAGGGTGATATCCTACCATTTGGAATCAAATAGTTCATGTACGTAATGCCACGAAATAGTCAAAGAGACGTTTTCCATTTTGTAAGTATCTTTGCAAACATTAGTTACCACCATGAAAAATCAGGATATTTCAGATCAAACAGAGAATTACTGTTTTTCTTAAAAAGGTCCAATGAGCTGACAAATCCAGACGGACATGGTCATATGGCAACAATCAACTAGATTCTTTTTTTTCTTTTTTTTTTTTAATCAACTAGTTTCTTATTTCTCAGAGGATGGAAGAGGGAATCAGCAGCATAGCATCACCTAGGAGTTTGTTAGAAATACAGAATCTCAGACTGGACAGCTACATTCAAAAGAATGAAACTAGACCACTTTCTTACACCATACACAAAAATAAACTCAAAATGGATCAAGGACCTAAATGTGAGACCTGAAAACATAAAAATCCTAGAAGAGAGCACGGGCAGTGATGCCTGTGACATCGGCTGTAGCAACATTTTTTTAGATATCCAAAGGCAAGTGATATGATAGCAAAAATAAAGTATTAGGACTTCATTAAAATTTTAAAAACTTCTGCACAGCAAAAGTAAAAGGCAACCTACAGAATGCTAGACATATCTGACAAAGGGCTAGTATCCAAAATACATAAAGAATTTATACAACTCAACACCCAAAAAACAAATAATGAATGTAGAAAATGGGCAGAACAAATGAACAGACATTTCTCCAAAGACATCCAGATGGCCAACAGACACAGGAGAAGATACTCAATATCACTCACCATCAGGGAAATGCAAATCAAAACTATAATGAGATATCACCACACCCTGTCAGAAGGGCTAAAATCAACAACACAAGACACAAGTGTTGGCAAAAATGTGGAGAAAAGGAACCCTCATGCTCTGTTGGTGGGACTGCAAATCCATGCATCCACTGTGGAAAATGGTATGGGGGTTCTTCAAAAGTTAAAAATAGAACTAACCTACAATCCAGTAAGTGCATTACTAGGTATCTACCCAAAAAATACAAAAACACTAATTCAAAGATGTGTGTATGTGTGTGTGTGTGTGTGTGTGTGTGTGTATATATATGTATATATATATTTAAATAAATGAAATAATCATATATAAATAAATACATATATTATATAATTGAATAAAATATTCCATTATATATATACATATATAGAATGTACATATATGTATATATATAATGGAATATTTTATTCCATACATTATATATATGTATATATATAATGGAATATTTTATTCACCCATAAAAAGAATGAATTCTTGCCATTTACAACAACATGGATGGAGCTAGAGAGTATAATGCTAAGTGAAATAAGTGAATCAGAGGAAGACAAATATCATATGATTTCACTCATGTGGAATTTAAGAAACAAAACAAATAAGCAAAGGAAAAAAGACAGAGAGAGAGAGAGAGAGAGAGAAAGCAAGAAAGACTCTTGACTATAGAGAACAAACTGATGGTTACCAGAAGGGATGTAGGTAAGAGGATGGGTGAAATAGGTGAAAAGGATTAAGAGTACACTTATGTTGATGAGCACTGAGTAATGTGTAGAACTGTTGAATCACTATATTATACACCTGAAACTAAATAGAACACTGTACGTTAACTGGAATCAAAATTAATTCCAGCCTCCCTCCTCCAGTGCAAAATTATAGCCCCAAAGACAAGGTGCCCAGGTACATTGTAGGCATTCAATAATGAGAGCATGGATGTAATAACAAGTAAACCAATGAGTGGAGGAATGTCCTATTAAAGCCAGAACTTCAAGTGACAAATACATATTTGCCATCAGGTACTGTGCTAGGCCACGGGGACACAAGGGAAATAAGACATCATTCTTACTCTCAAGGAGTTCCCAATACATCTGGCGACGCTGAGAGATAAGCCGTAATTGCAACATAAGAGAATGTGGGCTACAACAGAAGTGTAACTGTTATCTATGGCTTTAATAATGCTGCATACCAAACAACCATAAAACCTCAGTGGCATGCAATAGTTATTACTTATTGATCACGAATCCAGGGTGGTCTGCCAAGGGACTGTTGTTCTTGGCTTGGCTTGATTACATACCTGCGAGCCGATGCTCTTAGCTGTACTGACTGGCTCACCTCCATGTGGCTCTCATTCTCCAGCAGACTGGCCTGGGCATTTTCATGGTAATGGCAGATATGCACGTTTTTATAACTACAAAATGCTTAAATTTTATTTTTTCTTTAGATAAGGCAAAAACATTTTCCCAAGAAAATAATGCAATTTTGCACAAAGACCAAAGGAACTATATCTGTCTTGTAATTTTGGTTTGTTTTCCAATATATGAACTGCCAACATTGCTTCTTCACCTGGCAGCGCTTCTCGGTGATGCCCTTGGCTTTGAACCCCAGAGCAGGCCGCAGGCATGGCATGAGACAATTTGAAAGAAATGACTCACTGCTGTGCCAGACTATGGGAACTGACCAACTGGAACTGATCTTCAAAATCCTACCAGGAATGTGGAGAATACTTGGAGTTTTGTTGTGGAATGACTCAGAACCAGCAGAGACACTCAGTGGCTTCGTCAAGTCTTTCTATTATGTCCACTACCATCTCATTGGCCAAAGGAAATGGCATGATACATTCAGAAACAAAGGACAAGCAAACATAGCCCCTTCTCGATGGGAAGGGCTTCAAAGTCACATGGCAGAGGGTGTGGACAGAGGAAGAGAAAGAACTGGCCCATTTTTGTAACCCACCATAAGAGGTATGAAAAAAAGGGCTGCAAACAAAAGCACAGGAAAATAATTTTGGAAGCTTTTCCATTCCACAATTCCAAGATAGTTTTTTCTAAATACTATCTAAACCAGAAAGCACACTGCCATTCAGAGCCATAGAAAAATAACAAATAGAACTTACTGAGCCCTTTCAGTGTATCAGGCCCTGTGCTAGGCTCTGCACATGAGCCAACTCATCTCTTCCTCCCCGACGACTCTAAGACGTGTATGATTACTCCAGTTATACATGAAGAAACTAAGGTTCAGCGAAGTTTGATAACTTGCTCAAGGCTGCACACCCAGGATTCAAACACTCTGGAGCCCTGGTTCTCCTCAGCTACCACACAGAAATTAAAGTTATGCCCATCACTTTGTCCTTCTTTTTCTTGCTGAGAGAGGCTATGTAATGGTTTTCAAATATAGATCATTTCTGGCCAAATGTAGAGTCCCAAGAATTAAAATTTCAATAAGTGAACCACCAGGAGTAAATTATAGTACAGGTCAGCCATGAAATTGCAGTGTGTATATTTAGGGCTGTTGTATACAAACAGACAAAGCCTATTTGTTTTCTTTTTCTGCAATATTGAATTTTTAAATTGCTTCCTTGGTTCAAAATGTTCTGATGCCATTTGTGTTGTGTCAGTTGCAAAACAAATTCAAGTAATCCTGAAGAATGTAATGATCATGTGTCAACCAAAGACGAGGGCTGTGGTTTTGCATGGTATGAATAATGCATTTTTAATGAAAACATTTCACTTCTCAAGTTTGAAAACTAGAGCCTAAGTATTCCCTCCTATCAAATTATTTTGTTCTGGGCAGGCATTTGCCTGACTTTGCTTGTAACTTCAAGACACAGGAAAGGAAGAAATCGAGTCCGTAGACATGAGCATTCGGGGTCACTTGGTGTTGAGTTGCCATCAGAGAAAACTTTCTCACTCTAAGGAATTAGATTCTCACGTGGTGTGACCCATTTGCTGTCTCTCCTGAAATACACAATTTTCCATCTGTTCCAGAAGTTGGCTTCTATCAATGTCTGGTGTGGAGTAAAAAGCTCAAAAAATCAAATGAAGCCTTGCCTCAGCAGTCCTGTCAAATTCCCTAGTGGAACTTCTAAAGTGGCCCACTTTTCAAAGTGACATAACAAGCAATGAGCCATTTAGTGATTCAGCTGGAAATACAAAGGCCAGGCTGTTTATCCTTAAGCATTTTCATAAAGAAAAGAAAAGAAAAAACAAACGGCAAGGAGAGAAGAGAAATACAACTTTTTCGTATGATCTACATCAGGAATGGAAAAGGCTTCATTTCAAATGACAGCTCCGGTCAAGCAGTGGTTCTGCCTCGAGTGCTATGTTGAAAAGAATTTTGAGGTCACATAGGGACCTAACGGGATCTGTGTAGCAATCAGTTAGTAACATCTCTCTCCTTGCGCAAAGAGACATGGCAGCCCGTGTGCCATCGGCTTCGTTCCTCCAAAAGTCATAGTTGCTTCAACATTCATTCATCTAGAGTTATCCAGTATGTTTTATTATATACAGACAACAGAGTAACTATTTTAATGCTCAGCATAACTGATGGCATTAAGGAAATGAGTTGATATCAGCACCTTTCCACAATGGGCCACTGCCTAGAAAAGTGATCTAGGGTTTTTCTCTACATAACAACATAAGAAACCTATAATATGCTTAAATTTTTTTAATTCATTTATTTTTAAGAGAGAGAGACAGAGCACGAGTTGGGGAGGGGCAGAGAGAGAAGGACACAGAATCCGAAGCAGACTCCAGGCTCTGAGCTGTCAGCACAGAGAGCAACGCGAGGCTGAAACTCATGAGCCGTGAGATCATGACCTGAGCAGAAGTTGGATGCCTAACCGACAGAGCCACCCAGGTGCCCCAATATGCTTACATTTTTATTCTTCACATTCCAGCTCCATAAAGTAGGCTTCACCTAATAGGATTTCTCTTTAGAAATAAAGAGTTGCTCTTTCCTATTCTTTCCCCATAGTTTAAAAATCGAGGGTTAAAAAATGACTATGTGGCTATGTCTTTTCTGCAGTCCCTGAATCAGATCAGCGGCTTTCTGCTGGACACGTGGTCAGACAATACTGAGAGCTTTGTTCAATAAAAGCAACGTAACCCCGGAGCATGACTCCAAGGACCACAACAGATCATTAAGTAGAAATTAACTGCTTTTTCTTGTCTGGTACCTCATTAAAGTTCAAAAATAATTGTTGTTCGTACTAGTTAGCGCTTATTATACATCTCTCCTTATCACCTTGTAGTACCTGGGTGAGAGAAACAGCCTTATTGATGTCAGCAGACATGTGGGAACAAATGATACTTTGTTCATTACATAAAGGTTGGCCCACACAATGGTGCGCCTGCCATGGCAGAACAGGGCAGCCCTTGGCTTAGCCCACGTCTAAGCAGGAAAGGATAGGAAACCCATTTCTCTTTTCTCTCTTCTTTTCATATCTTTCTTTTCTTTCCGTTCTTGTTGTGTGTTCTTCCCTTGCATTTTCATTTTCAACTTTCCTCACCCTTTGTTTCTGTTCAACTTTTCTTTCTGCCTTCTTTTTCTTTACTTTTTGCTTTGACTCTTACCTTCCTCTTCTCCTTTTTCTGTCTACACCATTACTTATTTCTAGCCATTGAGACTGTGAGTTCAACATCCATCGAGAGTGCTTTTTCACATGGTGGCACATTTCCTGTGGTCATGGTAAAGCTCCTATCAGGTCCTTTGAAGAGAAGGGATTTGTGGCGTGTTGGGGGGGGGGGGGGCGGGGGCATGGGGACTAAAGTGGATGCAGCCAACCGCTGAGCTGGTGCTGCTATTGCTTAAAGACAGTAAAAGAAAATTCTGCTCCTAACAGTCCTAAAGGTTCATGCAAAATAATGTGATAAACTGTGGCACTGGGAAGATTTAGATGGCAAATAATTTTAATCCATATTCTAGTTCTTTTTTATTATTAGATTCATAGGATTTGGGGGGAAACGTGCCATTCCTTGGTTGCAGCCAATTTTGCCCTGATTCTCAGCTTGCCCCGCACCCTGGGCTGCTCACCTCAGATAGGCAGTGGAGGGAAGGCTCAGTGGGCTCCGTGGGCCTGCGGTTTAAATCAGTGGTTGGTCGTGGCTAAGAGCCTCAGAGCTGAAACTTCAGTGGAGCCCTCAAAGTACTTCAGCCCTGCTCTGTGATAGACGCTTCTTTCTTGTTTTCCCGCTGAGTCCTCAGTCCCTATATACCCCATCTGACTTTCCTGAGAGAAAGATTTAGTATAAAACCTGGATCTGTGTTTCATTTATTATTTAAAAAGTCGCCTTTCTCAAGGGCTTACAGATATCAAGATTTTTGCATAAACTAATCCTGTTTAACTTTCACAACAACCTTCTGAGGTGAGAACCGTTGTTGTTTCCATTTAACAGATATGGAAACTGAAGCCTGGATATGGAACTTATTTGGCCACGGTCACATAGCCAATCCGTCGTGCAGCCGTGACTGAAATTTCGCACAGCAGTTAGCTGCAAAGCCCTCGTTCTTTGTGTCTACACTCAACTGCCTCCTTCAAAAGACTATTGTACAATGACTAACCTCAAGCCCACAGAACCCCACAGACTGGGTACCCAACCTCCAAGGTCCCGCTCAAGTTTCATTTTGTCTATGAAGCCTTTTCTAACGCCCCAGCCTGCCAGGGTCGATCTCCCCACAGACAACTGGTCAGCATGCGTTCACTATTTTGTACTGAAATGTCACTTCCTTTTTCCCATTCTCTCTGTCTCTCCACCTAGACTATGACCTCCTAGAGGGTCAAAACACTTACTTCCACTTCTTATTTTTGTCCAAAAAGGAGAGAGTTTGGCCAGGCGGGCTCTGCATATCAGTGTCATTTGTAAAAAATACAAATGGCTGACACCTGTCCCTGGCTTCCTGAAGTGGCCTCTCCGGGAAGGGCCCAGCGTCTGCATTCTAACCTATATCACTAAGTTCTTCTGAGGCACAGTGAAGCATGTAAACAACTTATCTACAATATCTACAACAGGTTTAAGCAATCTCTTCTCAAAAATGGCTGTAGAGTCCAGTCATAAATATTTCTCATGACCGAACTATGTTTCTCTGCCTCCCATAGCTCCTGATAAAACAATAGGTCTGGGGCGGTTCCTCGTGCCCTCAGGTAACCCAGACCCAAAGTGTACTAGGCCCCTCAAGTTTAAAGGCAGAGGCTGAGCCGAGGTTTTTCCATGTTTCCAGGGGAGGTAGAAGGCCAGCCCTATGCTTACTTCCTAGGGAAAGTTAAACACCAAATGCTCTGACAGAGGTGTGTGTAAAATGCTCTCTGAAACCTGCAAAGGAAATAGGGAAGGCTCCTCCAAGGAGGCTGAATTGGTTGATAGATAAATAGATGTTGTCAAGTGGGACTGGGGATAGGTAGTGATTGATTTGGGAGGAGATGCAAGAAGGCAAAGAGGGGGACCCAAAAACATCTGCTGCTCTTTGAAGCAACCCTTAAATTGCCATTAATAGAGAATTGGTTATAGCCAATAATATAGCTGTACAGTGGAATACTAGACAGATGGAAAAAATGAATGCAGAACTACAGGTACTAATTTGGAAACACCTCCAAGCTACATTGCTTAAAAAAAATTTTATTCAAGGTACAGAATCACATGAATCGGATGATTCCGTATGGGCCGAAAAAAGAAAAACCATGGGGGGAGACTGTGTACATACACAAACATTTGTGTTAAGGCAAGAATATTCTGGAAATATACATGAAATGCACTGGGAAGAGTGCCAGAAGGATAGATGGCAAAATAAAGGCAATGTTTCAGGATGTGCCCTTTTATACTGATGCAGGTTAATGTGTGTATATTAATTCTCTGTTTAAAAACTCAGGTAAGTGTTTTAAACATATTTTGTTGGTGATCAGATAAAAGGAAAACCAACGTCACTCTACAGAATTGTCTCCTATTCTGGTAAAAAGTGACCCATCACTCAGGTGTTCAAATAGCACCTGGTCAATTGCCAGGCCAGATGGTATAGACAGGGGGAGTGATGGATTCAAGCAAGTTAGTTGGATGAGATGACCTTCTGGGTACCAAACCACCTGAAAACTTGAAGAGCCCATGTGCAAACATCTGGGGGCAGGGCTTGCATCACCAAATTCCACTGAACAAGCCCATCATTGGCACAATAAACTTATTGAATCCAACATCTTATTAAAATGTCTATATTGTGAGAGTCTACTCATCTATAACAAAGCCACA
This sequence comes from Puma concolor, assembly GCF_028749965.1. Classification (NCBI taxonomy): domain Eukaryota; kingdom Metazoa; phylum Chordata; class Mammalia; order Carnivora; family Felidae; genus Puma; species Puma concolor. Next base: position 123,968,040 of record NC_141668.1, read on the forward strand.
TTAATCGAAGATTTAAATGAAGTTAAATTTGTGTTAACAAATACTCTAAAGATCAGAACTATTACTTTCAACACAGGCAGCCAGCACTTACTGCAAATACTTTTCTGGTGTACGTGACTCCTTGGCGTCTGTTGAAAATGGCTTGCCCACTGCCCCTCATTATCTCCCTCCAGCCTGAGGAGCAGTAATCTCCTCATTCCTGCACAACGCCAGGGTGGCATTGCCTTTGTGATGTGATCAGGTAGCTTTCTCAAGAAATTCCCTTTGAGCTCCTCATAGTTAGAAAGAAATTTCCTCTGCTGCCTGAAACCCACTAGTGGGTGTAATTTGTGGCATTATGCCTCACCACCAGGAGGGTGAATGAAGGCAGGAACATTAATCAAATTTGGAAACAACAAAGAAACAGTGGGCTCCAAGTGGATCAGCATATGATTAGCAGCCCACAGTATCAGAGTTTAGAATGTGAAAACTGGAAAACCTTGGGGCTCAGTTGTGTATGTATAAGATTAAAGTGCCAATCTGCATATCACCCTGAGGGCTTTGACAGCAAATATCACCTCCAAATGCATAATGACAACGCCATTAATTTGCTACTTGTTTGTATTTCCTACCTCTCTATCATGAGCTACAATTTTTCAGAAAACTGTAAATTTATCAAATGTATATAAATTTGATATCATCCTAAGCATGGCACCAATGGCATGGGGGTTTAATAAGTGCTTCTAGCCAATGAGATGTTTGTTGAGCATCTACTATATACAAAGGGCACCCCAGGGATGCATTGTTGGATGTTTCACCAAAATAAGTAATCGCTCTGTGTGGTATTTTTTTCACCTCTGGGCTTTTCATACATTTCACCCTGCCAGAAACATCCTCAATCTCTCAAGATTCTATTCCTCCTTTAAGACACAGTTAAATCCCTTCCCTTCTGTCCCCAACCCCCCAAAATCTTTCTCCTTTGAGACCCAAGAGTGCTTTGAATGTTCTGAGAGTATTCTTTATGAACATGATTATATAACAGTTCCTTGCATATATTTCTAATTCTCCCTCCCAGAGGTAAGGATTTTATTTGCTTGGTCAGTATCTTTCTGCATACAGTACCCAGCACAGATCCCCATAAACATCATGTTCTTAATATTTTCTTAAATAAAGAATAGGAACTACCATCTGATAATGTACTGGACTGAAAAGTCCCATCCTCTCCCCCAAAAAACATGTCCACCTAGTCCCCATGTATTGCTTATTTGGGAAAAGGGTCCTCGTAGGTGTGATTAAGTTAAGGTTCTTGAGGTGAAAGCAGCCTGAATTAAAGGTGGGTCCTAATCCAATGACATGTATTCTTTTTTTTAATGTTTATTTATTTTGAGAGAGAGAGGGAGAGAGTGCACAGAGAAGGGAGGAGTAAAGAGAGAGGGAGAGAGAGAATCCCAAGCAGGCTCCATGCTGTCAGCACAGAGTCCGACTCAGGGCACAAACTCATGAACCATGAGACCATGACCTGAGCCAAAATCAAAAGTCAGTCAGTCTGACTGAGCCACCCAGGTGTCCCATGTACTCTTACAAGAGACAGAAGAGAAGACAGAGACACAGAAAAGGCGAAGGCCCCAGGAAGTCAGAGGGAGAAATCAGAGAGATCCTGCCATAGCCAAAAGCCTGGAGTGCAACAAACCTGGAAAAGGCAAGATTCTCCCCTAGAATTTCTCGAGAGGATATGGCCTTGCCAACACCATGGCTTCAGACTTCTGCCCTACAAAACTGTGTGAGAATAAACTGCTATTGTTTAAGACTTGACATTTTTGGTAATTTGTTACAGCAGTGATAGGAAACAAATACAGATATGGTCTCTGGCTCTAAAGGGATTATTGGGGAGACAGTGACATGCAGAGTTTGTAGAAGGATATTGACACATAAAAAGACAACAGTAAAGTCAGGTGTTATTAGGTGCTAGGTGAGTTGCACAGACTTTAGATACCAGGTGCTTGTTCATTCTGTCAACATTGATTGATCACCTTTGATGCTCCAGGCTCTCAGAATTCAGCAGCAAACAAGGTAGGCAGATTTCTAGCCTCACAGAACTGGGTAGAAACCATCAAACTCAAAAGCCTACAGAGGCCATGCAGGTGATAGAAAGTCATAAGGTAGGGTGAGTATATCTATCATCCACTTTCTCACTTTTGATACAACAGGGATATAGAGAATTATTTCTTTGCTTTAAAAAATATCACCCATGGGGCACCTGGGTGGCTCAGTGGGTTGAGCGTCCAACTTTAGCTCAGGTCGTGAACTCATAATTGGTGGGTTTGAGCCCCACATCGGGCTCTCTGCTGACAGCTCAGAGCCTGGAGCCTGCTTCGGATTCTCTGTCTCCCTCTCTCTCTGCCCCTCCCCAGCTTGTGCTCTCTCTGTCTCAAAAATAAATAAATAAACATTTAAAAATAAATAAGTTTGGGGCGCCTGGGTGGCGCAGTCGGTTGAGCGTCCGACTTCAGCCAGGTCACGATCTCACGGTCCGTGAGTTCGAGCCCCGCGTCAGGCTCTGGGCTGATGGCTCAGAGCCTGGAGCCTGTTTCCGATTCTGTGTCTCCCTCTCTCTCTGCCCCTCCCCCGTTCATGCTCTGTCTCTCTCTGTCCCAAAAATAAATAAATGTTGAAAAAAAAATTTTTTAAATAAATAAGTTTAAAATAAATTTACAATATCAGCCACAAGAATGATGATAAGGAGCAACCAACAGTCAGACCTCATTTGTTGTCAAACAGTAACGACAAGTAGAGACGGTGGAAAACTGCACACACACGTCCCAGCTGAAAGGAAGGTTTCACTCAAGCCCCAAGTGCCACCACATGGAAATGAGACTTCTCTCCTACAGAAACGAGAGCACAGTCTTGCCCGAGTTTTACTCTTAAGAGAAATGAGAATCCCAGGGTGTTTATTTTCCCCCAGGTTTATTGAGAAATACTTAACATACGTCACTACCTAAGTTCAAGGCACACAACATAATGGTTTGACTTCTACATATTGTGAGAGAGAATTTCAGATTTTTTACTGCAATCTCCTTTACATGAGGCTCAACTGTTTAAAAAATGGCTGTACATGCCAGAAAAGAGACCAATGTACTTGATCCAGCCGTAGTGCCTTCAGGGCCCCTGATTCAGATATTAAATTAGTTCAAAAGAGAAAGATCTCCCTATGAACTGTACCAATCAAAGAATGCCTCAGAGCCTGTGAGGCCTGACCTGGGCCTTTAAAAGTAGGGAATATTGTTGGCAAGGAAAGGGAGACTATTCCAGTATGTACAAGTCTCTCATTGAATGGGAAGCTACAATCAAACATTCTCACAACATTTCCAAGCCTGAACCGGACATAAAGATGGAAATGTGTAAGGTGCATGCCAGGCAAAGAAGAGACAAATGTGTCAACTGTAAGAAAAGCTGATAAATGGAGATAAAGCTTGAGTTCAGTGAGGGAAAAACCCCTTATAGTGATCATTTTATGGGAATTCTAAAATTCAGACACGTCTTAGAGGGAGAAAGAAGGAAGAGCTAAAGATTCATTTATGCATTTATTTATTTACATGTGTGGGGCATCTGCTAAGTGCCAGGAGTTGAGGATACAGCCCTGACTAAAGCAGGCAAAGCCCCCATCTTCCAACAGCCTCTGTGCCAGTGAGAGAAGAGAGAGAATAACCAAATAAACATGTAAATACATAATATGTCAGTTGTGCAAGCCACGTGAGTATCTGAGGAGGAGTTCTAGAAAGAGGAAAGAGCCAGTGCAAAGGTCCTGAAGTGAGACTGATCACAGCATGTTGGAGGAACAACATGTGAGGCAGGACTAAGAGGTTCTGTAATCGGGGCACCTGGATGGCTCAGTCGGTTGAGGGTCCGACTTCAGCTCAGGTCACGATCTCACAGCTCGTGAGTTCGAGCCCTGCGTCAGGCTCTGTGCTGACTGCTTGGAGCCTGGAGCCTCCTTCAGATTCTGTGCCTCCTTCTCTCTCTGCCCCAACCCACTCACATTCTGTCTCTGTCTCTCTCAAAAATAAACATCAAAAAAAACCCTTTTTTTTAAAAAGATGTTCTGTGATCATCCCCTCCCCTGTGTTACTCCCATGATTATATACATTTAATGAATTTTGCTGCTGCAATTAAGATTTCCTAATTTAGTTAGGAAGATTATCCAGGTGAGCTTAACTTAATCATGAGTGCTTTAAATTTTTTTGTTTGTTTATTTATTTATTTATTTATTTATTTATTTATTTATTCATTTATTTATTTTAAGAGAGAGAGACAGTGAGAGAGAGTGGGGAGGGGCAGAGAGAGAGAGAGGGAGAGAGAGAATCCCAAGCAGACTCCACGCTGTCAGCCCTGAGCCCCATGCAGGCCTCGAACTCATGAACCATGAGATCATGACCTTAGCCGAAATCAAGAGTCAGACACCCAGATGCCCCCATATGAGGACTTTAAAAACAAGAGAGCTTTCTCTGGTCATCTGCAGAAAGGAAAGTCAGAGAGATTCAAAGCAGGAGAAGGATCCAATACAATCGCTGGCTCGTAGGATCCCGTGCACGCTTGCTGGCTTAGATGTGGGGGGCACCACATGGCAAAGAATGCGGGTGGCCTCCAGAAGCTGAAAGTGGCCCTTAGCAGACAGCCAGCAAGGAACCGGGGACCTCAGTCCTACAATTGCAAGGAACCGAATTCTGCCAAAAATCTGAATGACTTTGGGAGTAAACTTTTCCCAAGAGCCGTGAGATAAGAGCCCATACCAGCAGGCAAGCTGACTTTGGCCTAAGCAGAAAATGTAACTGAGCCTGCCCATACTTTTGACCTTGAGACCGTGAAGCCATAATAAATAGGGGTATGTTTTGAGCTGCTCCTCTTGCGGCAATTTCCCACACAGCAACAGCAAACTAATAGAAACAGCTAGAAGGCCAACGTGGCAGGAGTGTAGTAGCAAAGAGGGCTGAGAAGATGAAATGGGAAAAATAGCCAGAGGCCAGATAACACAGACCTCTGTGTGCCTTGGCCAGGCCCCTGGACCTCCACCAAATGAGATGGGATGGCCCTGGAGGGTTTGAGTAAAGGGCACATGGCCTTGACCTGCTCCTGAGAGCTCGCCCAGCTAGACGAACGGACATCCATGGAAGGCAAATCTGCTGATGGGGTTCCCGATGACCTCTGGAGGCCCTGGTAAATACTCGATTATAAAATCTTCAGAAGAAGCCAGCAAAACAAATGGAGAACTGCCAGAGAGGTTGAGAGATGGACCATATCAAATACAGCATTAAAGATAGGCCAGCCGGTGAGGAGAGGAATCTATTCGGAGAGATCACACAAGGCAGCCTGAAATGCAACCATGCCTCTCACTGTCTTCAGCTCTTGCATGCCGTTAGACAAAGGCTCTCAGCAGATATGTTTCTCTAACAAACATATCTGTACCGTACAGATCCAGCCTCGGGGAATATCTGAAGCTTGCCCCTACGCCATCTGGCAGATGATTAACGTGTGATTAAACCTGATGATTAGCCATGGCCAGGAATCTGATCGCTAATAGTCAGAGACTCAGGGGGCAACTTTTATTGGCAGTTGAGTGCTTTGCCAGAAACTGCCTCCCAGAGGGGGCTGGGGATTGGAAAGATGACTAAGGAGCCCCATGGTGAGAAAAATTAAACTGTAGACCCATGAGATAATAACAGCAATAGAGACAGAGGCAGAGCCTCCCACACGCACACCAAGTCAGAAATACCTCAGGTATAATTAAACCCTAATGCAGAATTTAGCACCTTTTTGTAATAAGAATCTTTACTTGCAATCCTCAGCATTCTGTTGCCTTGGCAAAAAAAAAAAAAAAAAAAAAAAAAAATCTCTAAACATTCGGGAGGTTTCTGTCCCACTTTCAAAGAACAACCCTGGTGAAGATGCCTTTAAAAATGTTTTGTAGGGAGGCCTGGGTGACTCAGTAGGTTAAGAGTCCAACTCTTGATTTTGGCTCAGGTCACCATCTCACAGTTCATGAGTTCGAGCCCCATATCAGGCTCTGTGCTGACAGCATGGAGTGTGCTTGGGATTCTCTCTCTCTGCCCCTCCCCCCATGCACATGCTTTCACTCTCTCTCTATTTCTCTCTCAAAATAAAAGAATCTTAAGTAAATAATGTTTTCTATCTTGAGTGACTACCAATGAATCCTCCCTTCTCCAGTAGAATTGGTTCACATCCTCTCTCTGCCTTCCCCCCACCCCATTTTCACTGGCAAATCTGGGGTTGGACCCTCAGTGGGGCCGCAGCTGTAGGAGAGTGCCCCAATAAGAAAGGACCATGATCTCTATGTCATGTGCTGCCTGGGCAGGATGCCTTTGAGTGTCCACTGTCTAGACTGGCAACATTCTGCTTGCCTTTGGTCCTGGTCCCTGGGAAAGGTGGACTCCCACATCAGGTTAACTTCTTGGATTTGGGATTGGTGACTTATGCTTTCTTGACTGATTTCTGATCAGTTTTATCTCAACCACCACTTTATGAGAACTATTTTCTATTTCCATTCTTACCCATATTTGCTTTCTCCTGGCTTCCTGTTCTCTCTTTTCAAGATCCATGGTCAGAGCCCAATGTTGCTAGGAATAAACTAACTAGTAACTCTGTTAGCCTAGGAATACTTGTGATTCAATCACAAAATGTGTTTGTTATGATTTGGACGATAACACCTACAAGGCACTGTGCACTATGGTTGGCACATGATAAATGTTGAACAAACATTAGCCATTTTTAGCAGGAAAACTGGTGGTTGAGTGGAAAAGGGTAAGGATGAAACCCAGAAAGAGTGTGTTCATAGGAGAGGAGACTTAGGTGTGAGAATAGAATTTCAGAATCCTGTTTACACGCAGTGGACCCCCATTTCATGAGGATCAATTCAGCCCTATATTCAGAGAAACACAGACGTAGCCTTTGAGTTTGCTTAAAGCCATACAAGTTTGAGCATGCTGTATTTGAAAATACTAGTGATGGAAAACCACTTTAGTCCTTCTTTACCTTTCTCCATCACAGTGATGATGATCACGGTATCTTCCTTCAGTAATTATGTATCATCAGGGCACTGGGTCACCCAGTCAGTTAAGCATCTGACTCTTGATTTCGGCTCAGGTCATGATCTCACAGTGTGTGGGATCGAGCCCCATGTCTGTCAGTGCAGAGCCTGCTTGAGATTCTCTCTTTCCCTCTCTCTGCCCCACCCCTGCTCACACTATCTCTCTTTCAAAATAAATAAATAGGGGCACCTGGATGGCTCAGTTGGGTAAGCATCCAACTTCAGCTCAGGTCATGATCCCGCCATTCACAAGTTCAAGCCGTGTATCCGGCTCTGTGCTGACAGCTCAGAGCCTGGATCCTGCTTCGGATTCTTTGTCTTCCTCTCTTTCTCTGCCCCTCCCCCATTCGTGTTCTCTCTCTCTCTCTCTCTCTCTCTCTCTCTCTCTGTCAAAAATAAAACATTTAAAAAATTAAAAACAAAACAATACAAAAAACAAAATAAAGAAAGAAACATTAAAAAAAGAAAACAAAAAGCCCTCTTTGAAAAGGTGACATTTGAACTTGGGTTTGAGGCAAATGAGAATAAACAAAGGAAGGAAGGAAAAGGAGTAAAGCAGAAGGGAGGCCTGTGGTAGGGAGAATGACAGTAATCATTGGCTGCTATACACCGGCCCCTTTCCAAGTCATCCCATCTGACCCCACAACTCTGAGAGGAAGGTACAATTTTTCCAGGCAATAACCGAGGCTCAAAGAGCTCAAATAAATTGCCCGAGGCAAGTGACAATGCTGACTAATACCGAGTCGCATCAGCGTCTAGCTGTGGTGCACAGCTTTGTTTTGGAAACCCAAGGTCAGAGCGAGGTGATGGACCAGAACCAGGAAGAACAAAAAAGACAAGCCTTCCGGGCCAGGGGGAAAGGCCAGCAGCCACTGGGACTGATTTCAAAGGGCTCTATAAAAGAGAATTGTAATAATCCTCACTGTGCTCTCAGCGATGAGTGCCAGGCGCTGCTAAGCCCTCCAGGAGCAGCTCTCGTGTCCTCTTCCCATCTCCCCTTAAGGCAATCGGCACTGCACCCCTGCTTTGTGGATGAATAAGGGGATGGAACATCCCCTCCCCTGCAGAGACCCAAGTGGAACCCCGATTTCAATCTGGGATGCTGGCTGCCCAGGCGAGTGATGAGGGAGACTTAAAACCATGTCAGAGGAGCACTGACCAGAACACGGTTGACCTGGAGGAAAGAGTGCAACAGAGGCAGGCATAGGACAGTGCAAGTATTTGGAGGGTTATTGCTTAGGGAGGCTGGGTTAGATCTGTTGACCTCAGAAAACAGAACTCAGATCAGTGGTTGCAGTGCAGGCTGCCAGCACCCCACTCAGATACCCCTTCCCAGGCCAGTCCTCTCAAAGCCAAGTTGCTGGGAATGCTAGCGACACGTTCTCACAGGGGCACCCTTTTCTGAAGAATTAGCACGGGGATGTACCCCAAAGCAACGGAATGTTTGCTCTGACTCAGCTACTGCTTCCCAACCGAATTTTGACACATATAATGACTGTCTGAAAATCCAGCGCCCCTCTTCGTACAGCTCGCTTGTAGTAATAACTACAGCGCAAAACAGTGATCTGGAAACAAAATGAATTCCACGGTATCCTGATTCTCCCCAGAAAGCAGACACAGGTAATGGAGCACTCAAAAAATACCGTTTGGGAGTTTCTCCCTGCCGGTATTTTATTTAATCCTTGGGGCTTTCCCTCCCTTGAATAATTAACAAGTCGGTGATTTCTAGTCTCTTTGCACACCTAATATTTGCCTCCTTGGTTTCATCAAGGAAAGATGGAGGGAAAAAGCAAGGATGTCTGACTGTAGCAAAAAGCAGTTGAAAAAAACATTAAGCCAAGATCAAATATTTATGCTTCAGCTAGCTAGCTAACTGATTGTAATATCAAAGGATAATAAATCATTTGAAAATGGGGAGAAAAAGCGATCAATGCGAATAGTATAATTTGCCTTTCACCAGGAGCTCTTGATTTTTGTTGGTGTTGTTCATCTAACAGTGATATTTTCTGAATTCTTTTTTTTTTTCTCATTTAAAAATACTTTCCATTTCCCTCCCCCTGACCACTCGGATGTGCAGTGTGATCACAAGAGCTTTTGTGAAGGAGGTATTGGGTTCCATATTCTCTACACTGGGAAAAGGGGCATGTGTAGTTTTCTTTAGCTCTTGTCTTTTTCAGTGACTCGTGCTGTTGTTACATGATTAAGAAATTGATTGAACTTTGAAAGACCGGAGCATTTCAAAGAACAGCCTTGTTCAAATTACAGATTTCAGGAAATGAGGCTTAGGAGAAACATTAACAGCTGCCGACTCACCAGTATTTTTCATCCCCAGCCACCCCCTCCCTCCCTCCCAAGCCCAAATGGGCACCAGGTAATAAACTAACTGCAGATAACAGAAGAAACAATTTGATGCTCTTGACCATTAGTGTTTTCTAAAAATCTACCTTTTTAGTATTTGAAACAGTGCCATTCATCTTGCTGTATTTTTTAAATTTGTATTATGTACTTCAATTACAAAACCTTCCTAGGAAAGTCTGCAACAAGGTCATCCTTGGAAGATAAATTGCCCTACGATTCATCACCAGACTGTGAAATGACCTGATCCTTAGCGCTTAAGGAATTTGGTCCTCCTGATGTTTAGAATTTATTTGTAAAAACTTTATTGAGATAAAATCCACATACCCATACAATTCACCCATTTGAAGTACACAATTCAGTGGTTTTTACTACATTCACAGAGTTGACTTCCTTTTGAGTAACCACAATTCTGTTGTTTTAAAATGGTCTTTATGGAGGAAAAGCCATAGAGAAAATCTGAAAGACCGTCTAAACTCAAGAACTTTGAACTCAAAGAATCAACTGCTACTTTTCTTCCACCCTGTGGCTCCTTTCTTTGTACATGTTTAATTTTATTTTTGGACACACTTATTGGGCCCTTTCCACCACCAAGTCCTCCATACCTAGCGTTAGTACAGAGGTACTTTATTTAGCTGAAAGATGCACATTTGCTCTGGGAAGCATAGTTGGGATTTTGCTGCTAGAAAATAAAACCTCTGCTTCCTTTGGTTTTCCTTACAGACATTTTTGGGCACAGCTCATTGCAGACTGATCTTTATGACTTCATTACTTGCTCAAGGCAAGTGATTTATTATTAGTAGCACCAATATAAATTCATAGAGGAAAAATCTTTATAAAATATCAATGAACCAAGTTTTACTTTTTACACTTTGTGCTGCCTGGGTGCATGTGATGTGCATGCACACACACACACACACACACACACACACACATTCAATTGTTCACAGCATGGCTCATGGGTCTGAATCTGTTGCTTTTTTCCTTTTATAATAGGAGATAATTAAATGTCAACAGTCATCGTCCAGGCGATTCCTGTACACTGTTCCTTCTCACTCCAGGCTTCCTGAAATTCTTGGAGGAGTAAGTCCTGGGAAACTGTACTTTAAGCAAATTTTCAGTGCCCGGGTGGCTCAGTTGGTTGGGCAGCCGACTTCAGCTCAAGTCATGATCTCACAGTCCATGAGTTTGAGCCCCACATCGGGCTCTATTGACAGCTCAGAGCCTGGAGCCTGGTTCCGATTCTGTGTGTCTGTCTCTTTCTGCCCCTCCCCTGCTCACTCTGTCTCTATCTCTTAAAAATAAACATTAAAATTTTAAAAAATAAACAAATTCTCCAGGTGATTCTGATGGCCCAACATTGGGAACCAAGACTACTCTGTCACATACCAAAAACTAGATATTCAATGCAAGCAGTGGATGGCTTTATGGCTGATATTAAGGGAGACTGATGCACCAGAATTAAATCCTAAGCTGCTAGAATCTGAATGTTTGTGTCTTCCCAAAATTCATATGTTGAAATTCTGATTCCCAAGGTGATCGTATTACAAGGTGAGGCCTTTGGATGTTGATTAGGACATGAGAGTGGAGCCCTCATGAATGGGATTAGAGACTTTATAAAAGAAGCCCCACCTTGGAGCCCTTAGGTGCCTCATTTGGTTAAGCAGTTAAGCACTGACTCTTGATTTCAACTCAGGTCACCCTATCATAGTTCATGAGTTCAAGCCTCACACTGGGCTCTGAGCATTGGACAGCTGCAGAGACTTGTTAGGATTCCCTCTCCCTCTCTCTTTGTCCCTCCCAAGCTCACTATCTCTCTCTCTCAAAATAAATAAATAAACATTAAAAAAAAAAAAAAAAGAGGCTCCACCTCTGCCCTTCTCCATATATCCCTCACCTTTCCTAGAATGTAAGGACACAGCGGGAAGGCACCATCTTGGACCAGGAAGTGGGCTCTCACCAAAACCTGACCATGCTCCTACCTCGAGCTTGGAGAAGCAAGTTTCTGTTGTTCCTATGCCACCCAGTCTGTGGTATTTGTTACAGCGGCCCCGACACACTAATATACTAACTCTTCTGAAGTCGGACGGCAGCAAAATCGACAGGTATCTGTTCTATGTCTTCTCTATGCCACATTCAGGGACTAAATATAAACAAGACTTGACCCCTGCGTCTCATAGGAATCTGGACATGTAAACCAATAAATTACAATAAAGTATTAAAAGTGCAAAACTAAAAATCTGTATGTTACAAAGCCAATGGGGAAAACTTTTAAAAACCACCTTCGGGTTTCCTGTATCTCCTCTTTCTTTCTTCTGACCTCCCATTCCCCACCCAAACAGAAGTCCCACACACATCATACACACACACACACACACACACACACACACACACACACACACCACGTATACACATGCACACACACACCCCCATATACTCCCCACTCACACATCACACACAAAGGCTGCCAGATTTAGCAGACTAAATATAGGATGCCAATTAAAGTAGACTTTCAGATAAACATATTTGGGACATATTTCCACTAAAAAGAAATTCATTATTTATCTGAAATTCTGATTTAACCAAGGGACCTGTCTTTTACTTGGCAGCTCCTCACACCTGTTTCTCTCTCTGTCTCTGTCTCTCTCCCGCTCTTTCTTTGAGACACGCACACACACACGCACACACACACACCCCTCTACTCTACTTTCATGTAGATCTTCTATACTGCTGAAAATCCCCACAAGAGACTTTGGAGTCACTATCTTTTTTACCTCTCTATATTTTTTGCTTGAATTTTCATAACACATCTATTGCATTTGAAATGAAAAATAAAAGCATTGTTTAGAAATTGGTAAATGCATATGTAGTCCCATTAAGCCATCAACATTCCTAGGAATGTGCCCCTGCTCACCAAGTTCATGGTCCACTACAGAGAATGTCTTGTTTCTGGGAAACTGTGGGAGCTTCAGAAATGGAAGAGCATAGGTCTAGTAAAGAGGGCAGGTAGGAATGGGCACTGGTGAAAGCAACCAGGAGGACCCTTGGCACGGAGACTGCTAAATGCATTGGTTGTGTTTTTAAATGGCAAAACCTACTACAAACCAGAACAGCTACATTTGGCTGTGTGCTACATGCACTGTAATCGTGGCCAGCCCAAGGCCAAAGGGGCTGTGCTTTGCTTGCCCTTCCCCCACATCCAAATGCTATCTTTTTCTAATTTATATAAAGGCCCCATGGAGGTTAACAACTGCCTCAGCAAGTTAGCATTAGGAGAAATTGTTACGTGCCAGCCAGGGTGCTAACTGGCTTGAATCACCATTCCCCGCGGAGGTCTCCCTGTTACAGAAGGAACAGCACTCCAGGAAATTCGGAGCAGTGGCAGGAAACATGGGCACTTGCCTAGTGCATACAATGGAAGCTGTCACCCCCTCCCTAGCCTGGCTTCCTCACACTGAGCTCCTGAGGGAGGGGGAGGATTGTGTTTGTCAAAGGTGGCCGTACTATGCTCTTCTACACTGTGACTCTCCAACCTGAAATCCTGGTAGGGTTGCATGGGTTTCAACCAATACAGTAGCTCAGAGTTGACGCAGATGGCTTTGGAGGCTAGGTCAACAGGTGAGACAGCTCCATCTCTGAGCCATCCTCCTCTGGGCACTAGATGTGCAAGAATGAACCTTCAGGAGACTCCTGCCCCTTTCACTGGCATCACCACAACCTTTGAGTCTTCCCAACTGGGACCCCAACATCCCAGAATATTGACACGCCACTTCCACTGTGCCTTGTGTGATCTCCTGACCCACAGAATCCATGGGTATGAGTCACTCTATGTGCTGCAGTAACTTGTTACACAACTTTAGCACCTAGAACAACAGAACGAAATGCCACCTCACCTACGCACCCGGGGAGGGCCAATAAATTCTGTTAAAGTCTAGAGACAAAGTGATATAATCAAGGCCACCTGCAATGTCCTGAAATCAATCAGATGGGCTGATTCCCTCCCCGGCCTAAACAGTATTTCAAGCCCATGCAATCACACCAAGACAGAAAGTGCTGGACATAAAGACTCAGCAAAAGTGGCTTTCCTCGCTCATTATTGCCTGCCAGAAGCCATGCTAATCTACATCAAGACTTTCCCACCCTGCTCCTAACCTCTGGGAAAGTTTGGTTCCTTCAATACTGTCAACAGCGCTGGATCTCCTCAGCAAAGTGGCAGGACAGAAAACTTTGCAGGTACCATTTTAGGGCAACTGTTCCTGAAGGAGAGGGAGAGTTTGATGCCTTTTAGTGCTCTTCCCTGGAAAGAAATTTTAAAAGCTGTAGTTCTAGTCCATCACAAAATTCTCTTGGGCCTTTTTTGGCATAGAAAGTAAAAGCTTCTCTGTAATATGTATAAGAACATACCTGAGAACAGATATAACAAGCAAGCATGATTTTTAAATGAAGGGGAGTTCAGCAGACGGTTTGCGAACATTAAGAATTTTCTTACTTTGTGTGGGCAGATTTGCAGCCCATATCCAGGAAAAGACACAGAAAGCTTAGGAAACCCCACAAAAAGACTGTTAGAAACTAGCTCCAGTTTGTTAATTCCATTGATCACCCATTAAATAAAAAAGTCACTACATGATGGTGTTAGGAGTCTCAAGGGTAAGGGACTTTCCTGAGGGGCTCCTGGGACATTTGCATATAGTTTAAATAAGCACCTTGGATTATTTAATAAGGTCCAAGAGGAGGCCCCAAATCCTTTCTGTACCTTAATCGTATTCACAATTTAGGATACTCATTGTGTCCAAGGAGTCGAATAGCCAGGATTCGTGAAAAAGTCTTAGATCAGTTGAAGAGGTTGTGCACAACTATTTAGAAACAAAAATAATGGTACTCATCTTTCAGCAGGGAAAACAAAAACCGCACACTTGGAGCCTTTGCTAGTAATAAACTGGGGGGTGGGGGGATAGAACTGGTAGCATGTTTCTGACACTTTGCTTCAGCCAGCTCTGTTTATATTAAATACTAATAATAGTCTTTAGTATAGATGTAATTAACCCGGGATCCCTTCTAAAAGGATGTCATGCGAGGTACTTCCAACTCACCCAGAAGTGACATGATGCAGTGGTCCAAGCACTGGCAGAAAGACAGCCCAGGTCTCATCAGTAAGACTTCCGCTATAAAAATATTAATGAATAAGTTCTCTAGGAACAGAAACAGCCCAATGGAAATGCTGAGAAATGTTTTCATCATCATGCCGAGGGTCCCTATAATTCTTTATGATGCTATTACTACCATTGAGTAGGGTTGAGTGGGGTAAGCCATTTCTCCTTATTTACCCCCCAAAAACAGCAAAAGTATTCCCCTCTTTCCCAGGAGTAGAAAGCTCTGAACCATTTCCCATTGCTGTTCTGAGAAATGAGTATCTATCCTACTCCAGCTCAGATAAAATGCCTGTTCCTATTCCATGGATAGCAACTAGGTTTCTGACCTATTTTCTCCTCGTGAGGACTGTAGGGAGAGAAGGATTCTAAGGCCATGTCTGGAGTTATGGGTAAGAGTTTCATGATTGATTAATGATGTCTGCAAGGGATCAGGGAGCAAAGACATAGGCTATGGATTTGTCATCCTGGCTCTGACCTAAGGTGAGGGGAAAGCCACTATCCCCAAAAACAACAGGACTGTTCCAAAAATCAGTCATAAGTTAGCAGCAGAAAATGTAAACAAATGCTTGTGTGTGGTGGGTTTTTTTTTTTTTTTTTAATATTGCTCTTTTTACACCACTAGCACTTGACAGGGGAAGAAAAAACTGTGAAAAATGAGTCCATTTTATTACACTCTCAGATCCTGCTCCTGATTCTAGGGGGATTAGCGTTAATAAACCTGAGATGGAAGATTGAGTTGTAGTTGCCGCAATCCCCATTTTATTTCGTTACAGATAATATGTACTCACCAAAAGTAACTTTATTATTCTTCTGACATCTCTTATCTAATTCAGAAATGGGCAATTCCAGCCATGAAATGTGTGTGCTGCATGCGAATATTCCCGGAAGCTGGGCAAAAGCCGGCATGCTGACTGCACATAAAGAAGGATTTGGACTTGGCATCCCCAGGCCTCCAAGCAGCCCCTGCGGCCCTGTGATCAAGCTCACAGGAACAAGTTAGTAACAGCCGCTTCCTGCTTCTCAGGTGGGTGTGAAGGGGCAGAAATAATTGAACGGCTTGGGACTCCCCTCCGCTTTAAGGGCTGGGGAACACCTCCAGGTCAAGCACGGCCTAGAGTTGCCAACCTCAGCCCCCAAACATTTAGAGACTCCAAACTGACTAGGGAGGAAATCAGGCTGTGCCTTAGGCAAGGAGCTGCAGTAGACCAGTAGTCCTGAATTCCGCATGCGCGCTGTCCATCAGCCTGTTCTATAACGGCCCAATAAGGTAGCCACATGTGTCTGCTGAGCACCTGTACTATGGCTGATGTGCCTGAGAAAGGTGGAATGCTTGATTTTAGGTCATTTTAATTGATATAAATTATTTAAGTAGCCTCTGGTGACTTTGGTCAAGCGATTTAACATATCCAGCCCTCAGTTTTGCTTCCTACAGACTGTCAAATCCACCATTTCTTTCCTTCTGTCTGCTAGCACTCTAATCTGTCTCTCCCCAGGATAGCCACCACGGCCACTTACTTATCATCCCTGCTAATTGTGGGTGATGAGCACTTATAAAAATCAGACTAAAAAAAATCTATAATAGTTTCCCAGTGCTCTTCAGGTAAAAAAAAAAAACATAATCACTGAGGGCGGCTGGGTGGCTCAGTTGCTTAAGCATCTGACTTCGGCTCAGGTCATGATTTCACAGTTTGTGATTTGAGTGCCACTCTGGGTGAGCCCTGCTTCTCTCTCTCTCTCTCTCTCTCTCTCTCTCTGCCCTTACTCACCTCACTTGTACCCTCTCTCTCTCTCTCTCAAAACACACCCACAATCACTAATGTGGCCAATTTATAATACCCTGTGTGGCCTGCTCCCACCTACTTCCCCAGCATGAACCCTCACTACAATATCCTTGACCCTGGGCTCCAGCCACTCTAGCCTTTCCCTGTCTCTTCAAGGTCCACACTCTTTTCTGCTCCAGGGCCTTTGCACATTCTTCCTTTCTCATTCCTTGCCCTCCCTCATTCTCCTCTCTCCCTCTGCATTATTTACTCTTATACATCCTTTAGAACTCAGCTCAAGCATTACACTTCTGGGGAAGCCTCTAGATTGGTTCCCACTTCTTTGTGGTAAAAGATTACAGTCCACCCTTTCAGAACACCATTACCTGTCAACTTCAAGTTCATTGCTTTCATTATAAGGGAGAACACAGTCTTACCAGAAATATAGTCATATCTTAGAGGGAGAGGGAACAACTGGAATATCTAGGAGATTTGGGGGGACTGGTTTAAGGCAGCTTTTTCAATGCAGGGACTGACTGGGCGTTTGCAAGTTTCACAACAGAATCACCTAGGACTGGTGAACATAGCAGGGCAAAGGTTTTGAAACAGTCCTGAAGAGTCATTTGATGAGCCTTGTTAAACAACCTACTGCCCTGAGAAAGGGACACTTACCCTAATGACAGCTAGTTGGGAAGACCCAAGTTGGATAAATAGATTTTCCCAAACAAACAACACAGCTATTTGTAATTTTGGCTTCTGGCATCGTGTGTGCTGTTACACACAGTCAACAGTAAAGCTTTCTTAGTGAAGATGGTGACCAGAGTAGTGGCAAGGGTCTGTGGCTCAGCTTGTGTGGGAATTTGTTAAGTATGCATCTCAGTGGCTATTTGGTTGCTGTCTCTCTCTTCCTCTCGGCTGTCAACCCCATGAGAGCAGGAACTGTATCTGCTTCTTGAATCACCACTGGACCCTAACACTTGATGTTGTATGATTTCTGGCAATAAATATTTGTTTAACAAATGAACAAACAAACATAAGGAAGAATTGGACCAGTGAGATTCTGTACAGGGTGAGGGAGTTAGGAGAAGAGTCCCAGGAGGAGCAAAAGGGAGTTATTCAGAGGGAAGGATAACAGCACAGAATGGAGACCATGCCACTTGGTCAACAAACCTGTGTTTCCCTGCAGACACGCTCTCAAGACTCAAAATTGTTCCGCCTTCTGTCTTCAGTATCTATAGCTGCCTATTCCTTTTTTTTTCTTTTTAACTTTTTTCTCTAAAGTGTATTTATTTATTTTGAGAGACAGAGTAAGTGCATGCATGGGAGAGGGGCAGAGAGAAAGGGAGAGAGAGAATCACAAGCAGGTTCCGTGCTGTCAGCCCGGAGCTCAACACAGGGCTCACAAACCATGAAACCATGACCTGTATAGCTGCCTATCTCTATTTCCTGCTGCTTCTGCCAAGGTATCTAGGCCCCCTCGACACCGCCTTTGCACTTCACCATTCCTCTACCAAACCCTTAGATCAATCGCATACCATCCATTGCTGCAGTTAAAGTCATGCAGCCTTTCTCCCAGAAGCTTCTTCAGCAGGAGCTTTGTTTCTTGTTGTGGAACCAAAGGTGTTTCCACTATGAAGGGAACTTGAGCAGTCTCCTTCCCCCACTGCAAGTAAGCAGAGGGTCATCTCACAAACCTTCTGTGAACCTCTTCTCTCTACACAGGTACTTCCTGAGCAGGCCTGATGCAGACAAGAGGGCTGACAGCACTGGTGACCATCGTCAGAGATCTCTGCCGGCAGGAGTTCATCCTGCAAAAATTCTTGCAGGCAGTGTCACTGTCCCTCCTCAGTGCAGAGTGGACTTAGGACTCCTGTGTAACAAGGACTCCCTCCTTGACCAAACTTTACTCAGGTTCTTCTGAGCCCTCTTGTCAACTAGGTCCTGATTTTGACCTTCATGTCCTTGGCACCCCACCCAGATCCCCCTTCCTGCGAGGATCACTCATCCCTCCATCCCCCATAGCACCCAGTGGGAAGGTTGGCCACTCATGGTACAGTTCCCCCTTCTCTAGAAGTCCCATCTCCCAGAAAGCTGCAGGCTTTTGCCACCCACAGGTGGCCGACTGCCTGGCAAGGAGACAGCACTGTGGTGCCAGGACCAGATTCCCTGTATCTCCAACCTTGCCCTGTTCTTTCCTCTTAACTATCCTCCTTCCCCCACTCCCTTCCATACGTTTTTATCCCCCACTCAGGGAATCCAAATTCCTGTCTCAAGTTCTGCTTTAGGGAACTGACCTAAAAGAGTGAAAAAAGGTACAAGATGCAGGGCTGGTCCCCCAGGGCATATGCCAAGTGCTGGCACACTATTGCAAATGGTAAAGACCAAATATCCAAGCAATAGGAGTTGGTGTGGAGGAAGTAAAAACAATGGTCCTATACGGAGTATTTGCTGTGTTGGAGTTGGCATTACAAACTCAGGTATTTTAAAAAAAGAAAGAAAAAAAAAAGAGGAAGAGAATGTAGCTGATAGTCTCCTTAAGACTCTCAAGGAGGTAGGTCAAGGTCCATCTTTAGACCATGGCCACCAAAAGCATCATGTTGATAAGGGTTCTGCTCTTCACCCCCAGATCAAGAGAAGAGAATTATAATCAATTAGCAATAGACAGTCTCAACACAGGAGTGAAACAGCAACACGGAATGCCTTGAACAAGCCATCTCTGGATTGCAGAAGCGAGAACAGTCTTTGGAGTCAGGGAGGCCCATGTTAAAACTCTCAAACAGCTGCTTCTTAGCCCCAGAGCCTTTAGCAACATTCAACTCCTCAGTCTCAATGCATTCCTATGGCTGCTGTAACCAATCACTACCAACTTGGCAGCTTAACACAACACACATACTCTCTTACTGTTGTGAAGGCCACCAGTCCAGAATCAGTTACACAGAGCTAACAACAAGTTGTAGGCAGGACTGGTTCCTCTGGAGGAACCCCCTGGCCCCTTCCTCCATCTTCAAAGCTCATCACTCTTACCTCTGCTCACATCACCTCCTCTTCTGAGCCAACTCACCCCCTGCCTCCCTCTTATACAGACACTTGTGATTACATTCAGGAATGACCTGGTCAATCCAGGATATTCTCCCCCTTCAAAGGTCTAACTTAATCACATCTGCAAAGTCCACTTTGCCATGTAAGGTAACATTCACAGGTTCCAGATATTAGGACCTAGATTTGGAGGAGCCATTATTCAGCCTACCATACTCAGTTTACTCAGTTCCTGTGCAGTGCGAATACGCCTGTCACCTCACGGTATTGTTCCAGTGATTATAAAACTCAAATATAAGGCCCGTTTCTCTTCCACAAGGATCCAAATTGTCTTTAAATCCCAGCCCCAGCCCTGTGCAATGAAGAATTTGGCCTTCCCCTGAGACAGCTCTGGACTTCATCCTCAGCTTCTGAGAGATAATCCATGTCGTAGGAGTGTCTTTGTTTAGGGCAGAGACTGGCCATATTGGATCTTGGAGTGGGGCTGTCCATTCTTGATAGTCATGGGGTGAGGGATGGCCATGCCCAGAGAGACCAACCCTGATTTAGACTGAGGGCTTTGGTCTAGCTCTATCAATTGACCTGGAGACTGAGCTGAACCACAGAAGCAATCGATCAGTCAATCAATCATGCCTGTGTAACGAAGGCCCAATAAAAACAACACCAAAGCCTGGGTAAGCATTCCCTGGTTGGCAATACTCCATGAATATTGTCACACGTTGATGCCGAGAGGGTAACACATCCTGAGGACAATAGATACTTCCCATCTGAAGCCCTTCTAGACTGTGCCTTATGCCTTTCTTCCTTTGGCTGATTCACCTGTATCCATTTACTGTAATAAATTCTAACCAGGAGTAGGTATACTAGCTGTGAGGTCTGTGAGCACTTCAAGCAAATTAGCAAACCCAAGGATGGTTTGGGAAGGGCATTGCTCCCTTTAACTTCGTAGGGGCCCAGAATTCCTTCCCTTTGGTATCAGAGGTGAGGGAAACCTTGTGTGGAAACTGTTCCCTTAACCTTTGTAGTTTGCTTAATGCAAAACAAACACCTATTAGTTCTGTGACTTTAGGCATTTCTCTGTGCCTCAGGGCCCCAACTTCAAAATGGCGATACCTGCTAGGGTCACTGTGAGGACTGAATTAGTTGATGGAAGTAAGCACTCAGAAGAGAGCCTGATGCATACAAACACTGGGTCATGTGTCCTTAATGGGGACAATATAACCAAGAGGGCAAAAACGGTTCTTAGAAGCAAGAAAAAAAAAAAAATACAGACTTACTATTTTTATGTATAAGCATAGATTTATATCCAGTGCATAAACAGGTAAATAGTGTATCTTTGGTATTAGAATTTCATAATGGGAAGAGGGGTTGAGAAGGATTAGGAAAACTCTACACGTCTCCTTAGGAGGGGGCAACAATGCAAAAAAAATAAAATAAAAAGCTGAGGAACACTGCCCTAGATGGATACCACCTGCAGTGATGGTGGTGATCGAGCCCCAGCATTCCAAACGGCTCAAACACAGAAACGGGTTCTTTCTGTGACTTGGGTAGTTTCCCAGTCTAGGGACTGGTCAGTCCAGATGGTTTTTCCAGAACCTCCACCCCCTTCCCAGGCTGTCAGTACTGGGATCTTGTGAGAGCTATTCTCAGCCATGGAACTGTGGAAACGCTTCTGGCCTCCTTCAGCTGCCAGTGCGCTTAAGCCTGGCCAGCCCTTCCTCACCCCCATCCCTGTTTTGCATATTATTAAAACCAAGTCATTCGGAAGTCTGAGCTGAGAGAACTTTACTTTTTTCCTCTTTGAAGTCTATTTTGAAATTGATGGATGTGTGAAAAACACATGCAATGTAAATGATCTTCAGAATGACTGATTTTTCAGTAATTTTGAAAACACACACACACAAGAAAGTGTCCTAAGGGGGTGTCATCTATCTGCATACAATTTGGGTTAGAAAGAGAAAAATCCTTATCAGTACCTTATTATACAGCTCTCAGCCCAGCACCAGGAAACAGTGTAATCTGAAACAATGAATATCATCAATGCTATGAATTCAATGTAATTGCATTTCATTGAGAAAAGAAAAAAAGTGTCTCTACTGGCACACGTGTGTCTTTGAGTGGGGAGAAAGGGAAAGACAAGGAGCAAGAGCCCTTACCATCTGGGCTGTCGGAATAAGATGAAAAATAGAACAGCCAGTCACCCCGTCATTGGGAATTCAGTCACATGTCTCTGAAACACAAAATGTGAATACCACTAAGCTAAGGTAAAAAGAAATTGGCCTGAGGCTGGTTTTTCTCTACAGTCCAGCCACCCCTTACTGAACACCTCCCAGCCTGAAAGTGGCAGAGTCTGGAGTTGAAGCCACCTTCCCTGAGTTTCTTATTATAACCCTTTGCGTTTCAACAGACTGAAGGAGGTGAGGCACCTGGGTGGTTCAGTCGGTTTGGTCAGCTGACTCTTGATTTCTGCTCAGGTCATGATCTCATGGTTCATGAGTTTGAGCCCCGAGCTGGGCTCTGTGCTGACAGCTCAGAGCCTGGAGCCTGCTTTGGATTCTGTGTCTCCCTCTCTCTCTCAATAGATAAACTTAAAAAAAAATAAAATAAAAAAAGACTGAAGAAGGTTCCACATGAAAAACTCAAGGATTGGTTCACCACGCTAAAAAGTCCAGGAGTAAAGGCTTTAGGCATGGCTGGATTTAGTGGTTCAAACAAGGTGATCAGCTCTCTCTCCTGCCCTCAGTTCTACCTCAGATATCCTCTCTGTTTTGGAGGCAGGGAGATGAATGCTGATTGGCTGGGCCTGCATCACGTGACTCCACCAAAAGGGTAAGTTAAGTTCTTGAAACCTTTTGGACTGAGGGGGGTGGAGTGAAGATGGAGACGGTCTCCCCAGAGCAAGGATTAAAGGGCAAAATACAGGCCTCCGTATCATCCCAGAGAAACAGAAGAGCCCCATGTCCCCTCCTCCACCCAGCATGCCAGCCCTTCACCCTGCTTTGCCTTCAAGCTGTTGCCGTGCTCTGACATTATAGCTTAAATTGATTTATTTCTGTGCTGGCACAATCCTATCACCATACCCTAGTACCCAGAGGAGTACTGGCGCATAGTGGCTGTGGAGTATTTGTTCAATAAAAAGAGTGAATGAATCAGAAACACCAAACCTGCCTCTCTACTAGAAATAACATGGTTTAAGGTGACGAGGCATAGCAGAGGGGAGGATAAAAGATCAGCACTCTTAGGAGGTGCTTCCTAAATGCTCAGCGCTTGCACACTGGGAACAGTGGAGAACAACCCCACCTCCCACCTCTACCAGCCCAAGAATGGCAGGAAGTGGATAGGTTCTGGAATCTGCTACTCCCGACTGGGAGGAAGACCAACCCTCCCTTGTGCAAGGTCACCCACCTTTCAAATGCAGAATCCTTGGGGCACCTGGGTGGCACATTGGTTAAGCATCTGACTCTTGATTTTGGCTCAGATCATGGTCTCATGGTTCGAGGGATCGAACCCCATGTTGGGCTCTGTGCTGAGAGTGTGGGGCCTGCTTGGGATCCTCTCGCTTCTCCCTCTCCCTCTCTGTCCCTTCCCGGCTTATGCTGTCTCTGTCTCTCTCTAAATAAATAAATAAACTTAAAAAAAATTTTTTTTTAAGTGCAGAATCCTTGTTTGAAGCAAATTGCCAAATTCCCACCCCCAGACTTTCCCGTTCTGTACATCTTGGATAGGACCCAGGAATTTGCATTTCAAACAAGCTCCCAGGTGCTGCCGCTGCTGCTTTAGGAACCACATTTTGAGAAGGAGCTTTCCCACAAAGACTGCATTTTCTAACTGTATTCCAGGGTTGGCGGGCAGCTAATGGATGGCAGGAGGCCATAGAAGGGTAGGACAGGAAGCGGCCTAAATGAGCTGCATTTGCAAATTTCATGAAATCGGTCCCAAAGGTAAGCCTGGAAATGCAGGATGTGGTGCAGGTTCCCCCCAGCAAACTCCCAAGGCAGTTTTCAAACTGTGATCCTCTGACCACAAGCCTCAGACTCCTCTGGAGAGTCTGTTACAAGGCAGACTCTGGCTCAGGGCCATCAGGAATTGTTGAGCCATTACACTGGGGATTTTTTTTTTTTAGATCTGTAGAAAGATTTATTATGAAGGATTGGCCTCACCTGAGTATGGAGGCTAACTTCCCCCCCCCCCACCCAATCAGCCGGCTGCAAGCTAGAGGCCAGGGAAAGCTGATGGTACAGTTTCAGTCCCCTCCCCAAAGCCTGAGAACTAGCGGAACCATGGAGGGAGCTCCCAGGCAGATGCCTGAGAGCCAAGAGTCCTAAAGTCTGACGGCAGGAGGGCATGGACGTCCCAGCTCAGCAGACAGCAAATTTGCCCTCTCTCTGCCTTTTTGTTCCATCCAGGCCTTCAACAGATTGGATGCCTGCCGGCATGGGTAGGATGATCTTGTTTGCTCAGCCACTCACCACAGGTGGAGGTGGCAGAGAGCCCAGGCCTGGCCACGTTTCCAGGAGGGAGATCACCATAGAGACCCAGCCTGGCCAGCCGTATTAGAATTGAACAGGAGATTCTCATTCAAACGTTAGAACCACTGCCTTCAAGGACTACAGAACATAGTTAGGTTAGTAGCGAACATTCTGTGAATCTTCTCTGAACCAGGGCTCACAACCACAGAGGCAGCTGATCTGAGGGCAGCGGGAGGAAGAAAGGGAAGGATATCCCCATGAAACCCTGTGAGATGGGTATAATTTGCTCCATTTTACAGATGAGTAAACTGAGATTTAGGGAGGCTTAATAACTCACCCAGCTAATAAGGAGCAGAGTCCAGATTCAAACCTACAAAGTTGACTTTCTTTGCCACTTTCTGTCTGCCAGATTGGACAACCAAAACCTAAGGCAGGACAGTAACTAATAGAAGGGAAGGTTCAACAGGACCCAGAAGTGCCTCACATCCAGAGTACAAGCTCAAGGTGAAAAACCATGAAGGAGAGCCTACGGAAGCTGTCATCTGGGAATCTCCCAGTTGTGGGTGCCAAGACACAACCTCCCAAGTTTTTTCTAGAAACTGTATCTACCCAAATTCACAGCAAGCCAAAAACAACCTCACAAGATGAAAATTAAACCATCGACCTGGCTGCCGAGGCAGACCTGGGGCACATCCCAAAGAAAAACTCTACATTTCCCCTTTTTCTTACTTACCTACCCCTGGTTCTGAAATATCACCATCTAACTAAGCAGCTTGTGGTATTTACCTGGTCTCGCTCTCAGAAAACGAGAACCCCAAGACATATGGCATTGTGAGTCTTCCCTGAATAATACATACAAAAGAGTTTGTTCTCTGGAGGAAGACCCCATAGAGACATCTGATGCCATCACTGCCATCGTCACTATTACTCGTGTTTCAATTAGCAAGCACACACCAAGAGTTCGATGCAAGATTCCAAAAGACCATGAAATTACATTTTTGCACGCTGAGTTTAAAACATGCCAATGGTGTTTTTTTCCTGTACCACTGGTTGCTAAAACTGTTTTTCAAAGGCCCCCTTTGAAAAAATGAAACAAGAGTGGCCTCTTGTGGAAGTCATGGTGTCTACAACAGTTAATAGAGCTTGAATGACACAGGATCTTTGGAAGCCCACCGGAGGGACTTGGCCTGTTTTCAGTGTGGATGGGTTTTGAAACTGCATGCCTAAAACCCGAGGCCATGCTTGCCAGCCTTTCCTCAAGGCCATGAATACTTGTGTCTCTTCCGTCCACTGCCAGCCTTCCTAGTCTGTGCTCCTCAATCACCCAGGTGGGTCAACAGCAGGTATTCTAGAAATACTCTCTGAAATTGGGCGTTCCGGTAGTCTTACTGGACACGTGTGGTGTATACTACTGTGTTTTCTTCAAATAGTGCTTTATTTTTTTTTTAAGTTTATTTTCAGAGAGAGAGAGGGAAAGAGAGAGCGAGAGAGAGAGGCAGGGAGAGGCAGAAAGACAAAGAAACAGGGAGACAATCCCAAACAGGCTCCATACAGTCAGCACAGAGCCCAAAGTGGGGCTTGAACTCACAAACCGTGATAATCATGACCTGAGCCAAAACCAAGAGTCGGACGCCCAACCAACCAAGCCACCTAGGCACCCCCAAATACCACTTCTGAAGAAAGACCTTCCCCCCTGGACTGCTGTTCAAAACTCAGCTGCTAACTCACTGACAAGCCCTGGTCTACATTTGTGTCCAGAAAGGTAAAAAAAAGACTAAAGCTAGGATAGGTGTACCTAAAAGGTCTGAGGGGGCACAAAATCCTTGGTAGATTTCTCCACTGGATGAAGCACATGATTTTATTTTTTTCCTATTTTGAAGAACATTTTGCCATTTTTCACACTATATCAGAACAAACTGAATTATGACTTCTTTTTCACAATTTGAAAAACCAGTTTCATATACAATGTTAAAATTCATTTATCATGAAATTTGACATGCACACCGAAGAGCATCTAAAACACGTGAACCATATAAAGAAGAAAATTGGGGGCGCCTGGGTGGCTCAGTTGGTTGAGTGCCCAACTTCAGCTTAGGTCATAATCTCACGGTTTGTGAGTTGGAGCCCTGAAACAGGCTCTGTGCTGGCCTCAGATTCTGTGTCTCCCTCTCTTTCTGTCCCTCGCCCACTCACACTCTATCTCTCTCTCTCTGTCTCAAAAATAAATTAAAAAAATTTTTTAATAACAAAATAATAAAATTAATTATAAAAAAAGAAAAATAAAGTAAGCAGTCATACCACTAAAAATGGACTCAGGATGAGAATGAGCATTGCCAGTACCCCTCTCTGTGCCTCTCCACTATCACATCCACACCAGGATGACCCCTAGGCTAACTTCTATGATAATCAATTCCTTGTTTTTCTTTATAATTTTCCACATGTGTTTACACATCTAAGCAATAAATTCAGTTTGGGTTGCTTTTCAAGTGTGTATAAATGGACCATTGTGAAGTGTCTCTGCTCTATAATATTTCCATTGAACAAGTCACTACTTTTGATGAACATTTGGATAGTGTCTCCCATTTTTGCCTTTGACAAACCATGCTGCTATGAATGGTCTCACAAGTGTCACCAGTTTCTCACATACAAGAGATCATCTAGACTAGATACCAGCAAACGTTTTCTGCAAATGGCCAGACAGTGAATTCGGGGGTTTTTGTGAACAATATGGCCTCTAGCAACTATTCAACCCTGCCGTTGTATAGGAAAAGCAAATGCTGACCCTATGTAAACAAATGAGCATGAATGTGTTCCAATAAAACTTTATTCAAAAATACAAAACCAAACAAAAACAGGAGGCAGCTCGGATTTGGACCATGGTCCGATAGTCTGCTGACTCCTGCTAAAGATGACTCTTAGGAGTGACATTGCCGGGGCCAGCCCATAGCGTGACTCCATGGCAGCCCCAGTTGGTGCAGTGCACAGCCTGGCCATACAGCGCATGTTCCCATTCACTGGTGCTGGGGAATACCAAGCTCTTCCCCCCGAGTGGAGGCATGAGTTTGCATTCCCACCAGCAGTGTGGAAATGTCCCCATCTCTCACATCCTTACCAGGGGCTGGTCTCATTAATTTTGCCAAATGCATGGGTATGCAATAGTTTTGCTATGCAATTCGCTGAAGAGTAGACAAGTCTTGAGTTCATGTATGTCTGATGAAAATACTACTTTCCCTACCCAAATTATGGAAAGAGCCTAAATGTCCATCAACTGATGAATGGATAAAGAAATTGTGGTTTATATACACAATGGAATACTACGTGGCAATGAGAAAGAATGAAATATGACCCTTTGTAGCAACGTAGGTGGAACTGGAGCGTGTGATGCTAAGTGAAATGAGCCATACAGAGAAAGACAGATACCATATGTTTTCACTCTTATGTGGATCCTGAGAAACTTAACAGAAACCCATGGGGGAGGGGAAAGGGAAAAAAAAAAAAAAAATAGGTTAGAGTGGGAGAGAGCCAAAGCATAAGAGACTCTTAAAACCTGAGAACAAACTGAGGGTTGATGGGGGGTGGAAGGGAGGGGAGGGTGGGTGATGGGTATTGAGGAGGGCACCTTTTGGGATGAGCACTGGGTGTTGTATGGAAACCAATTTGACAATAAATTTCATATATTGAAAAAAAAAGAAAGAAAATACTACTTTCCTGTAAAGTGAAGATCATGCATTTCTCCTTGGGCACTTAAATGGCAAGAAGCCTGTGTTTTTGAACTCGCTCTTGCCCCTTCCCACAAATCCATACTTATATACTGCTGAGGGGACTGTTGGGTAATTCAAATCATACCCTTAAACTTAGAAAGATCCTCCTACTAATAAAAGACAGTCAACCAAGACTGGTGGTCGAGGCTGATTCAGGACTCGAACCCGCAAATGGGTGAAAGACCACAGACAATATTAAAACGTGAAAAACAAAAACCCTACTAGTGAAGAAAGCAGTGTGAATGGCTGTCTCTGTGTTTCTGTTTGTACAGAAACCCTAGTTCTTGTAAAACAGACCTGGTTGGAGGAGATGGGAGGTTCAGGGTCCCCATTCCCACCCATACTTAACAAAAGCTACAAGTTTGCGGTGGTGGTGTTGTTTTCATCTGTTTTATAAGTTCAGTCACTACATATTTTATTTGAAGACTTTTATAAGCTCTTTAAAAAGACTATAAACCACTGTTCAATGTTAATCACCTTACAGAGACCCGACACAAACTACCCCAGGTGGAGCATATATAATGCTGCTAGTGGTTAAGATTTAGGTGCTACAGTCAGATGTTCAAATCCTGGGCTCAGATTCTGACCCTATCACTCACTGGCTGAGAGACCTTGGGCTGATGCTACACTTCTCGGAATGTTTGACTGAAGCTCCCTCATTGACTTAGTCAAGTGTTAAATGAGATAATACATGGGAAAAGCTTGCCATGTTACAAACATGAAATTTAAGAAATGAATGCTAGTGGGGCATCAGGGTGACTCGGTTAGTTAAATGTCCGACTTCAGCCCAGGTCATGATCTCGCGGTGGGTGGGTTCGAGCCCCGCATCAGGCTCTGGGCTGACCGCGTGGAGGCTGCTTTGGATTGTGTGTCTCCCTCACTTTCTGCCCCTCTTCCACTCGTGCTCTGTCTCTGTCTCTCAAAATTAAATAAGTGTTAAAAAAAAATGTTTGTCACAAAGACATGAATGCTAGCTGTTGCCATCTTGGTTTTTTAAGAACATAATCAGGAAAATAGTGGAATGGCCCTTCTACAACTCTACATAAACTCTTCTGGCTCAGAACCACTTGTCTTCTACTGAAGACGTAGGTTTGGCATGGCTAGACGATGAAAGGCCAACAACCCAATTACATTCCTTCTTTGCTGGAAGGAATGGAAGGAAGCTGAGGTTCTAGAACCAGACGGTTGAGGGTATATGTTGGGGAAAGGGCATACAAATGTGAGGCACAAAATCTATACAGATTAGTATAAGTATAGAGAATAATCAAAGAGTACATAACCCAAAAACATTAGGAAAAGAAGTAAATCAGGTCATTTTAATGAAACCATTGTCATTTTTATGAAATGTGTGCTATTATGGTATTTGTCAGCTTTTCAAAATTTGTTGTGATTTTTTTTTTTATCCCGCATACATATTTACTTCGGCATGTCTAGTTTTGCGTTCGTAATTTTATCTTATTTTTCTCAAAGACATCCCTCCAAAACCTGGATCGCCCCCTACAAAACATGGGAAAGTTAAGAGTGTCTTTTGCACTGGAAGACTCTCCAAGGGGTACACGTGTCTTCAGGAAAAACGGTAAGCGAGATTCTCAAACTGTGGTCCCCACACTGGCAGCGATCAGGCTCACCCAGGAACTGGTTGGCACATGAAAATTCTCAGCCCGCCCCACACCTACTGAGTCAGAAACTCTGGGGGGTAGCCCAGCAATCTGTGTTTCTATAAACACTCCAAGGAACTCTAACGTCTAACAACCACCGCCTTTAAGGGACATTTCCAAATCCTTACCATACACAACATCAAAGTACACATTTGTAGTTGCACCGGAAAATGGCTCGGCTACGGCTTGACCTGTGACCTACCAGTTCTCAGTCCCCACAATCCCTGTCGGACTTGATGGGAGGGCACACCTCTCAAAGACCTGGAATCTCACTGCTCTGCGTGCACAGCCCTGGCGTGTAGAAATCTCTGGAGCACCAAAGGGACCATGGGAAATATCTGTCAGGAAACACTCTGCCTCTTCCCTTCCTGGCTTGTTGGCAGGAATACCTTGCTCAGAGCCCCAAGTGCCTCATTCTGTTCCTGCAGCAAACACAGCAAAACTTCAGGCCACCTTGCTCTGTGCTAGAATGCAGACACGAGAGGGGTCTTGTGTTAATTAACATGTTCATTAGGACAGAAAAATAAAGTTAGACTTTTCCCATCAGCAAATAAGCCTGTTAGGGCAGAAGAGTGTGAAAACCAGGACCTGCTTAGCCAATTAAGTTACAGGGTGGATATTTCCTCCAAATGAGGGGGTGAGTCTACAGCTCCGGAGTTTTGACGTAAATATATTTAAAGGAGGCAACAAGACAAAGACACTTTCTTTTAATGTATGATCAGAGATGTGTTGAAGTTAATGTTTTTTAATTTCCTCGCACTTTGTGAGTATTTCAGTTCTGTAAGGTGCCTCTAAATTTAAAAATAACAGGTACAATGAGGGACACCTGGGTGGCTCATTTGGCTAAGTGTCAAACTCTTGGCTTCAGGACCTCAGAACTCTTGGCTTCATGATCTCACTGTTCATGAGTTCAAGCCCCACATCAGGCTCTGCGTTGACAGCACAGAGCCTACCTGAGATTCTCTCTCTCCCTCTCTCTCTGCCCCTCCTCCACTCTATCTCTCAAAATAAATAAAGTTAAAAAAAAATTTTTTTTTTTAAATAACAGGTACAGTGAATTTGATAAATCGTGGAAGGATTTTATGGGGTATATTTTATCTAAGAGAATGACAGTAATTACTGAGTAACAAATCTTTTTTGCAGAGGGGCTTTCTATTGGTTGGAGGGCAGGCAGGCTCATTGCCTCCTTCACACATGCCCACCAGTACAGAGAACATTCTGATCTGTGCAATGCAGAGCAGCCTCAGAGGTCTTGATTACCAGAAGCTGGGAGGGCCTGGGTGCCTCAGCCTGGGGTCCTCGGAATCCAGAAGCAGGTTTACTGCCCTGTCCCAACCTCCTCCCTCCCACCCTGTGGAAGGGGCCACTGGGTTCTCAGACCAAGGATTGAACAACATCCCTCTGGAAATGGCCCAGGCTATTTCCTGCAGCAAAGATCCCCCTCTCTCCATCCTGGGCTACAGCCAAGCTATTCATTCTGCTACTTAAGAGAGCTTGAAGTCACAGGTTAAGAGTGTTTCAACTGTGACCTAGGGTAGGGTTCTTACCGCCTAGTGTCCTCAACTGTAGAAATAGAATAATAGAACTTCTCTCCCAGGATTCGGGTGATGCTTGAATATGGTAGGTTTTAAGCCTCATGTGCACAGACACACATGCACAAACACACACGTGAAGGACTATATGATGTGCCAGAATGTGCCAGGTACTTGCCCACAATGCCCCAAGGAGTGTGGGGCACAGGCATCTCTCTTAACCACCCTGCACCTCACATTCTGGGGTCCTACGATGGACAGAACAGCAGCACATTTCCCTGATTACACTTTGAGAGAATTTGGGGTCCCTGGGTGGCTCAGTTGGTTGAGCGTCTGATTGTTGATTTTGGCTCAGGTCACTGTCCCAGGGTCGTGGGATCCAGCCCCACATCGGCCTCTGCGCTGAGTGTGGAATCTGCTTAAGATTCTCTCTCTCCCTCTGTCTCTCTCTCCCGCTCACACTCTCTAAAATGAAATTAAAAAAAAAAAAAATTTTAACTTGGAGAGAAGTCACATATATAATAAGTATGTTAGCAGCTGGCACCTAACAGGCTTTGCTAAAACGTAGCTCATTCTGCTCTCACAAGAACACCAGGAGTTAAGGTGCTAGAATCTGGGGGGTTTTTTGTTGTTTTTTTAAAAATGTTTACTTGTATTTGAGAGAGAGACAGAGAGAGGGAGAGACAGAGAGTGACAGAGCATGAGTGGGGGAGGGGCAGAGAGCGACAGAATCCAAAGCAGGCTCCAGGCTTCAAGCTGTGAGCACAGAGCCCCATGCAGGACTCCAACTCATGAACCTTGAGATCACGACCTGAGCCGAAGTTGGACACTCAACCGACTGAGCCACCCAGGCGCCCCTGGTTTTACAAACGAGTAAACAGTGTGAGACCCTGACTCAAGCTGCTAATCCAGAAGGACAGGCCAAGGCTCCGGCCCAGGCCTCTTCATGCCAGTCCAAGTTCTTATCCCTCCTTAGGGTTGGGGTAAAAATCCTACAACTTCTCCTGGGTATCAAATCCAACCCGACCATAACCTTAGGAAGTGCACAGGCAGGGCGTCCTGGGTGCCAGGTGCCATCTTAAGCATGCTACACATATGAATCCACTCAATCCACCCTGTACATATGGACTGTTGTTGTCATTCCATATAACAGATGGGCACACTGAGGCCCAGCAAGATTGTGGACCTTGTACAACCGGGCACAAGGCTCATCGGCGGAGTCAGGTCCACACCTCCCGCAGCGTGGGTCCAGAGTCCACTCTCGGCCCTGATGCTCCCCGGCAGTGTCTAGACAGGATGCTCCCACATGCCACCGCTGACCAAGGGCACAGGTGCTTCCACCATCAAGGCCATTCAGCTGCACCTTTGGCATAGGGGCCCCACCTGGCCTTCTCAAGAGGGTGACAGACCCAAGAGACTTCAAAGACACAACCACCGCCAACGCGTACGAAGGAAACAAGGTGCTTCCTCTCCTTGTTACAACGCAGAGGTTTTTAAAAGCACCGTCAGAATTGCCCAGCCACAAAGGCGGGACACCAAGGTAGCACAGGGCAGAACCAGCGATCTCCTTCCAGACCCCATCGCGACTCAGGTAGCTGCAGGGATGGGGGCCGTCCTGCTGAAACCCTCCTGGCTCATGCCTCCCGCAGACCGCTGCCCCCACATTGACCGCATGTGCCATTACCCCACCTCAACCTGTAGGAGGCCAGCAGGAATGAATTGCCTTAAGATAACAGAGACTTGGATCCAGAACGTAGAAAGACTCAGATAAATGGCAATGAGAACTGAGAACAGGTCAGTGGCTGGGACAAAGGAGGCTAATGCAGAGAGGAGGGCAGAGACAGGACAAAAATCATTACGTGTGGCTCTCGCCCACATGGGAAGGACAGGTAAATGGAACGTGTGACAGACAAAAACAGAGTGGTATTAGTCAGGGCTCCGCTATGAAAAACAAAAAACACACAAAATAAAGTTATCATCTGGCTTTTTGGTTTCCTTTTAAAGGGTTTCCCCCCTGGTTTGTCCTGCATGTAATGTGTATGTGTGAGTTTATAAAGGAGAAACAAAAAGACAATTCAAAAAAAAAAAAGAATCTTTTAATAAAAATTATTCATAAAAATCCTAATAAATTTCTAAGAACAAGATATTTCTTAGTACATTTATAAAAGAACATTTGGTCCTTTTACAAAAAGCTCCCTCTTAATTTAAATACATTTCTTATTTACAGATTAAACATAAAATATCATCTATAGTTGCAAAGCATATTGCACATTACAGAGAGAGAAGCATGTGTATGTTTTAATTGGTTTTCCCAGAGTTTCCAACTCCAGATTTTTTTGTAAAAACAGATTTACCTTTCTTGTGCATAATAAATAAAAATGCAGCTTGTGTTTTGCTATTTAAAACTAAAACAAAATACCTTTTAAAAAATAGTATTTCTATGCCTCTCAGAAAGAAGGAAAGGGGGTGAGGAATCAGGAAGCTCCACAGGTACATTTTCCCGGAGTCACGTCCAAACTCAAGCAGGAACAGAACCCTGAGCCCTGCAAAGCCTGGGGACACACAACCCAGCCAGCCCACCCTCTCTCTTTCACAAGGGTCCCTGCCCTGCAGGGAACAGGCACTAGAGAAGGAGCTGGATGTCTGGGAACGGAAAAGGAAAGACCAAGATTTTCTTCAGAAGTCCCTGCTCAGGCACTCTGGTTAGAGCAATCATGCACCCTACCTTTTCACCATTCAGTTTGAAAGTGTCAAAAGAGAAAGACCCCCGGAGCCCTCCAGAAAGAAGAAAAGGATGTCTGATGCTAATTCCACAAGATCCAAAGCAAAGGATGACTGTCTGCAATCATTCAGTAAACTGAGCTAAGAAAATAGCTAAGAGGCTTTCTTTGGTCGGGGAGGGGACAGAAGGTGAGGGAAACAGGTTCAGGCCCTCAGATTGTATACAGACCCTCCTCTAAAATTCACCTGCACAGACACCACTTCGTGCATGAACAACAACGACTTCAGTGATGTGTGTGTGCCCCCGCCCCGATCCGGGACGGCCTGAGAACCTGGGATTCAATCGCACAGACCAAGTTCCGGTGGAACTAACGGCAGGACGGATGTGCAAATGGAAGCTGGTTCTTCACAAAAGCCAGCACAACTGTAAGCCAGACTTCCTTCGTCACCTACTCCTCAGGAAATGAGAGTTCCCTGTCACACTGAGCCTGCCCTGTACCGATTTAGAACTTTGTGGGAGGCGATTCAGACTCCACCCAGCCTAACTACCAGGCAGCTTTCTACAGCAGTTCTGTTAAGACCATCTTCCTCACGTCAACCAGAGCAGACTCTAGACCCTGGCTACACAGGGGAACTTGAGGTTGATGCAGGCCCCCAGCTGTTCCAAAGGATGGCATCCATTCAGAATCAGGGCAGTCCTGGGGCAAAGCACTCCCCCCTCCGCCTTTCTCTACCCCATATCCTGCGACACAGAATAAAAGACACAGCAAAAGCCCTGCAAGATGTAACACAGCTATGGGCATTCTGATCTCCAACCAGAACACGAGCAAGTTTTGAAGTTGGCTCAAAGAACCTTCGTTTCGGGGCTGGCACTAGGCGCTCATCTGTAGCCCCACAGAGCATGGACTAGGCAGCATCACTCTGGACCGGGCAGTCTGCGAGCTCAACCACCAGGATGAGTCCACACAGTATGTCGCTCACCCTCAGGCTCGCCAACTAGTACAAGGCAGTGCCCAAAAGGCAAGAGGGTCTTGACTCCGTGCAAGACACCTCCCGGGCCACCTCCAGCCCCTGGGGTACATCAGCAGCACTCAGGCACACATCCCCACTCCTGAGCACGAGGGGGCTGCAACACCAGAGCAGGTGACAGGTTAAGGGCCTGGAGGAGAGGGTGATGTCAGAATGCCACACATCAGTGTTGTCACAGAAGCTGGAGAGGGAACCCAGCAAGGCCACGAGAGAGGGCAGATGCATGGAGGACCCACTTTCCTCCCTGATGTGCCCCATCCTCCCAAATGGGCCATTTATAGTCCCACGTCAATGTGCCCGGAGAAGAGCTACAGGGACGCTCGGGCCTGTGTGCACATGTGTCTGTAAATGCGGCATTTTGATTTGACTGAGTCAAAGAAAACAATTAAAATATATTCTCAAAGAAAATTTTCTATTCAGTAGATAAGACAAGGTCGATAAAGAGAATGCCTCTGAAAAGAAGAAACAAGTTAAGACAGAAGCATTTGATTGTGTTTACTTTAAAACAATTTGCATAGTAAATATTTAAAAGGTAGAGGTGACACATTTATTACTGAAAATCCTTTTTTTAAAAATCTCCAAGAACTGAATTCTGTCTTAAAAAAAAAAACAAAAAAAAACAAAAAAAACAGTAACACTTAAATTTTCAAGAAGGAATAAAATCTTTCCCTTTGACTGATATGCAATGGCTTAGACCACACTTCTAGTTTTAAAAAGATGAACGGGAAATCGTTGGAAGTGTGCAAGCAGGGACAGGTGCACAACATGACAGGTGAGGGTGGAGGTGTTCAAGAGACTTCCCAGCCTTTCTACTGGGGTTCATTTCAACCTCAGATGTTACACGAAGCCAGGCTAGGGGTTCAAATCCACCTCTGCTTCGTATGAGTATTCAGTGTAAGTTCAAAGACAGATACTTCTGTTCTGGCTAAGAAAACAACAACAAAGAAGGCGTTTGAGCACAACTTCCTCCTGATGTAGGTTGGCTTAAAAATATCAGGCTGAAAGTCAAGGACCGGCCAAGAATTTTCCAGTCTTCGTAATACCCATCCCATCCCCCTTTCACTGTGGTCCCACCATGTGGCGATACAAAACAAGCCTGTTACAAGCGTGCCAGCAGCTGTGACGACCAGCAGCCCCCACCAAAATCGAATAAGGCACTAATCTAACGCCTGTGTTACACAGAGAAACGGCTCAAGGGGACCGGAGAGTCATCTGATCATTTCTTCCTCCCTGACTTAGCTAATTGGCACTAGACACAGAAAACAAAAACAAAACACAATTCTAACCCAAACACGGTCAGAACTGAGAATCCTTGGTTAGTATATACAACACAGAGGGAAGCCCAGACATTCTTAGGTATTTCTCTCCCCCTAAAAGGCACCTGGTTATGGAACTACAGGAGCTCCTCAGGTAAGTTCAAAATAAATGTAATACACCGTCCAAAAGATCTTGCCTTGTGACAACTTAAGAGACTGCCTTTTGAAATTCAGGTCAAAGTTATTCATGAGCAATTAACTCGTAACACTGTGAAGATTACTGGGGATGCAAATGAATAACTCGGGGGTTTTCCCCCATGCGATCCCAAATCATAGGTGGAGGGAGAGCCCAATTATCTAGTGAGAGAGAGAAAGGATAACAAAATGCAATAAATAGGGATGAACCTCAGGCCCTTTGCACGGAAATTTCGTTCACAGTCCCCTAACAGAGAGGTAGCAATACTGCAGTCACAAGTGCCGGAGACGGGAACACACTCGTTGGATTCCAAAGGGTGAGGCTAGGAAAATCCATCCAAAGATGCCCCGTCCACACTGTGCTTAGGAAATCAGCATGTCATAGGAAGCCAACTTCTGTGTACCTTCTTACTTCCAATTATATCCTTAAGAAAAACAGGGCGTTTTATTGAACAGAAGAGAAATATAGCGTATGCACGATTCTGCTAGACGTGTGTGCGGAGCCAGCCGGAAATGCCAACACCGTCGTGGACGGCCAGACTGCCACCCACTTCCACTTCAGAACGTATCTCGGCATGGCCTGGGTTCAGCTGTTTACGTCCAGTTTCCGATGCGGCCACACGGAGGGGAGCACCTCAAATCAGGCCAACCATCTGGTCAATCTGTCTCATGTAGATGCTCTTTAAGGGCAGGGAGTATCTCCTCTCGTCAGGAACACGATTGCACTAGGAAGGAAACAGAAGAGGAAAACTGTCAACTTGGAATTAAAAATCCAGGTATTAATTGCCCAGGAAACGCAGGTGGATGACCTAAACCAGGGTTTGTCAATCTGCACACCGTTGTCATGGGGGCCATCTTGTGCGCCGCGGGATGGTTAGCAGCGTCCCTGCTGTCTCCCGCTAGACGCCCCCAAGCCCCTGCTCCCCTAGTGTGACAACCAAGATTGTCTCCAGACTCTGTTCCATTGAACAGAGGAGAAAACCTCCTCTGTGAGGAGAAAACCACACCAGGTGAGGACCACTGATATAATTTAATGTCTTCCCAAGTGAAGAAATGGAGACTCAGGGCAGCTAAAGGACATGTGCCCAAGGGCAGAGTGACCGGGACGAAAAGTTCATCCCCTTGGGGCCTTCATTTAATCCACCCAGAATTTCAGAAAACACCTCGGCTATTTGAAAACACAACTGGCCCTTGAACATTGCAGGGCTTGGGGCACGGCCCCCCAGAGCGGTCAAAAACCCACATGTAACTTCTGCTTCCCTACCAACCAACAGCCCACGGTTGACTGGAAGCCTTACTGGTAACAACAGTCAATGAACACGAATTTTGTATGGTGTGTGTATTACATACTCCATTCTTACATTAAAATAAGCTACAGAATAGAAAATGTTACTAGGAAAACCATAAGGAAGAGAAAATACACTTGCAGGACCGCACCGTATTTATCAAAAAACACCCGCATGCAGTTCAGACCTGCGTTGTTCAAGTCAGCTGTGGGTGGTTTTTCTGAGTTTATGGTTCTTGGATCCACAGCTAAAACCTAAATGCTTGAGAGAGCTTTTTACCCCCTCAAATGAGGTGCGAGTCTGTAAACCAAACGCATTTGTCTGCAAACATCCGTTCATTACACACTTGTCCCCAAAGACACACACTCCCACTCACTGCTCTGAACTTGACTCCCCCATGCCCTACTCCCCATCCTCGTGAGATCAAGGCCAGCAGGCCCTTCAGTGGGTCCCAAAGCTCCCCAGCCAGGCATCTGTAGGTGCTATTCCTGCTGCCTGAACACCCCTTCCTGGGAAGCTTCTCCTCACCCTTCTAGGAACTTCTGAAAAGCAGCCTCCATGATGAAGCCTATTTTTATCTTCCCTGGGAGACTAGCTCCTCTCTGTTTCACCAGCACTTCACGCACGCGGTGCCTTAGTGACAAACACCCGGGGCGGGGAGCCCACTGGGGCCCCTGGGATGCGCCAACAGATGAGCCAACTGTCTCCTTCCAGTCCATCTCCTGCCTCCACCTCGCAACCTGAATCTCTCTGTGCCTCCCTTTCTCCACTTGTCGAGTGGGGATACCAAGCACCTAACCTCACAAGGCTGCTGTGAGAAATTCACCCACACGACCACCTGGAAAAGGGGCCTGGGCAACGGTAAGCATTACATGCAAAAGGTGACTTATTAATATCTCTGTCCTCCTAACTCTCCTGCTCCCCTTTCCTTCTCAATTAGGCCCGTATTCACCTAACCTACACTCCACGGCCTTACAGAGATTTGGGGGACTCACTTCTGTGCTGGGCTGTCCACACAGTTCACAGACTGATGGTAAAGACCTTCAGCAGGACCATTAAGGAGCCTGGGATGAAGGGGTGTCCCTCACCAAGGCAGTGTGGGGCTGGGTGGTAGGAATCTTGACAATAGAGGCTTTTTCTGGGAAGACAGGTGGCATCCACTGCACCGTGGGGTAACGTGGTTTGGTATTTCGACTGATGCCTCTTTCCGCATCCTCGCTTACAAACCATCCTATATGCTTCAAACCAACACAACTAACCTAGGACTCCTACCAGAAACTCCAGGACTCGTTTCCAAATCTTTCCCAGTACTTACCAGGATGATGGAGGGAGGCATGCTTAGTGAAACCCTGCTTTAAATGAAACTGGGTTCTTCTGCACCTCAAAGAGCATTTCATTAAAAATCAGGATGACTTATGACTGCGTTTTTTTCCTCCCCTGCTGCTCAGTGATTTGGCTGGATCTCTTCCTTTTGTCCTTCCAAATCACTCTCCTTCCCCATCCTGCTCTGGTGCCAGAGGCCAAGCTGGCAGATTATACCCAGAGGTCGAAAGGTCGCAGTGGCCTCTGCCTTCTGGTGCGCACAGCCAAGGAGGGGCTCCAGCAGATTAGAAGGAAGCACAATGGTCAGTGTTTACTCCGCTGGCTCCCTTCCTGCAAGGTCACTGAGGCCAGCTCGGAATATGGCTTCTGCCAGGAGACTGCCCCCTCCAGCACACCTCTCCCCACCCCGGTTCCTGGAGCCACGAGCCCCTGCAGCTAGGACAATGAGGCACTGCTCCCATGGTTCCCTGCGCCCTGATGCTATCTACACTATCTACCTTCAGGGTCTTTCGTGAAACTCTTCTCAGATGACCCAGTCTCAGTGTGCCACCAATCTTCTGTCAGGGACTCTAAATGACCAATTTGTATTATTTTCTCCTCTTCCGCACAGAAACCACCACTGGAGAAAGCCACTTACATTGGAGCTGGAATTGATGACTTTTAACTCAGGAGATTTAGGCCTGTGCACAGACTTTCCCTCTTGGTTCTGCCCTCCGTCTTCAGAAAAGAATTCCTTCCAGGGTGATTCCCGAAGATGTTTGTCCACAGATACAATGTGTCCCTCAGTTGTAAACATGTATTTGGTTCCAGATTTGTGGACTGGATTCTCCTCATCAAATAGCTGGTGGGAAAGGAAAAAAAGAAAAGAAATGTAACTGTAGCACTTTGGGAACTAACTCCAGAGACAGTGTCCCAGACTACTCAGGGAGCAGAATTTGCTGGGTCCTCAGGCTTTTCAGCAACAAATGGGTGAAAAGGTGGTTCCCAATTCTGGCTGCAAACAGAATCACCAGTTTTGTTTAAACACAAATGCCTGAATGTCTCCCATCCCATCCCACCCTGCTCAGACCTAAAGACTGAGAAATCTGAGGGATGAGATCCAAACTTGCATAGTCTGTAAAAGCTCTCAGGATGATCTCCCCTCCAAGGCTCCCCTGAGAGTTCTGACACTGGAATTCTAGAACCACCACCCACCTCACACACACCTAGGCCCTAACCGGAAAATGCTGGAAGGAAGGACGCACACGCCTTCACCCTATCCCAGGGTGTGGCACAGAGCCTGACCCTGTACCACCATCCCATTGCTTCTGGCACGGGCCAGACCCTGAGGACAGAGGCACACAGGGCAGTGCCCTCCTTCAACAGGAGGCGTGCAGCAGGAGTGTCCAGAAAGAACACCTAACCGAAGAGGGGACAGGTCGGTGGGTGGAGAAGGCAGATGTCCACTAAATGCTAAATGAGCCAACTCTCAGAACAGGAATCTCTGTGACGTAAGAAACCTTACAGTCACCTGAAGTATTCTACAGATAAGGAAAGACTCAGCATGGCTGGTCTGTTTCCACAGCTAAGGAAGAGTGTGGTAGGCCTAGGTTTTCTGGCCCCAGACCCTGAGCTCTTTCCTCTAGAATGGCCTAGGGGATCTCCCTCACTCACTCTAGTGCACACCCCACGCACCAATGGCTGCTGGACAGGGATGCGTGCAGGGCTCCCATCAGCCTGCAGCGGCCAGCATGGCTCCAAGTCCAAGGCGTGCTCTGACAGGGAGACCTAGGCCCCCACGGGGGTCTGACAGCAGGACAGCCATCATGCCATGGGCCATGTGGCCTGCTAGTGGACACGCCCCCTCTGCAGTCTTCTGTGAAGTCACACCAGATTAGACTGGAAGGTCCAAACCCTGGCTTTGTGCAGAATCACAAGCCACTTGTCAAAATTACAGATTCTTGAGCCCACTTCTGAATCTAAAATGTAAAGATTCTGATTCAACAGGGCTGTAATTTTAACAAGGGCCCCAGGGTGATTCTGATCCAGCTGGCCCCGGGGCCTGGGAACCAGCGGCCTCAATAACACAGCCTATCACCACTGCTCGATTACCTTTGAATGTCGGCCCCCTCACTGTTTCCCCACCAGGGACCCTGACACTCTGTGCCCTGAGGAAGCAGCCTTTGGTATGCAGCCACAGTGAGTAGAGTGGCAGGCAAGGCAGGACAGTAGGTAGGTACCCACACACACCACCACCATGCGTGTGAGCAGGAGGAGAGCAGGGAAGGGGGAAGAGCACTGAAGAAGGAGTCAGGACCGGGCCTGAAGCCTCTGCCCCGCCATGCAGTCACCCTGAAAATCCAGGCAAGTCACACCTGCCTCTCCACAAAGACAGCAGCTCCCGTGAGGGGAAGAATGAACGCTGACAAGATGACCCCTTCAAGGTTTCTTCCAGGGCCCGTGATTCTGTCGCTCTCCGCACACACGAGAGTATGTGTGTGTGGACAGAGAGCCAGCCGGGCTGGGGGTCTCAGCCAAACTCACACACATCGAGAGACATAAGAGCTACAGACACTGCTCTCGTCCTCGTGGGAACCTGTCCCAAGCACCACAGCACTGGAAACCAGGGTGGAGGACGGCAATATGCTCTTGTGTGCACAGTACTGTGTCCCCAGGCCAGCACATGTGCAGCCCGGAGCAGTGCCCAGGGAGTATGTGCTTGGACAGAACTCTGAATGAATGCTTGCTCCAAGCAGTGATCGACATTTCCTGGCTTGGGGCACCTGGGGTTAAGCCCCAGACTCTTGATTTCGGGCTCTGCACTGGCAGCACGGGGCTTGTTTGGGATTCTCTCTCTCCTGCTCTCTCTGCCCCTCCCCTGCTCTCTCTCTCTTTCAAAATAAATAAATAAACATTAAAAAAAACAAAACAAAACATTTCTTGGTTATAACCCTGTAACACACATACCAAGTACAAGTATTTACAGGTCTCGCTGAGAAAGAAGCTCTCCATCCGGTCCTCTTTGGATTTATCTATGACGTGATGCAACGTAGCATACCCACACCTACAAAACAATTTTCCAGTTAGTCCTGCCTCTGCTCCTTCCTACTTGCTTATTGATTTGAAAAGCAAAAATAGTAATTTGGAGTAATCAACCAAATTATCAAATGCCATACGAAAAGCAAATTAGGTTAGGTTGAAGAGGTATCCTTTTTTTAGCCCAGAAATTATTTGCAAATTCATTAAAATGTGGCTTGGCTGCTAAATCATCAGGTTAGGTGTAGGGGGAAGAGAGAGTGGGGGTGGTGGATGGGACATGCCAAGTGCTTAATGTGACACCAAGAAAATGACAGGCAGCAAATTTAGGACTGAATGAAATTTTTTTTGTCCCAGTACCTGTAGAACTGACTTATCATTGGACAGTCTAAAATACTATTTTGTAAGAAAATACTTATACTGCTAGGTGAAAAGGCAGGTCACAAAACTGAAATATAGAGATTTTTTTATATACACACACATAAACACATTATGCATATAAATATATAAAAAAGTATATACACTTAAATGTGGACTGTGGTTATCTGCACGTGGAGAATACAGTGATAATATTCTACCTCCATGTTTTCTGTACTCCCTAAACTTTTTAGCACATGTATTTGTATAACTAGGGAAAATAAATTACTAAAAAGAACATACATAGTCTGCTG
This sequence comes from Puma concolor, assembly GCF_028749965.1. Taxonomy (NCBI): domain Eukaryota; kingdom Metazoa; phylum Chordata; class Mammalia; order Carnivora; family Felidae; genus Puma; species Puma concolor. The sequence goes on from NC_141668.1 coordinate 124,010,335, forward strand.
GAACCTTACAGGGGAAAAAAAAAGGTAATAAAAAGTAATTCCCATTATAATGGACCAGTCCTGCCACACAAACAATAGGCAATTTCCCTACAGAACAGTACTGACCTGTTTTATAAATTAAAGTGCAAAGTGAAATATTTCCCCAAAACGACTGAAAATAAATCAAAAGGGCCAGAAAAAAGGAAGGAACTTAGAAAACTAACTTGACTTTTGTGTACTTTTCCAGACTCTGCAGGATATCCATTCCTACATGGAGGTAGAAGGGATTCTTGGTTGCCTAGAGAGAACACGAGAGAATGTGATCCAGCAAGGGCCTGGAAAACATGCCATCAACAAACATCACAGCGACTGCAGGAATCTCCCGAGCAGGTGAGTCACTGGCCGAAAGCAGGTGCAGCGCCCAGCTCACTTTATCTGGAAGGGTCGCAAATGTAACAGGACTAAGGTGTTCCATTGCTCACGTCAAAGTGCATCTACAATGTGTTTCACCTTAACCAGGGCTAAGACAATCTGTCTGAGGGCAGACCAATACCCTGCTTGGGCGCCCCTGATCCCCGTCGTGATCAGAAATAATGCCTCACGGACAGTACCACTTGGGAGAACCAATCTAATTCTATCTTGCCTCGGAACTCTCTAGCAACTTAAGATGCAGGCCCAGGGAAGCAGGATCTTGCCCCCAATCCACTTAGGGCCTTCCCGGGAAAAGCTAACAGGAACAAGAAGGCTTTCACACAGGAGGCCCCCACACTTTTCTCTCCAGCTGCCCTGAGAACCTAGTCCCTGGGGCTCCTTACTCTGCTGTCACATGCTTGCAGACGGTTTCTTTAGGAAAACAATTCTCTGAGAAGATGAGACCTGTACCCCACAGACGGTTTAAAAGTTAGGGATCGCCTTTAAGTCGTGCCCAGTGCCAACCTGCAGCAGCAAATGCAAACCGCTAGGAAGGTAGCAGGCTGCGCGTAAGGGGAGGACAGGGAGATGGCTCAGAAGGCAGGGACACGAAGCCAGACATTTCTGTGGATTCTGAGAGAACAGGCAACGCGAGGAAGAAGCTGAAAACAGGAAAGACGCAAGGACAGAAATCAAGAGGTGTAAACCCAGAGGCAACAGACCTAAACTGAGGGGGAGGACTCAGGCAGCTTAGGAGGAGGACTCGAGCGGTTCGAGGCATGACTTCCTCACAGCACGTGCAGCCTGACCGCCCACCCAGCTCAGAGAAGCCAGCTCAGAGGCTATCTCTTCCTTGTCTGAGAGGTCATCTAAAACTCACGAGGGCTCTCTTTACACTCAAGGACTATGTATGACCAGGTTCATAGCATTTCTCCCTTTTTTCATCTAGAAGCAAAGGGCAAGGCTTTAGCGTTATTATTATTATTTTAATAAATCTAAACCAGAGTCTTTTTTTTTTTTTTTTTTTAATTTTTTTTTTTCAACGTTTATTTATTTTTGGGACAGAGAGAGACAGAGCATGAACGGGGGAGGGGCAGAGAGAGAGGGAGGCACAGAATCGGAAACAGGCTCCAGGCTCCGAGCCATCAGCCCAGAGCCCGACGCGGGGCTCGAACTCACAGACCGCGAGATCGTGACCTGGCTGAAGTCGGACGCTTAACCGACTGCGCCACCCAGGCGCCCCTAAACCAGAGTCTTAATCCTACTCTCAGAAGTCATGAAACTAAGTATCTTCTTGTGAGGGCTTGCCCACCGTGGGCGTCTATTACAGGTCTACTGAAGTGCACTGAAGGCCATCTCTGTAGAAAGCTGCAGGACCTGTGAACATGTGCAGATGCTCCGTGTGCACAGACAGACAAATACCTGCCTCAGCCTGCAGGGCAGACCTCACAGTTAAAGTGACATTCCCTCTGGCACTGAATTGCATGGAAAAATGAATGCTATACTTTTTTTTAAGCGTTAAACAAAAATAGGCATTCAGATGAATCCCAGAGGATTCCCTTTACCAAGAATAAGAATTCCTTTTGTCTGAATAATTATTACACAGACCAGGGTTCCACCGTGCATGAGTACAGAACTGTAGCCCAAAAAAGAGTTATCTGGCCAAACAGATCCGGTAAACACCAAGTACTAAATCCTCTCTAATGTTTGAGGGCGTGAGAGAAAAGTCCTATGGTACGGGCATGCTCAGCTTTGCAGAAGGTTAGACTCAACGACGCGTGTGGCCGCAGATGCCTTCTCTGTCCTGTGGGACCATGACCACGTGGAACACTGACAAGCCCACGGTCAGGCAGTAGCTGTATCAGAGTCACTATGAAGAGCACAATTCTCCACCAATAAGTAAATGTGTGCTAAAACCCAACTGCTACGAGTCCTGCTAGCATTTAAACACAAACTACTGGTCAACAAAGCCTAGTACCTGGTACAGTAGATACGTAGATTCCACTAACTCCGGTCTCAGCGGGTAGAAGAGCACGTCAGGGGCCTGTAGCTGCCAGTTATACCTCTCAGGGAGGGCCCCGTAGCGTTTCCATATGGCGTAGTAAAAGGCATGGAGGCAGATGGCATCTTCCACATCTCCTATCAGAACCTGAGGAGCAGACACAGGTCACTAGGCTAAGACACTTTTCTCAGCGTGGCAAGGCAGAACACAGAGGCCCTGGGCTCTCCCTCTGCCCACCAGTTCTCATCTGTCCTACAAACACAGGTGGAGACTAAACCAACCCGAAAGTAGCAGCCCAGAGAAAAGGATGCCCTCCCTATGTGACCATCAACACCAAACTGATGTGAACTGCACAGGACAGCAGGTTAACTGTACCAATGAACAAAGAATAAACAATTAAGAGACAGATGATCCAAAAATCACATACGGTTACTTTTTTACCATGGTTTGTGCTTGCTTCCTGTGGCTCTGTTCAACATTCTGGGGACTAATCTCACAAACAGAATAATCAAGACATATTGTGCTAATAAGCTCCCAAATCCGGAGGAGCCAGAGAATGCTCTGGTATCATAAAAAGAACAGAATAAAAAGAAAAGCATAAAAGAAAGAAAGAAAAAATGATTGCTTTTTCCTCGCAACACACCTGCAAGCCGGGGAAGAAAGCCTGTAGCGAGTCAATCCAAGTGTTCATCAGCTGCCCACTGAACATGTTCACATTGACGTAGAGCGGGGGGTCTCCTTCTCCTTCGTTACAGGCTTCCCGACTGGTGACCCAAGCAGAGCAGTCAAAGGTGAAAAGAGAGATTGCTGACAGAGCTCCAGCCCTACTCCAGCAGTCTTTACCTCAAATGGAATCAACGTTAACATGTTCCCCTACCTCATTCTTTAAACCTTTGGGAATCAACTGCTTCTACCTGTCCATACCAGGATCTAGCAGAAAGTAACAGGTGCCATAGGAAAGAAGTTCCAAAGTCAGCCAGTGTAACTTACCGGGGATTTCACTCTATATTGCAGAAAGCACTTGATATTCAGGCTTAAGAATACCACCACGTAATGTGGCATACGGCATGGGTCTTTGTTGGATTTGACCTGAGTGGGGAGGCCTAGTTACTTCTACACACACACACAGTCTCTTCTCTAATGAGGTCCTACACCAGTGGCCTGGAAGATCACATCAGAGCAAGATACTCACGGATTATTTCTCAATTTACTTTGGGACTTCAAAAAGCAAAAAGGACTGAACCCTGGCAAAGTGGCCTCTTACTAAAACACAGCACTCACGTAATGCATTCCTACAACAGCTTATGCATTCCTATAACAGCTTTCTTATGGGTCTAAGAAAATCCTAGCATGCACAAACCCAGTAGCTATCACTTGCACTGGACACTTAATATACAAAAGCATACAAAGAAAGACCTAAGGGAGTGAGGTGACATCGGGGTAGAAGCCCGGGGTAGAAGCTTCAAACAGCACTTCTCTTCCACCCTCCTAATTGTACAACTGGATAGTAGCAAATAATGGTGTTTGAAACAAACAGGGGTGGGGGAAGGGGGGTTCATAATTGTCCTTTCTCTCGTTAGGGATAAAGACCAATCCTAACAATTCTTTGGAAAGTAAAAGAACCAAAATAACTCAGTAATTGTCCTGTATTACAGCTCTATCTGCAATTAGAGCCACAGTGAAACACAGGCATAATGTCACTCCCTGTGGCAGCCAGTTTCCACGATGGCCCCAAAGATCCCCAACCCCTGGCAGTCACAAAGGTTCCCTCCCACACTGTATGAGAGTTGGTCTGTAGGACCTACAGAGCTGGATGGAAGTGTTGGTTTGTCATTCCAAAATTAGGTCATGAAAGCACACTTTAGGTCTTTCTCTCTCAGATCACTCACTCTGGGGGAAGCCAGCTGCCATAGACCTGTCTACAAAGAGGTCCATGTGGCAAGGAGCTGTGAGCCAACAGCCAGTGAGGAATGGAAGCCTGCCAACCACCAGAGTGAGCCCAGAAGTGGGTCCTCCAGCCCCGACCGAGCCTTGACACGGCTACAGTCCCTGCCAATAGCCAGATGACAATCTTGTGAGACCCCAGATCCACCCCGTGGCTCTTGGCTCCCAGACCCTCAGAAACTGTGTGGGCTAATGTTTATTGTTCTAAGCCACTAAGTTCCGGGGTAATTATTATGGCACAGTAGAAAGCCAACACAGGTCTTCGCCCTCGAATGTCTGACCAACAGCCAGGAAGTGCACGACTGAGGCAGAGACCAAAAGACCCCATAAATTCATGCTGAGAAAAGTAGGGGAGTTTCTGAATGCATTCTATTTGTTTCACAGAGCAAGAGAACAGATGTCAGGGACACACACCCTCTTCTTAAGTAGTTCTGAATACTCCGATATGCAGCATTAAACATTTCTAGGTCTTCTTTTTCTCCAAAGAGAATGTAAGACTTCAAGAGGTATTCATAGAAGGAGTCCAGTCCAGCACCCAAGCCGCTCTGCTTTCCGACCCAGTGGCCCGTCTGAATGTTCACCACGTTGCCTGCAAAAACAAACGAAGCCCACAGGGCCCAATTATCCTGGGGCGGCTCCCTCTCCAGGGTGCCCTTCTCCTCCAGCCCCATGTGCTTCAACACCTCATCCTTGGCAGGAAAGGGAAGGAATGAACGTGTGGCCCTCACAGTTTTATTGGTCCCAGCAGCGGCACAGGCAGCCAGGAGATCTTTCTGAAAATACAGTGTTTAAACACTGGCACAAAAATGGGGAAAACATTGAAGGCAAAAGAAAAATAAGTTTGTCATTTTGTCTTTCCAGATTAACAGTGCATTTCAAATACCAAATGAGTGTTCAAAGCCTTTGACTCAGTACTGCCATTCCCGGGAATTTATCCTTAATGAAAAAAAAAAATGTTTCTAAATAAAAGTATTATGTTGTTTTTAAGAATTATGAATTGTATGATTTACATTAACTGTAAAATGGGGGGAAAAAAAGAAAAAACAGAAAGAATCCAAGTGTCCAACACAGGAAGAGTTAATGAACTAGATGTAGATTTTAAAGACAGTAGCTATAAACACAAGACAACAATTTGAAAACACCTGAACTGCCAAATGTGAGGCAGAATAAAATGTTTATTTATATTTTAAGTTGAAGGCATATAAACCTTACAAATGCCAGGCTGAAAGGACCTATCGGAAATTTAAAAGGTGACAATTTGTGCTGACACCGGCCAATCATCTGGTGGTGGGGTGACAATTTGGGCAACTTTATTTCTACCATTGTTGTTAAATACAACAAATTCGGAAATACATTTCAGAACTTAAGGAATAATCAAAAATCACTTTTAGGGCACCTCGCTGGCTCAGTCAGTGAAGCGTGCAACACTTGACCTCGGGGTCATGAGTTCAATCCCCAAGCTAGGCATACAGATTACTTTTAAAAAATCATTTTTAAAACATTTTTTTTTTCCAACGTTTATTTATTTTTGGGACAGAGAGAGACAGAGCATGAACGGAGGAGGGGCAGAGAGAGAGGGAGACACAGAATCGGAAACAGGCTCCAGGCTCTGAGCCATTAGCCCAGAGCCCGACGCGGGGCTCGAACTCACAGACCGTGAGATCGTGACCTGGCTGAAGTCGGACGCTTAACCGACTGCGCCACCCAGGCGCCCCTAAAAAATCATTTTTAAAAAGGAGTGCTCTTATTAGGTATTTACCCAAAGGATACAAAAATGCTCCTTCAAAGGAATACATGCACCCCGATGTTTATAGGAGCACTATCAGCAATAGCCAAATTATGGAGAGAGCCCAAATGTCCACTGACTGATAAATGGATAAAGAAGATGTGGTATGTGCGTGTGTATATATATACACACGTACACATATACATATATACGGAGAGAGAGAGGGAGACTGTATTATGCTAAGTGAAATAAGTCAGTCAGAGAAAGACAAATACCATATGATTTCACTCATAGTGGAATTCAAGAAACAAAACAGATGAACATATAGCAAGGGCAAGGAGAGAAGAGAGGGAGACAAACCACAAGAGACTCTTAAATACAGAGAACCAACTGAGGATTGCTGCACGGAAGTAGGTAAGGGATGGGCTAATTGGGCGATGGACACTAAGGAGGGCACTTATGATGAGCACAGGGTATTCTATGTAAGTGATGAGTCACTGAATTCTACTCCTAAAAGCAATATTGCACTGCATGTTAACTAACTAAAATTGAAATTTAAAAAAGGTTGGGGGAATAAATAAAAATAAAAAGTAGTGCTCTTGGAATGACATTGCATGGCTCTAGGAGAAGCAATTAAGTTACTTCTCAATGATACAAAAAAATTTTCTCAGTATAAGACAGTTTAAAATAAAATACTGAATTAGCAAGAACTATTACTTACTGAGAATGAATGATGAGTCCACAGGTAATTATAATTCATTACACTTTCTCCCTATGACTGCATGTTTGAAACATTCCATAATAATTTTTTTAAAGATTTTATTGTTAAATAATCTCTACACCAAACGTGGGGCTCAAACCTACAACCTTGAGATCGAGTCACACACTCTACTAAGTCAGCCAGGCACCCCTATAATAATTTTTTTTTAAGTTTATTTACTTATTTTGAGAGTGTGTGCATGCACAAATGCGAGCATGAGTGGGGGAAGGGGGGGGAAGGAGAAGGGGAGAGAGAGAAAGAGAGAACGAACCCCGAGCAGGCTCCACACTGTCAGCAAGGAACCCAAAGTGGAACTCAAACTCCCCAGCCTGTAAGATCATGACCTGAGCCAAAATCAAGGGTCAGATGCTCAACAAACTGAGCCAGCCAGGCGGCCCCATAATTTTTCAAATAACATCTTGACCAAACATTCCCAAAGGAGGAAAAAAAAAAAACCAAAACACCTAATATAAGTTTAATCTGGCCTTTCAACCTCCTACCATGTGCCTAGATTTTTTTTAAAGGAGAAAGCCACTCTACCAGTAACTCTAAATCCCTCTATTTAGATTGAAACAATATAATCTGCCTTAGAGGCAGTTCTTACAGCATTTCCATTAACAATTATCTTCAAGTGGAATTGCCAAAGGATTCAAATCAGAAGGGAACCCTCAAACAGCAAAAGCATGATTCTTTCCAATTGAATGTTACAGCCTCCCTCTAAGCAGAAAGTCCCACAGAGAAACCGATACAGCAGACACAGAGGGCCGGTCTTTCTGAGGAGTCATTTGTCAGATTCGTGGTGCAAGACAGAAGGAGTGGAGAGGGGAGAGAGCCCCAGAGAAGAGGGAAGGAAAGGGGGTCGTAGGTACACAGTCCCAATGGCCTGAGAAGGTGCCACCACACCTAATAATCCTGTATCATTGCTCCGCAGGTTCCAAAGGGCTTTCACAGCACGTCTGGCCACCCACTCAAATGTAGAATCCCCCAGGAGTCGGCTCAGAATCCCAAATTCCACCAGGAGGGAACCAGCTCCTGCTGTGCAGGTCTCATTATTGCTATCGGGAGGAACACCAGTCTTCAGGTTCACCTGGGGACAGGAAGAGACAAAGGATTTGTGGCAAAACTTGAGGAACCCTCCAGGGCCAAAAGGCCAGGTCCCAGCCACCAGACTCCACCAATGACCCAAACTTGTTGCAGTGTGACTCAGCTCACCACTTTCCAGGTCACACCTACAAGACCATAAGAACACCAGCACCTTGTTTTAGTAAGTCTTAGGGGCATCATCACAATGCTATTCACTAACCCGTCTCTTTCCAGTGGGTTCTCCTCATGGTTACAGGGCACCAGGCTTTGGCATTAGAAACAAAGCTCTGCTGTGGAACCCCTTACAAAGTTTAAGTGACCTACTAGGAACTCACCCCTGCTCAGCAAACATAAACAAATTGCAGACTAGGAGAGAAAGGAGACACAGGGAGAATGTGACAGCCTGTTTCATCCCTGAGGCTCTGTGGTCTGGCAATTTTCTGCTGGTTACGTCAAAGGCTGACTCAATTCCCAAGGGAGTTCTGGGCTCAGCAAATCGGGTGCCACAAGCGTATAATCTCATTCCAGATCTTGCATGTAAATCAGCAGCTAACTTGTTGGGCTGTGCAGGCTTTTATTTGAAAGATCCATGTGAAGCACTCCAAAGAACATTCACCAGGATCCTTACAATATACACATCAGAGTCTTTGGGGACATGTACTCAAGTCAGAAAGAAAGACAAATTCCCCATGCTATTCTGTAGCAGGGGATATAAACCTCACATGCAGAAGAATTTAAGAACACTGAGCACAGGAACATTAAGTTCTTTAAGAGAAAGATCAGGTATGTCACTGTGTGCCTGGCACACGGTAGGTGCTCAGTAAATGCTGAACAAGCTAGAAAACATTTACATCGCATTTAGGGCCAAATTCTCTCTAGGACACAGCTTTCCTCTTCCACATCACCTCCCTCCTTTCTCCAAATAAAATAATCAAAAGAGAGTTTTAGGGGCGCCTGGGTGGCTCAGTCGGCTGAGTGTCCGACTTCAGCTCAGGTCATGATCTCGCGGTCTATGAGTTCGAGCGCCGCATCGGCCTGTGCTGACAGCTCGGAGCCAGAAGCCTGTTTCAGATTCTGTGTCTTCCTCTCCCTTGGCCCCTCCCCTGCTCATGCTCTGTCTCTCCCTCTCTCTCAAAAATAAATAAATATAATTTTTTTTTTTTTAAAAGAGTTTCAATTCAGGAAGATGCTGAAACATTAAACTAGTCTACCTACCCGAGGATAGGGGATTCCTGTCTTGGTGTTTTCAAAAGCAGGGAGGAGCCGCACAGCCAGGTCATGAGCCATGTGCAACAATTCATTATCATAATCCTTAATTGTCATGTCACCAAAGGGCTGCTTGGAGTCAGTTATTATTCTGTGGGCAGAAAGGAGGCTTCCTAGGACCCTAGAAGACAAGATGACAAGAACACAAAAATAATAAAATCATGTTGCTCGTCAATGCACACAATCCAGTTCCAAGGGACAGAAGCAGCCTCAAATCCCTCGTGAATTCAGCCTCAAATTCCCTCGGCCAAGAATCAGAGAAACTGAATTTAATGGTTTCTTGAAGTTCTTTTCAGACCTAATAATAAATAACCGATTCTTAGTTAACCACACTACTGCCCGGGAGAAAGAAAACCGTTCATCTGGGGCTTCCAAGAATAATCTCACATGAAGTAAAAACTAATGGCTGGCAGTCTCAGCCATCTCATCAGAAGAGAGTATACTAGCTGTCCTCAGAATAAACATTACCTTTCAATATGAATAAATTACTCTTGATTTCTCTCACATGGGGAACACAATTAACCATCTAAGCAACAGGAAAGGGCAAAACAACAAATACTAAGTCACTTTCCCTGTTTGGGCTGCCAAACAGCTCAGAAATCACCCAACTTCTGGTGAGGATGTGAGGTGAGGAAGAGAAGAAGGTGAGGAGGAGAAAATGACCTGCTCAGAGGCAGACGGCCACCAGCTGAGATCTACGTCCCTAAGAGCCAGGAATTCATGTACCACTCCGATGATCTCAAGTATGTCGTGACGTGTTTCGGCACAAACGGCTTTATAACTTTAACTTGAAATAAATGATACATCTAGAATGGTGTGCAGTAATGTAATTTTCCAAAAGTTTAAATGAAATAGTAAAACAGTCACAACATATCAACCTAAAAGAGACAAGAAACAAATCGGAGTGTGGAACACGGAGCGGGGGAGGGAGAGAGAAGAGGGAGTTGCATTAAGAGGGAAAAGGGGGTGGGGCGCCTGGGTGGCGCAGTCGGTTAAGCATCCGACTTCAGCCAGGTCACGATCTCGCGGTCCGTGAGTTCGAGCCCCGCGTCAGGCTCTGGGCTGATGGCTCGGAGCCTGGAGCCTGTTTCCGATTCTGTGTCTCCCTCTCTCTCTGCCCCTCCCCCGTTCATGCTCTGTCTCTCTCTGTCCCAAAAATAAATAAACGTTGAAAAAAAAATAAAAAAAAAAAAAAGAGGGAAAAGGGGGAAATACACTCGAATGGTAAGCAGCGGTCCTCTGTGGGTGGTAGGTAAAATGGGAAACTTTCATTTCCGTCAGAAATATGTAGGGGTTTTCCTAGGACACTGCGAAGGAAGGAAACGAAAACAGACATGAAGTGCAACAGTGAAAGCCTACATTAAAAGCACACCTAACTCCCACCCTCATTAAAGCTTAGGTGAGTCTTTCTCTTCGGCCCCAAACGTAATTACTTTGAAATGTCAAGGGTCCCACTGTTGATAAAGCCCAAAAGGAAGAGGCAAGATGGACACAGGGCTCATAAGGTCTCCAACAACTCTCTACCTGGATCTCACAGGGAAATCCTCGCAGGAATTTCTCTCCTTCCACACTTACAAAAGAAGTCTTCAATCCATCTTATATACTATTTTACCTTATTGTGGCCTCGAAGACTTGCACGGTGGAATCTTTGTCAAATGAAACTGTGTTGATCACCAACTTGACTGCTTTCTGGAACTCGGATGAATTTCCCATTATCTTTAAAAAGAGGAACACAAACCATTACCATAGCTTGTAATGGAATGAGGCTCCGAGAGGGCAGGAGCTGGACCACTTCGCCTAAAAGTCTGCACGGGGTTTCGCCACCCACGGGAGGAGCGGAAACACAAAAGGCAGAAAAAGCACAGTTGTCTCCTAGAACATATTCCACGACAGATGGCAACTCAAGAATCCGATCTCCGAATGGTAAAACTGTGAAGTAATTCCTCATGAACCATGAGTAGCCCTCACTTTCCCACTCCACTCTCCCTCAAACTTCGGTCTGATCCGATTTAGCAAGCAAGGCGCCAGAGTTCCTAAAACTCTTAACATGAGTAAAAATAAATTCCAAAACTGAAGAAACAAAAATATAACTCTCCCGGTGCTCCTCAAATAAATCGGCAGCTTGGGGCTTGGCTCCCGGGAGACCAAAACATTGGGGAAAATGGACTTGTTGCCTGCTGTCCAGATGTCTAAACGCTTTGAGAACATGAAGCATTATCTTTTGGAGCACAGCATAAAACCAGTGGCATCCAAAACACACAAACAAACAAATAATCAGCTCCATGTCCTTTTTACAGAGTGATCTAAAATTACGATTTCTATTTTGGGTGCATGAATATGATCTCATGCTAAGCTGCTCTCTCCTATAGGAAGTGCAAATTGGGCATAAAATGTTACAGATTAACTAAACCAAAATGGTTTCATCCTGTTCAAAAATTCAGGACAATCCTGGTACTACAAGGACATCATCAGGACACACACACACAAAGGGAAAACAAAAAATTTCATCCAGATAGTACTTCTTCCAAGTGTCCGGTACTTCCCAGTATTTATTGGTCCAGCTCATCTTTTTGTCCCTTCTTCGTTGTTATTTCACTGTAAACAGGCAGATCGAGTACAGGCATTTCTTTCCTGACTTTTAGTTCTTTCTTTTTAAAAGATTACGCAATAATGCCACAAGTTGCAGTCAGTGGTCAGGGGATTGCTATCATCTGAATGTTTCCACAGCACATCTGTTAGAGCCTATTTAAAATGTTAGCAAGAGATCAAGAAACCCTCAACTGAAGTAACACCTGAAAAATAAGCCTAAAGTGCTAGCACACTCAACACCGGATATTCTACAATGAAAACCACAGAAGTGGCTTTGTTTCCTTACAGATGTTCACCAGCAACAATATCTGTTAGCACCTGCAGAGGCTGATACAATCTCAGATCAAGTGGAGCATGGTGAAGAAAGCCAGTGACTTTCAATTACATACTCTAATTTACCCTTTTAGGCAGCTACAGAACAGAGTAAGCAGGCTATGAAATCATTCACTCGGGCTTAAGAAAATGTGGGTTGGAAAGAAAGAGTTAAAACAGTTTCTTTACTGAAGAACTTCTCAGAGCCTCTGAAAGGCTGGTGTATGTTGTGGTTCTCCAATAGTAGGACAGGCATGAAGAATTTCTCAAGTTCGTTTGAGAAAGCAACTCTTCCTTCAGGAAAAACACCCTTGAAAATGGTGTTGGGAAATGCTGGCTTTGTAGGAATTCATTCTTTGAACACATATTTGCACTCCTACTATGTATCAGACACATGAGGTGTGGAGAGGACAATGAGTAATAGAGATGAGGTCTCTGTACTTAATGAGCACAGCAGGAGGATAAAAAGACACAACAGGCCAAAAAAGAGGGGTCAGGGAGAAGAGATGTTATGCCTTTCATAACATATCTGAGTTTTGGGACTCTGTTTTAACCAACGCCTATGGTCTGAGTCAGCCTCTGGTATATGCGGCAAGTTAATTCCAATTAGGCTGAGCATACTTGTCTGGGCACGTTGTGATCATGGATGACGGATGACTGAAGCGCAGCAGCAAGGACCCCAGAGAGACTGGAAAACCAAAAGTGCTATGCAATCACAGCCTGGCAGAATGAAAGCCCACAGTCCCCGCAGACCCCGGGCCTGTGAGGATGCAGAGCAATCACTCAAGCTCTTCCCATGTTCTGGTGATTCTTCTGCCAGCAAGACACTGGGCAGCTGTAACGCAAACTTAGCTAGCATGACCCACTTCTAACCCCTGACGGCTTTAAATTCTTCTCAGGGACGTCCAAACAGACAAGAGTACGTTGTTAAATGCAGTATTTGGGCTCGACTATGGTAAGAATTCTCTAATGGTAAAGCCGTGCAGGACAATGACGAGGAGCAAAGAGGTTGTGAAATCACCTTGATCAAGGAGGTTTTAACATACTGTTCTGGAAGACAGCCTCTTGGAAGCAAAGAACCAAGAAGCAGACCAGGCACACGACACAGCCCAATGGTTAAGTACCATGCCACAGTGCCATCCTGCTTTCAGTGTGTTTCTGCAGATCTATTCAAAAAGCTCCAGTTCCCCAGACTCCGCAAAGGAAACAGGGGATGGGGGGGTGAAGGCAGCACCCAAGTTGGCAGCCCAAATGTGGAGTAGGGAGTGTCTACAAACTACAGAGTCCCACACAAGAGAGGAGCATTTCTAGGGGTCTCACGCAGGGGCTGGGACCAGGGACCAGGACACACACAAGGGGACCAAGTAGCTGAATGCTATCTCAGGGGCCCTACCCACCCTGAGCTTATCTTTTACTTCTGAAATCTTAACTACAGTAACTGTCAACTTTAATGGAATGCTCCATTGCTCCTTTATGGAATAAAACAGTGGGAAACTGGGAGAAAAACATGTTCCCTCAAAATAATCATACTTTCTTCTCCATTTTTTTTAGGGGAATCACATTTCCGTCCCTTTAACCCTGAATGCTTTTCTTGCTCTCAGCATTAAGGTCATTAAAATAAACAACGGCTATCAAAGCTATGAATACATTTTGAATATCAGGTTTCCTGGAATTCCCTCGATGGTGGAAACTAGGGGTATGCAACTCCAAAATGCCTTAATTACAAAAATAATAACAAGCCTACACACTTACTGCAAGCGTATCCAATGCATCAACAAGAGTCAATGAATAATTCCCTAGGACATCATTGATGTTCAGATTTGAACTGAAAAAGAAACAAAATTAAAATTAAACAAAGGTACTTTATTTTAAAAGAGAAAAAGGGCAATAAAACTAAACATCCATTAGAAACTAAAACTGCTAGAAACTCTCATTTATTCAGGGCCGATTACAGGTGGATCAGTATGGCAACAGTCTTTCCATCTCATAAGTGACCCTTTCTATGGTGTCTGTAAGTAGACTCAATTCACAGAATAGATGCACCCTTAATGCTACTGACGAAACATGCAACAGGAAGTCAGGAGACGGTGAACCAGAATCGTGTGCCCTGAGACACAGTTTTATCACCACAAATCATCTCTCTGACCAGCTTCAAAACGCTCTGATTTCAAAATCATTGTTAACGAAACTAGGAAGACCCTGTCATGTGACCTTAAATATAGAAATCAGACACTCCAGCAGGTTACACACAAAGAGAAGTAAATACCTTCAGTTATATTCCCATTATCACCACGGTGCTTTGGTTGGGGGAATAAATTAACCTCTTGATCTCATTTTCTCATTATCATTCATTCAACCAATGAATCCCCATCACCTCCACCCATTCTGAGGAGATGAGCCATGGTGGGACTTGTCTGCCGCACTCCTCCTGCCTCCATAGTCAACACTGATTTCCCTTCCTGGAGCAATCTTAAGACACTGCCTTCAGGCCTGCAGGGAAAGTAAAGCTCCCCAGTCACTCAGACTGCTCCTTGTAACACTGAAAACGATGACAAGGACAACGAAAACATCCGGGAAGGGCAAGGACGGAGAAATAGTGCAGCTTGACAAATTCCAGGGACTTCAGTCATTCTTCTCTCTCCTTCCCACCAGCCCCGAGAGTAACTGCAGAAGCCTGAAAAGGCTGGAGTAAGGAGAAATGGGACAGCTGTTTAAAGGTTACTTTTATTGGGGCACCTGGGTGGCTCAGTCAGTTAAGCATCCCACTTCAGCTCAGGTTGTCATCTCATGGTTTGTGGGTTCAAGCCCCACATCAGGTTCTAGGCTGACAGCTCGGAACCTGGGGCCTACTTCAGATTCTGTGTCTCCCTTGCTCTCTGCCCCTCGCCCGCACTCACTTACTCTAGCACTCTCTCAAAAAATGAACATTAAAAAAATATTTTAATAAAAATTTTAAAAAGGTTACATTTATTAAAGACCAAAGTGAAAAGCCCGAGTTTCATCTTCGACAACATATTCACCAAAACTCAAACATCTTGCAGCACGTCCCAGGCCACCGTAGCTACTCCCTCAGTCACACCTACAGGACCTGGTCTCACTTCCCCTGTCCTGGATGGCTTGCTACGCTCTCTGAAAATGTACCCTCCAGCGTGCCCTGGTCGGGGTCAGTGGCCTTACATGAAGCAGGCACACACAGCTTCGACACTTCACATCTGATCTCACGTGAGCCTTCCACTTGCTTTGTTATATGCTGTTACCCCACTAAATCTAGGACAAAGAATTTAGAGCTAACTTTTAGATACGCTTTTGAAAACAAGCCATACAGAACGGGCTATCTAGGAACCAGGGTTATTTTGCCCCTTACAAGCCATGAGGCCAGCACACCGCATGGCTGAAAAACTGCACCTGCTTCTTCTATTTGTAGATTCTTTCTAAATATGTTCATATAATTCCAAAAGGTCCTCTAAAGACGAGAGCCGTGGGGTAAAAATAAGCACTTCAAGGGCAGTGCCAGCAAGAAAACATACAGGAAATGTCGAAAGTTGGAGGAGAAGGTCAAAGTAGACAGGAAGATCCTTGCGCTTAATTCTGCCAATTCAAGAACATCCTGTTGGGTTTAAATATTTAACTGCATTGCTCTACTGCTCAGAAACAAAGAGTGGGTTCCAACCCCACCTCATTAGAAAATAGTTCCTTCGCCACTTAGCATTCAAACTACGTGTGAAACACACCCTCTCCTGAGCTATACCCTCATCTGGGGCCAACACCACTCTTTCCACCTACACAGGTCGGTGGAAGGTGTTACTAACTTCGATCACTGCACTCCTTCATGTGCTTTGTAGCACTTTTCCTTTTAGGCTAATAACTAAAATGGACCCAATTTCAACCTACTTCTCAATACAGTGCCCAAGCAGTCACTAACAATTAACAGTTATAAGAAATGCCACAGTAAAAGAAAATAAATATTTGGAATAATGGAGTTGGTTCCTTCTCTCCACTCAGACAAATCCCCCTAAAGGATTTGACTGAAAAATCTAAGGTGTTCATTAAAACACTTTTAATTATTTTCTACCGAGTAATTGCTATACAGTCTTTAAAATATGCCAAAATAGAAAAGGAAGAGGAGTGAGAAGGGAAATGTAGACTCCATAGAACGCTCTTGGCCTAGCAGCACCATATTACTGTGATTCCACTTAGGCCAGCCCAGCATGTAAGACTGTGGTCTTGCTCTTTGTAGGTATTCTTGACCAATGGCCAGCCTGACTTCATATCTGCTAAGTGTCTCAAGCCAAGAACTCAATCTTCTAGTACAAGACTAGGCTCACAAGTACACATCTTTCCACATAACCAGCTGGCTGAACCATGATGACCCAGAATTAAACTCTCCACTTAATTTACCATGTGTGACTGTTCATGACATTTGCCCCACTGTGAACTTTTTTTAATATTTATTTATTTTTGAGAGACAGAGAGAGACAGAGTGTGAGTGGGAGAGTAGCAAGGAGACTGAGACAGAATCTGAAGTAGGCTCCAGGCTCTGAGCTGTCAGCACAGAGCCCGACACGGGCTTGAACCCATGAACCATGAGAGCATGACCTGAGCCAAAGTCAGACGCTTAACTGACTGAGCCACCCAGGTGATCCCACTCTACTGTGAATTCTTAAGGTTCTTATCACCCCAAAACAGAGATAGAGGAGAAAACTACACCTTTGACAGAAAATTTTTGATGACGTAACTGACAAAATCAAACATATATTTAAAAAAAAAAATTCCCACATACACTTAACCTGTACCAGCTGTTCAGAAATATACCTGGTGCTGGGTAGACACAGAGGTAATACAAGAAACAGTCTCTGTGTCAAGGGATTGATAATCTGGGAAGACAAGACAAAGGGAAAGGAAGGTGAATACATAATTCTCAAGTGATGTTAAAATGTGGAACAGCAGCTTAAAGAAAAGGAACTGAAAGGAGAACTGAGTAAATCAAAGAAACTTGTCTTCAAAAGTTCAATGGCATCATAGAAAAAGTCTTAGGTCTGAGTTGTGTAGTGGGACAGGATTTTAGAAAGAAAGAAGAATGCAGAGGAGGCCATCTTAAGCTTGGTTGCTGAGGAATGGGTTGGTTTGGGGGCCAATACTGGTTGGGGTGATTCAAAGGCGATTTGCTTTTTTACTTGAACAGCAACTTGGCTGGGGAGGACGCAAAGAAGGGTCACGTGCCCAAGGCCAGAACTATCGTTATTATTCACAAGGTTACAAAAAATAGAACATTCAAATTCACTTGAGGAAACTTTTGAATTTGGATCCTCCAACCCAAATTGGGGATATGAGAGTGACTGACTTTGCATAGTCATCTGTAGCTGAACAGAAAGATTTTCTATTTTAAAGCGTTCGGGTTTCATTTACTTCATGTTAAACCCTCACTCTATTTATAGTTAAACATGACGGGCAAGATATGCCTCAGGTAAATGTGACTAGAAAGAAAAGATACACACATTGAGCACCCATATTTTGTTTCTGTACTTTTTGCATAACATTCTAATGGCTTTGTCACTCTATATTTTAAATGTATCATTAGAATACACTTGAAAACAATTATTAGAATACATTTGATTTTTTTAAATCTGAAAAATTTTTATTGCAGGTTATTTACTTGGGGGATATAAACTATCCTATTGTTTCAGAGCCAGAATGCCAAAACTCTGGTTCTAAACTTTCTTCGAAAATACTAGTCTGGGGGTGCCTGGCTGGCTCAGTAGGTACAGCATGTGACCCTTGATCTCAAGGTTGTGAGTTTGCAACCCATGATGGGTGCAGAGGTTACTTAAAAAAAAAAAATCTCGGAGTGCCTGGGTGGCTCAGTTGGTTGAGCGTCCAACTCTTGATTTCAGCTCAGTTCATGATATCAGGGTTCATGGGTTTGAGCCCCATATTGGGCTCCGCACTGACAGCATGGAGCCTGCTTGGGATTCCCTCACTCCCTCCCTCCCTACCCCTCCCCTGCTCACGCTCTCTCTCTCTCAAAAATAAATAAGCTATAAAAAGCATAGAATAAAATCTTTTTTTAAAAAATATATGATTTAAAAAAGAAGAAAAGCAAATACTAGTCTGAAAGGAGTTAAGTTAAAGAAAGGGGAGTAAAAAAATTAACCTTTCCACTCCTTGGAAGCAGCCAATGTGAGGATCTACTCAATATTACCATAACACCAGAATTCTTTCATCTCCTCAAAGACATCAAAGGTTTATCAACCAAAAGGTTTACTAACCTCTGGGCATGACCCTTCCCAAATGCCACCCCCTCGACATTTCAAACTCCATCTTTCCAACAGCAATATATCTGTCTCAAAGCAATCTGACCTCAGTTTACCCACACCGCCACTACACAATCAAACCAAGACACTCATCAGCAGACTTAGTCTGAAACAAAGGCCTACGCCACCCGGAACTACCACGGGGCCCAGCAGGATAATCAACTGACACGTCACGTTGCTGGAGAGGGGCTCCAACTCCCCAAAGGGTTCCTAAGATTCATTAAGAAAAGCATCCAAATGTCATCAGCTAACTCTCCAGACCACCATATTCCCAACTGAAAGTGTGATCACAAGCACTCATTAAACCGTTTCCTTAGGTCCTTGCCATAAAAGAAAATCTGAGGAAAAAGTCTTCGAGAGAGAATAAGGGCACTTACTGAAAGTATTCTCTCCCTTCCTGTAATACCATGAGCATTAGCGAGAAAATACAATCAAGATCCAAAATGTGTACACACACTTTGATTTCAACTATGTAAAAAATGTGTAGGCATATGAGCAGGAGCTGGCAAGGAAAAATAAATTAAATGTCTGGTGGGGTTTTAGGCTTTTTCATTTTTTCAAATTTTAATTTTTTTTTCCTCCAACAATAAAAAATGAAATTAACAGAAAATACACAGGCATAAAGCCTGGTACAGTTAAATACCAACAAACGACTCATTACTTTCCAAACATCTGGAAAGGCCCAGCAATTTTTTTTCAAAACTTAAGAAAAATTTTTCTCAAAAAATTAAGATAGAAGATATTTATATGCATAAAGCCTGATCTAGTGAAGCAAGAAAAATAACTCATCAGTTTCCTGCAATTTTAGAAAGGCACAGTCCCTTGAAAGTAGCCTGGAATGTGCCCTTACATCACTGAAACTCATGCTCCTCAAACTGTCATTTAAAATATGACTTTGGAGATAACCAAACCATTTTTTAAAACCCTTCAAATCCCTTTAGTATACAGGCTTCCTTTTCAGAACTTAAGGATCGGACTCGTTTTCCCCAGGTGAAGGAAAGTACATCCCCCAGAAGTACAAAGCCACCCCCAGGATGTGGGGCCAGGACACTAAGCAGCTCCTCTGGTCCACCCTCACCACACAGAGGAAGGTAGTCACCAATGTGGTCTAACAGGGTCAGTGACAAAGCACACCCATTCCCTCCAGGTGGAAGGTCCTCAGCTGAGTGTGCTGTCCTCTTGGACTCTGATGTCAACAGCAGTGACCCTGGAAGCTTGGCCTCCACAGACAAGGCTGGTGGAAAGGAACACTGGCTGAACTTCCGTGACAACCTTGCCACCAGAGGGGAGGAATTTATGGGACAAATAAAGGTGGCAGTCAATTCTGCAGCCAGGGAATCACAGCCTGAGTATCAGGACCCCAAATCTCAGCTAGATAGCCTCTCTGCCTCCCTCCCTCTCCCTCTCTTTCCCTTTCATGTAAGCATCCTCAGCCTAAGAAGCAGCCCCTGTACACGAAGGAGAAAGGTTGTAACCCCGCTCTGCCTCGCACTCATTACCTGGCTTTAGGCAAGTCCTTTCCCAGAATCAACTCTCGAATTTTTATACAGAAAAGCCAGGGATGCGAGCAGGTGCGGGGAAATAAGGGCTTGTTTCGAAACTGCGTTTTCACACGGGATTTCATTTTAATTATATATTCATCTGGAGAAGGAGTTGGAGATGAGAGTCAAAAGCCCCCGAAGCTACCCCTTGGTACTGCCACTGTCCCTTCCGGTCTCTGAGCCTCAATTTCCCCATCTGTAAAAGAGACTGAGCTGGACAGCTGTGCTGTAACTGACATTCCGGGAGAATCGAGGAAGAGGACAGCCACGGACCCATCCACACCCCCACCAAGCCCAGGGGGACCTCCAGGGGGGTCGGGCCAAGGCCCCAGGTGGGCGGGTGTGGCCCGCTGGACCCTAAACGCTATGGCATCCCTTGGGGAACCCGGAGGACGCAAGGAAGCGCGTGGTGCGCGCGGCCCGGGGCGTCGGGCCAGCGCCGGCTACTCACGGGTCCCCGCGGTCCGGCCCTCGGCCGCGGCAGTGGATGGGGTTGAGCTCGTCCTGGGGAAAGGCGTGCGCCATGTAGTTGTCGTAGCCGAAGACGAACATGCCCCGCGCCAGGTCGCGCATCTGGGCGCGCAGCTGGGGCGGGAAGGCGCCGCTGTAGCGCTTCTCGTACTCGTCCGGGCCGCGGCCCCGGCCACCCAGCACGTAGCCCCAGTGGGCCGGGCCGCACATGCCTGGCCCGGGCCGCCGCGGAGCCCGCCGCCGCCCCGCCGCCGCCCCGGCGACCGGCGGCTGCAGCCACGACGGCCCCGACGGGCCCGCGGGCCCTAAGGCAGGAGAGACGGGGCCGTCGGGGGCCCTCAGGCGCTGGAAGCCGAAGCTGAGCGGAAAACGCTGGTAGAAGCCCATGCTGGGCCCCAGCCCGAAGACGAGCCACAGCACTCCATGGAGGCCAAGCCGGAGGAGCACCAGCCCCAGGACGAGCGCTCGCCATTGCATGGTCGCGCGGGCGCCGCGGGCATTATTTTAAAGCGCGGGGGGCCTCCCCCGCGGACCACCGCACCCCGCACCCGCCCGTAGCCCCGCTCACTTCCCCTTTAAGGAACTCCCCCGTGACGCACCAGGAACCGGCCCATTGTCCCCCACCCCCAGTCCCTCGGGCCGGCCGGCCGGGCCCCGCGTTCGCCCGCCCAGTCGCCCGGGATTGGCCCGGCCCGGCCCGGCCTCGTGGGGCGCGGCCGGGGACTCCCTCCCGCGCCATAGGCCGCCCAGACTTCCGCAGCGCCGCGAGGCCCCGCCCCATCTTCCTGCCCCGCCCTCTGGGCCCCGCCCCTGCCTCCGCCCCGCCCCCTGGGCGGTCGGAGCCCAGAAGGGCTGGCGTGGCGAGTAGGGGCCGCTCGGGCTACTGGCGAGGAAACTTCCAGCCAATGGGAGAGCGGCACGGCTGCACCAGCCGGACGCCGGACGGAGACGGGGCTCCCCGACCGCCCGGCTTAGGGTAGTGTGTGTCTCCCGCCTAACTGGGCCTGGAGAAAGCCACTCCAGCTGTAGGTTTGGGATGGTGCCAGTCAAATGACCGAAGGAAGAGGAGGGAAAGGGACAGTTCCTTACAAAAGGAGCTACTTATGCATCGCAAGGGCAGGGTTTTTTAACTTGACCGTCTGTTTACAGCGGGGGTGGGATACTACCTTGTAGCTAGCGACTGCACTAAACGGTATCCTGAATTCTATTTTTATCAGAACACCCTAATTTGTAAGAATTGCTGTGATTGTGAAACACATATTCCCAGATCCCGTCCTAGACATAGCAAACATCAGTGGAGGGTCTTGGGAATGTGTGTGTAACAAGTGGTCGTGTGCTGTTCTTAGCATCTGGCAATTTCAAGAAATACTGAATTAGATTATGTTGCCTTTGTCTAGGAAATAGGATCTTTAAAAAAAGAAGTGAAGAATCAAGGCCGCCACTACCACCAAATTATTTTTGCCAAATCTATTTAACCACGTCCCCTCCCGCTCCTTCTATTCCCACCATCTCTCCTGTGCACCACAGTAGTGACCTAACCTTTGGGGTGTAGGATAGATTCCTGGTCAAATCACTTTACACATTCTATATCTACTTCCTATAATTAAGAGGGTTGCTAATGTCAGCTCTGAAAGGCTATGGCTTTCACGTAAAGATTCAATAGTTGAGGGGTTTTGTTTTCTTTTGTTTGCTACATTTGTAGGTATCGTTAAGGTTTTCCCTCAAATTTAGACCATGTGCTTGTTACACCAAAGTTTCTGAAAAGCTTAGGAAGCAAAGCCTAATCAATGGCCCACGTCAGAGACTGGCTGAGCCACCAAGGGAGTGACTAAGAGAATGATAAAGTTGTCATGTGGCTCAGTCATCACATTCTCGAGTCAGGGGACTTTTTGCAACACAGAGATGTAATGGGGACTGAGAAGGAACACAAAGAAACATTTCGTTACAACACACAAGGTAACTGGCACCTGACATGGCCCTCTTTGTTGGCTGAGCCTTATTCCTCCAGAAGTCCTGAGAGCTAAGCCTGCCCAGGCACTAAAGAGTTATAAAGATAGCTTGAGCCATGGTCTTTTGCCTATGAAGATTCTGCTTTTACTCCTCTGTGAAAGGCAACTGGGAACCCTGCCAGAAGTCCAATCTTAGGGTTTGACCCTGAACTTTCAGGTCTGCCTTCCCAGAACTTGCAAACTGAATGTGAATATTAAGGTATGTGTTATAGGTTTCCTTCTTAAGCTATCTCATTATAAGCAAATTTTAAAGGTTTTAAATTTGATCTTGCACCATGGTCAAGTGTAGACCACATTAATGACAGCTCTTGTCCTCACATTTGGAAATGAGCTCTAGTTAAAAACAAAAACAAATTTCTCTTCATAACCAGAGAAAACCATCCAACTTCTAAAAGATGTTTTTGATGGTAAAACAGACAATAGCTGCCACTCATATATGTCTTATAGTTTTCAGAATCCTTTCCTATATTCTCCCTTAATCTTCACAGAAAGCGTTGTTAGGCCCATTCCACAAGCCAAAAGGGAAGAAATCAGGTCGGAAGGCTCAAGTTCTCTGAGCTACTTACTGTAGGCAGAAAACAAGCTACTGCCCAGGTCTCCCTCCTGAACTTTAGTGAAATTTAACCCAAACTAGCTGGCCCTCAAAGCAAATGAAGACTAGTTTTTCTACTCTTCCCAAGATACCCCAGAGGCAACAATGTTGACATTAGCTTCCTGCAAGGCACAGTCCCAAGATTTAGGGGCCAGATTCGGAAACTGTTTCATCTCAAATTAAACGGAACCAAAAGAAAACAGAAGATCTTGTGCTAGCCTTTCAGATTAGCCTAGGATTCCCCTCAAGGTAAATGTGGCTGGTAAGATTGGGACAACATCCCCATCTAATCAGAAAAAGCAACTCTTCAAGAAAAACTGTTTCTGCACAATCTTACAAAAGCATTAGGGGGCTGATTAAAAAAATGAAACGTACTATGGTAAAAATGCCTTTACTCTGGGGGACGTAAAAGAGGTGATAGCTAAGAACTCAGACCCAAGTCTGATTGCCAGATGTCCAAATCGTAGCTCTGGCTTCTGAGTGACCTTGGAAAGTTACTTAACTTTTCTGGAGCTGGTTTTCTCATCTGTAAAATGAGGGTAATAAGAACCAGTACTCGAGGTACCTGAGTGGCTCAGTTGGTTAAGCGTCTGACTTTAGCTCAGGTCATGATCTCACGGTTCCTGAGTTTGAGCCCTACATTGGGCTCTGTGCTGACAGCTCAGAGCCTGGAGCCTGCTTCGGATCCTAAGTCTCCCTCTCTCTCTCCGCCCCTCCTCCACTCGCACTCTGTCTCTCTCTCCACCCCCCCCCCCCCGCCCCCCACGAAATAAACATTAAAAAAAAAGGAACCAGTACTCAAGGGCATCTGGGTGGCTCAGCCAGTTAAGGGTCCAACTCAATCTCAGCTCAGGGGTGGATCTCAGGGTCATGATTTGAAGCCCCACATTGGGTACCAAACTGGGCCTGAAGCCTACTTACAAAAAAAAAAAAAAAAACAAAAAACAAAAAAAACATATGAGTATATGGCAGTTGTGAGAATTCAATTACTGAATGTATATAATGTACCTACAAAAGTACTTTTAGTAAGCCCTATTTTTACTACTCGCAAACTCTCTGAACTGACCAGCATCTAGTAAAAGCACCTAGTATTTTTGAACCTGAGGTCTGTTGGATGAATAAGCCCCTCCTATTTTCAAAGCACTGTTTTAGGAGAAAAATATATCTAAGGAAACCTAATGTAAGCTAGGACAGGACTAAAACTCACCACAGTCCAAGAACGCCTGAAAGACATTTGAATCCTCACATCTAATTCCAGTTCTATTTAACTCAACCTGTTCTAGCTTCTATACTCACGGTCCTAAATCTCTGTGATGTGGAGTTACATCCCACAAGGTGATCCAAATTCAATCTCCTCTTAACTCTGATAGTTGAAGGAGATGACCTAGGTGTATGTTGGTGCTTTTAAAGATATCCTGCATTGTAAATAAATAGGCGGATATTCCAGTTTTCAGAATCAATCTTGTGAGTCTGAGTCAATCCGTGCACTAGGTTCCTAAAACTGTGAAGCTAGAAAATAGGTCTGGCCCCATAACAACCTCAAAAGGTACAAGGATACTCCCAGAGATTCCTATGTTAAATATCAGGGTTAAAATAGTCTATTAAAAGGAGGATTTTTCTACTCTAAGAAATTATAAATGATTTAGTACCCAAAACAGTAATGTAAAAAAGAAACAAGTGATGTAACGATAACTTTTAAAACTCAGCATTGCTTCTTTCTGAAGCAGTATCTACTTGCTTTGTAAAAGGTGGAGTAGGGGTAGGGGCAGACTTAAGCAAAAACAGGGAGGAGATTACCTATTATCCCATCAATTTGGTGATCCAACTCCAGAATTAAGGTAATATTGTTTCCTCAGCTGGGTAAGAAAAGCTAAATTTCTCATATTCAAAACTGTATAGTATATAATTATCGTTCCCACCTATTTAATGGGCAGAAATCCAGAAGTTTGTCAACACACTCTGCTGACTGACAAGACACGGGGGACAGGAACTAGAACTAAAAAGTGGCCCATCCCCTATAAAGGGCAGATTGACAACTCCTGGCATAAAGACAAATGCATTTACCCTCTGACCCAGTCATGGTTATGTGAATTACTGCGAAAGTCCACGATTCACTGCAGTACTGGTTACATAAGCAAAATGTTATAAACAGCCCAAATGTCTATCAACAGGGGACCATTAGGTAAACTGGAATCTGTAACAGTGAAAACCACATACACAATGAATTAGGAACCATGGTGCTGTGAAGGAGAATTGGGACCTCTCTCTATATTGATACAGAAAGATCGCCAGGTAAGTGTAAGTGGAAAAAAGCCATGTTCAAATCAGTATGCCACCTTCAATGTAAGAAAGGGATTTAAATAAATAATAAAAAAAAAGCACATACATATTTCTACTTGCTTTTATTTTGTATAAGGAAAACACTAGAAAAATAAATATGAAAGTGATATAAGGGGCACCTGGGTGGCTCAGTCGGTTAAGTGTCTGACTTCGGCTTGGGTCATGATCTCGCGGTTTGTGGGTTCGAGCCCTGCCTTGGGCTCTGTGCTGACAGCTCAGAGCCTTGAGCCTGCTTCAGATTCTGTGTCTCCGTCTCTCTTCCCCTTCCCTGTTCGCACTCTGTCTCTATCTCAAAATAAACAAACATTAAAAAAAAATTTTTTTTTAAAGAAAGTGATTTAAGGATTACCTGTAAGGCCAGAGTGGTGGTTGAAGGGCAGTTGGTTACTCAGTCATGGGTGGAACCAAGAGTTCATTTTTTTTAGGTATTTTCAATTGTTGAATCATGTAACTCACCTATTAAAAATCATTTAAAGGGGCGCCTGGGTGCCTCAGTCGGTTAAGCGTCCGACTTCGCTCAGGTCATGATCTCACGGTCCGTGGGTTCGAGCCCCGCGTCGGGCTCTGGGCTGACAGCTCAGAGCCTGGAGCCTGTTTCGCATTCTGTGTCTCCCTCTTTCTCTGACCCTCCCCTATTCATGCTCTCTCTCTCTCTCTCTCTCTCTCTCTCTCTGTCTCAAAAATAAATAAATGTTAAAAAAAATTTTAAAAAATCATTTAAAAAAATAATAAAGCG
Organism: Puma concolor; assembly: GCF_028749965.1. Classification (NCBI taxonomy): domain Eukaryota; kingdom Metazoa; phylum Chordata; class Mammalia; order Carnivora; family Felidae; genus Puma; species Puma concolor. The sequence continues at coordinate 124,036,407 of NC_141668.1, forward strand.
GACCTAGGAAGTGGTAAGCTTCCTTTCCGCACCTGTTCTAACTACTAAATCACTAAATCCAATGCAGTGATTATCCATCAAGAACTAATGTTCACCATCCATGTGCCATGCCCCACGCTTTAGGTAACTGATGTTTACAAAGTGGAAATCATAAAAATTCTTAACCTTCTTTTAAGGGTGAGAGCTTGTGCTTTCCATCAGTTAGTGGTATGATAAACGTGAACAATTTCTTTTTCCTTACAAAATGATACAAATAGAAAAAGGAGTTACCTAATTCATATACTGGGTAGCAGCAGATACAAATGATGCACTTTTAATATGTAGAAAGAAGACACACATTGTGTGATATAGATAGTACAAAACTGAGGGTAGGCCAAAGCTGTAGATTATCTAAAAGCTGGTTGAAGGAGACACCGTAACGGGCAATCTATTAATGTTCCACCTCCTATATTCAAAAGGGAATACGCTGGCTTTTTTTTCCCCTCTCACTACTTTGAAAAGAAGTATTTTCTTAACTGTTCCAGTTTTCCCCAAGCTCCAAATAAATTCTAGCAGAACCCAGCAACACAGCAGTTATAAAGTGTTAAACATTAGCTCTAAAAGTTTGCCCCCGAGTTTGTAGTAGATATGTATTTTTCCACACTGTATACCAGAATAAACATTTTTCTGCAGTCTGGGAGAAAAGCTTTAAAATTTTTAAATGGCTTTCAAAATATAAGCCCCTATGTTTTACAGCATTTCCTTCAAACAAAATCTAAGTTACTGTATCATTCTATAAAATGTCTGTGATCTCTAGCCCTTAAATGTGTTAAAGTGATAAAATGTAAATATTTGTGCTTTTGGATTATTTGCAAGCTGAATAACATGCAAAGTTAACATATTCACTAGGGCGAATGGGCCTTTTCATCTTTCTTCTCTGCTGTTTTACCACCATCCACTTCTCTTGGCTGTAGAACCATAGTCTGTTAGGAGAAATTATATTAGAAATCTTCTACATTTCATTTTATAGATGGGAAAACTACAGAGCCAGAAGGGATTCAGCAACTCATCACACAATCAGTTAATAAAAACAAAAGAACCCATATTCTCAAATGTCAATCCAGCACTCGTGACAGAGTCAAACTGTATTAGCATTTTCAACTGACAAATTATTTCCCTGCCTCATCCCTTGACCTGCAAGCCCCCATAAAATGAAGTTAAAGTAGATTTCCCCCTCTGATTCCTGCTAGGAAATCTGCATCACCTAAGTTACCAGCTGCCTTGCATACCAGCTGCCTTGCGGTTTTAAAACAGAATTACCTTACTGAAGAGAGAGCTTGTTAATGAAATGGAATAATGAATGACTACTGCCGTTGCTTAGATTAAGGAACTTCCCATTGCCATCTATCATGTCAATGACTTGCTTCTGCTTCCCTAAGAACATTCAAGAGGCAGCAATTACAAAAGCGCCCATTTTTATTAATAGCTGAGTTTTAAACAGAAATTGTGTGGAGGCTATTTACTAATCAACAGGAAACACCTGCAGTGGCCCCCACATTTGTAGATGTGCAAGCTGAAGGGAAGTTGGTAAGGCTAATGTTTGCTTTACGGTCTTCCTTTTCAAGTATGTTCACAGGCATGCACGTTGTTGAGGGCACATTTAAAGTTTTTTAAGAGAAAAAAAATCTTGAATACTAAACATGCTGGTTTCCCCACAATGGAATTTTTAAAGTATTTGGCCAATTCGATGTTACATTATAATGCTGACTATGGTAAATTCAGACTTTCACTCCAGTTTTCAATCTGCCAGACCCTGAGAGGTTGGAATTACCAAATCAACAGGATTTCAGTGTAACTGGGTCTTGTATGGCTAGAATTACACAAGGCCATTAATTCCTCAGTCAAAACAATGAATACTAAAGTAGCCACAGCCCAATACATCCAATTTACTTGACGGAATCAAAGGGACAGATTTTTGTAAGTCTCAATGTTTGAAAGCAGATATCAACTTGAAAATCAAGGATACAGGAAGCTAAACTTATATCCTCCCTGCACCCCTACCCACTGGCCCCAGGGACACACACACTCCTTCAAAAATCACTTTGGTAGGAGGGTGGTGAGAAGAGGGCAGGTGAACAGCCTAACTCAATCTCTCCACCAATCCCCTACAAAAACTGAATCTGGATATCCTCGAAATTTCTGTCCTAGAAATGCTGAATCACACCCAATTGGCCAACATGGTTTGACTATCCAGAACAACAGTATGGATATAGGAGAAAAAGCCAGGCTGAACTTTTCTTGAGTAAAACTACATAAAAAATCCCATCTTTGCAGTAGCTTTGAGGAGATAAATGTTCACTTTTATAGTGCAAAAGATAACACACAGGAAAGGAGACCAAATGGCTTTACTTTAAACATGTGCCTTTGTGGGAAAACCATAACATTTGACATTTAAAATCTTTTCATTCTGGAACTCTAGTCAGTAAGGAGGCATGCCTTGCAACTTCAATTTATTAATAAAGTTTCATTATGATTTTTAAAAAGAATAGATAATAAAATGCTTAACTAGCTCTTGCCACTTGTGAAAGTCTTAAATTTGGTGTATCATGACAGTTTACAGGTAACAACATCTCCTCCACCCTGCCTCCCCCCGCCAAATCCTAGTATCAATTCTGTGGATATTGTAAAAGTTTACTTCTATGTTAACTAGCCCACAGACCCAGTTCTTTGAGAAATGAGCTGATTTCTTTCTAGCACATTGTCTGTGGACCCTGCTCACGATAACTTTCTTTCTGTCCCCTTCCAAAAACGTCAGCACCTTCCATCAGGATGCACATTTTCAGTTAAAATGGTCAATACAACCCTCAAAATGCAAGTTTATTGAATAAAGCTGAGAAGAGCAGTAAACAGACAAAAAATGCATCACCTAAATTAAAAAATTCACGTATTTACAAAGTTCAGTAACTGTTAAGTTTTCACATGCAGAAGTTAATGCACAGGAAAATGTTGGTAGTAGAGTTTGGATGTCTTGAAATGCTGAAAGCAATGAACAGACACACAAACACATTTAAGGTTTAGCTATAGGTCAAATAACAAACCTATGCGATCCCCACAGAGTCACACTTTCTAATTCCAATTCCTCCTTTTAGGCACAAGCAAATTGCCACATTCTCTGTAATGGTTCACAGTGACCATTAATGGTGTTGAGCTACAGTAGCAAGTTTAAATTTCCCTTCATTTACAGAACCATCCATCCCATCAGGGAAGTATGCAACATGCTTCAAAGAATAGGAACAGAATTTTAAAAGCTGAGATTCTACTCATAAAAATGCGAATGGAGGAAAACAAGGAGTATCTGTGCAACACAGTGCAGTACTTTGTACAGAATATTGTTAAGGCCATGGCAGTCTATAAATTAAAACTGGTATTCATTAAAAGAACTCACTGTTGACTGCACTTCTGAGTGCTCAACATGTCTGGAAATGCACTGTCTACATGAGTGCTGCTTAACAAAAGAAACAAAATCACACACAGTGTGAGGCAACACATAAGCGGGTGTACCATAGAGTTTTATCTACTACAGTGGTTTATGTGAATAACAATTTACAAGTGAACCAGTAGTAATATGTCCCTTTGTGTATATGGACATCACTAAACTACAAAACATGTTCGTTTTAAGTTTGTATACATCTCCGTATCATAGAAGCAAACAATCCACAGCATCAGCTCCTCAGTTCCCCGGGTGATTATTAAACAACCTGTAGACATTGCGCATGATTACATTAGATAGAGCAGGCAGGTCTAGAGTTGTCACAATAATCGAGATGTCTAATGGCACCAGACAAAAGAGTGCCAAACCTTACATCAATAAGAGAGAAAAATAAGAATTTTTATTTCTAAGTATCTATTGTGCTGAAAGTCTATGACTGGATATAAAAAGTCGAGAGTTAGAGTGTCATGCAGCAGCACTGATTTAATGACTGGAGAAAGAAAGAACAAACAGGTGTTTGAACAAAGTCTGACATTCTTAGCACATTTTATTATATTGGCTGGAATGCTCTAAATTCATGAAAGCTTTTGAGAAAATCCTCGATTCCCAACCCTTTAAAAAAGTGTGTTGAACCCAGAAAAAAAAAAAAAAAGAAGAAAAAATAGAGAAGTAATGATCTGGACAGATACACAACAGCATGCCTCAGTTCCTCGCATATTCCCAACTGCTATCTGGTGATGAAGAATTCTCAGAAAGCAGAATGTTTTTTAAACTCATATACGATCTCACCAGTGTAAAGAACCAATTAACAACACTGATCTGGTGCCTTCGCTCACTCTTTGCAGACCGTTTTTTAAATTCCTAAGGTGTAATTATACATTTCACATGCATTTGTGAGACAGGTAAACATTATGTTTTTATCCCACATGAGTCAGGCTAAAGGTTTTCTAAATACTGTGTGTGGCACTAGAAACTTCATGCTGTATCAAGTCAGTATCAGTATTAAGCTAATGGACTCTATAACGAAATATCATAGACATTTACCGAAAACCAATATAAAAATCTGGCCCAGAAAGACCAGAACATATATATGCAATTGTCTTGATTTAAGATGGTCACATGTGTTTGGGGTTTTTTGTTTTTTGTGTTTTTTTTTTTTTTTTAAAAAAAGCTCTACACACTGTTTAAGACAAGTATGTATAAGAAGCTTTTTTGTGTGTGCTGACTTTATCATGACAACTCTAGCTGATTCTTTATGAAGGATTAGGGATACACATCTTCAGCAGTGCACATGAGAAATAAACTCTGAAAAAGGCAATTTCTTGGGATTAGGAAGGACCGTATTCTGGGAAGTACTTCAGAGGAACGGACAATAATTCTAGGATTATAGCCAGGAAGGACCGGATGACTTCAGGAGATGCTTCAGCTTCTTCTAGACTTTGAATGTTGAATAAGCCACTGAAGTGTGATATCTAAAGATGGAAGGAAAAAAATTGAAGGCATTAAGATATCAAAGTTAAGAAACTACTAAACATGAGAGATAATATTTAAAATGCAGCTAATTCAAAACACATGCTGGCCCTGCCCTCTTCTGCTTTTCTGCATCTATACTACTATTCTCCATTACCGAAACATCAAGAGGGCAGTCTAAGGAATTATGAGAGACTCATGAGGTCTCTGTGCTCAGGACAGCTTGTGCCATCTTTTTATTCACTCAAAAATTTACTAACTGCCTTAAGACAAGGTACTATTACATGAAGTGCCAGGAATGCAAAGATATGGGAGCAACCCTCTTTGCCCTCAGGGAGTTTTTAGTGTCAAAGCTGGAAAACAGAGAAGAAATCATTTGGGGTTGGGAGGAGGGTTGCCCGGCAGAATTCCAGGCAAAGGAAACAACAAAAGCAAAAGAATAAACAAAGACATGAACACTGTGGAGATCTGGATGGGTTATATTTGATAAGATGTGGATGAAGCACAGGGATGGGGGGAAGGGGCTGCCACTCGTTGCTAAGGCTACAGCAGAAGTTCTCACTTCACCTTCTGGACATTTTGGACTGGGTAATTCTATGCTGGGATGGGAAGAGGGCCTTTCTTGTGCATGGTAGACCATTTTGCAGTATCCATGACCTCTACCACTAGATGCCATTATCACTCCCCCTCCACACTCATAGTTGTGACAGCCAATAATGTCTCCAGATATTGCCAAATGTCCCCTGGGAGCAAAAATGTCCTCAACAAAGAACCACAGACAAGAGGGAGCCAGATATCCTTGTATCTCACTCTAAGGTGCTACTAAGTTTGGGTTTTATTCTCAAGTCAACTAGAAGTTATTGGAGAATTTTAAGCAGAGAACATATATTACTTTATTTTAGCATGCTCAACAATGGCAACAGAGAACAACTTGGAGAGCTGCTAATACAGATGCGAATACCACAGCAGGAATAGGAAGTGGAGGAAGGCCTGAAGCAAACAAGTGCTATAGGGATAGAAGAAGGAAATGCAGAATTGACTAACATACAGAATAGAACAAACTGCCTATATGTAGTGGGTGAGAAAGAATATTCTGACTTCAATGAGTTGTGTATATCATGGAACTGCTGACAAACACAGTGGCTAAAGAAAGAACAGACTTGAGAATTAAAAGATTAAGAATTTAGCTGTAGGGGCGTCCAGGTGGCTCAGTCGGTTAAGCGTCTGACTCTTGATTTTGGCTCAGGTCGTGATCTCATAGTTCATGAGATTGAGCCCCACATCGGGCTCTGCACTGACAGTACAGAGCCTGCTTGGGATTGTCTCTCTCTCTCTCTCTCTCTCTCTCTCTCTCTCTCTCTCTCTCTCTGCCTGTCCCCTCACTTGTGCTCTCTCAAAATAAATGAACATTAAAAAAAAAAAAAAGAATTAAGCTATAAAGCACATCAGGTTTGAGGTGTAAGAAGATAACAGGCATGGAGATGTCCAGCAGGTAGTTTTAGCTCTATGGATCTCAGAAAGGGATGCAGACTGGTAAGGTACCATAATAGAGGTGGCAGGTGAAGCTATAGTAGCTGAAATTAGCTAAGAAAAGCACTTCGAGTGACAAGAGAAAGCAGCTAAGTCAAACACTGAGTCACTGTCATTGAGTTCTTTAAAATGTGTCATCTATCAAAAAGAGCATTCGATTCTCCAAGCCTGAGAGCTGAGTGCAAATTCAGTTTCCCAGCTAACGTGTGTTACAGAAACTGTACTCCACACACATATAAAGAATAGCCTAGAGCTGAGATCTGAACAAACATGATCTGCTCAGAGTTGTGAAAACAATGATTTAACCTGATTGCTGAACCAGACTGTGCACTTTCAAAGGGGGACAGCAGTATGCAGTAAGAGCAAAGCCATGTTCATTAGAACTGAACAGAAAGAAAGGTAAAACTGAAAATGAAATGCCTAGTTTTAAATATTTAAGATATTCACTTAAAAAAATCAAAACTTGTGGACACTGGACAGAAGTCATATCCTAAAGACAGATGGATCCTTAAGACTAGATAAAAAGGCAGAAAAGAAATAAGATACTCAGAAAAAGAAGTCATCTTCCATGACAAAAAGGGCCACAAACATGAGACATCTTTGCAAAAATCATGTTCCCAGAAGTAATCTGTTCTATGTGTGGTCTGAGGATACACTACTCAAGTATTTCATATGCCACATTAGGAAGCTGGAAGGAGAATATACAATCCATGTGTACTGAGATACCTTTGGAACAATTTAGTAAATTCACGAATTTGGTTCTAAAATGTTGTAAAAGCTGAAATTAAGGAGGATGTTCTGACTTGATTATCCAAGAAGTCTAATCTAATTCGCTATTAGCTGCATTTCTTGCTCCAAATTCTCATTTACAAACTGCTTATTTGAATCTAGGTAGAGTGGATCCATGTCCTAGGGCTTGATAATACAAAGTGAAGCAGGAGTTCTACAATCACACACTGGTGTCTCTGGAGCTCTATGACAGACTAGGAAGATCAGCCTCAAATAGCAAAAGTTCTTTCTCATCAGCTCTCCAGCATTTCCTTCCTAAATGAGCTCCCAAGATTTTTTCAAGAAACTATCTGGCTAGTTTGTTAAGATAATAAAATAAAGGATTTTTTTTCTCCTTTCAATAACTTCTTTTTCCTATTTTATGAAATACTAGAGAGTATTCAAGGTGGTAAAATATATTTACAGAATAGCTCAATGCCATAAAAATTACGGTTAGTATAGAACAGTGTTTTTCAGCCTCGCCACTACTGCTGACATTTTAGGCTGGTCAATTCTTAGCCGTGGAGACTGTAGCATGTTTAGAATATCTCTGGTCTCTACCCACTATGTGCCAGCATCACAGTCCTCATTATGACAACCAAGTGTCTCTGGACGTTGCCAAACATCTCCTGGGGAAAAAAAAGTCCTTTGATGAGAACACTGTTGTATAAGTAAATACGCTCATGGCGTCACAACTTAAAATTTAACAAGAGGGGTGCCTGGGTGGCTCAGTCGGTTAAGTGTCCGACTTCAGCTCAGGTCACGATCTCACGGTCCGTGAGTTCAAGCCCCGCGTCGGGCTCTGGGCTGATGATGGCCCAGAGCCTGGAGCCTGCTTCCGATTCTGTGTCTCCCTCTCTCTCTGACCCTCCCCCGTTCATGCTCTGCCTCTCTCTGTCTCAAAAATAAATAAACGTTAAAAAAAAAAAAAAAAATTTAACAAGAATTCCTCCTAACACGGGGGAGGGGAGGGATTTTTTTTAATTAACTATGTAACCCTAAGTGTTTGAAGAGTCTGCAAATTATCTGAATGCTCACAATATAACAAACCACTTATTCTACCCATTTAATAGAGGAGAGTTTGTGTCCATCACCAACTTATTAGGCTCAAACTGCTTTTAGGTGCTCTTTAAAGGAAGCTCAGGGAGGCCTGGCTGGCTCAGTCAGTGGAGTATAGGACTCTTGATCCTGGGGTTGTTAAGTTCAAGCCCCATGTTGGGTGCAGAGATTATTTAAAAATAAAATCTTGGGGTGCCTGGGTGGTTTAGTCAGTAAAGCGTCCGACTTCAGCTGGGGCCATGATCTCACGGTTTGTGGGTTCAAGCCCTGCATCCGGCTCTGTGCTGACAGCTCAAAGCCTGGAGCCTGTTTCGGATTCTTTGTTTCCCTCTCTCTCTGCCCCTCCCCTGCTTGCACTGTCTGTCTCTCTCTCTCAAAAATAAATAAACATTAAAAAATAGTATTAATAAAAATAAAATCTTTATGAGGCACCTAGATGGTTTAGTAGGTTAAGCATCTGATTCTTGATTTCAGCTCAGGTCATGAATGCATGGTTCTCGAGACTCAGCCTAGGGTCAGGCTCTGTGCTAACAGCGTAGACCTGCTTGGGATTCTCTCTCTGCCCCTCTCCCACTCATGCACACATGCTGTCTCTCTGTCTCAAATAAACTAAAAAAAAAAAAAAAAAAAAAAAAAGAAAGAAAACCCTCAAAATAAAAAGTAAAATAAGATAAAATAAAAGAGAAAGAAAGCCCAGAATTAGCCAGAAAACTATCAACAATTTGAGCTCATCAGAGCATGTTTGAGAAGGTATGGGGAAAAACTTGATAGACTAGAAATGACTTGGGAAAAAAGTTAACTATGGTAAGAACCAATACATAATGAACAAGGCTAAAGGAAAAAAAAAATCTCAGAATACCTTTTAAACACACTTTTTTGGCACTATTTACAAGTGCCAATACAAGTTTTCGGTGTTTTTTTTTTTTTTTTTTTCTTTTTTAATTGGAGGTGTGACTATGGTAAAATGGTCAGAGAGAGATAATGTTTTTGGCTTTGAATATGGAGGAAGGAGCCATGAGCCAAGAAAGCAGGCAGGATCTAAAAGGTGAAAACAAGGCAAGAAAATGGAGTCTCTCCTAGAGTCTCCAGTAAGAGCACAACCTGTCATTTTAGTCCTTGATTTCTAGCTCAGTGAGAACCATGAGAGGCTGCTAATTGACAGTAGCAATAGAAAACTAATACCCCCATGTGACATCCACCATATGTCAAATGTTGTAATGCATTGTCACATTCCCTCTCACAAGAGAGTTTTGAAATTTCTGCCATTATCACCATTTTATAGATGAGTGAAAACTGGAGATCAGGGAGGTTAAGTGCTTTGTCCAAGGCCTGTCAGAAAGTAACTTAGGACCAAGTGTTGAGGCCTGAGGCTGCGTGACTCCAAAGCACATGCTGTCTGTAGCCTACTATGCAGCAATGACGGATAGCCTCATTTTTCTGTACTGACCCACACAGTGATCTTTTTCATCAGTGACCACCAAAACTGAGAAAAGTGAAGGTGCCACAAAAATCCCTAGGCTCCTACCCAGCCGCTTCAAGATGCATGCACTGAACTCTCCTTTCATACTTTGGTTGAGCCGGTCATGTCAAGAACCATGTGACTTAGCGTGAGTAGCTTTTTTCGTGAAGATTATACCTTACCACTGAGTATATTTTATTGCATTCATTGTTAGAGGTCTTTTCACTCAAGCAAGCAACTAACAGGTTGGAATAGTCATTTATCTTGTCAAACTCTTCCAGTCCTCTTTCCTTTTTACCTTTGACTCTTTTTACCCATTCCAATATACTTTTATTACATAATCTCTCATAAATTAGTTAAGAAACTAAAGTCCAACCAGATATATGTATTCTTTAAGGACACTGTACTAGATTGAAGAGAGTCCCCTAAAAATTCACACCTACCAGAACTTTAGAATTTATTTGGAAATAGTCTTTGCAGATGTAAGATGAGATCATACTAGATTAAGGTAGGCCCTAATCCAATGATATGTCTTTATAAGAAAAGAAAATACACACAGAGACACACACAGAGGAGAAGGCTGTGTGAGGCCAGAGACAGAAGCTGGAGTTATGCCATCTCCAAGTCAAAGACTGCAGGCAATCACAAACTAAGAAAAGGCAAGGAAGGATACTCCCCAGCAGCCTTCAGGGCCCTGTGACACCTTGAGTTTGGATGCCTCTCCTCCTGAACTTAAGAAAATAAATTTCTGCTGTTTTAAGCCACCCAGTTTGTGGTACTTTGCTATAGCAATTCTAGAAAATTTATACAGACACTTAATAGATAAAGGGTACTTTTGGCCTATATCTCCAATAGAGTACTGACATATTGCAGTAATATACTGGTTCAATAAATGAACAATTGTTTCAGTGCCTATAGACCAAATAATAGACCAATTTTTGTGAAGTCTTATTTCAAAAACATCATTGTTAAAAAGCACAGCTGGATACTAGCTCGACCAAAATTAATACAATAAATTGATATCACATAATGTTTAACTTCATGTCTATTTCACTTCTTTAAATAGCATAGAGCACATTCAGGATGTGTATTTGCTGTCAAAATATATAATGTCTTGGGGCGTCTGGGTGGCACAGTCGGTTAAGCGTCCGACTTCAACCAGGTCACGATCTCACGGTCCGTGAGTTCGAGCCCCGCGTCGGGCTCTGGGCTGATGGCTCAGAGCCTGGAGCCTGTTTCCGATTCTGTGTCTCCCTCTCTCTCTGCCCCTCGCCCGTTCATGCTCTGTCTCTCTCTGTCCCAAAAATAAATAAACGTTGAAAAAAAAAAAATATATATATATATATAATGTCTATTATTTTTCCTGAGGCAAAAACAACAGTACTCTAAAAGGGAAGTCAATTAAACAGAAATGGGGAAAATAAACAGTAGAAAGCATTAAGACACCTTTCCAGTAATACCCATTTCTTCAACAGTCATTTCTTACCTATATTATCCTTTTCTTTGCAAGAAATTGAATAGCAGCAAATTTCTCTATCCTGAATAGCAGACAGGTTCCTATAAGAAGCAGAATTAAGAGAATAAATCAGTGCCTAAAACAACCATACTTATCACCCTTTGTTCCATTTCCTGGTCTTTTTATACTGAAGAAATTATTTTACCACTACTGAAATTTTAGAAATTCACTTCTCTGGTGGGCCAAATTTACCATGTTTACCTAAAAACATAGCAATAAGCATTACTAAATAACGGCGCCTGGCTGGCTCAGTCAGAGGAGCATGCGACTCTTGATCCTGGGGTTGTGAGTTCGAGCCTCATGTTGGGTGTAGAGATTACTTTAAAATAAAATCCTTAAGGGGCGCCTGGGTAGCTCAGTCAGTTGAGCGCCCCACTCTTGATCTCAGCTCAGGTCATGATTCCAGAGTCATGGGATCGAGCCCCATGTCGGGCTCTGTGCTGAGTGTGGAGCCTGCTTAGAATTCTCTCTCTCTATCCTCTCTGCCCCTTCCCCCGTCTCACGTGCTCTCTAAAAATAAAAATTAAAGGGGCGCCTGGGTGGCGCAGTCGGTTAAGCGTCCGACTTCAGCCAGGTCACGATCTCGCGGTCCGTGAGTTCGAGCCCCGCGTCGGGCTCTGGGCTGATGGCTCAGAGCCTGGAGCCTGTTTCCGATTCTGTGTCTCCCTCTCTCTCTGCCCCTCCCCCATTCATGCTCTCTCTCTGTCCCAAAAATAAATAAACGTTGAAAAAAAAAATTTTAAAAAAAAAAAAATTAAAAATTAAATAATAATATAATGATGCTAAACAAAGTAGTGGGCAAAAAAGTGTAATTGAGAACCAAACTTTTTTAAAAACACCATCATTCTTTCTTAAGACATACATTTTTTCGGGGCGCCTGGGTGGCGCAGTCAGTTAAGCGTCCGACTTCAGCCAGGTCACGATCTCGCGGTCCATGAGTTCGAGCCCCACGTCAGGCTCTGGGCTGATGGCTCAGAGCCTGGAGCCTGTTTCCGATTCTGTGTCTCCCTCTCTCTCTGCCCCTCCCCCGTTCATGCTCTGTCTCTCTCTGTCCCCAAAAAAAAAAAAAAAAAAAAAAAAAAAAAGACATACATTTTTTCAATTAGCTGTTTTTCATCCAAGGCATTCGGAAGATCTCTCTTGTTTCCGAGTACTAGTACCTTTAAAAAGAAAAGATATTAACAACAATAAACTTTTATGTAAGAAAAGGTCACAGAAGCATATGATAGTCATATCTGTGGACATGAAAACTGGAATGGTACCACATGCCATACTATTAAGGCGTATTTGTGTTAAGTGGTAGCCTATCTCATTCACTGTGTCATTCAAATCAGCATCCATTTTAACTTCTCCCACACAGATGCCCTTAATCCAACATGTGGCTGCCAAATTCTATTTAAAATATTCTAAGTCTTGGGGCACCTGGCTGGCTCAGTTGGTTAAGCATCCAACTTCAGCTCAGGTTGTGATCTTGCAGTTCGGGGGTTTGAGCCCCACATCGGGCTCTTTGCTGCCAGTGAGGTGTCCCTCTCTCTCTCTGCCCCTCTTCAACTGGTACTCTCACTCTCTCAAAAATAAGAAATAAACATTTAAAATATTTTAAGTCTGGGGGCACCCGGATGGTTCAGTTGGTTAAGCATCCAACTTCAGCTCGGGTCATGATCTCATGGCTCCTGAGTTCAAGCCCCACCCACATCAGGCTCTCTGCTGTCAGCCTGTCAGCACAGAGCTCGCTTCAGATCCTCTGTCCCCCTCTCTCTGCTCCTCCCCCACTTGCACTCTCTGAAAAACAAGTAAGATTTTAAAAAATAAAAATAAAATAAAATATTCTAAGTCTAGGGACACTTGGGCAGCTCGGTTGGTTGAGTGTCCTGCTCTTGATTTCAGCTCAAGTTATGATCCCAGGGTCATAGGATCAAGCCCCGCAGTGGGCTCCGTGCTGAGCATGGAACCTGCTTGAGATTTTCTCTCTCCCCCTGCCCCTCTCCCCCACTCACACTGTCTCTCTCTAAAATAAAAAATAAAATATTCTAAGTCTAGGGGCTCCTGAGTGGCTCGGTCAGTTAAGTGTCCAACTCTCGATTTTGGCTCAGGTTATGACCTCACAATCATGAGATTGAGCCCCAAGGCAGGCTACAAGCTAGGTGTAAAGCCTGTTTAAGATTCTCTCTCTCCCTCTCCCCAACTTGTGCTTTCATGCTTTCTCAAAAAAAAAAAAAAAAAAAAAAAATCTGAGTCTATGGTATGCATTCTGCTATTTCTAAATTTTTTTTTTTTCAACGTTTTTATTTATTTTGGGACAGAGAGAGACAGAGCATGAACGGGGGAGGGGCAGAGAGAGAGGGAGACACAGAATCGGAAACAGGCTCCAGGCTCCGAGCCATCAGCCCAGAGCCTGACGCGGGGCTCGAACTCACGGACCGCGAGATCGTGACCTGGCTGAAGTCGGACGCTTAACCGACTGCGCCACCCAGGCGCCCCCATTCTGCTATTTCTAAATAAATCTCTACCAACACAACCAAGAGTGGGGAAACAATTTTTTAGCCATTTTTTTGTTAACCATTAATCATATAAACACATAAATAGGCTTTTAAAATTCCTGATCCATCCTACAGAATACCACGTATAAATATTCTAAGACAATGGTTAAGTCTGGAGCTCAGGATAAATATAGCAGCTCTAAACTGTAGCAATAAATGCTGTCATCAGGTTGCTAGATGTGCTTTGAAAAGAAAGGAAAGCAGAAACAGGCTTCCCAATTACCAATCTATCTTTCTCAGCTATGTCCTTTCTGCCTTAGAGAGAGCGAGAATATGAGTACCTGTAACATACCTGATGATATCCAAACTCTAAAGTCAGTGTTTTCTAAAAAACCTGTATCTCAACAAAGTACATGCCAGGTCTACCTTGTCATACCTATTCCTTTCACTTAATACAGCATACTCTCAGCTGACTCCATACACTTTGACCAATCGTACTCCTAGACCCCAGACTGTGACTCTGCACAAAGGACAGAAAGCCAGGGACACCAGGGGCTCACAGGAGAATGCACTACAGGGAGTCAGAGTGCCAAGAGCCAAACCTCAATACCTTTGGTCAGCCTGTCTCCCCTTTCCCAACTCCCATGCCTCTCTATACTCTTATTTAAGTCACACCAGGTTCTCAAGCTGGACCTGCCTGAGTTTCTAAAAATAACATCACGGTCATTTGTTATCAGTGGTCAGTTTGGAGGTTGCCTAGCATTTTAGACCTCTTACTACATTTAAGAAACCTCCTCCTACCATATGAATCTGCCTCCCAACAGAGCTTCTTGCTTCTGTGGATCATTTTTCCCCAGCTTTCCTTTCTGCTAGATCTAGAATTGACCAAAACCTTCCAGGCAGAGCCAATTACACAAGAAAGCAGGAGGGAGAACCCATTCTGACAGGGAAAGAGAATCACCTAGATGACTTTCCAACCAGAAAAATTACATCCAGTGTTTAGAACCTGCATGTGGTCACCGGATTTACTCTGTGGTGTGGGTCTGGGTATCTGGCAGCTGCTGAGCTTCCTTGTTCCAGCCCATTTCCTGAGCCTGCTTATGTGCTGCCTTCTCAGAGCTACCCAATGTCCTTTCAATGAATTCCTTTCTGCTTAAGTCAGCTTTCTTTTGCTTGCAACTAAGAAGACTCGTGATGACTTTAAGGCTGATGTTTACTTACGGTATATAGAACCAGGTTTTAAAACAGGAGATAAAGAATTGGCTTTGAAGTCAGATAGACATGGATTCAAAACCTGGCTGCACAACATACAAATGTTGCCATGTAACCCTGAATAAGTAACAACTTTTATGAAGCAGGGATAACCATGAACCTCATTATGTTCTGAGAATTCACAGAGATAATACACCTCAAGTCCTTGACATTCATTGTCATGAGGCTAAATCCTGGTCCTTTTCCAGCATTCTTGGCTCAACAAAAGGCACCACCCTCCGCACAAATGCACGAACCAGAAAACTAGGAAATTATTCTTTACATTTCCTCTTCTAACCCATTATCAAGTCTGAGGACAGTGTTCCTAAATATCCCTAATACCTGTTTCCTTCTCACCATCTTGTCTACTACCACCCTAATTCATGGTACTATAATTTGCAGTACAACTTCAACAGCTTCCTAAAACTGTCCTCCTTATAGTCCTTCTTGACCCTTGAATCTACTCTCAAACTGAAATAAGTAACTTAAATAATAAATCTGATCATTTCAAATGTTACATCAGCCTCCCACACAGTCCAGTCCAGTCCAGTCCAGTCCAGCCCAGCCTAGCCTAGCCCAGCCTCCTCTAGTGTCCTAGCTGCCTCATAGCTCACCACCCTCTCACTTTGCTGTGTGTTCTAGAGAGACTGGCCTCCTCTCAGTGCCTTGCTTCCTCCTTCCAAAGGCGCTCTCTTTGTCTACAACTCCCTTCTCCTCCAATCGTCCCAACCAACCCTCCTATGCCTCCATATCCCTCACGATTCAGCTCAAGCATCACTTCCTTGGGGAATCCTTCTTTCTTCCCTCACACTAGATCAAATCTCTCCTCTAACTTACAACTTTCATGGCCCCTTGTACCTCTCCTTTGCAGCACTTATCAGAGCTGTACTATTCAAATGATTTCATCACATCCACCTTTCCTACTAAACCACAAGCTCCATGATGGCAGGGAGCATGATTCTATTCACTTCTGTTCATTACTGTATCCCCAGGACTGAGCACTGCTCCTACTGCATATAGTTTAAGAAATGAATAAATAGCACAGTGCCCAGTATATGACTCATATTCAATAAATATAAGCCTTTTAAGACTTTAAGACAGAAGACATTTTACTGGTTTTGAACATAACATAATCAAAGAATTATACTTCTAATAATATATTATAATCATATAATATACCAAAAACTCCATACTTACTGGAATTCCTTGTAACTGTGGTTTATCTAGAAGATTATGTAGCTCATTTCGAGAGGCTTCTATCTTTTCACGATCTGCAGCATCTATCATGTAACTTAAAAAAAAAAAAAAAGCAGTTTCAATATGTCTTCTCCAAATTCTCTGATGATCACAATTAGGAATAAAGGTTTTTAATTTTAAGATTTACACTACTGAAACTGTTAATCAAAATAAAGGCCTACATAAAGAGAAGCTCAGTACCCAAAAATACTTTTAAATAGACTATTCTTAGGTGCTAAAACATGGCAGTAAAACATTTCTATCCCTCAGCTCTTAACTGCATAAACAAAAGACATAAATAAAACTCTCATTTATGATTCATTTTTTCAAGTTTCATATTAATGGAATTACACTAAGAAAATATCTGAGGAAGTTATTGTGTGAAATAAAAATTGAGCCTTTGAGTATTAAAAACAACTTTTCTTCCTGGAAACCTAAATTGACGTTTGTAAAAAGTGCTTACACAATGGCATTGACTCCTCTGCAGTACCGTTCCCACATGCTCCGGAATCGGGGTTGTCCTCCTATGTCCCAAATCTTTAAACCAAGAAAGACAATTCTTAAGAAAGATATTTCAAGTAATACACGGAAGGAAAAAATTACAAGAGGCGGAGAAAGATTAGGCAGGTGTGCTTATTTCCACAACGTTAGAGCCAAACTACTCCTGAAAAACTTGAGCTAATAAAACAAGCTCTTCATCTAGAAGTTCTTGGGGCCATTCTAAACTTTATGTTCAAGGGTGCCTGGGTGGCTCCGTCAGTTAAGTGTCCGACCGTTGATTCCAGCTCAGGTCATGATCTTACAGTTCGTGGGATTGAGCCCCACATCAGACTCCATGCTGACAGCACAAAGCCTGCTCAGGATTCTCCCTCTCTCTCTCTCGGCCCCTCCCCCTGCTCATGCAACCTCACGCTCTCTCTCTCTCTCTCTCTCAAAATAAATAAACATTTTGTAAAAAAATTATGTTTATACTTTTATAAACTTTCCAATTTTATAGTTTTAATTTTAGGGCTTAGTAACAAAGAAAGAGAAAACTAGGTTACCACATATATACCACAAATATAATACTAAATTACCAATATTATAAATAATAAATTATCTTTCAATATAAAATACTACCCATGAAATAATGTAACACTACATCCCAAACATGGGATTTTTATTTTTATTTACATCCCAAACTAGGGATCTCAAACATGGGGTTTTTATTTCCTAGAAACATTCAGACCCTAAACATTATTCTGCCAAACCATATGTTTAATTTTTTTTTTATGGCACTTAACCATTTCAACTTACACATTTTGATCTATTAGAAAAAGAAAAAAACAAAACAAAACAAAACAGTTGATTTACATTCTTTCGAAACTTACCCATTCATGAGTTAAGAAGTACAAATAAGCATGTAAAAAACAAAGAAACAAAGATTTCTAGCTATGTATACTAACAATTTAAGTCAAGTATGGCAAGATAACATACCTTTATTGTGACGTTACCTTTAGTTACCTTCCTCATGTTGAAGCCCACTGTGGGTATCATATCTTCACTGAATTGACCTGACTGAATGAAAGAAAACATCTCAAGTTAGATTAATCAATATTTATTAAGATTCATAACATGGTATAAGCTTCAGGCATCAACAATGCTTCTGTAACCATTTTAGTATTTAACTAATTTTTTAGGGGTGGTAATAATGTCTTAAGAAAACACGCTTTAGGGGCACCTGGGTGGCTCAGTCAGTTAAGCCTCCGACTTCGGCTCAGGTCACGATCTCGCAGTCTGTGAGTTTGAGTCCTGCATCGGGCTCTGTGCTGACAGCTCACAGCCTAGAACCTACTCCAAATTCTATGTCTTCTTCTCGGTCTGCCCCTCCCCTGCTCACGTTCTCTCTCTCTCTCTCTCTCTCTCTCTCTCTCTGTCTCTCTCTCTCTCTCAAAAATAAACATACATTACAAAATTAAAAAAAAAAAATACTTAAAAAAAAAAAAACACGCTTTATACCCCTAATTCTTGAAGAGATATATTTTGTTCATACAAACACATTTCCCCCATTTAAAAAAAGATATTTTGGGAGCACCTTGATGGCTAAGTCAGTTAAGCATCCAACTCTTGATTTTGGCTCAAGTCGTGAGTTCACAGTTCATGGGATCGAGCCCCAAGTTGAGCTCTGCATTGACAGAACGGAGCCTGCTTAAGATTCTCTCTCTCTCTCTCTCTCTCTCTCTCAAAAATAAATAAATATTTTAAAAATAATAAAAATTTTTTACGTATATCCTTAAATTTAAAAAAGAATTATTATACAACTATGAAGAAACATTTATTAACTTCCCCACCTGTACGTAAATGTTAACACACAAAGTAGGAAATCAGAAGTAAAACTTCAAAGTTTTCCATTTTTAGCATTTAAATTATTTTGACAATAACTATTACAATTCATGGCTGAATAGCTTTTCCAGGTTTGTCTTGTAACAAGGCTTATAAAATATTTTGCCATTTCTTTTAAAGAGATGATTTTATTTATTTAGTTAGTTAGTTATTTTTTGAGAGAGACAGAGAGAGAGAGGACATGAGCAGGGAAGTGGGGCAGAGGGAGAAAAGAGAATCTTAAGCAGGCTCCACACTCAGCACAGAGCCCAATGTGGGGCTCAATCCCATAACCCTGGAATCATGACCGGAGCCGAAATCAAGAGTTGGATGCTCAACCAACTGAGGCACCCAGGCATCCCAAATTATTTTGTCACTTTATAGGTTTTCCTTTTATGTAATCAATTCTGTTCTCTTTTTGGTTTATGACCTTCTTGTCATAAAACTGAAGTATCTTCTAATAGTATTTGAATGACTTTTTCTTTTTTTTTAATTTTATAACTTTTTTTCTAAATATACATACAAAGAAGTACACAAATCGTAAGTATGAAGACCAATAAATAATCACAATGAACAACTGGATTAAAGACAATTACCCACATCAAAAAAACAACATTTCCAGAACCTCAAAGTCTTTATCTTGCCCCATCTGAATCACTATTTCCTACTTTTCACCCAAAAGTTAATCCTGTTCTGACTCCTAACACTACAGAATAGTTTTTACTGTTCCAGGACTTTATATTAATAAACTCTTACGACATAATATTTTGTATTTCTTTCAACATTATGCTGCCTGCAGTTTGTTCATTCTCATTGCTGTAGAGTATTCCACTATAGTAATAGACAACAATTTATCCATACATTCTGCTACTGAATGACTTTTTTACATTTAAAATGTTCACCCATCTGGAATTTGATTATACAGTGCAAAAAAAGCTCCTTTTTTCAATCATCTCACTCCTCATTTAAAAATGCATGCATTCCTGGGGTGCCTCGGTGGCTCAGTAGGTTAAGGGTCCAACTCTTGGGGCGCCTGGGTGACTCAGTCAGTTAAGCATCTGACTTTGGCCCAGGTCATGACCTCGCAGTTCATGAGTTCAAGTCGTGCTGACAGCTTAGAGGCTGGAACCTGCTTCAGATTCTGTGTCTCCCTCTCTCTCTTCTCCTCCCTCACGCATGCTCTGTCTCTGTCTCAAAAATAAATAAACATTAAAACTTTTTTTTTTTTT
Organism: Puma concolor; assembly: GCF_028749965.1. Lineage (NCBI taxonomy): Eukaryota > Metazoa > Chordata > Mammalia > Carnivora > Felidae > Puma > Puma concolor. The sequence goes on from NC_141668.1 coordinate 124,056,235, forward strand.
TTTTTTTTTTTAAAGAGTCCAACTCTTGATCTCAGTTCAGGTCTTGATCTCAGGGTTGTGAATTCAAGCCCTGCACTGGGCTCCACGCTGGGCACAAAGCCTACTTTAAAAAAAAAAAAAAAAAAAAAAATCCACCCATTCTTAACTAATTTGAAGTGATTTGCCAAATGCCATACAGAGACAGTTCTATTTCTGAGTCCTCAATTCTTTTCCATTAGTCTGTTTATTTTAAATTAGGATTAGATGAATTACTGTAGCTTGTGCAATGTATTACACTACATAGAAGATCAAGAATTTGGAATGGTTCACTGCTCACATTCCAAATAAACTTTAGAGATTCATATTTCAGTTAAAATACTGAATGGAATTATATTAACTGTATCTAATCTGAGAAGGATTGCTCTGTATCAATTCACAATATTTAACTATCAAATCTCTCCATCTCCAGGCACATGGTTTGTCCACGCAAACATTCAAATCTTCTAAATCCTCAGGAAAGTATCATAATTCTCCTACAAGCTCTTTCACGCTTCTTGTCGTATTCTTTATTGCCTTGACTGCAATTACTAAGTACATCAAACGAGTCACAGTTAATACTAATTTTATCTATTTATACATTTTATTTACCCAATATTAATTTCTCAGTTGACCTGACTCTTACTTTTTAGGTAAACAGCCCAGGATTATGAAATCTCTAAAGACAGGAATGGTTAAACAAATAGGACTATTTTCAAGGTCCTAACACTGGCCAATTGTTTGTTATGACCTTATGCTAGCCACACATGATTCTAAAACAGTCTACAAGCCCCAAACACAATGAATTCCAATTTTATAAATTAATATCCTCTACATAACTCCAAAGTTATACCTCACTCCCCCATCCCGTTCAGTGGAATTTAGGCTGATTTCAGAAAAAAAAGATGTTGAGGCACTTGGGTGGCTCAGTCGGTTAAGCATCTTCTGCTCAGGGCATGATCCCACAGTTTGTGAGTTCGAGCCCCATATCAACTCTGTGCTGACAGCTCAGAGCCTGAAGCCTGCTTCAGATTCTGTGTCTCCCTCTCTCTCTGCTCCTCCCTTGCTCGCACGCTGTCTCTCTCTCTCTCTCTCTCTCTCTCTCTCTCTCTCTCTCAAAAATAAACTTTAAAAAATTTTTAACTAAATGATAATGTAAAAAATGAAAGAAAAAATGTTAACCACAATCACTACTTTCATTTATATTAGACATAATTGTCAGAAGTTTCACATATGACTAATATGAGAAAGTCAAGTCATGACATCAAAACTACATACATCAAAACTAGTCTTGATGCAAAAAACAAAAATATAAACTGATTTAAAAAGGAACAAAGGCAACACCAAAGGCACTATCCATGATAGCAACAATAAGCTGGACTTCATTAAAATTAAAATCTGTCCTGTGAACAAGAGTTAGAATTAGAGTTAGTAAACAGGCACAGAGCAGGAGAAAATATTTGTAACAGATACTTCCAATAAAGGACTGTTATCTAAAATATACAAAGAACTTTTAAAACCTCAACAATATGAAAAGAAACAATCCAATTAAAAATGAGCCATATGGGGCACGTGGGTGTATGAACATCCCACTCTTGATTTCAGCCATGATCTCATGGTTTGTGAGTTCAAGCCCCACATCAGGCTCTGTGCTGATACTGCGGAACCTGCTTGGGATTCTCTCTCCTTTCTTCTCTCTGCACCCCCCCCCCAATAAATAAATAAACATTAAAAAAATATTTAAAAAATGAGCCACTGACCCTAACAGATACATCACTAAAGAAGATACAAAGATGGCATATAAGCATACAAAAGGATGCTGCAATCATACGTCATCAGCGAAATGCAAACTAAAACAATGAGATACCACTACATGCTTATCAATGAGTGGCCAAAATCTGTACACTGACAACACCAAATGCTGCTAAGGATGTGGAGCAACAGGAACTCTCATTCATTACTGGTAGGAATGCAAAATGGTACAGCCATGGTGGAAGCAAGAAGGAATGCAAAATGGTACAGCCACGGTGGGTAGTTTCTTACAAAACCAAATATACTCTCAATATACTCTCCAATCCAGCAATCATTCTCCTTCGTATTTATCCAAAGAAGTTTAAAACTGAAGTCCACACAAAAATCTGCACATGAATGCATACAGCATCTTTACGCATAACTGCTAAAAACTGGAGGCAACCAAGATGTCCTCCAGTTAAGTATATAAATAGACTGTGGCATATCCAAGAAATGGAGTATTATTCAAAACTAAAAATAAACAAGCTACCAAGCCACAAAAAGACATGGAGGAATATTAAAAACATATCTAAATGAAAGACTCTATCTGGGAGGACTGCGTACTCTATATGATTCCAACAAAATGACTAAAAATATGACTCCAAAAATATTCTGAAAAAGGCACAACTATGGAAACAGTAAGAAGATCAGTGGTTAACAGGAGTTGGGGGGTGGGGAAGAAATGAATAGGCAGAGCACAGAGGATTTTCAGGCAGTAAAAATACTCTGCATGATACCATAATGATGGATACATGTCATTACACATTTGTCCAAACCTACAGAATGTACAACGCAAAGAGTGAAAAATAATGTAAAGCTACAGACCTTGGGTGATCACGATGTGCCAGTGTAAATGCATCAATTGTAACAAATGTACCACTCTGGTGTGGGATGTTGATAACAGGTAAAGCTGTAAGTGTAGGGGCAAGAGGTATACAGGAAATCTCTATACCGTCCCCTCCTCAATTATGTTGTAAACCTAAAACTGCTCTTAAAAAATCTTAACCAAAAATTTGTTTTAATGGGCAAAGAACTTGAAAAGACATTTCTCCAAAGGAAATACACAAATAGCTAATAAGGACAGAAAAGATGCTCAACATCACTAATTATTAGGGAAATACAAATCAAAACCATGAAGATACCACCCCAAACCCATTAAGATGGCTATTATCAAAAAACAAAACAACAAACTGCAGTGAGCATATGGAGCCATGTCCTGGTGCACTGTTGCAGGAACATAACATGGTACAACTACTATGAAAACCAGTATAATAATTCCCGAAAATTTTTGAAATAGAATTACCACATGATCCAGGAATTCCACTTCTGGTTACATACCAAAAAGCACTGAAAGTAGGGACTCAAAATTGTATCTGTATACCCACGTTCACAGCAGTATTATCCATAAGAGCCAAAAGATGGAAGAAACCCAAGTGCCACTGGCAAATGAATGAATAAACAAAATGTGGTCTATTCCTACAATGTAATGTTACTCTGCCTTAAAAACGTTATTCCTGTTAAAACACAGATGACATTGAAGATATTATACTGTGAAATAAGCTAGATACAAAAAGACAAATATTATATGACTCTACTTAGAAACCTAGAATAGTTAAATTCACAAAGACAGAAAGTAGAATGGTGTTTGCCAAAGGCTAGGGAAAAGGAGGAAATAGAGAGTTATTGCTTGGTGGGTATGGAATTTCAGTTTGGAAAGATTAAAAAAAAAAGTTCTATAGATGGATGCTGGTGATGGTTACACAACAAGGTGAATGTACTTAATACCTACTGAGCTAACTGTACACTTAAGAAGGGTTACGATGCTAATTTTCTGTTTTGAGTATTTTACCACAACTTTAAAACTCGTTGCTGTTAAGAAGAGGCAATTACCAGTATCATTTTATAGAACAGGAAATAAATCCCAAGGTCACATAGCAATAGTGGGTGATTCTGTTTTTCTTAAAGATTTCCACTGTAATTATACGTATTGTAATAACCTTTAATTAATGTCTGAAGTGAGATCTATGTGAGATAATGCCTCATTTGTTTGGTATCATTAGGAAAAAGATGTGCTATATAATGAAGCAGCCAGAAATGGTAGCTAAACTTTTTAAATACCAAAACTTTTAAACTAGCTTACATAGAAAGCTTTCTAAAATGCACACATAGTTGGCTAACTTCTCACATACAATATATGGAACATGATTTAATGTGTTCTTGGTATTTGAAGGTCACTTTCCAAATGTAAAACAAGACAACTAAGATAACCTGTAAGGGCCCTTCTGGCAATAAAATTTAATGATTATGAACATCAATTATAGCACCCACTCAAAGATAAAATGATGGAGGGGGGTGGTCTGCAGTATACTGGGGTGGTGCCCCTAAACTTTCTTGGATGTTTCTTCAGCTCTTTCCTCACCAATACTTCTCAATGGTGGCAGAAGCTAACAATAACTTTTTTCTAATTCAGTTGCTAACCTGCAACGGCTGCAAATTAGGTCATCAAGTCTTTTGAATTTTTTAATTTTTTTTTAAATGTTTATTTTTGAGGGCAAGAGACAGAGCTCGAGTTGGGAAGGAGTAGAGAGAGAGAAACAGCATCTGAAGTAAGCAAGCTCTAAGCTCTGAGCTGTCAGCACAGAGTCCGATGCAGGGCTCAAACCCACGAACCATGACATCATGACCTGAGCTGAAATTGGACACTTAACTGACTGAGCCACCCAGGCGCCCCAAGTTTTTTGAGTTTTTTTCTTTTAATTTATTTATTTTTTTTTTTTTTAAATTTTTTTTTCAACGTTTTTTATTTATTTTTGGGACAGAGAGAGACAGAGCATGAACGGGGGAGGGGCAGAGAGAGAGGGAGACACAGAATCGGAAACAGGCTCCAGGCTCCGAGCCATCAGCCCAGAGCCTGACGCGGGGCTCGAACTCACAGACCGCGAGATCGTGACCTGGCTGAAGTCGGACGCTTAACCGACTGCGCCACCCAGGCGCCCCTTAATTTATTTTTTAAATTTACATCCCAGTTAGTTAGCATATAGTGCAACAATGATTTCAGGAGTGGATTCCTTAATGCCCCTTACCCATTTAGCCCATCCCCCCTCCCACAACCCCTCCAGTAACCCTCTGTTTGTTCTCCATATTTAGGAGTCTTTTATATGTTATCCCGTTTTAATATTATTTTTGCTTCCCTTCCCTTAAGTTCATCTGTTTTGTATCTTAAAGTCCTGGTATGAGTGAAGTCTTATGATATCTGTCTTTCTCTGACTAATTGCCCTTAGCATGATACCCTCTAGTTCCATCTATGTAGTTGCAAATGGCAAGATTCCGTTGTTTTTGATTGCTGAGTTAATACTCCATTGTATGTACATGTGTATACACACACACACACACACACACACACACACACACACACACCACATCTTCTTTATCCATTCATCCATCAATGGACATTTGGGCTCTTTCCATACTTTGGCTATCGTCGAGAGCGCTGCTATCAACATTGGGGTGCATGTGTCCCTTCCAAACAGCACACCTGTATCCCTTGGATAAATACCTAGTCGTGCAATTGCTGGGTCATAGGGTAGTTCTATTTTTAACGTTTTGAAGAACCTCCATACTGTTTTTCCAGAGTGGCTGGACCAGTGTGCATTCCCACCAGCAGTGCGAAAGAAATTCTCTGCATCCTCGCCAACATCTGTTGTTCCCTGACTTGTTAACGTTAGCCATTCTGATAGGTGTGAGGTGGTACCTCATTGAGGTTTTGATTTGTATTTCCCTGATGATGAGTGATGTTGAGCACTTTTTCATGTGTGTGTTGGCCATCTGGATGTCTTCTTGAGAGAAGCGTCCCCCATTTCTTCACTGGATTGTTTTTTGGGTGTTGAGTTGAATAAGTTCTTTATAGATTTTGGATACTAACCCTTTATCTGATATGGCACTTGTAAATATCTCCTCCTATTCCAGCGGTTGCCTTTTAGTTTTGCTGACTGTTTCCTTTGCTGTGCCGAAGTTTTTTATTTTGATGAGGTCCCAATAGTTCATCTTTGCTTTTGTTTCCCTTGCCTCTGGAGACCTGTTGAGGAAGAAGCTGCTGCAGCTGAGCTCAATGAGGATTTTGCCTGCTTTCTCCTCAAAGATTTTGATGGCTTCCTGTCTTACACTGAGGTCTTTCATCCAATGTGAGTTTATTTTTGTGTATGGTGTAAGAAAGTGGTCCAGGTTCATTCTTCTGTATGTCGCTGTCCAGTTTTCCCAGCACCACTTGCTGAAGAGACTGTCTTTATTCCATTGAATATTCTTTTCTGCTTTGTCAAAGATTAGTTGGCCATACGTTTGTGGGTCCATTTCTGGGTTCTCTATTCTGTTCAATTCATCTCAGTGTCTGTTTTTGTGCCAGTACCATACTGTCTTGATGATTACAGCTTTGTAATACAGCTTGAAGTCCAAAGTCTTTTAAGTTTTTAATCCCAAATGTCTTGAACACAGAAATATGTTTAATAAATGTTTAAATAAGTAATAAATAATAACCGTGATGCATGGATTTTGTGGTATAACTACTTTATACACTTGGAAGCATTTTCTACTTCTTTCCAAGTGTCAAATCTTACTCCTCACTTTTCAAAGCTTGTGCTTAATGACTAAACTACTCAGCCACTGTTTTCTAGATAACGGGGAATACTTATTTCTATGCCACTAAAATGAGACTGGCAATTTAGGAAGCAAGTCAATGCTTAAAAAATATACTACTTAGCAGTGTATCATTCTATTTACTTAAATTTAACACTTAAATAACACCAAGAACTGTTCTTAGCACTTAATAAGTAGGATACAAGTAGCACTCACTGATTCTGTGATGATGGATGCAACTGTAGTCATCCATAAGCCAAAGTCTCAAGGCAATATTCCTGGAATTTGGTTGGACAAAATAGATTGAGGCAAAATAAAATAGTAAAAAGAAGACTATCCTCTAAGCCAGGGAATCTTATTACCAGTTATGCTACTTACTAACCACATGCAAGTCATTTTACCTTTGGAATGAAGCTATCTTATCTAGAAGAAGAGGGAACTGCAAGAGTAGGTCCAAATTCAGTTCTACCTCTAATGTTTATGATGTTGTGTTTTATTCACAAGCTTCTTAAAATACAGTTAAGCAACAAGCTTGAGTCCCACGTAGGGTGGAGAGATTAAATAAATAAAACTTTCAAAATAAAATAAAAATAGGGGCACTTGGGTGGCTTAGTCAGTTAAGCACCCGACTTCGGCTCAGGTCATGATCTCGCAGTCTGTGAGTTCGAGCCCTGTGTTGGGCTCTGTCCGGGCTGACAGCTCAGGGCCTGGAGCCTGCTTCAGATTCTGTGTCTCCATCTCTCTCTCTGCCCCTTCCTTGCCCACACTCTGTCTCGATCTCTCTCTCTCTCTCTGTCAAAAAATAAACACTAAAAAAATTAAAATAAAAATAAAAGCCTATTTCATACATGATCCAATCATCAACAGCATACAAAGACAATGACTGTGTGTTGTACTGACTCACAAACACCTATACTGTTCACCTTTCCTCTATTGTCCTATAAACCCACAAAGCTACTTTGCCTGTGTTTTTACTCATTTGTTTATTTACTCACTCACTTATTCAAACAACAGAAGGAAGGAAAAGAAACTAGGAAACCTAAAAAATACCACACAATGAATATAGACTATTTAAAACAAAGGAGACAGTATGAGGTGACTGGGTATCTAGAAAGGCCTCTCTGAAACAGTGACATTTAAACATCTAAAGATCATTTTAAATCGGCAGCTTCTGCAGATAACCTAACTACTGTGCTACTTGAATATCAGTAAGGAAATCTAAATTCCAGTCCCAGCTATATCACTTTAGATTATATATAGATACATACAACTTTGAACAACCCTCTTACTCAGAATGCAAAGGTTCTACCTCTCTCCTTACTGCCACTTAAGTACCTATAGCTAGTTCACTTCTTCATTACTTCAAGTATTTACCACTCCCAACCTTTTGCTTTTCTTCTTTCCTGAGTTCCCAAAGCTACTGTAGATAGGAGTTCCCGCTCCCAAAGAGCAGGCCTTTAATAACAAGTGCATTCCTTTCATCTGAGGCAAAAAGACCCACTCCAACCCATAAGATACAATATTTAACTCTTAACTGCTGTCCTCGTCCTTACAAACCACTCAAGCATTGCCTGCCAGCAGAGACACTCTTGACATACTTCTCAGCTGAAGACTACTCCTGAATCTAAGGGTCTAGGAAAGCAAGTCTCTGGGTTTTAGTGTTAAAATTGCCAGTGTACTTTTGTTTTGTTATTAATGTTGTTAAATTATGTTAATTTGGCAAGCAATCAGGTTTGCCTTGTGGGGACTGGAGGTGGCTAGCTTACTTTTCAAGTGAACTGTTGGTAGGTTTTACGTAGTAGGATACATAGAACACCCAAAGAGGAGAAAAATGGATTTTAAAATAGCTCTTTTTGGGTGGTAACATTAAAACTCAGCAAAAGACATTATATTTTCTTTGACATTAGGCTATGAAAACTAAATTTAACAGATGAAAATTCTCCAAATAAGAACTTTTTAAAAGCATAATGGCATAGGGAACTCTGTTACTACTAATTAAATGCCTGACTGTCATTCCAATTCAACTCATTTTAAACAACTAATTAATCCTTACTGCCTGCTAATACCAGTAGAGCTACTCTGCAGCAATCTCCTTTATAAAGATAAGTCTTGAGGATTAAAATGTTCTCAAACCCACAATTTCAATTAGGAGCCTGAAAACTCTCATCTCTGCTAACCTCCATTCTTGAAGAAAATTCATTTCAAAAGGTCTGTAATGACTATTTCCTACATTCACTACACCTTTCATTAAAAGTACTTTAATAAAGGTTTTATAAATCTATATCCAAAGAACTACTGAAGAAAAACTCAACTTGCTTGTCTGTAAAACGATTTGCTAATGAACATCCCTAGTCAAACCCTCAAAGACCATATACCACGGTTTATTTTCACTCAGATACTCAGAAATTATCACGACACAGTAATAATGTGAAAATGGACCCCAAAAGAAATCAGTGCTGGAGACCTTTAGCAAATATAGTTTCTGCTAACTTGCCAAGTCACTAATATGTCTGGATTTATTTCCCACAAACATCAAGGGTCCACCATAAATCTTTAATAACACCTGTGTCTTTATATAAAAAGACTACTAATCTTCACATGGGCTAAAGCAGGTTCTAAAGTCAAAAACATGAGTAGGGAAAATTAGCATACAGTCATGTTTTCAGGCCTTGATATGTTCTACTTGTTGGTCTCTAGACGTTTCAACTTTTTTTATTTTTACTTTTCTAACTTAAATACTTTTCATAAAGAAAGTGATTTTCTATATTTAAAAGTTTCTTTCCCTCTTTCTGGGAAAAAAATGGGTATTTAAGAAATAGAATGAGAAGAAGACCTCTATTTTCTGCTGCATGTGCCCTTCTGTATGTCCATGTATAGCTGTTCAAAAAGAAATTACAAAAAGTTTCCTTCAAATCTCAAAATAGGCTTCTATTACTAAATCAAAAGGAGGATTCCTAGAACCACCCAAATGCTATAAATCAGTAAGTTATATATGTAACAGAAGTCCTCTAGTCATAAGGAAAACTGCTTTATGGAAAGGGTGCATCACACATAACAAAGTTTTAACCTGCAAATAAACTGTATAGTGAATTTCATACTTTTTAAAACAAGTAACAAGCCTCGTCTTCATCAAAATCTATTAAAGTAAGCCAGAATCAGGAGAAAAATAAAAATTTTAATGTAATTAATAAAGCCCATCTTAGGAAAGTTAAATAGCTGACAATCATTTCAGTACAGTTTAAAGAATCCCAGTGGGTGTGGAGTTACTAGAAGAGATCCTGTTCATTTTCTCAGGTAATTTACAACACAGTGAAATAGAGGTAGTATTAGTCTGGTGGTTATGATGGGAGACTCTGGAGACAGTTATACTGACTGGGTTATCACTCTGGTCTTACCACTTGCCTAGTTATATGTCCTCCCTGCATGTTCCTTAACTTTGCAATGCCTCACTTTCCCCAAATGTAAAGTGGAGGTAATAGTCTCTATCTCATAGAATTGTCTAAAAATCAAATCAATTTTAAAAAATTAAATTAATTAAAACACATACAGCATTTACAACAATGCCTGCCTCAGAAACAGCTATGGAAAGGGTTTTAACATTTGGTAGCATCATCATTACACAGAGTCCATTAAATGCAATGTTAAAAAGTAATGCACAGGGTTCTGGTTAAGATTAAGTAAGCGGGGGGGGGCGCCTGGGTGGCGCAGTCGGTTAAGCGTCCGACTTCAGCCAGGTCACGATCTCACGGTCCGTGAGTTCGAGCCCCGCGTCAGGCTCTGGGCTGATGGCTCGGAGCCTGGAGCCTGTTTCCGATTCTGTGTCTCCCTCTCTCTCTGCCCCTCCCCCGTTCATGCTCTGTCTCTCTCTGTCCCAAAAATAAATAAACGTTGAAAAAAAAAAAAAATTAAAAAAAAAAAAAAAAAAGATTAAGTAAGGGGGCACCTGGGTGGCTCAGTCGGTTGAGTGTCTGACTCTTGATTTTGGCTCAAGTCATGGTCCAAAAGTTGTAGGATCAAGCCCTGCATCCAGCTCCACACTGAGCGTGGAGCTTGCTTGGAATTCTCTCCCCACCCCCCCTTCTCTCTATCTCTCTCTCCCCCTCCTTTCCTCCGCCCCTCTTCTCCACCTGCACATTTTCTCTCCAAAAAAAAAAAAAAAAAAGGATTAGATAAGTACACTCCACCCTATCCCTTCCACTGAAGGTAACTAAAATCCCTGGACAGAATGTATGCAGCACCTGAGGGCTGCTCAGGGTGTAAGTGGCAGCAGACAGATTAGAAAAGGAAATCAGAACTTAAAAAGCACAAATAATCTGCTGCTATTTCCTAGTCGTTTTCTTTCCTCCCATCTCCTATCCTGTAATCAAAGGTAGCCCAAATGCTAACAAACATATACCAAGCATGAACAGAAAAGGTTCCAAGAGAAGCACCTTCTCTTTTGAGTCTGAGGTAGGGGAGTGTGTGTGTGTGTGTGTGTGTGTGTGTGTGTGTGTGTGTGTGTGTTTCGGGGGCGGGGAGGGGGGGCAGCCAAGAGGAAGAAAGGACAGAGAGTGGGAAAAGTCTCCTGGGTTTTTTCCTCTCTCTCATGCCATAGCCTCCAGACAAAACCAAGTCTGCCAGGCAGGCATTCCTTAGAAAGAAAAGGATCCTCTTTAACCATAAGAACCCTGTTCCAAAAGTGCTTGGTAGTGTGGAGAAAATACAGACAGGAAACCCTGTTGATTATTATTATTTCTTTTTGTCTATTCTCTTGGCCCCCGAGATAGATTCAGTTGAGGGAAGGACATAGCAAAGGAGGGATAATGAAGCCCAGCTTTCCAGACAGAGGATCAGGAAAGTGGGGCCAGGGCTGTGACCCATAGTATTGGTGAAATTTGCAAAGGAAAGTTCTAGAGAAACAGACCCCATAAAGTTATACATGAACTCCTGGGCTCATCCCTAAACTGTAACATGTGGATCTGACCCTAAATAACATATCAAAGGTCTTGAAAACTAAACTAGGAGGTAGAACCACTAGCCAGGTTTCTGAATAACAGCTTGGACAGTATATAGCCAAACAGTACTACTGAGGCTTTGAAAACTGGACTGACTTTAGAACCACAGCCCACAGAAGAAGGCTGGTTGGATCTTGTGGCCTGAACCTAACTGGGTCAAATGCACACTAAAACAAAACCACAAATCATTCTCTATAGGATGTAAACAAAACCAGAGACTCATAATATTCAAAGTGTCCAGAATAACTGAACATCTGAAGAATCAAGAAAACTCAACTAACAAGGGAAAAAGTCACTGAACAGATGCCAGTATCAAGATGACCCCAATGTTGCAAATATCAGAGACTAGCTATCATAACCATGTTCCAAGAAGGATTAAATGAATGTAACATAAAATTTCAGCAGGCAAATAAGTTGTAAAATAGAACCAAATGAAAATCTTAGATTGAAAAATACAATAACCAAAAAAAAAAAAAAAAAAAAAAAACCTAACTGGATGGCCTCAATAGAAGAATGGAGATGACAGAAGAAAAATTCTATGACCTTGAAGATAAAGCAACAGAAATTATCCAACCAGAAAAAAAAAAAAAAAAAAAAAAAGAGAAAAAGATAGGAAAAAGAAAGAGCCAAGCCTCAAGGATCTGTAGGGCAAGGTCTAACATTCATGTCACTGAAATCCCAGAATAACAGAAAGAGAATGAAACCACAAAAGACCCCAAATAGTCACAGCAATCTTGCGAAAGAAGAAGGCCTCACACTTCTGAATTTCAAATTCTATTACAAAACTATAGTAGTCAATCAGTATGGTATTGGCATAAAAAAAAAAAAAAAGACTCATTGATCAATGAAACAGAGTAGTGAGCCCAGAAATAAACCCATGAATATGTGGCCAATTAATCTGTGACAAAGGAGCCTAGAATTTACAATGGGGAAAGGACAGTGTCTTCAATTAATGGTGTTGGGAAAACTGCCACTATCTTACACCATACACAAAACTTAACTCAAAATAAAGGCTTGAACATAAGACCCAAAACCATAAAGGTCCTAGAAGAAAACAGGTGCTAAGCTCCTTGACAAAGGTCTTCAGAATGATTTTTTGAATCCTGACACCAAAGCAAAAATAAATAATTCAGAGTATATCAAACTAAAAAGCTTCTGCATCAAAATGGAAAGACAACTTACTAAATGGAAGAAAATATTTACAAATCATATATCTAATGAAGGGCTGACATCCAAAATATAAAGAACTTCTACAACTCAATAACAAACAATCTGGTTTTAAAAAAATGCCAAAAGAGGGACACCTGAGTGGCTGAGTCAGTTAGGCAACTGACTTCAGCTGAGGTCATGATCTCATGGTCTGTGAGTTCGAGCCTATGTCAGGCTCTGTGCTGACAGCTCAGAGCCTGGAGCCTGCTTCGGATTCTGTGTCTCCCTCTCTCTCTCTTCTCCTCCCCACCTTGTGTTCTCTCTATCAAAAATAAATAAACATTAAAAAAAATTTTTTTAAATAAAAAAATGCCAAAAGACCTGAAAAGATATTTTCCAAAGAAAACATACAGACGGCCATCAAGCACATGAAAAGGAGCTCAACATCACTAATAATCAGGGAAATGTGAATCAAAAACAGGTGCAAATCAAAAAGCAACAGAAATAGTAACATCTGGGTAAATATCAACAAATGTTGTCTTCCTCTTGAATACTTAAAATTGTTGATGGTTGAAAACAAAAATTACAAGCTTCTCTGGTAATGTTTTCAATGTGTGTAGATATGACAACCATACCATAGAGGAAAGATAAAGGGACCTATATGGTAGAAGGTTTCTAAGTAAACTAGGTAAAGTATACATACTGTAATCCCTAAAACAAGCATTAATGAAGCCATACAAAGAGAATAGTCAAAACCGCAATAAATTAGTGAAAAATAGTCCACCTGAAAAGAAAGCAGTAAAGAAGAAACAAAGGAACAAAGCAGAGAAACAGAAAACAAATAATTAAATGACAGATGTAAATGTAAATTAAAAACCAAAACAGCTCCATCTTAAACTCATCAAGTTGGGTACATTAAATATGTATAGCTTTGTGCATGTCAATCATTCCTCAATAAAGTGGTTTAAAAAAAAAAAGTTAAAGGACGGAAAGAGTAACACCAGGCAGCCACTAACCAAAAGAAAGTTGGAGTAGCTATACTAATATCAAAGTAGACTTGAACACAAAGAATTTATTTAAAATCTATTTCCTCGTGCGCCTGGGTGGCTCAGTCAGCTAAATGTCCAACTCTTGATTTTAGCTCAGGTCATGATCTCACAGTTGTGAGATCAAGCTCCACATCAGGCTTGGTGCTGACAGCATGGAGCCTGCATGGGATTCTCCCCACCACCACCTCCTCTCCTCCACTTGTACACTCTCTCTCTCTCTCTAAAAATGAAATGAAATAATAAAATTAAAACTGATGGAAATGAAAGGAGAAATAAACCCACAATTATAGAGACTTCAGCATTCCTCTCATGTTGACAGAACAAAGAGCAAGAAAACCAGCAAAGATATAAAATTTAACATCAGTAGCAATCAAGTGAATCTAATTGACATTTATAGAAATTTATAGAACACTCCACTCAAAAAAGCAGAATACACATTTTCTTCAAATGAACATGGAATATTCATTCAAGACAAACCATATCCAGACCATAAAACAAAGCTTAAGAAATTTAAAAAGATTCAAGTCAAACAAAGTATGTTCTCTGACTATAATGGAATTAAACTAGAAATAATTAATACAATATCTGGGAATAACCAAATATTTTATTATATGTAACCTATGGGTTAGAAAAGGAAGTCTTAAGGAAGATTAGGAAATATTTTAAACTAAATGAAAAACATCAAAATTTGTGAGACGTAGCTAAAGTACTGCTTAGAAGGAAACTTAGACACTCAAATGTTTGTATTAGAAAATTCTCAAATTAACAACTTAAGAAATTAAAAAAATAATAAATATGTGCAACATTATTATTATAATTAACACTGCTGAGTGCCTTGGTGGCTTAGTTAAGCATCCAACTTTGGCTCCGGTCACGATTTCAGGGTTCATGAGTTCAAGCCCTGCATCAGGCTATCGGCTGTCAGTGCGTAGCCCACTTCAGATCCTCTCTCTCTCTGCCCCTCACCCACTCATTCTCTTTCACTCTCTCTCAAAATTAAATAAACATTAAAAATAAAATTATTGGGGTGCCTGGGTGGTTCAGTGGGTTGGGCATCCAACTTCAGCTTGGGTCATGATCTCACAGTTCGTGAGTTCAAGCCCCATTTCGGGTTCTGTGCTGACAGCTCAGAGCCTCAAGCCTGCTTCCGATTCTGTGTCTCCCTCTCCCTTTGCCCCTCCCCTGCTCACACTCTGTCTCTGTCTCTCTCATAAATAAATAAATAAATAAATAAATAAATAAATAAATAAATAAGTAAGTAAGTAAATAAGTAAATAAGTAAATAAGTAAATAAGTAAATAAGTAAATAAATATTATTTTAAAAAACACTACTGTATGCTGTATTTGAAAGCTGTTAAGAAAATAAATCTTAAGGGGTACCTGGGTGACTCAGTCCGTTGAGCATTGACTTGGGCTCAGATTATCATCTCACAGTTCCTGAGTTCAAGCCCCACATCAGGGCTCACTGCTGTCAGCACAGAGCCCCTTTTTCAGATCCTTGGTCACGCTCTCTTTGCCCTTCCCCCACTTGCACCCACTCTCAAAAATAAACATTAAAAAAAAAAAGGAGAAGAAAAAAGAAATCTTAAGAGTTCTCATTACAGGGGCCCCTGGGTGGCTGGGTCGGTTAAGCATCCAACTTCAGCTCAGATCAGTATCTGACAGTTCCTGAGTTCAAGCCCTGCATTGGGCTCTCTGCTGTTAGCAGAGAGCCTTCTTGGGATCTTCTGTCCCCCTTCTCTTTGTTCCTCCCCCACTCACTCTCACTCTCTCAAAAATAAACAAACATTAGGGGTGCCTGCCTGGGTGCCTCAGTAGGTTAAGCGTCTGACTCTTGCTTTTGCCTCAGGTCACGAGTTCGAGCCCCGCATTGGACTCTGCGCTGACAATGTGGAGCCTGCTTGGGATTCTCTGTCTCCCTCTCTCTGTATCCCTCTCCTGTTCATTCTGTATCTCTCTCTGAAAAAAAAATGAACATTAAAAACAAACAAAAATAAGCAAACATTAAAAAAAAGCGTTCTCGTTACACAGAAAAAAAATTTTTTTGGTATCTATAGACAATGGACGTTAACTAAATTTACTGTGATAATCATTTCACAATATATAAGTCAAGTCATTATGGTCATGTAGCTTAAACAACATAGTGCTGTATTTCAATTATATCTCGATACAACTGGAGGAAAAAAGAACAAAATAAATTTGAAACAGACAGAAGCAAACAGTAAGAATAGTAATCAATAATAATGAACAGAAAATCGATAGAAGGAAATCAATGGAACCAAGAGCCGATTCTCTAAGAAAATAAATAAAACTGACGAACTGACAGAAGAAAACAAGAGAAACAAAAACTAGCAATATTAATAATGAAGGAAGGGATATCACTAAACTCTACAAATACTAAAGGGGTAATAAGAAATACTATAAACCTATGCATATAAATTCAACAACCCCATTGAAAGAGACCAATTTATTTTAAAATTTTTTTATTTTTTTAATATTTATTTATTTTTGAGAGAGACACAGAGAGTGAGCAGGGGAGGAGCAGAGAGAGAGGGAGACACAGAATCGGAAGCAGGCTCCAGGCTCTAAGCTGTCAGCACAGAGCCCAACACAGGGTTTGAACTCACGAGCCCTAAGATCATGACCTAAGCCAAAGTTGGATGCTTAATCAACTGAGCCACCCAGGCACCCCGAATTGGACCAATTTCTTGAAAGCCACAATCTACTAAAACTGACCCAGGAAGAAAAAAATTGAATAGTTCTCTGTCAATTAAAAAAATGTAATAAGTGACTTCAGATCTTTTTTTCTTTTTTTAATGTAAACTCTCTCCCCAACATGAGGCTCAAACTCACAACCCCAAGAACAAGAGGTCATGCTCCACCAACTAAGCTAGCCAGGCATTCAGATTTTAAGTCTTTTTTAAAAAAATCTTCAGGCCTGGATGGTTTCACTGGTGAATTCCACCAAACATTTAAATAAAAAACATTTAAATAAAAAACACCACCAATTCTACATAATCTCTTCCCAAAAAATAGAAGAGGCAGGAACATTTCCCAGCTTATCTTAGGAGTCTAGCATTACCCTGATGCCAAAAGGTAATTTACAATATTCAAAAAGGTGGCTACATATCCTAAACAACTAGAATGATATAAAACAGCTAGAAAATTCACACCAATCTACAGCAAAGTTCTATGAATTACTAGATTTGCTTGTGATTTGGGGACAAGAGCCCTTGAGGAAGGGAGATCTATCATCTGTTGAATGATCTAGGTTGTCAATTTTGTTCAGCCAAACGCTGGTGTGTGGAAAGGTAGGGGAGTGGGAGTGTACCAACCCCCACCTCCATCAAGAGGTTACTGGTAAACCCACCCATGTTTTCTGGTAACCCAGGAACCATCTATTCTAACCTAAAAATTTCAGAATACAACAAACACCTACAGCTGCATCCCTCATGTTGTCTTTTCTTATTGTACCCTTGGATTAGTTTGAAGAAGTCTGGAAACCTTCTCCAACACTCACTATATAGAGAATTAAGGACAAGATTACAAGATAAGTCTGTGTTGGAATTTAGCCATGAGGTTTAGTTCCTGATGAACCAACCAGAGCATGATTGTTAAAACTGCTGTGCACAGTCCCCAAAGTGAAGAAATCACCTAATTGCATCTTGTATGGGAAGAGGCCATGACCACTGCCACCTGTTAAAGAACAGAACTAGGAAGGCCACAGGGAGCCCTGCAAGCTTTACATCACCTATCACCCTAATTTCTTTGAGACAAGACATCCTGTAGGAATTGAACTGACTCATTCAGAATTCCCAGGTCCAACATCATCCATAACCACTTCTGCTTCCCGTTCAGCTCCATTTCTTTAAAAGAAGTTATATTGGGGCACCTGGGTGGCGCAGTCGGTTAGGCGTCCGACTTCAGCCAGGTCACGATCTCGCGGTCCATGAGTTCGAGCCCCGCGTCAGGCTCTGGGCTGATGGCTCAGAGCCTGGAGCCTGTTTCCGATTCTGTGTCTCCTTCTCTCTCTGCCCCTCCCCCGTTCATGCTCTGTCTCTCTCCGTCCCAAAAATAAATAAACATTGAAAAAAAAAATTTAAAAGAAGTTATACAGGGGTTTTTCTGGGCTATCAAGAAATCTAACTGGGGATGAACATTTTATATCATTTTCTGAGTCTACCTCATTCTACTTCCGAGACAATAAACATCACTGCTCACTGAAACTGTAACATCCATTAGTGGCTATTTAGATCTGCAATTAAACAAATGTCAGAAACATTACTGAGAAGTTATCCAGAAACTGTCCCCTAGTTTAGAATTTAACCCATGACTCCTACTGCTACTCAGAACCTTTCAATGTTAGAATGAAAAAGCCTCTAAATGTAACCAAGGATTACAGCATATCACGCCAGATGACAGCATATGCATGTCCTCTTATCAGATCTCTTTTCTAACTGGACGATAAATAAAGCTATTAAAACCCTGCTCCACAGGTATATCATAAAACAGATAAGCAATACTCTCTTTCTTATCTTTTAAAGAGTAGCCCAGGCATCCTTGACAGCAGTAGTGGAAGCAGAAAATGTTTATAAATACAATTCTGATGTCAGACTCTGGAGGAAGCAAACTTTGGCACCTATCATTAGGATACATTAAAACCTGGATTTTAATTTTAGTCGTTTATCTCCAACTTGTAACATTTTCCTGCTTTGTGGATTTGCATCCTTATCTCCTCCACTAATAACATCACGTGGATTGCTTTGTTTTTACCCCCAAAACAAAGTAAAGCACTTAGAAACACTGCTTATTTTTTAAAATATTAAAGGTACTAAATCTCTAAAAACATTTTTAAACTAGAATACATCAGGTCTTGCAGCTGTTTATTCATGTATCAGTAGAGACATCTCTGCTTCTACATTTATTAGTTTGGCAGTACAGTGGTTTGGCTGCAGAAAATGCCATGGCCTGAATACATTTATTTCCCTTTCAATGGCTATTTTTCACCCTCTGGCTCTCTCTGGGTGTCCCTGAAGAAACACCAAACATGCCAAAGCTACTCCATTAGCCTACTCAGTGTTATCAGCATCGCTTCATACTGAAACTCAGCTCTTAAATGATGGGCAGTCATGAAATACTGAGTCATTGTACAGTGCTCAAGTTCCAAATTGCTGTGTCTTCTAAATGCTAACATCATTATTTATTCAGTAGCTGTCTACAACCCCACTTACTACCATCCAGGTAGGGAGCCTGGCAGGGAAATAAAAATGCACAAGGGGTTGGAGTGTCAAGAATGTTTTCCAGTTATATGTGACTCCTGCATCAAGAATACATCACTGTTATTAGCTAGGACACATTCCACTGACTTACACTATTAATAACAATAGTAATAATGTTAACAGCAACATGACACCATTCACTTTACTGGCCTCATTTTACAGAAAAGGAAGCTTGAGAGCAAGGTCACAAAGTCACACACACAGCAGGAAAACTGGGATCTGAACCCAAGTCTGAGTTTCAAAACCTTTATTCTACTTTCTACTTGAGTAAAATGCTTCACACATTTGAGAGTTATCTGTTGATAAATAAGCAAAGATTTTTATTTGTACAGAAGCTTGTAGTCCACGTTAGGCTGCCCAAACACAGGAACAACAAAAAAAACCTCAATGGTCAATTGAGAGATTATAAATAGATACTATACTAAGCATACGTAGTAAAATACAAATTTAGTATTCCACCAAGCCGAAACTAGTCACTACTACCAAGTTTACCAACAGGAAGACAAAACAAATAGACCAGTAAATTTTTCAGTTAAGTTGCCCCAAGCACCCTAGCACATCTGTAATGGATTATGGCAAAGGACAGTCTGATTTTAATTTCTCTCACAATGACAGAACCTTCATCAAGAATCAGAAATTGGTCCCTAGTGGCCAGCAGACCTCCATCCTGGAACTCAAAATCCTTTCATCCTCCTCCAAAACTGAATCCCTATTCAGTGCTTACTTGAGGGGTGAGGGAGGATCCATTTCATCTGCCATCTAACTGGAGCACATGCTCCTGCCCTTCCCCTCCAAATATCACATCAACCACAGTGATAATTATCAACTATGGAGCATTTATGCCAGGTACTATGCTGATTTATCTTACCTCACACCATGAGCCCATAGGACAACTACTCTCATTCCCAAATCACCAATGAAGAAACAAACTTTGAGGGGGGCAGAGAGCTCTAACAGATATAGAATTCAAATGTAGGCTTGTCTGACTCAACATACTTAAACAATACCCTACAGTGCTTGACTCTAGTAAGTCAATAATTATGGAGCACCTCCTGAGTCAAGCACAGAGATACGTTTAGGGGATATAAACAAGAAGTCTGCAGTCTGTAAGTAGAAACAGATAAAAAGATATAAAATTGGCACAAATAAACACAATTTTTAACAAAGTGCTATGAAAAGAGAGCAAGGGCAATTAACTTTGCCTGGGAAAAGAGTTAAGGCAAGGCTCCACAGATATGGGACCTAAACTATGTGTAAGACAGTGCTGTCTAAGGGAAAAGGAGGACCAGGAGATAATGTATTGCAGACAAAGGAAAATGGCTTGGTATCTCGGGTGTCTCATTCTCCATCATTAACACAGTCTAACATGTATTTCAAAGCCTGCTTCCTCTTTCTGCTCACAACCATCTTGCTAATTTTCACTGGCAAATTTAAGGCCCAGTCCAAAGTCTGCCACGCATGCGTGCGTAAGCGCACACACATGCACACACACACACACACACACACACACACACACACTCTCAAACCACTAAAATTTACAAGTGTTCCTAGGAAGTATAATACAGAAAAGTATTACAACAACCAGTAAAATAGACTTAAAGTATTTGGCAATGAATTGCCAAAGAAAGCTAAAAATGCCTAAGGAACACCACAAGAGGTGATATCAAATTTCTCAAGTAGTCTGAGTCACAGGACTTGGAAACTATATCAGGACTTGCCACTATATCAAGTGGCAAACCAAGGTCCTAAAGGATTTGTCTGTAAACAGGATTCATCATAGCTCACCTTTTTTATGGAACAGAACATCCAGGCTGAGTTAGAGTTGCATTCCAGATCTATCTCAAAACTGTGTCACTTGAGCTCTTTTTACCTTTTATAAGCCAGTGAGTATCTATTTAACAAGGAGACCAAAAGAATCATACAATGCTTCGTATGTGAGTGCACTTCATAAAACAATCAACTGTTTCACTAAATAAATAAATAAATAAAAAGGTTTTCACTGAATACCCCTTCTGCATTGTAGAAAAGGACAGTTAAGAAACAGTAGGATGTCTAGGAATATTCTTTGCATTAACTACCCTTAAGAATGACATGGAAGAGATGGTACAGCCAGTTCCTTTTTGTTATATGATAATGTCCACATGCTCTAAGATGAACAGGTGTCTTTGAGCACTGTTAAGTCCACAAAAGACTGTACTAAATAAATCTCTTAGCAGATATCAGACAGCCTAACTGGGATAGGAGGACTGAGGATCACACTGCGTCTTTTCAATCACACAGTAAAATAATCAGTAATGTGACCCAAGAAGAAAGAAAAATGATATCCTGAGTCTAAGACTACTACATGTTGACCCAGCACCTAAAAAAAATCACAACTGAAATCCCAAGACATCAGATATCCTTTATGTTTAAAGCACAAGATATTATACATACCAGCTTTTCTCTTCAGTAGAAAGACAGCATACAAAATTAAATCAGACACTTTCCAGGGATAGAACATTCCTCTTTAAATTAAATCAGGAAGACTTCCAAGCCTACAAGAGCCTCAGCCACTCTGAATATACAACCTTCATTCAGCTGCCTCAAGGGCCTATGGATTAGGATGTCTTCTGGGCAGCCTGCAAACTGGGCACAGACTAATGTACATAGCCCCATAAACAAATCAAGATAGCTCAACTGAAATTATGGAAGAGTGGAGAACATTTTGTTTACTCCTTGCTTATAAAACATTTGCAAAATAAGTTATCAGAATAGGATAATTGACACAAATCAGAAGGAAGAAAATATTCTACAACGTTCTTTAGAAGAGAAACCAGGATTGAATTCTCAACTACTTCTTAAGTCCCTTACTACTAAGATAAAGATATGAAATGATGACATTTTAATTCTCAGTTTTAGTCCCACTATATCTAAAAATAATAGAATGAATGCCCTTCCCAAATACAAATCCCCTTTATATCATTAATCATATAATACATTTTATACTCAATTCATCCTTATCTCTTCTAAACTCATTCTCATTCTCTACCCCATTTCCACTACTTGATCCCACAGCCATATTCCCCAACATTCACTCAACTCCTTACAAATCCCCCTTTGTCTTGCGTATCTGATTCGACCACTAAATTGTACCTATTCTACTTCCCTAATAAAGCTCATCTTTTCCTTATTCCTTAACTCCCCCCCACCACCACCCCATTACCTCTCAATCAGACCTTTGTAATGATCTTGTGACCAACTTCCTTTTCACTGGTCTACTAAATTAATCCGTTGGAAAACAGTCTTACTTCATTCCCCCAAACAAAAATCTTCAATGGCTCCCCAGGCATACAGATCTACTTTTCCAGTCTCTTGTTTTCTCCTTCATGCAAGTCACACTTAATTCAACAAAATTTCTTGCCTTCAGTTGTGTCTTTGCTACTTCCACAGTTCCTTCTTGAACATCTTTTCTTCCCTCCATAATACTGGAAGATGCACAAGTAAAGGAATGTCTGTTTTGTTCCTCGTTATATCTATGCTACCTACAACACTGCTTCTTCAAATACTCATTGATAAATGAAAACCACTCTACTCTCAAAGCTCCCCTCAGTGGCCATTCCCACCATGGTGCCACTAAATCGACTTTCTAAAACACCCCCGAAGTCTTAGTGAGGTCAGGGTAAAGAGATTCCCAAAGCATTTTGTGCCAGTCTTAAGGCACTTAACATTTCTGTTCTATACATGGCTACTATGAGGCACATACTCCAGCAAAACAACCTTATCTGATACACTTATGAATCATCTATCATAATGCCTTGCACACAATTTAAGAATACATAAAAGTTTGTTTTATATACATTCACTCAATATTTAGAAAACCTATTATACGCAGGGCATAGTGCTTTGTACTTAATACAGTACTGAAAAAAGGACAAAGCTCTATCCCTATGTAATTTACATCCATAAAAGAACTTACATTCATAAAAGAGACAAAGACAATAAACAAGATAATTTCTTTTAAAAAAAAAATTTTTTTAACGTTTATTCATTTTTGAGACAGAGAGAGACAGAGCATGAATGGGGGAAGGTCAGAGAAAGAGGGAGACACAGAATCTGAAACAGGCTCCAGGCTCTGAGCTGTCAGCACAGAGCCCGACGCGGGGCTCGAACTCACGGACCGCGAGATCATGACCTGAGCCAAAGTCAGACACCCAGCCAACTGAGCCACCCAGGCGCCCCCAAGATAACTTCTTAAGGTGGTAAGTGTGGTGAAAATTATGATGGAGGTGATATGATCAATCCTAACTTGGGAAATTACATGCTACAGACAGGGTGAGAGGAGCATGGAAAGGTTAAAACTGGTCAAACTGGCCCATCTTCAGGCACTCCAAAGAAAATTGCAAAAACAAAGTCTTAGGCACAAATATTTCATCACTGAACAGTGGAAAATAATGCCTGCAACCAAACTATAAATATATAGATAAATTAAAGCCTCTAGCATCCATTTCATTCAATATTTTTTAGAAAAGGATAGATGCTGGTGCCCTGGATTGAGGCAGAAGGGGATCAAAAGTTCCATCTTGAGCTGATTAAACTTGAGTTGCCTATTAGCCATCAAAGTAGATAAATCAAATAGACTACATGAGATGACTAAGTATGTACAATATGATCCTGTCACTGTTATCAAGAAAGCATATACTGGGCACTGTGCTAAATGAAAGAAGTCAGAAAGAGAAAGACACTTCTATGTGGAATCTTTAAAAAAAAAAAAAAAAAAAGAGGGGGGGTAGTACTCACAGAGAACAAATGGTGGTTGCCAGAGGCAGGGAGTAGGGGGATAATGAGAGGAAACAGGTGACAGGCAAAGGGGCCAAAAGGTACAATCTTCCAGTTATAAAATAAATAAGATGTAATGTACAGCACAGTAACTGTAGTTAATAATACTACACTGCATATCTGAAAGCTGCTAAAAAGTCTTAAACATTCTCATCACAAGACAAAAAAAAAAATTTTAACTATGCATGGTGATGGATGTTAACTAGACTTACTATGATGACCATTTTGCAATATATACAAATATGCAATCATTACATTATACACCTGAATGTAATATGTTATATGTTAATTACATCATAACAAAAAAGTATATTATTTGTGTGTGTGTGTGTGTGTGTGTGTGTGTATAAATAAAGGGACAGGGAGAAAATTGGAAGGATATACAGTTTAATAATGATTAGGTCCTAATGGTATTAAAGATGAATTTTTTATTTGTGTATCTATACTCTCTTTTTATAGTTTTTTAAACATTTATTTGAGAGAGAGAGTGTGCATGTGCACGAGCAGGGGAGGGGCAGAGAGAGAAGAAGAGAGAATCCTAAGCAGGTTCCAAAGCCCAACACAGGGCTCAAACCCACAAACCAGGAGATCATGATCTGTTCTAAGTCAGATGTTCAACCAACTGAGCCATCCAGGTGCACTGTATCTACCCTCTTTTTTTTAAACAATATGGATTATGTGTATTCTTTTTAAGAAACAAATGTTTTAAGTTTTTTAATTCAGCCACTGAAGAAAATAATACAATTAAATAAAAAAACTAAAACCTGGGAGTGAAACAGCTAGATTTTGGAGGAGAAAAAAAGTGGGTTTCTTCCATTTCCTGGTTTTTCCTCTGATAAGAACTATTTAAAAATAATGAAGTCAATATATTGCATTCAAACATTCTCTAGACAAAATGAGCTGTCAGGAAAAACTGGGTCTAGTGATCAGTGTCTAAACGGGACCTTAAGTCACCTTCAGAGAGGAAACTCTGCCAAAAGCTCTTTCTGGTACAGGCTGCATGCACCCTCAAGGGCCCACTTCTCATCTAGGAGAGGATGGCCTACCACACAGTCTACTGCCTGGTGGGGCTTGCAAATTTATGGCTGTCAACAGTGATTAAACCCATTCTAATCATAAATCTTCGCTCAAAAATCAAAGCAAACACATGTAAATGGATGCCAATAGCATGGTCTTAACCAAATTTACAATGACAATCCAAGCATACACTTGTACACGGCACCTCAATTCTAGAGGGCAGGTAGTACTGCCAAGGGCCACTCTTTTCTTCCTGTTGGGATCAGTCTACTTCTCCACCTTGTACCATAAAGCTGCATTCTTAACTCACATTCTTAACACTATGCTACAGTTTGCAAACTTAACTATGAAAATGGGAATATGGGTTCATAAAGACATTTTTCTTAATTTTTTATTGTGAATAAGTCTATTTGAAAATATATTTGAGCATCTAATAAGTGCCAGGCACTGTTTCAGGGAATTGGAATATATCAGTGAACAAAAGCAACAGAAATCCCTGACCTCAAGGAGAGCACAATACAATAACCTAGTGGTTAACATTTATGAAGCACTTTCATAGTATATGCTTTGTTTCGAACACTGTTCAAAATGTTTTATAAATATTAACTTATAACGACTCTATGAGGGAGAACTACTATTATTCCCATTTTACATTTAAGGAAACAGACATTGAGGAGTTAAATAACTTGCCAAAAATAACACAAGTCAAAGAATAAGGATTTGAACCTCAACAGTCTGGCTCTCAATTATTAACTTCTATGCCATTCTAACTCCTGCGGCCACTTAAACATATTCCAAATAAACTCATTCATACCACACTCAGATGCCAACAAACGTAGGCTCAAATATATTCTTCAGTAATACTACTTTGTTAAGTCTAAAGTAATTGTTATCAAGTAAACTGGTTAAAAAGACACTTTTAGGATTATTTTGTCAACCATAATCCAAGTTTGTTTGTTTTTTTTTAACAACAAATGATTACTTTTCCAACCTAGTTTAGAAGGAAAGGCTTCAATTTTCAAGCAGAAATGTCACTACTCTGATACCTGAAACCTAAAACTATTTTGCCAGAATTATATTTTTTTAAAAATACAGCATTCTTAGAGATGATTTTAAAATGAACCCTAAAGCATATAATTAAATTAAATTAAATTAAATTAAATTAAATTAACCCTAAAGTTTAGATTTAATACAAAAAAAATTCCTTTTGGGATATGAAGAACGTTATTCTGGCGAATAAAACTAGACAAACTATGAAATCCGATCCAAATACAAGATCCAATGTCTAATTTAAGAAACAGTGTAACCTTTAAAAAAATAGCACAATAGAATATAAGCTTTGTGGTTTTGACTTTGAAGAAAGAAAGTAACTCACATTATTTCATTAGAGACTCCAATTTTGGTTTGCTACATCTTAGAAAAACTAAATGTCTGAGTGAAATAAGTCAGTCAGAGAAGGACAGATATCCTATCCTATGTTTTCAGTCATAGGTGAATCTTGAGAAACTTAACAAGTCTGTGGGGGAAGGGACAGGAGGAAAAACAGTTACAAACAGAGAGGGAGGGAGGCAGGCAACCCACAAGAGACTCTTAAATACAGAGAACAAACTGATGGTTGATGGGGGGGTGGCGGAGAGGGGAAAAGGGTGATGGGCACCGAGGTGGGCACTTGTTGGGATGAGCACTGGGTGTTGCATGTAAGCCAATTTGACAATAAATTATATTTAAAAAAAAAAAGAAAAACTAAATGACTTAAATTGTCATTTAATTTTGCCCTATTGAGCAAGTAAGTTAGTATTTTTCTATGGTTTTTTTCATATATGAGGACAAAGGACATGAATCAACTTTTATAATCATAAATGATACCCAAGTTATTCATTCAAAACAAGTCATATACTAGGGGCACCTGGGGGGTTCAGTCAGTTAAGTCTCAGGCTCATGATTTCAGCTCAGGGCATGATCTCATGGCTTGTGAGATCCAGCCCCACATCAGGCTCTGCTGGGATCTGTGCTGATAGTGCAAAGCCTGCCTAGGATTCTCTCCCCCTCTCTCCACCCCTCCCCTGCTCCAAGGTGTTCTCTCTCTCTCTCCTCTCTTGCTCTCTCTTTCTCAAAATAAATAACCATTAAAACACACACACACACACACACACACACACACACACAAATTATATAATAGCCCTCAAAAAGTGGTCTCCTTAGCAAACGCTCTTAGATTCTGATTTAGAAAAGAATATTTAGCATACAGACACCCTCCCGCCCACCAAGAAAAGGCAGCATCACACCATAATAGGCCAAGATTAGGTAAGGACTGCGTGGAAATATGCCAGATTCCTGGAATACAAACTCCTAATGCAATCCACCAGTAAGTTGAAAACAAATTAGATGCAGATAGCTAAAGGGGATGAGCTGTATTTATAAGACTTGCCTGCAAAGTTCAATAAAAAAGAAAATTGAAAAAGGAATTATGTTCTCTATAGTCTCAGTCTTAGCAGTTGCTGAAACATAAAGATACTTCTTTAAACATTAAACACAGAAACAGAGCAATTACCTAATAAAATAGTTTAAAAATACTGCTGGTTTACTTATCAATAAAACTAAATATGTTTTTCCCTAAAAATAACAAAGAACAAGTGCTTAGCTTAATTCCAACTTTATACATGAAATCTATTCATATGACATTGTCAGTAGCGCATACTTTCTGGACAGCAATTTGGCCATTTGGCAAGAAATACGTTTCTATCTTCTGACCCCATGATGTAACTCTGGAACCCATCCTTAGGAAATGCAGATCAAATTGATATACAATAGCAAAACCCTGGAAACTACCCAAATGTCCAATAATAAGGAAATAATCAAATATATTATGGTATAGCCACATGAATGCCATGACATAAATTATAAAGGCACTAAAATGGTTTTACACACAGAAATATGCATACACCATAATTTTAAAAAAACAAACTAGGTATCATCTCAAAACTTTTTTAAAAAAAGTTTAAAGTTTTTTTTTAAGTTGAAAGGCATTTCAATGCATACATTTAAAAAGGATAAAAAGGGAATACTTTTCTTTTAACTTTATTTATCTTGAGAGAGAGAGAAGGGGAGGGACAGAGAGAGAGGGAGAGAGACAGAATCTTAGGCAGGCTCCACACTGTCAGCCCAAAGCCGGGGGCTTTGGGAATATTTTGAAACGCTGACAGTTAACCTTGGATGATGAAGATAACAAGTGGTTTCTTCTACTTTATACTCCTTTTTCAAATTTCTACTCATGACCCTGTATTATATTGAAAATCAGAAAAAAATTCTTAAAACAACATTTAAGTAACTAGTTTTTATAGCTGTGATGCATTTTGTATCCATGTTCACTTACCACCCACTTTTATCTTTGAGAAAGTTAAAAAGGGCTTCAAATTGTGAGATATAATCTAAGTCAGCAATTTAGAAATTCTTTCTTTGTTTTGGAATGTTTATTTATTTTGAGAGAGAGAAAGAGCGTGCACACAAGCTGAGGGAGGGGCAGAGAGAGAGTGAGAGGGAGAGAATCTCAAGCAGGCTCCGCACTGTCAGCATAGAGCCCGATTTGGGGCTGGATCTCACAAACCATGAGATCATAACCAGAGCCATGATCAAGAGTTGGACACTTAACCAATGTGCCACCCAGGCACCCCTGTCAATAATTTAAAATGCATTACTGCACCACCTTCTTCATGAGAACATGCGGCTTTTGAGATTCTAGGTCTGCATGGCAGAAATAATGGCAACAGGGGTGAAAGATAAAGAGCCTAGAAGAGAAGCTCCTCGGCAGGATGCCTCGGGTTCCACAATTCCTAATGTGAATTGGAAGACTACCTCGTTGGAAAGCTAGTTTCTACAGTAAAATTTCAAATTTACTAACCTTTAGACTTCAGCTACATTGTATTTTCTTTAAAAACCGTTTTTGCCATTCTTGCCCTAAAGTAACTAAATAATAAACACTAATCAAACCCAGAATTATTTCTGGTTTTTTAATGTTTATTTTGATAGAGAGCCCGCATGTGGGGGGAGGGGTCGAAGAGAAAATCCCAAGCAGGCTCCCAGCTGTCAGCACAGAACCATGAGATGATAACCCAAGCCAAATCAAGAGTAGGATGCTTAACCAACTGAGCCCCTATTTCTGCTTTTTAAAGAAAACAGACATAGCTCAATAACCCAACAATGCCTGTTAGCCAGTTATTTAAATGTCCAAACAATATTCCACTATTCCTACTTTACACAGATGCTCATTACTTCCTCTAATTCATATCTTCAAATATAAATACACACACATATATACAAATAGTCCTCAAATGTCAATCAACATGCTTAAGATACTTGGATTTAAAATGTTATCCAGATTTGGGGCACCTGGGTGGGTAGGTGGCTGAGCGTCCAACCATGACCATCAGGTCCCGATCTTGCAGCTCGTGAGTTTGAGCCCCGGCATCGGGCTTGCTGCTGTCAGCATGGAGCCCACTTTTTTTTTTTTTTTTTTTTTTTAACGTTTATTTATTTTTGAGACAGAGAGGGACAGAGCATGAACAGGGGAGGGCCAGAGAGAGGGAGACACAGAATCTGAAACAGGCTCCAGGCTCTGAGCTGTCAGCACAGAGCCCAACGCGGGGCTTGAACTCACGGACCATGAGATCATGACCTGAGCCGAAGTCCGACGCTTAACCGACCAAGCCACTCAGGCGCCCCCATGGAGCCCACTTTGGATCCTCAGTCCCCTCTCTCTCTCTGTCGTCCCCTGCTTGTGCTCTCTCTCAAAAACAAATAAAATAAAATAAACCTTTAAAAAATAATAATAAATAAAGTTATCCACATTCATAAGAAGAGTGTATTTATGTACAAATACATGAAAAAAGATATTTAAAGGATTAAGATTTCCCAATCCACAGCTCTAGGATTCTAATCTCAGCTAGATCCTACAGAGGCAGATAAGAAAAGTAGAAAGTACACTGGCCCTACATTCTAATTTTATCTCTGCTAATTAGCTTTGTTGCCTTAGGAATTTCACTTATTTTTCTGGATCTTCTAGCTACATCTATAAAATGAAAATAAAATTAGACCACTTAATTAAAGTTTCTAGAAACTCTAAAAAAAATTATTCTACGTTCAAATTTCTACAATCTTTCAAAATATCTCCTTTTCCTAATTCTTGGAAGTTAATAAACTTTTCCTTGAATAACCTGGGGAGCACTAATACTTCATAAAAATGTAGACAAATTTTTATACTACTCATTTCAAAAATACACAGTGTCTATAAAATTTAGCCTATAACACCTTGGTAAATCCTACTAAACATTTCTTAGTAATTATCTTATAACCCGTGTTAGAGTCTCTGTTAAAAATAAAGATTACTCAACATAAATTACACATATAGGACACATGATTTATTATGCAATAACTGCCAGAATACTTAGCAATGGGCAGTATTTCATTCCCTAACACTAATGAGAAAATTAAATATTAGAGGGGTTTCTTTTTTTAATGTCCAAAACAAAGAATACAGTATGTACGTTAAGGGTCTCTGTATAAAAATACCAGATAAAATGGAGTATCACTGAAGTTTTAAAATCACAAGAATATAAATTTTAAGACTGAACCTCTCTGTAAATAAACTGCCTAATTTCAGAATGGACCAAACCCTACACAAACCTCTCTAGTAAGTTAAATGACATTTATGAAATTTTTCATAACTTTTAAGGCAGAAGATAGAGCCACATTTTATGTTTACAAAAAGTTGATTTTTACCTGAAGAAAACTGCCTTCACCTAAAGCTTTTCATGCCTAAGTTACTTGTTGAATGTGAGTAAATAAATGGCCAACTTTCTAAAGTGGCACACTCAACCCATATGTACTTGTGAGTCTATAAATCAGACATTTTATGCAAAATACAAAGAACAGTGCAGTTAATTTTTTTAAAGACAAGGCTAAATTCACTATTCTGGAAACTTTTTATTGAAAAGTCTGCAACATCACCTTTATTTATTAACCTTTTCCTCACCCTCAATATAGTCTATGATAATCACAGGTTAGGTTAGAGTTGTTTTGTTTTGTTTTTTTTTAAGTGTGAAATTTATTAAGGTCTCTTTTTGTCAGCATCTTAAGGGTTACAACCACTTACAGTCCAGAATTTTTTCTAAACCAAACCTACCCATATAATTTAAAAAGAATAGGCTAGGGGCACCTGGGTCAGTCAGTGAAGAGTCCTACTTCAGCTCAGGTCATTATCTCACAGTGGTGTGTGAGTTTGAGCTCAGAGCCTGGAGCCTGGTTCGGATTCTCTCTGCCCCCTCCCGCTTTTACTCTAGTGCTCTCTCAAAAATAAACAAACGTTAAGAAAAAAGAAAAGTCTAATGTAAAAAAAAAAAAAAAAAATAGTGGCACCACTGGTTCACTTTAAGTTCAACAGCACTGCAGAAGCTCAGTTGTTAAAATAATCTAATACAATGTAAAAAAAACAAAACAAAACAAAAACAGGGGGTCGGGGGGAGTACATGATGTGATCATTTGCCACAATCCATAAATCCGCTACTGGAGCCCAGGTTTGGATAAATTAGATTCAAAGAAGGAAATGACCACAGCTAATTCCCTTCTGAATGTTTTTCAAAACACTGTTTCTGCATTAAAGGAGTGTATCCGCTACAAATAACAACAGCTACCACCTACCTAGCCCCTTCTTTGGGCAGGCATAGTGCTGGTCACATCTGTCATTTCATTTACTCCCCAGAACAACTCTTTAAGAAGCACATTATTATCTCTACTTCAAAGATGAGAAAGCAAGGACTGAAAGAGGATACAAGGCTGCTAAGTGGCAGAGCCAGAATGCAAAGCTGGGGCTCCTTCTCTTCAAAGTTCTTGCTCATTATATTAAGCTACACTGTCTACAATAAAAATAAATAAATAAATAAATAAATAAATAAGCATGATGTTCATGCCTATGTCTTTAGAAGTTCTTCAGAGATTTACTAAACCTTTTCAGACTTCCAACGCATAACTCCTTCTCTGCAACAAATACAACTAAATGTAGTGATAGACCTACACCTACACTGTATATTAATTCAGTTTTGTCAAAAGGATAGGGTTTACAAGGAAACTTTCTTATCTCAAGGGATACCAGAAAATGTATAGCGAACTGAGGTCTTATCTTTTCCCCATCATACAAAAGCTCTACTTTGGATACTGAATCCAAAGTTGTTTTTTTTTTTTTACTGTGTCATCACATACACATTCCACTCCACTATACCTGTTGAAAAGATAGTCATCTCAAGCCAAAAAATAAATAAATAAAAAATTTAAAAAACCTTATCACAAAAGGAGCCAAACAAGTGGGTAAATTTTCTTTATACTTATACGCAACATTCTTCAAAGGAAGTTTGGATCTCTGCTAATCTTTTTCAAGTCTTACTCCTGCTACTCTATTACTGGAGGACTAAGAGTCACACGTTACCTATTTTCTCCCACAAGGGAGCTGTGTTTCAATCGTTCCTGTAACCAAACCAGTTGGGCAACTAGTCTATTAAATAAGCATTTCAACCACCATCTAGAAGACGGAAGGACGGCTGCCATCTCTCTTTAGAATAGTTCTAAAGCTCATCCCTGACAAGTACAAGCACCTATCAACTAAGAGTGAGTCACATCGACTCCTGGCTTCTAAAGATTGAGGAGAATCTCTCTTATCCCTTCCCCAACTAACCACCCAGGCAAAATTTAATAATCATCCTTCCACACAATCACTGCTGAATCAACACCACACTAGGTTCCCAGGGCAATTTCCATCCCAGACACCCCATTTCCTGGATCTGGAAAAAGCTATGCTCCTGCCCAGTCACTTCCCTGCCCTCCCCTTCAAACAAGAAACACTCTCACAAAAGACCAACTCCCCCTTTCCCAAGAAAGTTAAGTGACTACAGATCCATCTCTTCCGACCACTGGGAAAGCAGAGCCCCCGAACTGCTTGGCTAAGTAAAGGCTGCGGACTACTGTGGACCAGACTGGCTGGAAGTGTTTCTCCCCAGTCTCTCTCGCAACGAGCCCGGCAGCAATGAACTCGATCTCGCCCCCTCCAAGGGGACCGACTGAAAACCAGTAACTGAATCACAAGGAACCAGCTTCCCACAAAATCCGGGAAGGGGCCCACAACGCTCCCCTGCTTTCCTCGCGATGGGCTCTCCGTCCCGAGCGGATACTGGAGGGACGCTCTCGAGTCTTACTCATGCGTTCTCACGGGACTGACAGCTCGCCAAATCCCCCCCTCCTGGGAAGGGACAGGCCGGAGTTAAGCCTTCAGGTGCCCCCCCCCCCCCCCCCACCAACACACACACCCAGAGCAAGCCCCAAGGAAATCCCAATCCTGAAAAATGTGACAAGGCCGATTTTACCCTTTCCAAGCCGCGGCCGCGTCGAGGACCCAGCCCTTTGTAGAACACGACTAAATGGAATTAACCCTTCGGCGGCCGAGCTCAGCACTACGCCTCAGGCGCCAACACGCGCGAACTCCAAACCCCGGCCCCGGCCGAGGCGACAGGAACGCCTTGTTGCCTCCAGCCCTCGTCCCACTCGCCCCATCGCGCTGAGGGGAGCCCCGGCCACGGGCTTCGGACCAGCACCGGGCCGGACTCGCGGGCTGCGGCGCCCGGGGCGGGCGAGCCGGCGGCACTCACCGCGATGACATTGACGAAGGTGGTCTTGCCCGAGTACTGCAGCCCCACCAGCGTCAGCTCCATCTCCTCCTTCCAGAAGAGCGAGCGGAACCAGTCCAGCAGGCGGGAGATGAGCGCCAGCATGATGGCGGCCGGGAGGGAGAACGGACGCGCGGGCGCGGACAGCAACAGCGACGACCTGCACACGAGCGGGCCTCAGCCCGTACCCCTCAACGGCTCCTCGGGGCCGCGGCGCACCACTGGCGGACACGGGCAGGCGGCGGCGGCCGAAGCCAGGAAGCCGAGCGGGTCATATGACTCGCCCTACCCTCCGCCCCCCCCACGCTCGTCCCCGCGCCACCGTCGGCGCCCACGGCAAGAGCGGCGTGGCCGGTCCGGCCACACCCGTCTGCTGCCTGCAGCGCCACCGGCTGGAGCCTCCCTGCAGCGCGGCTGACCCCGCTCCCTTTCGACCACACCTCCCTCGCCCAGTAATGTTGGTTGGTTCACACTCATCATTCATTCTACATTCGTTCTATGCAGAAAGTATTCAAGACTCTGTGGGGCTTCAGCACGGGATAAAAATCCCTTCTGACATTTTTGGTAGCAAAAGTTGGGAAGCCACAAGTGTACATCAGGAGGGACCTCATTAAAGAAACTGTAGTGTGGCCCTAAAAGGGAATACTATGCAGCTATAAAAATGAATGAGGAAATTCTCTATAAACAGATATGGCATGATGTCCAGGAAATGTTTTCAAAGACTGTAAATGCAAAGTCTGTACTTATATAAAAATACGTATTGAATTTGCATAAAGAAATACTGCAAAACCAATAAGAAATGTTTTTTTATGGGGTAAAAGAAACTGGATGGCCAGAGGCACGAATGGGAATGAGACTTCTCTAGATATCTTTTTGCATCATTCTGACTTTCAACCATGGAAACGAGTTGACTGTTCAAAAGTTTAATTACAAAATAAATTAAAATATCTGCAAGGATTTCAAATTAAAAAAAAAAATCCTTGACCTCATGGAGCATACATTCTAGTGAGGAGACATGTAATGTAATAAAAAAATAACTATAAGATATAATTCCATGTAGTATAGAGCGTTATACAGAAAACTGCACAAGAGAAGGACACAGGAGTGGCCCCTGTTCTAGTTAAGATCAGAGTAGACTCTCAGAGGGAGTATCCCTGAGTGGGGAGACTTGGAGGAAGTGAGAAAGAGAGCAAGGCACAGATATGGTGGAAGCACATTCCAGACAGAAGGAAAGGAACAGCAAAGACTTTGAAGGGGGAAGGAGCATGGAATGCTCTGGGAACAGAAAGACAGTGTGGCTAGCTCAGATTAGGGAGGCAGGGAGTGGGAAGAGACGTGGCGGGAGAAAGAGGCAGGGACCAAAGAAAGGCACAGTTGGTCACAGTTCAGATTTTATTCTTGGTGTGATGGGGAATTGGGTGACTGAAACAATTTATGTTTTTAAAAGTTAACTGTGGTAGCTCCATAGAGAATTGGCTGTATGAGGGCATCATGTGTTGAATCGTGTCCCTCCAGAAGATATGTTGGAGTCCTAACCCCCAATACCTCAGGATGTGACCTTGTTTAGAAACAAAACCATGTAGACATAATCAGTGAAGATGGTCATACTGGAGTAGAGTGGGCTCTTAATCCAAAATAAGTGGTGTCCTGGGGAGCCTGGGTGGCTCAGGTGGTTAAGTGTCTGACTCTTTTTTTTTAATTAATTAATTAATTTTTTGTTTAATTTATGTCCAAGTTAGTATATAGTGCAACAATGATTTCAGGAGTAGATTCCTTACTGCCCCTTACTTGTTTAGCCCATCCCCCCCTCCCACAACTCCTCCAGAAACCCTCTGTTCTCCATATTTAAGAGTCTCTTATATGTTGTCCCCCTCCCTGTTTTTATATTATTTTTGCTTCCCTTCCCTTACGTTCCTCTGTTTTGTATCTTAAATTCCTCGTATGAGTGAAATCATAGGATATTTGTCATTCTCTAATTTCGCTTAGCATAATACCCTCTAGTTCCATTCACATAGTTGCAAAAGGCAAAATTTCATTCTTTTTGATTGCTTAGTAATACTCCATTGTGTGTATGTGTATGTGTGTGTGTGTATATATATATATACACATATATGTATATATATATGTGTATATACATATGTGTATATATATGTGTGTATATATAGTGTATATATATACACACACACACATACACACACACACACACCACATCTTCTTAATCCATTCATCCATCAATGGACATTTGGACTCTTTCCATACTTTGGTTATTGTCGAGAGCACTGCTATCAACATTGGGGTGCATGTGCCCCTTCGAAACAGCACACCTGTATCCCTTGGATAAATACCTAGTAGTGCAATTGCTGGGTCATAGGCTAGTTCTATTTTTAATTTCTTGAGGAACCTCCATACTGTTTTCCAGAGTGGCTGCACTAGTTTGCATTCCCACCAGCAGTGCAAAAGAGATTCTCTTTCTCTGCATCCACACCAACATCTGTTGTTTCCTGACTTGTTAATGTTAGTCATTCTGACTGGAGTGAGGTGGTATCTCATTGTGGTTTCGATTTGTATTTCCCTGATGATGAGTGATGTTGAGCATTTTTTCATGGGTCGGTTGGCCATCTGGATGTCTTCTTTGGAGAAGTGTTTCTTCATGTCTTTGCCCATTTCTTCACTGGATTATTTGTTTTTTTGGGTGTTGAATTTGATATGTTCCCTACAGATTTTGGATACTAACTCTTTATTTGATATGTCATTTGCAAATATCTTTTCCCATTCCATCAGTTGCCTTTTAGTTTTGCTGGTTGTTTCCTTCGCTCTGCAGAAGTTTTTATCCTGATGAGGTCCAAATAGTTCATTTTTGCTTTCATTTCCCTTTCCTCCAGAGACATGTTGAGTAAGAAGTTCCTGTGGCCAAGCTCAAAGAGGTTTTTGCCTGCTTTCTCCTGTAGCATTTTGATGACTTCCAGTCTTATGTTTAGGTCTTTCATCCATTTTGAATTTATTTTTGTGTATAGTGTAAGAAAGTGGTCCAAATTCTTTTTTCTTTTTCTTTTTTTTTTTTTTTGCAAGTTGTTGTCCAGTTTTCCCAGCACCATTTTCTGAAGAGACTATTTTTGTTCCATTGGGTATTCTTTCCTGTTTTGTCAAAGATTAGTTGGAAATATGTTTGTGGGTGCATTTCTGGGTTCTCTATTCTGTTCTATTGGTCTGAGTGTTTTTGTGCCAGTACCATACTGTCTTGATGATTGAAGCTTTGTAATATATCTTGAAGTCTGGGATTGTGATGCCTCCAGCTTTGGTTTTCTTATTCAAGGTTGCTTTGGCTATTCGGGGTCTTTTCTGGCTCCATACAAATTTTAGGATTATTTGCTCTAGCTCTGTGAAGAATGCTGATGTTATTTTGATAGGGATTGCATTGAATATGTAGATTGCTTTGGGTAGTATTGACATTTTAACAATATTTGTTCTTCCTATCCAGAAGCATGGAATATTTTTCCATTTTTTTGTGTCTTCTTCAATTTCTTTCATAAGCTTTCTATAGTTTTCAGCGTATAGATTTTTCATCTCTTTGGTTAGATTTATTCTAAGGTATTTTATGGTTTTAAGTGTCTGACTCTTGATTTTGGCTCAGGTCATGATCTCATGGTTTGTGAGTATGAGCCCCGAGTCTGTGCTCATAGTGCAAAGCCTGCTTGGGATTCTCTCTCCTCTCCCTTTCTTTCTCTCAAAAATAAATAAAGAAACATTCAAAATAACTGGTGTCATTATAAGAAGAGAAGAAGTTACAGACACAGGAGAGGAGAAGACCAGGTGATGACAGAAGCAGACACTGAAGTGTTGCAGCCAGGGTACACCAAAGAATGGCCAGCAAACCATCAGGAGCC
Organism: Puma concolor; assembly: GCF_028749965.1. Classification (NCBI taxonomy): domain Eukaryota; kingdom Metazoa; phylum Chordata; class Mammalia; order Carnivora; family Felidae; genus Puma; species Puma concolor. The sequence continues at coordinate 124,093,562 of NC_141668.1, forward strand.
AGGGAAGAAGCATAGAACAGAATATCTCTTACAGCTTCCGAAGGAACCAACCCGGCCAACACCTTGATCTTGGACTTCTAGGCTTCAGAACTGTGAGAAAAACTATGACTTTTCGTCACCCAGTTTATGGTCCTTTCTCATGGCAGCCCTAGCAAACTAATGCAGAGGGAAAGAACAGAAACGGTGAGATGGTTAGGACATCGTTGTACTAGTTTAAGGGAATGATGATAATGGAAGCTGGAACCATGACTCTGTGAAGGCCATCATGGAGCTTTCATTCTAGTGGGGAAAACAATGAACAAATAAACACGCTAATTTTGAAATGAGAAGATGAACATTCCTCAACCTTTACAATTATTGTAATTCCCTTCATCTCTAAAATCTTTTTTTTTTTTAATGAAAATGGGGCATTTCTTTTATCATGTATTTAAGGGAAGACTTTCTGAGGTGATTGTGGTAAGGATACGTAAGGTTATTCGACGCAGCTAATGCCTCCCTTCCTTATGGCAAAGGCTTTCCAGCACCACTATATTTCCCTACCCCATTTTTTTTTTTAATTTTTTTTTTCAACGTTTTTATTTATTTTTGGGACAGAGAGAGACAGAGCATGAACGGGGGAGGGGCAGAGAGAGAGGGAGACACAGAATCGGAAACAGGCTCCAGGCTCTGAGCCATCAGCCCAGAGCCCGACGCGGGGCTGGAACTCACGGACCAAGAGATCTGACCTGGCTGAAGTCGGACGCTTAACCAACTGCGCCACCCAGGCGCCCCCATCTCTAAAATCTTTTAATGGAAAAGTCATTCTTACCTTCCAATTCTAGTTTCCCATTAAAAAAAAATCTCTAAATTACTTTTTATCATAAAAGCACAATATTATGGTTGTAAAATATCAAATAATACAGAGATGCGACAAGAAAAAGGTAATCTATCTCTTGGCATCCTTGATCCCCTCACCTCTGAAGTAACCCATTTTAACATTTACCCTTTCTTTTTAAATCATATACACATATATGTGATGGAGAGTTTTCTCTTATATACAATAATGGAAACATGTTGTAGACATAACTCTTTTGTTCACTTATAGTTAAAGTACACTTTATTAAAAATAAAGGCCACAGGGCACCTGAGTGGCTCAGTCATTAAGCATTTGACATGATCTCAGGAAGCTCAGGTAATGATCTCATAATTGGTGAGTTCAAGTCCCACATCTGGTGAGCATGAGCCCCACTTTGGGTAAAAACATGAGCCCTAATTCAGGTAATTGGGTAAAAACAGTGAGCTCTGCTTCACTCTCTCTACCTCTCTGCCCCTCCTGGAATTCTCTCTCTCTCTCTGTCTGCCACTCACTTGGGCCCCTGACCTCTCAAAACAAAATGTTTTTTAAATAAAGGCCATAAATACTCAAAATGTATCTTTCCTAATATTTTACTACACTTTACTAGTATCGATTTCTTGACGATATTTACATGTATTATACCTGTACAATGAAAATAGCATATAGTGGAGAGTTACTGAACATATCTTCCCATTTCTGAGTTCATTGACGGCATAGTGGAAGCTTGAAATTGGCTCTAGTGGGAATATTTACACCAAACCCTTCTTTAGAGACCAGCTGTTAGTTATTTACCAGAATACCACAGTTAATACCTAATTCATAGCATTAGAATGAGGATTAAAATAATATTAAGTTAGACTAAGTAATGTAGCAAAAGGCAGGATGATATTCTTATTGCATATACCCTACATAGTTAGAATGGCTGACTGATACCAGCTTCTCTACCTATCAGCTGTGTGAACAAAGTTGCTTAACCTCTCTGTGCCTCTTTTTAATTAAATTCACTAAATACTAGTTATTATTTCTAGGACATAGTGACTCAGGAAGTTTTGTTAACAATTCAGGGGCTTGGTGTCTCCTCTGTAAAATAGGGATAAGGATACCACCCTTATTTGATGTTTTCATTGAAGAGGCATTTTCTGCTGAACTCAGTCTGGTAGTGTACTAAATCCTATGGGTGCACTCTTGCCTTTGAACTTTATCTAGAATTAAGTTAAAAGAATGGGAATGCAGGATCATGTGCTCAGACACATTCACAAGTCCTGTGTAAAGGTCAGGAATCCCAGTGTCTTGTGAGTGTGGACGGTGAGTACAAGCAAGAGAAAAGATGGAGCCATATGTTTGATATATGGCTGTTTTGATAAAAAACAAAATTCTATAGGTACCTGGGTAGCTCAGTCGGTTAAGTGTCCAACATCGGCGCAGGTCAGGACCTCACAGTTGTGGGTTCGAGACCCACGTTGGGCTCTGAGCTGACAACTCAGAGCCTGTAACCTGCTTCAGATTCTGTGTCTCCCTCTTTCTCTGTCCCTCCCCCTCTGGCGCTCTGTCTCTCTCAAAAATAAATAAATATTTTTAAAAATTTTTAAAAGAGGGGTGCCTGGGTGGCTCAGTCAGTTAAGCCTCTGACTTCGGCTCAGGTCATGATCTTGTGGTTCATGGGTTTGAGCCCCGCATCAGCTCTGTGTTGATAGCTTGGAGCCTGGAGACTGCTTTGGATTCTGTGTCTCTCTCTCTCTCTCTGCCTCACACTCTGACTCCCTCTCTCCCTCTCTCTCTCTCTCTCCAAAATAAACAAACATTAAAAAAAAATTTAAAGAAACAAAATTCTATGGTATTATAACTGGACACATCCTTGAAGATCATTCTAGTTTTAGCTCTCAGAAAAATGAGGCACAGATGTGGAACTGTCACTGGGACATGATGTTAAATTGTAATTTCCTTAAGGACAGGGACCATTTCTACTTAAATCAATAAAGTCATTTTGAGCAAATGAGGTAGTCAGTATGGAGATTCAGAAATCTAGTCTCTTAGGCATCTGTTTTGTTAGCTTCACATTTGTCTAACAGGGTAATAGTTTGGGCCAACGAATAAAATGGGTGTGACACATTCCATATGTTCCCCCTGGCCTGATTATCAGCCTCATAGCTTCTTAAAATAACAGCAGCTGGGCCTCATCCACAGGACATTTCTTCATTTTGGCCCAAGTCACTCAAGGAGTCAGGATTTTTCATTACCCACGGATGTCACTCCAGGTCACATAGATAGGTAGCCCCCCAAATCTGCAAGGGCAGAATGTCAGTTCTGTCTTTTAAAAGGAGACTGTCAGCCTCTGGAAAAGCAAAGCAAGAAACAAGAAGTTCTCTTTAGAAGTGTCAGAGAAGAAGAAATCCTGTCCTTTCAAAAGTCCTAGCTGGACTCAGAATTAAATTGACATGAGACAGATTACAAGAGAAAATAAAATTTAATAGTGTACGTACTTGGAGTCCACACAGACAAATTCCAAAGACAGTCAGGCAAAGTGAGAAGTATATGTCATCCTGAACTAAGGAGAAGGAGGTAGGGGTCTGCGACTTCAGAGGAAAGGGATGCACTTCACAGAGTAATAAGAAAAGAAAATGTGAGCACCTGGCTGGCTTAGTTGGTAGAGCACGTGACTCTTAATCTCAGGGTTGTGAGTTTGAACCCCGTGTTGGGCATAGAGATTACTTAATAAAAAAGAAATTAGAGGGGCGCCCAGGTGGCTCAGTCGGCTGAGCGTCCAGCTTCGGCTCAGGTCATGATCTCACAGTTTGTGGGTTCGAGCCCCGCATTGGGCTCTGTGCTGACAGCTTAGAGCCTGGAGCCTGCTTCGAATCCTGTGTCTCCTTCCCTCTCTGCTCCTCCCCCGCTCATACTCTCTCTCTCTCTCTCTCTCCTTCAAAAATAAATAAAAACACTTAAAAAAATAAAACAGAAATTAGAAAAACAAATTTGTTTTAAAGAAGAAAAGCAGTTGTTTGGGAATCAGATGTTAGCCCTGTGATACAGATGGGTGACTCAGATAAAATGTATCTCTGCTAATAATCCTTATTCTGGGAAAGACCTCCAACCAATTTAGATTCTTCTAGGTAAGTAAAGGAGGGACAAAAGTTTCTCTTGAGCCCATAGGATCTCAATTGCCTTCAGCTCAGAATGATCTTCATGCCAAAATTGTCCATCTCGGTCGGAGCAGTGTGCCCTCATCCCTACAGAAGGAACACTCCTCATCATTCTAAAATTGAGCTAGCCAATCCCATTTTAAGAAAAGTTAATGATATGAGAATCCCAAAGGTAGAACACAGATACCTAATGCAGTGTGGTATGGTGCAAAGAGCACTCTGCTAGGAAGGTAAAGGCTTACGTTGAAGAAAAAGTTCTTATTTTGGCTTTAAGACTAAATAACTGTGATCTCGGGTAAGTCACCTCTCCTTTCTGGGCTTCGGCTTCCTTATGTGTGAAGCGTTCGGATAAGATAACATTTAAGAACCTCTTATCTCAAAAACTTTATGATTTCATAGCAGCCTAATTGAAATGTTCAAGAAGGGATTCCTACATGGAAAATGAAATAATTCTTTTTTTTTTTTAACAGCCTTTTTTTTTTTTTAGGGGTGTTTTAGGCTTACAGAAAATCGAGCAAAAAGTGCAAAGAGTTCCCATAACCCTCTTCCCCCTTCACACCTTCCCTAATTACATTTGTTTAATTTTTTACAATTAACGAACTCATTTTGCTACCTTATTAGCTAAAGTCCATAAGGTAATTGAGATTGTTTAAAGAAAAAAAGAAAAAAGAAAAGAAAGAAACCACATTTCCATTGTAGCAAACCAAGACTTAACAGCAGGAATGTGACCTTCACCCAGTCAATCTGGAATTTCCTGACCAGCACTAGTGAGGTCATCTGCAAGATAGACCACTGTCCTGGCCCCAAAGGAAGGTGACCTTACCTGCAACAATCCTTTCTTTGCTTTTACTAATAACTTCCTTGTCCTGCTCCTGTTTCTGCCTATAAAAGTCTTCCATTTTGCACAGCTACTCAAAGCTCCCTTCTGCTCGCTAGATAAGATACTTCCAGGTTCGAGAACTGCTGAATAAAGCCAATTAGATCTTCAAATTTATGCAGCTGAGTTTGGGTTTGAACAAATGTGGTGGCAGCAGTCGGATCCCAAGCGAACTTCTGATGGCGTTTGGAAACTGTGAGCAACACAGGCATGGTACCAGTGAATGCTGGGAATTCTGTCTTGCTCACTGTTGCTCAGGGTAAGTTCTCTCAGTTCTCAGCTCTGCTCTTTGTGGGTTGAGTTCCCTAATTTGCTTTCCACTATTTCTTAATTGGTTGGAAACTCCAGCCCTTGGTTTTGTCCCCATATTCCCAGGTTCTATGTTGGGAACTGTTAGTAACAGCTGTAGTACCCCACCTTTTTTCTTTTTTTCAATAATCAGTCTGCAGTCCTCAGTCTTTGAAGTTTGTTAGTTCAGTCCCCAGATTCCACATAAAGAGCACGGTGGTTACCAGCTGAAGGTAGGCTGGGTCCAACATGGGTACCAGAACTAGACTGGGATTGGATTGAGTCTGACTTAAGCTGGGTCCAGTGGGTAAAGGCTATTGCTGATGAGAATCTCAGAAGCCAAAAAAGCCAAAAAATTGGTGGCCATAAGTCAACCATTTTTGTTCTATATTTTTTTTTTAATGCTTATGTTTGAAGGAGAGGGAGACAGAGTGTGAGCTGGGAAGGGGCAGAGAGAGAGAGACACAGAATCCGAAGCAGGCTCCAGCTGCCAAGATGTCAGCAGAGAGCCCGACATAGGGCTTGAGCTCATGAACCCTGAGATCATGACCTGAGCTGAAGTTGGGGGCTTAACTAACTGGGCCACTCAGGCACCCCAGGTGGTGAATTGAACATTTAAAAGCTGTGAAGAGTGCTGGCCACCTAACCCAAGGAGTTCTGTGTTATAATAAGTTGGTCACAGAATGGGTTAGATTGCTACCAGGTCACCTGCCAACCTCAAGAAAATTTCCATGCAATGAGGTACACTGAAAGGTGCACCCAACCCAGAAATGCATCCATTTCAAGTATTAACCTGGCTTCATGAGACACAAAAATTCTTAGCTAAAATAAATTAGCTTAGAAATTAGAAAAAAGTAGATTTTTTAAATCTACAGAGTAAGGTACACCACTTCCATCATACTTGCTTATTTTATGTCTAAAAATGATAGTCCCAGGGGGCACCTGGCTGGTGCAATTGATTAAATTTCCAACTCTGGATTTCGGCTCAGGTCATGATCTCACAGTTGATGGATTTAATCAAGTTGTAAGCACAGAGCCTGTCTGGAATTCTCTCTCTCTCTGTCTCTTTCTCTCTCTATCTCTCTCTCTGTCTCTCTCTCTCTCTGTCTCTCAAAAATAAATAAATAAACATTAAAGAAAAAAGGAAAGGAAGAGTTCCTAAATTAAACAGAGTGGGGTACCTAGTTTAATTGTTATGTAGAAGCTTCCAATGGGGCTTCAAAATTTCAAAATAGCTTCACTGAAAGAGTCATGACAAAAGGCTAATGAAAAGTTAAAGACACAAGAGATATCTGAAACAAAAGACTGTGAGACAAATGTGACTCCTCCTTCTACTCCCTCTGTCCTTTACTTGAGTGCTCACAGTCTCCTAATCCTCTCTCTGAATTGCCTTTCCACCCTGAAGAGACTCTTAGCTACCTTTTAAAATACAGCCACCGGAGCTTCAGGAAGTCCTCCTAAGGCATCTTTCACTCCTTAGTCAAAGGTAAAACTTAGGGCTGTAGGTAAAAAAAAATTTTCTAAATCTAGGGAGGATCCCCAGAAGTTTCTTTGTTTTTAAGAATTTCGAATCAATATCTGGACTTAAGCACCCAGTCTGCCAGATCTTTACCAGCTCATGCACATGAGACCTAGTAAAGCCCAAAAATGGGTGTAGGAGGCAAAAATGGCTAAACCCCAAGGATGAGGTTCGAGATCCTTGATCTTCAATGTGTTTCCCTTATGGACCAGCAAAAGCTGGCAAAATAGTAACTGATCTTTTACAAGCCATTCAGAGAATCATCCCTGCCTGCCCTGGGTAGTCTAATATCCAAACATGCAAACAAAAGAGATAAATCTGTGGGAAACATTAAGACCTGTTTGGAAGGTCTCTTCCTAGGGCATCCTGGGGTCCATACAATAAAGAAGGTCACCCAGCCTGCTCCAACTGCCTTATTTGTAAATGGATTATTTCCTGAGATTAGTGGATTGGTAAAAGGGCAGAAAATATGGGAAGCCACCAGTCTGACCCAATTTAGGGCCACAGCTGAGTAGTTTGAAGGGACTTTGGGGGGGGTGCCTGGGTGCCTCAGTCAGTTACACATCTGACTCTTGATTTCAGCTCAGGTCCTGATTTCACAGTTTGTGAGATCAAGCCTGGCATTGGGCTCAGCACTGATAATGAAGAGCCTGCTTGGGATTCTCCTCACTCTCTCTCTGTCCCTCCCCCACTTATGCTTTCTCTCTCTATCTCTCTCTCTAAAAATAAGTAAGCATTTATTTATTCTTTGAAGTCTGCTGGTTCAGTTTTTTCCCTAGTCCCCAGATTCCACATAGAGAACACGGTGGTTACCAGCTGAAAGGCTAGGTCCAACATGGGTACCAGAACTAGACTGGGATTAGACTGAGTCTGACTTATGCTGGGTCCAGTGAGAAAAGGCTATTGCTAATGAGAATCTCAGAAGCCAAAAAAGCCACAAAATTGGTGGTCATGAATCAACCATTTAAAAAAAATTTTTTTTCAGTATTTATTTTGAAGGAGAGACAGAGCATGAGCAGGGGAGGGGCACAAAGAGAGAGAGAGAGAGAGAGAGAGAGAGAGAGAGACAGAATCCAAAGCAGGCTCCAGGTGCCAAGCTGTCAGCATAGAGCCCGACATAAGGCTCAAACTCATGAACCAAGAGATCTCAATGAGCTTCAAGAATCACGTGAGCTGAAGTCAGAGGCTTAACCGACTGAGCCACCCAGGCGCCCCGGTCAGAGGTCGAACATTTAAAATCTGTTCGAGTTCCGGGTGAAAAAAACTGAATGTACATGTGTTATTAAAAGGTTAACTAAAAAAGAACTTTGGAACAAGATTGTAAACAAAGGTCAGCCAGTGATTTGCTTTACTAATGTGAGAAATAAACCCACTGACCCAATCAAAGTGATGAAGGTTTGAGGTGATGGTGGGGTGGTCCAGAGCTGATGGCCAAGAAGGAATTCTTTGGTGCAAAAAAGTAAAGATTTTATTAAAGCATGGGGACAGGGCCCGTGGGCAGGAAGAGCTGCACTGTAAGTGTGGGGGTGACCATTTTATGGAGTCAGGGGAGATAAAGTCAAGAGGGAGTTTCCGAAGAGACTTTGACATGCTAAAGACTTACTGGTGGCCTAGCTATTGTCAATCTAAGGTTGTTTTTCCCTCTAGCAAGGAAGTAACATTGAGACTGGAGGGAGTTTCTGGACTTCAGGCTGTTGATAGCATTGCCTTTTTCTGGTAAACTGGTAGAGATTCTTATCAGTTTAACCTTTTGTTTTTTGTCCTTGGAGTGTCCAAGGAATATCACACACGTCCCACCTGGGAGGGAGATGGTGCTGCTAACTTGTTTGTCCTCAGCCTGCCTCATGCTCCCTCATCAAAAGGAGGGACACAGAGACTCCGAGCACAGTGAAGCAAGGCTTCAGTCAATGTTCTTGAAAGGGCAGGTGTCCGATGGACAGGCCCTTGGGATGGTTACAGCAGTCAGTTTATTTCCTAGTGTGCAAGTCCCTCTCCTGATTCCTCATTGACTGAATACTAGAGAGGGTACAGCCTTACTCGAAAGTCGCCTATGCCCATGTAAGGCAAAAAGTAGTTTGATTGGAGCAAATGCACATTCCTTGAGGTGACGCAGAGACTTCGGTTCTTTGGCATTGTTCATTGCAAAGCCTGCGAAAATGAACCCCATGAAACGGAGAAGGGATGAAGAACCAGGAAGTGAAGTGTCTAAGGTTTGGGACTCATTGTGGGGGAGAGGAGTTCGTACATATTTCCAAAAGGTTGTAAACGTATTGTTAACTAGACAGTACAGCTTTTATTTCATTCTTCTTAAAATGAGTCATCTTCCTTCTCACATCACCAGAACACTCCAAAGCCAGGCACTTAGCATAACACCTTGGCCTCCTGCATCGCACCCTCCTAGGAGTCCATCACCAAATGCGGGTCCAAGGATCAATATCTCAGCTATAATCAACTGCGACACTGGAAAAAAGGTTGTCCTCAAAGGTTCTACCTTTGAGTTTGAGGTTAAATTCTTTAACATCCAATTTAATCCTCCTTATCTATACTGGAAGGAGGGCTCTTCCCAAAGTTGATGGGACTCTGAGGGATTTTTCTGATAAGCGGATGCATTATTTCCTTAAACAGCCAAGGGGAAACTGAAATGAAAATTAATGGCTATGCAGCATTGCCAGAAATATTTACGGTTTGTGCCTGCTGAAAACTGACAAGATATTTAGAAGGATTTAACAACTCTATGATCAGAAATTTGGCCAAATTGGAAGCTAATATACAGAACCTGATAGGAATTTTTTAAAGGCTTTCTCCCCTAAGCTAAATGTAGCCAGCGGAAAAGGAAAACATTCTAACTTAGGTGAGTATGTTAGTCCTTGATATCATCAGATGGCAACACAATTCTTTGAGGAATTCAAGAAAGCTGTCCTTGTTTCTTTTTCTTTACAAATCTAGTCTTTACAGGACCACAGGTGCAGTTCTAGAAACAATTCAAAGTCCATCTATCCTTTTTACCAACCCCTAAACCTCCTCCCCTATTTATCTCAAAAGATGTGTAGGAACTTTTTTTTTTTTTTTCTGTGCTGTTGTGATGTAATGTTCTACTGGGATCTTATCCAGAACTCTAATCGGGATCATCTCTTTGATACCCAAACTCCAGGGAGGTAATTCCTATCAAAAGAAAAAAACAAAAGGGGGAAAGGTCATTTGGAACTTGACTTGGCAAGGACAAATACAAACCTTCAGTGTCTACTCCACCAATTTTAACACAAAAAGCTAGAGGGCGCGGTGGTGGGAGGGGGGGCAGACATCAAACAGGGGCCACCAGGGCCAGCACAGCGGTGATCTCGCAGGTCCTGGATGCCTGGTCCCTTAGTTTCCACACCAGTTTGAAGTGGTTTGTCATATGCTTCCTGCATGACATTTTCTTCTCTATCCTTGAAACTGGATTACTGTGGCTTCCTGGTGACATAAATCTTTTTGCAGTGTTTTATACCCTTGGAAATATTGCTGTATTAGCCAGCACATGCTTTTTTTTTTTTTTTAAGCTAGTACATGCTTTTTAATGCAACCCATGAAGCAACTGAAGAAAACGTTTGAAACAACAAGATTACTTGCAATAGTTGTTATGCTTTCGTGCTTCATAGTTACCTCGTGTGGCATGAGACAGGACTGGCCTTATTATACTGCACATTGCAGGTCTCCTGGATGACTTGGTATATAGCCCGTCGTACATCCCATATGCAAGGGATGCGGTAATTAAATGCTATTCATTCTCTTAAGTTGAAAATCAGGAACTCTTTGAAAAGAACATTGGAATGTTGATGTTGTTCTGTTTTTGGTGACATATGTTTTTCCTGATACAGTAATCACTCCCAAAACGATTGCCGTAGCTAAGAAGGGTCGGGCCTGGTTAGTACTTGGATGGGAGACCAAAACGATTGCCATGACAGGTTAAGACCCATTTTGTGTATTGGTGAAAACTACATGCCTGATTAAACTGTTAAATACTTGTAAAGTGGAAAAAAAATACAAAAAGCTGTAATCATCTGAGCAGGTAACCTTAATCTATTCTATCTGCCAGGAAAACAATTTAGATCCAATTCTTTTATAACTGGTAAGTTTTGTATTAGTGTACCCAGGCACCCCAATATGTGGTATTTTCTACCTCCAGATGGTATTGCCAAAATTAATCTGTAAAAGAGCTCTATTTAGTTGGCTTAAAGAAAATTAAGTGCTTATATAAATTGAATTCTCAAAAATATGAGGGGCACCTGGGTGGTTCAGTCGGTTAAGCCTCCAACTCTTGATTTCGGCTCAGGTTACAATCTCATGGTTCGTGAGTTCGAGCCCCATGTCAGGCTCTGCACTGACAGTGCAGAGTCTGCTTGGGCTTCCCTCTCTTTCTCTCTCTCTCTCTTTCTCTGCCCCTTCCCCACTCAGTCTTTCTTTATCTCTCAAGAGTAAATAAATAAACATAAAAAAATATATGGTAGAACTAACCCTGATGGTTTTCAGATTCACATGATCTGGCAAAATATTCAATATTAAAGCTAGTTCTATTTTGTTGGTTTAATTAAAACAGTTGTGTCTTTGGGGCGTCTGGGTGGCTCAGTTGGTTAAGAGTCTGACTTCGGCTCAGGTCATGATCTCGTGGTCCTGCTTTGGATTCTGTGTCTCCCTCTCTCTCTCTGCCCCTCCCCTGCTCACACTGTCTCTCTCTTTCAAAAATAAATAATAATAAAACATTAAAAAAATAGGTGTGTCTTTACAGTTAGTGTTAGAGTACTTTATTCTACATAGGCTTACTAAAAGTCTGTTAACCTTAAAAATAGACACTGCCAGTTATATTAACAGCAAAAGATGGATTTATTTTGGAAAAAAAAAAAAAAAGAACTGCAGTATGGGGCAAGCAAACTGTAGGAAAACCATAGGCAAGTCCAGGGAAAGAAGAAGAGGCATGCTTTTTGGGGAGACAAGGGGTAAATTGGGAAGGCTGTTATGAACTAAAAGCCCATTGGTATAAACTGGGAGTTCACAGTATGGTAGCTTCACACTGGCAGAAATGTTGCCCAGGGAGATGAGGAAAGTTTCTCATGCTCTGGCTGGAGTAGTAGAGCAGCCTCCATGTGTAAGGTCAAGTCCATGTAAGGTCAAGCCCATCTCTCCCTGTTGGGTCTGCAATTGACTATGAGTGGTAGTGTATGAGAGCTCCCCCTGCCCAAATCTCAGGACTTCATGTGAATGGCTTTCGTTTTCTTTTTTTTCAGGGTTTATTTTTGAGAGAATGTAAAGGTTGGGGGGGGGGGATTTTGAAGGGGACAAAGGATCCAAAGCAGGCTCTGCGCTGACAGCAGGGAGCCCAATATGGGGCCCAAACTAACGAACCTCAAGATCAGGACCTGAGCCGAAGTTGGACGCTTGACCGACTGAACCACACAGGTGCCCCTTTAATGACTTCCCATTACCAATTTCCACAGGTCAAATAAGTTCATAATATCTCTGTTGCAAAATCTGTCAGCAAGAAAATTAGCTTGAGATGATGGCTGACTTTAATAAGTCATGAAGTTTTTGTGAGTAGTCTAAACAATTATTGGAAGGGAATGATTTAGATAGATGTAAGTGGATAACAGTTTTTAGGTGCAATAATTAAGTTTATGGTATATGTCTTTAAAAATAGCTTCCAAAAATCTTTTTGTGTAGCATGTCCCAATCGGATGGAGGGCTAGCAAATGTGAGGCATCCCAACTGTTTGGGAGCCAGTGGTGGGGGCAGTTAAAGAATTCACCCAAGGCAGAAAAAAGGAGAAGTTTATAGAATACACCGCAAGGGAACCATGGACAGGACAGCAAAGGAGAGACTGTCTGCCACAAGGTGGTGGTTAGAGGCCACAGTTATAGGGTGGAGTGAGGAAGTATGGGAACATACGGGATTTTCCCTTTTTTGGTAATCTTAGGAACTGTGCCTTGCTGTAATTGGTCAGTTAGAGCCTGTGGCTCTTTCAAGGTGGGTCTCTTAATGAGCCTGTTGGTATCCAGCTGGGTGGTCACTGTGGGCTTACTCTGGTATGCACTGCTAAAGCCTATTGCCTAAAAGTGGCCTTTACAACCAACGAAATGGGAAAAGATATTTGCAAATGACATATTGGACAAAGGGCTAGTATCCAAAATCTATAAAGAGCTCACCAAGCTCCACACCCAAAAAACAAATAATCCAGTGAAGAAATGGGCAGAAAACATGAATGGACACTTCTCTAAAGAAGACATCTGGATGGCCAACAGGCACATGAAAAGATGCTCAACGTCACTCCGCATCAGGGAAATACAAACCAAAACCACACTCAGATACCACCTCACGCCAGTCAGAGTGGCTAAAGTGAATAAATCAGGAGACTATAGATGCTGGAGAGGATGTGGAGAAACAGGAACCCTCTTGCACTGTTGGTGGGAATGCAAACTGGTGCAGCCACTCTGGGAAACAGTGTGGAGGTTCCTCAAAAAATTAAAAATAGACCTACCCTATGACCCAGCAATAGCACTGCTAGGAATTGACCCAAGGGATACAGAAGTGCTGATGCATAGGGGCACTTGCACCCCGATGTTTATAGCAGCCCTTTCAACAATAGCCAAATTATGGAAAGAGCCTAAATGTCCATCCACTGATGAATGGATAAAGAAATTGTGGTTTATATACACAATGGAGTACTACGTGGCAATGAGAAAGAATGAAATATGGCCTTTTGTAGCAACGTGGATGGAACTGGAGAGTGTTATGCTAAGTGAAATAAGTTACAGAGAGAAAGACAGATACCGTATGTTTTCACTCTTATGTGGATCCTGAGAAACTTAACAGAAGACCATGAGGGAGGTGAAGGGGAAAAAAAGTTACGGAGTGGGAAGGAGGTAAACGATAAGAGACTCTTAAAAACTGAGAACAAACTGAGGGTTGTTGGGGAGTGGGAGGGAAGGGAGGCTGGGCAATGGGTATTGAGGAGAGCACCTGTTGGAATGAGCACTGGGTGTTGTATGGAAACCAATTTGACAATAAATTTCATATTTAAAAAATAAAAAAATAAAAAATAAATAAAATAAAATCATGAATGGATGTTAAAAAAATAAATAAATAAAAGTGGCCTTTAGATCTTGGTAACTTGAAACCTTTGAGTTTTGCTAAGTTGAATGATGTCAATTCATTGACTATCTAAATCATTTCTAAATAGAACATGAATTACTAAGCATAGATTTGCCTACTTTTGTCTTGTTACAGAGAAACTAAAGATAAATTTGACTCTGTTAGGAAACATGTTTTGTGCCATGTGAAAAGATTCTATGACAAAGAAGCATATGCTTTGAGAAATTTTAAAATGTATCCCCTAATTTGCCAATCTAAAGAATATTGGTGTAACAGTTCACAATAGGTTGCTTCTTAGTTTTCACAAGCAAGTAAGGTTTCTAAGGGTTAAGAGTTCTAATTAAGGTACATAATTAAAGCTATCAGAAATAATAAAGGAAGAAAGGCACCTGGGTGGCTCAGTCAATTAAAGGTCTGACTCTTGGTTTTACTGGGGTCATGATGTCATGGTTTGTGAGTCTGATCTCCATGTTGGTCTCCATGGAGCCTCCTTGGAGTTCTCCCTCTCTCCCCGCTACCCTGTCTCTCTCTCTGCCCCTCCCCCACTCTCATTTTTTCCTCTCTCTCTCAAAAAAAAAAAAAAAAAAAGGAAACAACTCTGTATGCAAGGAAGGTAGAATGTATTTTGGGGTAAGAAAAGATATGAAATATGATGATGCATTTTGGCTACAGGGAGAGTAAGTTAATTTGCTATCCAGGTCATAATTGCTTTTTTGGCGGTTTTGATTACTAGCTGGTATTATGATTTCTTAGGTAAAAGTATGCATGTTGGAATCAAACAGGTATGCGTTTGCATCCTATTTCTCTCACTTCTGACTTTTGGCAAATTACTTCACCTCCCTGAGCCTAAAATGGCAACTATAATATCTACCCCTCAGGGTTGTCATGAGAGTCAAATGCACTGATATACTAAAATCTCTTAGCATAGTACTCTGCTGATAGAAAGTGTTCATTAAATGCCAATATTTTTACTTCTCACATCCAAGATTCCAATGCCTAATGTGGACATTCCCTTCTGGGTGTTGCTGTGACAGGCATGCTACCCAGAAAATGACCGACATAGTCCCCTCTTGCTAAGAGCTCGCATACTATAACAGCACGTCCTGGGAATCCTTGCTGGAATGTTCTCACAATCACTTCAGGAGCACTTAGTATGCTTCGGGTGGTTGCAGTGTGAAGGCCAGGGTTTCTGAACCTCAGCACTACAGGCATTTGGGACCGGATAATTCTGTGTTATGGACAGCCATCCTGTGCAGTGTAGAATCTTTCGCACCATCCCTGGCCTCCATCCACTAGGTGTCAGTAGGACACCCTGGCCCCCAGTTAAGACAACCAAAAGGGTCTCCAGACATTGCCAGATATCTCTGGGTGGCAAAAATTGCCTCCAGTTGAAAACCACTGGATTCAACAATAGTTTTGTTTTGTTTTGCTATTTCTCACTGTCTTGTCCTTTAAACCCACTCTAGGGCAATAGCATATACCAAGGTGGGAGTGGTCCCCAACCTCCCGTGCAGAAGGAGAGTTTTATCACTGACTTTGTTCGAGATTGCCAGCACAGGGGTAATAAAAAGCAGATAAACTGTTATTGGTTTATTATTGTGTTTACCTTCTCTACACGCAATGCACCCCTTTAACCAGTGTCCCCTTGGTATGCCATTCTTCCCCTGCCCCTGTCACTCTTATGTAACAAAAACATCCTGCTGTCCCCTTAAATCACTGCACATACTCTAATATATGCCAAGTCTTAAGAACCCGAAAAACAATTTATTTCAGTCTGAGCCAGTGCACACTAGACCTCTGGAAAGGGGCACAGGGCAAGATTGGCTACTTCTCTTTCCTGGTGTATTTGCTTCCTAGAGCTGCCATAAACGAAGGACCACAGACTAAGTGGCTTAAACTGCAGAAACCTATAATTTCACAGCCTCGAGGCTAGAAGTCTGAGACCTAGGTGTCGGCAGGCTGGTTCCTTCCGTGGACTGTGACAGAGACTCTGTTCCAGGCCTCTCCCCTAGCTTCCGGGGATTTGCTAGCCATCTTTGGTGTTGTGTGGCTTGTAGAGGCATCACCCCATCCCTGTCTTCATCTTCACATGCCTTCATTCTCCTTGTGTATGTGTCTATCTCTGTGTCCAAATTCTTCCTTTTTATAAGGACCCCACCCTAATGACTGCATTTTCACTTGATTACTTCTATAAATTTCTTATTTTCGAATATGGTTACATTCTGAGGCATTGGAGATTAAAGCGTTAACATATCACTTTGCCAGGAAGACACAATTCAATCCGTAACACCTGCTTAAGTGGCTACCCCTATTCTTCCATCAGTATGATGAACATGTAATTTATCATCCAAAACGAGACCCTTTTGAAAGTGAAAGGGTGCTGTTGATAATTATACCAGGAGTTCAGATGTAAATCAGAACTGTCGTGGTCAAACTGTGCTACATTGTCTCTCAACCCATGAAGTATCAGACCTAGTGGAGGTGGAGAGTGGGGTATGTGAGCCAGAAAGTTCTGACTCAACCATCATTGCCATGATAGATGCTGGCACTTTCTGGCTGTGGCAGATGTTTCACGCTGACTCTTACTCTCATGGAGCACTGGCAATATCTCACCAATTCGCTGGATTGGGGCCAACCCATCTCTGTTCCAGCAGGTGGCTTAAGGATTCCTTCCTTTGGGGTCAGAGTAGCCAGAAGTCTATTTTCTGCCGAGGTCTCCTCATACCATGAGGAAGCATCCACGGATGAAACCTTAGCGCCACTCCAGTTCTCTCCATAGATAATCCACATCTGGTCCCCTGGAAACACTCACCATACTTGGCCTCACAAACCATGGGCACAAAACTGCCCCTAGTGTCCTCAGTCAGAACAGCTAGCCAACTCCTGTGCCACATGTCTTAGATTACAGAGGCAGGAGTCCACTTTATTGCCCAGCTTCTCCAAGGGGTTCATTTAAAGCCCCTTTCCCTAGCTTTAAGGTGAGGAGTAGTACCCCCACAAACTCCTTCACTGGGGGTGAGGGTGAAGGAAGGGCTATCCTCACATCAGCTTTCTCCAAACACTCTTTTCCTTTAACCCGCCCCCGCGCCCCCCGCCCCGGGCCCCTTTACTACCCTCTTTGGGGTGAAAGGCTCAGCATCTCAAAGCCATCCCTTTTACAAGTCCTCCAAGGCGATCTTACCCACTCAGTTAAGGGTCTCACTTCCGCTCAGGTCGTGATCTCCCAGTTAGTGTGTTCCAGCCCCATGTCCGGCTCTATACTAACAGCTCAGAGCTTGAGCCCGCTTCAGCTTCTGTGTCTCCCTCTCTCTCTCCACCCCTCCCCCACCTCTCAAAAATCAAAATAAACGTTAAAAAAAAATTTAAATTTTGGCACTTCAGCCAAAGGCAGAACAAAATGGTTTCATCATAACCATCTTTTACCCGTGACTTGGCGCAGGGATTGTCTTACTCAACCTGGCATCCCCAGCGTCTACCTCCAGGTCTGACTGACATCTGGTAGGGAGGTCTCTAAGTGTTTCCCAATGAATGAAATAACCGCCAGATTACATTCATCTTAACATTGTGATCTCCCTCCGTTAACTGTATTTCAGTTGGTTTTATTAAACTCCTAAATCAACCTTTGATAATGAAATAAAGAGACAGGGGTAGAAAAGCGAGATATACGTGAACTTCTGCCTAGCTTCGGAAAGGACGCCTCTCATTTCCGCAGGTTGGCTTGCGCAGGCCTTGAGCTGGACGGAAGGGATGCGCCCCCCGCTGCGAGGCTTCCCACGGTCCCGCGCCGGCGCCGCAGCCTTTTAGCTCCAGCTGGCGGCTGCAGGGCGCACTGCAGGGGCTCCTCCTGGCAGCAAGAAGCAGAAGCAATGTTCTGACGCGCAGCGGGATCGTCTGGGAGGCTGGGAAAGGTTTTCATCCGCTGCCAAGCCAAGTTCAAAGGCGGCCTGCAAGCTTTCAGGATAGACACGTCGGTCCAAAATACCCCAGGCGTTGACCAGGCCTAGGCAGGTGGTCTGCTCTGCCGATGTTCCGGGGGAGGACTGAATCAGGGCATCCAAAGAAAACTTTGTTAATAACATCGGGTTCTGCACACTGCTCTGGGGCCGAAAATATGCTATGGAACAGAAGCACTTAAATAGACATTTAAGATTTATTTTAAAAGTCCATTATTATTTTACTAGTTGCTTGTAGGGGGAGATAAAGGCAGTGGGAAAAAAATTTTGGCATGAGAGGTATTTTTTATAAAATAATTTACATAATACATATCAGAAGTAATGTCTGATTGGTATAAAATACTTCCAACAACTCAGATGTATGTGAGTAGGAGATACAATCACCATCCCTTCCCTCATCACCCCTCAGCTTCGCTTCCTAGAGGTAATTGCTCTTGACAGTTGGGTTAGTTTTCTTTAGTGATAGTAGTATCAATGATAATAATCATAATAGCAAAAATGGACCAAGGACTCATTTCTGCGCCAGGCACTGTGCTAGATGCTTCACCTAGACATAGACAAAAGATAATCGTCATATCCTTTCCAAGTCATGAATACTTTTAGTACTCCTGCTTATAGATGTAAAAACCAAGGCTTAAAGAGAAGGGAGGTAACTGAGATTGCTCAGCTTTCTGCATATTTTCCACATGTGTTTACAAACATCTATTATGCGAGTACATATGTATGGGCTAATGTATGCTTTCTGTTATATAACATTCTTTTATGGAACTTGCCTTTTTTGCACTGAACCTATTATGCACTTTTATATCAGGATTTATGACTCTGCCTCCTTCCACTGAGCAAGACAATCTCTCTAAACCTCAATTTCCCTGTTATTGTCAGCACAAAAGTTAACCCATGTATGTGAAATAGTTGGCTGGCACATAATAGGTCCTCAAGAAATTACAACTATTAATATAGTGATTAGTGTTACTAGTTAATGTTCAAGTGGACCACCATTAAAGGAGGTGTTTTTTGTTTGTTTTAATTTAATATGATCACCCTAATGCAACTAAAATCTACCGAATTTAAATGACCTGCCGGTTGTTTCTGGGTGTTTTGCCTGGAGGGTTTGGTTGCGTGGAGGGTTCAGAAAGAAAACGGAAAAAAAATAAACAGTTGGGAATGAATGTTTAAGGGACTGTTTAATGAGGCTCAGAGAAGCAAACAAAAAATACAAAACAAGCAAAATCTCAGGAAAAAAAAACTCCGACATCAGGAGATCAAGCCTGGAGGCTCTCCCCTCACCCAAATCCCTCTGGCTACTTGAGATCAGCTCCTGGGTCTGGGTGAGGTCTGCTTAGGACCTATCGCCAGGTAAGCCTTTAATGGAAGCCTCTCTCACAGAGCTCAGTTACCAACCGAGAATAATGTGGACACACTCTCTTTTTGTCCTATCTTTAGTGTGCTATTCTTTCATGAAATAGTAAATTACAGTTGGCCTCAAGCAGGGGTTGCAAATTAAAACCCTGATTTTTAAGTTCCAAAGGAGGTTACCATTGTCATAAGGGGTAGGGAGGGATTCTGGATGCTGCTGCTTCCAGGTAGAAAATAGATTTGATATCTCCTGCTAATTTCTTCTTGCTTCTGCTGAAACAAAACAACAAATTAAAAATCCTCTGAAATTGTAGTTTCACTCAACAAACATGTATAGAGCACCTGCTATGTTCCAGGCATTATTGTAGGCAATGAGATATCAGGGAACAAAACAGAAAAAAAGAAAACCCTCCTGGAGTGTCCATTCTCGTGGTCTGAATCTCCAACGGGCCAAGAAAACCACAGTTCCTGATCTGTTTTCAGTAACACAACAACCCATCTATGGCATACATAGTAATTTAATTCTTTATGCTTATTTAACCAATACAAGTTGCCTCATGATCTCCAGGTGAGTAGTGATTTTATGCCTTTGAATTGGGACCAGCTCACAGCGTTACATGTCAAGATTAAAAGGAAGTCTGGGGGTTCCTGGGTGGCTCAGTGGTTGAGTGTCCCACTTTTGATTTCGACTTAGGTCATGATCCTAGAGTCTTTGGGCATGGAGCCTGCTTAAGATTCTTTCACTCCCTCTGCCTCCCTCCCCTGCTCGCTTGAGCTTTCTCTCTTTCTAAAAATAAATTAAAAAGGGAGTCTGGTATCTGTCTCTTGTGGTGTTGTCTCTACCATGGCATGTCAGGATTCCATAAGGGACCTCAGAGTTGAAGAAGGAGGTCTGCTATAATTCCAATGGGAAGCATCCTGAATTCTCAGTTCAGAGTTTACCCGGGCTGCTAATGTTCCAAACTACCATTTGATATTATTGTCAGAAACAAGTCACCTGCCACAGATGTGACCTAAAATATTAAACCGTCTGTGTAACATGGGCACCAACCAATCAGAAGAGAGGCCAGCTATAGTGCCCATGCAGGGTGCTAGAACCTTCACCATGCCTAGCATTCACCTTTGATTACTAGATCATGGACACCAGGGGGAGGGAACCTTGTGAGAAGGTCAGGTAAAGGGAACACTTGAGGGGAAGGGGGATTAAGGCAACAGCTACTGAACAACCATTACAAAAGCATTTCATTGTGTTGACTCCTCATATAGCCATACCTGTACATATAGTTAAATGGCTTGCTTGTCTGTCAAGTGGGTCTGCTTACTATGGGAGTGGATTCTTACCTGCCAATTTCATGCCCTACAATGGGTCCTTTGAAGAAAGGTGGATCATGACTGTTCTTTTCCTTTGATGCCAACCTTGGCCTAAGGAGCCCTTTACTACACTACAATATTTGAACCCAGTTCTTACAAACATCCTCCCATGAGGTAATCCCTCCTCAAAAGGGCTGCCCCTATGTAGGCTTAGCAGGAATTTGCTGATTTCACTCTCCTTTCTAGGCAATATCATTGGCCCCACCACAAAAAACCCTTGACACATAGACTGTGCATGTGCCCTACACACATGCACACACACACACACACACACACACACACACACACAGGCTACATGTATTACAAGGGTTCTCAAACTTCAGTGCACATAAGGAGCAGCTGAGGAAACTTCAAATGCAGATATCAAGGGATTTCCTGTCTACACCCCTAGAGTTTCTAATTAATTAGGCATTGAGTGGGACAGATTTTTGTATTTTATTTTTCTTTTAATTTTTTTTAACATTTATTTATTTTTGAGAGATGGAGAGACAGAGCACAAGTGGGGGAGGGGCAGAGAGAGAATGAGACACAGAATCCAAAGCAGGCTGCAGGCTCTGAGCCGATTCAGGGCTCGAACTCACAAACCATGAGGTCATGACCCGAACCAAAGTCGGTTGCCCAACCGACTGAGCCACCCAGGCGCCCCAGAGTTTTGTATTTTAAACAAAATGTCCTCACAATAGGTAGATGTTGATGCAGATGATAAGACAGAAACAAACACCAGTTGGTCACTAGCAAGCACTTTAGCTCCATTCATAAATCACTTTGTGTTTTGCAAAGCAATGACAGATGTGTTGCCCTTTCCATAGCCCTAATACTGAACAGAGAAGTAAATTATAAACTCTGACTTGGGTTAGGTCTCATTCTATTAGTCTTTTTCCTTTAAGTCATCTGTGGCAAACATGCCCAGAGATTTATTATGAGATTGGAAGTTACTGCCAGGATACAGTGGAACTAGAAGTAGCATGGTACATTTCCCCAGCCGTGTACTCTCTCTACCTCATGCTCCTTTGATCGATAGTCATGGAGAGACTTGAGGCACAGGAGATAGCCTGATTCAAGTACCCATCCTTATGTTTATGCATTTAGGACATATATTTCCTACAAAAGAGGTTATAATTGGTCAGCTCCCTACCACACAAAGTGGAATGCCTCTTCTGAACAGTTTCATGCCCCACACGGCCTCAGAGGGTTGAGGTGCTTATGTTCAGATGATTTGGGCACCATCTCTGATCTGATGGGACTCGGCTTGAGATGTGAGTTAATTTTCCAAGTTATGCGACAGCTCTTAGAAGAAGGCCTCTCATGGGGATATTCTCCTCAGAAAGAGTTAAGAACCAGGCAGTCTTTTGAAGATTCATGGAGACCTCCTGACTTCTCCAAGTGTTCTTCCATTGACTGGGGGCATGTGGTATATACATGCAATGGAATGCTATTCAGCTTTTATTTTATTTTTTTTTTAATTCATGTATTTATCTAAGTAATGGCTATACCCAACATGGGTCTCTAACTCGTGACTCTGAGATTGAGTTGCATGCTCTTCCAGGTGCCCCCTATTCAACCCTTAAAGAGAAGGGAACCCTACCCATATGTGACAACATGGATGAAGCTGGAGGACATGATACTAAGTGAAATAACCAGTCACAGATGGACAAGCACTACATGATTCCACTTATATGAGGTATCTAAAACAAGTCAAAATCAGAAAATCAGACATTGGAATAGTGGTTACCAGAGGATGGGGGATGGGGAAATGGGGACTTATTTATCAATAGTCATTAAGTTTCAGTTAAGTAAGATGCATAAACTCTAGAGATCTATCGCACAACATTGTACTGGTGTCAACAAGACACCAGTTGACTTAAAATTTGCTAAGAGGAAAGGAGATTTTTCACACCTAAACCTTGCTTTTCATCACGTTGATTGTTCACTTCTCTCACTTATCCTCCAGGAACTTCAAAATTCATTACTTGTGATTTACAAAAAAAGTCTCTTCATTAAATTATTTCATTCCCCTTCTTCCATTCAAATTTTTTCTTCAATTTTGAAAACGTGTGTGTGTGTGTGTGTGTGTGTGTGTGTGTGTGTTACTTTTTTAAGTCATCTGGTCAAATGAGCACAGGATTTGGTCTTCCAACACCTATTGAAATGACAAAAAAGACAAAAAACGTGGGTTGGGTTTTTTTTTTTTTTTTAATACCACTGAAAATAAAACTATGAAGGAAAACAAAATAAGGGAGCCAGGAGCAGAGCTAAAATTTGGGGAAATTCTAAAAGGTAGAATTTGGTGGATGGAGAAAAGAGTGGAGGGAAAGTATTTGAATAAAGAACAATCCTTCCCAAGGAGAAAGAAGCTTGAGAGTGGACGTCTTTAGGAGAGGGCAGTTTGGATGCCATGGCTACAATCAAGAGCCGTGTTCTGTTTATCTATTGGTTGTTACAAACTATCGAAAACTTAAAACAATGACTATTTATTTGGCTTGCAAATCAGCAGTTTAGGCAGCATTCAGCAGGAACAGCTTACGTCTGCTCCTCTCAGCCCTGGAGTAATTCAATTTTTTTAAAATGTTTATTTATTTTGAGAGAGAAAGAGAGCAAGAGAGAGCGTGAGTGGTGGAGTGGCAGAGAGAAAGAGAGAGAATCTGAAGCAGGCTCCAGGCTCTGAGCTGTCAGCACAGAGCCTGAAGCAGGGCTAGAACTCATGAACTGTGAGATCATGACCTGAGCCAAAGTTGGCTTTTCAACCGTCTGAGCCACCCAGGCGCTCCAGCAAAGGAGTAATTCAATGGCTGGGGCTCCACCCCCAAGGTCTCCCTGGGCATCTCTATCTCCATGTGGTTTCTCTAGATGGTCCCTCCAGTGTGGTGGCTTCAGGACAGCTAGGCTTATTACATGGCAGCTGAGGTCTCCAAAGGGGCATGTTCTGAGAGACAGCCAGGCAGAAACTGTATTGCTCTTATGACTTACCTTTGTGAATTCACTTCTACTGTAGACAGACCTTCCCCAACTCAAGGAGAGGTAACATAGATCCCACCTCTTGATGAAACCATGTCAACATCATGTTGTAAGAAGAGTATTTTTGAAATATCCAAACTTCCATCTTTGAAAAATCCGAATTAGCCATCTTTGAAATATCCAACCTGCCACAAAGAGTCTTTAGAGTAACTGGACCAGGTAATTAAGGAAAACCAAAAACAATGAAGAGAAGGATCAAGATGAATAAAGAACTGACCTGAGAAAAAAGAAAAAAATATCTAGGGAACACAGAATCAATTTTTTAATAAGAACTAACTGGTGTCATCAAAATTATTTGCGAATATTTTATACCTATAAAATAATTTAGGTTGATATGAAAAAGAAATCATCAGAATAAAAGAATCTGATCAAAATAGCCAAAATTAAATATTTAATGGACTGACTGAATACTAGAACAGATGAGGTGAGGAGTGAGACATTAACCAAAAGATAAGCTTTGACAACATGAAGAAAAATGAACCTCGAATGCTTTCTTACACCATACACAAAAATAAACTCAAAATGGATGTAAGACCTAAAGGTAAGACAGGAAGCCATCAAAGAGGAGAAAGCAGGCAAAAACCTCTTTGACCTTGGCCTCAGCAACTTCTTATTCAACACATCTCCAGAGGCAAGGGAAACAAAAGCAAAAATGAACTATTGGGATCTCATCAGAATAAAAAGCTTTTGCACAGCAAAGGAAACAGTCAGCAAAACTAAAAGGCACCCACAGGAATGGGGGGAGATATTTGTAAGTGCCGTATCAGATAAAGGGTTAGTATCCAAAATCTATAAAGAACTTATCAAACTCAACAAACAATCCAGTGAAGAAATGGGCAAAAGACATGAATAGACACTTTTCCAAAGAAGACATCCAGGTGGCTAACAGACACATGAAAAATTCTCAACATCACTCATCATCAGGGAAATACAAAGCAAAACCACAATGAGATACCACCTCACACCTGTCAGAATGGCTTACATTAACAACTCAGGCAACAACAGATGTTGGCAAGGATGCATTGAAAGAGGAACTCTTTTGCACTGCTGGTGGGAATGCAAACTGGTGCAGCCACTCTGGAAAACAGTGTGGAGGTTCCTCAAATGGTTAAAAATAGAACTACCCTACAACCCAGCCATCGCACTACTAGCCATATATCCAGGGGATACAGGTTTGCTGTTTGGAAGGAACACATGCACCCCAATGTTGATAGCAGCGCTCTCAACAATAACCAAAGTATAGGAAGACCCCAAATGTCCATCGACAGAAATAAGTCAGTCAGAGAAAGACAAATCTACCGAATCACTGGAATCTACTCCTGAAATCATTATTGCACTCTATGCTAACTAATTTGGATGTAATTAAAAAAGAAAACAGGAGTATTCTAAAACTTCAAAAAAAAAAAAAAAGATAAGCTTTGAATAAATCCCCTATGATGTAGAGCAAAAACAAAGAGGTGAAAAATACCTTTTTAAAGTTAAAGCTGGTATTTACCCAAAAGAATTAAAAACTTATATCCACACAAAAACTTGCATATGGATGTTTACAGAAGTTTTCTTTATGATTGCCCAAATTTTTAAGCAACCAAAGTGTCCTTCAGTAGGTAAATGGGTAAGTAAACTGTGGTACATCCAACAATGGAATATTTTTCAGCACTCAAAACAAATGAGCTATCAAGCCATTAGAAGATATGGAGGAAACTTGAATGCATATTACTAAGTGAAAAAATCCAATCTGAAAAGGCTACTCATTGTATGATTCCAATACTATGACATTGTGGAAAAGGCAAAACTACAGAGACAATAAAAAGACCAGTGGTTGCAATGGGTTCGGGGGTAGGAGGAGGGATAAATAGGCAGAGCACAGGGGATTTTTAGGGTAATGAAAATAGTCTGCATGATATTATAATGGTAGATACATGCTCTTGTATGTTTGTCCAGACCCATAGAAAGTACAACACAAGGAATGAAGCCTAAGGTAGACTGTCAGTCATTATGGTATGTCAATGTAGGTTCATCCTTGGTTAAAAATAAAAGAAAAAGCAGTCACATTCTGGTGAGTGATGTTGATGATGTGGGATGCTGTGCAAAAAGAGGGGGGAAAAATGTAACATACAAGAAAAGTCCACTGGGTCCCAACTTCTGTGTAGCAGGACTATCAGAAACAGATAACAGAGACAACAGAGAGGAGGACTTAATTTCCCCAAATAGAAGAAATATCCTTCATCCTCAAGATGAAGAAAGGTGTGGCCCTTTGGGAGTCCAAAAGATCTCTGAGTACTAAATTGGAAGAATTAAAACAGGTTCATGAATAGAAAGATACCACTGAATTTTCAGAATTCTAAGGATAAAATAAAAAGTTACTCAAGAAACATCCATACTCTTTGTATCACAAAGGCTAAATAGGTTACCTACAAAACAAAGAACCACACTGGCGCTAAACTTCTGTTCAGCAAACATGGATTCCAGAAGTCAGTGAAGTAATGTTTTCTAATTATGAATGAAAAAGTTTTTGACCCTAGTTTTTGACCCTAGACAGCCAACATAAATCGAACAACAGGAAGATACATTCATATACACTAAGGTGCATGTACTCCCAGTTTCAAAAGTAAGATTCAAGGGGGGCCTGGGTGGCTCAGTCATTTAAGCCTCCAACTCTTGATTTCAGCTCAGGTCATGATCTAGCAGTTCCTGAGTTCGAGCCCCATGTGGGGCTTGCACTGACAGTGCAGAGCACAGTGCAGAGCCTGCTCGAGATTCTCTCTCTCTCCCCCTCTCTCTCTGCCTCTCCCCCGCTTGTGCTCTCTCTCTTCAACACAAATAAACTTTAAAAACAATCTGTCTTAAATAAATAAATAAACGTAAAATTCTAAAAGAAATATTCAACTACAAGAAGATACTGTTATACACACGCCAGAATGGCCAACACAAAAAAGACTAAAACTCTCAAGTGTTGGTGAAGATGTGGATCAGCTGGAACTCTCATACATTGCTGATGACAGTGCAAAATGATACAGCCACAACAGAAAAACTGTGTGGCATCTTTTTCTAAAGTCCAACATGTACTTACTGTATAACCTAGCAAATAGCACTCCTAGGCACATACACAAGAGAAATAAAAGCATATGTGCACAGAAAGATTTGTACACAAAGGTTTATAGTAGCTTTATCCATAAGAGTCAAAATCTAGGAAAAAATTTAAAAAAAAATAAAAACAGAAGAATGGAAAAACACGAAACTCACTTGTAGAAAAAAATAAAGTACCAATCCTCACAACAATATGGATAAATCTTTAATACATTATGTTGAGCAAAAGAAGCCGGACAGTAGAGTAAACAGGTCTGGCTCCATTTAAAAGGAGTTCTAGAAGGGCGCCTGGGTGGCTCAGTCTTTTGAGTGTCTGACTTCGGCTCAGGTCATGATATCACAGCTCGTGGGTTCGAGCTCCGCGTTGGGCTCTGTGCTGACAGCTTGGAGCCTGGAGCTGCTTCGGATTCCGTGCCTTTCTCTCTCTGCCCCAATCCACTCACATTCTGTCTCTGTCTCTCTCAAGAATAAATAAACATTTAAAAAATATTTAAAAAATAAATAAAAGGAGTTCTAGAACAGGCAAAAATAAACAGTGGTGAACAAAGTCAGACCAGTGGTACTAGGAGGGGGAGGGGGCATATTTGACTAGAAAGGAGCAAAAGGGAGCTTTCTAGAGCTATAAGAACATTGTATATCTTGATCTTGATGGTGTATACATATTTAAAAAGGCTAATTAGCAGTACACTTAAGATTTTTACATTTTCCTATATGTAAACTATACCTCCATGAAGTACTGTTAAAAGAAAAAAAAATCAGGAGATAAAATTCATTAGTTTTTCTTTCAATGTTTGTTTATTTTTGAGATAGAGAGACAGAGTATGAGTGGGGAGGGGCAGAGAGAGAGGGAGAAACAGAATTTGAAGCAGGATCCAAGCTGTCAGTACAGAGCCTGACATGGACCTAGGAGCCTAGGTGGCTCAGTTGGTTCAACATCCGACTTCGGCTCAGGTCACGATCTCATGGTTCGTGGGTTCGAGCCCTGTGTCGGGCTCTGTGCTGACAGTTCAGAGCCTGGAACCCGCTTCAGATTCTGTGTCTGCCCCTCTCCTGCTTGCACTCTGTGTCTTTCTCTCAAAATAAATAAAGCATTAAAAATTCTAAAAAAAATAATTGGCTATAAAAAAGGGGATTGAAGGGAGAGCCAAGTTTGACACTTGAAGGTGATTCTCAGGAATGCTTGGTGCTGTCAGCTGTGATGGAGAATAAAGGACCAGGAGCAAGGCTCTGAGAGCTGGGGTTCTCTGTCAGTAACACAGGATGGCAGGGTAGGCTCTGTTGCAAGTAATGCCTTACCACCAATATCTACCAAAGTTGTAACTGGCATGTTTTTTTTTTTTTTATTTAAATTTTTTTTTCAACGTTTATTTATTTTTGGGACAGAGAGAGAGACAGAGCATGAACGGGGGAGGGGCAGAGAGAGAGGGAGACACAGAATCGGAAACAGGCTCCAGGCTCTGAGCCATCAGCCCAGAGCCCGACGCGGGGCTCGAACTCACGGACCGCGAGATCGTGACCTGGCTGAAGTCGGACGCTTAACCGACTGCGCCACCCAGGCGCCCCGTAAATGGCATGTTTTAATATCTTTAAGCCAGTAATTATGACTTTTCTACCATGAGGGCATTAAAAAAATTTTTTTAATGTTCATTTATTTTTGGAGAGATAGAGAGACAGAGTATGAACAGGGGAGGGATAGAGAGAGTAGGAGACCCAGAATCCGAAGCAGGCTCCAGGCTCTGAGCTGTCAGCACAGAGCCCAAGGCAGGGCTTGAACCCACAAACCATGAGATCATGACCTGAACTGAAATCGGACACTTAACTGACTGAGCCACCCAGGTGCCCCTACCATGAGGGCATTTTAAACACTTACATTCCAATGTATAATCTCTGATGGGGAATCAAGGGGTGAAGTTCAGACAGCAAAATAGGAATGTGAATCACCTATAGTTCATCTATGCCAGAATGACCTGTCAAGGAGATTAAAGTATTCACGTGCTTACAGGACACCTTTATGGTTACTATGCAATAAAATAAACCAAAATACAGAACAACAAAGTAAGTGACAATAAGACATTCAAGCAAAATAAGAAAGAAATTCAGGAAGAAGCTAGGGTAAGATGAAAAGAAGCAGTGGTAGTTAAGTATGTCTCAGAAGAAGAGGAATCTAAAAAGTACTGAAGGGAGATAGCCCTGAGCACTGAGGCTCAAGACATCTCCTGCCAAGTGGCTGAAGGTTAAGGGCACAGTATTACATTTTCTTCTCTATGGATCCAATCAGGCTAATTAGTTCTGTGGTAAATAGTGATTACTTATGGTAATATTATAATAGTTTTCTTCAGTTTACAATTTTAGGTGAGTACTAGGGGCCCTTGGGTGGCCCAGTCAATTAAGTGTCCAACTTCGGTTCAGGTCATGATCTCGCAGTTTGTGGGTTCAAGCCCGCATGGGACTCTGTGCTGACAGCTCAGAGCCTGGAACCTGCTTTGGATTGTGTTTCCCTCTCTGTCTGACCCTCCCCTGCTCACGCACTCTCTTTATCAAAAATAAATAAACATAAAAATATTTTTAATTTTAGGTAAATAATAAAAGAATTATAATCCTGCCAGTAAAAAAATAAAAATAATGAAAATTGGAAAAAAACAGTGGAGGTAAGAACCGGGCGAAAATGCTAATGTGCTAATTTCCACTTCTTTCCCTGGGGAGCATCGAGAGAAAACTGTCTAAATTCCAAAAATAAATCAAGATAGGATTACATTATTTTAGGTCATAAATATCACCACTGTAAGAATTAAGAATAATACTTAAGGGGGAAGGAAGAGTGTTAGATACACAGGTGATAGAGAAGCCCCACTGAGTTCTTTGTAACTCACAGTGTGAAGGCAACAGATTCCAACGACAGTGGATGAAACAGGATATAAATATACTATTTGAAAGAAATATTAACTACTTACAAGTGGTTAAAAATGGTCGTCTTTAGGAGTGACTGATGGATTCAGGACGGGAACGTCAGTTGGAAATGTTAACTTTTTAGTCCCTTCTCGGTGGCTAAAATCAGGAACATCATGGGGCAGACATTTACCTTTATTTTTTGTTTGTTTAGAGTGGCTGATGGGAAAGGCAAAGCCTTCCTGCACCTGACCCCCCAGTCTTCCCCTGGGTGTCTTCCATGCCTGCCCTCTCCCTTTGCTTTAGCTTTCATGAGCCTTGTCAGGATTCAAAGCACCAAGTTTCTCATGTGACTGTCCTGAGATCACATATGAGAACTACCACTTGGAGGGCTTAAAAGGAGTTACAGTCAAATCCGAATGCTGGTTGACGGCCTACATTAATACTCCTGACATTTCTTGTCAGAGATGCCGGTTAGGGAGTAGAAGGAGGCCAGCTTACATCACTATTATTGTAAAAATTTACTTAAGGGGCTCCTGGGTGGCTCAGTTGGTTGAACGTCCGACTCTTGGTTTCCACTCTGGTCACGATCTCACAGTTCTTGAGTTTGAGCCCTGTGTCGGGCTCAGCACTGATGGCGCTGAGCTGGCTTGGGATCCTCTATCTCCTTCTCTCTCTGCCCACCCCTCCCTCACTGCTCTCTCTCTCTCAAAAATAAATAAATGTTTTTATTTTCACTTTTGTTAATGTTTATGTATTTTTGAGAGAGAGAGTGGGGGAAGGGCAGAAAGGGAGGGAGATAGAGGATCCCAGGCAGGCTTCGTGCTAACAGCAGAGAACCTGATGTGGGGCTCAGACCTGCAAACCGTGACATCATGACCTGAACCGAAGTTGGACACTTAACAGACTGAACCACCTGTGTGCCCCCGAAATAAATAAACATTTTTAAAAAGAGAGAGAAAAAGTTATTTTAAAAATTTACAGCTAATGTGGGGCACCTGGGTGGTTTAGTCCGTTAAGCGTCCAACTTCGGCTCAGGTCATGATCTCAAGGTTTATGAGTTGAAGCCCCGAGTTAGGCTCTGTGTGGACAGCTCAGAGCCTAGAGCCTGCTTCGGATTCTGAGTCTCCCTCTCTCTCTGCCCCCTCCTGCTCACACTCTGTCTCTGTCTCTCTCAAAAATAAGTAAACATTAAAAAAGATTTTTAAAAAATTTACAGCTAAGAGAAAGTTACTAGTAACAAAGGCATTCATGTTAGCAAGGAACTTCCATGTCTTCCCTCTCCCATTTGCTCCCTCTCCCCTCCCCAAACACACAGAGACTTCCTCCTTCCATAAAGGAGCTTCCTCTCAAGCAAGGTTCTCAACCCTGAGGGGTAAAGACGTGCACTTGGACATACATGGGCATAATGTTGGTTATTAAATAACTTACAATTCAAGGATATTAAAGCTCTTACAATTTATAGGACAGTTCAACCAAGAACTGACCTGCCCAACATATCAGTGGCAACCATTAAGAAACACCTCACTAGGGTGACACCCCTGCCTCTGTCCCTCTCCTTCCCAGTCTCAGGGAAGGAGTGACTTCTTTAACTGATGGCTTTGGGAGGAGGACAGAGCAGGGTTGCTCAGGTCTGATGGGATCTAGTCTCCTGGGGATCTGCCAGCCTGAAGAGGGGCTGAATTGGGGCTTGCTTCTCACTGGGTAGTAGGCTGCCCAGGAGGCTCTGGCAGAGTGAGAAGCTCTGGAAACCGTTCATATCACTGTCCGGGTGGGAAAAGCTGCTAATTCCAGCAGAATGTTAGCAAGCCCTTCGGAACGCGGTTCTGAAGTCATGGTCTGCAGTAACCTTTATCAGTAATAAAATTGACTTTTTAAATCTCCATTTATCCATCTCTTGTGTCTTATTTCCTAATAGTTTTAAACTGGGAAGGGAATCAAGAAATGCTATTTATTGGCTTCAACATTAAAAAACAAAAGTTTGAGAGACTTACGAGAAAATACGGAGGGATGTAAATGTCAATATTCTTTGGATTCTTCAGTTATTTTGAATTTAGAAATGTCTATCACTTGGCATGATTTCTGCTACTCAGGTGGATGTCAGGATGCTGAAATAGTATTTTTCTTTTTAAAATTACACCCAGCCTAACTCTAAAACAGACTTGAGGCTGCTTGTTAAAAAAATACACACAGGGGCGCCTGGGTGGCGCAGTCGGTTAAGCGGCCGACTTCGGCCAGGTCACGATCTCGCGGTCCGTGAGTTCGAGCCCCGCGTCAGGCTCTGGGCTGATGGCTCAGAGCCTGGAGCCTGTTTCCGATTCTGTGTCTCCCTCTCTCTCTGCCCCTCCCCCGTTCATGCTCTGTCTCTCTCTGTCCCAAAAATAAATAAATGTTGAAAAAAAAAAAAATACACACAATTGCATAAGATTTGATTTCATGTTTATTTTTTTATTTTTTGTTTTTTGTTTTTTTTGTTTTTTTGTTTTTTATTTTTTTAATGTTTCTTTATTTTTGAGAGAGAGAGAGAGAGTGAGTGAGTGAGTGAGCATGAGCAGGAGAGGGGCAGAGAGACAGGGAGACCCAGAATCGGAAGCAGGCACCAGGCTACGAGCTGTCAGCACAGAGCCCGATGCGGGGCTCGAACCCACGAACTGTGAGATCATGACCTGAGCCGAAGTCGGTCGCTCAACCACCTGAGCCACCCAGGCGCCCCGATTTCATGTTTAAAAATATAAGAATGGGCATTAAGGAATCTACTCCTGAAACCATTGTTGCACTATATGCTGACTAACTTGGATGTAAATTAAAAAATAAACTAATTAAAAATAAATAAATAAATAAAAATATAAGAATATAGGGAAAAATCAGAGTCCAATAACAAGCTGAAGCTATGAAGCACATGCTCTCCAGTGTTGTGTGATTATTCAAGGTAGGCAGGAAATAAAGCACTAAACTTTCAGGTAGCCAGAACAAAAAGGAGTGTATGACTCTTTTCTTTTTTTTTTTTTTAGTTTTTTAAGTTTATTTATTTATTTTTGAGAGAGACAGAGACAGGGAATTAGGGAAGGGCAGAGAGAGAGGAAGAGAGAGAATCCCAGCATGCTCCACACTGTCAGTGCAGAGCCAGATGCAGGGCTCAAACTCACGAACTATGAGATCATGACCTGAACCAAAAGCAAGAGTCGGACACTCAACCGACTGAGCCACCCATGTGCACGGTATACAATTATTTTCAAGGCTGATTTTGCCCAGTGAATATAATATTAAATTTATTTTAGCTGACACACACACTATGTACATATAAACACACACACACACACACACACACACACACACACACACACATAGTGACTTTCAGAAAAGAGTCAGAATTACTGGCACTGACTGCAAGAACTTTCTTCAGAAGTCCTCATAAAAGGGGTACTGGCTGATGTAATGGAGATATCTCCAACAAGATCTCTGAAGAAAACATAACCGTAAATTGCTTTCAGCTTTTCTTATGGTTTCCTTCAATGCAAGGCATGAACATTATGCCAAACCATAATTTAATAAATGGGCTCTTTCAGGGACAAAGACAACTCAAGAAAACTGCTCTCTGATGGTCTGGCTTGATGCCCAAATTTACAAGAGATAGACTGTTTCATCATTTATAAATATTTTTGAATAGCAGCTATTATCTCCTGTATGTGATAAAAGTTCAAATTCTATACTACCAATACGCCATCATCCTTGCAAGGACATAAATCATTCCAAATCTTGGACTTTGTTTTTTATTAAAAAGCACTTGAAAACCTAAATGTTTTTTGCTTAGGATTACACTGCTTGGATTTTTTTTTTTTTCAACACTACCAATGTACTCCCTCTGTTATCTTTTTCTTGGTTGTCTATACTCTCTGATCTTCAAAGTATAAATTCATCACACAACGTTTGGTATGGAAGAGTGTTCACTGAGGTGAGATGACAAACCATTATAACTTCCTATTTATATGTAGGGAAAAAAAGAAAGGAAAGAAGGAGGAAAGGGAAGGAGGGAGGAAAAGAAGATAGGGAGGGAGAAAGGATCAATCAATCAAGCTTAACCTCACACAATATTCAAATGACTTTCTGGAAACATGGTATGAGAGGCACTCTTTGGGGTTCATCTGCTCTATTGGACACTTCCTATGTGCCACTTCAAAATCCCCTGCCCCCCCCCCCAAGATGTAAGGGGTGAGTTCCATTGCTCTGTGGAACTAATATCATGGCTTGCCCTGTGAATCTCTTTCTTCTTGTTCTTTGGGAACCTCCTCTCCACAGTCCAGAAAAGTGTGGGTGTTTTGGGCCACAAAGCCACTCTTGACCAGGGCAGGACAAGAGCCAATGGCTAAGTGAGTCTTTTTTGTCCCACAGGCACACAGCTCTGAAATGAACTCCATAAGTCTTCCCAGAAGGTCGAGGTGAGATGAAGTACCCACTTCCCTTAACCAGCACAGTGGGAGGTGGTAAGAGATTCTTGTACTGGTTTTCCCTCCTTTTCACTTCCCAATATTGCCTCACTGTTCCCTGGGACCATATTTCCAAATGCACTAGCTGAAGCAAGACTTTGTACCAGGCTCTCCATCTGGGGGTAACCAGCAAGACATCTGCTTCTAGAGTATTTTACTGTGTTCTCATTTATATGGATTTATAGATTTTGTCCTTCATTCTTCCACATAATGAATAAATACCTTTAAAAGATTCCTGTGGCAAAGGTACTGACTGAAGACAAACCAAGAATGCAAACACAAGACAACAAGAAAATAGCAAAGCTGAGTCCTCCTTACTGTATGAATTCCCTATCAGACCCAGAGGAGAAAAAATCAATTTTAGCCTTAATAATAAATAAAAATAAATAATTTGAAATATGCTTATCTTTGTTTCATTATTTTAAAACTCCAGGGAACAGCATGGAAGTTTTTTTGCAACTTGAGTCCATGAAATACAGCCAGATCAACACTAAACCATCCTGCACACCTAGAAAACTAATTTGAGGATTAACACAACAATCTGCACAACCTGAACCACAGAACTCAGCAGGCATGTGTCAGAGAGGTGAACTGGGGGAGAAGCTGCAGAGGGCAGGGAGCTGTTTTTTCTTGCGGAGAGAGGACGGAGATGGGGGGGGGAGAGTATAAGGAAAGCACCCCCCCAAAAGCAGCTGGAGAGAAAACGGAAAAGTGGAAACAGCCACAGGGACTGAACTAAAAAGGGAGAAAGTAGAAAGGAGAGGGTTTAAATTCCATGAAGGCTGTAAACAGGGGGAGCACAGAGTCTGAAACTCTGCAGCTTGATACCTAGTGGTGCTCTGGTGGGAAGGGTGAATCTCCAGGAGCAGACTGAAGTCTGGGGGACTCTTCGGGCCACACAGGGAGAGGAGGTTCCCCTGCTGGGGGGACTCCCCCACAGGCAAAGGTGACAGCAGACCCTGAAGAACAACCACATTTGCTGGTGCTGGAACAAGGTTGTTAAGGGTGAAGCCTGGTGCCAGATGTGTGTTGTGATTTGACATAGTCCCTGAAAAGCTGCTGCTACACTATCTTAGGAATTTTCTGGGGCAGCTGGCACCGAGCCGTAGTCTCTGGGCAATGGCAGCAGCACGGTCCCACAAATGTTCCTGGGTGCGGCCGGCAGCTGGCCATTGCTTGGTGAGACCCTCCCGCAGAGAGGCAGAACAGGTCAAAGCCGAGGTCCCTCAGAAATAAGGGGTTGGGAAACACAGCCGCATCTGAGATAAAACTCAGGAGGGAGGTGCTGCCTGGCAATCTGACGGCTTGGTCATGGACAGTGTAAAAGTGGGAAGTGGACAGAAGCTGAAGACAAAGGACGGGTGCACAACTGCTGATCAGGGAAAACAGACTTAGGATACTAGAGAATGGGTAGCTGGGTGATGCCATTTTCACAGCTCCCACGCATGCCCATACACGCCTACAAGCGCCACAACAATCCACCCCAGTAAGCTAAGCAGCGCCATCTAGTGGAGAATGGAACTGTTACACTAAGTCCTGCCCAACTGGGCCGACCTCGCTCTTCAGGATCACAAGTCTCTCTGCCTGCTTAGTTTACGGACTATAAAATGCTTCATAGGTTGACTTCCAGGGGAAAACAATGTAATTTCAATCATATTTCAGTCTGTTCTCTGGTCCATCCATTCAATTTTCTTTTTTTTTCTTTTTCATTTCTTTTATTTTTCTTGAACACAGAAAGAGAAAAAAATAATTTTTATTTTCAATTTTTACTAAAAATATTTTTAATTTTTTTCTACTATATTTTTTACTTTTTTGTAAATTTTTCAAATTCTATTTTACTTTCATCATTTCATTTTATTCTATCTCATTATATTCATTTTTTCAAATTTTCAAACGTTTTCCTTTTTTTCCCTTTCTTTTCCCCTTTGTTCTCTAGTCTATTAGTCCCTTTCAACCCCCAGACCAAAACACACTTAGGATCTAGCATCATTTATATGATTTGTGTGTGTGTGTGTGTGTGTGTGTGTTGTTTTTAATTTTTTAATTTTAATTTTTTAAATTTAATTTCTTTTTACCTCAGGAATTTTTACCTCATCAATTCCTTTTCTTCCTTCAAAATGAGGAAACAAAGGAATTCACCCAGAAAGAAAGAACAGGAAGAAATTTTTGGTGCTAGAATGTTCTAAATATCTTGATTTGAGTCATTATACATACTTCCTATTTGTGGTAGCAAGGTTATACCTCAATGAAAAGTTTTACAAGAGAAATTAGATATGCTCCTGCCCTCAAGAATATTATACTCTAGCTGGAAAAGTAAGGCATGCGAAAAGGAACCACAATAGAAGGCAAGATATCTTAAAAGTGGTGGATCTAGGGAACATTATGGCTAAGAGTTAGGTGTGTAGGACTCCACATCAGCAGGTCTTGGATTTGAAACTAGCTCCTCATTTGCCAATTTTGTGAGCTTGGGTCTGTCACTTCATTTCTGTGAGTTCATTTGTGTGAACTCATTAGAGTTTCCTTCTCTATGAAGTGTGAGTCATGGTACCCGCCTGCCAGGTTCACAGTGAGGATGTGACAAGATCCCTTACACAAAGCACTTAGCACAGGGCCTGGTACACAGAAAGTCCAGCAAGTTTCAGCTCACATTGTAATTATTCTTAAAAATTATCACAATATGCTGAGTATAAATTCTCATAGCCACATTAGCCCACAAGCCACATGTGAACCTTTTTTTATTTGTCCACAGTTCCACTTAGCCTCCACCCAGCCCTTGTTCTGCTGCCTGGCCAAAACCCCCAAATCTCGGTTCTAGGTTTTCTCAGTGATTTCGGCTATAAGCCTAGTCACTTCATCTTTTCTATTTCCCAGATGGGGAGGGGCTTTAGGGTGTGTCACTGCACCAGGGACATGGCTGGTCCATGCTGACATCCAATGTGATCTCACTTATTCCATCAGAATCCTGTCCTCAAGGGCCTGGCAATGGCACCCCTCCACACTGTCCCTGACCCCCCAGCCCTTAGACTTCAGCCATCTTTCTACTGGATGCATTATCACCACAGTGGAAGATGTGGCCATGGTTTAGCTTGGCAGGACTTAATGCTCTCATCACTTAATGCAGGCAATAGATGTGGTGAACATATTGTAATGCATATAATTATTGCACCTTTTATGTTGTACCCCTGAAACTAACGCAATATTATATGTAACTCCATTTCAATTGAAAAATAAAATAAACAATAGATATTTTAAATAATGGAAAATGCTAGGTCAAATTAAATAATGGAAAAAGCTAACCAAACTCTCACCACCATGGGACACTTCTAAATTGCAGTTCTACGACTTTTTTTTTTTTTTTTTGACACTAATCTCTCTCTGGTTACCCAGTGTTTCCATCCTCCAAAACCAGCTATCAAGAGACTTACGAATCTAGGGAAAAAAAATCACAAACTGGATTAGCACATCACTAAAGTACTTCATTTTTCATATAAACAGAATCAAAAGAATGAGCGGGCAAGGCAGACATGGGGAGGTAAGGAGAGAGGATGATGATGATAATAGTGATAAAAGATGTATTTGTTATATGCTAGCTACTGTGCTAAGAACTTTCTTTTTTTGAAAAAAATGGGATTTTTTTTTTTTTTTTACTTTTGGTATTGCCTCATATAATTTCTATATTTTTTTTCCTTTAATGGGAAATCACAGCAGATTACAGGAGAAAATATTCTAGTTCTAGTTCTCCTAGCACAATCAGCCGTGGTGCTATTCAGTCCAAAGCAGGATTTCCCCCTTGCTCAGGAAGTTCTCATACGTTAATTAGCTCATTGAATCTTCCTAATACCAAATGAGTAAGTACTATAATCATCTCCACTTTAAAGATGAGAGCAGAGAAGATTTTACATGAGAAAGAAATGCACTGCCCCTGGTTAAGCCTCCATTCTTTTGGGTATCTCACATCCAAACCTAATACTGAGACAGTCATTAGCTGTCTTGTTTTTACTACCTAGGCCTGTGTCCTTCTTTATCTCTGTTGTTCTCATGATGCCATTATCATGATATTCTCGTGATACTCACTGTATACCCAACAGGTATACAGCAGTCACGGAAAGAGCACGCTCAACTGGAATTTTTTTTTAATTAATAGATTTTACTTTTTGAAGCAGTTTTAGGCTCACAGAAAAATGGAGTGGAAAGTAGAGGGAGTTCCCTTATATCCCCTGCCCTCGCAGACCCACAGCCTCTCCCATTATCATTATCCTAACACCAGAGTGGTGTCTTAGTTACAATTGATGAACCTGCATTGACACACCATTATCACCCAAAGTCCATAGTTCACATCAGGGCCCACTCTTAGTATTGTACATTCTATGGGTTTGGACAAGTGTATGATGACATTCCTATAATTAAAAAGAAGCCTCCATTTTCTATGGAAAAACCATAAAGCCAGACATTGGAGTTACTAATTTTAATAGCCACTTATCATTTTTATAGGGTGCTCAATAACAGAATTTTCTACTCCATATTCCAGAAAAGCCTGTTTCAGGTGATATTAATAGGTGCCTGCAATAAAAGGGGATTTTTTAAAGCTTTTATATTTATATTTATATTACTTGTAAAAAAAAATCTCCATCTATCTATCTATCAAGTTTGGGAAACAATTCATACGCTCTCCTCACAGATGTGCTACTCACCTGCCTACCACAGTCTCGGTAGAATATTAAAGATAATAAGAAATCATGCAAGATAGTAACGGGCCTAACTGGGCTTAGCAACTCTTTTGGACACACCCCTATTGAACACATCTCTCGCTGTATAGACCTAGTCGATTGAATCCTGCCCGATACCAGGTTTGCTTGGTCCTTCTCAGTGAGTGTAGCGCCCTTACTTTACAGATGAGGATGGTGGCTGCTTAAATTGCCCAGCTGGCTGGCAGCCCCTGTTAGGATCCTAAGTCAGGCCTCCTGATAACTTTTACAGAAATCCTTGTGATAAAACTGGCTGAGTTTTCAGTCAGTTCAGGTCACAAGGTAACTTTGTGGATTGGGGTGAAGCATTCAGTCTCCAGTGAGAACCAGTAGCAAACACAGCCTTTTATAAGGAGAATAGTTATCGTCAGAGGATGATACAGCTTATTGTCTGGATCCTAAGATTCTCTGCTGTGAATTACCTATGGGGGCCTGTGAACAGTTCCAAATATCTCTCTGCAGTAGACATTTCAAGCACCTTCCCATCAGCTGTCTCATCATGTTATATGGTCTTCTTATGTTCTAGGCCCTGCATAAGACTGACAGATTTTGGGGTTACACAGCAGTGAGTGGGTTAGGCATAAGGGTCTGGAACCTGGCAATAGGCCACAACCAACATGCTTGCTAAAGGCAAAGGAAATATGGAATGGGTAGAAGAAAGCAGTTATAAATATCACCTATGACCATGTGATCAGTTGCAAAAACCAGGGGTGTGATAGTTATGAGCCTTCTACCTTATGTTGACATGAATACAGTTGTTAATATACCAACCAATTTTCCCTTCTTCCATTGCTCTATCATCTAACATAAGATGTATTAATAGTCGTAAACCTTATATTTCAGTATTTAAGCTACTGGGCAGACACTTGGCATGTTTTTGGGTAAGAGAGACAAATTGTACTGTTTCCAACCACAGCATTTCCCATTGGTTAGGTTTTCAGCTATCAAAGAAGTACTGAATGTGAAATGGGAACAAAATTCAAAGGAGTCTAATTCAGCTAGTACTCATATAACTTAGAAATAATATTGCCAAAAAAAAAAAAAAAAGAATATTGCCTTGTGGTGCCTGGGTGGCTCAGTCAGTTGAGCATCTTGATTTCATCTCAGGTCATGATCTCAAGGTTCATTAGATTCAGCTCCACACCAGGCTCTGTGTTGACAGCACAGTCTCCTTGGATTTCTCTCACTCCCTCTCTCTCTGCCCCTCCCCTGCTCACTCACAGGAGCGTATGCCCCTTCTCGCTCTCTCAAAATAAGTAAATAAATTTTTAAAAAAGAAATAATACTGTCTTTGTCCATGTGACATAATTCTGCATCCTTTGAAAACCAAGTGTACAACAAGGTTCAAGGAAATCGGTGTTTTGCATTGGAGAATAAATAATGAAATGCCACTTGGGGGAACTCGTGCTCTCAGCCTTCTTAGAACTTACAAGCAGAAGAGACTTTTCGTTGATACCAAGAGATGGGTTGTGGTGGGGGGACGTTCTATGCAGAAATGGTTTTCAGTGCCAGGTGACTCATTTTTAAACAACTTCTACATTTGGCAGATGGTGATAATGCCAGCACTTAACGACAGAACTGAGTAAATCAGGACGGCATGTTTCCACACTTCTCAGATGCTTATTTCTAAACATTATGTAAAAACCATGTCTTTGAGTACCTCTCTCCAGTGAGTCACAGAGCCCAAGCAAGGCTGCTGCTTCCGGAGTCCGTGTTGCCCTCCTGTTGAAATGCTGTAATGGACCACACTGACTGGAACAGGGGGAAAGGTCCAGATGCTTGCTGCAGATGCTGAAAACATCAGGCCATGGAGTATATTTACCACAAAGATTTTCTGTCTTGATCATTTCTCACATGAATACTGTCATATTAACAAGACCTTCAAGTCTTCATCACATTTTCAGGTATTACAGACAAATTAAATTATAAATCCATAGAACCTATGGGATAGAAGGAGCTTATAGTCATTGAGGCTGGGACAGAAGGTAACTAACTTTTTACCAAACATTTTATGCTCCCTCTTCCATGGGGCAGAGTTGATGCTAAGAAATGGCTTAGCATCCCAGGGAGGCAATGCATTTCCCACACCCTTTCATTTGTGAAAGGCCATGTGCCTAGTATTGGCCAATAGAATGTGAGCAAAAAGTGATGTGTGTCACTTCTGGGCAAGGCAGGTAAGAAGAGGGTGTGCCATTTCTTCTCTTTCCCCTCCCTTCTGGAGGCAGAGACCTCCATGTCTCTAAGAAGTGACAGAGCCATGAGATGAGATAAGCCTGGGTCCCTGAATCACCTCATGGAGGGAAGCCACCAGGAACGCTTTTTATCAGATTGCTATATGAGCAACGAAGACATTTTTACTGTATTAAACCACTGAAATTGGCGGGGGGGATTTGGTCATTCTAGTAGCTAACCTAACACAGAGGCCAACTTCCATCTCTGTGTTTAATTCTCTTTATAACTCATAGGAAGATGAGTGGGAATACCCAGAAGGAGCATGTATAACGTCAAGATGATGGACATTGGTGTCAGGTAGACTAGGTCCTGAATTCCATTTTTAAGGCTAAACTATGTGCTCTTGGAAAGCTCAATGAACTTTTCAGGGCCTTGGTTTCCTAATCTGTAAAATAGGCATAGTAATAGTACTTATGTCATAATGTTGCTGAAAGAAATAAAGTTGTTCATTCTTGTAAGACACTAAGCATTCAAAAAATGAAGGCTTTTGCTCTTATTGGCATCATCCTGTGAGTGATCATCCTACTTATGATGGTGGTAATTTTAAAGAGATCAATTTGCAAGTTTTTGTTGTAATCAGTCACTTTCTAGAGGGCTAGAGGAGCTTAGGGACACAAGTGGCTTCCCTAACTAGATACCAGAACCTTAGAAAACTGGTTGGGGTAGTAGAATTGGAACATAAGGTCCTAGCAGATTCAGGCACCAGGAACCCAGAGAATAAACATCAAATTTCTTAACAATGCCCATGGTCCTTTAGTGCAGA
The DNA here is from genome assembly GCF_028749965.1 of Puma concolor. Classification (NCBI taxonomy): domain Eukaryota; kingdom Metazoa; phylum Chordata; class Mammalia; order Carnivora; family Felidae; genus Puma; species Puma concolor. The sequence continues at coordinate 124,135,235 of NC_141668.1, forward strand.
GGAGATGGGAGCCGCTGTTTCCAAGATGTACAGGTGAGGTTGTCTGGGGTGTGAGGCCATGCGTTGAGGGGCTCTCAGCACAGGGCTGTTCTCTGGCTGGGCCTCAAGAAATGGGATCCTCTACTAAGGCCTCTCAGGAAACCCCAGAGATGTTCTCGGTGACACTGTAAAGAGGAAGCACCAATACTGGGAGAAAGCTTGTGAGGAAAGCAGCAAAGGACAGGGCTAGTCAGAAGTCCACATTCCCTGAAACAATCAATAGTTTCCTGCCTTCAGTTCCTTTATCTGCTCCTTCAGCTCTGCTTTGATCCCTGGGGCCCTCTCTCTTTCTCGTTTTAGCACAAGTCTAGAGCACAGACTCTCTGCTGACCCCCCTGTCACCCATGGCCTCAGGGCACTCCTCGTTTGGCATCAAGAGTCTGAAGGAAAACTTCCCTTCCCTTGCTTTGCCTAGATGCCAGGGTTGGAAGAGCAAAAGCAGATGTTTGACCCCAAACTGCTACAAAGATGAGAACAGCCTGGTTCCTGTCTTCCCTGTGAGTGATAATGGGAAGAGTGATAATTCAGATCCTGTCTCTGTCTGATTCCAAGATCCCTTGAGCCAAGCTGGCCTTCATGAACCTGGAACCACCCACTGCTTCAGACCCACTTCCTGAAAACAAAGGAGGGAAGAAAAGAAAAAAAGAGAAACATAAGCTCCTGTTCAGCACCTTAGGCAAGTGACACTGCTGGCCCAGGCTAACTTCTCTATCTGGCTTTCTTTTTCTCCTGTTTTTGTATAGCTGTTGTAATTTACAAGTTCGTATTTGAATTTGAACAGATTAACCCTGGTGGGGCTGGGAGACAGTGGGGGAAGGGTCTCCAGAATGTGAGGGACAACCAAAACAATGTATTTTCCAGATTCCTGTCTTTATAACAAAATGAAGAATTGACCCTCAAAAGAAGGCAGGCAAGAAGGAAGGAAGGAAGGAAGGAAGGAAGGAAGGAAGGAAGGAAGGAAGGAAAAGAGAAGGAGGTCTTCAGAGTAAATAGTAATTTATCTTGTGCTTACCTTGCATTCTGGTTTTCAGCACCTGCAAGACTGATAACCTTGAAGAAAATGAAGCTATGAAATTAGCAGGTAAGTGACTCTTCCCCGCCAAAACACACACCTGAGGCAGCCCATTCCAGCTCTGGACCATTCTATTAAAAATTTTCCTTTACACTGAGACAAAATCTATGTGCTGGTATTTTCCACCCCTGGTCTTCTCCCCTGTCTTGGATCCACACAGAACAAGTCTAAACTTGCCTTCACATGTGAAAGTCCAGAGTGAAGGCCTGTCCATGCAATGATAGAGGGAAAGAGTGGCCTTTGTGGAGGGTTAGTTCTCCGGGGACAGTTGTCTCCTTTGGAGCAGTAACAGGCAACTTTATCCACGTCTTTATTTGAGAAATACTAAAGGACTCTCAACCCCAAGTCTTCCTTCCAAACTCCAGTATTGGCCTCTTTTATCATTACCTTATTCTTCCTCAGTGTCCCCTTATGTGGATCATAAGCTAGAGGGAACTGGGCTCAAGATAGTTAGGTGTGGAGGTGAAGGCATGAGAGGTGACTCAGTTTGTGTCGGAATGCAGCTAGAGAGCCCCCCAAATACCAGAGATGCTTATATCCAATCAACACAAAGCACAGCTTCTCCGTCATCACGAGGGCACTCAGCTAGGACAGGAACAGGAAGCCAGGAACACCTCCTACTACTCATCATGTTCTGACATTTATTTCTCAGCCCAGCTTTCCCTGTCCCACTCACCTCTGTCTACTGTCTTCTTTTCTAGAATGTGCCTTCCAAAAACTGCTGCAGATGCTAAGGGAGATAAGAGATTTGAGACAAAAGAGAAGATATTTATTTATTCAGGACCTAAATGCCTTAAAGTCTACTCATTGTTAATCCTCCTTAGTAGAACTTATTCTCTGATTTCCTCATTGTTTTACTCATATCTTCCCCAAATGACAAATATTATTTACTGATTTGTCACCGCCCATCCTTTCCTTTCTCAGGGTAAAAGCTTTCTGAGTTTCCTCCGATGGGCCACCCTTCTCAGTCCACATGGTTCTTTGAAGACTGACCACACACAACTTACCATCCCAGGGGTGAACTGAAGACGATGGCCTGACCAACCAGAGTCATGGTGATTGGCTTTGGGGTGGAAACATGGTGGGAGTCAGCCCAAGGAGAGTGTGCACTGGGGCTTTTGTTGGAACTAGTAGCAAAAACGTGCTGAATTTGCTAAGTTAATTGAACATAAACCTGGAGCAGCTGGTGGTCATTCTGGGGAAAGATGAGCATGAAGAAAACACTGAGGGGAGAAGGAACAAGAAATGAAGAAACACAGGTATTGGCTTGTGGCTGCTTGAGTTGCATATCTCTCTGGCATCCAAAAGAATTCTGAGGAATACTTGACCCCAGCAAGTCTCAAATTTTTGGGTCTCAAGACCCCTTTGCACTTCTGAAATTTATTAATGACCCTAAAGAGCTTATACTTATGTGAATTGTTTGTATTGATATTTATCAGCCTGGGAATGAAAATTGGAAAATTTTTAAAATTGCTACTTCATAAAACTAATAACAAACCCATGACATGTTAATAGAAATAATGTTTTATGAAAAATAACTATGTTTTTCAAAACAATATCTTTAGTGAGGAGTATGGCTCCGTTTTACATTTTTTTCGATTCCCTTACCATGTCTGGCTTATTAGGATACACCTGAATTCTCATACATGCTTCTACATTAATGTATTGCCATATGTTGTTTTGGTTAAATTGCTTAAAGAAGACCCAGCTCACAGAGATATGTATCATTGGAAAAGAGAGGGATATTTTAATAAACTTTTCAGGGAGTTGTGAATACTCTTTTTTGATATCACTCCAAAACTTGACAAGGGGTACTTTCTTAAAGATTAGTTAACAATGTGGAATCTGAAACTACAAAATGAACTTTTCTTATTTTTTTTTTTAAGTAGGCTCTATGTCCAGCATGGAACCCAACGTGGGGCTTGAGCTCACAACCCTGAGACCAAGACCTGAGCTGAGATCAAGGTTCTGACACTTAACCAACTGAGCCACCCAAGTGGCCTGGACTTCTCATATTCTGTACACTCACGAGAGAATGGGAGTGACAGAAGGAAAAATAATATCTTAGAATAAGAGGAGAATAGTTTTCATTTTGTGGCCCTTCTGAAGGAGTTTCAGGGACCTCCAGGAGTCCCTGGACCATACTTTGAGAACTGCTGCTCCAGCCTAATCCTTACCAACTCTGACTCTGTATGCATTTTTCTAACATAAACTTCTAAAGAAACAGGACTGATTTGGCTCATTCAGCCACCATTCAGTAAGATCCCTGGTAGTTACTCAACAAACACTACTGGGCTCCAAGCATCATGCTAAGAACTGAGAATACAGAGGTGAGCAAAACAGAACTGGAGCCTACTCGCACGTTGCTGACAGCCTGGTGTGGCACGCAGACATTAATCAAACAATAGAGGTTTACTATAACCATATTGTAAAGTTGGTTACCACAACGTAACCATATTGCTAGGTGACAATACTGGCATCAGTGTCATGAAGGAAGCTACAAAGAGCATCAAGTCAGAGAGTTGCAAGGGATTGGTTCCTTAGTGAAGTGACTTTCAGGAGAGAAAAGGACAAGTAGTCACTTGCTGACAGGGGTTGGGGGTGATGGTGTAGGAATGTGGCTTGCTTCAGAGAAGAAATAGTATGTGAAGTGTCTTAGGGAGGGAGAAGCTTCAGGAAGCCAGCATGACTGGAAAGGGAAGGTGGAGAAGAGCACATTGCGAGAAGAGTCTGGAGAGGTAGACAGACGCCATCTGTGAGAGCACTTGCAAAACACCATCTTCTCGGGCCACTGGCCGACCTATAAAGGACTGCCTTTCAGTCAGGCGCTTGTCACTGGTCCAGTCACCAGGAACTACAGATGCAGGGTGGTAACCCATGCCTAAGGGACCACTCAAAGGGGATTGTCCAACTGGGGTCACGGTCTCCTCCAAAAACGGATTCCATGTCTCATTGCTTCACGGTTGCCTGATGCACACCCTTCCTCCAATTTGGAAGCCTTGAAGATCTTCTATATTTGCTGGTTCATCCATGTTTGATGTTCAGTAGGGACACTATCATAGGTAGGGCTGTCAATGGGGTAGATTCTGAGATAGAGATTAGCAGCAAGATGTTAATCAGGTAGTGCTCTTGGAAAGGAAACCACAGAAGTAGGAGTGGACAGAGGGAGAACTGACAGGCAAGGCAGACTCAACAAAGGTCTCAGCCAATCTCATGGGCTCTGAAGTCCTTCTGAATTGTCTCAAGTTACAGCAACTCCCGAGGGAGGCATGACCTAGGAAGTAAGCATGACAAGGCAAGGCTGTTTTCCTTAGTTAATGCGATCCCTAGTGTGGGCTGACGACAGAAGGCTGTCTTTGAGCATCATTGCCAGCTCCTGAGGGAGTAATCCTTCTTCCCTGAAGGAAGATCGGTGCATCAGAGCCTGCCACAATCATGAATCCACTCAACAAGAATCATGATGGTGTTTATAAGGACAGCGGTGGCCAAGAGGTCAGAGGGACTGAGTTCTAGGGCTGGCTTTCCATAAATCAATCTCACATAAAAACTTGTAGCTGATGGACTGGATCCACTCTGTTTTGTATCCCCACTTTATCTCACGTCTTTTTTCTCTCACCAACCCGCTCCATCCATACAGGCCTTCATTCTAGTCTCTCAATGCTCCAAGCTCAGGGCTACTTTGGGGCTTTTGCACTGTTGATAGGAATTATCTTATTTGCACATTACACTAGAATACATGCCCCAGGAGTGTAGGGACGTTGTTCTTTGTGACCTCAGAGCCTGGAACACAGTAGGCATCAAAGTATTTGCTGAGAAGACCAACAAGGGGCACAAAGCAAAGTGGGCGTATTGGGCTGCTAGAGTTGCCATAACCAAGTATCACAGAGCAGTGGCTTCAACAACAGATGTGTATCCTCTCACAGTTCTGCAGGCTAGAAGTCTGAAACCAGTGTCAGGAGGGTGAGTTTCTTCTGAGGACTGTTTCCTTGGTTTGCAAATGGCTGTCTTCTTCCTCTGCCTTCACATGGTTCTCTGTACAGATGCATGTCCAAATTTCCTCATCTTAGAAGGACACCAGTTATGCTAGATAAGGGTCCACTCAATTGATCTCATTTTACCTTAATTACCTCCTTAAAGACCCCATTTCCAAACACAGTCACATGCTGAGGTGCTGGGGGATTAGGATTTCAATATACAAATTTGGGAGGAGGGGAGTATGTCACGTGCAGTCCATAACAGTGGGGGACACAAAAAGGCTATGTTATGGATTTTCTCTCTTAGAAGCATAGCTATATTCCAAACAAGAGGTGACAAAACACTAGCCAGCATTTTTTGAGTTCTTACGACATACCAGGTACTGTACAGGTACTTTACAGGCATTCTTTTATTTCCCCTCACAAACACCTGTTGAAGTGGGTAATATTACGACCAGTTTACTGACAAGAAGACAGGGGCTCAGAGATCTTAAGTACTTGCTCAAGGTCACAGAGTGGGCCAGGGGAGAAGCTGAAACTTGAATGTAGATCTCCTGACCCTAAGCCTACACAATTTACCATTTCTAGAGAATACCTGTTGTTTATCCTCACAGCCTCCTAACCGCAATATTTAAATTGCTAACATCCTGCATCAACAGAGCTATAATCAGCTTAATTACATGGTATTTTGTGATGTTCTCTCTAAGTCACCTGTAGCCCTCTCCAAGGAGAAGGGAATCGTCCGGAAAAAAAACAGAAGCCCAGATATTGCCCACAGTCAGGGTAGAGGAGCATCAACAAACATCTTCTTTGCTCCCAGCATTGTCAAGGCTAATGCTTTGGTTCTCTCCCTGAAACTTAAACCAAAATCAGAACTTACTTCATTCTCTGTTTCATTAGCTTGGTATAGGCCCAAGATAAGGTTAAAAATCAAAGAGTGTGAGAAAACTGCAACCAATTACCCTGAAAAATATGCTAAGCCTGAACAGATTTATTCAACGTTGCTTAGTGGGTGGCTTCACAGCACGGAGGCCAAGATTTATCATCTGCTTGGCTTTGCCTTTGATTATTCATTGACTGGGATGGCTTTCTTACCATAAGCTGATATAGTCTCCCGTCTCAGAAAAAGGGGGGGGAAATACATAACACCACACTGGCTGATTCATTTCAAACAGAATGTTTTTTAAGAGAGACAGACCTGTGGTACTAATGAATATTCCCTGTTTTTCCTTTTGAATTCACAGCAGGAGATAAATGAAAATTTTAGCAATGGGTGGAGGGGTGCTGGTAGAATGTTCTACTGATTCCATTGGGTGTATATCCAAACAAACATTATAACTGCATGTCATAAGCCACGCACTGTGCTAGATATTGTCCCAAATGATCTCCTTTTGTTTTTGCATAAAACCTCACAGGTAGCTGTTGTCATCCTTATTGTATAGATGAGGAAACTGAGTCTTTAGAACTGCATTGTCCGGGTGTGCCTCGGTGGCTCAGTAGGTTAAGCGTCCAACTTCGGCTCAGGTCATGATCTCGCAGTTCACAGGTTTGAGCCCCCCGTCCGGTTCAGTGCTGATAGCTCAGAGCCTGGATCTGGCTTTGGATTCTGTGTGTGTGTGTGTCTCTCTCTCTGCCCTTCCCCTGCTTGTGCTCTGTCTCTCTCTCTCTCTCAAAAATAAATAAATATTAAAAAAAAAAAAAGAACTGCATTGTCCAATATGGTAGTCACTAGCCACGGATGGCTATTGAAGTTTTTAAAAGTCAGTTCTTTATTTACAACAGCCACATTTTAAGTGCTCAACAGCCATATGTGGCTAGTGGCTACCACATGGCATGGCACAGATATAGAACATTTTCATCATCACAGAAAGTTTTACTGGACACACTCCTCTAGGATCTACAGGCAAAGAGACTTGATATTTGCTTAAGCAAAGACAAGATTCCAATCTAGTCCTCTCTGCTCCAAGTCCAGGTTCTTCCCACTATTGCAACACACCCATGCCATCTGTGATCTTCCTTCGCAGTAGGGGAACGATCAGCGACCCAGGGGCAGCAACACTGACCCCAATTTCTTTGGTAATCTCATGAACTAAAAACTTTTTTCTGCCCTAAAGGGTGTGTTGGGAAATGCTAAGAAATGGCCAGCAGGTGGTGTGTGTGTCCCATGTCTCATAACGTGCACCATCTCAAGGCCCTGCTAAAAAAGGTGTTTGCAAAAGCCAAAAACTTGTTTGTTTGGATAAAGGATTTGAATAGATATTTCACCAAAGACAGATATATAAATTGCCAATAAGCTTATGAAAAAATATTCAATGTCATTAATCTTTGGGGAAATGCAAATCAAAACCACAATGAGATACCACTTCATAGTCATTAGAATGGCTATAGAAAAAAGGAAGATGGAAGGGAGGAGAGGAGAGTGGAGAGGAGAGGAGAGGAGGGGAGGAGAGGGAGGGGAGGGGAGGGGAGGGAAGGGGGGGAGGAGAGGAAAGGAAAGGAAAGGAGGAAGGAAAAAAAGAAAAAGAGAAAGGAAGGGAAGGAAATACTTCTGCTTGTTAGCAGAAAGTAACAAGTGTTGGTGAGGAAGTGAAGAAATTGGAATCCTTGCACATTGTTCAAGGAAATGTAAAATAACACAGTCGCTGTGGAAAACAGTGTGGCAGTTCCTCAAGAAATTAAACAGAAATTGCCATAAGATACAGCAATCCCAGGTGTAGGGATGTATCCAAAGGAATTGAAAGCAGGGAGTTGGAGAGCTAACTGCACACCAATGTCCATAGCCATATTACTCACAATAGCCAAAAGGTGGAAACAACCCAAATGTCAATCGATGGATGAACAGATAAACAAAATGTGATACATCCATACAGTGAAATATTTTTTGGCCTTTAAAAGAGATCGAAGCCTGATACATGCTATATGTGGATAAATCTTGAAAACAAGCTAAGTGAAATAAACCCAGAAAAATAGGATTAATATTACATGACTGGACTTACAGGAGGTACCCAGAGCAGTCAAATTCATAGACAGAAAACAGAATGTCAGTTATCAGGTACTATAGGGAAAGGATAGAGAAGAGTTAATGTTTAATGGGTACAACAGTTTCAATTTGGGAAGATGAAAAAGTCTTATAGACGAATAGTAGTGTTGGTTATGCAACCGTGTGAATGGACTTAATGCCACTGAGTTGTATACCTAGAAATGGTTAAAATAGTAAATTTTATGTTATGTGTATCTTCCACAATACAATTTTGTAAAAATTACAACAAGTTGGGGGTGCCTGGGTGGCTGTCAGAAAAGTGGCCGACTTCAGCTCAGTTATGGTCTCACAGTTCGTGGTTTCGAGCCCCACGTCGGGCTCGGTGCTGACAGCTGAGAGCCTGGAGCCTGCTGTGGATTCTGTGTCTCCTTCTCTCTCTGACCCTCCCCCTCTCACGCTCTCTGTCCATCTCTGAAAAATAAACATTTAAAAAATAATTATAAAAAATAAAACAAGGATAGGGCACCTGCGTGGCTCAGTTGGTTAAGTGTCTGACTCTTGGTTTCAGCTCAGGTCATGATCTCACGGGTTCCTGAGACGTGGTCTCCATCCTCTCAGCGGGAAGCCTGCTTGGGATTCTCTCTCTGCCCCTCCCCACTCTCTCAAAATAGGTAAATAAACTTAAAAAATAATAAAATAAATAATAAATAGGATAAATAAGTAGTAAATAGGATAAAAATCTTTCTTTTTGCAGTTTTCTAGTTGGGGTTTGGTTGCTAGGTAGGGAGAATCCTACACGGTACAGAAAAAAAGGGAAGGGCCACAACCTCAGTGCCATGCCTGGCTCTTCCCACATTACGCACAAAGAAAGATGATCCAGACATTAGTCTAGCATCCTTACATCATGTCTTTGATGGCCAAGTGCAACTTCACTTGCAAAGATACCTTCTTTTCCCAAGATGTGGGCCTTCCAGGAGCTCAGAAAATATGTGGGACAACAGATGTCCATTGCCCATCTCCAGAAATGCTGCTGTGAAGTGAGACATGGCCTTTAAGAATTATTCTGTCTACCCCCTCCCATGATTAATAGGCATGAGAGTTAACTGCTCCCCACTCAGGCCTACCTGTTTGTGATATTTTCCTCTCCATTCCCTTCGCCAAGATCCAGTCCAAAATTCATGTGTTCCGGGGTGTTGCCACAAAGCTGGTGATGCAGCTCCTGTGAGGTGTAGTGTAGGACATGGAGCGAATGGGTGGCCAGAGAGGTTCCACCTAGGGTCCCACTTTCTATCACAAAAAACAGAGGGCTGTCTCTCAGAAAGTTGCTCTTGTCCATCCTCCTTGTCTGAGTTCTTGAAAGTTTCCACATAGCAAAGCACCTGCAAAGGATTTTGATCACGGTGGTTCTAGACTTGTAGGAACCAGTGGTTCCCCAGCTCATATCTGTCTCCACAGATCCCAGAGCGAGGCCACAGGAAGTGGGGGAGCTTACTTTCCAGAATCACCATGGTGGCCAGACCTGAGCCCTCCAAAGCTTGTCCCGCTCATGGGCCACCTGTCAGTGTGTGTCATCCTTCATGGTGATGAACAGGTGGAGCATAAGCAGTGTGGCGATGATGGCAAAGGCAAAGTAGTGTATGCCAAACACAAAGGGCAAGCTCACTTCATAGTTGGAAGGCCCATCAATGATGGTGAGGAAAAGTTGAAAAGTGCTGAAGAGTGCCATGGGATAGTTGTGGAATTGCTCCCAGGCTTGTTAGGTCCTCTGTCTGGAAAATGACATAGAATGCGGAGGCAAATCCCGGAAAAAACTAAGCCATCAGCTGACAGAAAGGCATTAGGTCTTCAAAAATCATCAGCCAGGGGCACCTGGCTGGCTCAGTCTGTAAAGCATGTGACTCTTGGTCTCCAGGTTATGAGTTTGGCCCCCACACTGAGTTAGAGATTACTTAAAAAAAAAAATAAAGGGGTGCCTGAGTGGCTCAGTCAGTTGAGTATCCAACTCTTGATTTCGACTCAGGTCATGATCTCACAGTTGGTGGGATCTCACAGAGCCTGTTGGGCTCTGCACTGAAAGCGCAGAGCCTGCTTGGGATTCTCTCTCTGTCTCTCTCTACCTCTCCCCTGTGCACTCTCTCTCGTTCTCTCTAGAAATAAGTAAATGAACATTTAAAAAAAGAAAAATGATATGCTTGAGAAGAAGGTTTGAGTCACTTTCGTTGTTTTTAATTAAATAAATAATATAAATAAATAAATAAATAAATAAATAAATAAATAAATAAAATGAGTGCCTGGGTGGCTCAGTCAGTTAAGCATCCAACTTTGGCTCTGATCATGGTCTCACAGTTCATGAGTTCAAGCCCTGTTTCAGGCTTTCTGCTGTCAGCATGGAGCCTGCTTCGGATCTTCTGTCCCCTTCTTTCTCTGCACCTACCCCACTCATGCTCTCTCTCTCTCTCTCTGTCTGTCAAAAATAAACGAACATTAAAAAAAATAAAAACAAAAACAAAAATCATCTTCTGGATCATAATATTGAAAGCACAGAGGATTCCAGATGGAATGCTCAAGTGAAGTATGTAACACCACACAAGCCCAGCATCAGGGTGACAGACATGGGTGCCGCCACCTCCCCATCCATGTGGGACAGCCGCATCCCCATGTTCACTGGTACTATGTAGGCATCAGTGATGATAAGGACATGGAATGGCCCCCAGAGGACAGTCTGTCTAAAATAGCAATAGGCACCAACCCTGAAGACACTCAGGGTCTCTGGGAGCAGGTTGATGACAACCTTGGTATTGGTCACCAACTCCCCCATGAGCCAGATTTTGTCCTGGTGAGTCACATAGGCCTCCTGGAGTGGTCTCTGTTGGAAAATGGTGTTATCTCAGGAATCTGTGCAGTTGCCAATTCAGAACTTGAGGGGGCAGTAGACATAGCAGATCATATAGAGCAGGTACAAGGCACCCAGAACATAAAACAACCACTGACCATATTTCTTCCACTTGAAGCCTGCTAGTTGTTTCACTGGGGTCCGTTCTAGGATCTGGTGAGTCACCTGCTTCTTGGGGGAGACCATGAGCTCTAGAAAGGATGTGTCCTCTCCCCAGGAGTTGGTTTCTGTGAGATCATAGAGAGTGGAGGTCAGCGGCTCATATGTCCACTGGAAACACTTCTACTTCTACATCAGGTGCTAGAATATCACAATGTGGCCCTCCACTCTTGCTGGCTTGAAGGGGGTGAGACCCCCGTGAGTGGGCATGAGGTCCAAGGACTACAGGAGGTCCCAGCTCCCATCATAGGACAGGAGCAGGTTATATATCTGGCAGGAAAAGATTTTGTTGGGCTGGAGGATGAGAATGTGCAAGATGATGTTTCCCAGGGAGTCCTGGGCCTGGATGCTGGCTCCGGGCTCGATGAGCAACCTCACAAAAGACAGAGGATGCTCTCCAAAGTAGATGAGGTTTGCAGGAGCCCTGGTGGAAAGCTGTGCCTGTAGCTCTTACAGAGATGCCAGTCCCATGGGCAGGCAAGGCTCACACCAAGTTCATGTTCTGGTTCACGATGGTTATGTGCAGAGCAGTCCAACCTACAGATGGCTCACACATGGGGAGCTCTGTGACCGTCTCCGGGCAGTCTCTGCCAGCACCATGGTATTGTTGCAGAGGGCTGCTATAGGCAGCACCATCTCCCCCAGGCCTCCTCTTCATCCAAAGTCACAGGTTCATTCCAGTGAAAGTTTCTTCGGGAAACACAGGTGATTTTCCTTGGCTGCCTGAAGCAGTGGAGACTCTTGAACCCTCTTTTGTTGCAGCATACAGGCTTTGTCCAGATGCTGATCCCAGCCCTGCTCCCTGACCAGCCAGGAGGTCAGAAGTCTGGGGTTGGATCCAGAACTGCCTTCTGCCTTTGGCAGAAGGGGCCCCCATGCCTTCTCCTTTCAGGCACTGGCAGGTTACAGAAGTTCGGTACAAGTAACGGGTCTAGGACTCAGCAGCAGCTGAGAAGGAGGCAGGGTCTGGGGTTGGGACTGAGCGTGAGTATATCTTCCACGTGACTTGTGTATGCAGCTTGTAGTTTGTGGCTGTGGGGTGTGTGTGTGTGTTTGTGTGTGTGTACACGTGTGTGTGTGTGACCAAACACTTGTTTTGTTGCAAAACATAGCCAAGAGATACCATTGGCATTGTGCACTCTTTATCTTTCTCTCTCTCCCCTCCCTGCTCTCTTTATGTTCTTCTTATCACTCAGAAACTGCAGTTAAGATGTTTACAAACTGGAAAATACAGCCAGCCACCTTCCAATGTCAGTTCCCTTGGCTTTAAATATATCCGTTTGTGGACAGACCCATCCCTGAAACTATTTATCTATCTGTCTGCTTGATATCACACTTGAACACCAAAGAGGCATTTCAAAATGAATGTGACCAAAACAGGATTCTCACTTCCCTGACCCCTCTGCCTCCCAAACATGTTCTTTGCCCATCTTCCCTATTTCTATAAATAACACCATCATTCACATAGTTATTGAGGCCCAAACCCTAGGCGTTGGTCCTTTAGTGATCCCTTTCTCTCTCTCTCTCTCTCTCTCTCTCTCTCTCTCTCTCTCTCCCCCTCTTTCACACACACACACACACACACACACACACACGTGCATGAGCACATGCACACTACATCACTCCATCTGCAAAGCCTAGTGGTTCTACTTCAGAAAGGAATCTCAAACCTACTTACTTCTCCCCATTTCCACAGCACCTCCCTCATCTAAGTTGTCATCTTCTTTGGCCTGGGTAGCTGCAATGGCTTTTAAGTGGTCTCTGTGCTTTGACCTTTGTCCTTCTCTAAAACCAAATCAGAACAAGTCACTCTGTTTAGAATAAAACCGACTCCTACAGTTCTTGTAGGCCTACAAGACCCTACAAGGTCTGGCCCTTGCTTGCTTGTACGATCTCGCCTCCTAGGACTCTCCTGGTTGGTCACTAATCTGTTGTTCCTCATGTGGCTCCTCAAGTACCCTAAGCCCATTCCTACCGCAGGACTTTTGCATGATCTCTGGTCTTGATTCAGGGGTCCTCACCACAGAGAGACCTTCCCTGATGACTCTATCTAAAGTGGCCTTCTTGTTCCAGTCTTTAAACCATCACACTATTTCTATCCTCCAGAACATGCACCCCAGGGGTGCCTGGGTGGCTCAGTCAGTTGGGTGTCCAACTCTTGATCTTGGCTCAGGTCTTGATATCAGGGTTGTGATTTCAAGCCCTGCAGTGGATGTGAAGCTTACTTAAGAGAAGAAGAAGAAGAAGAAGAAGAAGAAGAAGAAGAAGAAGATCATGCACCCCAATTTTAAATGATATAGATGCTGTTTCCTTACTTGTTCCTTGGCTTGGTGTTGGTGTCCCACACTAGACTCTAAGCTCTTCTTCCCCACTGGAATTTGAACTCAAATCAAACCAACTCCAAAGTTCCAGTACATTTCAAAAGAGAAGGAAAAATGCATCCATAAGAGCTCATCTATATGAAAGCATATTATTTTCCTTTAAAATTGCCCTCATGTCTTCCTATCTTCAAAACCCCTTTGGCACTGTTGCTCTGGATTTTTTTTCAGAGCCAAGCTACTCAAACACTTGATCACAACATGGTTCTAAATGGGCTGTGATACAGTTCGTGGGTTTGAGCCCCACATCGGGCTCCACCCTGGCAGCCTGCTTGGGATTCTCTCTCTCTGCCTCTCTCTCTGCCCCTCCCCTGTTTGCTGTGTCTCTCTCTCAAAATAAATAAACTTAAAAATTTTTTAAATGGGCTGTGATACAAGAAGTGGAAAAGAACACATTTTAGAACAGTGTCAATTTAATCCCTTTTTTTATTGAAAAATTTTAAAGTTTATTTATTTTGAGAGAGAAAGAGAGAGCACACGAACTAGTGGGAGAGGGGCAAAGAGAGAGGGAGAGATAATCCCAAGTAGGCTCCTTGCAATCAGCACAGACATGGGGCTCGCACTCATGAACCATGAGATCACAACCTGAGCTGAAATCAAGAGTCGGATCCTTAACCTATGGAGCCACCCAGACGCCCTTAATCTCTTTCCTCTGAATTGAAGGCATTCATAAAAATATTTCTGACTCTCCATGTACATACCCACTTCACACACGCATACACCTTCCATGGATGTATTTTAAGTCTGGAAGGAGAATCACTAAATTGTTAACAGTGTTCTTTGTAAGGAGAGGGGAACTTTCAAAACCCACTATTACTCCTCTAACAGTTGCCTCAGGGAAGAGAGATTCCCAAACCGAGTGAGAGGGAGGAGCAAGGCTAATTTTCAACTGGAACGTACCAGTGTGGGCACGGGTCACAGCTAGCCTTCACTTTTATTGGACTGTGCTCGTGCCACACCATCTTTTCTTTTTTTTTAATATAATTTATTGGCAAGTTAGCTAACATACAGTGCACACAGTGTGCTCTTGGCTTCGGGGAAAGGGAAACCTTCTTGCACTGTTGGTGGGAATGCAAACTGGTGCAGCCACTCTGGAAAACAATGTGGAGGTTCCTCAAAAAATTAAAAACAGAACTACCCTATGACTAGCAATAGCACTAATTTATCCAAAGGATACATGCCATCTTTTAAATGTTTTCACTGATATCCAGAGGAGGTTTTGCTTTGTTGTACAACACACTTCTATATAATTTAAATTCAGTACTATGCACATGTATTGATTCAATCCTCTTACCTCAAGCTCACATCACATACTTGACAAAATTCAGCTCAGCCCAATATTGAGCATCTACTGGGAGCCCTGTACTAAGTGCTGTGGAGAGGCAAAGATGGATAAAACACAGTCTCTGCCCCAAGCCTCACAGTCCGTGACCAAAAATATCATCACCCAGCTTGATCACTGACCTTGACCTCAAAAATTTAGTCTGACAACCTGTTGGCTCTTTTCAAACAACAAAACCTTTTTCAACAAGCAAAACCCTAGAAAATTCTCAAGGAGGGGAGGAAAAAGAAAATCCTGCCTTGCCTCTGAAAATAATTCCAAGAGAAGAATACCCAAAGTCTTTGGAGAAAATGTAGCCAATAAAATAAGTCCTTGGTTCCCAAAAAGGCTTGAACAGGACTATCATTTATCTGGTGTATAAATTCTGGCACCAAAAACATGCATACACACACACACACACACACACACACACACACACAACTCAGCCAAACAAACAAAAAACCCTCATTCCATTTCCTGAAAACTGGAGTTTTTAGTTCTATCAGAACTCCTTTTTATTAAAACAAATGTTTCTGGGGGATGCCTGGATGGCTCAGTTGATTAAACGTCTGGCTTCTGCTTTCAGCTCAGGTAGTGAGATCAAGCCCCAAATTGGGGCTTAAGATTCTTTCTCTGTCCCTGTGCCCTTTCCCCCCACTAGAACTCTCTCTCTCTCTCTCTCTCTTTCAAATAAAAAATTTAAAAAAATATTTCTGTAACATTGCCTTTGCTATCCTGAACTGAAATTCTACCCACAAAACATTTCTAAAAATCAGTATATTGCTCTAAATGTCATATAAGGAAGAAATAAAAGATATGATTTAAAGTACAATGTGCATTTGAATGTGAGAGTGCTCAGATGATTCAAGAAGACAGTGACAAGTCAAATGTTTGCACCTACTTTTAATGAATACGTGTGCATTTCAGAAGAGTGAGACAATACTCAACAGAGAGTTGGCCATTTTGCTTTATATGTGCTATTTCCAAATAAGGGCTGAATAGACATACATAAAATTTCCACAAATGAGACAGCTATTAGTAAGGACTGATGCAGTTGTGTGGCTCTAGTGATTCAGGTCCTGAGTGTGGTACTGCCGTTAATGACGTCATTCTCCAAAATGGTGGACAACTCTTAGTAAAGTGATAGAAGGTTGCTTTCACATATACAGTAGTAGCATTCCTCAGAATGCTTGGTGACTATTAAAACCATACTGGGGCCACCTGGGTGGCTTATCCGGTTGAGCATCCAACTTTGGCCAGGTCATGATCTCAGGGTTTGTGAGTTTGAGTCCTACGTTGGGCTCTGTGCTGAGAGCTCAGAGCCTGGAGCTTACTTTGTTTGTTTGTTTTTAAATTTTTTAATGTTTATTTATTTTTGACAGAGAGAGAGAGAGAGACAGAGCATGAGTGGGGGAGGGGCAGAGAGAGAGGGAGACAGAATCTGAAACAGGCTCCAGGCTCCCACCTGTCAGCACAGGGCCCTGTGCAGGGCTCGAACTCACAGACTGCGACGTCATGACCTGAGCCGAAGTCGGAGGCTCAACCGACTGAGCCACCCAAGCGCCCCGGAGCTTACTTTGGATTCTGTGTCTCCCTCTCTCCTCTGGCCTTCCCCACTTATACTCTGTCTGTCTCTGTCTCTCAAAAATAAATAAACATTTTAGAAACTTTAAAAAATAAAGCAAATTTTAAAAATACTGGTATTTGTGTTTATATGGAAAAAATAGGGAGGATCTATGTTAACATAATGAAAAATAAGTTCTCACCTGTGTATATGTCCAGCGGAATGTTTCAAAAAGGGACACACTTCCACTCTTTGTGCCATGGGCCTGTCTCGCACTGGCTCCCAAAGCCAGTGGGACATGGGACCCCTCCATCTTCAACCCCACACCCCTACAACCCTTATGTAAACCAAAAGCACCTTCACAAGGAAACATCCCCTGAGGATGGTGCCACCCCTTTGAGAAGGACTTCCTTGAAGTCACAGCTCTTAGGAGAACCTCTGGTCTTTCAGACATTTTGGGGGTTTTACTGCAATGCAGGATGCTATCATCCAGCTGGGAATCCAAGAGGTAGCAGCAGAAGAAATGATGTTAGCTCCAGGAAAGAAAAAACCTGCCCTTTTGAGTGATGGTCTAAACCTCAGGCAGTTGGTGAAACTCCAGCTCCAAAGAGCACACAATACTGGGGAAACACATCGTGACAGGAAGAAACTAGGCCAACAGATGACAGGGACAGGCTCTGCAAGACATGATAGGGCATGTAAGAACAGGAAAGTGAGCTCGCTGTAGCCACAGAGAAACTTGGGGCTGTAGAGCAGGATTCCACCCACAGGACAAGGCCCCCATTGTTGAAGAATCACATTGTGTAAGGACTTCTCTAGAAATTCAGAGACAGAGTGGTAAGAATAGAGGGTATTCGCTAAGAATGTGAGCTTTAGGGGACACCTGGGTGGCTCAGCCAGTTAATCGTCTGACTCTTGATTCTGGCTCAGGTCCTGATCTCATGGTTTGTGGGTTCGAGCCCTGCGTTGGGCTCTGCACTGGTGACATGGAGCCTGCTTGGGATTCTCTTTTTCCCTCTTTCTCTGCCCCTCTCCCACTAGCACAGGTGTGCTCTCTGTCTCTCAGAAAAAAAAAATAAATGTGTGTCTTAAGATTAGGCACACTCAAATGCCAGCCCCTCCACTGATAAGTGTGATCTTGGGGCGGTTATATGATCTCCCTTTGATTCAGTTTCCTCATCTATGAAATGGGCGCTAATGATAGCCCTATCGCATGGGGTTGTTCGGGGGTGAGAGGAGATCATAGGTAAGGTGCTTAGCATGCTGCCTGGGGGGCCTGTGAGCTGCTCAAGAGCGAGATTATCTAGTTCTGTTCCCTTTTATCCCTGGGAGTACTTGGTGC
This sequence comes from Puma concolor, assembly GCF_028749965.1. NCBI lineage: Eukaryota > Metazoa > Chordata > Mammalia > Carnivora > Felidae > Puma > Puma concolor. The sequence goes on from NC_141668.1 coordinate 124,152,957, forward strand.
TTAGCAGGCACAGATCAACCCTATTTGCATGAACTGACCGGGAAATCCCTGTAAAAGGTACCATTCTCACTATCAAGAATGATATAGAGAAAAGGAACCAGATACTGGAGCCCAGGTAGGTAGCGGGTACTTGGTTTGTACTGGGACGCAAGATTGCCGGCAGTATCCGTCACAAGAAGAGGAAATCACCCTTGTAACTGAACCAAGGCTCCTGAAACTACTGGTCTCAGTGCCTGGGGGCTGTTGAGATCCTCCGAAAAAGCCATGCAGGCCCACCATGGGGGCGCTGAACAGCCGCTGGGCACCACGGTGCACAGGGAGGAGGCCTCCACCAGACCCAGGGGAGCACTCTGCTGGCCCGCAGACCTGTAGCCCCATAACAGGAAGGGCGGACCTGTCTTCTCCCCTCTAGGAACTGGACATAGCAAAACTCACCGGGAGTCATGAACAGCAAGAGGAAAGTAGGCCAGCCCTGGCTCCTTCCCCCTTACCGGCTCCATATCACGTCACTCTTCCCTTTGTGTTCTGAGCTCCAGCCGCACTGGCCATTTCCTTGTTTCTCGAAAATGCTAAGCTTCCCCACCCACATCCCCACCGCCCACTCTTTGCCTGGCTGATTTCTGCTCACCCTTCAGGTCTCAGTTCAAACATCACTTCCTCAGACAGGCTGTCCCTAAACCCCCAGAATAGGTGTGGGGCCCTCCCACCTAGTCTCATCCTTATCAGTTTCTAGCCTTTTGTGTCTTCACATCTCATGCAATTGCAATTATTGTTGGTATAGGAATCTGCTCCATGTTCATCTCTCCCACTAGGGTGGACACTCCTGAGGGCAGATACGACATCGAGTCTGTTAACCCATGTCCTTTGATATGTAGCCCAGTTCCTGGTACAGGGTTAGCCTTCAGTAGATGTCAGTTGGAGAAGAAATTGGATGGGAAGGGGGAACGAACTGCAAAACTCAGAGTGGGGTTACTGGGTTTGTCCTAAAAGATAATCAGATCAGAGACTAACTCAACTCTTAAGAAAACCAGGCCACCGACATTCCTGATTGAATATTCATTTTGCAGCAATTTCTCACCCTATTTCAAGACCTAGCTCCCAGTGAAGATTTATGTCATCCTCTCCTTTCAGACGCAAATGGCTGTGGGAGCAAATACTTTGATTTATTCCTCTCCTCCCTGCTGTCCAGCAAGATGCCATGAGCAATGTCAGGTGTCCCATCTCTTTGATCTTGCTGGTGAGAAAATGCATTTGCTACAAAGTCCCAGGCAGAAACGAAGGCTGAAAAACAGATTCCTCTCTAGCTAGGTGCATCCTCCACTATCCCACCACCACACAAACAAACCCCCGCCAAGCATTTTAAAATCTGCCAAGTGAGACACCTGGGCACCATTTTCTGGCTCATGGGCAAGAAATCACAGTTTATTTCTAGAGACTTCTTCATTGCTTTTTTTTTTTTTCCTCCTGCATCATCACTTTGGGAAGTTCAAGTCCTTTTAGGTGCTTACAGGGTGCAGGCAGAGAACAGTTGGCCCTAAAAGTCCAGCTCTTGTTAAAGGCACAGAAATGGCAATTTCCCAGCATTTGGCTTCTGATATCTAATTATCGTCTCCAATCACTGAACTCTCCTGATTAATCCTCCCAACAGCTCTGTGGAACAGGTACTATTATTGTATCCATTTTACAGATGACAAAAACTGAGGCAAGTTGAGGTAACTTCCCAGACCCACATGACCAGCCAGAGGTGACAGTACCTGTCAAACCCAGGTCTCTGGCTCTGCGGCCTGGTCTCTTAAGTGCCACACTTTGTGGCAAGAATAATTGCTACTTATAGAGTACTTTGATGGTCAAATTGGTTAATTAATGGAATAGCAGTAGCAACAATACCAATGAGAATAATCATAGCTAAGTGTTCAATGATTGTTACCTGCTATTGTTATTGTTGTTATGTTATGATCCCTGATTTTAAAATATCATCTTAAAGGGAGGGAGAGGCCATTCCTCTGAAGACACTTCTCTACTCTTTGGCCTCTGCCTGGGGTCTGGTCACAGAGGCAGGTGTGTGTGTGTGTGTGTGTGTGTGTGTGTGTGTGTGTGACTGAGCCATCTGACTGTTGAGGTGGCCGTGACCCAATTGTTCAGTTCCCCCTGGGTCAAGGGGGCACCATCACATGGGCCCCAGAAACACCCAAGTGGGATTTGAGATGCACCCATGAAGGTGACAAACCCCAGCTTCTATTACCAGTTCCTAGAACTAGGCTGTTTCCCCACGTAGCGTCCTGTTATGATTCATATGCAGTGAGAGATGAATGACAAGTTCAAGTCTTTCTTTTTTTAAATATGCTGACCTGAAGAGACCTTGGGAAAATGGATGGGGCATTTTTCATAGCAGAAGACTCCTTTAGAAAACCTGGAGTGATTTCAAAGAGAAATAATTTATATACATACATATCTCAAAACCAGTGTATAATGGCAAACATAATCCTTTCTTTCATGATTTTTAAAATATGGCAATTCTCTATTGTAAAGAAGATGGCTATCTAGGCGGAAGCTCAGTCAGGAATGGGAATGCTAGGATCAGCGACTCACGCACAGGGGAGGCAATTCATGAATGCAGGGAGCTCTGGGTGTGGGACCATTCAGACCTGGCTTCAAATCTTGGCTCCACTACTTAATAAGTAGTTATTAATACTAAGTAGCTCTAAAACTTGAGGCAAGTTTTTTGTAATTTCTCTAAACGAAATAGGATAGTCATATCCATATCTACCTGGTAGACATCTCCTGGGAGAGTTAAAAAAAAAATCCAGTCCTTCAAGTGAACAGAGGAAGTACGATTTAGCAGTGAAGGCCCTTAAGTTTGCAACCAGACCTAAGATAAAATCCAAGTTCAACCACCTCATTGTGACTTTGGATGGGTGGCTCAGGCTTAGCTTCCTTGAGCTTCATCCATGGGAAAGCCACCTCCCTCCAAGAGTTGGAGTGAGAATTATGTGTGATGTAGTGCTTAACTCAGTTCTGGTACTTTAGGAGGGTCTCCAAAAAAGGTAGGGCCACCTATTAGGCATGGGCAGGTCCAGACCCTGCGCTTGTTTATGATCTGGCCAGAGGTTTGAAGTGAACTGCCCAGGCAGGATTGGGCTGCAGTTGAGGTCAGGCTGCGAGATCCAACATGGAAGAGGGCAGGCTTTGAGGTCTAACATGGAAGAAGGAATAGCATGTTGGTGGGCACTTGTCTGCTCTACCCTGCAACCCTCCTAAGACCTGCTTCTCCATTTCTCCACCCCACGAATTGGATTCTCATGTTTGGGCGCTTAGGATATTTATCAGTGTGTCTATCAGCAAAGGGTGAGGGAAGGGCTGAATTCTAAATTGATGCCAATATTCCTTATGGAGATGAGGTTAAAAAATTTGGTGGCCTGAGAGTCCTAAGACATTTTGCTTTGACCCTAGAAAAATGGAGAGTTGCTTCAAAGACAATTTGGCGTCATTCCTTGTCTAGGTAAATTTAGCCCTGGATATAGTTGCAGATTAGTACACCTGCTCTTTTTTTCTTGTCACAAAGTGGGCACTCTTCCTAGTTTTCACAAAGGGATCTTCAGTTGACGTCAGAAAGGGATTCAGCAATTAGCCAATTGGATCATGGAAATCCTATTTGTTCCAGGGCTGATTGATGTTGAACCTCTTCTCCTTTTGCCTTCCCCAAAGGACTTAAAAAAAAAAATAATTCTCACATTCCACTCTGTAACTGTACTTGATGGATAAACAGGCAGTGTAGTAAAGTAATACTTGGGAGTCTGATGTATATCTAATGTCACATTTCTTATCTGTGAAACAAGACAGGAAAACCTACCTCATAAGTTTAATGTGAAGATTCAGAACAGTTATCCCTTTCACCTCCTCCCACTGACCTCTCCCTTCCTGGAGCCTGGGCCACCAGGCACTGTTAGTTTTCTACTCAGCTGTGATTCCATACTCCTATCTCAGAAACAAGATCCCAATTTGGTTCACTCTCCTTTAAGTGGCCATGTTATTTATTTGGGGGGGACAAGAAGAACTGGTCCCTTCGGCAGTCCTAGGGAATGAATCTTGCTTCGTTTAAGCCATTCCTGGCAATCTTGATCTCCTGTCCAGCAGGTAGTTTAGAAAAGAGTGCAGGATACAGTTCAAGCAATGAAACGGGAAAGTCTGCCCAGGAGCCTCCGGGAAGGTTTTTGTTGCTTTAAAAGAGGGATACAAGGGTGCCTGGGTGGCTCAGTCGGTTGAGCGTCCGACTTCGGCTCAGGTCATGATCTTGCGGTCTGTGGGTTCGAGCCCTGCGTCGGGCTCTGTGCTGACAGCTCAGAGCCTGGAGGCTGTTTCAAACTCTGTGTCTTCCTCTTTCTCTGACCCTCCCCTGTTCATGTTCTCTCTCTGTCTCAAAAATAAGTAAATGTTAAAAAAAATTTTTTAAATAAAAAAATAAAAAAGGGATACGAGACAGGTATGTTTCCCTTTCTATCTCTGAGTGTTGTCATCTGTCTGAATGAAGGCAGCCATCTTCAGACCATGAGGAGAGCCATCCTACAAGGTTCAGGCAAAAAACTGAGAATGGCAGGGCAGAAAACAAAATTCATTTACTTTTTTGATCAGTGAATGAATTAAGCCAGCAACTCCCTGATATTTGGGCTCCTTGATATATAAAACAATAAATATCTTCATTGTTTTACCCATTTGTGAACCGTTACTAATGGTCAAAGGTGTCCTCCATGGTGGTTATCAGGACTGTTTGCAATTATTTGCATTCTCTGTCTCTAGGCACATGATACCTTTGACATAAGGTATAAATATTTGGCTTGCTTTGGTCAATGAAACATGAGTGGAAATGCTGTGTGTCACTTCTAGTTGAAGGCTAGTATGTGCCAGTATGATTTTCCACACTCTCTTGACATGCTTGGGCCATCAACGAAATATAGACGAAGCCTCTACCAATCCGAGTTCCCCAGTGACTGATAAGCAAAAACTCCTGCAGCCAACATTACACATGTAGCATGAGCAAGAAAGAGACTTGATTGTGTTAAGCCAATGAAGTTTGGAGGGTGCTTGTTGCTGAAACACAGTCTAGACTTTCCTGACTGCTACAAACTGATACATTCAAATAAAAGAATAGAGACTCTGGCAGGGAAGGTGATAGGAGGTAAAGAGATCCACCAACAGAAGGTTAATCTTTGTGCTGTGAAAAGTCTGATTCGTTTCTAGATAATTCATTCTAAGACCAGACTATTGTACAAAATTCTTATCCCCTGGCCATGTTGCCTTTAAGAATCGGGCTCCATCCCTCAGGAATACTAAACAGAGAAGCCACACTAGGAAGTAAATGAAAGAAAAGGCTAGACCCTGGGTGGAAGCATGGGACCATGACACTGAATGACGCAGGGAGCTTGGGTAATGGAGATAAGAAGAGGAAAGGTTTGGGGAGGTCCTATTGGGCTCCTAGAGTGTTGAGACCCAGGGTTTATTCAAGTGGTTGGACATGGATTGACTAGAGGAGAGAAATTACCCCTAAATTCCTCTGTCCTCGCTTAGAATTAGCCACTCAAACCCAAAGCAAACTCTTCTAGTTACAATGTATGAAGTTTGGCTAAGAGTAAGTCGATCACTAATAAATGATGTATTAGTTTGCTAGGGCTGCTATAACAAAATGTTACAGACTGAGCAGCTTAAATAACACAATTTTTATTTTCTCAGAGTCCTAGAAGAAGTTCAAGATCAATGAAGGCGAGACATTCATGATCAATGGGCCAGCAGGAGTGGTTTCTTCTGAGGCCTCTCTTCTTGGCTTGTGGTCGGCCACCTTCTCTCTGTGGGTGACATGGTCTCCCCTCTGTGTTTACCTATGTCCAGTCTCCGCTTCTTATAAGGACATCAGTCATTTTGGATTACAGCCCACTCATATGACCTCACTTTATCTTAATCAGTTCTTGAATGGTTCTATCTCCAAACACAGTCACGTCCTGAGTTACTAGGGATTGGACTTCACCATATGAATCCAAGGCTGGGAGGAGGGACACAATTCAGTGCATAAGAGACGATAACATCTTTCCTTTTCACAATAAGAGTAATAGTGCAAAGATCATATACGTAAGGTGCCTGGCACTCAGTCATTCCAGTGAAAGGTAATTATTAGTACTGTTGGGTTGTTTGACTCTCTACAGGTTCATAAAGTCCCTGAATTCAGGCACTGTGCTCCTGTGCTTCTTTGTGGTCTATGCAGCTAATAGTCTATCATACACTCAAAACATACAGTGCAGTGGTTAAGAGCATGGGCTTTAAAGCCAAATACACTCAAGCTCAAATTCTGACTTAGTCCTTTTGTGGCTGTGTAACTTTAGGCAAGTCACTAAAATTGCCTCTGACTGTGTCCTCCTCAGTATATTATTTTCATATCGCCTATCTGCATTAGTTTCCTAAAGCTGCAGCAACAAATTACTACAAGGTTAGTGGCTTAACCAACAGATTTATTACCTTACAGTCATGGAGGTCAGAAGTCCAGAACTACTCTCATGGGGATAAAATCAAGGAATGTGCAGGGCTGTGTGCCTTCTGGTGGCTCTAAGGGAGTATCTGTATTCTTGCTTACAGAGGCCATCCACATTCCTTGGTTCATGACACCTTTCCTTATTTAATTATTTATTTATTTAGAGAGACAGCATGTGCACATGAGTGGGGCAGGGGCAGAGAGAGAGAGAGAGAGAGAGAGAATCTTAAGCAGGCTCCACTCTCAGCACAGAGCCTGACACATAGCTTCATCCCACAATCCTGGGATCATGACCTGAGCCGAAATCAATAATCAGATGCTCATTTGGCTGAGCCACCCAGGCATCCCACCTTGCCATCCAGCAATGCATCTCCTCGACCTATACCTCTGTCATGACATCTCTTTCTCTGACCCTGTCTCCCCTGTGTCTGTCTTTCACATATAAGGACCCTCGCAACTACAGTGAGATAACCCAGAGTAAACTCCCATGTCAGTGCCAACTGACTAGCAACCTTAATTCCACCTGCAACCTTAAAACCTCTTTGCCATGTAACTTAACATATTCCAGGTTCTAAGGAGGGGATGTGGATATGGCTGGGGCTCTTTGTTTTGCCTACTGTATTACCTCTCAGAATTGTGAAGGCCAAATGAAATCATATATGCAAAGTGTTTAGGACTGTGTTTGGCACAATGAATAACCAATAAACAATGTTCTTTGCTTCTTAAGATTTCATTCCATGCAAAAAAAAATAATAATTCATTCCATGCAATTATTCATTGAAGGTCAATGTAATTTGGGAAAATATGGACTGGTGCAAATGAGTTACTTTAAAATTCAGGCAGAATTTGTTTTGGTGTAGTTATGTCCAGGATCATAGCATCTTTAAGCAAAAAAAAAAAAAAAAAAAAAAAAAAAAATGCAATAAATCATCAGAGTCAACTCTCTAATTTTACTAAAGAGCCCACTGAGGCCTGAAGGTGCCTATAAGTGGCAGAATAAGGACTAAAAGCTAAATTTTTGGTATGACACAATCGTTTAATGTGTAATCAGGAGGCTATATTTTTTTTTTAATTTAAGTTTATTTTATTTGAGAGAGAGAGAGAAGGAGCAGGGGAGAGGAAGAGAGAGGGCGAGAGAAAATCCCAAGCAGGCTCCACACTGTCAGCACAGAGCCCAATGCGGGTCTTGAACTCATGAACCATGAGATCATGACCTGAACTGAAACCAAGAGTCAGACACTTAACCAGACACCACAGGAGGCAATATTTTAACAGTTATTTTTACTACCATTCCTCTTCCTAATCCAGGAACACTATAACCTGGATAGTGGTCCAGATTGGTCAGCAAAATCATAATTTCTTGCATTTAAATAGCATTATTCTCCTAGTGAAGTTAAAAAACCTTACACCGTAGCACTTCCTCTAGAAATAAGAGGCCTGGTTAATCATGGATAGTGACCTTGTTTTTTTGCCCTGATCAGTGGTATTTCCTTTGCGTTCTACTCTCCAACTCATTCCATGATAAACCACTCAGTCCATTGTCTCCAACCTCCTCTTCTGGGTGGCCACATGACCCAGGCTTGGCGAGGCAGAGGCCTCCCTGGGATTTTTACAAGAGCCATTGGAGATCTCTGTCTTTCGGAGCGCCACCTTGGGGCCACCAGCAGCCATCTCATTTATTACATAAAGAAAGAAGCATAATGAAATTGTCTGAAAGCCAAACACCCAAAGACGCGTATTCATAAGGTTCATAAAAATAAACCTTTTTATTTTTTTGCTTAAGCCAGTTTCACCTGAATATCTGCAACTTGTGTTTGAAAGAGTCCTCATTTTTTACATTTTTAATTGAAGTATAGTTGACATATAATGTTATATTAGTTTCAGGTGTACAACTTAGTGATTTGACAATTGCATATACTACAAAATGCTCACCACAAGAAGTGTATTTATCATGTCATCATGCAAGTTACTACAGTGTTATTGACTATATTCTCTATGCTGTACTTTTCATACCTGTGACTTATTTATCTTATAACTAGAAGTTTGTATTTCTTAATCTCGTTACCCTATTTTGCCTATCCCCCCCCCCCAACACAACTGTTATCAATGTAAAGCCTTTTTTTTTAATTTAATCTCTAATGGAAAATGACTTCTAAATTGGAAAGTTTCAGTTCTTAGTAAGTGACTTATGAAACAATACCAAAATGATTTAGAGAACCATTCATTTTTAAAAGTTTAAGTGTGGTAATCCTTGGAAAATTAAAGAAATCTATTTTGGGGCATCTGGATAGTTCAGCTGGGTGAGCATCTGATTTCAGCTCAAGTCTTGATCTTATGGTTCATGAGTTCGAGCCCCGCATAGGGCTCACTGCTGACAGTGTGGAGCCCGCTTGGGATCCTCTGTCCCCTTCTCTCTCTGCCCCTCCCCCACTCATGCTCTCTCAAAAATAAATAAACATTAAAACAAAGAAAGAAATATGTTAGTTAACTTGGATTTAGATTTTTTAAAGTGGAAAAAAAATAAATAACAGTTACAAGACACAAAAAGGAAAGACAGAAAGAGAAAGAAAGAAAGAAAGAAAGAAAGAAAGAAAGAAAGAAAGAAATTTTGATGTGACTAAAGTCTCCTAAATTGTATAAGCTAGGAATATGAGTGTACATTCAGTTATTCTAAAAATACTTACTGTGTACTTACTATATGCCAGGTACCACTAAGAGCAGGAAAACAATCAAGGTTCATTTTCCTTCTTTTTACATAAGTAATTTATGTTTATAGTGGCAATTTGGAAAATACAGGCACGAAGAAAGTAAACTAAAATTATGTAAAATTCAATCATCCAGAAGTTATTACCACTATTTTGATGTATACTGACCCAGACTTTTTTCTCCACACTGGTAATAATAACTATTATTTATCGAGTGCCTCATCCATGCTAAGCATTAGGCTCAATGCCTTATGTGGATCACTATTTCCTTGATTCCCACAATAATTCAATGGAGCAGTGACTTTCATTATCCCGACTTTATAGTTTGGTAAACCGAGACACCGCAAAGTTAAGGCACTTGTACAGGATCACACGGCTAGTAAACAGTAGTGTGGAGTTGAATGAAATAGTCTTACTATTTTAATACAAAAAAAATACCATCATACTTTTTCATATCTTGCTTTCTTTGCTCAAAAGCATATCTTAAAGATGTTTCCACACAATAAATCTACCACTGCATTTTGAAACACTGAACTTCAAATCACTCAACCAAATGCTAATGTGGACTGCAGGCTCATTCTAACTTTCCCACAACTGTGGTGCTCATAGTCCAGGAGAGGCCTGTGATTTCCATGAGCCTCATTTGCCAACCAGAAACACACAGGACTCGTAATCTGCCACTCACCTCTCCCTACACTGTGAGATCTATCTTCTAACCACCCTGAACTGCTGGCCTTCTCCTGATAAGGCGTGACCTTTCACATGGCTGCATCTTTAACCAAAGTGCTTCTGTTCTTCTTCTGCCAGCGATTCCCAATCCTTAAATGTCACCCATCCCATTTCCTGATCCCTGGCCTGGTGCTTTATCACCTGGGCCAGCCACTTGGGACACCAACATTATAAATAGACAAGGGCCACACTGCTACTGTGTCTAGCACAGTATACTACCATTATTCTCAGATGTGTTTCTAAAGTGCAAGGCATTTCTTGTTCATCTTGGAAACCCCAAGGCCTACCAGTGTGCTTGGCACTTAGGTCAACAATTATTATAACTGAATTATTAATAATAGCAACCGCAGCAGTGGTGATAGCTGCTTTCTTTTGGGCTTTTACTCTGTTCTAGGCACGGTGGCTAGTTGCCTCATGTGTGCTGTTTTAGTTAACACACGCCTATCTAAAGTAGTATTCTTATAGTCTCCTTTTCTAGATAAGGAAACTGAATCTCTCAGAAGGCAATTAACTCATCAAGATTACTATAAATAAAAGAACTAGGATTTGAGTACGGTCCAAGCACAAAGCCCATACCCTTAATTATCATACGCGAAGCCTCCTGAATCACTATGACTTATATCCATCCATTCTTCGAACAAATATTTACTGAGCACCTGCTATATGCTGGCCCTGGACATAGAGCAAGATACACACAGTCCCTGCCTTCCAGAAACTGATGATCTAATGAATCAAATGAAATTTGAGTAAGCATCAGAATCACCTGGAGTGCACATTGAAAGTGCAGATTGCCTAGCTTTGGAGATTCTGATTCAAGCTATCTGGGAAAGAGCTCAGGAATCTATATTTACATTAGGTCCCAGGCAGAGCTGACATTCAGCCAGTAGACTGGCATGGCCCCACTGGTTGTTAAAATATTGACATTATTTCCAAACCAGTTGCTAAACATACATGGCTCCTGAGTGTAGGTGACCAACTGTCCTAGGTTTGCCTGGGAATGTTCCAGTTTCAGCAATGAACACCCTGGGGAAAACAGGACGCTTGTTTATCACATCTGAGTGTCTCCTGCCACTCTAGTTAACCCTGGTTTTTCCCAGATCTGCCATGGCTGAGAGACTACAGGGTTAAAGCCTGGCATAGTATGGGTCCCTCTGTTCGTAAAGGCTGTCAGTTCTGATTAGTGGAGGTCCTTGCTTTTTCTGCTGTTACATAGTTTGAATATCACCTCTGGCCCAAGTGATTCTGTTGCAGGCGGCCCACAGACCACTCTTTGAGAAATACTACTCCAGTTGCCTGATGCCAGAGTAGGCATTGAGAAGATTTTTGAAAATGTAATGCTAGAAACCTTTGTATGATGTTTCATATGGGCCAGGAACCATAAGACCTCTATACAAATTAACTCATCCAATCCTCACTACGATGCTAAGGAGATACTGTTACCATCCCCATTTTATAGATGCAGTAACTGAGGCCCAAAGAGGTTCAGCAACGTGCACAAGATCACAAAGCTACGGAGGGGCAAAGCCAGGATTGAATACGGCCTGGCTCCAGAGTCTGACCAGCAAGCAAGCCAAGCCAAGTGCTCACACACGGCAGACCTAGGCTCTTTGTTACAGCCAAAGCCCCAGAAGACCCTGTCCCTCTGCAGCACACCTGGAGCCACCATGTTGTTCTGAGCCTCCAGTGTCCAGATTGGAGCTGAGGACACACGGTGCAAAGGCTCCGGGGCCCAAAGGCAGCACTGCGTTCTTCCTTCTGATAATTGCTCCTGGAGAAGCTGTTTTCAGTCCTCCCAGAGGCTCTCCTCACATGGCAGCAAACCCCGGGTATCAACCATATTTAGGAGCGAGGGATTGAAACATATGTCAGAGCCAGAGAGAGGAACCAAGTGACAGCCTTCTTCTGGGAAGGAGTGTGAGTTTTTTACAGGCAGGGCTGCTTTTTCAGTGAACTTCTCCTCTTCATTTTCGAGTCCACCTGTTACCAGACCAGATGGCCCCCGCTAGCCTTTTCTTTTACAGGCTTCAAATAAAACGCAACACCCTCTGAGATTTAACCGAATTCCACCCACTGACGCTAGCTCCCTCTTTACCCAGGTGCTCTTAAAGTCAGAAAATTTGACATGTACACAAGCTGACATTCACAATGGGGTAGAGGAGGCCCAGGTGGGTGCTCAGACTTTCAGGGAGCCCTTCGATAACTGCTTCCTGGGCTCTCACTGTGCACCGAGCACCGTGCTAGGTTTGCGGGTACAGATGAGGGAGGCGGCAACCCCCTCTGCCCCTCCTGGAGTTTGCAGGCCAGTGGCCACCAAAATAGCATCATTCACTTTCGTTGAGAGAGGTGCTCTGAAGACATGAGTGTGACCTGAGGGTGTTGGCCAGAGCGGGGCGATCTATTGGTGATCAGGAGGAGCCTTCACCTAAAAGGTGATGCATAAAAGCTGCTGCAACCAGAAGGAAAAAAAGTAGGCGCTGGCTCAGAATGGGGGAAGGGAAAAGATATTCCGAATACAAGGGTCTGTGTTTGCAAGAAGGCCCAAAACCTGTAACAGACCGTCTGAGTCATGAGGGCACAGGGGCACAGAACCGCTGCGGAGGAAGGCAGACGTGCCGGGACTCGCTGGCTTAGTGAAACATGTGGCCGTTGTCCCGAGGGTACAGCAGCATTCCAAACAGCGGAATGACACGGGGAGAGCTGCATTTTTAAAAGACTTCCTTTTGACCTACAGCTAATCAGCAGCGGAGGCAGAGCTGGGCCCTGAATTCAAGTCTCTCCTCTCCCTGTGCGGTATTCTTTCTCACCAGCCCAGATGGATTTGTGTTCGAGGAACCTTGTTCCATTTATGTCCAAACACGTTACGAACGTCTGCATCTTCTGCATCGTCAGAGCGAAGGAGAGCTCAAAATGCAGGCCCACACAGATGGCCTGAGCTACACCCCGGCTCTCTTACTTCGAGCTGTGTGGTCTTGAGCAAGTTAATGAACACTTTGGGCCTCAGTTTCTCATCTGGAAAATGAAAATAAAAATCCAGTTCAAATCACTGTTATGTAAATTGAAAAGGGTAATGCATATAATGTGTTTGACCTAAAATCCATACTCCGTAAATAGGAACTCTTCTAATTGGAACTCCTGGGCTCCTGGGTGGTTCAGTTGGTTAAGCATCTGACTCTTGATTTCAGATCAGGTCATGATCTCACAGTTCGTGAGTTTGAGCCCCCCACATTGGGCTTTGCGCTAACAGTATGGATCCTGCTGGGATTCTCTCTCTCCTCTGTCTCTGCTCCTCCCCCACTCACACACGCACTTTCTCTCTCTCTCTGTCTCTCTTTCCCTCCCTCTCAAAATAAATAAACAAACTAATTTTAAAAAACTGGAACTCCCTTCTCTGAAGGGAGCCAACAATTTTTCCTGAAGTTTTCTACACATGTTTTCTTAACATGTCTTCCAAGATGAAAGTCACCACTGAGTTTTGTTTTCCCAGCAAGCCTTCTTTAGTCCGGGAAGGCTCATTCCTGCTCTGTTTGCAAGGAATAATCCAGGCCTGGCCAATCATAGTGCTTCATCCCCATTATGGACTGGGTTATTGATTCAAAGAGGATCAGTGATAATCATCGCCTGGCCAGGGTCCATATACAGATGCCGCGAGCACAAAGTTCTCTCTTTCTCACAGTTGAGGCTTCTGGCAACCATGTTAACCAGAGGCCAACACACAGAGAGAAATTAGAAAAGCGGATCCGAGAGTCAGATGAACAGAGAGGGAGTTTGGGCAGCACTGAGTTGCTGGGTCTAGCCCCTGAGGTCATGGTTGTCACAGCTGTGTGTGTGCATGGTTTTTTTTTTTTTTTTATTTTATTTTTATCAGTTCTGTGAACTACCTCAACCACGCTGCAAGTTTCTCAAGTCACCGAATCCCCATCTTGCTTTAAACCAAATTGAGAGGAGCTTTGACACTTTCAACCAAAAGAGTTCTGACAAACTGTCTATCAGTCAGGGTCACAGGCAATTCTGAATCATCGACTTAAAGCCCCAATGTTCAAAGAGACCTCAAAAGGTCATCCAGGACAGAGGCTTCAAAAAAAAAAAAAACAACAACAACAACAACACACAACTCTGGTTTTCAGCAGCAAAATCTTCTTGTCAATCTTTAGGAACCCAAAAATATAAAACAAATAAAAGAGGAAGTGCTTTGTAGCTGCGAGAGGGTACCCTTAGCCCTGTCTATCATCTCCTGATTCTGTCCACCTCGCCTGTATCCATCTGAAAGCTAATCAGCTGGCCCAACTTGCGACATCAGGGATCACCTTGACCGCATCTTTGACACCTGGTACTCAAGCCTCAACTGAACACGTCCACAGCAGGCAGCTGAGGAAGCCTCAAGGCAATCCATTTCCTTTTGCAGACTTCTCTGATAGCAACATGGTTCCTCATCTGCCTCCTGGTGATACTCACCCATGGCCCTGAGTCCTCTGGGGTGAAACAGGGCTAATTAAACACACCTATCCTATGTCAGTTCTTCCTGAAGACAATTTTTATGTCCCACTTAGTTCCTGGCTTATGCATCCTTGGTTCCTTCTGACTATTCCTCGTGGGACCTCATGTCCAGCTGGTGAGATGCCTAAAATAGGCAGACTGCTGTACAAGGTGTGATTTAAGGAGGGACAGAGAGACAGAAGGTTTAGAGAAAGTGTTTATTGAAACACAGACACACACACACACACACACTCAAGTTTATGGCACCCCCATTACTTTTCCTGTGTGGCATTCTCCCTGTGTTGGGCACTGTGCACAGGGCTGTGCACACCTCCTCTTTCTCCTTCAACCCTCACAACACATCCATGAATTTAGGGATTATTTTAATGTTAAAAGACAAGGCCTAGAGGAATTAAAGTACCTGGCTCAAGTTCAAGAGCTAATATTTGGTAGGACTGGGATTTGAATTCAGGTCTCACCTGACTCCAAAGCTGGGGGTTTTAGAAGTATTTTTCTTTTCTTTTTTTTATTTTTTTTTTAAGTTGATTTATTTTTGACAGAGACAGAGTGCGAGCATGAGCTGGGGAGATGCAGAGAGAGAGGGAGACACAGAATCTGAAGTAGGCTCCAAGCTCCAAGCTGTCAGCACAGAGCCTGACGCGGGGCTCGAACTCACAAACTGCAAGATCATGACCTGGGCCGAAGTCAGATGCTTAACCGACTTAGCCACCCAGGCGCCCCAGGAGTATTTCTATTAGAAGACATGGCTCTCTATGCTATTGACCATCCAGTCCTGGAAGATGATAAAATGGAGCACTGAAAGGATAGCATAGTGCAGATAAATTTTGCAGGCTTATATCACTGTGGCTGGGACACAAGGCAGACATCTCCTTTGCAGGTAAACCTTGGAGAAAATTCTCTTTTTTAATTTATGGGTTTTTTTTATGTGTATTTTTGAGAGAGAGAGACAGAGACAGAGTACCAGCAGAGGAAGGGCACAGAGAGAGGGAGACACAGAATCTGAAGGAGGCTCCAGGCTCTGAGCTGTCAGCACAGAGCCTGACGTGGGCCTCGAACCCACAAACCATGAGATCATGACCTGAACCGAAGTCGGACACTTAAACAACTGAGCCAACCAGGTGCACCTAGATTATGTTTTTAACAGAAGTGTAACTGACATACAATAGCCTATTCGTTTTGGGTGTGCATCATAATGATTTGATATTTTTATTCATAATGAAATGATCCCCATGGTAAGTCTAGTTACCACCTATCACCATACAAAGTTATTTCTAAATTATTGACTATATTCCCCATGCTGCACATTACATCCCGTGACTTATTTATTTTTATAACTAGAAGTTTGTATCTCCTAATCCCCTTCACCTATTTTAACACTCTCCCAAACCCCCTCTCTGGTAACCAACAGTTTGTTTTCTGTATCTATGAGTCTGTTTCTGTTTGTTTGGGCATTCATTTTGTCGTTTAGATTCCACACATGAATGAAATCATATAGTATTTGTCTTTTGGAGACACTTGTATTTAAACATAAGATAGTCATTGCATGTTAGAGATGATTTAATCTGTTATTTGAGCAAGTCATCAAAGAAGGTGTGGGGTTTTGGGGTTGGAATGACAAGGCGTGACTGTCTATGTGACCAAACTGATCCCAGTTAACCCAGCTTCCCTTTTGTCTTGCCCATAGAGAATCTTTAAGGTCTTTCCTACCACGAACCCCACTTTAGTACCACCATGCTCAAGGAAGAGAATCTGGGGAGCAGAGAACTGGCTTTCTCCACCTAGGAGCCCCTGGTTTCACCAGTAAGGAACTCGGTCTCTGCTTCCTGCTTCCTGGCTTCAGGGTCGCATCAGCCTTCCCTGGTTGTGTCTGGTGCTCTTTTAAAACACATCTTGGGGCACCTGACTGGCTCAGTTGGTAGAGCACACGACTCTTGATCTTGGGGTCGTGAATTCAAGTCCCACACTGGGTGTAGAGATTACTTAAGGAAGCTTAAAAAAATCGAAACTCAAATTTAAAAACAAAAACCCCCCCAAAATAAAAAAAAATTGAAGTGCCAGGTGTGAACCCTAAGAGTAATCATAGCAATACTACTCTTAATGACTTTCTTTGAGCAATTGCTGGGCATAGGCACACACATCCTCTCCTTGAACACTCACAACGTGCTTACCAAGCAGATACTGCTATGATCCCCTTTTGACAGACATGGACATTGAGGTCTGGGGAAGGGTAGGTAATACACTGAGGTTTCTTGCCCCAGGTTGTCCATTTGTTAATGGCATGGCTGATATTCGAATTCTGATTTTGATCTAAAGACAGCTATCTCTCTATAGTACTTGGGGAAGAAAAGGTTTCAAAACAGTATAGAACTTTATTCAGCAATGAAAGGAACAAAGCATTTTACATGCCACAGCAGGGATGAATGTCACGATAATTATGCTGGGTAAAGGAAGCTAGATGAAAATGTACACACTTTATGATTGACTTGATACATTCAATTGATAGAATTCTAGAAAATGCAGACTGATAGAGAGTAACAGAAAGCAAATCAGCAGTCGCCAGTGGCTGGAAGGGACAGGAAGGAGACATTGTCAAGACATAAGTAACCTTGGAGAGTGATGGGATCCATTCTCTTGACTCTCTGGATTGTGGTGATGGTTTTCCAGCTATATAGAAATGTCAAAACTATGGGGCGCCTGGCTGGCTCAGTTCGTGGAGCACACGACTCTTGATATCAGGTAGTGAGCTCAAGTCCCACATTGGATGTAGAGATAACTTTAAAATAAAAGCTTGGGCGCCTGGGTGGCGCAGTCGGTTAAGCGTCCGACTTCAGCCAGGTCACGATCTCGCGGTCCGTGAGTTCGAGCCCCGCGTCAGGCTCTGGGCTGATGGCTCAGAGCCTGGAGCCTGTTTCCAATTCTGTGTCTCCCTCTCTCTCTGCCCCTCCCCTGTTCATGCTCTGTCTCTCTCTGTCCCAAAAATAAATAAATGTTGAAAAAAAAATTTTTAAATAAAAGCTTAAAAAAACAGAAAGAAATGTCAAATCCATCAACGTGTACAGTTTAAATGCATGTAGTTTATTGTATGGCAATTATATCTTGATAACACTTTAAAAACTCAATTAGGCATGATACTGGTTTGACTTTTTAAAAAATGTTTTAACATTTATTCATTTTTGGGAGACAGAGAGAGAAAGCATGAGTGGGGAAGGGGCAGAGGGAGGGAGACACAGAATCCGAAGCAGGCTCCAGGCTCTGAGCTGTCAGCACAGGGCCCGATGTGGGGCTTGAACTCACAAATTGTGAGATCATGACCTGAGCCCAAGTCAGACGCTCACCCGACTGAACCACCCAGGCGCCCCAGATTCTGGTTTGATTTTTAAGGGGAAAATGAAAACATATACAATGCATATGTATATAGATATGTTAATATATGACTTCACATGACTCACAAGGCCCTGTGTCATCTGGTCCCTGACCCTCTCCCCAGCATCATTTCTCACCACCCACCTTCCTGCCCTCCATCTCCCAAGCATTCTCTCACCTCCTGGCTTTCTCACTTGTTTTTATGCCCTCTGCCTGGGACACTGTCTCAACTCCTTGCCTTTCCTTGGTTAACTCCTCTTGACTTTTTAGGCCTCAGCTAAGATGTCCTCACCTCCCTCAGACCAAATCACTTCCTTTTTGCACCTGGTGTTATAATGGTTTAAGCCTTTTCTCTGAAGTTACCTTGCAAGTTCTGTGAAGGCAAGAGACTGTCTTTGGTTTGTGGAGGTATTCTTAATAAGTAGCACCAAGCCTGGCACACAGTAGGTATTTGCCAGATATGTGCTTGAATGAATGACCAAAACAGTACTTTAAAATCCTAGTGAATAAGAACCATTTCTATATACTAACCTAACAGTTTGTCAAAGCACATGTGATTGATATTCTCCAATCCGCAGGCCAGCATAATGTTAGCAGTGATTATCAAAATAACATGCTCACAGAGCAGTTAAGAATATAACATTAAGAGTCATTCAGGCCTAGTTCTACGAGTTGCCAGCTAAGTAACCTTGGGCAAGTTAGTTTATCTCTCTGAACCTCTGTTTATTTCCACACGTAACAGGGATAGAGATATTCTGCCATTGTTATGAAGTTTCAAGCAGATAATGCATGGGAACCGCTTAGTGTGAAACCTGCACACAGTCAGTGCTCAGTTACTATTGCACCAGCATTGCTGCTCAGACCAGCTGAATACCATCTGTCAACAAATGCCTCACACTCATTCTGACTCTCTTCTTTTACGGAGCATTTCTTGTATGCTACCTCAGCTGCCCCTACGGGAACCTTGCAGGGAGGTGACACAGTTGTTATTACCCATTTTATTATTTTTTTAAAACGTTTATTCACTTTTGAGAGACAGAGAGTGCGAGCAGGGGTGGAGGAGAGAGAGAGGGAGACACAGAATCCAAGGCAGGCTCCAGGCTCTGAGCTGTCAGCACAGAGCCCGACACAGGGCTCAAACTCACGGACCGGAAGATCATGACCTGAGCCGAAGTCAGACGCTTAACTGACAAAGCTATCCAGGCACCCCATTTCCAATCCATTTGAAAGGGAAGCTAAGGGACGCCTGTGTGGCTCAGTCACTTGAGCATCCAACTCTTTAGGCTCAGGTCATGATCCCAGGGTCTTGGGACTGTGCCCTGTGTTGGGCTGGAGACTCTCTCTCTCTCTCTCTCTCTCTCTCTCTCCTTCCCCTCTCCCCTTCTCATGCTCTCTTTCTCTCTCTCTCAAAAAAAAAAAAAAATTAAAAGCAAAATAATGGGAAGCTGAGGCCCAGAATCGCTAAATAGCTTTACCAAAATTACAGATAAGGCAAACAGAGGCACCAAGGGCCAATCCTGTAACAGTTTAGCATCCTACAGAGGCTAGCTGCTGGGGTCTTGTCTGCTCTTTGGACATAAAAGTGACCGAAGGCCCCTATCTACCTCCCTCCTGAGGCAAGCTCAAGTTTGTCTGGAAGTTCCTGGGACTCTGTGTTCTCTCAGCCACCAGGCTGAATCCTGTTCCTACCATTTTATCTCAGTTGCATCTCACCTCAAGCAGCTGATAACTTCTGTCCGCTCAGCTCCAACGGCAGGTGGAACATCGCCTCCCTTCCTCAGTCCTTACGCTAAACTCTTCCCAAACTCCCTCACCTAACATCCCTACCCCCGGCCTGTACACCATTTCTCCCCCTTGCTCCCTCACACTTGCGGCTTCTCCGTTCCCCAAAACTGCCCTCCCTCTGGGCTGTTCCCTTCCCACAAAAATACCGAAATATCCCCATTTGATTAGGCAAGACACTTCACATTCACACACACACACACACACACACACACACACACACCCTCCTCAGATATCATCTACCTTGAAGCTCAGGGCTCAGCCAAAAAAAAAAAAAGGCCCACCTAAGCTGGCTCCCACCTCATTTATCTCAGAGTTTGGAAGATTTGCCTTGTTTGGCTGAACACAAAAGCCTGTTCAGTGGGGTATCCAACTTAATTTTTTTCCTGTTATTAAAAAAATGGATACATTTCACATAAAACCCTGGTTTCAGGCTTTTTTTTTTTTTTTTTTTTTTTTTCAAAAAAATGGGAAGCTACGACAACACGGGGGGCCCCACTCCAACATGGCAGCAATAAGCTGAAGTGGAGTGATGGCTGCCCCCCTGGCCAGGAAAGACCTCCACACTTCACCAGAATCCACCTGGCTCCTGGGTTTGTGTGAATCAAAAGTCTGGCCTCTGGAAGCGTTTGAGTTGTAATCCCTTCTCTGGTAATATAACCCAACTGGCAGAGGTTTTACGTCAGTCTTCTTCCTTCCCTTCTGTAAGTGGAAAGACCCAGTATAGAGATATTCATTTTTCCACTGATGTAAATTATACTACCACCCCAAATTAGATAGCAGAAACAGTTACATGCAGTTTGGTTTTAAATATATTTTCCACCCCAATGCAAAAATGTTATACAGCATATTTAGAATCTTTCCCCCTCTCACAGTGAAGGTTTTTTTCATGACAACTAAAATTCCCATTATTCAACTGTCTACCATGTGCTTTCAGATTTGGGGATGATTCTAGCTGATTCCAGAATTGTAACTGAAGAAGCATCATTTCTATCTTGTCAGTAGCCTGCAACAATGCAGCCCCTAGCATGTTTGATTCAATGCACATTAACTGAATTGTTCTTCACTGTTCAAAGCTCAATGCATGTTTTCCAAGGCAGCTCCCATCCCTCTTAGGCCTGACTCTGATTTTGCTACCTCTCCCAATTTACAAGTTAGCTGACCCTCAATTTCCAACCTGCCTTAGCCTGCAGCAGAGATAAGTTGGTCCTGTGTAAACTTTCTCTCTCACTGCTGACATCGACTATCCATCTGATTTGTTTTCATCTGAGGAGTGCCCCACAAACGCGCTCTGAAAGGGCAGAACAAACCCTAAAGCAGCAGTTCTCAAAGTGCAAGATCCCTGGGCCAGCCGCATGGGCAGCACTTGGGAACTTGCTGGAAACTCAGACTCTCGGCTCCACCCCAGAACTACTGAATCCAGATCTGAATTTTAACAAAATCCCCAGTTGATTCTTAAATAAATAAATTTGTTTAGTGAAGAGGACAGTGAAGTAAATAAAAGGGTGATACCACAGCGCTAGGGAGAGGCCACTTTACATACAGCAGCTGTTCTCAAACTTTTTTGGTCTCAGGAGCCATTTATACTCTTAAACATTGTTGAGGACCCTAATGAACTTTTTCTTTTTTTTAAGTTTATTTATTTTGAGAGAGAGAGCGCACGCTGTGGGAGGCACAGGGAGAGCGAGAGGGAGAGAGAGACGGGGAGAGAGAGAGGGGGAGAGAGAGAGGGGGAGAGAGAGGGGGAGAGAGAGAGGGGGAGAGAGAGAGGGGGAGAGAGAGGGGGAGAGAGAGAGGGGGAGAGAGAGAGAGAGAGATAGAGAGAGAATCCCAAGCAGGTTCCACACTATCAAAGTGTAGAGCCTTGAATTCACAAACCGGGAGATCACCACCGGAGCTGAAATCAAGAGTCAGCTGCTTTAATTGACTGAGCCACCCAGGTGCCCCCACCCTGATGAGCTTTTTAAACGTAAGCTATATATCTGTGGGTACTTGCCATTTTAGAAATTAAAACAAATACTTTTTAAAAGTATTGTTGAGGGGCGCCTGGGTGGCGCAGTCGGTTGGGCGTCCGACTTCAGCCAGGTCACGATCTCGCGGTCCATGAGTTCGAGCCCCGCGTCGGGCTCTGGGCTGATGGCTCAGAGCCTGGAGCCTGTTTCCGATTCTGTGTCTCCCTCTCTCTCTGCCCCTCGCCCGTTCATGCTCTGTCTCTCTCTGTCCCAAAAATAAATAAACGTTGAAAAAAAAAAAAACTTTAAAAAAAAAAAATAAAAGTATTGTTGATGCGTTGAAAAATAGTAAGCATTACATATTAACATATATTTTATGAAAGTAGCTCTATCTTCTCAAACCAATAGAATTAATGAAAGAGGGGCAGTGTTTTTACGTCTTTGCAAATCTCTTTGGATGTCTCCCTTAATAGAAGACAGCTGGGTCCTCCTATCTGCTCTCCTGCAGCATCACGTGTCGTGTGGTCTTTGAAACACTCTACTGCACCCTTGGGAGAGAAACAGTGAAAATGGCAAATATTGTCCGAATATTGTTATGAAAACAGTTTTGGCTTTGCATAACCCTGAAAGGGTAGAAGTCCCCAGACCGCTGGAATCGGTGACGTGAGGCGGTGATGGAGAAAGGCCTGACAGCTCAGCGGCATACAAAGCAAGTTCTCAGTGATGGGTCCTTTGTGGGAAGACTTTTCATTTTAAGCAACATAGAGGCTGTGCAGCAAGGGTGTCAATGTGACTGCGGGTCCCTCCTTGGTCCTGGAGTGGCTGCGGGACGATGGATAGTTCCTTTGCCCTCTCTGAGCCTCAGTTTCCCGGTCTGTTTTACGAGGAGCGCGATCTCTAAAATTCCAGCCCCGTCGCAGCTCCCCACCCCCACCCCAAGTGTGTGGGAGGTCCCACCGGGAACTGTGGAGTAACTGCGTCGTTTGCCCAGCAGAGGGCGATGGAGACCAGCCCTGGCTGGACACCTTACACTCCACCGGCCCTTCGCCGCCTCCCCACCCAGACATAAGATCGCCTCGTGATCAGGGCGGTTTCCTTGGCACCAGTTGGCACCGGCTATCTCAGGCAACCTGGGCCATCTCCGGGTAGCGGCTGGAAGCCTAAGAGCCCTTCACATTGACCCACACGTGGTCAGGTTGGGATGCTCTGATTCCCCCAGAAGGTCTGGGAAGAGCCGAAGGGAAGAAGTGGTGGAGGCAGACACATTTTTTTCCCCTTCTGGGCCTTTCGGTGAGGAACCACCCAGGAGCTGTTGACTCCTCACTGGGAAAACCGGGCGCGGTGGCCGGAAGGGAACAAGACGGAGCGCTGTGCCAGCTCTCCCAGGGGGCTGCGTGCCTGCAGGCGCGGGGCTGTGCTTGCATCAGCACTGCCAGGGCTGGGGCAGTGGCCGCCAGCGACGTCAGCCGCCTTCCCAGAAGAATTCCACTGCCTGCGGCCAGAGGCCCGGGCGGTGTGGGGGCGGGGGCTTTTGGTTTCGGAGGATGACACCACTTGCTAGCCGCGTCTCCACTGTTGTCATGGAGACGACGGCATCCCGACAGCCTTGGTGAGGCCATCCTGCCTGTGACCCGGACCTACTCAGGAAACCATGAGTTCTACGGGTGCTGACCCAATGAGATGGTCCTGCCGGTCCTGGTTCTTCCCTGGGGACGCCCTGCTGGACCTCCTTCCTTATTATACAGCATTATCCAGACTCGAAGCACTCTTAGAAACAACCCCCGCCCCCAGAAAATCAAAGCCCAAAGAAGAGCAGAAGAGCCCTAACACAGGATGTGCCTGGCAAAACAGACTTTTCAATCCTCTCAATTCTGGTGTGTGTGTGTGTGTGTGTGTGATCTTTATTTCTATGAAGCAGTTTCTTACGATTCTCTCAAAACATCGACTAAAATGGTGGATATGACCCTTGGTCTCCAGAATTGATGCATTTTACTGCCCTGAAACTATGCATTTAGTCTTCAATTATGTGTTAAAAACGATTGAGAAGATCAGAGCAAAAATAATCCTGAAGAAGGAATAAGAAATAGATGGAAATTATTTAAATGCAGCTGGGGTGCCTGGGTGGCTCAGTCTGTTAAGCATCTGACTTGAGCTCAGGTCATGATCTCTGGCTCTCTGCTGACAGCTCAGAGCCTGGATCCTGCTTCAGATTCTGTATCTCCCTCTCTCTTTCTGCCCCTTCCCCTCTCACAGTCTGTCTATCTCAAAAATAAACACACATGAAAAAAAATTTTAATAATAATAATTTAAATGCAGCTAACATTGAATGCCCACTATAGGTCAGGCACTGTGCTAAACCCGGTACAGTCATTACCACATTTGGTATTCACAATTCTCTGAGGTGGGTTTTATTGTTTTGATCCACACTTTGCAGAAAAAGGAACTGAGGCACAACAAGGTAAAGTAACTTGTCCATGTCTTACAGCTAGTAGTTTAATATTTAGTAATTAATAGAATCATATCCTGATCTGTAGTAGGCATTCAACACAATTGCACTCTGCTTTGGAAAGATTGGAAGGAGGGTAGTGAACACAAACATCCCAAGAAAACCTCATTCATTCATACTGTTTCCATCTAAGATTTCTTACAATTTGAAAGCAGGCTAGGGGAGGGTTCCTATTTTCTCCATGGGAAAAAAAGTTGCTAAGCAAGTATTATAAACCAAGTGAGGATATTTTCATAGGACACTTTGGAGTTTAGAAAGCCCTTTGCTACCAAAGATTTAACTTCATCTTCACAACACTCCTGAGGAGTAGTAAGAACTGGTCATCTGAGCCCCATTTACAGGGAATTTTTGCTTTTCACAGAAAACCTTTTAACCACTAAATATAAAAGTGGTCTTCAGGGACACAAGCCTAGACCACACATAATAGCCAAAAAGTGGAAACAACCCAAATGTCCATTAACTGATGAATGAATAAATAAAATATGGTATATACATCTAATGGAATATTATTCAGCCTTAAAAGTAAATAAATATTCTGACACACGTTACAACATGGAAGAAGCTTGAAGACATTATGGTCGGTGAAATAAACCAGTCACAAAAGGGAAAATTTTGTAGGATTTCACTTTTATGAGGTACCTAGAATAGACAGTTTTATAGAGACAGAAAGTAAAATAGAGGTTATCAGGGGCTGGAGCGGGGGAGGGGTGGGAATTGTTGTTTAATGGCCATACAGTTTCCGTTTGGGAGAGCGAAAAAGTATAGAAATTGATGGTGGTGATAGTTGCACAACATTGTAAATGTACTAGATGCCACACAATCGTCTACTTAAAGATGGTCAAAATGATAAATTTTGTTATGTATATTTTGCCACAGTGAAAAAAAAAATAAAGAAAACCAAGCACGTCAGTGTTCTCCATTCTTATTCCACTTTGTCTTTTAAAGGGGGATTCTCATGTGTTTATTCAAGCAGGAGCAGCTCTAACCTAAGACCCACTTCTTGACTTTGCAGGGTTGTGCCTCTGCTTGAAAGTAAGAAAACGTCACACCTTTAAAAATAGCTCACAATCGTGTGTTTTCACTAAATACAGGAGACTGGTATTCCCCTCAGGTATTCCAAATGAGCAAGATCTGGCAGGGCAGGGGGAGGATTGGGGTGAGTCACTGGTTTGGCAGGTGAGGTCATCATGGGGTGACCGTCTGCATGCAGCAGGCTCCCCACCTCCCACACCTCCCATCTTCCCCCCTCAGGGGTGGCTAAGTCAACAGCCAGCTTAGCTGGGAGTCTGGCTGCTCTGGTGTGAAGTTCAGTGGGAAACATTCCTCCTTATGACTCCGTGACTCAACACCCCAACAGATGGGTTCATGAAGGCTCTGGTAACCAAAGCCAACTCCGAGGTCGAGACTCTGGACTGCCAAGTCATGGTCTATAAGCAGAAGAGGGGAGACATACATCCTTGGGAAGGAGAGGAGAGAGCTTGCTTGTTGGAATGCTAAATATCTAAGAAATGATGGAACTGTTCTACTTATCTTGATTATCCCGATTAAGACAACTTAAGAGAGTGGCACACGGAAGGGGACAGTAAATATTTGCTGAATGATTCTTACTTAGGAGGAGTTCAACCACTAGAACAATTCTAAAGTACTAGTAAAACATATATAGTTTTAGGTTTTTATCAACTCTTGTTTTCTCAAAGAGGCACCAGAATTAGAGCTTGATATGTTTTTGTGGAATTGACACAGGTTTCATGTGGGCACCGATGGTACCAATACAAAGAACCATGATGTTTATTATGTAGGTGACTAGGTTATAAATAAGTGGTAATGTGAAGGGACTTTCTTGGACATGTTTGTACACTCATCTAGCAACCATTAGCAAAGATACCATGCGTGTAAGATGAAAGAGAGTGAGAAAGAGAAAGTTTTTGATTTTTTCAAAAAATCATTGTTTTGTCTTTTTCCTCTTTGGTCTCTAAAATGTTGAGTCAATCTGGTATGGTTTAAGGTACACGAGCCTTAGTGTAAGGCAAGCCTTGTATTAGGCAGGGACTCTAGGTAGCAAGGGGCATAGAATGGATTCAAATTAGCTGGGGGGGGGGGGGACAAATGATGGCTTCAGGCACAGCTATATCTAGGTGCCCAAATGATAGTGTTAAGGATCTGTTGTTCTACGTCTCTCAACTCTGCCTTCATAAGCATACATGATGGCCAAAAATCTTCCCAGTAGCTCTGGGCTTACATTCTGTAGGCCTAAGAAGCCTCATTAAAAAGAAATCTTCCTTACCAACAAAATTATCTCACAGACTAAGAACCTCACACACTGAGAAAGAGGTAGATGCTGTTTCCATAATAAAAGGTAGTGGTTCCTGGGCAGGCAAAAATAACAGGTGTCTACTCCCTGGGCATAAATGTATATGTGTGGGAGAGAGGGTTTATCGTTTGGGTGTCACTTTCCTAGTTTGTCGGTGAGTCAATCTGGGGGGCGGGGGGGGGGACGGGTGGTGAAAGGTTTGTGCCCTGGACTCAGCAGCCCCAGGTCAAAACTCTGGCTTTCCACTAGCTCTGTGGCCTCCAGCAATTCACTTAAAAGAGATCGTAGCTAATAACTACCGTGTTTTGAACATGAGATAGTTGCTAAGCATTAGGTGCATTATCTCATTTACTTGACAGTTCTGCAAAGTATTATTATTGTTGCATTTTATAGATGAGGAAGCTGAGGTCCAGAGGGATTAAGTGACCCACCCAAGGTCACAAAGCTAGTAGGGGTCGTTCCAGCTCAAGTCACTCTGACTCAAAGTATGTTCTCTGGGTCTCACTCTCCTTGCCTGCAAAACGGGTATGAGATGGAGGAGAAGAAGGAGGTAGAGAAAGATGAAGAAGAAAAGGAGGAATAACAGTAAAATGCCCATAAGAAATTAAGTATGCAATAAATCTAGTTCTCTTCATCTGTTTCTTCCACTCTCTTCTTCCCTTGCTTCCTGTCTGTTTTTTTTTCTTCTTTCTTTCTTTCTTTCTTTCTTTCTTTCTTTCTTTCTTTCTTTCTTTCTTTCTTTCTTCTTTCTTTCTTTCTTTCTCTTTCTTTCTTTTCTTTCTTTCATACTGTCCTGACTTCTCCTTCCTTCCTCCCTCCTTCCCTCCCATCCTTCCCCCTTTCCTTCCTTCTCCCCCCGCCTCCCCCCACTTCTTTTTTCCTTTTTCTAGCCTCTTTTCAGAGTCCTAGCCTGGTTTAGGGTGCTATTTATGAATCACAATGGAGGCAGGACAAATACTGGGGCTTTATTCATTACTGCACACATCCTCACAAATATGGCACCTCTAGAGGAACCCACAGCCATGAACCCCAGTGCAGCACTCTGGTTTGCACAAGATCGAGTTCTAGTTCTGGGAACTAGAACCAAGGCGAATGGCGTTCCGTCAAAGCCCACCTCATGCCTCCATACTGGCGGATCTTTGCTTGAAACCTCTGCTAATCTGTTTAATTTGAACTACTCTGGCTGAGGTCAGGCACTGGCAGGAACACCCTCTCTCACTGGTTTTGGTTTCAGCCCTTGCCTGACCTCTTGAGCCCGCCTGGAGGCCCCGTGAAAGGGAAAGGAAGTGAGGGCCAAGTGAAGACCGCCTTGGGGCTTTGAGATAAGCACCTTTCATTTGGACGTGTTGTAACTAGAAATCAAGAAGAGTTGACATTCAGCAGAGAGAGCTGGACTGTACCCGGATGCTGGGCTGCTGGGGCTGGGGGCTGGGTCTCCCAGGCAGAGGCAGGGGTGACACCTAGGATGAGGCCTTTCTGAGGAAGGCCAGGTGGTAGGGGAGGGGAGAGGACTTGGAAAACAATAACCCTCTAGCTCCTTAATAACCATTTTATAGAGTTCAGGCCTTGGGGACAGGAAGTCCACAGAGGTGGGGCAGAGGTAAGGGCTTTGTCTCCCCACAACATCCCCCAAAACTCCACCACTCCCAGACTCCCCCACGACAGTTCATGGAATGTGTGTGAGTGTGCGAGCCATTCTGCACATGCCCACAAGCCCACGCCCAAGACTCTCGGGTCATTCGGATTCCCCACTTGGGTGCGCCCTGCCCTTGGGTTCACCCTCTCCCCTCTTGGGGTGCCACACTAGCAGCAGAAATTGCCTCCTACTCACCCCTCTCCAGCCTAGGGGGAAAGGCTCTTGTGAAGCGGAGTGAGGGTTGAGGAAAGGGGGTCCTGGGCAGCTCACACTTAGGACAGCTCAACCCTGACACAGAGCACTTGTAATCCCCATTTCTGTAGATGAGGAAACTGAGACCGAGGGGTTAGCTAATAGGAACACGCAGTGTCTGCTAGCTGATTTCTTTTAATTCATAGATTTCCATCACCCTCAAGAGGCCGGGCACCTGGCACCGTGATTTCCTCACTAGCACGTCTCACGCTTTACTGTGCACATACATTACCTGGGGAGCTCGTTAAAATGCAGATTCTGATTCAGCAGGTCGGGGAGGGGCCTGAGATCCTGCATTTCTGACCAGACAGGGGACACCACTGCTGCTCTGGGACCACACTCTGAGTAGCAAGCCTCTGTTTTCAGCTGCCTTTGTCATGAGCCTGGAGCGGAGTACATTTAAGCTCGGCACTCAAGCAGCAGACAGCGATGGGAGGGCTAGTGCTGTGCTATATGAATTGAGATGTGCTGTGAGTATAAAATATACACCAGATTTTGAAGATTTAGTGAGGATAAAGTGATGTAAAATGTCTCTTCAAAAACTTTTTTGTATTGGGGCGCCTGGGTGGCTCAGTCGGTTAAGTGTCTGACTCTTGATTTTGGCTCAGGTCATGATCTCACAGTTCACAAGTTCCAGCCCCACATTGGGCTCTGCGCTGAGAGTGCAGGACCTGCTTGAGATTCTCTCTCTCTCCCTCTCTCCCTGTTCCTCCCCTGCTTATGCTCTCTCTCAAAAAAAAAAAAAAAATATATATATATATATATAAACTTAAAAAACTTTTTGTGTTATTACATGTTACAATGATAGTATTTTAGATATACTGGGTAAATAGAATATATTCTAAAACTTATTCCACCTGTATCTTTTTTTCTTTTTTAACGTGGGTACTAGAAAATTTTAAATTGTGCACATGGCTTGCATCATATTTTCACTGAATAACTCTGGTCTAACGCAGTGGTTCTCAACCAGGCAGGAGCGATTTTGCGCCCCCCAGGGAATATTCGGTGATGTCTGGGACATTTTCAGTTGTCATAAATAAGGGTGTTGTTGCTGGCATCTAATGGGCAGGGGCCACAGATGCAAAGCATCCTATGATGCATAGGACAGGCCTTCACAACCAAGAATTCTCCAGCCTAAAATGTCAATCCTGCCAATGTTGCAAAATTCTGGTCTAGAATCATCTGTACTGTCTCTGAAATTATTTATTTTATTACTTGTCCATTCATGGCTTTTGTCACCTCTGCTAGCATGAGTCCCATGAGATCAGGGACGTCGCCTGCCCATGGATCCTAGAACAGTGCCTGCTGTGAGGCACACACATTCTGTAATATACACGGAGACTCAACCACCTGAGCCAACCAGGTGGTTTCAATTCATCCATGCAAATTAGCAGGGCTCAGCAGCCACGGGCATCGGGCATCCTCGGAGTACAGTGAGATGGCTCCACCCTGAAATCAAGCTAGGACAAGACTCTGAACGTCTTGGCTGGATTGCCCTCCCAACTGCATATTAATCAATCTATCAGCAGCAGGCATTAACCCAGGGAGCAGAGATAGGAATTGTCTCTGAAAGGCTGTCGGTCTTTGCCTGCCTGCCCAGCCACACCCTGGCAGGCCTTTCACAGATCAGACTGCATCGGTTTCCAGGGACTTTGGGTTTCAAAGGGCTGGCTCCAGCCCATCTGATCTACCGCCTTTCCTTAGCTGCTGCGCCCTGAGGAAGCCCAGACCCAGGATTTCTAAGGAAGAGTCATCTCTCAGACTCTCCCTTCACAAGAGGCCGGTGGGTGGGGAGGGTGAGGCCAGAAGAACAACTTGGGTCCACCCAGGGCGTGCAAGGGAACAGAACCAGGGCAGATTAATTTCTCTTGTTCAGATAACTCTTTAATCTTTGGTGTAAAGTATTGAAAGCCAGGGTTCTGGGCCTTCTCCTTTCCTACTCATCACTCCCCAAGATGGGGCCCTGTCCTGGTGGGAGTCCAGAGCCCAGGTCTGGCCCCAGAGGTGGCCTGTATGACCTTGGTAAGTGAGGAAAATGCTCGAGGTCTCAGAGTTCTCTTCTATAAGATGGAGGGAGGGGAGTGGGGGCATGAGTTGTGCTGATCTTTACATTTTCTAGCATTTTGGGGCACCTGGGTGGCTCAGTCGGTTGAGGTCCGACTTCGGCTCAGGTCATGATCTTACCGTTCATGGGTTCGAGCCCCACATAGGCCTTGCTGCTGTCAACACAGAGTCTGCTGGGGATACTTGTCCCCCTCTCTCTGCCCCTCCCCCATTCTCTCTCTCTGTCTCTCTCTTAAAAATAAATAAAGATTTAAAATAAAAAAAAATAAAACAGAGGAGCCTGGGTGGCTCAGTCGGTTAAGCGTCTGACTTCGGCTCAGGTCACAATCTCACAGTTCATGGGTTCGAGCCCTGCATCCAGCTCTGTACTGACCGCTCAGAGTCTGGAGCCTGCTTTGGATTCTGTGTCTCCCTCTCTCTGCTCCTCCCCCACTCACAGTCTCTCTCTCTCTCTCTCTCTCTCTCTCTCTCAAAAATAAATAAACAGTAAAAAAAAATAAATAAGATACAAAAAATAAAACAAATCTTCTAGCATTTTGCTTTAGTCCTCAAGGAGGAGTCTGGGCTCCTTAGCAGAACCCAGTTTTACTCCTGTCAGCCTCCTGTGTCCCAGCCTGCATCCACGTCTTGCCTCATGTTATAGATGCATCCCCGGCTCCAGCTGCAATGGTGCACCTTCAGTTTCATTAGCGTGTCTTGCTCCCTCTTGCCTTCCAGGCTTTGCACCTGTTATTCGGCTTGCTCTTCTGCGGAGTCTTCTCGAGTAGGGCTTGAAAGGATGTGCTGTGGGTCGCACAGCATGCGTTGACTGTGTGCCCTTCAGCGAGTTCCTTTCTCTGTGCCTCGGTCTCTTCTGGGAAAGCAGAATAAGGTACCTGATTTATAGGGTTGTTGTGCTGGTTAAGTGAGGCGACTCTTGTGGAGTTGTTAGAAACAGTGCCAAACACCTCGAAAGCAACAGGGGGAAAAGGCTCCAGTCATCATTACTATCATTTCTGGAAACTGTTCCCACTCATGTCTCAGGAATCAGCTCAGTGGTCACCTCTTGGAGGAAGCGTTCCCTGATTCCTACCTGCCAGCTGAGGGAGCTGCCCCTGCTCTGGGTTCTGACTCACCCCGGACTCACCTCAGTCACCACCCTTATCGCCTGTGTGCTAACTGCCTGTTTACACGTCTTGCTCCCCTCAATGGACTGTCACTTCCTTTAGCAGAGGTTGGAAATGGACTACCTGCCAGCCGAAACCACAGGTGTGCTTTAACCAGACTACATGGGAATTTGGAAACATTTTTATTTATTTATTTTTGAGAGAGAGAGAAAGACCACAAGTCAGGGAGGGGCAGAGAGAGAGAGAGAGAGAGAGAGAGACGGGGAGACACAGATCCCTAGGGAGGCTCCAGGCTCTGAGCCGTCAGTGCAGAGCCTGACTCAGGGCTCGAACTCATGAACCCCTAGATCATAACCTGAGGCGATGTCAGACGCTTAACCCACTGAGCCACCCGGGCGTCTCTGGAAACATTTTAATGGAATGCTGAACTTTGAAAATTGGGTGATTCTTTTAAAAATAAGATCGGGGCGCCTGGGTGGCGCAGTCGGTTAAGCGTCCGACTTCAGCCAGGTCACGATCTCGCGGTCCGTGAGTTCGAGCCCCGCGTCAGGCTCTGGGCTTATGGCTCAGAGCCTGGAGCCTGTTTCCGATGCTGTGTCTCCCTCTCTCTCTGCCCCTCCCCCGTTCATGCTCTGTCTCTCTCTGTCCCAAAAATAAATAAAAAACGTTGAAAAAAAATTTTAAAAAAATAAAAATAAAAAAAAAAATAAAAATAAAAATAAGATCTATTTTAAAAATCTGCCGGGCACCTGGGTGGCTCAGTCGGTCGAGCGTCCGACCTCAGCCCGGGTCATGATCTTGCTCTCCATGAGGTCCAGACCGTGTCAGGCTCTGTGCTGACAGCTTGAAGCCTGGAGCCTGCTTCCGATTCTGTGACTCTCTCTCTGTCCCTCCCCTGCTCATGCTCTGTCTCTCAAAAATAAACAAACATTAAACTAAATAAATAAAAATTAAAAATTAAAAAAAAATAAGGTCTGCTACAAAAAAAAAACCAGGATGATTTTACATAAAAACCCAGATTTCCGGCTTTGCTTGGAAAATTAGAAACTGCGCTAACCCAAGCCACCATCGTCACCTGCACCTGCAGGAATGTCACCTTCAGCGGGCTTGCACTGTTGTTTGCTGCAGGCCCAACCCAGCCCAATTAGCTCACACCCTCTGCCCCAGAAATCCAGTAAGATAAGCCTGTCCTCTTAATCTGGGCATTTCTGAGAGTAGAAGGGGGATTTTATTCATAACCACAAATCAACGGGACAGTTCAGGAAAAACTGGACCACATACTACCACCACCCCCAACTACAGGGCAGGAGCCTGGGGCATCTTTGGGTCCCACACCACATACTTCCCGCCACATAAATGCTCAGTAAATGGTAATAACAACCACTGGTGTTCCTGACCATTTGTTACATGTGTTAACGCATGCGGTTCTCCCCAGCACCTTGTGAGGTAGGAACTATTGTCTGCATTTTGCAGTTGAGGAAACTGAGGCATGATAAATTAGTCATCTCTCTCAACTGCACAACTAGGAAGTGGGGAACCAAGGCAGTCTGGGGTCTAGAAGCATACTATGTGTTGGCCAAATCAAGAAACAACTCTCAAGGTTCCTCTCAGCTATAAAAATCTGTGGTTCTTTCTGGTTGTTGGTTTTTTGGGTTTTGTTTTTTTTTTTCCTGTTATTTTCTCTCCTCTGCCCACCCCCTCCCAAGGCTCTCTCTCCTTTTCTCCTGTCCTTTCCCTGACTTGTATATTCCCTTGGCTCTCGCAGTTTCTCCCTCTGTGTCTTTTCTCAGTCTTATTTGGCCTCCGTCACCATGTCTCCTGTGTTTGCTCCTGAGCACAGTTTCTGTCTGTATTTCTCACGCTCCTTCTCTCTTTGGACTCTCTCGCCGTCTCTCTTACCATGTCCCTGCTCTCCTTTTTTCTCTTCTCCTCCTCCTCTTCCTCTCCCTCTTGCTCTCATGCATTCTTACCAACCATGACTAAACAAACACTTTTGTGGTAGTGGAATATGATTTCAGTAACTCCCCGTTGGTCTTGGCTTTTGCAGGAATCCGACAAGCCAGGCTCTGTGCCTTCTCCACGCTTTGTGGAGAACTGTGGACAGAGCTACAGGAGCCTGCAGCTGGGAGACCCAGACTTCAGGGGACGTGCCAGTCACTACCCACCCCCCCCACCACCCCCCGCCGCCCCCATCACTTCCAGCCTGTGCCTCTGTCCCCTTAGGAATAGTGGCTGAGATCTTCACGCCTTTCAGCAGACAGCCTGTAGAAAGGGAAGCTGGTCTGGGCTCAGGTCTTCCTTTCCAACGGACTGACAGGTAAGTAGGATTAATGGTGTGTCTTTCTGTCTGGTGAGAGCAAGACAACCAGAGTACCTTTGCCACAAAAACAATCCCTCCAATGAATGTGATCAACGCACATGAAACAAATGTCTTTTGAAGGGAGAAGACAGTCTTGGAAAATTATCTTGAAGGCAAGAAAAAAAGGCAACTTTTCTTTCCTTTTCTTTTCTTTTTTTTTACAAACAAGCAAGGAGAAAAGGTATGGGGTGGGAGAAAGTGGTTCTCCTCGCCAGCAGCCAGCAAGAAGAATGAAGGGGAAGGCATTGCAGAGGGGAAAGAGGGGAAGGGAAATTAAACAGGAGTCAGTGGGCGGCAGTCAGAGGAGGAGAGGTTGAGAGAGGGGGAAGGAAGGGGCAGGGGTGACAGATTTTTAAAAATTCAAGGTGACCCTTCAGCAGCGTCAGGCTGAGGCAGCTGCCTGGTTGGCTCTGCTCGAATGAACACGCATTTGCTGCGGAAGGAAGGAGGAGGAGACGCCAGAGAAAGACCACACAGATGTAGATGCCCAGGCTGGAATCCCAGACTGGGCTCCGCCCTCTTTTCACCTTGGTTTCCAAATGGGTGTTCTGGCGTGCTGGAGGGGAAGTGTTCAGACAGAGCTCGGTTGGTGGCGGTGAGTCAAGGCCCCACCCAGCCCGCTGCCGGCCCCAGGGGGCCTCTCGCCTGCAGGTTGGCAGCTGCTGGATGTTATCAGGACAGAGCCAGGCAGCAGGGGCATGGCAGGCCATTCGAGTTCACTCCCAATGATCTGTGGCCACAGGGTCTAGCTCCAGAGCTCTGTCGTGTGGGTGGCTCCATCCATTCTGGCAAGTAATGGTGAGCTGGCTGCTGAGCCTTTGTGATTTCAATGTGAACAGTGAGAGGCAAACAGCCTTGCGGAGTGGCATCAGCCTAGCTGCAAAGATCTGTCGCCCAACAGTTTATTACTCACCCACCTCTTCAACGGTAAGCCCCGAGAGGGCAGGAACACTGTTGTGGACCCCACTTCAAAAGCGCACTTGACATGCCGGCTGGTATACAGTAGGAGCTCAAAACTGAATGCATGAATCAGGATGCGTTCAAATCTCCCTCTGCTCCCCTTCCTACTGGTTGTGGGTGACTCTGCTCAGTCCCTTAACCTCCCCAGCTGCCACTCCCCTCACCAGTACAATGGGATAGGACTGGTCAAAGTGTAGACTAGATGTCTCACTGCCCCTCCTCAACTTAGTGAAGTCAGGCAGTGGGGGGGGGGGGGGGCACGCCATCTATCACTGTGGCTCGTATATGGCAGGCATGCAAACAGAGGAGATACTTTACAGTGTGGAAAATCTGCAGCTTCAGTTGCTGTTGCTGGTAGTTCCAGGTACGTCGTACAGATGTTACTTTTCAGGAAGACGGTGTGGCGATGTGGTTAAGAGCTCATGCTCTGGAGGCCCATGACTTGGGTTCAAGTCCTGTCTGCACCGCTCACTCCCTGTGTGATTCTGGGCAAGCGTGTATGTACAATAGAGTTGCCGTGCGTCCTAAATGAGATAAATCCCATGCGGTCCCTGGCATGTAGTAGGTGCTCAATTTGTGTTAGTCATTATCACTGGTTTCCACTACCAAAACCTGTGAGGTGGACGACCAGACCGTCCCCAGGGTGCAAAAGAGGAAACCCTAGCTGGCCAGGTGGAGAGGCGTGCCTGCCGGCCAAACCAGAACTAGACGTCTCCTGCCCCCAAGGCCCACCACAGCTGCCAGAAATAAGGTGGCGTATCACAGTGCCTGCCTCCACCCCTCGCCCCAGTGGAGAAGTGAAACACAAACCCGCCAGTGTCAGAAAGAAGAGAAGGAACCAACTGAGGTGAAGAGAGTAGAGCGGCCCCCAAATCCTGTCAAAAGGACAGTCCAGGACAAGGTCAAGTCCAGGGCGGCGAGAGGGTGGAGGCAGTGGGAGGATAGTGTGACAAGAAGAGGTCTGGTGGCTGAGTCGGCCAGGGGCAAGGGGTGCAAAGCTGATCCTGAGAATGCGGAAGGAAGCCCTTTTATCAGCATTAACAAGAACAGAGAGGGAAGTTGTTTGCATCTGGCCAGATACCTCGGCTCTGACCTCCTGTCTCTAAGAAAAGGGTCCCTGCAACTTTGTTTTCAAGTCTCTTGGGAGAAAACACATGGCCCGGATTCTTAGAAGCTGCCCTTACCCTCACTCTCAGTGGCTTTTTGACCAGCTCCTAGGAAAGGGCCTTCTGCCTGCTGTATCTTCGGCCTCTGATGAGAGTTGACATTTCCGAGGCTTTCAGCCTGTCTATTTTACAGGTGAAAACTGAGGCTGGAACCTGGCCTCTCTGGCCCTCGTGACCAGAGAAGACCTTAGTGGCTTCACCTGCCGGGCCTCAGTTTTCCCATCTGCAAAGTGGAGGTGTGTAGGCTACATTTTCCTTTCAGCCCTTCCTCTTCCTCTCTCTCCAGAGCAAAGGATATGGAATTTGAAGGCAAAAGTCACCCTGATCAAATGGTATGGATTACTCAATAACACAGCACACTGAGGTCAGCCTCTGGAAGCAATTGAAGATGGCCCCGGGGATCTGAGATTCCAAACCCCACAGGCAAGCAGAAGTGTTCCCTCCCACACTGGGCCACCTCCCTTCCTGAGCAATTCTGCCTCGATTCTGTGGGTAAGAGCAGCTGTGCTTTCTGCAGAGTTCCGACAGATGCCAAGCACATTGTAGGTCTTAACACCAGGGAGGATGCTCCATCTATACGGAGCGCCCACTGAGTGAGAGGCTAGAGTCACCGTGTCTTCCCTCCTCGCAACAACCCTAGGTGAGACACACAGGCTTACTATGCACATTTGGTATCCATGGAAGCTGAGGCCCACAGAGGCACCTTGCCCGGGGGTCATACACAGGTGACAAAGCAGAGACGAAACCCAACCTGACTGATTCTTCCTGACGGAGCCAGTCCGTTGAAATCAACACCGGGTGATTAGTAGAAGATGTGTAATTTTCTTTCTTCCTTTTTTTTTAAATATAAAGCATTTCCCTCATATAATGAAGATGGATTACTCGCATTTTAAAAGGGAGCAACCAGGGACACCTGGGTGGCTCAGTTGGTTAAGTGGCCAACTTCAGCTCAGGTCATGATCTCACTGCTCCTGAGTTTGAGCCCCGCGTCAGGCTCTGTGCTGACAGCTCAGAGCCCGGAGCTGCTTTGGATTCTGTGTCCCTCTTCCTCTTTACCCCTCCCCTACTCATGCTCTGTCTCCCTTTGTCTCAAAAATAAATAAACATTAAAAAAGATTTTTTTTTAAGGGAGCAACTAATCAAAGCATAACATGATATATTGTCTGCAATTTGATCTACACGAATCCAGTTTGGGGGGAAATAGAAATAAAGCAACATTGTGCAGGCATTGATATTTCTTGAAGCTGGGTATTGGGTGTGAGTTTGTTTACACCATTGTCTCCCATTGTGAACATGTTTGAGGATGTCCCTGATCATTTAAAAAACGTAATTTACACTTGACATGTAGAAAGTAATTAATTCAGGATAAAGGAACTGGCCCTGGAAAGGCCCTGTCCCCTAGGGGTGGGGGTAGGGCATGGCCCCGCCCCACAGCTGAAAGCACTTTAAGGGTGCCTCGAGAAGGTATTCATTATGGCCTCCTGGTTCTGCTCTGCCCGGACCACAAGGGCCCTCTCTGCATCCAAGAGAACAATCTTCCCCAAACTGCCAGCCAAGTGCAGATGCATGTTAGGGTTCCTGAAGCCGCACTGCAGTCTTGTGAGGGAGTTTGGAACCATATGTGGCTCATGTTCACTCAGGCAGGAGATTTGGGGAGTCTCTTGTAAATGTGCCAGCAAAGGCACAGAGGCTGTGCATGTCCTGGGACAGTCTGGAACTTGGGCAAGACAAGATCACCGACTTCCAAATGATGGCCAAGTGTCTGGCCAAGTGTCTGGGAGTGGCCCCTCTCCACAGGCCCCGAAGGTCTAGTGCATTCTGCAACCTTCACTCGGTGTGCTCTCGGGGCTTGTCCTTCCGGACTCCCCAGAAACAAGGATACCTCCTGTTTACAACCGTCCTTGTCTGCAACTGCTCCCTCCTCACACAACTGGAATTCACTTCTCTGTTAGCCTTCATTATGTTAAGGTATTTATTCAATAATTCTTTACTGAACACCAACTATATGCACTGGGATTATAGCACATAGCAAGCAGGTAGGTAGGTAGATGATAGATGGCATAGATAACATAGGTACCTATCTCCAAGAGCTTCTGATTTTCTAGGAGAGAAAGGCAATAATCAACTATTAATACGATTAATCATTGGATTAGAATTCTGACAAGTGCTTTAGAGAAGTGCAGGGGCTGTGGGGCATCATAAGGAAGAATAATATCTAATGGGGTGGGGCCGTGCAGAGGATTCAAAGAAGGCCTCTTGGAGAGAATAGCGTCTAAACTGGAGATCTGAGGCATTCGCTGGCCCAACAGGGAAAAGGGGTTATTCCTGACGGAGGAAACAGCATGGCAAAGGCCAGAAGCATGGCTTGTTGAAGGAAGTAAAGGAACACAGTATGGACTATGTAGTCCTTTTATTTTTTTTTTTTTTTAGTTTATTTATTTATTTTGAGATAGAGAAAGAGAGAGAGAGGACATGTGTGCTCACGCTAGTGGGGGAGGGGCAGAGACAGACTCCCAAGCAGGCTCCACGGGCTGCCACTGCCCAGCTCACTTGACTCGGGGCTAATTCTCACTAACCATGAGATCCTGTGACCTGAGCTGAGATGAAGAGACAGAAGCTTAACCGGCTGAGCCACCGAGGCGCCCCTGTCTTAAGGAGTACAAGGGAGGAGAAGATGCTTGAGAAGAAGCTGGTGGCAGAGAGCAAAAGAGCTTGAACGTCAAGTTAAGGATGATGAGGTTCTCATGAGGTTGCATGTGTATGCAAACATTGTTCTTTTAAACCTGAAGTGATTACTGTGGTTGAAGGGGGCTGAATGGCTCAGAGCAGGGCAAATGTGGATGCTGCAGGGCCTGGGCTAGCTCATGTGGCACATTTGTGAGAGTTAGGAGAAAGCACCCTTCAAGGAAGACACAGCCCTCTAGACTCATGCTTGGGAAATGGAGCCTAGCCTGAATTTCAGCATCTTTTAGCTCTGAGCCTATACCCTTGTGCAGTGAACAACCCGTACAACTGTACACAATAGACATGCATTCTGGGAAGTAGAGAAATCAGAATGCTGTAGAACATTTGTTGTCACATCTGCTTCCTCCACTTTCAGTACCTTGAATTCTGAGTTCTTGAGCTCCATATTCATCTTTGTAACCCCAGTGTACATAGGACATGCTCCAAATGTTTGCTGAATGGATCCTTCTTTGGTCACCTTTTTTTTCCTTTAGACTTTCTGTTCTCTTGTTCTTTTCTACTTAATTCATAATGGCTTCTTTTTAATGCACACCTGCTAGGTGTTAGGAAGCACTGTGTTAGACACTTTGCCTTTTTAGTCTTCCAAATATCTTATCCACTGTCCATTTGATAGTGACTAGGGCCATGGTCACTTCTTGGTGACCCACTTCTTAGGTGGGCAGGGAGCAGGTCATACTGTGTGTGAATCTTTCAAGTCCTCAGGGCATGGAGAGGGGGTGGGGGACAGCATACCTCCTGGTAAAGATTCTTGTGGTTGAGACTCTAAACTTTGAACTCTGGAACGTCAGAGCTGAAATGGACCATTTGGGACTTCATTTTACAGATGGGTCACTGAGACCCAGAGAAAGGCTGGAAATTGCTCCGAGTCACTAAGTCAGAGCCAGAGAAGGACTCAAAAACAGGTCCCTTGACAGGTTTGGATGAAGTAGATAGATATCAGGAGTGGAGATTAGAAGAGACAGACCAATGGGGGAAACAGCTCTCTCCAGATGGTATCTGGCTAGGATAGTTATCAGGCTGCCAGGGTTAGGGCAGGACACTGGAGAGTCCTTGGAGACTATCTAAAGGGGAAGAGAAGGTAGAGAAAACAGGACTTCCTGAAGGAACGGGTGGGTCTCTAAACTGGAATCCATCTGGATCCAGCCCGGCTGTGAAGTTTCCAGACACAAAGTGCAATTTCTTGTTTTGGTCCTGGTCAACCTAGAGACCCTTGACCACCAGCCTGCACAGTCTTCACCGACAGCGAGCCACTGACCGCCTGCTCTTCGGGCAGAGGGGGAAGGCAGAGAGGAGGCCCAGTTCCCTGTTCCCAGGGCCTCCCGCCGCAGGCGCTCTCGGTGGGGGCCCGCACCCCGGTTCTCTGTTGGTGCCGGCTCAGGGGTTTTCCTGGTTCTGAGTCTGCATCACAGCTCCTCTTATGTCACATTGCCTCGGGTCCCACCAGCATTGCCCTGAGCTGGAAAATCCCTCAGAGCCCGAGCAGCCCGTGACCATAAAGGCAGGAAGCTGTGACACGGAGGCACGCAGGGTGTGAGGTTTATTCTTGGTGTGTGGTTGGAAAGGGCGGGGCTGAGCAGGGGTGGAGTGGGATGGGATAGTCAGGAGAGAGCAGAGAAATCCAAAAAGAAGGAACCCCAGAGAATTTCAGGCTAGTTTTCCTTCCCAGAGCATCCCCTTTGCTTCTGGCTCCCAGGACTGTCTCCCTACCTTGGGACTTCACAGCGGCACCTCTTGGGGGACATCTCGGGATCTAGGGTCCAACTTCTCAATTCAGGGAGCCCGATCTATGGGGCTGGGGAGTAGTAGCAATGGTAGTAATGCAAGTAACAGTTGTCATTAATCACATACTTTCTAGATGCCAGTACAGTGCCTGACACACAGGTAGCCCTCAATAAATGCAGCCTTGTTTTAATTCACATACCTACCTAAGAAGTAGGTATCAATCCCATTTTTCAGATGGGATAGCTGAGGCTCAAAGTGCATAAATTTCCCATTTCCCAAATGTCACACAGCTATTCATTTGTCCATGCAATCAGCCATACTTACTGATCCCACCCATGCAGTGGCTACAGTCCTAGATGAGAGGAATAGAGCCCTGAGAGCACTTCCTGTCACCAAGTTTATTCGTGTATGTTCTAGAGAAGGGTGAATAAATAAGCAAGTCAACAAGGAAAGTAATTGCAGATTGGGATAGGAGGCAAGCTAGGTGAGGAAATAGAGAGTATGAATGTGATGGTGTTTTAGAAAAAAGGTTAAGGGAACGCTTTTTTTCAGAGGTGCTGTACGAACTATGGTTGGGTGGGTGAGGACCCTGGGAAAGGTTGTTCTCAGCAGGACTAACTGTGAGAGCAAAGGTCCTGGGGTGGGGAAGAATCCAGTGGGTTTCCAGGATGTCCAAGGAGGGACTGAGGTGTGAAGGGAGAAGCATGGAGTGGGGGGTGGGGCAGCAGGGCCTGGGTCACAACATCTTGTAGACCACGGGAAAGGGATTGGTTTGTCAGGGACTGTCAGTAGCAGAGGCTGGATTTTAATCCATAATTTTAGGCCTCCATGGCCAGCACAGGCTCTGCCCCTTTGGCCCAGGCCTTGGTCCTCATTCCCCTAGGTCACCTCCACTCGCAGAGGGTCATAAGGTGGACACAGACATGTCCATTGCCCAGTGCAGGAGCCTCTCAGGCCTGCTGGTTCCCCACTGAACAACAGGAACAAACTCGAATTATCAGACAATCAGACCTAAGGAAGTTGTTCCAACCCAAGACTCTCCCTGCAGACTTCTGGGTCTCCTCTCTGCCTCCACTTACCAATCTGTCACAGTGGTATCAAGATTGGCCTGACCTGGGTTCAGATCCTACCCTCATTACCAGTGGGACAGCGGACAAGTGGTTTAATTGCCTCTCTGAGCCCCCCTTCCCTCACCTGTGAAGCGGGCTAATACCTGTCTGCTCTCACAGGGATGTGGGTGAACAGACAACAGGATAGGAGTAGCGTCAGAAAACATGGAGAACCTGCTCTGGGTCAAGCATGTGCTCGTTGCTTTACAGGCATTAACTCACTTTATCCTTGTATCAACAACGTGGGATTGGTATTGTTAGCAGCTTCGTAGGCATGTGGCCCACGTGCAGTCACGCAGGGCCACCCTGCACGTCAAAGGGCCCCACATTTGGTTTCATGTTGCCATGCCATGCCATGAAATTCTTAATTTTTCAACAAGGGGTCCCACATTGTCATTTTTACTCTGAACCCTACAAGTTATGCAGCTGGCCCTGATTATTTTATATTCATCCATAAATTCAAGAGCTATTTATTAAGCCAGGCATGGTTTAAGGCCCTGAGGAGACAGGAGTGAACAAACAGAATTTCTCACCCTCACGGAGCTTACTTTGTGTCATTTGCCAGAGAGAACCCATGTTCAGAGAAGGTTAGTACCTGCTTAAGGTCACACAGGGAGCAAGGGGGTGCCCAGATTCCAAGTCAGAGCATAAACCGCAATAGCATCCATCCCCACCCCTACCCGGCCTGCCCCAGCATAAGGCTGGAAAGTGTTTAACAGGGTGCCCGGTAAAGAAATAGGGAATACTGTTGTTCTAAGAGCTTTAAATGTATTAACGCATTTAGTTACAACCCCAGTTTACAGACAAAGAAATGGAGTCTTAGAAGAATTTAAATAATTTGCCCAGAGTCGCTGGTAAAACACAGGGCTGAGATTGGGAACCCAAGTAGACTGGCCTAGAGCCATGCTCCTAGCCTCTCCAGCATATTGTCTTTTGAAGTAATCATTCAGAAAATGATGCGTTTTATAATTATTTTATCACCACCATTTTCATTTTTGTCTCTGGGGCCCCGTGCACACATGACCCAAATCACTTTGTGCAGAATGAAAGGTTAACACATGAATGAGCAGATTCATTCAACATGTGTGGCACCCTGCCACAGCACCCCAACCATTTGTCCTTCACTCCCAGCCTTTCTGTCTTGCCTTGAGCCAGTGATGAACTCTCTCAGTGCTCAGGATGTAGAAAACAGGGTCGTGCCTTCCAGTAAACAGGCCAGGGCTTGAAGGGAGGGGGTGCTGTGGGGAGGAGTTCACAGCGATGTTTATCACTGAGTAAAAGCCTTCCTTTTCCTCCCTATGGGATGACGTGATGATGGGGCTCCTGTAGCAAAGGTTCCCTCCCCTAGAGGCTGTCACTGCTCAGAGGGTCTCATCTCCCATGCTTGGGCTGATTGGAGGATTGTTATCAGGCAGACAGTCTGTAAGCACTGGGTGGTTTCTAGAGCTCTGGAAGAGACTACTGCCCAGACTTCACATCATGCTCACTGATGCCGGACATCCCCTGTCATTCATTCATTATTCAGCAAGTATTTATTGCATGCCTACTCTGTGTCAAACACTTTTCTAGAAACTGGGAAATAAAAAAGACCAAAAAAAAAAAAAAAACACAAAACCCTTGCCCTCAGGGAGCTTATATTCTTGTCAAAGATATTTCCACTGGAAATTCTTTTGAATGGATGGCAGACATTGGGAAATTTACCTTGTTGGTTGCTGGATATTTTTTCACTCATAAATATAATTGAGTTTTGTCTAGGACATAGATGAGGCTTTTTTTTTTTAAATTGTTTCAGGTGGGAGAGTAGATGTGGGGAGAAAGGCTATAGGCCTAGGAGGAGGAAGACTCCTATTAGTTATTATTAGTTATTAGTTATTCATGTGAACGAATTTATAAGATCCTTTCTGAGGCGTTGTGGTAACAGGATGTGAAGCCCTCGTAGACACTAGAGTGGAAGCTAGGACTCAGGAGAAAAATCCAAAATTGCTCTTGTAGCCATTATTTCATTTGAACTCATCACAATCTTGCAAATCGGCCAACAAGTCAAGAGCTTCTATTTCCATTTTATAGATGAGGGAGGTGAGGCTTGGTTGGAGAGCTCAGACGACTGGCTAGTTAAGACTCAGGGCTACTCATGTCTCCCCTAGAGTTCCTTCCAACAAACCTTGGGTCAGGGGTCACGGTCCAGTGAGGGAGAACAAAGGGCATCGATGATCCCCAGCACTTGTGCTGACTTGGTTATTTCACACACCGCTGGCTTTGCTCCTTCTACTTCAGGTTTTTCTGAGAAAACAGCCTTGGCGCAGAAGCCAGTACAGCTCAGGTCCCCTGAGCAGCAGCCACAGGGTTAGGAAGAATGTTGATTCCTTGAGGGCAGGGACCATGGCAGGGGAGACGGTGGGGGTGGGGAGCAGTACCTAGAACACAGCCTGACCCCTAGTAGGTTTTTAAGGAATATTTGTTGAAAAACAAGACACAAAGGAATGGATTTGGGAGTTAAATAGACAGTAATAAACACCTGCCTCAGTGACTTCATCTGTAAAATGGAAACAGAGATTCCTTGCCTTTTAATGCTATTTTTAAATTTTGTTGATGTGCTTTATGCTCCATGAGGGCAGGGTTTTTTTTTTTTTCTGTTTTATTTAACTACTGGTATATCCCCAGTATCTTAAACAGTACCTGTCACATAGTA
This sequence comes from Puma concolor, assembly GCF_028749965.1. Classification (NCBI taxonomy): domain Eukaryota; kingdom Metazoa; phylum Chordata; class Mammalia; order Carnivora; family Felidae; genus Puma; species Puma concolor. The sequence goes on from NC_141668.1 coordinate 124,197,121, forward strand.
GGTCCTTAAGAAATACGTGTTGGGTGAATGGACAAGAGTGAAACATCTAGGTTTCAGTGAATGTGCCTAAACAGGATCCAGCATAGCACTATGCTTAAGAGCAGGGAATTTGAGGTCAGACCTGAGTTTGACTCCTGGCTCTACCACTTATTAGCTATATGACCTCAAAAAAAGATCTCTGAACCTCAATTTCCCGAGGATATATAGTGAGGAGAGTCATCTTGTCTGCATAAGGTGTCCTGAGGCTTAAGTGAGGTTCTATGTATAAAGTGCTTAGCTTAGTACCAGGAATACAAAAAAAAAAAGTTCCTAAATTATTAAAGTTTTCATATGTCTAAGAGTGAGGGTGCATTTTTTTAAGGGCCATTTTTCTCCAAAAGGACTTTTATCCCCGAGACTACCCCCCAAAGACCCCAGAGGTTGTTCTCCTGAGACATGAGGCTGCATGGAAAATTAATGTCTGTCAAATCTCCTGTTGGCAACTTAGGAACGCCTTGAGCCTACGAGGCAGCACCCCGTCATGCCTTGCACCAGCTCGCTCCTGATGCAGCTGGATTCACTGTGGGGGCGCCAGCCTCTGCTCAGTGCTCTGGTCTTCAACAGCCTTTTGAAACTGGGATGTGCCTTCTCTTGTCTTGTTGGCCTGGCCTCAAAGCTAACAAGCAGCCTGTTCCTGCACCAGGGTGAAGTGGGTGCTCGAGAGATCACCAGTGGAGATAGTGAGTGAAATCTAGTCCCCCAGCAAAGGCAGCCAGCAGATAAAGTGACCGCTGCAGGCTCTACCGTTCCCTCTGGGGCCCGTCCATGCTCATCAATGGATCTAGTCTAATTCATAGGCCAGAGTTTTGGACTTCCTGGACTCAGCCTCTTGAGCCCATGGGCATCATGAATATTTGTCAATTTTTGCCTTCGAAACTTTGGTCATTATCAAGGAAGATTGCATGGCTTTGAAAAGAAGCCAAGGAGGCTGACCTTGCTGTAGACTGCAAGGCAGGGGAGGACTCCCAAAGGTGATTAGACAAGCCTCTGACACCAGAGGGTGAGGACTCAGAAGATAAGGTAGGAAGGGTGCTGGTCACAGAGAAAGCTCTCGACTCATGAAAGCAATTATTATGTTGATTTAAGAAGGAGATTCCAGACCTAAGTGTCCATATTTCCTTTTGACATTCAAAAGATAACCCAGGTTTGAGGCTCATTCATACCTCACTTCTTTGGAGACCTTTCTGGTGCTTAGTCTCAGGCTTCACTACTTCTCTGTGACTTTACTCCCCATCTGTTCCTCACCACTGCAAGCTCCCTTAAACACATGTGTATGTGTGCGTCTGCAGCTCGCTGGTGTGCTTTCATTCATTCATTCAAAAATATGCAGTATGGTCTAATGGTTAGGAGCACACCTGGGAGCCAGGAGGCTAGAGGTCACTCAGACACTTGCTAGCCTACCTGCTTACAGGTAATGGGTGACCTACCCACTTACTCTCTCTGCCTCAGCCCTCTCTCACCTTCAGAATGGGCATAAGAGTACCAACTTCATAAGGTTGGGTGATAGTCAGCTAAATGATTACCCACAAAGCATTAGAATAGGGCCCGGCATAGAGTAAGCACTCAGTATACATACTGTTCTTAATCTCTAACAGCCAAGGCAAAAAGGAGAAATGAGGGGTGATGAACCTGGGGGTAAGTCATGTAAGCACAGGAAAAGCAGAAGTGTAGCCAGACCTTGGGACAGCTGAAGGGTTTTCCCGTTCTGTCTCTTTCTGTCTCTCCCATCTTGTCTCTGCCTGTCAGCTTCATTCGGTCACAGCAGCCCCCTCTATATGGCAGGAAACATGGCCTCCAAAGCATCCTATTTCCTTAGAGAGAGACTAAATTTTCTACCCTAGATTCAATAATACCCCGCCCCATGCCCGGCCAAAAAATAAATAAATAAATAAATAAATTCCCAGGGAAATATTCTGATTGGCCCAGTTTGGGTCATGTGTTTATTCCCCCCACCCCCCTTCAATAATCAGCTTTGAGGGGAGGGAGGGAGATGGAGTTGCACAGCACAGACACAGCCACCAGGGGGCCTTTACCCAGGTATCAGGAACCCCCTGTGAGGGAAGCCCCCACTTGAGCCCTTGAGACTATCTGATACTGTCTTCTAACCACTCCTAGCACTTTTATTGTGTACTGGCCGGAATGAATGCCATTTCCCCGAGTAAACTAGAAGTCCCATAAGAAGAAAAATGATGTTGGACACTATTTTCATTCCTTCTGTCTTCCCTCTCACACTGCCTGTCACACACAGGATGGCAACATGAAGCACACTGCTAGTCACATGGTCATGGAATGTCCCAGATAAGGAAAGAGGTTGAAGAACTAAGGCACAGAGACAGCAATTTGCCCAATGTCACACAGCTCAAACTAGACTCCAGGTCACTTGCCCTGTGATTTCTGATAGCGTTCCCTCTCTTCTAAGGTTAAGGCTGCAGTCCTCATCCTCACAAGGAAACTTCCACCTAGCCCAGGCACTTCCTGTCTCCCCAGGCTTATCTCATACATTCTGTACATCCCCAAGGTGGTCATTATTTGTATTATTTTTATAGTTGCCCAAGGAGCCCATACTGATCCACTTTCCTCTCATTAGAGATAAAGGGATTTGCGCCTCTGCATTCCAGCCAGAGTGGCTTTCTTTCTGAAATTTGCCTCACTCCCCTCACCTTCAGGGCTTTTGCACTTGCAGCTTCCTCTGCATGGAACACTATATTGGTTTGCTGGGGCTGCTGCAACACAGGACCACAGATCGGGTGACTTAAACAGCAGAAATTTATGTGCTCAAGTTGCGGAGGCTAGAAATCCAGAATTAAGGTCTTGGCAGGGTGGATTCCTCCTGAAGGCTTCGAGGGAGATCCTGTTCCAGGTCTCTCCCCCAGCCTCTGGTGAATTTCTGGCCATCTTTGACATTCCTTGGCTGATAGATGCATCACTCGGTCAGAGTGCCTTCATCCTCACATGGCCTTCTCCCTGTATCATGTCTGTCTCTGTGTCCAAACTGCCCCTTTTTACTAGGACACCAGTTGTATTGGAGGAAGGCCCACCCTAACAACCTCAGATTAACTCGCTTACCTCTGTAATCACCCCATTTCCAAAGAAGGTCACATTCCGAGGTATCGGTGTGGGGACACAATTCAATCCAAAACAAGCACGCTGCTTACACTCTTCCCCACTCCAACCAGACAGCTCCTCCTTATCTATTCCATCTCAGGCAAGCCTTCTCTGACACCAGGCCCTGCCGCCTTCTCTTGCGTACTCTTCCTTCATATTTGTCATGGATTGTTGGTATCTGCTAATGTAATTATCTGGCAAGCACCCGTGTCCCCCCTCAGACTCTCCACTTCCCAGATATAGGAGCGTGACTGTTGTGTGCCCTGCTACAGCCCCAAAGCCCAGAACTTGGGCTTCCAATAAAGGGTATCAGTAAATATCTCTGGCCTGAATGAATGATAGATTGAGAGAGGGGAGTCTTTGCTAGTCACAAAAATGAAAAGGAGGTGGAAGCCAGAGCCTCAGACGTGGAGAGGCTAGTGTTGCCTCCAGAGAGAAAGAATTTATTCCATGAGCCACCAAGGGCCAAAACCCTGCCCACACACACCCTTCCCACCTTGAGGAGCAGTCATCGCCTCTCCTCTCCCAACAGGTACACTGCATAGCTGTGCAGGGAAGGCTTCGAGAACCTCAGGGAAGCTGGAGGTGAGTCAGAAGGGACTGTAAAGTGAACAGCTCTGAAACCTAACCCCTGGCCTGGAGCTGGGAGGGAGGCAGGTTCATGGAAGGTAACAGTATTTGCTTTAAGATCCAAGGGGCCCTAGGCAGCAGCATCATTCAGGAAAGCATTCTAGCTGGCAAGGGGCCAAGTGAGCCCCAAGCTCCAGGTACCTGGGCTCGCTGTGCCACCATGGCCTGCGAAAGGTGGCAGGATGGACTCCGCAGGATACACCCCTTCCCCAGTGAGCCTTCCACAGGGTCACCTGTGTTGGAGATGCAGCTATAACCTTTGTGGCCTCCACTTTCTCTTGTGTAAGTGAGGGACAGTGTCATCAGTGGAAGCAACTCAACCTATCCCCAGCAGGAGAATTCCAGCCCCCAGGCTTCCCAGGACCCCCCTGGGAGCATGCCATAGGCAATAGGATCCCAAAGGGAAAAAACGAAGCCCTCCCAAAACCCAGCCCAGGACCAGGGCCAAGCTGGAAAAAGTGACTTCCCAGCCAGTCACCACGTTTTACCCCAGTGAAAGGCTGACTCATTGCAACAGGCCTGGGCTGGCTCTGACTCGAGCCGGTGGCTTGGAACATGCCTGGACAGTGAGTGCCTTGTCTGAGAGGCTGGTCCATGAGAAGCCACGGGTCGGGGGAGCACAGGCCACTGCCCTGGGAAACACCCGAATGAGGCCTCAGGAGCCCCCAGGGAAGCGGTGGTTGGGGGGACACCTCCTCACACCCACAAACTCTCAGAGGCTGGCATAACACATGCTGGATAAGGTTCGGAGAGGCTCTAAGACCCCAGGGCGAGTTAAGCCCTAATGTCCTGAGGCATAAATGTCATGGTGCTCTCTCCCCACAGGAAATTCAAACAGAAAACAACACTAAACAAAATAAATGTAGAAAAACTTGACAAGGTCTTGATTTTTTTCATGAGATTGTCTCAGTAGTTTCCTCTGAAATATCAAAAACATTATTTTTCAGTACTGGGGGCAGTGGGAGAGAGCTGGGGCTGCTTCCTCAGGGCCCTTCAGTGCACCTGTGTAGTGGTTAACTCAGCACCATGCCGAGTGCGGCCTGTCTCTGATGGATGCCCCAGACCCTCTTCTCTCTTCAGGACATCGTCCATGTTGTCATCCAGGGCTCTTTGGCAAGGACTTTTGAGTCATGTGTTGGCTTAAATCCTGGCTGTGCCATCTGTTTGCCATGTGACCTTGGGTAAGTCACTTGATCTCACTGAGTCTCAATTTCTGTACATGTAAAAATGGAAATTACACAAGGTAATGCACACATCGTGCCAGTATAGTACTTAGCACAGCGTCTGGTATATATACTAGATCTCTTCCAGCTTCTCCCTTTATCCCCTACAACGCTTCTTTCCGGCAAGAACGTCATCAGTCATTTGCACTTTAGTACAAATAAGCTCCTATAAGTGTCATTCGTTGTTTTCATTCACTTACCCAACAAATGCTTGTGCACCTTCCTTGCACCTGATTTGAGCTGGGTGCTACTACTCTGTGTACACAACTGTTTCTGTAAGATCACCAATATGCCCATTTGGTAGTGGAGGAAACTGAGATTCGGGAAGGTGAGAGAATGTTCCCAAAGTCACACAGCAGAGTCTAAGTTCACTTGTTCATTCAGGAAACAATGACTGAAATTTCTTTCAGGATCGGTACTAGGGACACAGCAGTGAATGAGTTGGACCCCTATCTTAAGACTCTCGTGGGCTACTCTGTGTATCTTACCTTTTGTCATCGCTCTCATTGTTCAAGTCCTTTTAAAAGCTTGTGTATGTGGGAAGGGAGAGCCTTCCCCTTCTGACCAATTGACTGTTGGATGGAGTTGCCTTCTTCCTGGTGTGCAGGACTGGCCCTGCCCAAGGCTGAGCTGACAAACCAAAAGAGCCTGCTGACTTTTCTTTCCATATCTTTCTGGGGCTCTGCTGAGTGTAGATTTCCAAGACTACCTAGGAAGAATTCCATTCTTGTCCTTTTTTTGCACTTCATGATACATATCACAGACACAATACATGTTCGTTATTAAAAAAAAAAAAAAAAAGAAAATACAGAAAAGCAAAAATTCTCAAAGTAACAATAACTCTAAGTGCTGCTAAGATGGTTAAAATTTTGCTATATTGTCTGCCAGACCTTCCTCTTATGCAATTATAACACAATTAATAATGATAATAATGATGATGATAACACTAATTTTCACTAACCCTGAGCAGAACTTCCTTTGTGCCAGAGACAGTTCTAAGCATCTTAGACATTTTGGCTAATTTAATCCTTACAGCAACTCAGCAGATTATTGCTGCCTTTATTTTTATGGGTACAGAAATTGAGGCAGAGAAAGAGAAAATTTAAAAGTATGGATGTTATTCTTTATTTTAAAAATAGGATCATTCTGAAGACAGTTTTGTGACCTACTTTTTCCCTTCACAATAAACATATTTTCCCAACATACTTTTTAATGGCTATTTAGTATTTCAGCATTTACACAAACCATAAATTACTCAGTTACTCAACCAGTCTTCTCTAGGTCATTTTTTCTGATTTTTTTTTTTTTACTATGACACAGAAATGTCCATCCTTGCAGCTAAATATATGAACACCTAATTAATAACTTCCTTAGAATAACTCCTAGAGATAGAATCACTTGGGCTGAAGATGTACATGTTCCAAGGCTTCTGACATCTTTTGCGAACTACCTCCCAGACAGGCAACACTCCTGAGTTGCTAAAGGAATATTAACTATCACCGCTCATGGAAGACAGCTTTACTAATACCCATCATAATGACAGCCGCTCATGCTACCAATCCAGCAATCCCGCTTCTGGGAGTTTACCCCATAAGTATTGTTGTACACATTCAAAATGATACATGTATAAAATTACTCCTTGCAGCCCTGTTGGTAATAGTAAAATATCAGAAATAACCCAAATGTCCATAATAAGGAACTGGTCAATAAATGATAGTATAGCTGTACAATGATATCCTGTGAAGTTGTGAAAAAGAATTAAAAGCCTTTCTATGTATTCATGGGGATAGCTGCCAAGACATAGTAAATTAAAAATAAGTGCAAAATGGTGTCGATAGCATGTTATTTTTTAAGTTTATTTATTTATGTTTGAGACAGGGAGAACACAGACATGAGTGGGGGAGGAGCAAAGAGAGAGGGGAGGAGAGAGCATCCCAAGCAGGCACGGAGCCTGATGCAGGGCTTGAACTCACAAACCATGAGGTCATGACCTGATCAAAAGTCAGACGCTTAACCAACTGAGCCACTTAGGCTCACCAGCATGTTATTTTTGTATGAAGAAATGATAGCCTGCGTTCATATTTGCACCTATAAACATAAATAAGCACTAAGATAAGTTAAAACAGTGTCTAGCTGCTTACTTGTAAGTGGCTTTGGTGAGGCCAGGGGGACCAGATAAAAGAAGATGAATCAGGACAGGAGAGAAATTTTTTTCACTGATCACTTTTTATGTTTTTAGATTTTGAAACCATTCTGTGCTTATACTCAGACAATTAGTCTTTAAAAATTGCCTTCTAGGAGATGTCAAGTGAAGTGTGTGTATTTTTGATAACTGTGTGTTTCTGGTGACTGTACAGTTTGAAATACTGCTTTTTTTTAATCAAGTTTTATAAAAAAAATAAAATAAATGGAAATTGTCTTCCAGTATTCTTAAATTATTTTAGGTATGATAATGCTATTGTAGTAATTTTTTAAAGAATGCTTACCTTTTAGAGATATATATTAAAATATTTATAAATGAAGTTATTTAATGTCCAGATTTGCTTCTAAATAATATATAAGCAGGGGAAGCAGATCAGTACATATATTACAGATGAAATTGATGGGGCATGAATTGATGATTGTTAAAGCCAAGTGATTGATACAAAGAGGGTTCATTATGCTCTTCTATGTATTTAAAAAAAAATTTAATGTTTATTTATTTATTTTTGAGACAGAGAGAGACAGAGAGCATGAATGGGGGAGGGTCAGAGAGAGAAGGAGACACAGAATCCCAAGCAGACTCCAGGCTCTGAGCTGTCAGCACAGAGCCTGACATGGGGCTTGAACTCACGGACTGTAAGATCATGACCTGAGCCGAAGTCGGACGCTTAACCGACAAAGCCATCCAGGCGCCCCACTTCTGTGTATTTTTTTAAAAAATAATTTATCGAAGGGCTCCTGGGTGGCTCAGTCAGTTAAGCGACCCACTTTTGGTTTCGGCTCAGGTCATGATCTCACAACTCGTGGGTTCGAGCCCTACATTTAGCTCTGCGTTGACAGTGCGGAGCCTGCTTGGGATTTTCTGTCTCCCTCTGTCTCTGCCCCTCCCTCTCTCTCTCTCTCTCTCTCTATCAAAAATAAACAAATAAACATTGAAAAATAATTTATCAAGGTGAGATTCACATAAAATTAACCATTTTAAAGTGGACAATTCGGTGGCACTTAGCATGTTCATAAACTTGTGCAACTACCCGATCTATCTAGTTCCAAAATATCTCCATCACTTCCAATTAAAACCGCTGTACCCATTAAGTATTTTTTCCCCATTTCTTCCTCCCTCAAGCCCCTGGAAGCCACCAGTCTTTGTTCTGTCACTGTAGATTTATCTAGTCTCAATATTTTATGTAAATGGAATCACACAAGGTATGACTCTTTGTCTGGCTTCTTTTACTGAGTGTAATGTTTTTGAGGCTCATCCACATTTTAAGATATATCAGTACTTCGTTCCTTTTTAGTCTAATAATACATAGAGACCACATTTTGTTTATCCATTCATCCACTGGTGAACATTTGGGCTGTTTCCACCTTTTGGCTATTGTGAGTAGTGTTGTTATGTGTGTGCATGTACATGTACTTTGTTGGAGTACCTGTTTTCAATTCTTTTGGGGACCTACCGAGGTGTGGACTTGCAGGGTTATATGGTAATTCTATATTTAACTTTTTGAGGAAGCACTAATGTGTTTCCCAAAGCAGCCGAAACATTCTACATTCCTGATAGCAGCGTATGAAGGTTCCAATTTCTCCACATCCTCGACAACACTTGTTATTTTCCGTTTTGTTTTTTCTTCATTACAACCATCCTAGTGGGTGTGAAGTGATATCTCACTGTGGTTTTGATTTGCATTTCCCTGATGACTAATGATGTTGAGCATCTTTTCATGTGCTTCTTGGCCATTTGTATATCTTCTTTAGAGAAATGTCTATTCAAGTCCTCTGCCTATTTTTAAATTGGGTCATTTTCCTTTTTGTTGTTGCTGTCTACTTTTATATATGTTTTAAATGCTCCATAGTAAAAAAAAAAAAAAAAGATGTAAAAATATTAGATATTTTATTTAAAACTTTAAAAAATGTTTGTTTTTTTTTTTCTGGAAAGAGAGTACTTTTCCCTCTTTCTGGCCCCCACATGTGAATTCCCCAGAGACCCTTGCATAATCTCTATCTCCATATGCCATTCGTAATGTGATTTCAAAAAACTATTTGTTCTTCAAACAAACAAATAAATAAGCATAAGTTTCTTCCCTTTTGCCTTTTCAAGGATGAATGGGGGATGGGAGAGCAGGGCTGGGGCTTAGGAGTAACAGAGGCTGGCTGTCCCTGCCACTTTGGCCTCAGCCTGGGGCTGACCCCCCCCACCTAGAAGCCTGGTAATTCATTCCCTGATGTCCCACCTCAATGTCTTTGCTACGATTCCTCCGGGAAGGGAGGGTCCCATCTACAGCAGGAGAAACCTTCTGGGCCCAAATCCAGCCACATCACAAGACTGGATGGCCCAGCCGCGAGACAAGCATGTCAGTGGCTTCCATAGCCAATGGGAGAGGCTTCGCCCAGCTCATGTTCCCCTGTGGTAGTCGGGCCAAACAGATGGCTTGGGATAAACAGGGGGGTGGTGCTGGGTTGGGGGGGTGGGGTGGAGGTGGCTTTGAGTGGCCTTAGCCTCCCTCTGGATCCTAGAGAAAGAGGCAGGGGACATGAAGGCCATGCCTGAGGAATGGGCTATCGTTTGGTGCCTTCCAAACATGCGTGTGATGTTTTTAGCAGTGGAACTCTTGTTCGGACCAATCATTAAAATATATAAGTCAGAGAAGAAGGAAAGAGGGAGCAGCTCCAGCTGAAGAGGCAGTGAGAAGCCCAGAGCCTTCTCTCCCTCCATGCCACGTGGCACCTCTGGGAATTCTGGGTCTCAGGAGAACACTCCGATCCCGTTAACACATAGTCTTTATATGAAAGCACTTGGGAACTCAACACATTCTGTCTCTTTGAACCTTGCAGTGGGTTCCAGAGCCCTGAGGAGAAACTAATAGCAAGGCAAACTCCAACCAGAGATACTGGCTCTATTCTCCAAAGTGCGGTGGCCTCTTGCTTACCCCTCACCAGCCGAGCACTGGGGAAGTGGTCAAGGGCTGGAGAGACACGCTAGGGTTTGGGTGGGCTGAAGGAAGCTGAGAGGGACAGTGGGTGCAGTGGCCTGGTCTCCAAGCCTGCTCAGGTCCCCTTCTAGGGAGAGAGGGTGGAACTCAGTCTGCCTCCCTCTCTCCCTCCTTCCCTCTGGCAGAGCTGCCTTGGGCCCCAGGCATCTCTACCCTACCTCTCCTAACCTTAAGAGAGATGTGAGCACACCCCTATTCCCACCGCAGAAAATAGGACATAGAATTTCCTCAAACCCAGATCCTGATTATCAGCACAATCTGTAGGATGCCCCTAAATGTCCCCCAATTCCTGTGGGTTTCGTTCTTTAGAGAATGGGCCCATTTTATTTTTGTACTGCAGGATGGTATGTGGGGGCATTTGTAAGGAAACAAAGAGTTGGGCAAGTAACTTTACTCTCCGCGTTTGTTACGTCTTCTGCCCACGGGGGATCAGCGTACCTACTCCACGGGGCTGTTGTGAGGGTTACATGAGTTCATGCATATCCAAGCCCAGCAGTAGCTCAGTTTAGAAGCAGTTCCATACCAGAGAAAGGGCATGATACTTGCTGTCTCTTCCATGAAGTGTCACCTCAGATAAGGCATTTCCTCTCTCTGAGCTTCAGTTTTCTCATCTGTAAAATGGGCATATTAATATCTACCCTTCATAGTTACCAGAGGAAATAGAGATAATTCACACAAAGTGCTTAATATCGTGCCTGGCACAGGGAAAGTACTCAAAATATGGTAAGAACAATTGTAATTATCACTACTTTTACTTTTATTATTATTACTATCATTTCACTAGAAGGGCAATGTGGGTTAAGCACATAGACACGGGAGTCAAACTGCCTGGGTTTAAATTCCACTTCACCTCTGGAGCTGTGCTACCTTATGCAAGTTACTTAACCTCTCTGTGCCTATATTTTTAAAAACCACATAAGGGGAATAATACTTGTACCTATCTCATGGAGTTGCTGCAAGAATTCAGTGATTGTATGTGGAGCGCTTTGAAGAGTGCCTGGCAAATTATAAATTCTACAAATGTGTTTGCTGTTAACAGTTCTGTTATTATTATTATTATTATTATTATTTATTATTATTATCAACAACCAAACTCTGAAAGTCTTCACCTTGGATCCGATTGACAGCCACAATGCAATATTAATGGTTCGGCAACTCAGAAGCTGTGTAACTTCAGGCAAATTACCTCCCCTCTCTGAGCCTGCTTTTATTTGTCTCCAAAATGCGAGTTGTAATACCACCTATAATGGTGCTTCTAGGTTGTTAGGCTTCATTAACGAGCGATGACCCGTGGGAAGCTCCTAGCTTGTAGTTAATTAGGCCCTTGTCCCAATGCCCTGACTAAATCCAGCTCCCCACCCCACCCCTGAGGGAAAGCGCTTGGATTCCTTCCTTCTGGGTGCGAAGGGGGGAGGGGGGGCTGCCCGGCACCCGCTGCCAGGCCCTATTCTGGGGGCCGAGCGATCCCGTGGCCGTGCCAAGCTTCCCCGGGGATCAGGTTTCTGCTGACGCGGTGCCAGGCACGTCTGCTTCCAGGAACCGGCAGCCGCATTTAGCCGCGGGCCGCACATGAAAGGGCTGCAGTCGGAAACGTGACGTTGTGTCAACAGGCGAGGCAGGTCAGCGCTGGGTGAGACCATCCCGGCAGGCCCGGAGGGTCACGCCCTGTCTGAAGGCGGCCAGATCCCAGGCCTGGGCTCCCCTGCCTCTCGCCACCTCTCTCCGGCCGCCTCGGAGCCCAGCACTTCACCCCCTCACACTCACACCCCTTTTAAACAGAGGCCCTCTTTGTACCCAATGGGCAAAGGACTGGGGTGGAAGCCTCTCCTCGCATCTCCCTCTGAGCTACTTGGAACCTGCTGCAACTGGGCTAGAAGGCAAGGCAAGGGCAAAGGGGGCAGAGGGACAGCTGCTACTTTTAGGGGTGTGCGACAGGGCAGGCTCATGGGGGGGGTGGGGATTCTGGGCTGAGGATGTGTCTGAAGCCTCAAACCCTTTCTTAGTTGAGGTTGCTCCAACCACTTCCTTCAGTCCCCACAGCTACTCCTTGAGTTATGGCCCCGGAAAGAGACAGAGGCATGCAAAACGAGTTTGGCCCTGGTGTCAACCCCATGTTCCATCTCCAGAATAAACTTGACTTGTTTGGGTTTTTACCAAAGAAGTCTAGCCAGAAAAGCCTAGCAATTCATGGAGGCATTTCAGGGGTTTAGCAGGTAGGAGAGCTGGAGGCCCAGGCCCTAAGGATCTAGGAGAAAGCGGGATTTCCAGAATTTGCCATCTGTCTTGCTGTAGAACATGTGAGAAGGGCTCAGGATCCTTATTTTACCTAATCAAGAATAGGCATGGAAGGGAGATGATGGGCCACCAGCTCATCTCTGGACGCCTTGTGCAGGGTTCCTTCCGTGACACCATGCTGCCTGGGGAGGACTGTGTTTTTTACAGCCTGCATTCTGCATCTCACACAGCCAGGCAACTCTCACTCTTGCCTGCTGGCTCATCAGATGGCAGGGAAGCAAAGTCCTGCCGGGCAGGTGGTGCCTTGACCTGGCTGAGAACTCCCTGGGGGCACGTTCCCCACTTAGGCTCCAGACACCCAGAGGGTTCTAGAAGACTCCTGTGCTTGGGGATCTGAAGCATGGCAAACCAGGCACTGGCCATCAGGACATCCCTTAGAGGGAGAAGGGGAAAAGCAAAAATACTCGACCGGGTCATTTCCCACTTCTTTTCCCGTGGAATTTTTTTTTTTTTTTCTCATAAGAGCGCTTGACTAAGGAACACCGATACTCATTCACGCACAAACACACCCAATGAGAGGAAGTCCAGGAAGGATGTAGAACATAATTATGGAATGTTGCCTTCAGCAGCAATAAGGCAGGATATGGCAAATCCATTAGACATTGCTAGACTCAAAAAAGTTAGACTGGCTTGGCAGAGGTACTATCCCCAGCACCAATTATTATTGCATAATAATCCATTAAATCTTTTCTCCATGTGCCTCCCCCTCCAGCAAGCTCCCCAGACCCTAAGGCCCAACCATCCCACATTTTGATTTTCTGTCAAGTTCTTAAGGACCGTGTCAAAAACAGGCTGGGGTGGGGGACAATGTACTTTTTTTTTGCTTAACTCTGAAAGGAGGCACAGGGTGACTATGAACCTCTAACAAGGGTTAGTTAAAAAAAACAAATTAAATATTTACCTACGAAATTGACCAAGTTTATTCTGTCTGATTGAATACGAGGCACATTAAAAGCTGAATGAAATGATGCCAAGATTAAGTAGTTGTTGCCTACAGCCAAAAGGGGAGGGCAGGGGACAGCCATATCACACGACTGAGCTATTTTTAAAGATGCAAAAGACCATCTTTCTCTTCCACAGGAAAAGGATTATTTTATTAAGTATTTTAAAACAACTACTTAACATTGACTCATAGATAAAAATATTTACAATTTCACACCTTCAGGAAGGTTCCAAAATATAAACACTGTACCTCTCCCTAGAGAAAAAAATTATTCTTCTCTTCAAAAACAGGGATACATTCATTTTTCTCACTTTGTAGATCAAGTAATTATACAAATAAACATCTGAAACATTTTCCTTTCAATATATTTATATAATATATATTTATAACAGTTTTACAAATAAAGGCAATGACTTTATACCAAAATAAAAACAGGAAAAGAAAAAGTTAAAACACGATCGGCGATCAAGCATAGTGCATTTTGAAAAGCTGGTGCAGGGCTAGCTGGACAAGTCAGAAAACAAGTACTCTGGACCAAAAATAAAACTTCTTTGAAGGAGGCAGAATCCTTTTTAGCAATAAGGACGCTCCCTATGCCGTCGGTGAGGGGAATTAGCCTGCAGAAAGGATCTTGCTGTGCCGAGAGCTGGTTAGGCCTTTAAGCTAAGCTTGGTGAAAAGCAGTTTTAAGGATAGAACTGAAACCCGAATCTAGCTCTGCTTGTTGAAGGTAGCAGTTTGTTACTTGGCTTTATGCATTTTGGGGGTACCGGAACTTAGGCACCTGCGTCTCTCAGACCCTGCTTTGGTTCTCCAGACAGCGAGATTGTTTTCTAGGTGAGACCTAGAAACAGGTGCCAGAGGCCCCAGGGACTCCTCCCTCTTTCCCTGGCAGCTCAGCTTTATCAGGGGGCCCTTTTCAGTTCCTTATTAAGCTAATCACTGCGAAAGCCTGAGTAGGGAACTACATTCTCTTTATTCGTCAGAGGCAGGGGCGGGGGGCAGACCTGTAGAAATCTCCCCAAACCACTACCGTGCTATGCCAGTGTCTGCTACCTCACCGCTTAGCAGAAAGCTCAGTGTGGCTGCCCTCTCCCCATTTGGTGAGTCACGGCAACAATAAAAGGGAGAAGGGTGGGGTCATAAGAGCTGGCTGGGAACTGCGCTCTGGAAAGCCCTCTTTTGAAAGTACCTTTTTCTCAAAGCCACAGACCCGGCTCCCAAAATGAAGACTGACTCACAGACCAAGAGTCTGAAGCTTTTGAATATCCAGCTGATTTGTATGTTATCGGAGGGGGCTATTTTCTGGGTGGGGGAAAGTCCAGAGGTCTGCTACAATCCCCCCTATATCTCCTGATGTCAGGCAATCCTTCATATCTTCCCTATGCCAAAAGGAGCCTTAATGTTCTATATCAACCCACCAATGCACACGCGTGCATGTGCACACACATGCACCCCAAATCTTCTCTCCATGCCTCAGATTATCTCAGCATACACACTAGAACAATCTTGCTGCAGTCACACTTTGGGGGGGGGTGAAGTAGGGAGGAAAGAGAGCAGAGTGGCAGGGTCCCTTAGTCTTTGGTTTCTAAGTTTAAAGGGGGGATCTGCTTCAAAGCCTGGAGCAGGGCAGAAGAGTCGATGGCTGGATGGGCTGGCAAGGGAGAAGGGAGTCTCTGGGGCATGAGCAAGGGGGCTGAGATCTTGTCTGGGTTCATGAAGCTGGTGAGGGCTGCAGCAGAGGCGTTGAGGCCTGGGTACAACACTGGGACGGAGGTGGGATACCAGCACTTCTCCAGCATGGGTAAGTAGGCGGTTGCGGACGGCGGGATCAGATAGAAGGGCAGACAGAAGGGAGGTTGGTGTGGGTGCGGGCCCAGGAACGGGGAGCTGATCAGGTCACTGCCAGTGAAATGGCCTTCATCATCTGACAGCTGCATTCTGCTCTTTTTCGTTGGTGGTTCTTCAGATTCTTGCTTAATAACACCGATCCTTTCTCCCATGGTGAACCTACGTCCATGATCACTTTTGAAGTACGGCTGCTCACCGCGTAAGTCACTCTTCTCGGACTCTCCTCCGTAGCCACTGTCTGTGTCCGTGTCACTGCCACTCTGCTCCCCACTCGAGTGAGCAAAAGTCCGCTGGATGACTGGCACACAGTTTTTCCCAGGGCCTTCGGAGCCTTTGGCTAGGGAGCTGGGTTTCTCCTTGAAGTCCATGGCTTTGGGAGCTGGGTCCGACGGCTTCCTGGAGGTACCACCCTGTAGCAGCTCTGAGACCACACGGTGAAGGTGGGTGACAAGCTGTGAAGACTTCAGGTCCCGAGTGTTCTCATGCTTGGCCAGGTACTGAAGCACCTCCCGGGCACACGTCTGGAAACCTGAGCAGAACATCTCTTGACCTGCTTCCACATTTCTCCCCGACAGCTCACCTGGATCAACACAGATCCAAAGGAAGACATTTCAGAAGGCCCTGTGGTTCAGCCGCATCCCATACCTCGAAGACTGAGAGCTTTCCTTTTTTTTAACAGCACCTGCTGATGTGTGTCCCTAACTCCAAAAGTAATCTCAGAAAAAATGTGGATTATACCGAGAAGTATAAATACAACAAAAATAACCCATTATCCTGCCACCCAGAGGTAAACTATGAGTTGTGATGGCTACATAATATCCCATCATAGAAACAGAACATAATTTATAGAGATGGACTATTTTCCCTCTTTTTCAATTTAGAGCTTGTTCCCACATCCTATGTTTCTAACAAGAGTCATTTTACAGAACATCAACCCTGCCATATTGCACAGAGACCAGTCAAAAAATGAGATGAAGAAGAAAGGAACAATGTCCCCTAAGTAAGCTTATTTTCCATTATAAAAGTTACAGCCATGCTGGGATCTTTACATTTCAAAGCTATTTCAAAGCCTTTTCCATGTATTCTATCCCCAACCCCCAAGAAATTAGGTATGTTCATCTTCCTATTTTCCATGAGGGAACTGGCAGAAAAAAAGCACTTGCTAGGTTTTGGGGATTCTCATCATACTAGTCTTGGAAAGATGGGGGAGAAGACTGGAACGAGGCAGTGGGTAGAAGAACTTCTTCCCAGTCTGTTCAGTATTATTTGGAATGGGTGAAACTAGAAGGTTACAAGGTGACGGTGATTCTCTGGAAGTCAGTAGAAACTAATGATGAAACTTCAGTGGTTTCATTAGATTGTGCAACGCACCGAGATACCTAGTGGCTATTCAGGGAACCACATGAAACGCAGGAAAAACTCCTGCTGTCATCCTGCCAGGATCATACCACACACGGAGTGATAAGGAAGTACAGAAACAGGAAAACACTGGGGCATACCCATGATTTATTCTCCAGTGAAAGAGGACGAAGAAGACCGACTGTAAAACACCCACGATACAAATTAGAGGTGCCTTGGCATTTTAAACAGGAGGAGGAAAATGTCCCAGAACCCAGAAACCCTTAAACCAAAATGCCACAGAAATATTTTATCATTTGACTAATACCTATTCATGCCAGGTGGCACACAGCAACATTCCAAATGAAAAGTGTGACCTTTTAGGAGAGATAAAATGACATCTCCCCCGACGAACGTGCATAAGCAATTTGTTGTAGGAATGTTTCTTATACCAGATGTTGAGCCCACAGGCTATTTGCACTACAACTCTTAGGTGATGGTAACCAGACTCGGGCACTCACCAGCTTGTAAACCGCTCTGCAGGGCAATGATTTTCTGCTGCTGCTGATCAATTAGGTTTGTTAGTGCTTTCACATGCTTCAACGTAAGTTCAAGAACCACTGCTTTTTCCAAGTGACCCAAAGTCTGGAATAAAAAGAGCCTTAGTCAGCAGTGAGCTTTGAGAAGTCCCACCTCTGGGACACTTATTAGCAATGGGAAACATCTCTAAAGGGAAAAAGAAAAAAAAAAAGAAAGAGAAAGAAAGAAGGAAAGAAGGGAAGGAAGGAAGGAAGGAAGGAAGGAAGGAAGGAAGGAAGGAAGGAAGGAAGGAAGGAAGAAGGAAAGAAAGGAAGAAAGGAAGGAAGAAAGAAAGAAACAGCCTTTCCTGGTTGACTACATTTAGTTTTAAGTTTGGAGATGATGTTTTTAAAAAGTGTGTGTGTATACGTCAATACATATGCACACACTTCTGATTAAAGAGTAAAAAAGAAGTGTCATTTATCTTTGGAGGCATTTTGGAAGAGGCAGCTACATCAGCTCTGACAGATAAATTTCTCCAGCAGCCACTGCTGACCTTAACTCAGGGGAATCCGGAGATAACATTTCTCTGCCGTGGTGTCAACCTGAGGAGGGACTTCTACCGTGTCTGGCAGCCAAGAGGCTTCCCCTAGCTTCTTTCCTGACACCGTTTCATAACTTGCAGCTCATCCAGCCTTTTACTTCCTCCTTAAATACATTTTTTTTCCCCTTTCCCCAACCAAAGGCTGCCAAGCCGTTGGCTACTGACAAGAAAGGACAGGACATAGAAATCACGCACCAAAAACAAGTCCTCTTTATTTTTAAAAAGGAAAAGGTGGCGAGAAGGGGGTAAATAAAATCTGTGTGTTGCTTGGTTTTACCCAAGTCAGCAAAACTAAAAAACCCTGAAAATCACCAGAAAGGAAAGGCTTAGACTCTTGAAAACGAAGGCTAGTTGGTATTGGAGCCAACTTGGAGAAGCCCAAGTGGTTCTCACTTCATTTGCTGAGGACGCCAGAAAATTCCAGGGCTGGGGAAGGGTACCCCCAAACAGAGCCACCCGCCAGCTCCGAGCCGGCCATCTGCTCTGCAGTTCCCTGAGGGGCCTGCAGGCGGCGAGTGACCCCCGCCCGCCCTCTGGGCAGAAGAGCTGCCTTGGAGAGGGGCCAGCTTCTCACTTACTGTAAGTTTGAGATGTTCGGGTAGGAGATCCTTCAGCTGGGCGATGCACTCGTTAATCCGGTCACGTCTCTTTTTCTCGATGAGCCGGTGCGGCAGTTTGTAGGTCTCCTGCGAGGCGCACGGGGAGGCGGTGGGCGCCAGACCAAGAGGGTAGTGAAGCCCCTCTCCTCCCTCACCCGGCAGCGGGATAAGAGTTGGGGCAGCGAAGTCACACCCAGAACCACTTTCTGTCCCTTCTTCTCCAAGCATTTAATAGAACCACCGATCCCACACCGTGCACACCCCCGCCAAGCTCAAAGTGAGAAAACTTTTCTTGGAAACTGCGCGCGCCAGGGGCTGGGGTCCCGAGAGGTGCGGTGTTCTTACCTTGCTGTCCTCGCTCCGCTTTATTCCCCTCTTCGACTTGAACACTTGGTACATGTGTGCAAAATCCATCCTGCAGGGAGAGGGGCCAGGTAGGGTCGTGACTTTGCGTGCGCACAGGCTGCAGGAGCCCTGGCGGGTAAGAGCCCCCGGATGCGCCCGAAGCTGCTCCGAGTTGAGAGCGGCGCAGAACGTAGGGTTGGAGCCGAGGCTTGAAGGCGCCAGGGAGTGCCAACTTACCCAGGTAGGTCTCCGGGCTCCAGTCCTGGAGCTTTGGGCAGGCAGGCAGGGGGCGGTTGCGCGCTGGGGATCCGCTCCATGGCGCGGCGAGCCGGGGCCACTGTGCACTGCAGTAGCGGAACGTCGGGGTGAGGACTGTCCTGCAAGGGGCTTCCGGGAGGTCTCTCCGCAAGGGTTCCTCTGAGTCTGAGCTCTGAAATCCGCTGGGCTGCGGGGCGCTGCGGCTTTGAGGTGCTGCTTCAGTTGGGGGCGTGCATGGTGTCCCCGCGGCCTCTGGCTCCGGCTCTGCGCACAGACTGGCGGTGTGTGCTCCCTGCGCCGTCTGCGCGGTGCGAGCCAAGTGAATGAGAAGTGGGGCGGGCGGGGAGGCGGGAGGGAGCGCGGAGGGGGGGGCGGTTAGGGCGGAGGGGGGTGGGGGGGCGAGCTGAGGAGTAATGGAGAGGCTGCGGGCTGGGTTAAATGGGAGCGAGTGGGTGGGTTGGAGCTACGTGTTCTACCCTGTGACTCCAGGCACGTCTGGCCGCTGCCAGGGAGGGAAGGAGCGACCTGCCCGCCCTCCCCCGGCTTCATCACATGAGTCTCACGTGTTGGACAACGCTCCCGCGGCTGCGAGGGAGCCCCCACCCCCAGCCCCGGCCCCCAGGTGTCTGCGGCTGCGGCTGCCTTTCCCCGAAGAGGGGGTGGCAGCGCGGCCCGGGTCCTGCCCAGACGGGTGGGGAGCGCGGAAGCTGGAAGGGGCCGGGGAGCCGTTGGGGCCGGGGGGGGGGGGGGGGGTGGTTAGTAACGTGGGCGAACCTGCCCCAGGGAAATGAAGTAAGTTCCCGTCTCCTGGGAGGGAACGGGGGAGGACGGATCCGCCCGCGTCTGACTCAAGCCGGGAGAGGAATATCCCCTCGCTCGCTCCAGCCCAACCTTCTTCCTCCTCCCCCGCCCGGCCGGCTCCGAGGAACCGGCGCGCAGCAGAGGGAGGCGCCCGGCCCCCCTGCCTTCCCCAGAGGCTGGTGTTTCTTTCCGTCCCGGCTTCCCCGCCCCCACCCCTCAGCCGGGCGTCCAGGAATTGCCCGCCATGGGGAGGGGCCTAGGGGCGGGGCGGATGTCACCCCATGGGAAGCGGGCCGCCAGCCAAGCGCAGGGGCAGCCGAGGCCGCCGCCGAGCACGCTGCGCGCACCTGACCGCCGAGCGTGTGCGCCACGGGCCCCTCGCTCCCCCGGAGCTTCGCTCCTGGGTGCAGCCGGCGGGCACCCTCTTGCGCGTACCCCCTGGGTGTCCCAGTGCCCATCTCCACCCGACTTCGACAAGTCCAACACTGAAAGATACCGGGCGCCGTGCCCTGCGTTCCCTCCCTCCCCTGCCCTCCCCAGAGCAGAGGCTCCCGGGTCGCCTCCCCTCCGGCTGCAACGTTACACAACTGCGGCGGCGACGCCTGCCCCGCAGCAGCACGGGGCGTGACGCTTCACGTGGCCGGGGCTCGGCCTCAGGGCAGTAGACTGCGAGCCCCTCTGCGCCGGCCATGGGCCGGAGACCCCGGGGACCGGGACGCTGTTAGCCCGCCAGGGTGGGCCATCCCTCCGCCTGCCAGGAGCTTGGGCGGCGCTGTTGGCGGTCTGCACCCAGAGAGGGAGGGAAGAGAGAGACTAGGACAAACTGTCCATCACATTGAAATCCTAGCATTCATTCAGTGGATACACATTTGCTGAGCCCCCTATTCTGTGCCAGGCGTTGTGCCCGTTGCTAGAGATACTGTTGGGAGTCCAATAGAGTCCACCCTTGAATTTACAGGAGCCTCTGGAAAGAGGATAAATTGGGCAATGAGGGGAAGGCGGCCCTGGGAAAATTATAGAGGTGCCAGTGGCAGAGAAAAAAAGAGAAGTTTGTTTTGTTTTCAAATTTTATTTAATACGGACCAAGATGCCTTGGAAGAGGAGGAGGGGGAAGAAGCTAACCCATTGCCCTCAGCTTGGCGCAGAAAGGCCTCTCGCAAGGGGCCCCAGACCTCTGCAATGTGCGCGGGCGGGGGCCCCCACCTACCTCCGCCGGCAAAGTCCGGTCTCTGTGACCTTCTAACTCAGCCTGGAGCAGGGAAAACAGCTGAAACTCCAAGCCCGCGGTGTGAGCCGCGCTGATGCAGTCAGAGGAGGGAGCCAGTGGAAATTCATGACTAAAATAAGGCCTGGCTGGGGATTTCACTGACCTCTGTGCTGCCCTGCCCTTCAAGTTCGAGGAGTTGAGAGATGACTGTAAGCCGTTCCCACCGCGCCTCGGGTCAGTCACCCCGCTGCTGAGTGGCCTGGCTGTGGGAAGGATTGAAAAAAAACGGGGTCGCCGCTGGGACTGGGTGAAGTTTAGCCTGGGGCGCAGTTTGGGGGTGTCAGTCTTAATTGGCAGTGTCCTTGACAACCTAGAGAACTGGGATTCACACTTTGACCAAACTGGGAGTGGATTTCCTCCAGGTCGCTTTGGAGAGCTCCCACTTCCTGTTTATGTTTCACAAGCGTCGAACTCATTAGCAAGTGTGAGAAATGCCTCCTTTTCTAGCTGCTAACTGGCTTGTGACCTCTTTTGGGGGCTCAGGGATCCTTCCTTCGCAGAATGTACTTTTGCTGGTTTCTGTTGTCGGCCATCTTTAGGGAGGGAATGACGGCACTCACCTTCCTGCCAGGAGGTGGGCAGCAGAGAAGCAGAAGGAAGGGACTGGCCTGCCCTGGGTTTGTGCTTTCAATCTAGGGCGACCTGCTTCATTGTGACTTTAATACGGGTGAAGAATTGTCATGACTGCATCAAAACCACAGTTCCATCAGGAAAGAAGCACTAGGGGAGGAAGGAACACTTGTCCCTGAGCTGTCATATACGCCGCGCACCCCGTGCCAGTCGTGAACTCAAACATTTGAGCTTCCAAGCCTCAATGTCATTCTTAGATGCTTTGATGTTATCAATACTTTTTGTCCTTACCCGCTCTACAGTTGGAAATAACAAAATGTATGCATTTCCTACTTTTTGTATCAAATGTATTCTCAAGCTTCAAGAAATATCTCAAGAAAAAAAGAAGGAAAGGGAGAGAGAGAGGTGGGGGGAGGAGGGGAGGAGGAGAGATGGGGAGGAAGAGAAGTGGGGAGGAAGAAAGGTGAGGGGGAGGGAGGGAAGGAAGGAAGGAAGGAGGGAGGGAAGGAAGGAAGGAAGGAAGGAAGGAAGGAAGGAAGGAAGGAAGGAAGGAAGGAAGGAAGGAAGGAAGCAAAGGATCTCCACCCTACCAAAGTTTTTCTTCTCTCAATAGCTTGTGATTATTTTTTCATTAATAAACAAAATAATACCTTCCCAGCCTGTGTCTTTACACCTTGGAAAATCTTAAACTTTCATTCTGTCAGCTTTTGTAGATACTTGTTTAATGCTGTTGTAGTTTTTAGACTGTCTGTAAAAACTTTTGTCTATGTTAATTCATTTACTCACCACCACCTTATAAGGCAGCTATTAGCTCATTCTTACATTGATTTAACACAGCTTTATTGAGAACCACTATATGCCAGGCATTGAATTATGTCCTAGGAATACATGTGTGTCCTCTTAAGGAAATTGAGGCTCAGGGAGGTTAAATAACCTGCCCCAGAGGGTTAGATCTGGAATTAGACCCTAGGTTTGTTTGGCTTCAAAGCCTGTACTCTTAATCACTACATTCTTGGCTGCTTGGTAGGGTTGTATGTGTTGTGTACTGTTCAACTCTAGGGGGAGCCATTCACATCACAGTCTGTGTGAGAGCACCCTCTAGAGTTGTGCATTATAACGTTGAGCAGCTGCACTGGGTAATGGTGACATTTTGTAGCTCTCCCCTCTGTTTTGTCTCTTTTACATGTAGAGAAAACATAATTTTGTACAGAGAAGGACAAGAGTCTCCTTTTATTTTCCTACTGAGACTCAGCATTTTGAAGGTCTGATGCTGTGTGTTGGGAAGAGTCTGTACTGTTACCAGGTTCCTTCCTGTGTAAGAAGTTGGAGCTCATAGCCTCCTGCATTTACCCACACATTTTTTGCTCAGATATCATCACTTTTTGCCTATTTATGAATCCTCAAATTTTTAAAATCACATTTCACATATCACATTTTTATACATCATGATCCAATAAACACACAAAAACACACACACTTTAAGTACATTTAAGCATAAGGCAGCCAAGTCCAGGGCAGGGCTATAGCAATAAGTCACCACTACCCTCTCTCTCTTACTCCTGAGTAACCATTGCTAACTTAAAGAAAAACTTAAACCATTTAAGAAGAAGCCAGCTCAGTGTATTTCAGACATAAATTTTACAAAACAAAATTCCCTTGATATATGAATTCTGGTATTTGCTAGTCTACTCAATTTTATTTAAAAAGTATTCTGGTCTTTACTTAACAAATTGATTTTACAACTCACCAGCAAATCCTAACCTACAGTTTGAACCTACAGTTTGAAAACATGCTCTTTCCACTAGTGATGTATTGTAATTTTAGCTGGTTCCCATCAGAAAGAAGTCAATAGCATTTGTATATCTGAAGATCTTTCAAATCACTTGTAAAAATGTTACATAAGGCTGCTGGCCCTGGTTGAATTCAATGTTATAAATGTCTCCATTCAGGATATCTTGCCTTATGCTCAAATGTAGGAGTAAAAATATTCAGAGTTTCATCAATGCATATAATGTTATATGTTGATGAAATGTAGTTCCTTCGTTCAGTGAAGGAAGTTTTCTTCTATTGCTAGAGCTCTGTGAGAGTTTATCATGAAAGGAGGTTGAATTTGTCAAATGCTTTTTCTGCATCCAATGAGAAATTCGTATGGTTTTTCTCTTTCATTTTGTTAATATCATGAATTATGATACTTTTGAATGTTAAGCCAACCTTGAATTCCTGAAGAAGTCTATCTTGATCAGTGTATTATCCTTATTTTTATTTCCAGATTTGCTTTGCTTTGCTAATATTTGCTGGGGATTTTTGTGTCTATGATTGTGAAGGATATACATCCATAGTTTTTCTTTTCTCATAATCTTTGTCAGGTTTGAGTATCAGAGTAATGCTACCCTCATAAAATAAGTTGGGAAATATTCCTTCTCTCTTTTGTAAGACCTGATGTAGGATTGGTACTGCTTCTTTCTTACATACTAGGAGAAGATTCCTGGGCCTGGAATTTTCTTTGGAGGAAGGTTTTTACTATGTATACATTTCCTATAATATGTGTCAGATATATACTTTTTGTTTTTTCTCAGTTGGTAATTTTTGTTTTTTAAGGAATTTGTCTATTTCACTGGAATTTGTCAATATGTTGGTATAAAGTTCTATCCTTTTAATGTCTATATGATCTATAGTGATAAACACTTTTTACTCTTAAAAATTTTTTTTGTTAATTTGTGTTTCCTTTTTTTTCCTTGATCATCTTGCTAAGAGTTATATCAGTTTTATGAATCTTTACAAACATCCAAATTTTGATTTTGTTGATTTTCTCTATTGTTTGTTCATTTTATATTTGATTAATTTTCTTTCTTATTTTTCTTATTCTCTTTCTTCTAGCTATCTTGGATTTCATTTCCTCCAATTTTTCTAGTTTCTTGTGATGTAAGGTAATATCACTGATTTTAAACCTTTCTTCTTAATAAGTGTTTAGAGCTAAAATTTTTCCTCTAAGCACTGCTTTCACAGAACCCCACAATAGTGGGATTTGTGTTTTACTTATCATTCAGGTGAAAATATGTTCTAATAGTTATTATCAGTCTTCTTTGACTCATAGGTTATTTAGAAGGGTATGTTTAATTCCCAAATCTTTGTGAATTTTTCAGATAACTTTTTTCTTTCTCTTTTGAAGTAATTATAGAATCATAGGAAGTTACAATAATAATACAGAGAAGTTGTATGCATCCTGCACTCATCCTGCACTCATCCTGCTTGGCACCATTTTACTGTCTATAATACAATGTTAAAACAAGGAAATTAGTATGGGCACAATCTACCGACAGTTTTCAGATTTCACCCATTTTACATGCACTCACGTGTGTGTGTGTGTGTGTGTGTGTGTGTGTGTGTGTGTGTGTGTGTGTGCGTGTTTCTAGTTCTATGAAATTTTTATCACATGCATAGATTAATGTAACTACTGCCACCATCAAGATGCAAAACTATCCTACTACTACAAAGTCCCCTCATGCTATCCCTTTGTAGTCATACTCATTCCTTTCTCCTCCCATATCTCTAATGTTTGACAACCATTAATCTGTTCTCCATGTCTATAATATTCTCATTCTAAGAATGATACATAAATGGAATCATATAGTATTTAACCTCTGGGGTAAAATTTTTTTTTTCCGCTCAGCATAATCTCTTGAGATCCATCCAAGTGGTTATGTGTATCAGTAATAAGTTTTGATGAGTGGTATTTCATGATATGGCATGGATTGTTTACCCATTCACCCACAGAAGGACAGTTGACTTGTTCCCATTTTTTGTTATTATAAAACTGTGAATATTTTCTTTTTTATTTTATTTAATGTATTTTTAAAATTTACATCCAAGTTAGTTAGCATATTGTGCAACAATGATTTCAGGAGTGGATTCCTTAATGCCCCTTACCCATTTAGCCCATACAGCCCCTCCAGTAACCCTCTGTTTGTTCTCCATATTTGAGTCTCTTATGTTTTGTCCCCTTCCCTGTTTTTATATTATTTTTGCTTCCCTTCCCTCATGTTCATCTGTTTTGTACCTTAAAGTCCTCATATGAGTGAAGTCACATGATATTTGTCTCTCTCTGACTAATTTAGCTTAGCGTAATACCCTCTAGTTCCATATATGTAATTGCACATGGCAAGATTTCATTCTTTTTTATTGCCAAGTAATACTCCATTGTATATATATACCATATCTTCTTTATCCATTCAGCCATCGATGGACATTTGGGCTCCTTCCATACTTTGGCTATTGTCGATAGCGCTGCTATAAACATTGGGGTGCATGTGCCCCTTCAAAACAGCACACCTGTATCCTTTGGATAAACATGTAGTAGTGCAATTGCTGGGTCATTGGGTAGTTCTATTTTTCATTTTTTGAGGAACCTCCAAACCGTTTTCCAGAGTGGCTGCACCAGCTTGCATTCCCACCAACAATGCAAAAGAGATCCTCTTTCTCTGCATCCTCGCCAACATCTGTTGTTGCCTGAGTTGTTAATGTTAGCCATTCTGACAGGTGTGAGGTGGTATCTCATTGTGGTTTTGATTCATATTTCCCTGATGGTGAGTGATGTTGAGCATTTTTTCATGTGTCGGTTGGCCATCTGGATGTCTTCTTTGGAGAAGTGTCTATTCATGTCTTTTGCCCATTTCTTCACTGGATTGTTTGTATTTTGGGTGTTGAGTTTGATAAGTTCTTTATAGATTTTGGATACTAACCCTTTATCTGATATGTCATTTGCAAATATCTTCTCCCATTCCTTTGGTTCCCTTTTAGTTTTGCTGATTGTTTCCTTCGCTGTGCAGAAGCTTTTTATTTTGATGAGGTCCCCATAGTTCATTTTTGCTTTTGTTTCCCTTGCCTCTGGAGACGTGTTGAGTAAGAAGTTGCTGCGGCTGAGCTCAAAGAGGTTTTGCCTGCTTTCTCCTCGAGGATTTTGATGGCTTCCTGTCTTACATTTAGGTCTTTCATCCATTTTGAGTTTATTTTTGTGTATGGTGTAAGAAAGTGGTCCAGGTTCATTTTTCTGCATGTCGCTGTCCAGTTTTCCCAGCACCACTTGCTGAAGAGACTGTCTTTATTCCATTGAATATTCTTTCCTGCTTTGTCAAAGATTAGTTGGCCATACGTTTGTGCTCCATTTCTGGGTTCTCTAGTCTGTTCAACTGATCTGAGTGTCTGTTTTAGTGCCAGTACCATACTGGCTTGATGATTACAGCTTTGTAATAGAACTTGAAGTCCGTCTACTGTGAATAATTTTCTACACATGTTTATGTGGACATAAGTTTTCTTCTCTGAGATAAATGCCCAGCAGTATAATTCCTGGGTCATATAGTAATTTAGGTTTAGTTTGTAAAGAAACTGACCAACTATTTACTGGAGAGGCTATACCATTTTATCTTCACAATTGCAAGGAATGAAAGATCTAGTTTTTCTTTATCCCTACCAACATTTGCTGTTGTCACTAGTTTTAATTTTAGCTTGTCCAAATAGGTGTGTAATGCCAGATATCTTTTTTATGTTGGTTTCTACTTTATTACTATTGGGTCAGAAAACATACTCTATTAGATTTTAATTCTTTGACATTTATGAAGATGTCTTTCATTACCCAGCATATAATCTATCTTGATGAATGTTCCCTGTGGGTTTGAAAGAATGTGTATTCTGTAATTGGGTGCAATATTTTGTCAAGTCGGTATTTTATTGAGTTGGTTGACAGTGCTATTCAAGTATACCTCTCTACTGATTTTTTTTTCCTCTGTGTGTGCTGAAATTACTGAGACAAGAGTATTAAAATCTCTTCAACTATGAGTGAAGATTTGTCCATTTCTGTCTTTTTTTTCTTTATACGTTTTGGAACTCTGTTATTAGTTGCAAATATGTTTAGGATTGATATGTCTTCTCAATGATTGTATTCTCATCATTAAAATTTTTTCCTCTTTTCTTCCAGTATTATTCTTATTCTTAAGTCCAGTATTATTCTTTTATCCTTGTCTGATATTAATATAATTACATAAGCTTTTTTTTGTTTGTTTTTTTTAAGTAGGATCCACACCCAACATGGGGCTTGAATTCATGACCCATGATCATAAGTGGCGTGCTATACAGACTAAGCCAGACAGGTGCCCCCACACTGGCTTTTTTATACTTAGTGATTGAATGATATATGTTTCTGTACCCTTATGCTTGCAATCTGTGTCTTTATAATTGAATTATATATTATTAAGCCACATGTTGCTTTTATATCAGTCTGACAATCTTTGCCTTTTTATTGCAGTATTTAATATATTCATATTAGAGGTAATCATTAATACAGTTGGGTTTAAATCTCCCATCTTGATGTTTATTTTCTATGTGCCCTATTTATTCTTTGTTTCTGTTTCTACTTTTCTACCTCCTTTGGGTTTATTGCATTTTTGAAGCATTCCATTTTATCTCCTGTTTTTAAGTATACTTCTTTGTGGTATAATCTAGTGGCTGTTCATGAGCAGTGGTTCTTAAACTGTACATACTTTAGAAAACAGCTGGAGGTCTTATTAAAATATAGATTTCTGGGCCATATCCCCAGAGTTTCTTACTCAGTGGGTCTGTGATAGAGCTCAAAAATTTGCATGTCTGAAAACATAAGAGACTCTTAAATATAGTGAACTAACAGAGGGTTGCTGGAGGGGTTGTGAGAGGGAGGATGGGCTAAACGGGTAAAGGGCATTAAGGAATCTACTTCTGAAATCATTGTTGCACCATATGCTAACTAACTTGGATGTGAATTTAAAAAAAAAAATTTGCATGTCTGCTAAGTTCTCAGATGCCAATGACGATGTGTATCTGGGGACCATACTTTGGTAATTTCTGCTGTAGAGATTATACTCTATCTTTAAGTTATCACAATCTATGTTCAAATAACATGCTGACAAATACTATTATACAACTTTATAGATGTATAAGAATCTTACCATATAATTCTATTTATTCCTCCTCTTAACCTTCGTGCTCCTGTTATTTCCATTTTACTTCTGCATAAATTATAAACCTCATAATATATTGGGGTTTTTTTCTTGAAACACTCAATAGTATTTTAAAATATCATGCATGCAGATAAATAGATATAGATGCACATATATTACTTTAAAAAGGTCTCGGGACACCTGGGTACCTCAGTCAGTTAAGTGTCTGACTTTGGCTCAGGTTATGATCTCGTGGTTTGTGGCTTCGAGCCCCATGGCGGGCTCTGTACTGACAGCTCAGAGCCTGGAGCCTCCTTCAGATTCTGTGTCTCCCTCTCTCTCTGTCCCTCCCCCGCTCACACTCTGTCTCTCTCTCTCTCAAGAAAAACTTTTTTTTTAAAGGTCTTTAACATTTGTTAAAGTGCATTTCTTAGCACTTTAAGGATATTCTATTGTCTTCTGGCCTCCACTAATTCCAGTGAAAAGTCACCTGTTATTCATACCATCAATCCTTTATGTTTATACCTTTTATCCCCTTTCAGATTTACTGCTTACCATTGCTTTTCACCATTTTTGCTATGATTTGTTTAGGTGTGGTTTTCCCTGTATTTATTCTGTTTGGGGTGTGCTGTTTCCTGGTTCTGTAAGTTGGTATTTTTCGTCAGGTTTGATAAGTCTTAGCTAACAAAACCTCACTGGTTTCTTCTGTCATGTTGTCTCTCTTATTTCTGGGACACTATTTACACATTGGGTTATTTGAAACAACAACCCCTTTTATATCAGTCTGACAATCTTTGCCTTTTTATTGCAGTGTTTAATATATTTATATATGAGGTAATCATTAATACAGTTGAGTTTAAATCTTCCATCTTGGTATTTTTTCTATGTATCCTATATATTCTTTGTTTCTGTTTCTACTTTTCTACCTCCTTTCGAATTTATTGAGCATATTGTCCAATGCTCAGGTTCCTCTGCTATTGAGTCTGCTACTAAGCGCAACTTCTAAGCTATTTCTGGATCTGCTTCTATTGCTTCTTTTATATATTAACAACAAGACACATTTTGTTGGTTTTCTGTAGGTCTTAGATTTTTTTTCTTTTTTAAATTTTTTTTTAACGTTCATTCATTCATTTTTGGGAGTGAGAGAGCATGAGCAGGGGAGAGGCAGAGAGAGTGGGAAACACAGAATCTGAAACAGGCTCCAGGCTTTGAGTTGTCAGCACAGAGCCCGATGTGGGGCTTGAACTCATGGACCGCCAGATCATAACCTGAGCTGAAGTCGGACGTTTAGCCGACTGAGCCACCCAGGCACCCCTATAGGTCTTAGATTTTTATTGTGTGCTTCGTATTTTGTAGGAAAGCAAAGTAGAACAGAAAGTAAGTATTTACCTCCAGAAAGAGCAAGCCCCTTCTGTGAAAGGCTGAGTCAGTCTGATCTGTAATTGAGCTGGGCCAGGGCTCTGTCATAGCTTTAGTTAGATTCATTTCCCTGCTGCTTTCAAATGTTTTCAGAGTGAGATTAGGACTTCCCCTTCCACGAAGTCTGAGATCTGAGCTCTGGTGAGAATTTTGAGATCTTACTTGTACTTCAAAACCAAGCTAACAGGTATGAGAACTGAGGGAAATCTCTCCCTGCTCTACTACCTGGATGATAACTTTCTGATTTCTCTTTGCCTTTTGCCCCCTTGTTTCTGCCCCTCTGGAGATCTCCTCCAGCCCTTTTGTGCCTCTCAGTCGTTTGCAGATCCCTGGACTTTGTGAAAGCCAAAAATTCCTCAAGGAGTGAACCAGGCCTTTTATGGCTCTGGTGTCTGCCTGAGGCCTGGGAACACCGCTGCAAGGAGGGAAGGATGGAAAAAGGACCTGTGGAGAGGGTTTGGGCAGCTCCCTAGGAGCTCAGCCAAGAGTTTGGCTTTGTACATGGAGTGGTGGCAACTGCAGAGAATATTCAAGGGGTTACAAATGAGCACCTGAATTCCCCTGCCCCGCTTTCCTTCCAATAGCCAGGTAGATTTGTTTTCACCAAAAGAGACTTACCAACTGGAATTTTGTAGTTACGATATTAGCTATTGGTCCTATGTTTTTTACAGAACTAATTAATACCTCAGTAGAAGAGAAAATAAAATTTCCTTCAGTTTCTGAACTTAGTAATGCAGTACTAATCTCAAGCAAAGATGTTACAGTCCAGATTGCCTTGTTAGGAAGAAAGCATGGAGAAATCTGGAAAATAATGACAAACCAGCTGAAGATACAGATTCAATTTAATAAAACTTTACCACTCAAAAAGATGTAGAGGGAAATAATCTAAAGTTTTGGTGACATCTAGTTAAAGAGAATTTAAGGGATTGCAGTATTTATTTAATCAAAAACATTTACTGAGAGTTTTCTATGTACCAGACACTATGTGAATAAAATTTTTATGACTTTACTCTCATGGTGCTTGTGGATGGCAATTTTATTACTTTAAAGCATGTAAGTAACTTGAACTAGGCTAACTAATTATTGCATGCTATTCCCTTGGGGCAACTGTTTAATGAGTAGACAAGAACTATTGAAAAATTACCATGATTTTTGCATACAAACAAAGGCATTTTAACTGGAAATTAATTTGTTCTCTTAAGTGCTTAAATCATATTTCTTCAGATATTATCCACCCGATTCCTTTTCTTTTTTTTTTTTTAATTTTTTTTTTCCAACGTTTATTTATTTTTGGGACAGAGAGAGACAGAGCATGAACGGGGGAGGGGCAGAGAGAGAGGGAGACACAGAATCGGAAACAGGCTCCAGGCTCTGAGCCATCAGCCCAGAGCCCGACGCGGGGCTCGAACTCGGGGACCGCGAGATCGTGACCTGGCTGAAGTCGGAGCTTAACCGACTGCGCCACCCAGGCGCCCCCACCCGATTCCTTTTCTTGAGCAGTGCCCTTACCCTCTTCAATGGCAAAGATAAAGTTGAAGCTGACCTCTAGCCAGTTAGCACAGTGTTTTCAAAGAGTAAGGACTTATAAATGGTGAATGATAAAAAAGATTAAGAGGTCCAAGGGGCACCTGGGTGGTTCAGTCGGTTAAGCTGCCGACTTCGGTTCAGGTCATGATCTTTCGGTTCATGAGTTTGAGCCCCGAGTCGGGCTCTGTTCTGACAGCTCGGAGCCTGGAGCCTGCTTCGGATTCTGTGTTTCCCTCTCTCTCTGCCCCTCCCCCACTCACACTCTGTCTCAAAAATAAATAAAGATTAAAAATTTTTTTTAAAAAAGAGGTCCAAGAAAGCAGAATGATATTTTTAGTAGTTAGAACCAGTGCTTTGGTGCAAGAAGACCAATGAGGATGAGAGCCTTGTGGGAGTTACTTAAAACCTCAATTTACTCTTCTGTAAGATGAGGTAACAATGGTAGCTATCTCATGGGGTCCTTGTGAGGATCAAATTAAATATGTTTAAAAGACTCTCATGGTGCTTGGCACATACTAATGACTCAATGTTTGTCAATACTATTTATTTTTATTAGTAGAATGCCAAGAATTGCTTAGCATATCTGAGCAGAATTTTCTCTGCGAAAGGTATTGACATTGACCTCAGATTCTAAGACTGGAAGGGTTTCGTATGCAAATTGTCCATTGCTTTTGGAACCAGCAGCAAGGTAACAATTTGGGAATCCTAAGCTTTTTGCCCAATAAAACATTGACCTTGTTGTGTTGCCCTTCCCCAGCATGGTGAAGTTTCCAGAGTAACCTAATACGTTTTAGTTGTTGTTGTTAATAAACAAAGCAAACCTTAAATTTTAGCTTTTAAGTATATAAAAAAATCAATAGGGGTGCCTGGGTCGTTCGGTTGGTTGACTCTTGATTTGGGCTCAGGTCACGATCCCACACTGTGAGTTGAGTTCCTGGATTAGCGTGGAGCCTGCTTAACATTCTCTCTCTCTCTCTCTCTCTCTCTCTCTCTCTCTCTCTCTTTCTCTCTCTCTCTCTCTCTTTCTCTCTCTCTCTCTCTCTCTCTTTCTCTCTCTCTCTCTCTCTCTCTCTCTCTTGCTTTACCCCTCCCCTGTGCATTCTCTCTTTCTCTCTCTCTTAAAAACAGAAATAAAAAATAAATAGATGATTCTGAGGAATATAAATTAATGTTTATAAGAATTGTGACTGAACTGAAAACAAAATGATTAGACCTATGTGAAAGTACCTTCCCTTAGAATCTAAGCAAAGTCATGGAAATTTTTAGAATTAACCTACATAAATTCATTCCACAAAGAGGCAGTTCCATGGAAGTGTTCAGAGCTCTGTGGTTTTGTCTACAGGGTGCTGAAACTTTTGAACAATTCAAACAATTGGCCAGTATTTTTTAAAAATAAAATAAAATAAAAGCTGTTTTACAGATGGGCCCAGTAAGTTAAGACATCTGATCCAATGGCCAGCTGTGCCTGGGTGGACTTTGCCTGGATGTATCTTTTTAAATAGTTTAGCAATAATAGGGATTTGTGATAAGAGTAGCAAAGAAAAATAGACAAGTTGTATTTAATAAAGCTCCTAATAAATACAGTATGAAACTCTGCCAACACACACTTTATTTAAAAAAAATCGTCCAGGACTATTCATATTACAAAATGTGGTTAACTCTTGATTATGTATAAGAGATTATATACCGGTTCATTCAATACAGATTTATTGAATGCTGAATTCATCTGCTTGGGCTGACATAATAAAATACTATAGACTGGGTAGCTCCAACAACAAAAATTTATTGTCTCATTGTTCTGGAGGCTGGAAGTGTGAGATCAAGGTGCCAGCATGGTTGGATTCTTGTGAAGACTCCCTTCCTGGCTTGCAGACAGCTGCCTTCTCACCGTGTCTGTGCGTGGCAGAGAGAAAGGGAGAGAACAAGCTCTCTGGTGTCTCCTCTTATAAGGGCACTAGTCCCATCACAAGGGCCCCACCCTTATGACCTTACTTAATATTACTTACCTTCCAAAGGCCCCAACTCCAGATATTATTACACTGGGGCTTAGGGCTTCAACATACAAATTTTGGGGAAACAAAGTTTAGTCCCTAGCAAGTGCCTTCCTGTGGTTGGTACTGGAAATACAAATATTATCTCTGTCCTCCTGGAGGAGGGGAAATAGACAATAAGTGAATAAACAAGTACAGTCAATTGATTTCTGAACATGATGACTGCCTTGAAGGAAATGAAGGGGGTCTCCAGAGGGAAGATAATGGAGCAAGAGATGAGGAGGCCACTGGCACTTCTGATGATGAAACATTTAAGCTGAGACGAAGCAATAAGAGGGAGCCAAACACCAGAGACCAGCCAGGAGAAGGGTATTCCATAGAAGGGACCATGAGGGCCAAAGCCCTGAGGTGGCAGGGGCTTGCCATGCTCTAGGAGTAGACACAAGGCTTTTGTGATTTAAGGGTCATGAGTGACACAAGAGGAGATTGTAGTGGTAGCGAAGGGCTGGATTATCTGATTATCTCCATTTTTTTCTTTTAATTAATTAACTAATTAATTAATCTTTAAATTTACAATAATGATTTCAGGAGTAGAATCCAGTAATTCATCCCCTACGTATAACACCCAGTGCTCATCCCAACAAGTGTCCTCCTTAATACCCCTCCAGCAACCCTCAGTTTGTTCTGTGTATTTAGGAGTCTCTTATGGTTTGCCTTCCTCTCTGTTTTTATCTTGTTTTTCCCTCCTTTCCCTTATGTTCATCTGTTTTGTTTCTTAAATTCCACATATGAGTGAAATCATAGGATTTCTCTGACTAACTAATTTCGCTTAGCATAATACACTCTAGTTCCATTCACATAGTTGCAAATGGCAAGATTTCATTCTTTTTGATTGCCGAGTAATACTCCATTGTATATATATACCACATCTTCTTTATCCATTCATCCATTGATGGACATTTGAGCTCTTTCCGTACTTTGGCCATTGTGGATAGTGCTGCTATAAACATGGGGATGCATGTACCCCTTTGAAACAGCACACCTGTGTCCTTTGGATAAACATGTAGTAGTACAATTGCTGGGTCATAGGGTAGTCTTATTTTTAATTTTTTGAAGAACCTCCATACTGTTGTCCAGAGTGGCTGCCCCAGATTGTATTCCCACCAGCAGTGCAAAAGGGTTCCTGTTTCTCTGTATCCTCGCCAACATCTGTTGTTGCCTGAATTGTTAATTTTAGCCATTCTGACAGGTGTGAGGTGGTATCCCATTGTGGTTTTGACTTGTGTTTCCCTGATGATGAGTGATGTTGAGCATCTTTTCATGTGCTTGTTGGCCATCTGGATGTCTTCTTTGGAAAAGTGTCTATTCATGTCTTTTGCCTGTTTCTTCATTGGATGATTTGTTTTCTGGGTGTTGGGTTTGATAAATTCTCAATAGATTTTGTATTCTAACCCTTTATCTAATATGTCATTTGCAAATATCTTCTCCCATTCGTTGGTTGCCTTTTAGTTTTGCTGATTGTTTCCTTCACCGTGCAGAAGCTTTTTATCTTGATGAGGTCCCAATAGTTCATTTTTTCTCCAGTTTTGCTAATAATAATACCGAGGCATTTATTCGTACCTTGTTATGAGCTAAACTCAATCACCTACAGTACTGTAGAATGTCTGTTAATAATTCAGCTTCCTCAATTCACTTTGCCTACACTGATAACTTTTGACCCTAAGATGCTTAACCACCTATTTAGAAAGACTCAAGGGGTGCCTGGGTGGCTCAGTTGGCCAACTCTTGACCTCAGTTCAGGCCATGATATCACGGTTCATGGGTTGGAGCCCCATGTCATTGGGCTCTGTGCTGACAGCTCGAAGCTTGCCTGGGACTCTTTCTCTCACTCTGCCCCTCTTTCTCTCAAAATGAATAAACTTTTTTAAAAAGGGTATTTAAAAAGAAAGACTCAAGGTGTATAGTGTCATCACCAGCATGAGACAAGTCAAGCCCAGTCAGTTACCTGAGGCAGGTTGTCAGTCACCACACTGAGACCAGCTGGGGATAAGCAGCCATGCACAGTGGTGTGACCAATTAAACACTGACTTTGTCGGACTGGAGACTGTCCTGAGCTTAGGTGCAGTGTGACTTGCTAGAACTGAGGCAGCAAAATAGCCCATATAGAATTAATGCCCACATGGTTTGCCTGCCTCTGTAATCAAGCTCACCCTAACCCTAACTCAACAGGTGTATTTCCCTCCTCATTTGGTACAAGACATCTTTTATCTTGGCACAAGAGCCCAAGGATCTTTGTTTACAGCCCTGATGTTATGCCAATGACATTCTTGAGAGGTAGAAACTATTTGCTTCCTTGGGCTTTTGAGAAGTTCAATAATTTTCCCTAACTGACATCACCAAGTGTTCAGGAGTAGAATTCAAGTTCCTTCTCATCCAGAAAGGTACTTTCTTCTTTTTTTACTCTCTATTTATTTATTTTGATAGAGAGAGAGAGTGTAAGTGAGCACACAAGCAGAGGAGGGGCAGAGAGAGAGAGGGAGAGAGAGAATCCCAAACAGGTTCCACGCTGTCATTGCAGAGCCCAACTCAGGGCTTGAGCTCATGGAACCATGAGGTCATGACCTAAGCAGAAATCAAGAGTCAGACTCTTAATCGACTGAGCCACTGAGATGCCCCAAAAGGTAGTTTCTGTCTGCTTTCATGTGGTGTGGTGAAAGGGTTCGTGAAAAGTATGCGATGATAAAATGCAAAAGCAGCATATAAAATTGGCTGCTTTTGACCTCCAGTGTCTGCCGTCTGGAGGGTAAGGTTTAGTGACTTTTCTGGGCTGGGTACATTGCATGGATCCTCATCAATTCAACTGCTTGATTATAGAAAGTACTGAATATATTTACTAACATCTAAGTACTAACTGAAATGTTTAGTCATTGAGGGAAAGTCTGTATTGTTACTTAAGGGTCTGATCTAATAATGCAAATACTGAAAAGAGAAGGAATATTTGAAAATTCATGAGGGGCAGGACAAATGGATCATGTCATGTACCAATGCAGGTGTAGTCCCCATTTACACCAATGAGTCAGATGAAATCCGGAGAAACACAACAATTCTTTCAGCTTTATAGACCTGGAGTGTGGAACTTCTGATGCCAACTCTCAGGAACCAGTTGTTGCCCCAGGAGTGTAGAGACATTTAGTGAATGCAGTAACCTTTTTATTTAAAAAAATTTTTTTAATGTTTATTTTTTTGAGAGACAGAGAGATACAGAATGCAAGTGGGGGGTGGGGGCAGAGAAAGAGGGAGACACAGAATCCAGAGCAGGCTCCAGGCTCTGAGCTGTCAGCACAGAGCTCGACACAGGGCTTGAACTCATGAACCATGAGATCATGACCTGAGCCGAAGTCAGATATTTAACTGACTGAGCCACCCAGGTGCCCCAACAGTAACCATTTTAACTCTGCAAATATGCCCTTTGTGCTTTTTAATTCTTTAATGAACTGGACTATAATGTAGAACTATTAAATACCATTTGCTTGTATTAGAGTCTAATTAGATTAATAAACAACCAAATGAAGCTTTGTTTATTACCTTATATTTCAGTGTGCCATCTGAATGGGTATGGTTACCTTACGATGTGGTATTTAAAAGCCATGTACTTTGCTACATTTATTTGGATTGAGTTTACCACAAAGTGTTTTTACTTAAAAAAAACAAAAACAAAAACAAAAACAAAAAAACAGCCCAGGATTTAAGATGACACTGAACTCAGGAGTATATATTTCTTATTTTTTTAAACTTTATTTATTTATTTTGTGTGAGAGAAAGCACGAGCAGGGGAGGGGCAGAGAGAGAGTGAGAGAGAGACAATCCCAAGCAGGCTCCATGGTGTCAACACAGAGCCCAGCTCCGGGCTGGAACTCATGAACCGTGAGATCATGACCTGAGCCAAAGTCAGACGCTTAATGGACTGAGCCACCCTAGTGCCCCTGTACACACTTTCTTGAATAAATGATTTGTGCTTAGGCTTTTGCCCCACCCAGCCTTAGTCATTAGCTTTAAGATCAAACAGGACTTTACATTGGGAGGGATATCAATGAGGAAACCGTACAAATGGAAAATAGCAAAGATTTCAGCAGAAAATCTGGCTCAGAAGAGAAACTCTGAAAAGAAGTGGGGGGCCTCTCTCTGATTCTCACCTGTTAATCCTATAATTCTTTCCCTGGCTTCTCTTCCATTCGTACATTCACTCACTCATTCATTCAACTTATTGAGTGCCAGACATTGTCCTTTGGGAATTGTCATTAAGGAATCTTTTATTGACTTCCTCTTAGTCTGTGTTGTTTTCAAGAATGAAAGAAACAGCAACCAGTGACTTCTGGTATGTGGAACAGATGAGTCCCATTTAAACTTCCTTTCCCTGAATTAGCTCAAAGGGGCAGCCTGGCTCTTTCAGAACACCAATCCGTCTCCAATGCCCTTGGCCAGATATCCACAGAAGGCTCTGGCTCTGGGACAGGGCCAAGAAAAGACGAGGACTCTAACACTGAGCCAGATTCTCTACAAAATGTGTAAAAGAAGATCTGGAAATGTTTGTTGCCACCTTCAAAATGATGACCCCTGACTAAATGTTGCCATTGAGGAACGGCCACAGAAAGTTTCCCAAACTGTGTTCATGGGAGATTTGTTTCAGTGGTGGTGGCAGGTGTTTCTTCTGGTCTGGGGCTGGGGTGTAGCAAGGGAGGTACCTAGGACAGAAAACCTAAGGGGACACTCACTCTTGCTCAAGTGCTTTTGTGCAAGTGGGCGCTTTCTTAAGTGCTGTGTCCTACGTGCCTCCCTTGCCTAACCCTATTTCCGGCCTTGCAAGTAATTCTTTTTTTTTATTCCCCCCATTTCTTCCCCAAAGAATCCACTGGCAAATAAATTTAGAAAATATGGCTCGACATATACAGTCTGTTCTTCAATTCTCCATCTGCATTTTCTGGTTTATACTCAGTGCACAGCTGTCTCTTATGGGCCCTGAGAACTCCTGCAGTAAAGAAACCCTATAAGCCTAGTTAACCCTGCATTTCCCCAATGTATTTGTGGAATTATTTTTGCTTTTTAAAAGGAATACTTATTAACATCTCATGGGACCTTTTGGAAGTTGGTTAAGAGCTACCTCAGAATGGTTGCATATGGAACATACTCTATTTTGAAAACTTTTCTTTGTTGAGTAATAGCTATTTTCTATTCTGGTTTTGGGTTCATTTGCAGGTTGCACTAATTCCTCCAGCATCCGAATAAGGGAAGGGTTAGAATGTTTACTCATCCCTCCCAGTTCCCAGATTATCAATTCATTTATTCAACCAACATCAATTAGGCATCTACTATCATCTAGGAATCCAAAGGTGAGTGAAATAGAGTTCTTTATCCCTGAGGGACTAAGGAGGAGTGGAATAAGTCCAAATACAGTTTGATAATCGCTATAAAAGAGCAAAAGACAAATAAGAAAAGTGGCTCACGAAAATATCCTTTTATGATTACACCACCAGACTAAATTGGCTGCTTCCTAGAGAAGAGCTATTTACAATATTTTTCGATCTTATAACACCCAGCAGGGGCTATGCACATAAGAGATAATAAATATTTGTCAAGTGACATTTGAGAAAAAAAGTCTTACAATTTAATTGATGTACACTTGGTTGTAGTATCTATTAGGGATCCTTGGAAGAGGATCCCTTGCAAGAGGGATCACATTGAAAAGAAAAAAATGAAAAGTGTGTACTGACCCCTCTAAGTTTCTGTTTCCCTCTCCATAAAATAAGGATAAAGGCACTAATTTCATGGGGTTCTTGAGAGGACAAAATGAGAAGGTACAAAAAGCAGCTGTGTTCCCTGGCATGTCAATAAGCTACAGTTATATTATGACTACAATACAGTGTGCTTTTTATCCACAAAGTTGCTAAAAATGGCCCACTCTGATTTGACAGAGGTCACCTAGAGCTTTATACAGTTTCATCCATGGTCTCTCCTTGTTGAGAACACTGTTTTGAAAGGCTGGGGTGAACACATGTATCCCTGGGTAAGACTGCACACACGCAGACACACACACACACACAGACACCATACCACACCCACTACCAACACCACACACGTACAACACCACACACACACTTGCACAACCGAATACATAACACACACATACCCCACACCCCAGTACACACACCACACCACACATACAGCGCTGCCCCCAAATGCATACCACACACACACCACACCACACAGACAACACACACACTACAACTCACCCAACACACACATACCACACATCCAGTCATACAACACGATACGTAATACACACACACCCTCCCTCCACACTCCACAATACATACACCAAACCACATACAGGGCTCTACCCCCCAAAACAGACCACACACACACTTACACAACACAATATACAATACATATACAACACACTGCTTCCACAATATATACAAAACATGCACAACCCTACCCCTAAATACACGCCAGAAGCATACACTGCACACACACACCTGCGTGCATATACGCACCATCCCTCCCCCCAAAGGCACTAACAGTAGCTCCCTAAATAATCTGATTTCCCCAATCTTCAATGTAAACTTGCTGTGAAAGAGTCAGGTTGGTCGTTCCTCTGAAGGCTGTTTTGAGACACAAAGCAGGCAGGGTAACTAGAAGAAGAAAGCCGTGAGCACCCATCAGCAAGACCAAGGACACATTACTTCCGGTTAGCTTTAAATTCCTCGGCCGGCTCTCTGTAGTGTTCTCTTTGGACACGTCGCTGATTTCTGCTGGATCATATAATTAGCTGAATTGACTATCATCCCCACTAGTCTACATGCTCCCTGAGAAACAGCTTTGAGCCACATTCACCATGATATCGCTGGCTACTTACCCTTGTAGTGTTTTCTAAATTGGAACAGGCATTCCAATTGCACGAGTGACTTGAAAAAAAAGTACCGATTTTCTCCCAAATCTCAAGGAAAGGGACACAGTGAGCTCTGTTTACAAGCCTTTTTGGGAGATTTTAGGCAGCCAGTGTGGTGTTTGGGATGCATGGCCCCAGAGTGCTGTGCTCCAGGTCTTACTCATGATTAGCTTTCATGCAAAAAAAAAAAAAAAAAAAAGAATAATGTATGAGAATGCAAGGACTTGACAAATAAGAAGGCGTTTTGCCGGGTGCCTAGATGGCTCAGTCTGTTAAGCATCTGATCCGTTATTTTGACTCAGGTCATGATCTCACAGTTTGTGAGATAGAGCCCCATGTTGGGCTCTGTGCTGATGGTGCAGAGCCTGCTTGGGATTTTCTCTCTCCTTCTCTCTCTGTCCCTCCTCTTTGCTCTCTCTCTCTCTCTCTCTCAAAATAAATAAACATTAAAAAAAAAAAGAAGGCATTTTGCAGAGGTGTGTGTGTGTGTGTGTGTGCGTGCGTGTGTGTGCATATGTGCCACATGATTTACAAAATAGAGATTGGTCTGTAGTACAAGATGTTGCCTGTGTCCAGGACCAGGTGACCCAGAAGCCAGAAGATCACCAGAGGAAACTGGTACCACAGGGTGGCAGTAACTTGAAGAAGCCTGAAGCAAAGCGGATCCCTCCCATTTTGCCTGAGTCTCACCCCATAAAACAGCACAGCTACCAACTGCAATAGGCTTCATTCTTTTGGTTGCTGGTTACAGGCAGCCCCAGGTTTACATCATCCTGTCCAAAGGATCCTAGAGGAGAGTAAGAGATTTTCTCTCCAAGAATCCACAAGTAAAATATTAGGAAAGGAGCCTGATTGGTCCAGCTAAGGTCACTTACCTTTCCCTGGCCTAATCACTGTGGCCTCAAGGCTGGAGTGTATTGCTGGCCAATCCAACTTTGGCCAGGGGACAGGGTCCTGCGATCAGCAACCCTGACGGAAGCACCTGGAGGGGAGGCAGCAGTTCCTTGAAGGAATGGTGGCCACTCCCAGAAGATCTCAAAGGGATGGCTGTGGGGATGAAATACATGTCTGCTCCCAGCCATGACTCTGATCTGCTCTAACCTCAGGTGGTCAGCTAGCTCCAAAAGGATGCAGTCCATCCCCCAGGTAAAGCTTCTTAACCCTCTCTGTTGAAGAGACTTTCACCTTCAAGTAGCCTTGAAGACTGTGTGTTTTTATTTCCTTGCATCTAGAGTCAGAGCTCAAAGCAGGTATGGTCAGTCTAAACATCTTTTGGAAGTCTACTGTTCCAAAGAAAATATCTTGAACTGTATTATCCCCATTTGATGCCAAAAATTATGGTTTCCCCCTCAAATTTTTATTTTGAAAAATCTTGAACCTACAGAATACTTGAAAAAACAGTATAATCAACATCCGATTTAACAGATTTAACAATTGTTAACATTTTGTCACACCCATTTGATTTCTCTCTCTTCTCATGTGTATGTAGAAAGATAGAGACCTACACAAAAATAAAAATATTTCCTTTCTTTTTTCTTAACCAGTTAAGAGATGGTTGCAGGTATGATGACACTTTACCCCTGAACACTTCTATCTACAAAGAAGACATTCTCCCACATAATCTGTAGCTAATTGATATGTTCAAGAAATTGAACATGGTTGTACTATTATTACC
This sequence comes from Puma concolor, assembly GCF_028749965.1. Taxonomy (NCBI): domain Eukaryota; kingdom Metazoa; phylum Chordata; class Mammalia; order Carnivora; family Felidae; genus Puma; species Puma concolor. Next base: position 124,239,219 of record NC_141668.1, read on the forward strand.
TAACATATAGTCTATATTCAAATTCCCCCCAAGTGTCTCAGTAATGTCCTATAAAGTAATTTCCCCCAGCTCTGGGATCCAATCAAGCATGACACATTGCATTTTGTTGTCTTATTTTTTTAGTCTCCTTTTTTGTCTTTCATGTCATTGATATTTTTGGATCCCAAGCTCCAGTGGCAAATGTTCCTTAATTTGGAACTCTGAGTCTTTCCTTATGATGAGATTCAACATTTTTGGATGGAATACTATGTACTTCTCAGTGTATTCCCTCAGGGGCACATGATATCAGTGTGTGCAATTATTGGCCATGTGAACATGTGATCACTTGATTAATCTAGTACCTGCTAAGTCTATCATTATAACAATACAGTTTCCTTGTATAATTAATAAGTAATTCACATACGATCATGTGAATACCTTGTTTTCCAACAACCTTCCACCTTATGGTGATTTTTTGTCTGAGTCCATTATTACTATGGTGATTGTAAAATGGTTATTTTTCTATTTCTTCTATTTCTCCCACATTTATTAGTTGGTATTATTCTGTTAAAAAGAAGCTTTCTCTCTACTCAATATTAATTTTTATTTTTATTAGCAAGATGGACTAGTGGATTTTTAAAATTTAATGTGTTACAATCCATTTCTATTTTTATTCATTCTGCTGCTCATAGTGTCTGAAATTTGGCCAGCGAAAGTACCTTCATGGTGGCTCCTCTGTCCTTTGGAGATACCATATCAACTTTTGAAAGTGTCTTTAGTGTCTGGAAGATGTTCCATAATGGCATTGTATTTTCTCTGCTTATCCTGGAATCGGCCATTTCTCCAAGGAGCCCTGATTCTTTTTTTGGTGTTTAGAAATCAAGGTATAGGTGGTGGGTGTACCCATTACTATTGGAATGACACTGCTTCCACATTCAGTAGAATAGAACCTGGGAATACATGTATGTATATACATGCACATACACACATATACCCCCACATATCTATAGCTATTTCTATGTCTGTCTACACATATTAAAAACTGTGAAATCATACTGTTAGCCTCAGTTCCAAGCAAACACCACAGGATTCATGCTATTCTTCTCCCTTTCCATGTTTTACAACTCTGTTCTTGAACAGTGAAATAGATATATAGATATTTATATAGAAGATAACATTTAATCTTGCAAACACTGTGCTATATCCATAGAATGGAATTCTGCTTGGTAAAATAGAGGAATGCGCTAATGCTCAATGTGGATTAATGGATGAATCTAAAAAATTATGTTGACCAAAAGAATCAGACACACAAAATTCAGACATGTATATTGGGTACATTGTATATTCCATTTATACAAAGTCCAAGAATAAGCAAAGCTCATCTATGGGGATAGAAATCAGAAAAAGTGGTTGTGTCTGGAGATAGTGGGAGAATTGACTTGAAAGAAACACAGGGGAACTTTCAAGGGTGATGGAAATGCTCTAGATCTTGTTCTGAGTGGTGGTTGCACAGGTGTATTCAATTGTCAAAATTCATTGAACTGAACACTTAAGATGTGTACAGTTTAATGTATCTAAATTATCTTGATAAAAAGACAAGTATAAAAATATGAAAAATAGCTCTTAAATGAAATGTCACTCTTAATAAGAAAATGCAAATTAAAACAGCACTGAAATACCACGTTCACTTATTCAAATGGCAAAAATAGGAACTTGACAATACACGCTGTTGGTGAGACCATGGGTAAAATAGGCAATAATATCTAAAAATTTCTGGGGCACCTGGGTGGCTCAGTCGGTTGAGCTACTGACTTTGGCTCAGGGCATGATCTCATAGTTCATGGGTTCGAGCCCCACATCGGGCTCTGTGCGGGCAACTCGGAGCCTGGAGCCTGCTTCAGATTCTGTGTCTCCCTCTCCCTCTTCTCCTCCCTGGTTCATGCTCTCTCTCTCAAAAATAAATAAATATTAAAAAAAATTTTAATATCTAAAAATTCCTAATTCCTAAAAGTATCTAAAAATATTTTTAAATAGCTGTATTTGCCCTTTGCTCCATCTCACTTCTGGGAATTTATCCTGACTATATAGTCTGCTGCTAAGTTTCCATATAGACTTGAGTCTGTTTCTGGATTTCCTATTCTTTTGTGCTGGTCTGTCTATTTACGTTATAATATTATACAGTTTTAATTATAGAGGTTCATAGTAAGTTTTAATGTCCACCAGGGCTAGTCCTCCCTCCTTGCCTTTCTTTTTCAGTTTTTCTAGCTATTCTTGTGTGCTTTATATTTAAAATATGGGTGAAGTTTAAAAGCAACTTGTCCAGCTCTAGAAGCAAAAGTTTAATGGTATTTATTTTTATTTTTCATTTTCTTTAAATCCAAGTTAGTTAACATACAGTTTAATAATGGTTTCAGGAATAGAATTTAGTGATTCATCACTTACATATAACACCCAGTGTTCATTCCAACAAGGGCCTTCTGTAATGCCCATCACCCATTTAGCCCATCCCCCTGCCCAACACCCCTCCAGCAACCTTCAGTTTGTTCTCTGTATTTAAGAGTCTCTTATGGTTTGCCTCCCTCTCTGTTTTTATCTTATTTTTCCTTCCCTTCCCTTATGTTCATCTGTTTTGTTTCTTAATTTCCACATATGAATGAAATCATGTGATATTTGCCTTTCTTGGACTGAATTTCACTTAACATAATACATTCTGGTCCCAACCACATTGTTGCAAATGGCAAGATTTCATTCTTTTTGATCACTGAGTAATATTCCATTGTATATATATACCACATCTCTTTTATCCATTCCTCAGTGGATGGACTTTTGGGCTCTTTCTATACTTTGGCCCTTGTTGATAATGCTACTATAAACATTGAGGTGCATGTGCCCCTTCGAATCAGCATTTTTGTATCCTTTGGATAAATACTTAGTAGTGCAATTGCTGGTCATAGGGTATCTCTATTTTTAATTTTTTGAAGAATCTCCATATTGTTGTCCAGAGTGGCTGCACCAGTTTTCATTCCCACCAGCAGTGTGAAAGTGTTCCCCTTTCTATGCATCATCATTTACATCTGTTGTTTCCTGGGTGGTTAATTTTAGCCATTCTGACAGGCACAAAGTGGTATCTTATTGTGATTTTGATTTGTATTTCCCTGATGATGAGCTATGTTGAGCATTTTTTCATGTGTCATTAGCCATCTGGATGTCCTCTTTGGAAAAGTGTCTGTTCATGTCTTTTGCCCATTTCATCACTGGATTATTTGTTTTTTGAGTGAGTTTGATAAGTTTTTTTTTTAAATAGATTTTGGATACTAACCCTTCATTTGAATTTTTTTTTTCAACGTTTATTTATTTTTGGGACAGAGAGAGACAGAGCATGAACGGGGGAGGGGCAGAGAGAGAGGGAGACACAGAATTGGAAACAGGCTCCAGGCTCTGAGCCATCAGCCCAGAGCCCGACGCGGGGCTCGAACTCACGGACCGCGAGATCGTGACCTGGCTGAAGTCGGACACTTAACCGACTGCGCCACCCAGGCGCCCCTTACTAACCCTTCATTTGATATGACATTTGCAAATATCTTCTTCCACTCCAGCGGTTGCCATTTAGTTTTGATTGTTTCCTTCTCTGTGCCGAAACTTTTTATCTAGATGAAGTCCCAATAGTTCATTTTTGGTTTTGTTTCACTTGCTTCTGGACACATGTCTAGTAAGAAGTTGCTGTGGCCAAGGTCACAGAGGTTGTTCCCTGTTTTCTCCTCTAGGATTTCAATGGTTTCCTGTCTTACATTTAGTTCTTTCATCCATTGTGAGTTTATTTTTGTGTATGGTGTAAGACAGTGGTCCAGGTTCATTCTTCTGCATGTTGCTAACTAGTTTTCCCAGCACCATTTGCTGAAGAGACTGTCTTTTCTCCATTAGATATTCTATCCTGCTTTGTTGAATAGTAGTTGGCCATACATTTGTGGGTCCATGTCTGGGTTCTCTATTCTGTTCCATTGGTCTATGTGTCTTTTTTTTTTGTGCCAGTACCATACTGTCTTGATGATTACAGCTTTGTAATACAACTTGAAGTCCAGAATTGTTATGCTTCCACTTTGGTTTTCTTTTTCAACATTACTTTGGCTATTCGGGGCTTAATGGCATTTCTATTGGATTGCATTACATTTATAATTTAGGGATAAGTGACATCTTTATGATGGGGCATACTTTCCAAAAACAAGGGATGTCTTTCCGTAAAGTTTACTTTTACATCTTTCAGGAGTGTTTTAAAGATTTCCTCATAGAACTGTTACACATTTCTTGTTAATACCCAAGTATTTTAGCTTTGTTGTTGTTGCTGTTGTCATTGAGGCTTTTGTTTTCAAAATCTCTTCTAATTGGTTATTCTTTGTCAATATGAAGCTATTGATTTCTGTGGGTTAGTTTTATATCCTGCTATATCATTGAATTATTTTATTATTTAAGTTTTATCATTGAATCTCTGGAGTTTTGCATATCTACTATCATATCATCTACATAGATCATTTTACTTCCGCTTTTCTAATTCTTATGCCTCAAATTGCTTCCACCTGTCTAATTTCATTGGCTGATACTTCCAATATTGTGTTAAATAGTAGTAGAGATAGTTGGCATCCTTACCATACTTTAGTGGTAACATCTCTAATGTTTTCCAATTAAATAAAAAGCTGGCTTTTGGACTTAGGTATGCTTTATTATATTAAGGAAATATCTATCTTCTTATTTTATTGAGTATTGGAATGAATATTGAATTTTATCAAAAGCCTTTGTGGCATTTAGGGAAACAATCATATAACTTTTCTTCTTTAAAAAAATTTTTAATGTTTATTTATTTTGAAAGACAGAGAGAGAGACAGCATGAGCAGGGGAGGGGCACAGAGAAGAGGGAGACACAGAATTCGAAGAAGGCTCCAGGTTCCAAGCTTTCAGCACAGAGCCCGACGCAGGGCTCAAACTCACAAACTGTGAGATCATGACCTGAGCCGAAGTCAAACGCTTAACGGACTGAGCCACCCAGACACCCCTAACTTTTCTTCTTATACTAATATGGTGAATTATGTTAAAGGATTTCCTAACACCAAACCATTTTTGCATTCCTAAAATAAATTCCGCTTGATCATGATATATTTTTAAATGAGGTGTTTTGTGGGTTTTTTATGCATCAATATTCATAAGTGAGTCTGATCTTTAGGTTTTTGGTGTGCGCTATATTTATTAGGTTTAAGTATAAATGTTAATCTTTATAAAAAATTTAGAAGTTTCTATTTTCTATGCTCTGGAATAATTCATATAGCATTGGGATTATTCAAATTTGAAAGTTTGATAGAAATCCCCTGTGAAATCATCTGAGTGTGGTGATTTTTTATGGGGTAGTTCTTTGAAATAGTCCTTAATACTCCTATGAAAATTTGTCTGCTTAAACATTTTCTCTCTACTAAGGTCAGTTTTGTAAAACTGTATTTCTAGGAAGTTATCCATTTCATCTAAGTTTTCAATTTTATTTGTGGAGGATTGTGAGTATGGTCTCATGATTTAAAAAATTTCCTCCCTTTTAAAACTTTTCACTTTTCTTTTTTATTTATTTATGCCTTTTTGTCTTCTTGATTAGGTTGGCTAGTGGTTTTCCTCCACTTCCAAGGAAGTATTTTTTTTATTTATTAATTAGTTATACTATTTTTCTGGGGTTTTTACCCTGTTAATTAATATGTATTACTTCTTTCCTTGCGCTTTCTTTTGGTTGACTTAGTTGTTGGTTTTCTAGCTGTTATCAGTTGGCATTTCATTCGCTTGTTTTCTGTCTTTTATTATTATTTACATAAGTATTTAAGGCTATGAATTTTCCTCTGATCGCTGCTCTAATGTATCCTATAGTTTCTCATATGTAATACTTTCATTATTATCATTTTTTAGAAATCCTGCTTTTGTGGTTTTTACTTCCACTTTCGTTTACTTTCCACTTTTGTTTAATCGAGTGCTTTAATTTTCACCTCTAAAGGTCTTTAAAATATTTTGTAGTTTTATTGTATTGAGGTCACAATAATGTTTTAAATTACTAGTTAAAACATTTTTCTCTGGAAATATTAAATTAAAATTAATATGAAGAAGATGTACTAATTCATCTGGTGACATCTTGTAGCCCCTGGCTTATGAGCACATATTTAGTATTTTCTGGTCATACTTTTTAACGGATAGAACCTTCTCATAATGTTCTAATGTTACTTTCTTATCAATAAAACTATTTGATTAAAATAGTCTGGATAGGGCACCTGGGTGGCTCAGTCGGTTAAGCAACTCACTTCGGCTCAGGTCATGATCCCACGGTTTGTGGGTTCGAGCCCCACATCAGGCTCTGTGCTGACAGCTCAAAGCCTAGAGCCTGCTTTGGATTCTGTGTCTCCTGCTCCTGCTCTCTCTCTCTCTCTTAAAAACAAATAAAAAAAATTAAAATAGTCTGGATAAATCAAGCCATATTGTCAACCTAAAATATGTATGTGTGTGTGTGTGTGTGTGTGTATATATATATATATATGGTATGTGATATATTATATATATTATATGTATTTTTTCTTATGGCTCAATATTTTTATGAGAACTAAATTCCTACCTTTTTTTTCAGTCCACTGAAAATATTTGCTCTCTTCAGTCTTTGTTTTCTGTAGGGTCAAGGTCATGTAAGGGGCTACAGTTCTGCATTAAGGACAAAGTGATGGTCGTATATACCACAACCTAGCACAACACCCAACCATTAGTGTGTTCAATAAAAATTTTAAAAATCGATGAACAAATGAATGAATATACTTCATATAGATTATAATTTACTTACTTTCGCAAAATAATATCACTCTGATAGATCATCAAGTAGTTAAGTATGAATGCTTTGATCTTACTGCTAATAACCCCTTTCCTATCACGCTTATAATCTAGGTTTAATGGGTTGGGGTGCCTTATAACTTAAGTACAGTGTGTTGAAAAGAGCATTTTCAAGGGTGAGTACAAGAAGACTAGAGTTTTCTCAGGCTAATGAGAAGGAAGTAATTTCTCAGCCTGTCTTAAAATAACAACTCATACACTTTTTCAATTGATGATACAAAAAAACAACTCTTGAAAGGATCAGTGTTGGAGAGAAAAGATGGCTTCACACGTCACTGAATCTTTTCCCCAGGTAAGGGTCTCTAGACAGAATATGGAAGGAAACATAGTTTTATTTTATTTTTATTTTATTTTGTTTTGTTTTATTTTATTTCATTTCACTTTATCTTATTTTACTTTATTTTATTTTGGAAGTATTTTATTTATTTCATTTCTTTTTCTTTTTTTTTTTTTTTTAAGTAGGCTCCATGACCAACATGAGGCTTGAACTCATGACCCTGAGATTAAGAGTCATGCTCTATTGACTGAGCCAGGCACCCCTGGAATATAGTTTTAATAAGCAAAAACCTCAGAATTATGTGGCAGTGTGTTGCATTTGATAGCCTCCAGTTAACCATGCCTTCTGGTATTTATACCCTTGAATAGCTCCCTTCCTTGAATCTGAGCAGGCCCTGGGACTCACTTTAGCTGACAGAATATGGTGGAAGTGATGCTATGCAAGCTCCAGGCCTAAACTTTAGAAGGCCTGACAACTTCCACTTCACTTTTGGAACCAGACACCGTGTTGTCAACAGCCCAAGCCACATGAAGAAGAAACATAGAGGAGTACCAAGGGACTCCAGGAGCGAGCCATCTTGGATATACCACCATAGTTGAGCTTCAAAATCCTGAGTGGGCAAATTATGGCTTTCAGTCAAATGTGGCCTACCACCTGATTTTGTAAATAAAGTTTTATTGGAACATAGCCATGCCCATTCATTTATATATCATCTGTGGCTGCTTTCTCCCTACAGTGGCAGCACTCAAGAGTCACGATAGAGCCCTTACAACTTGCAAAGCCTGAAATATTTTCTGTTTGACCCTTGGGAGGGAAGTTTGCTGACCCCTATCCCAGATGGTTGCAGCCCCAGCTGACATCATGTGAAGCAGAATGCCCACCTGAACCAAATCAACCCGCAGAATGCTGAATGCTAGCCAAATGGTTTGCTGTCTGAAATCATTAAGTTTTGGGATGGTTTGTTATACAGCAACAACTGAAACAAATGATAAAATCTGATATCTATATTTTATAAGCTTGATGATTTCATGGCTTAGCTTTTTACTTTCTTTCCTTTTTGCTTAACTTTTAGTATGTTCTATTGAAATTTTTCTAATTTGTCTCAGTCATGTGTCACTGAAACCTCTCTCACCAAGGTCAACACACTCCTTGTTACTAAATCCATTGGATGTTCTTCAGTCGTCATGTTGTTTTAGACTCTTGGTCAGCATTTGACACTGATGGCTATTTCTTTCATCTTGAAACACTTCCCCTTTTATTTGTTTAAATCATAACCTCCTACCTTTCTTTTGTCTTCTATGAAGTTCTTTATCAATTTCTTTTTAGGGGAGCTGATCCTCTATCTACCACTTAATGTTATAGTTCCTCAGGATTCCTTCCCTTCTTAGACTTCATTCAGCATTTAACTAATAGATATTGAGCCTACTAAACACTAGGCACTGTTCTAAGTTCGTGGGATCTGTCAGTGAACAAAATAAACAAAAACTCCCTGCCCTGGGAGAAAATTTGAAATGTATACATAATAAAATACATTATTACAAAAGCTTGAATTTAATGTATGTTTTAGAAAAGAAAAGAAAATGGGATTAGAGAGTATGGGGTGGGGGGGGAGGATTTAAAGAAAGGTGGTCAGAATAGAGATCTGAATCATCTAACTCAGAAAGCATCTCTTTGAGATGATGACATTTGAACAAAGCCTTTGAAAAAAAGTGGTAAAGAAGCAGGCATGTGGATATATAGAGAAAGAACATTCCAGGCAGAGGGAGCAACAGTGCAAAGACAGTCAGGCAAGGAACGTGCCTGCAGTGTATGAGAACAGGTCAGATGCCCCTGTGATGGCAATGAGCAAACAGTAGGAGATGAAGTCTGAGAGAGAATTGTCTCCAGATCTTGTAGGGCCTTGTAAGCCACTGTCAAGACCTTGTCTCTTCTCAGTGAGATGGGATGTCACTGGGGCGTTTTGAGGAGATGAATCAAGTTATCAAGGAGACCACTCTAGCTGCTCACTTGAGAGGGGAATGGGACTGGCAGTAATGGCAGCAGAGCCTCCGAGAGGGCAGACCAACAGGGTGCAAGCAGAAACCAAGAGGAGTGCTAGTGTCTTCTCACTCGACACGCTTTTCCTGGACTATCCAAGGTACTGGTGCTGCCATATTTCTAATTATCATTCATGTGCTGCTACTCCCAGGTCTATTTTTCCAGCCCAAATCTCTCTCCTGAGTTTCAGACTCACATATGCAAAGACCTGCTGGCCATCTCCTCTCCCTGTATTCTGTAGGCACCTCAGACTCTATTGTTTCCTCTAAAGCCTTTGTCCCCATCTTGTTTCCTCTGCATCACCACTAAAGCCATGCAGCCACACCTTCTTGTTAAAGGCATTCTTTTTAAGAGGCCACTGCTAACACATATGTTAGTGAACAATCTTTGCTGGCCTATAAATGCTTTGGGTTCCATTAACACGTCATTATGGTTTAGTTTATCAGATTTTTCTGCCTATAATGGTGGCGTGAAGGATAAGACATAGGATAGATAGGTTTTGATTGGGACAAGATGATGGAATGCTCTCTTAGGAGACAGTTCAGGGCAAGGCGCCATATTGGGAGAGGGTACTAAATGCCCTGAAGACAGAGGATGGAACTGCAAAGGGAATTTTCTACATTTCACAATTTTGCCCAACAGAGGCACTGTCATTATGTATTATGAAGACACATAATTCTGAAATTGTCACTTTTGTTACAAATAGTACATTTATCACATAGCAAGAGTTGGGCTCTGTATATATCACAGACTTTGAATTTGTGAATTCAATTTTCTACCATCTCTCGCAGGAATTTTTTTTGTCCACTCCCCATTATAATTTTAGAATTTAGCATTCATTCTTTTGACTTTTAGCAAAGAAACCAGTTTTGTTCTGGAAAATATTTTGTCAGAGGGTGTGTGATGCCTTTTTCCATGATCTTGTTTTTTTTTTTTTTTTTTTTTTTTTTAATTTGTAAAGGAGGTTAAGAAATATCTTAATCTTTTCTCTTATAAATTTTTTTTTAAATAACTGATACAAGGGAAGTAAGTCTTCCTAGGTTATATTTTTCCCATATTATACTTATGTGTGGGAAAGAGTCTTGTAAAAACCATTAATGTGAAACTAACTAGGCCAATGAGAGCTATTATTTTTTATTAGAAAATCAGCTGCAAAATGAATGTTTAAAGGCAAGCTTAGCATAGTTAAAAATGTAATTAAGTCTCATTCCTTGACACTTGAAAGCTCTGTCTTATTTATTCATCATATTCAACAATATTTATCAAAGGCTTGCTCTGTCCCAGGCAGCATGCTTTTGCTAGGGATAGAGTATAAACAAAACAGAGAAGGAGCTTAATTCTAGTGGGGAAGGCAGACAATAAAACAGTAAAAATAATTACTACTTGTAATAAGTGCTAGGAAGGAAATAAACAGAGTGGTGTTGGAGGAGAGAGAGAGAGAGGCGAGAGAGAGAGGTAGACCCCCAGACAGACATGGGGAGGCTGCTTGAAGAAGGGCCTCTCTGAGATAGATGAATTTGAGTCCAGTACTGAAGGGTGAAATGGAGGCTGCCAAGAGAGCTAGGAAAGCCTCCCTGACAGAGGGCCCAACAGGAACAAAGGCCTAGAGGCCAGAAGGTCTTCGTGTTCAAGGAACAGAAAGGAGGCCACCATGGCCACAGTGAAGTGACCAAGAATGACAGAGGCACAGGACAGGCAGCCAAGAGGGGTGGGAGCCAGATTGTGCACAATATGTATGCCTTGGTAAGGAATTTGGGTTTTATTCTGAGTGTGATGGCCAGGCCATGAAGAGCTTCTGCAAAGGAATGTGGTGACCAGATGCTGTTTTTCTCTTTCTAAAAAAAAAAAAAAATTGTGGCAAAACATACATAACATAAATTGTACAATTTTAACCATTTTAAGTGGACAATGCAGTGGCATTAATGTATTCATAATGTTGTACAACCATCACCACTACTCATTTCCAGAACTTTTTCATTATCCCAAATGGAAATTTCCGTACCCATTAAAAGTTACTGTGGGCTACCTCAGCTGAGAATCATTTTTTGTTCTTTTAACTTTTCTATACCCATTATGATTTTTTTTAGGCTCTCCCTAGGTAGAGACTGTAATGGCGACTCCACAAATTCTGTCACTAAATCTTGTCCTCAGACCTGTAGTCCAGACTGGAGCCCAGGGGAGTGCAAGCTGATGCTTCTGGTTGGGGGTGCGTGGGAAGTAGCAGCTGGATTTTAGACCAGTTCCAAGCAAATAATCTTCGTCGTGTCAAAAATCAGCCACACCACTGTGGAAAATAGTTTGGCAGTTTTTCAAAACATTAAAACAGGGGTGCCTGGGTGGCTCAGTCGGTTGAGCGTCTGACTTCGGCTCAGGTCATGATCTCACGGTCTGTGAGTTCGAGCCCCGCGTCGGGCTCTGTGCTGACAGCTCAGAGCCTGGAGCCTGTTTCAGATTCTGCGTCTCCCTCTCTCTGACCCTCCCCCATTCATGCTCTGTCTCTCTCTGTCTCAAAAATAAATAAACATTAAAAGTTTAAAAAAAAAACATTAAAACATAAAACGATCATATGACCAGCAATTCCACTCCTAGGTACCTACCCAAGAGAAATGAGAACCTGTGTTCCCACAAAGACTTGCACATGGATGTTCATAGAAACTTTATTCATAATAGTCCCAAATGGAAACAACCTAAGTGTCCATCAACCATTGAAGGGGGAGACACAATGTGGCATATCCATGCAATGGACTACTTTATAGCATCCAAAAGGAACAAGCCTCCAACACGTGTTCCATCATGGAAGCTCAGAGACATGATGAGTGAAAGAAGCCGTACACAAGAAAGCACGTATTGTATTTGGATGAAATATACAGAAAAGGCAAATTTATAAAGACAGGCGCTAAATGAGAACGTGTGGTTAGAACAGGGAAGAGAAATCAATAGTAAATGGGCATGCGAGATGGATCTGTCTTGGGTCAGTAAGATGAAACTATACTTAACACGGATTTATGATTATAGTTGTATCACTTGGTAAAGTTACTAAATATCATTGATACACTTGATATGGGTGAATTTTATGTATATAGTCTGATACTTAATGCTCTTTGGAAGATAAAAGATGCTCTGCTGGACCAATGTTGAGACCTTTTTTTTTAAAATTTTTTAAATGTTTTATTTTATTTTTTAAGAGACAGAGAGGGGCAGAGAGAGAGGGAGATACAGAATCCAAAGCAGGCTCCAGGCTCTGAGCTGTCAGCACAGAGCCAGATGCAGGGCTCAAACCCAGGAATGGGAGATCATGACCTGCGCTGAAGCTGGATGCTCAACCGACTGAGCCACCCAGGCACCAATGTTGAAACTTTTTTATTGAGCAGAGTGGGAGGGAAAACCTGTCCTAACATTGCTGACATCTTGCTTAATCTGCGAAGATCTTATTTTGAAAGGTTCTCAATCTCTCTATTTTAAAAAAGAATTACAGCCTCTAAGGCCATTTTTTAAAATGTTTATTTATTTATTTATTTATTTAGAGAGGGTGCATGAGAGCAAGCGCATGAATGGGGTAGGGGCAGAGAGAGGGAGAGAGAGAGAGAGAGAGAGAGAGTCCTAGGCAGGCTCCGCACAGTCAGCACAGAGCTCCACGTGGGTTCCATTCGTTATGAGATCACGACCTGAGCTGAAATCAAAAGTCAGCCGCCTAACTGACTGAGCCACCCACGCACCCCTCTCAGGCCATTTTTTTTAAATGTGAATTATTTCAGTTTTACCCAATAACTGCAATTCTTATTTCTGTCAGTTTTTCCTGACCAAGATTCAGGATCTGAAATAATTTCTGTTCCCTGAACTATTTATGTTTGCCGCCATGAAAATTGGTTATCCCAAAGATTACTGATGAAGATTTCACTGTTGGTGATATAATGGGTTTGAGGAATTTGTTTTTTAAACTTTCAGAGAGGCATTTGTTCCTCAAAAGGCTAGAAGGTTCTGACAAATACGATGAGGTGGGTAGCGGAACCCTTCATAAGAGAACTTGACCGATGTTTGCTAAAATCCTGTTCTTGGCTGTTATTGAAAACTATCTTCGAATTAATTTTAGTTTTATAGGGTATGGTAGGAAAAGAAGGGCTATTTTACTAAAATATTTTTGTAAAGTATCATTTTAGAAAGAATTCAAGAACAAAGGCCTATGGTGTGATCTTGGGTAAGTCTAATTATTTCCATTTCCCCTCTTTTTCATCTATACCGTGGGGACAGAATCTACCGAAATAAGGCAACATACAGAAGCACCCAGAACAGAGATTGCCAACAGTTGTTGCAAATACAACTCTATAGTGTTTTGTTTTGTTTTGTTTTTATTCTCATGGAAAATACTATTGGCAGTAGTTTGTGCGGTATTGATTTATTTGGCTTTTTTTTTGTTGTTGTTCTATTTACACAGTCATTTCTTCTCAAAAAACAAACAAAGAAACAAAAAACCCCAGAATGATGGGGCACCTGGGTGACTCAATCACTTAAGCATCTGGCTCTTGATTTTGTCTCAAGTTATGATCTCACAGTTTGTGAGTTTGAGCCCGGCAGTGGGTTCTGTGCTGACTGCTTGGGGCCTGCTTAGGATTCTCTGTCTCTGTCTCTCTCTCTCCCACTTCCCTGCTTGATCTCTCTCTCTCTCTCAAAAATACATAAACCTTTAAAAAAAGAGAAACAGAATGAAAACCCTTCTATACCATGGCTTTTGAAAGAACAAAGTGATAATCATCATCTGCATCATCATCACCATAAACAATAGACATTTATTTATAAATGTAGGATGGGGTTGTGGTTATGAGTGGGAGCTGGGTCAGCCTACCTGGGTTTGAATTCCCACTCTTCCATTGCTAACTCAAGTAACCTTGAACAACTCACTTAGCTTCCCTTTGCCTGCCTTCCGTTAATAAATTTGGACTCATTAAGGTACTTTTGTCATAGGACAAATATTGGAAGATACAATATGTAAAAAGCACAACGTGGTGTAAAAATGGAACCAAAATGATGTTGATGAGGAGGTATCGATCTTTAGACTCTGTATGAGACCCTCCCCTTCAGTAGCTAGCAATCTCTGTACTTTAATTCTAAATTTTATGTGACTTTAGTGAGTTTTGAATTGATAAACTTCGGGTTTCCTTGCTCATAAATGGAAACCACTATTGTAGTTTTAATGAAAGGCAGAGAAATGTATTGTCTGACTCTTCTCTCCTTTAGGTTTGAGGAGGTATGTGTGGTTGGGAGGTCCAAGGAAGACTTGAATTAAGCATTGCTTATCTTCATGTCTTGGAACCTCCTTTTAGGAGTCTTCTCTCTCTTCCCCTTCCAGACTTTTCTCTGGATGATTAGGGTCTTCTTGTTGCCTCCTGTGGATGACTGGAAAACATGACAAAAATATTTTACAGGTACTTCCATCAAAAGGTAGAGTCTATATGTCCATACTTGGGGTCTGGGCTGTTCTAGTAACTTTCACTGACCAACAGAAGTGCCCAAAGTGATAGCATGCAAATCCAGGCATTGCAACAGGCCTTTCAGCCTCTGCCTTTGCCTCTTTGAACACTTCCGTGTGACCACCACACCATGAAGAATCCTAACATGAAAGACCATGAGAAGAGAGAGGCCTATACATTCCAGCTTTTCCAGCTGAGTCCTTTGGAGTCCAGCCTCTTCTGATTCACCTGCTGCCTGTGGCCACATGAGTGAGCACAGATGAGACAGATGTGACCCAAAGAATTGTTAAAATAGTAAACCATAGACCATTGATTGTCCTGAGTATATTCCTAGGAGTGTAATTGCTGGGTTGTGTGATAGCTCTGTGTTTGACTATTTGAGAAATTGTGTTTTTGTTTTATTGTTGTTGTTTTGAGAGAGAGAGAGAGAGAGAGAGAGAGAGAGAGAGAGAGACCTTGAATGGGGGAGGGGCAGAGAGAGAATCCCAAGCAGGCTCTGCATTGTCAGTGCAGAGCCCAATGCAGGGCTCAATCTCACAAACCATGAGATTGTGACATGACCCAAAATCAAGAGTTGCACGCCTAACCAACTGAGCCACCCAGGCACCCCACTGAGAAATTGTTAAGATGTTTTCCACAGTGGCTGCACCATGTCACGTTCCCACCAGCAATGTATGAAGGTTCTAATTTCTCTGCATCCTCATCAAAATGTGTTATTTCTGTTTTTATTTGTATTTGTTTTTATAGTCTTCCTAGTGTTTATTGCTAGTGTATGGAAGTACAACTGCATTTTGTATATTGATTTGGTGTTATGCAACTTTGCTGAACTGGTTTATTAGCTCTAATGGGCTTTTTGTTGGATTTTTACGGGTTTTCAATGTATAAGTCATGTTACCTGTGAATAGAGACAGTTTTACTTCTTCCTTTCTAGTCTGATTTTCATTTCTTTTTCTTGCCTAATTGTACTAGAACTTCCAGTACTATGTTGAATAGAAGTGGTAAAATCAGATATCCTTATCTTTCTCCTAATCTTAGGAGGAAAATTTTCTTTCACCATTAAGTATATGGTTAGCTTTTGATGTTCCATAGACACAGCACAAGGGTTTTTATGTGTTCTTCCAGGGATGATTTAGTCATACATAAGATAATAGGTATTAACATAACCGTTAGATGCAATGTGTAGACCTTGACTGGTTGCAGTTATAATATATAAATTATATATACATAATAAAAATATAAAATAAATAATAAAATATATAATATATATATTTCATAATATCGACTTTTTATTTTATTTTATTTTATTTTTTTAATTTTTTTTTAACGTTTATTTATTTTTGAGACAGAGAGGGACAGAGCATGAACAGGGGAGGGTCAGAGAGAGAGGGAGACACAGATCTGAAACAGGCTCCAGGCTCTGAGCTGTCAGCCCAGAGCCCGACGCGGGGCTCGAACTCACAGACTGTGAGCTCATGACCTGAGCCGAAGTCGGATGCTTAACCGACTGAGCCACCCAGGTGCCCCTAATATCGACTTTTTAAAGAGGCTAAGCTACTTGACTTTTGGAGTGTCCCAGACTCTAGATTTGTCTGATTGTTTCCTCATGGTATTGTTTACTGTGTGCTTTTATTCCCGGTATTTTCTGTAAGTGTGAAGGTTAATCCTAAAGGTTTGATTAGATCCAGGTTAAATATTTTTGGAAGAACATTTAGTAGGTGATTCTATATACTTATTGCATCCTATCAGGAGGCATGTGATGTCAAGTTCTAACTCTAGCTGTGAGATTAAGTTTGATCACTTAAGTGGTGTCCAATGGAACTGTCCTTTGGAAAAGTACATTTTCCCCTTTCAGGCTCTGAAATAACCACTCCTTTAACCATGAGAGAATATTGAAGACTTGGATTTGGGGGTGCGGGGGTAGGAAACCATTTGCTTTTTTTTCTTCCTCATATATCCTAATTCCAACTAGTGTTCAGACAACTTTTAGGTACAAATATAAATCAAAAACATTAAAACTTTTTTTTTTTTAATTTTTAGAGAGAAAGAGCACATGAGTGCAGAGGGAGAGAAAGAGTCCCAAGCAGGAGCCATGCTCAGCACGGAGCCTGACGTGGGCTCAATCCCACAACCCCAGAATCATGACCTGAGCCAAAATTAAGAGTCTGACGCTCAACTGACCAGGCACCCCCACAGATAGAAATTTAGAAGCAAGCATGCAATAGATCGTGTGACATTCTGTAATTTGGAGTAGTAGGTCATGGTCAGTCAGCTTCTTACTCTGGGATCAGTGGAAAGGTCATTGTGTTAGAAATAAAAATCAGGGATCAAAATTCCAGTTTCTGATCTCCCACTAACTAGCCATGTTACCTGAACTCATTTAATGTCTCTGGGTTCCAGTTTCTTCATCCATGACTCAAGGTGGTCTTTAGAATCCCCTACCTTAGAGTCTTCAGAATCATGAGTTATGATTCTGTGGTTTCACCCCATTTCAATTAGTGAAAAATATTAGATCACATTTATTAGCCACACAATGTGGGAGCTTTCATTTCTCTCCAAAATTAAAACACTTGGGAATTTCAATTAATCTCATGATTAGGAACTGCCTACTCCATTTGGATGCTCAGTAAGTATTCTTGTGAGCCAGGTACTAGTTTTGATGAGGAGTCTACTTTGCTTTCATCATCATGTTTTATTTTAATTTTAATGTTTCCCTTTATTTCCATGACCTAAGAAAATTGTTGGGCATCTGGGTTACTTTTTCTCAGTCCTGCAACTTGAATTGTGTCCATGTCCTAACCCCCAGGACCTCAGAATGTGAGTTGTCTGGAAATAAGGTCATTACAGATGTAATTAATTAAGTTAAAATAAAGTTCTTAGGGTGGGCTTTAATCATATGACTGGTATCCTCATTAAAAGAGGGAAAGTTGGATACACACACACACACACACACACACACACGGAGAATGCCACTTGAAGGTGAAGGCATAGACTGAGGTGATAGATACATAAGCCAAGGAGTGCCAGATTGCTTGCAAACCTCCAAAGTGAATAGAGAGGCCTGGAACAAATTCTCCCTGATAGCTTTCAGAAAGAACCGTCTCTACTACCACCTAGACCTTGGGTTTCTAGCCTCCAGAACTGTGAGACAATACATTTCTGTTGTCTAAACCACTCAGTTTTTGGTACTGCCTATGGAAGCCCTAGCAAACTAATACACTTGCTATCTCTGATCTGGTAAGGAATCCCTTGAGGAAATGTAATACTAGCCTATGTGGAAAGTAAAGAATTCACAGGCTTTCTCTTATGTAGATGTCAGAAGCCTGACCCCAGGTTGAAAATGTCTCTTTTTTTTCTTCTTCAAATTCTATCTCAGGCCAGACATGTCTTCTGAACTGTCCGTGGTGACCTTACTGTTATTGTGTCTCTGCTACGTTTTGTGCAAATGTACACAGGAGTGTGTATGTGCTTGCAGGCACATATATATGTGAACGCTAACCTTGTCCTTTCAACAGATTTTGACTTTTGATACTAAGGACACAAAGAGAGACTAGAACAGAATTTAAATATCTTAGTTGTGTTACCATATATATGGTCACATCTACAATACAAAAAAATTATAACCAGACTTTTGACTGAAAATTTCAATAATCGCTTACACTTCCTGCATGGATGTATAGAAAGATTTCAGCCATAGAGAGGTACAGAGGGGCCCAGCTAAGTAAAAAAGACCTCTGAAGAATACAGATGATCTAGACATTTTCATTCATTTCTAAGCTTTGCCATAATCTTAGAATGTAGAGCTCTCACTACATGTTATATTTCAGTAAGTAGTTTGAAAAGCACACAGACGCAAAAATACTTTGGTTCAGATGAGTGGCTTCAGAAAACTATATGGATCTAGTGTTTTTTTGTTTTTTGTTTTTTTTTTGGGTTTTTTTTGAGCGTTTCTTGCTTCATCTATTCTAACAGTATAATTCAGTATGCTCTGAAAGATTTTCTTCCCCTGTGCCCTGATGATCGCTATGGTCCCTTTCATTTACAAAATGCTACCAGTCTAACATAAATAATGGCATAAGTAGTTGGTGTTAACATGGATTTTTCAAATATGACTTTTCAAGGTTGACATTCTCACATAAGCCCTCATTGGTGATGTGTAACAACAAAATCATCTTGCAAATTTAACAAACAAGTCTAGGTTTTGTTATCAAAATTTTAACTGTCCGTGTCTTTGATTATGTGCTGTGGAAATAAGAGAGAACTTAACCAGGGAGTTGATGGATATGAATAAAAAAGGGACAATAATAGGATTTTTATACTTATTCATAAGGAGAAGGTCACAAAGATCTGCATTATCTGCAATTAATGCCTTGTGTCAATATAAGTGAAATGTACTCGTCTGCCTGAAAAGAAGAACTCGAAAAACTTAAGGTTTTAAAGGAATTCTGTTTTATAGAAGGTAAAGTGACTTGTGATGAATGGAGAGTTTGTGTGGAATCCCTGATCTGGTCATTAATTCCTTGAGGAAATATAATAGCCCTTAGGGAAAGTAGAAACAAAACAAAACAAAACAGCCTTTCTCTTGCATAGTTGTCAGAACCCTGATCAGGTTGAAAAAGTCTGTTTTTCCTTTTCTTTGCAAATTTTATCTCAGACTAAACACATTTTTCTGAGCTGTTCATGGGGTACTTTGCTGCTGTTGTGTCTCCAATAGGTTCTGTGCCCATGTACATGTGCACATGTGAACCTGTCTAGATGCCACAGGGCCACAACAAAACTATAACATCTGTGATTGAGGTTAGAATGGTTTTCTCAGGGGCATCTGGATGGCTCGGTTGGTTAAGCGTTGGACTCTTGGTTTCGGCTCAGGTCATGATCTCGCAGGTTTGTGAGTTCAAGCCCCACGTAGGGCTCTGTGGTGACAGTGAGGAGCCTGCTACAAATTCTCTTTCTCCCTCTCTCTCTGCCCCTCCCCTGATCATTCTCAAAAATAAAGAAATAAACTTACAAAAAAAAATCTTCAGGGTTACCTGGGTGGCTCAGTTGGTTGAGCTTCTGACATTGGCTTGGGTCCCGATGTCACAGTTTGTGAGTTTGAGCCCGGCATTGGGCTCGCTGCTGTCAGCACAGAGCCCGCTTCAGATCTTCTGTTCCCCTCTCTCTCTGTCTCTCCCCCGCTCACACTCTCACACTCAAAAATAAATAAAACATTAAAAAAAATTTTTTTTTAAATCTTCAAAAAAAAAAAAAAAAAGAATGGTTTTCTCAGGCACACAGTAGAACGTCATTAACCAGACGTTATACACAACACTCAACTTCTCCGGTGGTATAAAAAGAACGGAGACTTCAGATTTTCCTTTTAAGATTCATGGTGTTACAAAGACAAATGAAAACCAAAATGAACTCCTACAAGCCCAAAGGACTTTGACATAACTTTGACACCATCAGCCTAAAATACTCCCTAGTCTCATGGAAGTTCTAATAAACTCTGGAGGAGGCATTCATCCAGGGTAAAAATTTATTCCATAAAAATTGTCTTTTCTTTAGGGATGCTTCTGGAAATATCAACACTTATCTCACGAATGGCTCCAAAAAATGACTCCATAGTCCATAATTTATCTTTACAAGCATGTATCCTAAGACTCTGGCTCCAGCAGTGTGGGGTTCAAAACCCAAAGAGGTACAAGCAGGACTGTGACTTGTAACACAAATGTGATAATAACTGGTGATCAAATGTAATCTGACCCAAGATTTTCTAATGATGATACAGGGTTACAATTTGGGGGCTTCAACAAGGTTGTAGATAACACATTTTTAAATACCGATGTCTTTATGATCTCATTTCATATCTGTCAGTTCAGGTTTTCAGGATATCCATCAGTGTATATGGAACATTGTGCCACTGGTTTGACTTTTCCAGGATCCAAATGCTTGTTTTCAAACCTGTGCTGAGTTGGGTTCCTGAATTATGCTAGTGCATTTCTGAAAGTTCACATATCTGGCAAACAGATTATTTTTCTATTTATGAATTCACTTCTTTTGTTGTTTTCTAGGCAGTGTGGGCTACCAAACACAAATTTGGTGAGACTTTAAGAAATGTGGGAGGATTAATTATTTAATATGGTGAACTATTCCTGTTTTGTTCACAGTAACAATCTGTCTTCAGACACCCCAGGACATGCCCTGTATTTGGACTCTTTCTCCCCCAAACTCATCAGTGTTAGCAGATATTTAAGGACTCAACAAGACAATTATGGATAAAGTACTAACTAGTACTCACAAGACCTACCTAAGGCTCATATACATTTAAGCAGCTCATAATAAGAGAGGGCAGAAATGGGAATGCTTCATCTACTCAACCAAGGATGTGCTATCCACACTGGTCTTTAAGGGTCAGGTGATGCTTACAGTGTGTAAATGCATGCACCATTCTGAACCTTGTGTGAATTATCCAAATGATTTCCCCCTTTCTTCCTTCTAAACCTCAGTTTAGAAATTCTGCTGGGAAGGCTTTCTCCACCAGCCTAATACAGGGCATGGGTCAGGGCTACCATGTTGCCCAACTAGAAGGGTACCATTCACATTGTGTTTTCAGCGGATGGTGCCCCTGGAGTTAATGCAATGAGGCAGACCTCCCCACATGTCCCTCTTGTGTGCTATCAGAGCACCCTGGGCTTACCTCTTCCTCTGACTTTACCCAGCTGGATTGCAACTGCCTGTTTCCTTGAACATCTCCCCTCCTTAAGAGCAGGGACTGTCTTCCTTTTATAGGGCTGAACTTGACAGAGTATGCACTTAGTACAGGTTTATAAAGGACTAACGTGAGTTGTTGAATTGGGAGACTCTGGATCCTGCACTCCCCGACATCCAGCCCTGATCAGCCAG
This sequence comes from Puma concolor, assembly GCF_028749965.1. Classification (NCBI taxonomy): domain Eukaryota; kingdom Metazoa; phylum Chordata; class Mammalia; order Carnivora; family Felidae; genus Puma; species Puma concolor. Next base: position 124,260,750 of record NC_141668.1, read on the forward strand.
TAGGAGTGGTCTTGTTTTATTCTTTTAATTTTTATCTATTAAAAAATTTTTTTCATGTTTATTTATTTTTGAGAGAGAGACAGACAGACAGAGTGTGAGCAGGGGAGGAGCAGAGAGAAAGGGAGACACAGAATCCAAAGCAGGCTCCAGCTCCAAGCTGTCAGCACAGAACCTGACGCGGGGCTTGAACTCAAAGACTGTGAGATCCTAACCTGAGTTGAAGTTGGACACCCAACCAACTGAGCCACCCAAGTGCCCCTGTGGTCTTGTTTTAGACAAAGGTGCTACTCAATCCATATGGCGGCTTCCTGTTCCCAGGAAGTTATGAGCATTACCTCCTGCCAGGCCCAGTGCCCTGTGGACCTTCTGAGAGAATGGGGCTGCCTGAGGGGCTGGAATGGGAGACAGGAGTTAAAGAAACCCAGGTGCTCCCCGCTTGGTTGGCAACAGGGTTTTAAACAGAAGCACTTCCACCCCCTCCTACAACCCCTTCTCTTTTCTAAGGTGGACCTGTCAATCCTAAATTCCGTTTTTTTAATGGCAGAGGATTATATAACCAGTGAAGACTGTTTTTTTTTTATTTATTTAATATTTTATGAGTATATAAGTATAGATGGAAGTATCAAAATCATTGACATCAAAAAAGTTGGTTCAGCTTTGTGGAAAACAAATCCTTCTGCTGTAGTACATTTTTCCATTAAAAAAGAAAAAAAGAAAAACTGATTTTCAGAGTCCTGCCAACAACACTCTAAATGTAAGTGCTAGATTTGCAAATAGGCTTATATTCAAATTTAGAGAATATGCATATTCAGAGACTTATTATTCAGGAAATATTTGGTTATCTTCAGACTAAGTAAAACTTTTGGCTAAAAATAAAAGGGGTAACATATAAATAGTGGGGAAAGTTAGGGAGCATGCCATCACAAGAATAAAACAGAGAGAAAGAGGTAAGGAAACTGCGTGTTGTTTGACTTGTCTTTACCACTACCTGAAATTCAATTAAATTTAACAAATATTAACTGGGTGCCTAGCATGCAGAGGGTGGGAAAATGCAGTCTTGACTCCCATGTTCTTCGAGTTGAGTAGGCAGGATATAATGGAACAATGAGACTGATTCATCCTCTCCTGCACCATTATGAAGAGCAGGTGTAATTCAGCGTTTGGACTTTAGTTCCAGAGGTGGCCTCTGATTGGTTTAAGCCTATTATGGTAGCCCCACCCCCTAATCAATGATTGGTTCAGGCACTCAGCAGACCACAGTGGTTGGTTTAGGAATGACTGTGTGACCCAGTTAAAGCCAATGAAACACCAAAGAGAGTTTTTTTCCTCAGGGTTTCAGGGAATGTTTCCTCTCCTACGACAGAGAATAGATAGTAGTCTTCCAAGAGCCCCTGTTGTATATGAATAAATGGCCCCAAATCATCGCAGCCTCTGGCCATTTGTCTGAGGATAGAAGATGTGAGCAAAGATAGGTAGCATCAAGAAAATCACAGAGAAATGGATGGAGAACTTTGATCAAGCCTTGCCTGAAGCTGTACTACCTACTTATTTTAGTTATGAGTCAACAGATCTTTTTTATTGTTTAAGACAGTTGGAATTGTCTTTTTTTTTTCATACTAACTGATACAAGTGATAAGCACACTGATATTTGTAACACTGGTCAAAATATATGATAAATAATGTTCAGGTTATACGAAAAGAACAAAGCAGATTCCATCAGAGGTGGGATCTTGATGCTAGTAATCATAGAGTTCAATAAGAAATATATTATCAACTAGAAATTAAACTAGGCTTATGATGATGAATTACCAGCCTACAGAACAAATAGCAAACATTAAATAAGAGAAACCTAAGTTAGAAATGAATCATAGAATTTGAGAGTTGGAAGAGATCTTAAAGCTTAGATAGGAAAGCCCCTAGGTTTCCTGTACAGAAATAGGCCTGTACAGAAATAGAGGTTAAGTAACTTGCCCAAAGTCACAGAACTGAATTGAGCAAGACTGAGGACCTAGTTTTCTTGAATTCCAAATGGGGTTCTTTCTGCCACAGTTTCCTCTCTAAAGATAGGAAATGAAATAGGAAAATGGTATTTTAAAATGTCAGCATTGGAAGAGGAGAGAGGAAAATTCTGCATTTTTATTTAACGGGAATTTAGGAAGCTTATAATAGAAATTTTGGATATTTTGTTTTTAAATCAGACCGTGGCCTTTAGTAAAAGGTTGAGCATATGCTACCATGTGGAACCACCTGGGGTGGCACTGTTGCTAAGTGTCCCACCTAAAGTAAGGCAGTGCTGGTTCAACTCATTCTCGACCCAAACCCTGACTCCCCTTCCCCCCCTAGAACTGTCAGTCAGCTGGCTCTCACCAGAGTTAGACTATACATTATTTTACAAGATCGAAAGTCAGTCTATCAGGGGTCACGAGCAATAGTGTGTTCAGCCTGGTGCTGCCCCAATATAAGTAGTAAGGGATGTTTCTCTCTCTTCCTCCACATATCGAGCAAAGTAGGAGATTCCAATAGAACTGTATTACGCTAAAACTGCAACAAAGCAGATCTCGATTTAGAACTGTGTTCTGGTCTCAGGTGTTCTATTTTAATTGCTCTAAGATCTTAGACATGTTTAATCTCTGGGCCTCCATTTCCTCATCTGTTAAATAACAACTGTCCTGCCCACCTTTCGGGGTTGCTATGAAGATCAAAAGAGCTAATGATTGTGAAAGCAGAGGGTGAATTCTACAACCCTGTTATCATGATCTGCTTCATACCCCCTCGGTTTAAAGATCAGGGGGCCAAGAGCAGCTGAGTGATTTCCTGAGGACTGTTAGTGACAGGTAGACGTACCCCTTCCTGAGAACAGTGAGAGCCGACCTCCAGCACAGAGATTCATAATTACCTACAAAACAGCCACAAGATTTGCTAGATTTACTCAGCAACTACCTAACGAAGCTACATATGAGCACTGGATTATACCCTCTCTCTTAGAATGATGCCCCAAGTATAATTAAACATTATATACAATGTCAAGAGAGATTGGTAAGAACAGTGTAGCCAAAAGAAGCCCGTTTTAAAAACAGTTTCCGGCACTATTTTGCTTTTTAGCTAAAGAAAGGAAAAATGCTCAAAGAATGAGTAGGAAGTCTGATGAAGGAAATGAAAATGATTTCTTGTGGACTTGCATTAATATTGCAGTCATCCAACAAATCATTCTCTTCTTCAAGGAAGAAGAATTTCTTCTTCAGGGGAGAATTTCCTAAATTCTCCTTCCACCCGAGTTGGTGAGCCCTCACACTTGAGGCATTTACCCATAACTTAGCTAGAGTCTCCAGAGTTAACAGTTTAAACAAGTGACGTCTTGGCTTAGCCAAAAGGACTCTAAGATCTTAGGGTCTATCATATTAACATTCTTTCTATACTCTGTCTTATGTATTTGTCTGTTTGCTGCTTTCCACAGCCGGATCTGAAGCAGTTTATACAAATATCTCCTCTGTCCAAGAATAAGATAAGTGGAGAGAGTATGGAGAAAGAAAAAAAAATGTGGGTAAGGACATGTGATGAACTGCCAAGACATAGATACCCAATAGCCCACCTCAGTTGCCGGAAGTGGGGGAAAAAAAGAAAAGGAATGAAACCAACCAACCAACCAACAAACAAAAAACAAAAAAAACCAAAAAACAAAAAGCAAATTCTAGGCTTTCTAGAAGCCAAGAGCAAAGACAATCTTTGCTACCTGGTGATTGCCATGTGGCTCACACTCAGCGGCCTGTGTGGGGATGGCGGGCAGGGGCCGAAGGCAAGCTTGGCTTATGGCCGATGCAGTGCACTCCTGTGGCATCATACTAGTGAAAGCATTAAAGTTCACCCTGAACTCTGAATATTCACTTTTAAAACATCCATCTGCCATCCACCCACTGAACCCAGTGAAGTGGCTGCTTCACTTCTCCAGTGAGTACCCTATTTACAGATTCTCCTACCTCCAGCAGAGTGGGCACTATCCAAATTCAAAGGCTGTATTTGCTCCCAGGGAAGCCACTTGGAGAGTCTGCTAATTCACTGCCCTAGGCACCTGCTTGTTTCATCTCTGTTCTTTTCCCAGCCGGAGTCTTTGTTCCAACTTATTTGTATGAGTTAATGCTTCTTGATATCCAGAGGCCTATTCCAGAGCTCACTCATTAGTCAAATCTGTTTTTTCACTTATCAATTTTATTCTTTTGTAAACTCGCTAATCCAAAGGAAAGTGAGTTAGGTAATTTGGAAAAACAAACAAACAAACAAACAAACAAACAAGTGTTTAAATATTGGTATTATAATGTTTTCATGAAAAGTGCTTCTCTAAATTAGAGTCAGGGTGCATATGTGAATAATGCAAGTGGATGTAGAATTTTAGGAACAGGTCTTTATTCCTGGGTCCCATCTCCCTAGAGTTTCTCTCCTCTGATGTTCCTTTTTAACAACCATGCTGTATATAAATAACTTTATTCCTTGTTGAAAAAATAAAGTGTGAAATGATAGGACAATGGGTGTGTATGGGAGGTAGGATTGAGACATTTGAAGTAGGAAAAGGATGGGCAATACGAACTGGGCAGCTTGATTTAGCTGTGTCTATAATCATTATTTAGTGACAATTTTTTTTATCACCATCTGCCTTGCTAATCACGGTTTAAGAACTAGGACCTTAATTCAACCTCTACAGATTGTTTTAAAGTATTTGGTCTATCTAACCACTGATGAGAAATTACCAGAACCTTTCAGAGAAAATTTTTAATTCATTTACACAGACTTGAATGTTTAAATTACATGAACATATCATCACTTTTATTTTAGTCAGTTTTCTTCTCTTGTTTTGATCTGCCGTTTGACTTTTTGCCTTGCCAACCCAGATTCAACTGTCTTCAAAGATGTCTTTAGCTATCATTTAAAAAATCAGCTCTCTTTTCTTTGGATAATTTTGCAACCTGGAGAATTCAAACAACATTGTCTAGTTGTGTTGTTGACTCATGTGCAATCTTCAAAAAAATACATCATTTTTGTGTGGCTGATTAGGTTTTGTAGCAAGGTTCTCATAAACATATGCCCTTTGGAGAGTAGCAATAATTCCGTCTGTTTTTCTTTCCTGTTCTTTGTAATACACAAGGTGGAGGATGTACAGATGTACAGGGGATGGAAATTACTCAAACTCTCCATACCTTAAAAATGCATTTTAGATAGAAAAGATTTTTGTTATTTGTGTTGAACAGTACAGTTTAGGAAAAGGAACCATAAATCTATAAAACGTATCTATTGGAATGTTTTCTATGGATTCTAGTGGTTTTTTTTTTTTTTTCTTGGCCATCTGTTGCTACAAACTAACAAATGAGAAATAGCAATTATTATGAAAGCAGAAAAACCAAAGAGTGGTTCTCTCCAGTTTTGGACTAGGTTATACTGCTTTGTATTCATCTTTATCTGAAGATGTCAAATATCAGTGGAAACCTCAATGCCTCTATGGGGCAGATAATTTTGTGTTATTTTCTAGAGAAGGATAATGGTAGACTGAGAGGTTAATTAATTCCTGAGGTCATATCGCCATAACACAAAATAAGATTTTAAAGTTCAAATTCGAGGAGCAGAAGTAGGATTGGCTATGAAACCACATCAACAGAGATTCCCAGATTTTTGACACCAAGGCTATGTTTATTTGACGTAAAGATAGGCAGGTCGACTGGCTAAAATTTTTCTCCATCTCTCCAGTCTTCCCTCCACTTAATCAAATAAAACATAAGCTCCTCTTGCTCTCTCCAAAGTTTTATCTGTAAAACAGGAATTGTAATACTAATACTTACCTCCTAGAGTTGTTTTCAGGAAGAAATGAGAAAATGGAAGTATCTTATTACAGACACTAGCACTTAGTAGGTACCAATGAACGTTAACTGCTATTATCGTTGTGATCAGATCATAAAGAAAATAAATGGAGGACTTCAAAACTCCTGACGGGGGAACGTTAAAAGAATGCTTGCTTAGTTTACAAAAGAGAAAGTTTCCTATTGTTTCTTCCAAAAGATTGGCAGGGATAAAATATGCTTCTGTATCCTGTCATGAGTTATTATCTATCTAGCATCTATGTATTATTATCTATAATTTTCTGTTTTCATCTTTTATCTCTTATCTATCATTACCTATGATCCTGTCTATTTTGTAAGAATAAATCTTTATCCTGTAACTCTTCATTTACCCACGACCAACTGACGAGTCAAAAACAGTATCGTTGGGATAACAAAGGAGAAGTACAGAGGAGGTAGCCAGCAGCCACTTATGAAATTGCCAATATTTGATAATTTTTGACTTAAATAAGTGGCAATTTCCTAAGACTCAACCTAATAGACTCTGAATACAGTCACATCCAGGCTAAGAGTTAAAAACCAAAGAGACTATTTTCTACTGTTTCTTCTCACCTACTTCCAAAGGATATGGAACAAACATAGCAGAAAACCAACAATTGAATAGGAAATAGTAATTCACCAGGATAGTACAAACTGTAGAGGATACCCAATGTCTGCTTATTGTATTTTCCATCTTCAAAAGCCATTTTAAATATAGCAAATGTTATTTTCTAAATGTAAAATATAAGCAAATATCAAATGATATATATTTTTTAATTATGGCTATTTCTACCATGAAAACCCACTATCTTTTAATGAGACAAAGATATTTTAAAAATTTACCATAGATCAGCTTCACTTTTAGAGGACAAGCCTATTTTTAATAAAATTCTCTATTGTTTTAGCCCATGTATTTTTATTATGTGTTAAATAGCTCTAATTTTGAAGAGTATTATTATAAGATAATTTTGGACCTTTCTTCTTGCTGTTTTCAGCTTCCTTAATTGGTTGCCTAGCTAACAGAAACATTAGCTAGAAACACCTAGCTATTTGAAATATTATGGCTTCGCTGTCAAAAGGGAGAAGTCAACCGGCTTCTTAAGCGTGTCTTCGAAGCTGGGACTATCACACTTCAGCAGACCCTTTTTTCATACAGGCTGAGCAACCATCCATTATAGTGTGTATGCCCTCTCCCAGGACGGACTAACTCCAGCACACCAATAAAATCATGACATGCCCTCCAACACAAAGTTACATTTCGCTGAAGTTCAAGGGTTTTCAGATGTGACATCTTTACGAGAATTTCCTATGTCAAAGTTTCACGACTCACACACTCTGGCAAATTACCAGGACACTATTCTCAGTTGGATCTCCTCAGGAGAACAGGCTGAAGTATTAACATGAGGGTTTTTGAAAGGCTCCCTATGGCACCTTTGCCGAAAAGATATTAAACCAAACAGCTGCTGATATGGAAACCGGCTGTTTGAACTGTAACTTGGTTAGATATGTTAATAGGGGAAGACTATGATGTCTGACGAACGTGACGCAGGAAGTGACTAAACAATTAATGCTTATTACTTTGCAGTTTTCCTGGGGCCGGGGAGGTGGTGAGGGTGGTATCGTGTGGGCACTAAACTGTAACCCAGGTCAGTGAGACTTGAAAGGGACCATTTCTTTGTTCTTTCTAGAGTTTCAGGCATTATAAATATTAACTTGTCCAAGATCCTACTTCAGAGCAATCATTGACAGGACAAATGAAACATTTTGCAACACCTTAAAAAAAAACAATCCTATCAGTGTTACAGAGCTCGTTTTATTATCCTGCTTCCTAAGAAAGCCAGGAGGCCTCAATAGCTCTGGCAGAATTTCTGTAAAGGTGATGGAATTTGGCCCTTTAATGACGCAAAAAGATGTACGCATGGATTTTGCAAGTTCATGCTTCCACATACATAAATGCTGGATTTAATCCAGGTTTTAACTGTTTGGACTTTTAAAATAACACAAATATAGATACCGTAATATGGAATTTCACTTAAAAGTACAAAGAGTTCAGCATATAGAAATGTACTGGGGCTCTGTGCACCATTGATCTTTCACAATATTAGAAAACTGTAAGAAAGGGTTTTCCCTTACAATTACTGTCATTTTCTCACCAGTAGAAAAATGATCAATTATGCGAAATGTTTATAAATACAAAATAAGCAATTTCCAACATGATTAAGACCATTGATGATAATGCAAGAAATAATTACTAAGCCAGGGTCAGGCAAATTATGGTCTGCCAACTCACCTGGGAGCTAAGGATGTTTGTTTTTATGTTTTTATGTTTTTATTTTATTTATTTCAAAAAAGTTTTTTTAATGTTTATTTATTTTTTGAGACAGAGAGAGACAGAGAGAGCAGGGTAGGGTCAGAAAGAAAGGGAGACACAGAGTCTGAAATAGGCTCCAGGCTCTGAGCTGTCAGCACAGAGCCCCATGCGGGGCTTGAACTCACGAACCGCGAGATCGTGACCTGAGCCTAAGACGGACGCTTAACCGACTGAGCCACCCAAGTGTCCCTGTTTTCATGTTTTTAAAGGGTGTAACAAAGCAAAGAAGAATCAACAGTGACTCTTCATAGTCGGCAGAGTCCAAAATGTTTCCTAATCTGTCTTTTACAGATTTTTACCTGTAGTAATAAGCAGTTCCAAACTCTATGAGGTGAACTGCGCTTTCCATCTCAGATCATGTGTAAAGATGAATAAAACCTTCTGTGCCTGTAAGTAGTTTATAATCTACACGTCCAGGGCATAAGGCTAGTAAGTAAGCTAGACCTTGAAAGAAGATGATGTCAGATAAGGGCTTCAAAGGAACAGGCCCCAGAGTTGGTGGGAAAATAGGGAGTGGCCTCTTAGGAGGGTGATTCTTGAAATGAACCTTGAAGACAATAGAAGATTTTGAAGGATACCAGTGGGGGGATGAAGAGGGGATCGGAGAGACCAGAATGCAGGGGTGTTTCTGTAACCAGTGGGTGATCCACTCTCAGAAGCACCTAGGTGGCTGAAGGTGGCCTACCAGAATGGAAAGTGAAGGTAAGTGTTGTGTGACAGAGGCTGTGATACGGAGTTTGTGTGGAATGGAGAAATTCATTCTCTTAGAGACCCAAAGGACAATTCATATTTTTACTTTGGTTTCTGCTATTACTGTACTCTGTTAGGGTCACAGGGAACTGTTTTTTGATAATCAGTGAAAAGGAAGGAGATAGTCCCTCTTAGGCCTGGTGCATCTAGTAAATGAATGGCTTTTGTCTGTAGGCCATGAATAATACCATTAGTATATGCAGTTACCAAGTCGCCATTAAAAAAGCAAGCAGAGTTTCAGTCTACTCATCAGAATTCTTGAAAGCCTGTTTTCAAGGCAGTTCAAATAGAGGCGAGGCAGCCCAGGTTGGTGAGGCCACCAGGAACACGGAACATGGAGTTCTGAGTTTGCCCTTGACTCAGTGCGTGACCTTCGGCAAACCACTCAACTTCTCACTATCTCGGCTTCCTTGGCAATAAAATGGGGATAACAGATCTTAGCCACCTCATAGGAGTGTGACAAAGAGTAATAAATGTCTGCAAAAAGCTTTCAAGATAAATGCTCCTGAAAACTGGGGGAGGGAGTTGGGGAGAAGTTCTCTTTCAAGAGTTTAGGTGAAAAAAATGAGATTCTTCAAAATTAAGAGAGGACACAGTTTGCAGCTTCTGAGCCAAGAGCTTTGCAAAATAGAAGGGATTACCTATGAATTGTACAGAACCCACAGACTGCTGAAGGTACATGTAAACTACCAGTAGAATTCTGTGACTGTATTTTCTAAATTAAAATCAGGAGACAAATTATTTTGGTGGGAGAGAATATTGAAAATCAGACAATACCGCCCTAGACAGGGTGGCTACATATGGCTGCTATATCTGTACTCCAAAGCTTAGAATGTTCCAGTTCTCCTGCGTATGATTCCGTTACAAAGTTGCAGAGGGAAAAACATCCCTTTCTCCACTTCTTTTTCTCTTCAGACTTTTTTTTTAAGTTTATTTATTTATTATTAAGAGAGAGAGCACAAGCTGGGGAGGGGCAGAGAGAGGGGGCGACTCAGAATCCAAAGCAGACTGCAGGCTCTGAGCTGTCAGCGCTGAGCCCAACACAGGGCTTGAAAGGGGCTCGAACTCACGGACCATGAGATCATGACCTGAGCTGAAGTCGGATGCTTAAGCGACTGAGCCACCTAGGCACCCGTCTCTTCAGACTTTCACAGTCCGTCCTAGAGAGGGACAGTGGCAGTAGCATCTACCCTGCTGGAAAGGCTGCCTCATAGCTAACGGTCTGTCATTGGCCCTTAGAGGTCAAGGGAGATACTAAATTTCCTAAAGAAAGCTGAAGAAGCAGCCCTGAGATATGCAGCTTCTGGAGCAGACCACTGGGGATACCAGACATGCTCTGCACTGCTCTGGAAATTTTGGGTGGTGAGATATTTCTTAGTATTCTTGCCTTCCCCTATCCCCACTCCTTCTTCCCTCTCCCTCCCTCCCTTCCTGTTTCTTGCTGTCTCTCTCTTCCTTTCTTAAGGGAATCTTTTACTTTATAGTTGGCTAAACTGGAGAGACAAGCCAAAATAGTTCAATTTGCAATTTGCTGTCTTGTTGGGAGGACAATAGCTCAAAACCACGAAGCCCTGAGTTTGACCCTAGCACTCTGTGGCTACTGTTGACTCATCCTGATAATTATCAGATTGAATCTTCTCTACTGGTTTGATAATAACAGCAAGTGGAAAAAGAACTTCAATCAAATGTTCATGCCTAATAATCGGTCTCCTGATTGCCTGTGTAGACTCTTGGTTCTCTTAATTTTCCTGGTATGTATAAGAATCTTGATTGCTATTGATGCAATCCTTGGGTGCTGCTAGGTGAAAATCTTAGGTCCACTGTTTTCGGGCCCTTGGAGAATGCTGCCTGAATAAAGAAGGGAGCAAAAAAGACAGAAGTACCAGTTGGAGGTGGCTGGAATAGGAGAACGTGCCCTTTGATGAAATCTTGTTTTTATGTGGCTTTTCTTTATAATAGGACGGCTAAATAGGAAGTTTAGCTGGAATGTGACTGCCATGGTTCTACCTTTCTTATTTTTTGGAGCTCTCATCCACTGATGCTCTCTGCCACTTATAACTTTCATCACTTTTTCCTCAAGGGAAAGAAAACGTACCTCTCTGACGCAGCAGCATGCCAAGGCCATTTGAGCCTTCCAAACATTCCAAAGGAACATTGATTTGAATTCACCTGCTTAAACAATTAGTCTCTAAGATGGTAGCTTGCAACTTCCTTAAAGTAATGGTGTGGGTTTGGAGGGGAAGTAAGCTTGTTGGTAATTGTTTTAATTTTTCAGCTCATATTTATTCGTCTGGTTGCATGTGGTCTTTCAAGCCTGATACTCTGCTGAATTACTCTCTACATTAAAGTAAAATGGGAAGAAGACCAAATTTCTGTTCAGTGGAACTATGCATTTTCTGACACTGAATCACTTGCACATCCATAGTAAAAATTACATATGGATGACCCACCATTCCACTCAACAATGTGTAAGTTATATACACTTATATGTATATAACCTCTGAGTGATATATAAGTGTGTATATGTGCACCAAAGAATTACATTATTCACAGCAGCACTGGTCTTACTAGTCAAAAATTAGAGATGACCCAAATGTCTATCAACTGTAGAGTGGATAAATAAACTGTGGCATCCTTATAAAGGGGAATGTTACATAGCAGGGAGAAAGAATGAGCTCCTGATATACACAACATAGAAGAATTTCAAAGAAAATGCTGAGCAAAAGAAGTCAGACACAAAAGAACACATACTAATGAATCCGTTTACATGAAGTCCATAAACAGTTAAAATTAGTCTACATTTTGTATTCTGAAGGAAATCTGAATGGTGGGGTTCTTTGGGGTAGGGGATATAGTTCCTTAAGGGAAGTCCCGTAGTCTGGCGATGGTTACACAGCACTGAGCAGTACAATAGTGATTTGTAAACTTTTATGTACCTATGGTATACTATAATAATGATTTAATTAGAAATATGCAGAGTCATTATTATCAGTTTTGGTTTCATGTTATTTCACTTTTCATCAGAATGAAATTCACATTCATCAGAATGTTGTGCAAATGTTCTTAAGCTGAAAAAAATAGGAGACCCAACTTAAAATGGTTTAAACGAAGGGTTGGCAAACATTTCCTGTAAAGGAAAAAATAGTAAAGACTGTAGGTTTTGGGGGCCATGTGGCTTCTTGTGAGTACTCAGCTCTGTGTCGTAGCAGGAAAGCAGCTATAGACAATAGGTAAAGGTGAACTACTGTGTTCTAACAAAACTCAAGTGAATGTGGGAACCATCTTAGAATTCTGACTTCTATGAAACAACTCTAATCTGAAACATTAAATCAGGGAATAGCACAGTAGAAAATTGCACATTTGGAAGAAATAGGCTTTATTTGGCATTCTCCTTGCTTGGAAGATTTATATTTAAAATCCAATTCCACAAAAACAAAGGTAACATGAAAGTCCCATAAGATCTTTAGCTATCCACTGTAGCAAGACTGTCAAAATACCAAATTAAATACCAAAGAAAATACTGAACTGTTTACATTAAAAACAATCAAAGTGACAAGGGCTTTTTAAAAACTTTAATTGTTATTTATCTATTTCTAGACTCAGTAATGCCCTCACAGCGTTCACATTTCCAAAGATAAAGGGATGTGCAGAGAAAAATCTCTTTCCTAGTTGTTTCTTTTCTGGAGATAACTGATGACTGCAGTTTCTGGTTTACTTTTTACTTTGCAATAGGCCATGGAAATCGTTTCACATCAGTTCATGAAGAGCTTTCTCATCCTTTTTAACAGCTGCATAATGTTCCATTGTAGAGATGTAACCCAGTTTAACAAATTTCCTGTTGGTAAACATTTAAATTGTTGCTAATCTTTTAGATTAGATTGTTCCTAATCTTTCTTTTAGAAAGTTCCGAATCTTTTGCTACTACAGAAAACTGTGTATTAAATAACTTAGTACCCACATTATTTAACACATGTTTGAGCACACATATAGGATAAATCACTGAAGTGAGATTGCTGCATTAAAACATAGGTAAGCTTATGATTGTGATATCTAGTGCCAAATTGCCATGATAGTATTGTGCCAATTTAAACTTTCAGCAGTAAAATTGGAGTGCTTGTTTACCATGCTTGTTTCAACAGCGAATTTTACTTGAGTTTACCCAATCTGACATGTGAAAATGATATCTTGTTACGAGTGACCTGGAACTTCCTTCTATTTATTTCTTTTTCTGCAGACTGTCTTTTTTTATTGAAATGTTGATCTTTTTTCTTATTAGTTTGTAGGAATCCTTTATCTGTTATATGAATTGCAATTTTTTTTGTTTATTTTTTTGTCTTTCAATTTTGCCAATGTTTTGTTGTTGTTGTTTTGCCATATAGAAGTGTTAGGTTTCGTGTATATTTCAATTTTTTAAATGGATTCTGGCTTTTATTCTATACTTCAAAGGGCTTACCCTATTCCAAGAGTACATAAAAAGTTGCCTAACAATTTATTCTGCCATACTCAGAATTTTCTTTCCCCTTCTTTATTTCTAAAAATGTTAATCCATTTGGAATTTATCATGGTGAAAGATGCAAGGTCTGAATCCAACTTTAATATTTTCCCCCCAGAGAGCTATTCAATTGCTTGAACACCATGTATTGAATGATATCATTTTATTATATACTAAATTTCTTTTGTATTTGAGTGCATTTCTGTTCCATCGAGCTACTGTCTATGCATGTAGCATGCCTTTTCAATTATTACAGCTTTACATTTTAGTACTTAATGCAGCTAGGTTAACCCTTGTTTTTTTTGGGGGGGGTGGATTTTCCTGCATACTTTGGCATGTTTATTTCTTCATATTAATGTTATAGTAAGTGTATATCATTTCCTAAAAACTTTTTAACATCGATATATATGTTTACATTTAGAGATAATTTAGGGAGAACTGACATCTTTATAAAGTCTTTAAAAAAATTTTTTTAATGTTTATTTTTGGGAGAGAGAGGGTGGGAGAGAGAGAGAGACAGAATGTGAGCAGGGGAGGAGCAGATAGAGAGGGAGACACAGAATCCACGAAGCAGGTTCCAGGCTCTGAGCTGTCAGCACAGAGCCTGATGCAGGGATCGAACTCATGAACCGTAAGTTCATGACCTGAGCCAAAGTCAGATGTTTAACTAACTGAGCCACCCAGGCGCTCCTATAAAGTCTTTTATTTTTTTTTATTTTATATATATTTTTAACGTTTATTTATTTTTGAGAAGAGAGAGACAGAGCATGAGAGGGAAAGGGGCAGAGTGAGGGAGACACAGAATCTGAAACAGGCTCCAGGCTCTGAGCTGTCAGCACAGAGCCCGACGCGGGGCTCGAACTCACGGACCGTGAGATCATGAACTGAGCCATAGTCGGACGCTCAACCGACTGAGTCACCCAGGCGCCCCTATAAAGTCTTTTTTATATAAAAACATAAATATTCTCTGATTTGTTCAAGTGTTCTTTTTGACCCTCGGTAACTTGAAAAGTCTTCTTCGTACAGCTCTTCACTTCTCAGGTTTTTTCCTGGGAATTTAATCTTTTTGTTGCTAATGCAAATGGAGTCCTTTCTTCACTTTTATTTTCTGATTCTTGTTTCAAGGACTTTTAAAAACCAAAGAAAAAATGTATATTTAGCTAAATACATGGAATATTCTAAACCATGATAAGTAACCATAGCCTTTGTAATTTAATTCTGTTCAAAATAGTGGAAAGGGGGAAAAAAAAAACCCATTCCCAAATTCATACAAGTAGAAAGATATTAAGAATAAATTAAAATCTTTTTAAAGTTGTTTCTTGATTCACGTTTTAACCTTAAAATAGAATCCATATAATTTTCTCGTTCTCACACATCACTCACTGTTCATCTTCTGCCTGGTAGGGTACACATGTTTTTACTCAGTGCTTCTCAAGGTGCTGTGCTAATTGCCTACCTCTCCCCAGGGGAAGGCTGGCAGCTCAGCTATTCTCTTCTTTCTCACCTAGATCTTAAGGGACAAATGCTGCTGGGGACTGGAGTTTACAGCTCATGCAAAGGAGCTGGCTGATGCCTCCCCCCTGCTGTCACCTGCCAGCTCCCCTCAACAATAGCCTGGGAAAGCAGTCTGTCTCCAGGAAATCCCAGCTCTACCGAGAACTGAGAACATTTCCAAGGTCAGCTGGAAAGAAGAAGGAAGTTCTCAGAGGACTTCCAGATTTGTAACCTGGGAGGATACGGGATGGACGACTAAGTTGTTCTGGGAGGGCAGCCTGGAGCTGGGAAGACACTGGGCTGTGTAGCCGTAGGGTAGTTTTTCCTTTAGTGAGTGGCCACTAAAGGTTCTCATCTTTTTTATCTTGCTTCTCAGCCTTAGAACTGAGTTAGTAGGCTCTCTGACTTTGGAAGAACCACTTATTGGGCTAGGAAAGGAGAGAGTAGGGTGCCTTCTCACCTCTCCTTTCAAGCAGGGAAAAGACTGGAAGCCATAACCTTCTCTTCCTGGCAACCAAATAGCCTTTTTACAGGCAAAACTCTACTGATCCCATTGCTTGGCTTAAATGGTAGTCTCTGTATTTCTTAGAAGGCAGTCAAGAGGTCTTTTGCATAATATAGTAATAATAAGAAGAAAAGCTACTGTATTTGGAGTGCCATGCTGTCTCTGTCCCTAACGTGGATTCCCTTATTTTAATCCTCACAATGGCCTTACAAGTCAAATATTACTATATTTCTGATTTCACAGATGAGGAAAGTTAGGTTGAGGGACGTTACATAACATTGCAGAAGACAGAGTTGGAATTTGAAATCAAGTATCTGGTTTTAATGATCATGCTTTTTACTATCACACTTCAGTCTTCTGAAAATGAATGGCAAATCTCAATTTTTGAAATAAGGATGAACGAAGAGGTTAACATTTTTCTATATATTAAGTATTTCTTCCTATAATTTTACACATTAATATATCCATTCTAAAAATGTAGGTTTTACTTAATACTGACAGAGCTCATGTCTGTGAGGGATGTTGTAAAGTCCATTCACAAGCATACAATATTTTTTGCTTTTAATGATAGATATACTCAG
This sequence comes from Puma concolor, assembly GCF_028749965.1. NCBI lineage: Eukaryota > Metazoa > Chordata > Mammalia > Carnivora > Felidae > Puma > Puma concolor. The sequence goes on from NC_141668.1 coordinate 124,276,801, forward strand.
ATAGACATTGAAGTATAAGTAACAGATCAGCCAGCATGTTTATTCTACAACGTTCCAAAGACTATTCTACTTGTGACTATAATTCTGTACTCATGGTTTGTAACATTCTTCCAGAGATGTCAGATGTGTGTGTATGCCTGTGTGTGTGAGTGTGTGTGTGTGTTTATGAATAATGTGATTTCCTTGTGGGTGTGAATTTCATCCTCTCTGTGATTCCTGTGCCCTAACCATATTGCTAGGCAACACAAAGCAACACACATCCCACATTCTCCTAATTCCGTTTAATGTTTCACCAATGGACCTTTGCTTTTATATGCAACCAGAATCACATCAGTGTGTTTAGGGTTTGGATTTTTAAATACTCAGGTGTTCACTCTGATCAAACCAAATGACCATAACTATCAGAAACTGGCAGAAAAAAGGAAGAGCTGGCATAAGGCAAATACACATATTTGTTTTAAGAGTTCGGTGATAATTCATTAGTAAAATTGAATGTGATTCTTGCAGGTGGTATCAAGGAGAGAGAGAGAATGCCGGCTTCCTTCCAAAGTGTACCTAGGACTTGCAGGGGGATGGAACATGGAATACTCTTTCTGATATTGGTGATGTTGCACATATATAATTTGCTAGATGAAAATGAGGTGCCCATCTCCTTTGTCAACAGAGAGACCAATATTTTCAGGTCAGCTTCCAGCTTAGCAGAATACAGTGAATGTACTCGTCCTTATAATTCCTTGTCACAAGCTAACGTCCCTTACAGTCCTCCTGCCCTCTGTTCCTAGGGAAAGGCCAGAGGGAGTCTTCAGTAGGCATGACGAATACTGGAACTGGGCCCACCATGGACAAACATGGATCTTCATCACTACGAAAAAGGTCCCTTGATGTTTGTTCCCCCATCCCTTCAAGCCAAACCTCAGAAAACCACAGGAAGAACTTTCAAGTCTTTATGCTGCTGATTAGCAGTACTTAAGAGGTAGCACTGCACAAGTCAGAAAGTCCTATGTTGGCACTCTGAAACTGACACTTTACCTGTAAAAGCAAACATCATATTATAACACCTAAGTTGCAGACTTAGAAAAAAGGACAACAAAATTTTTGCCAGTTGAGAGATGACAATTACATGGAAATGAGGCCACTGGGAAGAACAACACATATGGGAAAGTATGATTGTATTAGTTACCTAAAGCTGTGTAACAATTTCCCCCAAAACTTAAAACAATAAGAAACGTTTATTAGTTCACACAGTTTCAGTGGGTTTAGAGCTGAAGAGTGCCTTAGCCTGTTGATTTCGTCTCATGATCTCTTACGAGTTCACAGTTAAGAGGACAGCCAATGCTGCAGTCATTTGAAGGTTTGACTGGGGCTGGAAAATCCACTTTCAAGATGGTTTATTCATATAATTGGTAAGTCAGTGCTGGCTGTTGGCAAGAGGATTCACTTGCTCACCATTTGGCTTCTTATGTGTCCTCAAAACATAGTATCTAGCTTCTCCAGAGTGGAAAATCCAAGAGAGAACACACAGAAGCCCAGTGCTTCTATAAAGTAGCGTTGGAAGTCATCAGCTCCACAATATCCTATTGGTTATTTAGGTCATCCCTGTTCAATGCAGCAGTGGACCACGTAAGGGTGTAAACGATAGGAAGTGAGGATCATTGGGGGCTATCCTGGAGGCTGGCCACCATAATGATAGAGTTGTTTCTGAGAGGAGATTCATGGATTTGTTGAGTGTTTGATCGCACTGGATCAGTGGTCTCAATACAAGCTGCAAGTAGTGCCTGTATCAGAATCACCTGAGGCACTTTAAATATTGGTCTCCCTGGCCTCTTTCCCAAATAGCCTGATTCAATCAGGGATGCTGCCCAGACTTGACAATTACTGGATTATGTGGTCTCCAAGGTCAAGTCCAACCTTAAACCTGTTCCCTAAAGTCTCTAGATCATAGGTGTTACTTAGGGAGTTCGTTTAAAATGCAGATTTCCAGGTCCTACCTCCAGTTTCCTGAATCAGAACCTCTAGGGAGGTCCCTAAAAATCTGTATTTATGCTTAAATTTTAAAAATTTTGACTAAGTCATTCAACATGATTGGAAATTCTATTTTTTTAAAGGTTTATTTATTTTTGAGAGGGAGACAGGGTGCAAACAGGGAAGGGGCAGAGAGAGAGGGAGACGTGGAATCCGAAGCAGGCTCCCGGCTCTGAGCTGTCAGCACAGAACCTGATGCGGGGCTCGAACCCATGGGTTGTGAGATCATGAGCAGTGCTGAAGCCCTATCTTAACTGACTGAGCCACCCAGGCACCCATCGAAATTCTAAAGAGCATAAAAGAATGTCATTAAAAAGTGTTTTTCCCAACTTTGTTCTCCCCAAATCCCAATTCACCTTTCTAGAGAAAGTGATCAGTATTGCTGTGTGTGTGTGTGTGTGTGTGTGTGTGTGTGTGTGTGTGTATTCTCTCAGTAAATGAATATATAAAACATATATAACATATATATGTGTATGTATGTGTGTGTGTATATATATATATATATATATATATATATATATATAAATCTGTATTTAAATTTTTTTTATATTTTATTTATTTTTGAGAGAGAGAGACAGAGTACTAGCAGGGGAGGGGCAGAGGGAGAGGGAGACACAGAATCCGAAGCAGGCTGCAGGCTCCAGGCTCTGAGCTGTCAACACAGAACCCAACACGGGGCTTGAACTCGTGAACCACGAGATCATGACCTGAGCTGAAGTTGGAAGCTTAACTGAGTCCAACCCAGGCACCCCTAACTGTGTATATTTTTAATTTTTTGAAAGGCAAATCTAAAATCAAAAGCATATATGGTGAAAAGCAAGTCCATTCCTGGTCCTAATCACCAGCTCTCCCCTTCAAATTCAAACACTTTTACCAGTTTCTTGTATGTTTCTTTCTTTTTCAGAGCCAGATCTCTGTCATTTTAATAAGTGACTTCTAATCTGGTGTGTTTGGGACACCCTAAGTCCATTGTAATAAGTTGAAGTAGCTAGAAAACTTCATTTGGCTATTCATGAGTTGTATAAAATGCATTTAGTTGGATTCTATCGTGGATATTATACTTAGATTCATTCATTTAACCATCATTTACAAAGGCCTATGATGTGCGTGGCCCAGTCAGTGGTGAACAATGAACCCAGCTCACAGAAGCTCACGATCTAATAGAAGAAACAGCGGCTTTCAGCCCAAGTGCTGTCAGAAAGTTGTGCACAGGGTGCCACAGCAGTTCACTGGCACTGGAGGTGAGTGAAGGCTCTGGAAGAAAGGGGTTTGCCTAGTGGGGCAAGCAGGATGATAAGGTGGTGCTAATTGGGCAAATGAGGAAGCAATCCTTCCTGGCAAAGAGAAAGGAAAAATGCAAGGGGTACCAAGTTTTGATCTAGCACACTGTTCTCAGGCAACCTTAAAGTGTTTTGATGTTTATGTGCAGTAGAGGCTCAAGGTGACACAAGGGAGGTAAACTGAGGTCAAAATAAGAAGGCAGGACATATGATGGCTCTGTAAGTCAGGTGTTAAATTTGGGTATGACATAATCAGTGCAAAAAATGGATTTTGGGGGTGACTGACTGGCTCAGTCAGCAGACCATGTGAGTCTTGATCACAGGGTTGGGAGTTCAAGCCCCACACTGGACATAGAGCTTACTTTAAAAAAATATATTTAAAAAATTGATTTGAATGCAAAAAAAAAATGTATTGGAAAGGGTAAGAGTGGGAGGTAGGGAGATGATTTAGGAAGTTGTTGTCAGAGAAGATAGGTATGGCCTGATTTAGATGGCCGTTGTAGGGATGGAAAAAATGAGAAACATTTTGAAGTTATTTGAAAGGTCGATTTAGCGGGACTTGGTGATTGATAGGGGATGGAACTGGGTCACTCCCACATTTCTAGCATGTGCAGTTAGGTGTTTTGCCCTCTTCTGAGGGGAACACAGGTGGGAAAGCCCTTTGGGAGGAGACATTTGGGAGAATGAAGGATGAGTTTGCCATTTTGAGTTTGAGGAAGAGAGAGCAAACAACTAAATGAAAATATAGTGTCCGACTGAGAAATAAGCATTGGTCGGTGGTGGTCAGTGGCAGGACAAGCATCTCCTACTTTGTCTTTAAGCCTTGCACTTCACCTCTACTCCTGCTTTTGTCCTGCCTCCCACCCTCTCCCATCCCTTCTAAAGCAGGCTGGTAGTACGGATGGTAGACGGATGGTCCTGCGTCATAAGCTACTGCCTTCACAAAATTCAGTGGCCGGCCAACAGTGCATTCGTTCAGTCGATTATAAATGTTTACCTGATGGCTCCATGTTTACCAGAATGGTGTACAAAGCGGACTCTAAATCTTTTTTAGTTTTTAGATTACTGTGGGTACTGATGCTACCTCTTCAGTATTGCACTGGCCACCGATTGCACTGTGGATTTTTCTGAAACAAGGTAAGCCTGCAGCCATAGCTTTCTTTGCCTTTTGGAGTTATTAATTCTCGTTGCCAGAATTAGTAGAGCTTACTAATTAGGGTTGAAAATGCTCACCTTTGTCTTGTGCTGTGAACAACCAGCCAGATGCATTTTAAGTTGAGAGGGTGACTAAGAAAATAAGATCTTTGCTATTGTACAGAGAAATCTGAAGAATTTTATCCATTCTTCTGTTCTTGCTAAATGGCTCATTGTATGCTATCTGTATGGTATGGGTCTAGGACAGATTTCTCTCTGAACTTCACAGCATGGGTGGAAGAGAGTAATTTGGCCTTTCCTTTTTCCTGGCAGTCGGTGCCAGTCCATTTATATGGTATGTTCACAGGAGAGCTGACAAGTGTTGAGAGGTTTTATTTGATATGCATTTTTTTTAAGTAGAAAAAAATCCATAAAAATAGGTACTTTTAAGCTAGTTTTCCTAGTTAGTCTTAAGGTCATAACCCATTCTGTTTCACTAAAAAATTCCACCTCAAACCGACCAACTCCCTATGTTAAATTCTTTGGGCTGTGTTTAATATTTATGATGAAACCATGTACTACAGGGACAGTTTTTAATGATATAAATGCAAAATCACATTATTTTTCTGTGTAACTTGTAAAAGCCATTCCTTCTAAAATGGGGCTGCTTATGCTAATTTGTTATAGTTAGTGAGTTGCAGGCAGCTCTGTGAATTTACTTTTCTTGGCAGTTCTAGAATATCCTGCCATAACACATACTGAAAAACTGTTTGACGGATTATGAAAATCTGGATGTACTAAAGGTACATCTTGTGCAAACCATAAGATAAATACATGATTACATCTTTAAAAATCTGTTATCTCATCAGGTTAAGGAAATTGTCATTATAACAACCCAAAGAAAATTAAACTGTTTTGAGTAGAAGATATACTTTCCATTTGTAATGTCTGTAAATATTTTTAATATCCAATGCTGGTTCAATTTTGCTGGTCTTTCTGAATATACTGCCTGCTGGAGGTAAAGTATATTCCATCTAGAACCCACCTTACAAATGGGGAGCACATCATTGCTCTAGTTGATATTCTTAGTAAAGTGTAAGAAATACTAGTTGTTAGGATTATTGGTGTAAAATATATTTTGAAATCTTATCATTACTCTTAATGAGGCCAACCAAGTCCTATTACTTCAAAGACATTGAATTACCAGGCCTGTCAATATTAGATTTGCCACTGATATGTGTTGTTTCATTAATAATAAACAAAAAAAGTATATAATTTGGTTCGATTATGTATTAGCTTCATGTAACCAGCTTCTTTGAAAGAGTCTCTAACCTCTAGCACCTTGCATTTCTAACAGATGAAAAGGTGTTGGGGGAAAAAAACAAAGGCCATTCATTTGTTCATTTATTAAAAATAAAATATATATATATATATATATATATATATATACATATATATATGTATATATTGAGAAGGTGTTATGTAAAAGGCATTCTGTTACACTTTCTTAGGGCCTGAGGAATATACCTTGATGAATAGGACAGATTTGGTTCATATCTTTGCATTCTATCAGGGAGACAATCATGAAATGACCAATTATACAATTAATTCTTTAGCAATTATTAGAAGTATTTTAGAAGATACCTATAAGGTGGGTTGAGGGCAGATAACTAGAGTGGGGAGGAGAAGCAAGCTTGTTTTAAGGGAGTTTTTAAAGTTGAAGTTGCATTTGGAATGAATTGGAATAAAATCTTCATCATGTCAATTAAAAAAAGAAGAAGAGTTCTAATATTTAAAGGTAAAACACCGAACCATCTCTAAGAGAAATATGGTGTGGTTTGATAAGAATCTTAATACAGACAGGAAAATATTCTTGTGTGTGCTAAAGACAGCATCTTAACACTTGAAGGAATGATTTTTAACCTTACGATAAGAGTAAGATATTATATTCTACTTTAGAAGGAGGAAAAATGGGTAAGAAATGCAGATGGCCAATTAACTTCTGAGTCAAACTTTATTGCTTATGCACGTGGTAAAATATGTAAAACTTAACATAAAAAACTTTAACATGTTTATATGTTTATAAATGCTTCCAATTGATTAAAATCCTTCAGTAACAAGGTTAGTCTCCTTGATTAGTGAATGTTCTTACATATTTCGAAGCAAAATGGAATGATTTTTATCTGAAGCTGAGGCATAAGAACAGAGTTGTACAATGAGAGCCTAAACTGACTAAGAAAAGTCAGGGATGAGATTAATTTTTGCGATTAGGTAAAAATATTAATTTACCTTTAATTTTTGAATAGGTAATATATACATTATTTTTAAAATGCCAGAAATCCAGAAATTAAAGTCCCTTTCTCTCCTTCCTGTTTCCTACCTACCCTGTTCCCAACCACTCTAGACCACATATAGAAACAACCAAACACTTGAAATTATTATTACTTATGCATAAATACAGGTTACTTAGTACATACTAGCAAATCTCAAATTTAATCTCTTTTAACCCATCCACTATGGATAAGCATTTCGGGTTGTTTCCAATAAGCAGCTCTATAATGAACAACTTTGTGTGTGGTCATTTCACAAGTATCTTCACGGAGGGAGAATTGCTAGTCAAGGAATATAATCATTAATAATTTCAGTAGTTACTGCCAGAATGGCCTAGGGCTTGTACCAGTTTTCACTTCAGCAGCAATATACAAGAATGTATATTTTCTACTTGGTGTTATCCATCTTTTAGATTTTTTTGTGAATGATTGGAGAAAATGGCATCTCATTTTCTCATTGTTTATCTCTTTTTCAGATTTTCAGGTGGGCTGTTAATTGTTTTTTTTTTTTTTTCCTCCCTCACTTTGAAGAAGCTCTTTTATATTAGGAAGGTAAGCTCTTTAGTAATATGAGCTATAAGTATTTTCATCTCCCCTTATCATTTGTATTTTGATTTGCCTGTGGTGGCTTTTGCTGCAGCAGTTTTTTGTTTGTTTGTTTGTTTGTTTTGTAGTTGAATTCATCAATATTTTCTTTTACGGCTTTTGGGTTTGGCTTATAGCTAGGAAGGACAACGATCTTCAGGATTACTAAGAGAATAACTTACTTTTCTGCCAGGGCTTGAGTACTTTGTCATTGTTTGTCTTGAAATCTTTTATCCATTTCAAATTTGTCCTGGTGTAAGATATGAGTTTTCCTCCTAAAATGGTACCCAGTTATCTCAATATCCAGTACCGAATTGCTCATAGTTCCATACTCCCTTGTGATGTCATTTGTATCCCATATGTATTTGGATCAATTTCTACACTTTTATTTTTTAACATATATATTTTTACACATTTCAACTCAAAAATATTCCCATGCTGTTTCTGTGTTTAGGCTCCTTTTAGGTAACTGGCGTATTTAATTTGTTATTTGAAGAAAAAAATTTTAATGTTTATTTATTTTTGAGAGAGAGAGAGACAGAGTGTGAGCAGGGGAGGGGCAGAGAGAGAGGGGGACAGAGAATCCGAAGCAGGGTCCAGGCTCTGAGCTGTCAGAATAGAGCCCGATGCGGGGCTTGAACCCACGGACCGTGAGATCACAACTTGAGTTGAAGTTGGATGCTTAACCAACCGAGCCACCCATACGCCCTTTAATTTGTTATTTTAAATATGGTTTTTCCTATTAATAAACTTTGCATTTGTTGCTTCCCTTGAGCAACATCTTTAGAAAGTTACACAAAGTGAAAAAAAATGTATGCACGATTATGTGAAAATATTATTCACAGCAGAGCAAATTCTACAAAGCCTGAAATCTTGTGAAAAAGAAAAACCTATTTCAAGGGAAATCCCCTCAATCCCAGGGAACCTCCATATACTCAGACCAGATGTGTTTTTTGGTTATACATAATACATTTTAAAGAGAAAGATGGATCAGTTGGGCATTACATCGACCTCAGAATCCCTTGGTGAGGTTACTTAAAGATTTAACCCTAAATCACATTTATTGCAGGCTGGTTTTGTCACTTTTAAAATATATTTTTAATTTGGAAACCACAGCGGGCTGGTTACATAATACGTGAAATTGCAGGATTTTAGTGACAATATCAGGCCTGCAGGTTTTAGATAATCACAAGCAAAGTCATGTTGCTTCCTTCATGGAAAAGGAAGAGAAGCAGAGATATGTCTGTCTGATTATTTATTCTCTGTGGGGTGTACACAGATTATTTCTGGTGTAATTTAATCTGGAAGATTATATAGCTGAGAATAAGAGATCAAATAGATATCCTCCAGACATCAGAATCTCATGAGTCAGTTGTAAACACGAGGCACACAGGCTGCGTCTGACACTGGACAACTCACTCAAGTTCTATTCCTGACTTTCCTTCATCAAATAAGGCCTGCTTGAAAAGCCTGAAGTTAGCATTCAGACAGACAGGGAAGTGCTGAAACCAGCTGACTTTCTGTAAATGAAATCAATAGAATGGTGACTTGGAATACTTTTTTTTTCTTGGTTATTTTGCTAGGTTGTCACCATGAATGGCCCAAACCTAAGTCAGCTCTGTGACTCCTCCTGGGGGGGTGGGGGGGGGGGAGACGTCAACACTAGCCTTTTACGGTGTTTATTGAATAATTTTCAGAGCATACGGTGAATTTAATGTAGACTTGGCTATTTATAAGAATACAATGACTACTTGACAATTTGGGAAGGATTCTGTAGTATGCTAGAAAAAAGAGAAGGCAGTTCCATTACTATCAGACATGGAGTAAAACTTAGTTTTAGCTGGATCCTACATACAAAATGGAAATTAAAAAAATCAAAGGTACTTTTTAAGTGTGTATCAGAATATCTTTCTTCTTCTGATTATTGATCCTGAAATTAAAATGAACACATCAAAAGTGCAGGTCTAATCTCCTCATCAGAAACATAATACAATTACTTGAGAATCATTAACTATACACTGAATAGGTTTCTCTTAATGTTTATTTATTTATTTTGAGAGAGAGGGAGTTCGCATACATGAGCAGGGGAGGGGCAGAGAGAGAGGGAGAAAGAGAAAATCCCAAGCAGGCTCCACACTGTCAGCCCAGAGCCCAACGCAGGGCTCTATCTCACCAACCATGAGATCATGACCTGAACCGAAATCAAGAGTCAGATGTTTAAGACTGAGCCACCCAGGTGCCCATAAAATGAATAGTTCTGTCTGTAAATAACAACACATATAACATAAATACATAAAGTCAAAATTAATTTTAAAGTTTCTCAGCTCTGTATTTTCCATGATCAAAAGGGAGAAAAAGTGAGCATTACTGAGAAAATGTCCGAAATCTCTTTTTAAAGACATTTTATTAAATATGAGCACCGAACTATTTTCTTGTATGAAATTATTGACCAATGTGTGATTTTTTCCCCTCAAAGATAAGGAAATAGGCAAATCAAAATTAGGATTAAGAGACTGGATGATTTAAATGCTATGTTTAATTAAATGTTCTTCATGCTCTAAAAATAGTGCTTTGTTGGGCCTGCCTGCACAATAGTGAAACCACCTACAGGTGTTAACCTGTAATAAGTATACAGTAACTATACAGTTGATAAGAAGTGAATTGATAGTTCCTATTGATGAGTAAAGAAAATACTGGAATAAGAGGGAAGAAGAGAGGAGCTGTCAAATTGCTAGTAAGAGGCAAAGAATGGATGAAACAGTAGCTTATGGTGATTATTTTGTGGTAAAGCAATGAAGGCCAGGATTACAGGTAATATTTATTTTTATAACCTTCAGTGCCTTGTATGGCTTTCACTGTTTGCTGATTTTGTTGCCTGAGCAGCTTGAGTCTCCCTGTTTGATTTCTTTTTAGTGGTTCTTCATTTAAACTTCAAATTTCTGGCGTGCCTGGGTGGCTCAGTCAGTTAAGCGTCTAACTTTGGCTCAGGCTAGCATCTTGTGGTATGTAAGTTCCAGCCCCATGTCCAGCTCTGTGCTAACAGCTCGGAGCCTGGAGCCGGCTTCAGATTCTGTGTCTCCCTCTCTCTCTGCCCCTCCCCCAATCATGCTCTGTCTTTCTCTCTCTCAAAAATCAATAAACATTAAACTTCAAATTCCTTTCTGATTAGTGTGTATAATAGAAAACAATTACATTTAAAATTTAAAACTCCCTCTCCTGATATTTTAGACATCCTAAGGCTTGTGGTTTTTTAATTAATGTGATTTATTAAGCACGTTCTATGCCTAAGGGGGTAAGACTTGGTCCCTATTCTGGAAGGAAATGATTTTGTCTGAGGAACATAGTTGATGCTTTCTTCCATGTAATAGTTAAGTCTATATTAAGGGTTTAAGATGATTCCAGTCACAGAATTTCAGAAATAGGAAGGCTACATGAATGATCATTTCAGGAAAGTGTCCCTGTTTCATGAAGGATTCCTTAGGAATCCAAGAATTGGATTGTGTTTAGGAAAGAATGAAGGGTAGGACTTAAGGGATTCGAGAACTTTGTACATAAACTTGAAAAAATTGCTTACATGGGGCGTTGTCACTGGGGGCACTTTGAGGGTATAGGGTATGGGAACAATACTCCCCCTGAATCATTTCTTTTCCTAGAATTTTTTCCCGAGTTTGTAGCTGAAGATGCCTTAGAGGGAGTAGAGGTGATACCAGAGAATGGATAGAATTAGATTTGAAGAAGAAAGTGGTGGTTTCAGAAGGTTCACTTCAGCTTCTGATTCTGGGAAAAGATAACCTGTCCAGGGAAGTATGAAAATGCTGTCTCTCAGGAAGCTGGCATTGGAAGGAATTTCAGTAGAACTCAGGGAAAGACAAAAAGCACCTTTGTTTTTGATAGGAATTGGAGATAGAAGCAGATAATTTGACATCATTATGGGGCTGCTTTTGTCTTTGCTTACATTCTCAGCAGGCTCCCTGGAAGGCTTTCCAGCCGACTGGGATCTTCTGGTTTTCTGTCTTAGACATCTTCCTTCCAGCAATTAATTAAAACACAGGAGCACAATTCCTGATCTGTTCATCTCTAGCAATAACCTCTTCCTTTGAAAGAGAACCCCTCACATTCAGAGTCCTGTCTCTGCTTTCTGCTCAGCTTCTATCCCAGAATGTCCCTCTGAAGTCCAAGGTACAACTCTGAATTCTAGGAATTCTCTGACCTTTGCTCTGGTTCCAGAATGAACATTTGCCTGATTCAATACTCAGGTCATTCTTTACAAATAAGTACATTCTAAACCAGCCTATGCAAACTACTATAATACTACTGGACTTTTTCTTACAGGTCTGAATTTTCTAGAAATGAATGTTTCTTCAGCAATGTTATCAAATCTACAGTCTCAAGGAGTCTGCCAAATCTTACCTCTGTTAAGCATTTTGTTGCTTAGTGAACTATTCTTTTGATTCTTTTAATCTATTTACAGCCGAAAGCTATGATAATTTGCTATGGTCCGTATGTCACCCTGACCCTCATTTAACAAATATGAGTGTTCTAACTATGTGTGTGGCACTAAAATGCTTTGTTCTTGCTCTGAGTAAAGCACTATAATGACCCTCCTTGTTTTTTGGGAAACGGGGGGTGCTGCTTATCCAACACGTTTCTGTGTTTGACTTACCACCATAATTTTTCTTCTTTTCGTTTAGAGTTTTCTGTATTTGGGGGAGTTTCTATACTGATTGTGTATATATATTTAAAATTAAATATAAAATTAAAAAATTATCTGAAACCTAAATAGAAACGTCATGCCCCCCAGACCAACAAAAATGGCACACACATACATATGTACACACACACACACACACACACACACACACACACACAAACTGTAACTTTTAAATAAAGGTTCACAGCGAGGGAGTTTTAATAATAGTGATATTTGATGTTGACCTATCATTTTACCATTCAACAGTTGTTTTCATTTCCTTATATTGGAGGTGGAATAGCTTAGTAGTTAGAGGTCAGTTCACATCTTGCCTTTGCCACATACCAGGTATGACCTGGGCAAGGCACTGAATTTTTCTAAGCCTCAGTTTGATCTCTGTACCTGTCTCGTAAAGTTATTGTGAGGATTTGGTGGAGCAAAGCATATAAAGTGCCAAGAGAGTAGAGATCGTAGGAAATGTTCACTTCATGTTACTTATTGCCTGACCTTTCTGTTCCCCCCACAACACTCTTGTGGACAAGTAGGCCCGGTGGGATGACCTTCATTTTACCAAGAAGAAAAAGTGTGCTCAGAGACATTAGGTGAAATGACAAGCAATTCTTCAGTTTTTAAACAGTTTCAATTGCACTATCAATGCCAGGACTGGAAAGGGCCATCAAGTGAGTTTACTGGGACCTATCTCTAGGGTGGAGTAAACAGACAGGAAACCTGAAACTCCTGTTGAACTACTCTTGTGGGTTTCAGAGAACCCCTAAAGATCTGATACCATCAGACATTGTACATAGTCACAGAGCCAATGGCCTAAAGTTCAATTTGAGCTGAACATTTTAACAAGGCAGGTTCAAATCATTCTTCACTTTTTTTTGGGGGGGGGGGGTTATGCAAAGAAAGGATATTAATTTGTAACTTCCTCACTTTTATGTGAAAATTACTTGTCTTAGGATTTCTGCGAGTGCATAGTTACTTTAAAAACTCAGCTTCGTTGGTTAACGTGGCTTTGCAAAAGAGACACACACAGAAGCTTGGAACCTCAGGGTGCTGGCTGGCCCTTGCCTTAATTGGCCACATGTGTTGATCCAGCAGCTTTATATGAGACAGGGCTCCTCTTTTTAAGCTACTTGAAAAGTAATTCATCTCATCAACTTGTGGCAAAGATGCCCTCTGTGGTTTCTTTGCAGCAATTTTATTTGTTTCACTAGATTAAAGTTACCTCCTCACAGCATACTTTTGCCATTCTTTGGCCTGTAACTCAATTTAATTTTTTTCTAACAAATACTTTCTGAGACAAATTCATTCCTTTGAAAATGACCTCAAATAGTAAAACATTTTAGCTAGGAACAAACTCCCCCCTCACTCAGTTGTTGTGCTGCTTGCAAAAATAATCTTGGACTGCTCAGCTTTAAGGGAGATAAACTATGTAAGTGAAAAATTCCCAATAAATAGTTAAAGGGTGACAATCGCATTATTAAAGATTTTGTTGTTGTTGTTCAGTGACGGATTCTGTGAGTTATACACTGAATTTATAGGCATGAAATGTTAGAAGTCAGCGGACCAGCAAAATCTTTGAAATCACATTGTTGAGGAGACCATTTAAAATGCAAACATTTGATATATACCAAAGTTTTTGGCAATGTAGCTATTTGGTAAACTTGAAAATGGCATCTCCAAAGATAGTCTGCAAAGCCGATGTTAAAAAATTCATAATGGGTGCCTGGGTGGCTCGTTGGTTAAGCCTCTGACTTCAGCTCAGGTCGTGATCTCATTTGTGAGTTCGAGCCCCGCACCTGCTCTCAGCACAGAGCCTGCTTCAGATCTTCTGTCACCCTCTCTCTCTGACTCCCCCCCTCTTAAAAATAAATAAACATTTATAAAAAAAGAATTATAAAAAGTTCATAAAATCCTACCTATCTTCAGGTTATGATGAAAACATAGTTTAGGAAAATAACCTGAAAAAACTAGGTTAAGAGATCAGACCTCAGACAGACAGGTATTTAACATCCGTACAATAATCTGCAGAGTATACGGATATTCTTACTGGATATTTATTTTTACTCATAACAGTTTCAAAACAATTACAAAATGCCATAGAAGTATAACAGCTCTTCTCTGATTGGTACATGTCCTGGGGCATGTTTTTGCAGTAACAGAAAAGTTAGTTTTCTGCTCACACATAAACTTCACTTTGGCTAAGTGCTAGGCACCATATGTATACCAAAATTACAGTGGGATACTGCACACTTTACTTCCGGTCCTGAGCATTTGAGTGTTGCTAGGCAACAGTTAAAAAGGCGCTGCGTGCTTTTGGTGTAGCGTTGCCAGATTACAAACAAAATACCTGGTGAACTGGGTTGAGAAACTGGAAATCCCTCAGGAATAAAAGATATCAAATGAATGTGCTGTGTGCGTCCACATTGGATGTGCGTGTAGAAATGTAAGTTATTCGCATTCATCCAAAACTGGTTATAGAGCCTACAAAACGAATTTTCTTTAAAATATGTGGTTGCCAGAGCCAGATTAAATTCACAATGTCTCAACCTTGCTATGAATACCCTACTTGTTTCAACTGTAAGCAGTGAATCTATTTTTTAAAAGAAAGGGCAGGTTTACAAAACAGCAGTAACAGTAGATTATTCACATTCCCCTTTCCCCAGTTGTCCTCCAAATCTCTGGGCAAAAAGGAGATATACTATGACCCCCAAACATGTCCTCTATAAGGAAAATGAATTAACTCTCACAAGTATTGCAATCAGCAATAACATTCTTTTAAAACATCAGAGCTCCTGGAATTCGTCTTTCTATCAAGATTTTATTCCTAGCATGAAGTTCAGATGTGGAGTTTGGAAGCTGGGTCAGGCAAGATTGTGTTTTCCAAATATGGCAGCCCTAACCTAGCCTTTCCCACATGCTCTTCTAACAGTATGATGTTGGCACTCCTCCATCAAGGCGGGGGGTGGGGGGGCTCCTATTTCCTTGAATATGGGTAGGCCAGTGACAGGGCAGAAAGGACATTATCTGACTTCCAAATCTAAGTCATGCAAAGTGATACAGCTTCTGCTGGGATCCTTTCCTTAGGACTGTGTCTTAGGATCACTGAACAGATGTAAGAACACCAGCCAGCCTGAAGCAATTGAGCTGGGGAGACCACATGGGAAGCTCCATGGAGACAGTAATCTCAGAGAAGCCCAGCTGTTGTAGCCTCCAGCTGCTCAAGTTTCCTTCTCACCACCAATCTCCACATGGGAGAGAGCCAGCCTTCTAGTCAGCCCTACCTGATGCTGAGTATGCAGCATGACTGTCCTCATGGAGGTGTGCCCAAATTGCAAAGTAGTGAGCAAGAGGAGAAAGGTTATCTTAAGCCACTAAATTTTCTGGTGGTCTGTGATGCATCATGAGATAGCCAGAACATTAAGACCTGGACAAAATTTTGTGATAGTTAAATGGTAAGTATAAGTTAACATAACCATAGTAAGATTGGTTGATCAGCAAATTAATATACTAATTAACACCCTCAGTGTCTGAGTTAATTTAAAGCAGAAAACCATCTTGTCTTGATAAGATACACAGAAGTGTTGGTTGACCACGTTCCTTCATAAGACTTCTGAGACCTAACCGTGGTCTAATGTTCTGATTTCTTAATTATGATAATCAAGTGAACAGAAGAAGGCAGAAGATGTAGCAGTCTTTCAGTTGTGTATTTCTCATGATTCTCTGGGTCAGGAATTGGGGTAGAGTTCAGTTGGGTAGGTCTTCTGCTCCATGTGATTTTGTGGGGGTAACTTATTCAGCTATGTTCAGCCTGTGGCTGGGCTGGGCTGGAAGGTCTAAGGAGGCTTCCCTCATGTCTGCTGCTCTTCTACATGTCCTCTCCATCCACGTGCTGAGGCTCATCACTCAGCAGTCAAGCCCAGCTTCGTTAAAGCATGGAGGCTGGCTTCCTAGAGCAGGAGGCAGGAGCTGCCAGACCTTTTAGGGCCTGAACTGGGAAGACCCAGAATGTTACTTGCATTGCATCCTATTGGTTAAATGAAGTCACAAACCAAGTCAAGGGGTGGGAAGAGACCACTTGTTGATGGATGCTGTGTCTTGCACATCCATGGGTGAAGTGGGAGGAAACTGATGGTTATTTGGGGGATAAATGGGAAGAGTAATTGTCTCTAAAGAGAGAGAGTGGTTCTCATCCTAGTTCTGCTATTCTAACTAGCTATGTGGTGTTGGCCAAGTCACCTATTAATATGCTTAGCCAGTTTGCATACATGCCAGGTGAGAGGAATGAGCCATGAACTCCAAAAGTCCTTCTCATCAGGGCAGAGGCTACATTAAGCCTGGAAGGTGGGGGTGGAAGGGGATGTAAACAGAAACACGATTAATGAATTCTTCAGTCGTTCTCTCCTGGGCTATTATTAACCTGTGTTTAACCTTTAGCTGTGGTCTGGCTAACTAGTGACATCTCCCTAATCAATCATCATATGATCTCCACTCTTGAGGGATCAAATGTTCCTGTTACAATCTACCCTCCCCTTTCTCTGCCTTCTCCTCGTCAGCCTCATGGGATGGGAAATCAAAATGCTGTTCTTTTTCACAGCTGTTATTATCTTTTACAGGGAGCAGGAGGCACTAGGGCTTCAAAGGGAGTTGGGGTAGGGATGCTGGAACAAAGATTTGACAAAATAATTTAGCCAACTTTATAAACATTGTGTTGACCAGTATGAACCCTGAAGCAAACTGAAAGATTTTTGTGTTTCTAAAAGTCTTCAACCAGGAGCTTTATAATTTTGAAATATACAGCTTCTTCAGCAAGTATTCTAGAAAAACCTTCATTTTAGGTGGATTATAGGTTGCCACAGGGACACTCCTGAACTAGATCTGGGATCATTATTTGGTGAGATGTAGTACGTATAGGATCTATGGTAGGTGTACAAGGAGCTCCTTAAGGAGCTCATCATTCAGTAAGTTATCTAGTACCTTCCAACCTAAGTTGTGGACCTAAGTTTGACATGGCATTGGAGCCCTTACAGGCTGTATCGCTCCAGGAATTTCAGCAACAGCATCCAGATTTAGGCAGAGACCTGTGTACCTTACCCAGTTACTCCTTCACTATAGCCATTGACTTTCAATTTGGGGGTAGGGTGGACACATGAAAACAATGTGTACTGAGGTCTACTGGATCCCAGATTATCTTTCCAGTACTAAACTATCAAACCCTCCTTGTGTCCTTCCAACTTTATTTCCAGAACTGTCAGGACTCCTCAAATGAGGAGATGGTAATGTTTTTTGATCACAATGTATGCATCTTCATGCCCAAGAATATGGCTTCTCATTACTATAAGAACATAGAATAATCTGCTAGATCTGCCACTCTATTTTTTTGTCTTCATTCTTTCTCTAAACTCTAGTTATCTCCCCTCACCAGCATCTCCTTATCTTCCTTTCCTTGACACACATCTCCATCTCTCACACACCCTATTTCCAGGGATTCCATTCTGCCAAAATTTCAACTCAGGCTATACAAATCCAAATGCAGTAAAGATATTCTTCCAAACATTATGAAGAAAGATGTGATTAAAAGCATTCACTAAAGGGGTGCCTGGATGGCTCATTTGGTTAAGTGTCTGACTCTTGATTTCAGCTCAGGTCTTGATCTCATGGTCGTGGAATTGAGCCCTGCAATGGGCTCTATGCTGACAGTCGGACCCTGCTTGGGATTCTCTCTCTCTCCTCTCCCCACCAACTGCCTGGATCACACACACACACTGTTTCTCAAAATAAATAAATGAACTTAAAAAAAAAAAAGGCATTCAGTAAACAATGAGTTCTAAAATCTCAGGAGGAGAGGGTGGCAAAGAGGAACCAGAACATTAAGATCTCAAATCTGTGAAGGTTTTTTTATTTGTTCAAATCTCATTGTTCCTTAATCCTTCTCCCATTCTTACAACTGTCTGAAAAAATCTTCAGTAAAACTACCCACCCTAAGAGAAGATAGAAAGAAAAGCAGGAGGAGGAGCCATTCTGTATTAACAAGAAAATGACATTTGGAGGTAGAGGAGCAGATCTGGGGTCTTTGCACCCAGGTAACAACCTAAAAAAACTGTCCACGGGAACTCATAATCAAGCACAACTATATGCTGCTAGATGTGACAAATGGGGGACATATGTTCGGCTAAGTCCTATGTCAGCAGTGTCCCATTTTGCCAGAGGCCATCATGACAGCTTCGAAGCAGTGTTAAAACCAACAAAAATACTTCGTGTTCCTAAGGGGTAGGTGGCTTGGTTGAGGGACCCGTGGCATAAGAATATACACAACTGACATAGGTACGTATGTCGGGTTTTGAACACAGCAACATGGTCTAGATACAGTCTTATCTTTTCTTCATAAAACCATGCACGAGAAAGCTGCACAAGAATACCTGGAATTGCGTTAAGTTAATGATAGAAGTCTAAGTGTCACTGAAGTTCTAAGGGGGCCCTGAACTCGCCTACAGAGAACGCCACTGGCCAGGTGGGTGCCTTCGAATGAGATGATCTTTATGAGCCTGCTATTCCTACTGGAAGATCAGAGACCTGGCCCACGGCGGTGCTCAATAGATGATCATTACTGGTCCACGTGTAGCTACTCTAGACAGAGTTAGTGAGGGTTCAAGTAATTTAGCCATAAAATGGGAAAGCCTGGAGTTCTTTCTGACTTCCCCCAAAAGGGCGGTGTGTGCAGCCCACGACACCTACTTCCTTCCTTTTCCAGGGAACTGGCCCTTTCCCCACAAAGCACTGCCCCCACATCGCGTCTTCCCCCGCTTTCCACTAGAGCTTGTGGCCTCAGTTACCTCAACCAAGTTTCAAACTCCGCCTCCCCCACCTCTACCAGCCGCGCGCGAGCGCGCGCGCACACACACACACACACACACACACAGCACGCAAAGAAGCGGTGCACACGCCACAGCAGGGAGGAACACCGACCAGCTGGGGGTCCAGCTCTCCCTCGAGGGGGTGCGGCAGCAAGGGGGCGTGGCGAACGCGAGGCCCGTTTTGCAATTGGTGGCGGCAGGGCCGCGTGGAGCCCCACGTGACCAGTGGGCTCGAGGGCCCACGGGCCTACGGGCTACGGGCCCGGGCGCGCAGACGTGCTCAGCTGGGCTGGGACGTGGGCGGAGGTGGTAAAGGGGTAAAGGCGGAGGAGGGAGTGTCTGCGAACAGGCAACACATGCCTGGCGTGGTGCCTTGCAGCTGGCGGCGGGTGGGGCCGCCGGGCGGGCCGCTGCTTTCCCCTGTCCGCGGAGGCTGCGGACGGGAAACGATCCGGGTGGGGAGCACCCCTGCCCAGACCCCTTCCTCTGAAAGTCTGCGGGATCCAGGGGCCGGGTAAGCCAGGTAGAAGCTCGGGACCGTGTTACACACGGACGTTGAGAATCGCAAAGATCAACCCTCTAGGCTTCTCTCTGCCCATTACGGACTCTGATCTCTGGCAAGTCAGTTAGCCCGGGCCTCAGTTTCCCCACTTTTCCAGGGGGCTTGCGACCTGACAGTGGCCATGAAGAACAGAAAGTTCACTTCACAATCACTCCTTGCCTAGTGAGTATTTAGAGCACCTAAGTCATGCCCTTGCCCCCAGGGAAACAGGTGCCTAGTTAAGGCACTGAAGACCAAAGTTTCATGGTGGTTTAGTGCCAGGGCTTTGGAGTGGGCCCCCTGGTGGGTCTTCACACTGCCTGTGTGAGCTTGGGCCTCACTTTCCTTATCAGGGCACAAAACGTGCTTCAAAGACCATGAAAAGATAACGTGGGGCGGTTACGTTGTCCTGGGCACGTAGTAGTCTCCTAACACTAGTTAGAGGCTGAGGCAGCGCAAACGGCTTGTAAGTGCAGTTGCTCATTTCAAAGCCGTTGGAATGTCTGGGAATACAAGCACAGTGTGGGAGATGGGGGTGCACGCCCACAGAACAGAGGTTGATTTTTGTTTTCTAGGCTAGCCAGAGTGAAGGAATGCAGTTATTAATTTATTAAGCACATTCCTATCTCTCCCTGCCTTAGAAAAAGGCTTCTGAGCCTTTCCGAATCTCTAGTTGGTAGTGTTTTAGAACTAATAAAGGAGACATTTAACTGATTTTTCTGAATTCACTCTTACATTTAGACCAGTTCTGATGATCAAGAAGGAAAATGATTCATTTGCATTTCGGGCAGTTAATAGTGTATTGTAACAATTTGGGATGAAACTGTCAGTACTTAACAGGAAAGCTGGCAAAAACAGATAGTCTTCAACTTTTACCGTGGCTCAATGTTGAAAGCTTAAAAGATATTCGTGTTCTGTACTGTGTTTACCTCTTTCTTTTGGTCTCAATAATACCCTGCCTCCCATATCTCTAGGTGGTCCTTAAAAGCTGTTATTTATTACTTTTTTGTAGGCATGCATTTTGACCTTAATCTCACCCTTTCTTACCAGTAACTACTTTAAGATCCTGTTGCTACAAGAGTTCAGGGAAAATCCATTTGTAATATTATTTGGAGAAGGGTGACCACACCCTGACTTCAGCAGAGTGTTGAGTAAATCAAGCTACTGTTCTTTCTGGAAAAAACCTGCAGCTGAAACTGGGATTAGGGATAAAGAAACGCAGCTGGATTTTGCCTCTTGAGTGCCAGTGATAGTTTCTGTTTATGATCTGTTTATCATACAACATGCTTTGCCAGAATATGACCAGTTTTTTTGTAAGCCTACCATGACTACACATAGTATGTGATGCCTTGTGTCTGAAGTATGTATAAATAGCTGATTGATCTTGACCTGTTGAGTGAATGGGAGATGTTTGCGTAAAGCAGTAGCTTGTCTCCACATAGGTCTTTGTTGAAAAAAGTAGCCATTGATTGATGATATCTAATTGAAAGCATATGAGAGATTCCAGGATTTGACTTTTTTGTTATTTGCAATTATTCATTTTAATATTGTAAACAGTTGTAGAGTGGGCCTGTTTATGTTCCAGTTTCCTGAAATTGGCTTTAAAGAATTAGTTGTCCTTGGTCTCGCTCACTATTTCAGTTCAGCATACAGTATAGTATGCTGAATAACTGCAACAATCGTAATAAACATTTGTTGAGCATGTAGTATTTATATTGACAGTTTATATGCTTTATTTATTTATTTATTTATTTACTTACTTATTAAGTACCCTCCAGGCCCAGAGTGGGGCTTGAACTCACGACCCTGAGATCAAGACTTAAGCTGAGACCAAGAATGGGAAGCTTAACTGACTGAACCAACCAGGTGCCCCTATATATATAATTTATATCCATTACCTCACCATATTGGACACTGGGGAATCAAACAGTGTTTATTATATGCTCTTCCACCTCAGAAATTGTATCACCTGTTTTCTCTGTTTTTGTTTGTTGGCACTTTTTTTTTAATCTTTATTTTTGAGAGAGTGAGAGAGAGACAGAGTGAGAGCAGGGGAGCAACAGAGAGAGAGAGGGAGACAGAATCCAAAGCAAGCTCCAAGCCCTGAGCTGTCAGCGCAGAGCCTGATGCAAGACACGAACCCACGAACTGTGAGATCATGACCTGAGCCGAAGTCGGACACTTAACCGTCTGAGCCACCCAGGCGCCCCATGTTTGGTTGTTTTTTTAAAGAAAAAAGAATCTTCCTGAAAAGTTAGGCTTTTCAATTGTGATAGAAATCCTGGATGTTTATATTGTTTCTTTGAGAAATACTTGTCTTTAACATTTTATTTTTTTCTTTGTCTCAAATGAAATAACTAAATCTTGCAATGTTAGTGTGGGTCTTAGCCAAAACTGATTATTTTTTTACTTTAATAAAGGGATCAAGAATTTAATTTAATGCATAGCAGGTCCTTAAGAATTTACTAATAAGGTTGATACTGGCTTATAAAA
Source organism: Puma concolor (assembly GCF_028749965.1). Lineage (NCBI taxonomy): Eukaryota > Metazoa > Chordata > Mammalia > Carnivora > Felidae > Puma > Puma concolor. The sequence continues at coordinate 124,298,736 of NC_141668.1, forward strand.
GTTTTCAGACAAGAGTTTTTACTTCAGAAAAAGAAAGGTAAATTTGTTTATCCTCTGTTTCATTAAAATAAAAACAATAAATTTGAAAATGCAGGAAATTAGTTATAGAGAGCACTGATAGATGAAAATAAGCCATTAGACTTTGGGCACCATGGATTGGTTTATGATACCTACATGTATATTTGTACGTAATGATAGACGTGTTTGTATATATAGCTTTGTTGGATTTACAAAATGCTTTTACTCTGTCTCCTTTCATCTAATTCTCCTATATCACTTTGATAAAGATAATTGCTTAACTCATGTAAGAAATGAAAAAATTTCAGGGGTTCCTGGGTGGCTCAGTCGGTTGAGCCTCCGACTTCAGCTCAGGTCATGATCTCATGGTTTACGGGTTTGAGCCCCACGTTGGGCTCTGTGCTGACAGCTTGGAGCCTGGAGCCTACTTGGGATTCTGTGTCTCCCTCTCTCTCCGCCCCTCCCCCCTCATGCTCTGTCTCTCCTTCAAAAATAAACATTAAAAAAAAAAAATTTCAGAGAAGATGAAGGGAATTGCCCAATGTTTTTTGAATCCAAGTTAAATATAAAGCCATGGATAGGTTAAAAGTAAAAGAGAAAACATATACTACTCAAAACTCTAATAATGAAAAGAAAGATGAAGTGGCTGTATTAGTACCAAAGTAGACATCAGATCAAGAAATACTATCGGGAAAGATAAAGAGCATTGCATAATGAGTAAAGGGTCAATTTCTCAAGAATATATAACAATCAAAATGTGAATACCCTGGGGCTCCTGGGTGGCTCAGTCGGTTGAGCGTCTGACTTCAGCTCAGGTCACAGTCCATGAGTTTGAGCTGCATGTTGGGCTCTGTGCTGACAGCTTAGAGCCTGGAGCCTGCTTTGGATTCTGTGTCTCCTCTCTCTGCACCTCCCCTGCTCACACTGTGTCTCTCTCAAAAATACATAAAATTAAAGAAAAAATTAAAAAAAAATAAAAATAAATGTGAATACACTTAAGTGAAAGAACCTAAAGGTGAAATAGACAAATACACAGTTTCAGTTGGAGATGTCAACAGTCCTACTTCAGTAATCCATAGAACTAGTACATAGAAGATGAATAGGGATGTAGAAAACCTAAGCAGCCCTACCAACCAACTTGGTTGAATTGACTTTGAAAGGATACTACATCCAACAACAGCAGAATACACATTCTTTTCAAGTGCATATGGAATATTCACAATGTTAGATATTCTGGGCCATAAAATGAACCTCAAAAAATTTAAAGAAATATGATTTCTCTGGTCATACATGAATTAAGTGAGAAATCAATAACAATATCCCAATAATCTCCAAATATTTGGAGGTTAAACGACACACTTCTAAGTAACCCATCTGTCAAAGACAAAGGCATAATGGAAATTAAAAATTATTTTGAATGGCAATGAAAATGTAACACGTCAAAATGTATAGGACTAAGCTAAAGCAGTGCTTAGAGGGAAATGCATGGCATTAAAATACATTAGAAAACAAAAAAATACTTCAAATCGATGCTCTCAGCCTGTACCTTAAGAAACTAAAAAACAGAAGAGCAAATTAAGCCCCAAAGAAGAAGAAACTAGGAAATAATGAAAATAAGAGCATAAAGTTTGAAATAAAAATAGAGAAAATTTGAAACAAAAATAAAGTCACTAAAACCAAAAGCTGGTATTTGAAAGATAAAATTGACAAACCTTTAGCTAGACTTGTCAGGAGAAAACAGAAGATACAAATGTTAATATTACAAATGAAAAAGAGAATATTACTATATGTTCTACAGAAATTTAATATTCCCTATTAAAATGCTAATAGGGAATATTATGAACAATTTCTGTCAGTAAACTTGATAACTTAGGTGAAATGGACAAATTCCTTGAAAGACTACTGAAGCTTACTTAAGAACTAATAAAGAATCTGAAAACCTTTCCTGCAAGATAAGCTTCACTTGGGCAGTTTTACAAGTGTTTAAGGAAGAAATAATACCAATTCTGTATAAACTCTTCTAGAAATAGTAAAGGAGAGAACACTTCCCACTTAATTTTATGAGGCCAGGATTAACAACTCAGGCCCATTAGGATAGCTACTATCAAAAATGAACAAATCAATAAAAGTAAGTGTTGATGAGGATGTGGAGAACTAGAAACCCTTATGCCCAGTTGATGGGAATATAAAATGATAGCTGCTATGGAAAATGGTATGGTGGTTACTCAAAAAATTAAAAATGGAATTACCATATGACCCAGCAGTTTCAGTTCTGGGTTTATACCCAAAATAATTGAAACTAGGATCTTAAATATTTGTACACCTACATTCATAGCATTATTCGCAGTAGCTAAAATGTGGAAACACTCCAGTGTCCATCAATGAATAAATGCATAGGCAAACCGTGGTACATACGAAAGTGGAATTTTTAAAAAATCTTTTTTAAATGTTTATTTTTGAGAGAGAGACTGTGTGAGCAGGGGAGGGGCGGAGAGAGAAGGAGACCCAGAATCCGAAGCAGGCTCCAGGCTCTGAGCTGTCAGCGCAGAGCCGGATGTGGGGCTCAAACCCACAAACCGTGAGATCATGACCTGAGCTGAAGTCGGATGCTTAGCCAACTGAGCCACCCAGGCACCCCCATACAGTGGAATATTATTTAGCCTTAAGAAGGCAGGAAATTCTCATGTATGCTACAACGTGGATAAACCTTTAGACATTATGCTAAATGAGGTAAGCTAGTCACAAAATGACAAATACTATATGAGTCTAATTTACATGAGATAGAGGAGTTCAAAATCATAGACACAAAGCAGAATGGTGGTTTGCAGGGGTCTGGGGAAGGCAGAATGGGGCTTTATTGTTTATGGGTACAAAGTTTGGTTTTGCAAGATGAAAAGAGGTGTGGAGATAGATGGTGGTGATGATTGCACACATTAGGAATTTCTGTAATACTACTGAACTATCTTAAAAATAGTCATGATGGGGGCGCCTGGTTGGCTCAGTGGGTTAAATGTCTGGCTCTGGATTTCAACTTAGGTCATGATATCATGGTCGTGAGATAGAGCCTGGTGTCAGGCTCTGTGCTGGGTATGGAGCCTGCTTAAGAGTCTCTCTCTCCTGAGGCGTCTGGGTGACTCAGTTAAGCATCTGACTTTGGCTCAGGTCATGATCTCATGGTTTGTGAGTTCGAGCCCCACATCGAGCTCTGTGCTGACAGTTTGGAGCCTGGAGCCTGCTTTGGATTCTGTGTCTCCCTCTCTCTCTGCCTGTCCCCCACTTGCGCTTCATCTCTTTTTCTCTCTCAAGAATAAGTAAACGTTAAAAAAATAAAAAAAAAAGTCTCCCTCTGTCCCTCCCCTGCTGACTCTCTCTCAATTTTTTTTTTAAATGGTCACTATGGTAAATTTCATGTTATATATATTCTATCACAAAAATGATTGAAAGATCCACTGTATAAAAAGAATAATAAATACATCATGACCAAGTGGGGTTTATCACAAGATGCAAAGTTGGTTGACTATTTGTAAATCAGTCAATGCAATTTACCTTATCAACAGACTAAATAAGAAAAACCGTATGATGATCATCTCAGTAGATGCAGAAATAGCATTTTACTAACATCTATCATTCATTCATCACAAAACTCTCAGAAAAGTAGAAATAAAAGTAAACTTCCTCTACTTGATAAAGGGCATGTATGAAACATCTGTAGTAAGGATGTTGGCTCTCACCACTCCTAAAGGAAATAGGTATACGGATTGGAAGGGGAGAAATAAAATGCCTTTATTGGTAGATAGCATAGTTGTCTATGTAGAAAATTCCAAAGAATTTACAAAAAAGGTACTGTATCTAGTAGGAAGTTTAGCCAGGTTACAAGATACAAGGTCAATATATGAAAATTAATGCTACTTTTCTGACAGAATATTTTGAACTTTAAAACTTTTAAGTGCTTTTTATAATAACATCTAAACAGTTAAAATCGTGATAAATGTAACAAAATATCTGCAAGATTTGTATGCTGAAAACTACAAAACTGATGACAAATCAAAGGAGACCTAAATTAGTGGAGCATTGGACTGTGTTCATGGACTGGAAGACTGAATATTGTCAAAATATCATTTCTTACCAAATTGTTAAGACTGAATAGGTTCATTGAAATTCTAATCACAATCTTAGTATTCTTTTTTGTGGAAATTGGGCTCTTCCAAAAATTTATTTATTTTCAAATGAAATGTAGCTGACATAGAATATTATATTAGTTTCAGGTGTACAACATGATTCAACATTTATATACATTAAGAAATGCTTAAGTATAGTTATATCTGTCCTTATACAAAGTTATTACAATATTGACTATATTCCCTATGCCATACTTCAGATCTCTGTTACTTATTTTATAACTGGCACTTTGTACATCTTAATTGCCCTCACCTATTTCACTCATCCCTCTGCTCCCCCCCTCCACTTTGGCAACCACCAGTTGGTTCTCTGTATTTGTGACTCTGTTTCTGTTTTGTTTGTTCATTTGTTTTTTAGATTTCACATACAAGTGAAAACATATGCTATTTGTCTTTCTCTAATTTATTTCACTTAGCATAATACCCTCTGGGTCCATCCATGTTTCTGCAAATGGCAAGATTTCATTTCTTTTTATGGCTGAGTAATGTTCCACTTACATACATACATACAACATTTTCTTTATCCGTTCATCTGTGGGTGGACCTTTGGGTTGCTTCCATATCTTGGCTATTGTAAATACTGCTTCAGGAAATGTAGGGGTGTATATATATTTTCAAAGCAAAACCTTTGGGTTGCTTCCATATCTTGGCTATTGTAAATACTGCTTCAGGAAATGTAGGGGTGTATATATATTTTCATTTTTTTCTGGTAAACCAGAAGTGGAATTATTGGATCATATGGTATTTGTATTTTTAATTTTTTGAGGAAACTTCATACTGTTTTTCATGGTAGCTGCACCAGTTTATATTCCCATGAATAGTATATGAGGGTTCCCTTTTCTCCACATCCTCACCAACACTTGTTATTTCTTTTTGATACTAACCATTCTGACAGGTTTGAGGTAACACCTCATTCTGATTTTGGTTTGCATTTCCCTGATGATTACTGATGTTGAGCATCTTTCCGTGTGTCTCTTGGCCCTCTGTATGTCTTCTTTGCAAAAATGTCTATTCAGATCTTCTGCACATTTTTTAAATCAGCTTGGGTTTTTTTGTTTGTTTTGCATTGAGTTGTATAAGTTCTTTATATGTTTTGGATATTAGCCTCTTCCAGATTTGTCATTTTCAAATATTTTCTCCCATTCACTAAGTTGCCTTTTCATTTTGTTGATGGTTTCCTTCACTGTACACAAAAGTTTTAGTTTGATGTAGTCCCAATAGTTCATTTTTACTTTTGTTTCCTTGCCTCAGACAGATCCAAAAACATTGGTAAGAGGAGTGTCCAGGAGTGTACCGCCTATGTGTTTTCTTAGAAGTTTTATGGTTTCAAGTCTTATATTTAGGTCTTTAATCCATTTTCAGTTTATTTTTGTATTTAGCGTAAGAAAATGGTCCAGTTGCATTCTTTTCTGTGTAGTGGTACAGTTTTCTCAACAGTATTCATTGAAGTGTTGTATATTCTTTTCCCCATTGTATATTCTTGCCTCCTTTGTCATAGATTAATTGACCACATAAGCATGGGTTTATTTCTGGACTCTGTATTCTGTTCCATTGATCTATTGGGTCTGTTTTTATGCCAATACCATACTGTTTTGACTGCTGTGGCTTTGTAGTATAGTTTGAAATCTGGCTGTGTGGTACCTCCATCTTTCTCCTTCTTTCTCACAATTATTTTGGCTCTTTGGAGTCTTCTGTAGTTCCATGCAGATTTTAGGATTATTTGTTCTAGTTTTGTGAAAAATCTATTGGTATTTTGGTGGAGATTGTGTTGAATCTGTAGATTGCTTTGGGTAGTATTGACATTTAAAAAATATTCTTCCAACCATGTGCATGGTATACCTTTCCTTTCATTTGTGTCTTACTCAATTTCTTTTATCAGTATCTTAGACTTTTCAGAGTACCGATCTTTCACCTCCTTGGTTAAACTTATTCCTAGTATTTCATTTCTCTTTGATATAAATGGAATTGTTCTCTTTTGCTAGTTTGGTATTAGTATATAGAAACACAACAGATTTCTGTGCATTAATTTGTATCCTCCAACTTTACTAACTTCATTTATTCTAAAAGTTTTTGGTGGAGTCTTTAGGGTTTTCTGTATGTAGTATTATGTCATCTGCAAATAGTGATAATTTTCATTTTTTATTACCAATTTGGATATATTTTATTCATTTAATTGTCTGATGCTGTGGCTACAACTTCTAGTACAGTGTTGAATAAAAGTAGTGAAAGTGAACATCCTTGTTTTGTTCCTGTTCTTAGAAGAAAGCTTTCAGCTTTTCACCATTGAGTATGATGTTAGCTTGGCTTTATCGTATATGCTGTTTATTATGTTAAGGTATGTTCCCTCTACACCCACTTGGTTGAGAGTTTTTATCATGAAACTTAAAATTTTGTCAGATACTTTTTCTGCATCTATTGAGGTGATCACAGGTTTTTTAATCCTTATTAATCTCTTATATCACATTAATTAATTTGCAGATCTTGAACCATCCTTGCATTCCTGGCATAAATCTTACTTGATTTGGTGGTTAATGATACTTTTAATGTTTAACTCATTTGCTAATATTTTGTTGAGTTTTGCATCTATGGTTCATCAGGGATATTTCTTTTTGGTAGTGTCTTTGGTTTTGGTAACAGAGTAATGCTAGCCTTGTAGAATGAATTTAGAAGTATTCTTTTTAATTATTTGGAATAGTTTGAGAAGGATAGGTATTAACTCTTTTTTAAATTGTAGAATTTACCTGTGAAACCATCTGTTCCTAGACTTGAATTTTTTGATTATTTATTTAATTTAATGACTTTTTACTAATTTTTTTTCAGATTTTCTGTTGCTTGCTGATTTAGTCTGTATGTTTATATGGATTTATCCATTTTGTTTTTCTAGGTTGTCCAGTTTGTTGGCATATAATTTTTTGTAGTAGCCTTTTAAAATCCTTTATATTTCTGTGGTCCAACAGACTATTTGCAATATTTATATAGAGAGATAAAGAACTTACTACAACCAAAATAATTTTGAAAAAGAAAAAGCAAAATTGGAAGACTCATGCTACCTGATTTGAAGACTCACTATAGAGTTACAGTAATTAAGACCGTGTGATTTTTTTTAAACCTATGCTAAAAAATACATGTTATATGAGATCTACCTTCTGTAATTTTGTTTTGTTTCTTTTTAAGGTCTATTTATTTATTTTGAGGGGAAGAGGGGCAGAGAGGGAGAGAGAATCCCATGTGGACTCCACACTGATGGTGCGGGGTTTGAACTCACAAACTGTGAGATCATGACCTGAGCTGAAATCAAGAGTCGGATGCTTAACCAACTGAGCCATCCAGGTGCCCCTACTCTCAATAAATGTTTAACTGTACAACACAGTATTGTTAACTGTAGGCACAGTGTTATATAGCAGATCTCTAGAACTTTTCAATCTTCCATGACTGGAGGATTAATTATACTCATTGAATAGCAACTCCTTATTTCCACCTCTCCTCAGACCTTGGCAACCACTGTTGTATTTTGTGCTTTGATGACTTCAACCAGTTTAGATACCTCATATAAGTGGAATCTTGCAATGTTTGTCTATGACTAGCTTATTTCACTTAGCTTAATGTCTTCAAGTTCCATCCGTTTTCTGGCATATGACAGGATTTCCTTCCTTTTATGGCTGAATAATATTTCACTGTTTGTATATACTACATTTTCTTTATACTCTGTTTTCTTTATCCATTCATCTTTGAACATTTAGGTTGTTTCCCTCCCTTGGCTATTGTCAACAATGCTGTAGTAAACCTGGGAGTGCAGATATCTTTTTGAGAACATGTTTCAAATTTTTTTGGATTAATACCCAGAAGTGGGGTTGGTGGATCAAAAGGTAGTTTTATTTAAAATTATTTTGAGTAGCATTCATAGTGTTCTTCATAGTGGCTGCACCATTCTAAGTTTCCACCAGCAGTACACAGTGGTTCCAGTTTGCCTACACGTGTTAGTTTTCTTGATAGTGCCTATCCTAATAGGTGTGAGGTGTTATCTCATTGTGGTTTTGATTTGCATCTCCCTGATGTTTAATGATGTTGAGCATCTTTTCATATATTTACTGGTCATTTGTATATCTTATTTGGAAAAGTCTCTATTCAAATCTCTTGGCCATTTTTAATCAAATTATTTGTGTTTTTGTGCTTTTGAGTTCTAGGAGTGCCTTACATATTTTGGATATTAATCCCTTATAAATTTGCAAAAGGTTTTTTCCCTTTGGATTAGATTGCTTTTTCACTCTATTGATTTTTTTTTTTTTTTGTACAGGAGCTTTTTAGTTTGATACAGCCTCAGTTTGTCTGTTTTTGCATCTATTGCTTATACTTTTGGTGTCACATTCAAGAAATCATTGATAAGACCAATGTCATGAAGCTTTTCCTGGGGTTTTTTTTCCTACAGTTTTTCAGTTTCAGGTCTTACATTTAAGTTTTTAATCCATTTGAGTTTATATTTAATATGTGGTGTAAGATAAGGGTTCAGTTTCATTCCCTTGCATGTGGATGTCCAGTTTTCCCAGCACCATTTGATGAAGAGACTGTCCTTTCACCATTGTGTATTCTTGGTGCCCTTGTTGAAGATCCATTGGCCATATATGAAGACAAGGTGATATTGGTGAAAGGATAGACACACAGGTCAATGGAAAAGAGTCCAGAAAAAAAAAAATGTGGCCAAAGGTGCCAAGGTAACTCATTGGAGTAAAAGATGGTCTTTTCACAAAATGGTGCTAGAAGAATTGGATGTCCATATTTTAAAAAAATGAACCTTGATCTATACTTTAAACACAGACAAAAATTAACTCAAAATGTATCATAGACCAAAATGTAAAATCAAAACTGTAACACTTCTAGAACTTCCTGTCCATATGGTAGCTACATGTGGCTATTTAAATTTAAATAATTAAAACTAAATACAATTTTAAAATTCAGCTCTTAGTTCTAGCCACATGTCAAGTCCTCAGTAGCTATGTGTGGTTAGCTATAGCTAGTGTATTGGTTAGCTTGGAGTATAGCACATTTTCATCATCACAGAAAGCTTTATTGTCTACTGTTCTGGAAGAAAACAAAGGAGAAAAATCTTTGGGATCTTAGTTAGACAAAGACTTCTTAGGACACAAAAAACATGAACCACAAAAGAAAAAAATGATAAGTTCTATCAAAATTAAAAAACTTTGGATCATTGAAAAGCTGTGCTAAGAAAATAAAAAGATAAGCCATAGACCAGGAAAAAAAGTATTTGCCAAACATATATTTGATAAAGAATTGGCAACCAGAATATAAAAAATGAAACTTTAAAAATTCAGTAATAGTAAAAGAAATAAAAAGGTAAGCAAAAAATTTGTACAGACACCAAAGAAGAGATGAGGATGGCATATTTTTAAAATTTTAAAAATCTTATCCAGGTATGTATTAGCTTGTTTCCCTCCCCCATCAACAAGGAGTATTGGCTGGGAAGTTTATGGTCCAGTTTTGTTTTCTTTAAATTTAAGTGGGTCTTTCTTACTTTTAAAGGGTTAGTTAATCCTCACAGTTAAACTGAGGAAAATAAGATTGTGTGTGTGTGTGTGTGTGTGTGTGTGTGTCTCTGAAAAAGCAAACACATCTGTTTTATAGTTGCTTTTGGTTGTCCAAGAGTATCAATAGTGAAGTTAAAAGCAAGCAACATAACCATCTTAGGCGATCATACATAGCTTTATCAGCTTTTATGATTGAGTTAATGAGCTGACCTTTTAGCCTATTTGGACCATAAGAAAATGTGTTCTTCCTAATTGTATTCAAATCAGTTAAGCTTGAAAACAGATGGGTGATTTGCTGTTCTACTCTTAAACCTAAGTGCTTGCCTAGATTCTGCTGAGGCATATATGGTAGGCAGAATAATGGCCGCCTTAAAGACGTCCACAACCTAATGCCCGAGCCCTATGAATATGATATGTTCATGGCAAAGGGTTTTTGCAGATGTGATTATGTTGAGGGATTTGACATGGGAAAACACAACTGGCCGTTTCAGGTTTGGAGACGGGAGCCGGCCACAGTGAAACTGGGGCTGCCTCTGGAAGCGACAAAGGCAAACAGGTAGATTCTCCCCTAAGGCCTCTGGAAGCAATCTGCTGAGCCATTTTAGACTTAGCCAGCCAGAAGTATAATTGTGTTGTTTAAGTCATTAAACTTTTGGTAATTTGTTATGGCAGCAATAGAAAACAAATGCGGTATAACTATAGGACCGTCCATTTGCAAGTTCTAGAACACAATTTTTTGTAAGCAGGAGCACATCTTTTTTTTTTTTTTTTTTCTTTTAAGTCTTGTAGCCAGCCCTACAGGGCTCTCCAGTGAGCATATTTTTTTTTGCTCTTACGCTCCTACTCAACTCTGTCAAATGGTACTCAGTTCCCAAAGTGTGCACATTGCGTGTGCCAAAAAGGATAAAGGTCTTGTGATGCAGCCCACGCATGAGCAGTGCTTCTCAGACTACGGACTGTGGACAGCCTGCATCAGAATTACCTGGGGAGCAAATGAAAAATGCAAATTGTTGGGGCACCTGGGTGGCTCAGTCAGTTGAGTGTCTGACTTCAGCTCGGATCATGATCTGACGGTTTGTGGGTTTGAGTCCAGCATTAGTCTCGGTGCTGACAGCTCAGAACCTGCTTCAGATTCTCTGTCTCTCCCTCTTTCTGCCCCTCCCCCACTCACGCTCTGTCTTTCTCAAAAATAAACATTTAAAAAAATGCAAATTCTTGGACCTGGCCCTTTTACCCCTCAACCCCACCCCCCAATAGTTTGTAGAAAATTTTTGGTCAAGTTTACTGAGGTATAATTTACATATAGTAAAACTTACCCCTTTTAATAGTTCTATGAATTTTGAAAAGCTTATGTAGTCATGTAACTACTAACACATCGAAGATCTTTCTGTCACCCAATATATTTCCCTAGTGTCCCTTTGTAATAAATCTTCTTGTCATACCTCCTGTCTACGGCAACCGCTGATCCTGATTTCTGCCCCTGTCATTTTACCATTTCCAGAATGTCCTATACCTGGAATGACACATGAATGTAGCCTTTTGAATCTGACTTCATTTATTTAACGTAATGCTTTTGAGATTCATCCATGTTGTATATATGTTCATATGTAAATGAACCATAATTCTTTGTTACCTAAAATGGCCATAACTTCCTTCTGTTACCTAAATTGTGTTCTGTCTCTTCTGGGATAATCTGAGAACTGCTACAGTCCTCCACGGATTGTGGAGGGAGGGTGTCTTTTAGGGTTGTTAGAGAAGGGGGTATGGTGGAGAGAGGAATGTGGGAGCACACGTGAGTCTGAATTTACACCTTCATGGAAAGAACACAGTCACATTAACCTGTTACAAAAATTGAAAGAAGGGAAAGATGGGGTTACTTGATTAGAGAGAGCCGTAGAAGATGGTTTAGAGGTGTGGAGCAGGACTGTTGGAGCCAAAGAGTTAAAATAAATGGTTAGTTGTAGGATTAAATGGTCAATTAGCAGTAGAAGGAGTAGTGCCTGATTGTTCTAAATAGAACACCCTTTGGGCCACTGCTAGATATTCCTTCTTTTTTGAAAGACTCCTAGGCTCCAAAACCCTCAAGCAGATTAAGTGAAGATTTGCAAAGAGGATTTCCCCCCCATCAATGTATTGAGCCCCTGTGTTAGGTGCCTGTGATGAACTAGCGCAGCCCTGACCCTTAAAAACTTTTACTTTCCTTTGTGTCTCTTAGGATTTTTATCTGGTATGTGGAGCTCTTCCCCCAAACAGGTGGGCAAGGAAGAAGTGGAGGCCCCAGCATCTTCTCCGCAGGCCTGCACCTGGAAGCAGGGGCATAGAGAAGAGGTGTCTGTGATCTGCCATGGATTCCCAGGTCTGATGTTTTGGTTTACCTTTCTGAATTGGTTTTTTTCTTCTATAAGATAGGGGTGTACAGGAAAGACAAAAACGCTATTTTTTAATTTTAATTTTTTAAAAAACACAATTTATTGTCACATTGGCTAACATACAGTGTGTAAAGTGTGCTCTTAGTTTTGGGGGTAGATTCCTGTGGTTCATCACTTACATACAATACCTAGTGCTCATCCCAACAAAAAAATGCTATTTTAAAAAGCTGGTTGCTTTTTGAGTTGGAATCTAAGGACAATAGAATTAGAGTCTTTTTCTTTCTTGGGGTGTTTTTTTTTTTTGTTTTTGTTTTTGTTTTTTGTTTTTTGTTGTTTTTTTTTTTTTTTCCGGTTTGGTCAAGGTAAAGGGCTAATTGAGATAGGAGTGGTTAGGACCTGGGGACTAAAATTGCTCTGCATAAAGAAATAAGAACTTTTTGTTTTTAATTGAGGCTGGAGGGAAATTTTTTTATTTTGCTTTTGTTTGGGCAGGAGTGGTGAGAGAGTGGGCCCTAGCAGTAGGGTAGACATGAGAAGTTGCTCCTCCAGTGGCGAGAAGGAAGGGGGCGTGAGCTTTGATGTCTGATTGTCTATTTTAAGTAGTTTCCTATTCGCCATTAGAATCTTTCTCTGGTAAAGATGTGCTCTCATGACACCCAGATGTTCATGTGTTTTGGAGACTGAATAGAGAGGGCTGAATCAGCAGTAGGGGTGAAGTGAAATAGAAGGGAGATGATGAGAATTGGGTTGCAGTTGGGGTTTAGGATCAAAAGTAACAAGGAATCATTGGGCACTTTTTAGCACCCTCCCTAGGATCCTTGAAATCATTAAGGAGAGGGCTGGGTCCCAACAGTTATGTGAGATCTGGTCTAAAATAGGCATTTGAATGTTAAATGAAAGATAGTATACTTTGGGAGCATGCAGATATCAGGGAGAATAATCTACTGACCAGGGTTGGAAGGTGTAAATGTGGATGTAGGTGAAGGCACTTCATAAACTAGGGAAACACATGATCTTACACAAGATAAAACCTCTTTCCATGAAGAATATTTTGAAGTCAGATTTGAATTCAACACTGATCATGAATATAAGAATAATTATCTGGAAGTCATGAGCTATGATAGTTTTCTTTCTGTGTGAAGTCAGTTCAGACTGATAGTTAAAACACAATTTGGATGTTAGAGATACAATTTGAAAAAATGGCTCCATATGACCCAGTGTTTCACGTTAAGATGTGAGATTTAGGATCCCATGGTATATCAGGCCCATTTAGTGGGAACAGAAAGCAGCTTTGGTCATTTAATATTTAGCTGAGACTATGGATAGGTATGAGAAAAAGGAAGTGATGATGTTGCAAAGCAACGGGAAAGAGCATGTATAGGATATATATACTAGACACTCAACATATACTGTCTTTACTGCTCATTCTTGTCCAAAGAAGTGGTGATACATCCATTCTTTAGATGGGGGTGGGGGAAAGGTGACATTTACACTGATGGAAGGATTTGCTCCAAGTTATAGCACTGAAGTGGCAGAACTCCTGCAGACTGTCACCAAGGTCAAGGTCCTTGTTATGTTCATCTCACCATGCTGCCATGTGGGCTCTGAATACATCAGTGCTTAGCCTCCAAGCCTTGTGTGCTTCCAGACTCCTTGTCCCCGTTTCACACCACATCTCCATTGTTTTTCTTCCTGAGAATTTTTAAAGAAGGCTTCTGACAAGACTTGATGAGATGCTACAGCTGACAAGCATGTGAAAAAGGATGAAATAACTTGAGGTCTGGAGTGAATTACATTCCTGGATTGTTGAAAGGCCCATTCTTTACATGGGATCAACCATCTTTGGTGAGGTAATGACATAAGTGCTGGCAAACTCTTTCCATTAGTGGTTCTTGCATACAGTATGCACTTCTTATGTTGGGGGCTCTTTTTTTTTGTTGTTGTTGTTGTTCAGAATTCACCTTAGGGGTTTTCTCAAACTCTGCATTCTTATTCTGTAGTGGTTTTTAGCTTTCTTTTTTCTTTCCAGGCTGGGTGGATGATGCAGTTTCACTTCTAGGTGTTAGGATTCTCTTTCACACTGGTTTGTCATGACCTTAAAGTATTTTAAGTTTCTCCTTTGGTAAGTTTTTCTTCCTTGTCTTTTTTTTTTTTTTTTTTTTTAATGTAGTGCCCCAGTAAGCTAGAGATTTGTTTTACGAAATGGGTTTAAAATGCCAGCGCCTGGAGAATTTATATTCCATAAGCATTGTTGGAGTTGACAAATGTCAAAACTCACCAGGAATCTGCCTTTGTATTTTATTTTGGCAGGTTTTGGGGTCCAGACTAGAAGGCTAGTTAGGGTTCTGAATTGCCTTTAGGTTGCAGGAATTGCTAATGTGATATATAATACCAAAGAAGGAAGAATGTTATGATCATAATGGTCTTGATTTATAGTTGCCATCATAGCTCTCCCCAGTAGGTAACTGATGAGGCCTAATAGTCGTTTTGAGCTGCAACCACCCACAAAAACCACACACATGGCATTTTACTCAAAACTCTACTTTAACCACTACTTTGTGATGCAAAACTGGTGGAATTTTGGGTACTTTCTGTAAAATTGAAATCTTGATGGGGGTTTTCCAACATTCTAGTTGATTGTTAGCAAATTATCAGTATACTGAACAAGAGCAAAGAAGGGTTTGCTAATAAACACCTGCTTCTGTGGTAAGATAGGATGCCAGTCTATATCTGAGTATTTTCACTTGGAGGAAGCTACCTTCATTGAGAGAACAGATTCTCCTTTTGAAAAATGCAGTTGAGTAAGAGGTATTTACATGAGACCTATAGTTGTAAGAGAGATTTTAGAAGCTTCTTGTCTTTGCCACAGTTTACAGTGTTGACACAGTATTCATATTCAATATTTTCTAACTTGTAGATCCCCTTGTAAAAAAGATTTGAAAAGAAAAGCAAATCAATTTGCACTGTAGGACAAAATGCAATTCTCCCTAAGAACTCTCTGTGGAAGGAGAACTGTTAGGGGAACTGATCTCTGATGAGATACTGCAGCCCAATTCTGGAAGACAGGTAGCAAGTGGGAAGAGCACTTTGTGTGTTTGCCTAAGTCAGGAGATCTTTGTTTATTCTGGAGCTGAGTCCTTAGGCCAATTACTTTACCTAAGTCTCCATTTCTTTTTCTTTCTTTTTTTTGAAAATAATCTCTGTACCCAACATGGGGCTTGAACTCACGACCCTGAGATTGAGTCGCATGCTCTACTGCTTGAGCCAGCCAGGCACCCCTCTAAGTTTCAGTTTCCTGTCTTTATAATTAAAGTATCACTCTTGCTGTGTGCTTTGGTGGATACAACATATTGTCTCAGGAGTCCTTTGTTACATCCTGTGTTATGTAAAGATGACTTTTATTGCCATAAAATTTACATCTTCTATCAAGCACATATTTTTTAGAATCTGTAAAAACATTATTTTAGCAAAACCCAGCTCTACTTTTAGAAGCACGTAGTTCTGCCCCTTTTGTATGTAGTAGTTTTGAAGGAGTAAATTTCCATCAGTGCAGCCCAGAAGTCAGCCTTAAAATAACTGTCAGAAACTTTCAGGCTATTTCTCATTAATACATTGTCATGCTCAGGAGGACAGAAAAATCTAAAATTGAGTTTTTAACAGGTTAATTCCTTAGTTTACTGTGAAGATCTTGATGATTTCCCACCAGCACATAAGTAAAGCTTTGTTTAGTTTGCCTCACTGCATAGACTGTTGGTTAGCTTCCAGAAATAAAGCATGCTTGTTTTATAATTTATGTTAGGAAATATTTAAACAGGACGAAAGAACAGTTTTTATAAGACCCAACTCAAGGAATCCATTTTCAGAAAGTACAACCAAATAAAAAAACTGGCTGAGTGAAGAACAATGAATAAGGATCATGAACTTGGAAACAAACCAGTTAAGTTGAATGAAATTTGTAAAGAATGAAATAAAAGAAGTTGCATTTTGTATGTGTGTGGGGTGACTAGAACAGAGTTCTAAGAAAAATTTTATGGGATGGAATATCATTTAAAGCTTTAGGATCCAGCAAAGAGTAGAATCTTCATTTGTAGGGGGTGGGGGGAAAGAAGGTTTATCACCACGGTTTTATATACAGAAGCAGCAAAGGTCAAGATACTGTAAATGTTAGAAAAGTGTAATGGAATTTCTCAGACCCTTTGACTTAACAAATGGTTTAAGAAAATTGGCAAAATCTTGAAATTTGGATTGGGGCTATAGCAGACTTTTACATTGAAGGCCAAAAAGACTTTTTTGTGTATTAGCACTGTATTACCACATTTGTTACTCAGCCTGATAACACCAGACAACTTTGAAGGTGACTTGGACCTCCATCATTGAAATGGAAGTGTTGAAAAAGCAACATCTGGAGAAAGGTGAAATCACAATTACACATCAAAGGCCATATAAGTTTTAACTTCAGATTTTATGTTTCAATTATACTAGCTTTGTGTTCACGCCCAAACTCCAAGGGTAGGATCTACCACATAGAGGGTGGAGTGGCATTCCAATTCCATTTATTTTCTGCTGAAGCTGGCACAATGAATGAAGATTTATATCTTAAGTGACAGGATTCAGACGAAACACGACAAACCTGTAAAATCTGCAACGTGGACGTGTCAATGCAGAACTTTCCGATGAACTGGATGGGACCAGGAAGACAAACCACACACACTGTCACGTTGTGCTGGGCAGCATGACAGATCAAAGAGAATCCCAAGGAAGAGCAAGTCCTTGCTGGCTGCAGTGCACGTGGTGGGGGGTTCAGCACAGACTGCTGTTTGGTTTACGGATTCAGGTGTGCGTCTATCTTGGGCCTGCCTTTTTATGGAAAAATTTTGTGGAGATACACTGCACTGACTGGAAAATTATTCACTTGTTTTTTAATCAAATTTATCGAGTGGAAGCATTGGTTATGAAACTAGTCATTTCACTGGACTTTAATCCTGACCTAGTTGCCAACAATGGGTGGTAATTATTCTTATTTACCAAAGCATAGAGAGAATCTGTGTTAAAAGAGCAACCCAGGCAGGCACTGCTTTGAGGAGGGAACAAGTTTTACCACCTTAGGAGAGATGAATTAGTTTTGTGAAACATCTGATTGTCTTGCTGAAGGACTCCAACCACTGGACATGAATGGAAGCGTGCGGCAACTTTGTACTGCAGACAGCAAGTTAAAGCCCCCTGCTCCCCCACGCCCAGGAAAGCTCAGGAGTCAGGGGCCTCAGCGGAGCACACTCCTGACTTTACCACTGTGTGCCATGGTGCTCCTGACAGCCTGGTTGGCCGTCACTCATCTAGAAGAATGAATGAACCTCGTATTAAGCGCTCCTCACTGTTGGTTCAAGTAGATCTCCTCAGAGTTCTCACTAATCAGGTAAGCATCTTCTGAATTAATCTGGTGACCAAACCAGTTGTACTTTAAATTGGTCCCAAAGAAAATATGTAATTGGAATAGCTGTTAAGACACAAAGAAATGCCAAAATGAAAGCCACCAGTCTGCCACTGTATTCTGCATCATTAAATATTTATTTTTATATATGCATTTACAAACTTGACTCATTTCAGAACTCTGCTTTCAGTACATTTTTAAACTTTTTGCAGAGAGATTCTCTTGTAAAATGAGATCCATGTACAAAACTAGGCGACAGATATAAAAGTTTCCTTTCATACTTTTCATCCATCAAGGAAAGAAATCATGTGACAAGGAAATAAAACCAAAACGTGGCTCTTTCACAAGAATAACATGTCAGTGTTCAACTAGGAGTTCTAATGGGATAGATGATATTTCCTCTTTATATGGATGTATATACTTTAATACTTCTTAGCTACTATAGCATGTTGGTTCAGATGAAGAAGAAAATCTACTGTTTGGACTAGATAATCTAGACACCATCAATTATTCATTTCTTTATAATGTAACACCAAAATTCACCTAGGAGATGACATTGATTGGCCAGCAGTGTGCATTTTTTCCAAACGTTGCATCAAAAGTTCCTTTTAAACTCATTAACTTCACAAGCTAAAGTCTGAGCTTCTAATTTAGCTCTCTTATTTAAAGAAATAGTTTAAATGATCAGTTCAGAAGCTTAAAATTATCTTTGAAACTAAAGTTGCTTTTCTCAAAATGAATGCTGACTTGGAGCACTGTCACTATGAGACAGAGGCACTAATGCCACGAGCAACGAGAAACAGTATCACCACAGGATAATTACATGGTACAAAATGCCCAGGGGCCTGAAACTCACTATTAATATGATTTTGGCAGCAGCATCATTTGATATTTAACCATTTATTACATAGTATTAACACACCAGCTTCAAAGATGTGCACTCCCTTTAGGACACTCAGGAGTTACAAATTTATTGTGATTGCATAATTCGTATTGCACAGTTTTATAAAAAACATAAATACTGGCTATTCTAGTTTTAAATACAAAATACATGTCATATAGTTTAAATCTATAATCTGGTTCAAGTGCAAATCAGGTGCTTTCTTTAGTCCTTCCAAAAAAGGCATTTTTAATATTTTTGGCACAAATGAAATTTCATCATGCCAACAATTCTAATTACAATACATATATCCAAACCTTTAGAGTAGCAATCATATACATACAGTATAAAACTGATTATTTACAAATGTACTAAGCATTACTGTAATCTTTGTGGGTGAACCAGAACTAATTAGCCATACCCACACTAATGATCATTAAAAAAGGTAAATAAGATTCCTTAATTTCATTTGCTTATGCTGGTTGCTGTGGGTTGACATTCATATGAGGAGGATGTCCTAGAAGACCAATTCTTTGTTTCTGCTTCCTTTGTTCTGTCATCTGGAAAGTTAAAAAGTTTCATCATTAGACCCAGACACTTCCTGTACGTCAGATCATATACTGAACCATAGATTTACCTCTGTGGTTATGGTTTATACTGAAACCCACTTTCTACAAATAGTGTACCGTCACTAAATCAAACACACAGAACTTCAAAAGGGACATCTTCCTAGGCAGAATGGGGAATTCTGTGACCTAGTCATGCAATGTGGCATTCAGAACTATTGCTATTTGTTCATAAGGAAACAAAAAACGGTAAAAGCACAGGATTCTTGATTGTTTATCAAATCCATTTCCAAATGATTGAAAGGTTCATTGGAAACTGGTGGCTTTGTATGGTGGTGTCAGCACACCAAACTATCAAGAGAAGCAGTGTGTTGAGAATTCTAGGTTTGGCAGGATTAGATCCATGAGTTTCAGGGGTTCCTGATTCCATTACTCAATGATGCCAGAGTAAACCTGGTTTGAGAGAAAAAAACTATATAGTTCACTTTGGAAGATGAAGAATGTCCTCACATCTCACTGAGATTCAGAGTGACTAAATGCCATAAACAGTGCTCTGGCACTCATTGGGGTCTACTCTTTGCCACCCACAGACCCAGGACTGCTTAAGGTCAGGAGAGACCTTTCCTGACACGGGTCAAATGAAAAAGTGCTTTCAAAACGCCAAACAAGAGGTTGTGACTATTCATTTGGCTGCTGAACTAAATCACGTCTCATATTGATGGGCAGCTAGCTCTGTTCCAGGTATTTTAGGGCACATTTAGTTCTCTGCATTAACATTTTTCTTAACCCGGCACGTCCTGGCTCTGGATTTGATACTGGGCATTTACAAGGAGTATTTGCAAAAAGTAGCTTTTTATAAAGAATTGAACTAGGATATTCCAGCTAGCCTCTAAAGTTTCTCTAGATGAATGACAAATCTTTTAAGTGTTATATATTCCACTACACAGATTCAGCTGAGGAAAGAGAACCTGATTTTGACACATGGGATAAATTCACAATTAGATTACAATATAATCAGTAATGCAATAATCTTACTGTCTGATACTTCACAGTATGATCCCTTAGATCCTCCCCCTCTCCCCCAAGGGAAGGGGACACACACACACACACACACACGCACACACACACACACACTTTGACTCTCCCATTCCTTCCCCTTGGCAGTTAACCCACAGAGAGAATCCAATGTTAACAATCTATTGCATTCTAATGGATTTAGGAATCTTGGTGGCCGCAAGCCCTATTGATGGCTACTTTATTTAAATATTTGCTTAAAGTTACTGAGGCCTTTCAACCGTGAAAGTTGGCTATTACAACTTTTTCTGTAATTTTTCTATAAATTACTTGCATTTGAGATGTTTGCATATGTGTTCATACCTGTGGGTTAAATCAGCTTTTCTTAACTTTTCAATCTGTTGGTTATTCAGTCATGCTCTTAAATATAAAAGCCTCTACAACTGTATTTCCTGTAACAGACGAGTCTTCAGCTGATGGGCACACCACCCTTCCCACTTCTGTCTACAACTATCACTTGACACCTCATTGCTGGTCCTATTCTAACTTTCTAGGTTTGCCTTCCTAAGATAATGATCACATGGCCCACCCTCCCTCTTAAACCTTAAAACTCCCTATTGGTTGTAGGTTAGTGGCCAAATTATTTACTCAGGCAGTCCTATTCCTGGTAATTTCAAGTACCTAGTATATACCTATCTAATTTTGTTTTCTGTTTCTGTAGAATATTGGTTCTTTAACTTTGGCAGGAGCCAGAATCACACAGAAGGTTTGTTAAGACACAGATCAAAGGGCCCACAAACAGAGTTTCTGATTCAGTAGGCCTAGGGTAGGACCCATGAATCTGCACTTCTGACAAGTAACAAGTGACGGTTATGTTGCTGGTCTGGGACCACACTGATGCTTCAGAAGAACTTTCCACTGGTTATCTCGGAAAGTGGCCAAAGATCACTTTAGGTGTATTTTCATATTCTTGAACATCCCAAAAAATTATTTTGGGTCCATATATCATCATTTTTCTCAAAGAAGCTTAAGATCCTGGATAAGATTCTCTACAGTTGAGTACACAGTAGGCACACAAATTTATCTGAATTCTGTTTTGATCAACCATGGCCTTTTAAATAGAATATCCTTTAAGTGACTAATAAATGAGAAGAGGGCAACTGCTAAAGGATTTAGCCCCTGTGACAGTGGGCATAATCCAATGACGACGATAAAGAAACAAAACAAAGGTGTCAATCTGGCCTGTAAAAAACCAAGCTCAACACTGCTAGCCAGTTAAGTTTCCCTGGCCCATTAGTGCATATTCTCACATAACTTTTGGCTTTATGAGCTCAGTTCTACCTACCTACCTACATAATTCACACATAAACTCTTCATGTGTGTGTGTATAATAATCTTTAAAGCATATTGTCTGTTGTTGTTACCTTTATCAAAGCAAATGGAAGTAATGACCAAAGTGAAACATTCTTATTCTTGGAGTATCCTCTCTGGATATTTGAAGCAAAACTGACTCAATAAAAATATCCATCAGATTCTGACCTAAGGTAACCATATACACAATGTGAATACTGAAAAATCTATTTGGGATAGCGTGAACTCATTGTGATAGATATGTTTAAAATTCTGAAGATTCCCATTTAGCGGAGGATAAACATTTGAAAGAGCCGCCTTCTTCATATCTATATGAATATAAAAACTAGCTTGAATTTTAGCATTCCTTCTTTTGACTCAGTCTAAACAAGAGGCAAAGAATATTGCAGTTTTACAAATCAGATGCAGCCAAACATCGGAAAGATCTTTCCTGAAAACACTAACTGGCCTCAACAACAGAAGGCTGGCAAGGGACTGACTGCTCACCAACAGCACGTGGATGCCACGATCTGGTTTCTAACACATCTCCTGAGTCCGAAAAACTGCTTTCCTGTCTTGGACCTGTCAAGGTCTCGGATACTCAGAGTCTAAATAGCCAGGAAACTCTAAAATCAGCCATGCTTCTAACAATGAGCCTAAAACACCGAGTAAAAAACAAACAAACAAACAAACAAAAAAAAACGCAACGCAAGTCTCAGATGCATCTTGTTTCCCACTCTACACTGTTAGGTGTAGGAAGAGAACAGGTTGTATGCATCTTTCTAACCCCAGAACCTAGGGTGCCACCTCGCAATTCTATTTCCTAAATGGTGTTCCAAAGAATGAACTGAATTAATCAGAACATAGTGCCATTCCTGGAGCATGCCATGCGCCTTCATGCCTTTGCTCATGCTGCTTCCTTTCCCAGGAGGACCCCGACTACGTTCCTCTGTTAGCACAAAAGTCGCCTACTGGTAAGACAGGAGAATCTGGAGGCTCAAGTCCTTCCTTACTCTGAGCCTCAGACAGGACTCAATGGCACTTGTCTGTGCTCCCTCAAGCTGTATTCATGTCTTGGGTGGGTCATTCCACTTTTTACGTGGTATCATACTGTCCAGTCTATTTCTTTGTCTGTCTTGCTAGATTATAGGACCCCCTAGAGGGCAGTTGCTTTCGTGGTTCCAGAACAGTGTAAGGAACAGAGGCACTCCGTAAACTTTAATATTCCATTTTCTAAATGTAGGCAGTTATACTCATCTTTTGTTATTTTCCCTTCCTTAAGCAATTAATATTCACCAGATAACCCTCTGGCATGAAAAGTGCCAAACACGGTAACATGCTAATGTGATCTGAGTTTTCAAGCACTTTTTGTATTCCTAATAACAACAAATAAGGGTCATTGTCCCATATGAAGCCAGTCGCATTTTCAACAAAGTGAAGCCTTCTCTCGATACTTGCTCTTTTGCATTATGAAGAAAACATGCCAAAAAAAAAAAAAAAAAAAAAAAGAAGCCTCTTACATCAGTTCTCCTCCTTGGAATAAGAATGTAAGAGAATCACATTTAGTATTCAGAACCTCTTGGGAGGGAAGCTTCAAAATGAGACGCATCATTAAAGTAATACTTAGAATAGCAATTCTAATCAACCGCTCTTGGCAAGAGTAGGATAAGTGACACGGCCAACCAGGTTTTCACTTCTATCCTTCACAAGAACTTTTTCTCCTCAAATTGGTATTTTAAGAAAAAAAAATCACCAAAGAGGTCAACAGCAGTATAGATTAAAACCAAAGACATTCACATTTAAACTATCATTGCTCCATTATGCCGCTTTTTGGACCAGAAGATCGAAAAAAATATCTCAGTGATGAAGCAATTTTTGTGTTTTCCAGCACTTTTACCAGTGAATGGTATTCTTTCATAGCCATTTTGAAAAGTTATCTATCACAGAGTTTCTTGCTCATTAATCATTCGTTGGCTTTTATTTTTTAATTCAAAAAAATTGCTTCCCTCAGAGGGCAGGAATTCTTACAATTGCCATTTAAGAACCAACCACTCTAACATCTCTGCATGATTTTTTATGCAGAACAATTTAAGAAATCTTTGACTATTTCACCAAATTTAATAAAATTCAAAATTTCTAAAGTTGATTCTTAAATGGCTTAAAGGTTTGTTACAAGTTACATAATCAAAAGAAAATGCTGACTAACTCCTTTTGAAAGAAACACATTTCCCCAATAAAAGTAGCTGTGCTGAATTTTTCCTGGGCACCTTTTTAAAACCTAAGCAGATCAATGCTCGTAAAGGAACTGGAGAATACATTACTGGTTTCCTCATACCTCTTTTTAGGTTATAATGTCTTCCAAGAAAAAACAGTTTATATTCATTCACAGGGGAAGGGCTCTCCGAGGGGTGGGTCCAACTGCCAACTTTAAAACAGAAAATATAAAAAGGGCCAAAACCAAGCAGTTTAAACCATACTGGCTTTAATGTTGCTTAATGAACCCGAGTCCATATGCAATCAAGTTTCACATATCTTGTTTAAGCTAAAATGTAGGTTTAATAGAAACAATCCTACCTCAGCTTTTAAACATGCCAAGTTTCTGCTATGCACAGCTGTGTGAAATGGCAACGCCAAGAAGTTTAAGTGTGTGATGCAGTTTCTGAAACTTTAAAGGCTTTTTTTTTTTTTTTTTTAAAGAGTAAGAATCTAAACAACCTGAAAGGCAGACAGGGTACAGTGACAAAACAAATGAAAACAAAAATATATGTGACATACAAAAATCAAACCCAGACGGGAGGATCACGAGGTCCAGGCTTGGCACTGTCCTAGAGAGCCAGAGAGGCCTCCTACGAGCCTCCTGTGTGCCTCAGTACCCTCCTGCGTACAAGGAGGGGAGAGGTGACAGGACAGCCATGGTCCTGGGTGCCCTCCTTCACCTCCGACACCTCCTGCTAATTCCTCGGCCCACCCCACACCTGTGACAGGAGCTCGACAGTTCCTTTATTTAAGTGTATTAGATTGATTTCTCTAAGGTTTTTATTTACAACAGTTGATTTAACTAAGGTTCTCGCAGCCACAGGTCTCGCAAAAGGGGGACAGGAACTAAAGCAAGCACTGCTGGATGTGTTAACAAGTTCGCCTCACTCTTGAGGGGGGCAAACAGGAGCAGAGGAGCACGTTTGCCACAGCCAGTGTGGTTCTCTGCACTATTTGTCAAGTGTGTCCCAGGATGGGGAGAAAGCTTGTGACATAGGAAGCAAGGGAGTCGAGTTAGATCTTCATAGTTTTACTCCTCTAGGTTATTCATTTTAGGTGGCTACCACGCTCAGCGCTAGAGTCAGCCTTCACAACCAAGCCTTTCTGTGGCCATTTGTCTTTTTTATTCACATCTTAATACAGGCCAAAGAAAAGAACTTTGAGGACAAATGGTGTCTGGGGGCATAGTTCGGAATAATTTAGTTGGAAAAGAAATACATTTCCAAGTAGAATTGTTAAAAGTTCTCTGCAAGCCAAGTCCAAGAAGAGTTTATTTCAGACGGGCTGTTCACTGGTTGTGTGCCTAAGGGCTGAAAATCACCTGTGGGTAGATCTTGCAACTTGGCTCCAGGGCAGCCTTGCCTGATCACTACTGCTGTGCAAAATTTATCATCTTGTCCGTGGAGTTGATTAAAAAGCTTTAAAAAACCCTTACAGGATGCTGACCTGTTCACACGTCTGTACTGGATTATCCCAGTCAGCTTCAGCACAGCACCTGCTCACCACCCAGGTGCAAGTCGCTGACCCACAGCTGCAGCCCATCAGTGGATAACCACTGGATAACAGTGTGAGTGTTCATTTTAAGGGGGTCAGAAGGAGGAACAAAGCACACAGGCTTTGGAACAAATCTCCCCCTCCTCCCACTTCCTTAAAGGGACCAGTGTTTACCTTATGGATGGATGGGGAGCACGATGGAGTAGTGCTTCTGTATTAAGCTCTGTAGGGAGCAGGGATGGGTCCATATTGTCTGTGGTTTTATCCTTAGCACCTGGCATAATGCCTGCACTGTGGTAGTCACTCAATAAGGACTTGGCCAAAAAAGGAACCAGAAGGAGCTCTACCACGACTATGGTTTATCCCAGCATGCTGAATCTAAATATCTTGGGTGAAGAGTTGATAGATTTGAAGACTAGAAAGCAAAACTAGAAACAGCTTTTAGTCTGTCAGTAAGTGAAGTAAGAAGAGTATGGCTTTGCAGGTTATGTTTTCTGTACAGCACTTCCCTGAAGTCGTTTGCATTTTCCCATTTTCTGGTTTTGTTTTTCACGTTAAAACCTTGCACTAGCAGCACTGAAAACAGTGTCAGGGGCTCATCCTGAGAAAGGGCAGTGAAGGGGTGTGGAAAGGAAATGGGGAGACCAGGTGAGTTTCTTCTCCGTGGCCCAGATCCCTCTTCTACATCCAGATGGTGGAAACGTCAGCACTTTAACCTGAGCACTACTGACTTCGCCTCGTCAAATCTGGTGTGTCTGGTAGTGAGTGGGGTGTGTGTGTGTGTGCACGCACGCGCATGTGTGTTTGCGGGTAGATGGGGTTTCTTTTCTTAAATTTTTTTTTTTTTTTTTTCAACGTTTATTTATTTTTGGGACAGAGAGAGAGCATGAACAGGGGAGGGGCAGAGAGAGAGGGAGACACAGAATCGGAAACAGGCTCCAGGCTCTGCGCCATCAGCCCAGAGCCCGACGCGGGGCTCGAACTCACGGACCGCGAGATCGTGACCTGGCTGAAGTCGGATGCTTAACCGACTGCGCCACCCAGGCGCCCCTGGGGTTTCTTTTCTTTACCTGATCCTTTAATTCTGACAGCTGGCCGGAAAGGTTAGTGACAAGCTTCATGGTGGACTCCAGCTTCTCCTGCAGGTTCCTCAGCTCATTCTGCTCCCCTTCAGAGTCACTGCTGACCAGGGACATGGCTCTCATCCTGGGGAACCAGTCAAGGTTTCTTTCCTAGAATCCACATTAAAAAAAAAAAGTCATTTCCAAGAGTACAGACGAGAAAGGCGATGCTACCACGCCGTCTTGTCTCTGGGCTGTCTTTCATTAGGTTCTCTGTTCCAGGACTAATGTGCTGTGCATGTTACAACACCATTCAGTTAATACCTTTTTAATTGATTATCATTGAATCCTCAGTTCTTAGCAGTCCCTTTAGAACTAAATGCAGGGAAGAAGGTAGGTTTCTGAACAGCTTCCCTAATCTGTAAATAGGAGTGTAGCCACTGCGTGACCTGGCTAACGAGTGGTGGGTTTTAAAACTGTGGTAAAATACATAGAACATAAAAATTTCCATTTAAGTCACTTCTGTCTGTACAGTTCAATGGCATTAAGTGCATTCACAGTGTTGTGTAACCGTCGTCACCCTCTACACTTCGGGAATTTCATCTTCCCCATGTGAATCTCCAGCCCCATTAAACACTAACTCTCTCACCCCTGCCAACCACCATTCTGTTTGCCGTCTCTATGAATGTGACTGCTCTAGATACCTCACACTGTGCCGTGTATTTTTAAAAGCATTATACTTGGAAAATGATTTGCAAACACTCTGAAAGTGGAATGAATTTTGAGATCCCAAGTGTTCTGGCATTTACCGGATATGCGTATGAGCACATTTGCTTGGTAGGGAATTGTCAGGAGGCCGAAAATGGGGAAGGGGCTTCTTGTTCAGTTCCCCTGTGAGCTTAGGGAAATTACTCTTCTATTCTTGTTTCCTTTTCCTCCCAGCTTGACGTCATTGACAGGTGCCATTAGTTGGTATAAGAAAGGCCCATTCAGTCTCCTCTCCCGTCCATCTCCATCCTTTCTTTTGACATCTACAGCTTACACCTGAAAACAGTTTTTCTCACTGCTGGTTAACAAATGGGCCAAGACTCCTCCTCCCCCCACCTCTCTTCCTTCTGCCCACATAGGCCTTTCTCCTAAAAAGTATGCATCATAGATAAGTTCTGTACAGAGAGGCAGGAATGAATAGTAAAAGCTTAATCAGCACAAGATAAGGGGTGAGAAAATTGACTCAGTTCCATAACTATCTGGTGTCATTTCTAACTGGGACCATTTTGTACTTATCAAGATAAATTTTACTTGACATTCTAACACAAACCTTGCCATCCCCTCACCCCCTACCAACACACACACACACACACACACGCACACAATTTGTTATTGCTGCTTTGTATACACCAGAGGTCAGCAGAATTTTTCTGTATAGTATTTTCTGATAGTAAATATCTTTGGCTCTGTGGACCATATGGTCTCTGTCACAGTTACTCTGCTGTTGTAGCCCGAAAACAGCCATAGGCAATACATAAATAAATGAGTATAGCTGTTCCAATAAAACTTTATTTGCGAGTGTTGGTGGCAGCAGACTGGGTTTGGCCCATAGGCTGGAGTTTGCCAACCTCTGGCACATACAGAAGGCATCAGCGTACTTAGACAAAATTCCATGAGACATGTCTAAGTATCAAACAGCAACCAAGACAACCTAGCAATACTGAAGTCAAGTAAGAACGAGTTGAAAAATATTACAAAGAAGGCATACCACACTGGTAACATGGCATCACATGTCTTTGAAAATGTTTGGTTAAACATCTGGGGAGTCTGGTAAGTAGGAACTCACTAGCCCTTCAGCATCATGAGTGCAGGAACTACCTTAGTATGGTGACCAAAACATCGTAGACACTTGATAAATACTTGTGGAAGGGAGGAACGATAGACCCTCTCTGTTGCCTGCATGGGCCCTCATAGCAAATGCTTTAGTGGTGAGCCTCAGTGGCTGAGAAAGATTGCTGAGGAGAAAATGATCTCTACCTTACTGTACCAAACACCCTGTGATCAGCACGTCACTCACATGCAACAACATCAACCTGTGTTCATCTTCATCAGTCTCCCCCCACAGTGTTATGGGCAAAAAGACCATTCCATAAAATATTCCAAAGATGACCAGCCTAAAAATCTGAGCTGTTTCTATGTCTGTAATCAGTTTTCTGTGTGTGTCTAGAGCAAAGACGAGAACAGATATGTGAAAACATTTAAGCTTGGCATTGCCACTGAAAGGCAGCTAAGGTAACCTGTCACTGATTATATTCACTGCTCTGGTGTCTTTCAGACACAGCACACCTTCGTACTGAAGAAACATCCCATGTTCAGTGTCCAACTCTACATGAGGAATGAACCTAAGTGTGCAGAAAAGGGCACACATAGGGCGCAGTGGCTGTTGCTTACTTACTGCCACTAGGGTGAACGAGCCTGTGGAGGGAGGAGAAGGTGTGGGCTGGGTTGATGAAACTGTGAGCCCAAATCACTAACGCAGTAAGATCACACACGCACAAGGCCGGCCCAGCTATGAGACGCCCCACAGACCCACAGTGACTGCTATAAATTTTCACACACTGATCTCCTCCCAGGAGAACAAGCTGAAGAGGAAAGATCCAATGTTCTGCTTACACTGTAAGACTCAGAGGTGCATACTGGACACACCGTCCATTGGGACATGACAGAATGTCATGCCAAGGAGTTCAGAGATCACTAATGCCATTGCTGTGTCTATAATGCAGCAAGCTGAGCCCTGAAAGAGAAAGTAACTTGTCCTTGGGAGCAAGGGACCTAACAAATTCCCTGTATTTCAAAGGGGACCCTGAAAATTATCTGGTGTTGATGAACTGTATACTGCTAATATTTAGTGTATTTTGAGGTGAAATATTTGCTAGTTCTTTGGATTAAAATAAAAAGTTAAAGCATTATTTTAGTTCCCTGGAAGGACATATTTTAAAAACAACATATTCAACCTATATTGAGTGGTCACTTATGTGCATGGTGCTGAGGGTAGAGCAGTGAGCCACATATACATGGTCACCGCCTCCTGGACCTCGTTAAAGTGGAAATGGCTTTCATACCTGAGTATGAGATAGGCTTTCTGCCATCACAGCACTTGCTATTTAATGAGCGTGGACATACACATTACAAAAGAAGAATGGGATAAAGCAGGCTATGCTCTGTCAAATGAGTGGCAGAGAGTAGGGCCAAAGTCAGAACTGACCAGCAGTGATGATGACTGGTTGGAATTCTCTTGGGCGAAGGCAGGGACCTGAAGGGTCAGTGCTTGGCCGAACTAAACGCAAACATGAGGGCATTCTCAACAAAGTGGAGCTGGCCCAGGGAGGAAACCAGTTTGGATGGAAGTGGGGGCAGCTCAGACTGCAGAATACGTGATCGAGGTGTAGGACAGACCAATGCACGTAACAGGAGTAACTCGGGGCACGGAAAAAGAGGGCCTGGGTCGGGGGTGGCCAAGGGAAGGAGAAGCAAAGAGGTGACCTGGAGCCCCTGTGAGCCTGCCTGCCCAGATGCGGGGAGAGGGACATGCACACACTACTTTAGCAGGTGGCAGAACTCACCTGTAGCTACTTCACTACTGACCTGCAAATGAATGTTCAACTGTGTAAACTGGTTAGAGTGTGCATCACAAGTCTGACTTGCAAATCTTTCCTATGTTCATTTGCTTAGCAAGCCACCCACAGAATAGACAACACACATTTCCAACACACATTAATGAAGTCTTCCAAAGAATACAGAAAATCGATGCAAGAGTCCGCACACAGATTAAAGTTTAAGCAACAGTTTCTTTGCTGTATTCCAACAGCAAGTGACCAAATGACTACAGATTAAAAGAAATTTTCCATTGTAGGTTCCCACCGTCTTTGGCAGATTTGATTCCTGGACTCCCACAGAAGGATTTTAGAGAAGTCTTTGAACAAATGCAAGAGGCACAAACTTCACCTAACAACTGTTTACTGAAACATGTGTAACTTCTGTGCCTGGCATAGGGCTGAGTGCTGAGGGTCTGAAGCCAGACAGGTCCCTGCCCCCAAGGTGCTGTAGTGCACAGCGTGCAGTCATGTAGCAGGTCTTAGGGCATGGTTCTTCACTTGTGAGGGACTCCACAGCTGTGAGCACCTAATGAGAACCTGCTGATCAAGTGAATGGGGCCGACCAGTATCAGGATGGCTGCTACTGGCATCTGTGCAACTCGTCTCCACAGTGAAGAAGATGATGGACTCAGATCCTCTTTGTTTTTGCTCTATTTGTGCTTCTGTACATGAGATACCGGTAACCCTGGAGCATGAAGGCCTTTCCCAAGGAGTACATAAAGCCACAGAAAAGAATGCATCTTTCTTAGAATGTCCATATCATTCAATGATGAATTATGGAAAAGACTTTTATATTGAACTCAAAATATGCCCTGCGACATAACATGAAATTAAATCACAATTTGAAAATAAAATCTAAGATTTTAAAGTGTCATATTTGCTGCCTAAGGCCACTTTGGGCCATGTGCCCTGATCCCAGGGATAAACCTTCATTCTGCATCTCAGGAGAATCCTTCATTGTAGAGCTAGGACAAGGATTTCCTGGTCTAGATAGTGACTGGTTACCTACCACCTTACAGGCTCTCCCTCGATGCCTTCTTCCAACTCTACTATCTAACAATGAAGTCTAACGTGGGGGAATCCCACTAAAATCCTAAACCAGAGGAAACAAGGTCAACTGCAGAAATTCAGGTACTCTGGATGGCATGTATTATTAGCTTTTCTGCACTGATGTACGTAAATCCCCAATTCTGAGGTTCTAGGTATTGCCAGGAATTTAATTAAAACATTTCCCTGAGCTGTTAAGTCAAATCTCAAATTACCAAGGAGTACCTAGTGGCTAAAATTAATTAGCAATTCTAGCCAAACTATTCTCTCAACTTCCATTTGCTTGGGTGCCCAGCACAGGAGGATATGCTGGGATGCAGGGTGAGGTTGCTCTTGGACACGCTCCCCCTCTGTAGACGATCTGAATCTCTGATGGAAAATGTTGAGGCTACCCCAATAACTAGTGGAGGGGCCAAAAGCACACCTGAATCCAGTTACTTTGTATTGAGCTCACACCTTCATACAAAATGCCACGCTTGCTTGCGTGCTACAGGACTTCAGTGAAGCTGTCACGCAGGGCTCTCCAGCTAGTCAGAGTCTGAAGGTCTCAAAGTGTTTGCAGAATGCTACCTTTATCTGTAGTGAAGATCAGAAATATGTCTCAGTGTCCTGGCTTCTGCATTTTTAAAGAAAATCATCTTCAACTGCAGCATTTTGTTTATACATGAATTCAGTGTGTGTGTGTGTGTGTGTGTGTGTGTGTGTGTGTGTGTGTGTGTGCGTGCGCGCGCGTGCGCATGCACACGCAGGAAGGTGGGGCTGGGGGAGGCTGTTGGTTCACTGAGCGTCTGTCAGCAGCCTCTGTCACTCTGGGTCTGAGACATCCCTCCGTGCTTCCCTCGCTTTCCTTGCTGCTGGCATCTCACATACCAATGTCATTAGGCACTGTCTGCCCCGGTCCTTCTACAATCCAGCCCGTGCAGTTCCCGTCACAGCAAGTGCTTCCTCTGTCAGAGCAGACAAACTGACTGAAGCCACAGCCGGAAGCACGCTGACCACAAGTGCTAAAGTTCTGGTTAGTTCTTTTCTAGGTAAAGTTGGAAAAGTCCCTGCAAAGGCAAACATTGAAGTTTTAGACACGGGGGCGGTACTGACCTCTTGAAATGTCCTTGACTGGAAAGAGGGAGGGTGTGTGTGAGTGAGAGACACAGAGACAGAGAGGAGGAGGAGAGGAAGTTGGATTGTATGATGCAAATGCTAATCATTCTGAGAAGAGTTTTTTTTTTTTTTCCTTCTTCCCAGGTTCAACTGAAGAGGCTGTTCTAAGAAAGACTACTGAGGTAATCAGTCACCTTCCTCAGAGAAAGTCTGCTCAGGTAGTCTTGGTTAGTTTGCCACGTAAACAATGGAACATTTACTGTTGAATCCTTTATTCTTTTATAGCCTGATGGGAGACTTGACATTTTTTGGTGGGGGCATGACGGACAAAGAGACCTGGGGCTTCTCTTTCCTTCATAGTCCCCTCTGAGGAGATCAAAGAAGGTAAACACTTTCCTTTCGATCAGACAGCAAGTGTGTTTCTACTCAGCTTACCAAGCAGGAGGACACACCAGGGTTTCCCAGAATGCCTAGGGACACCCGGGATGAGAGCGCAGAGGAGGCAGGGGAGGACTGAAGATCATCCTTTAACTTTCCAAAACCAGGAATATAGGACACTTAATAAACCTTAAATCACTTGCCCCTTTTGTAGGGAGGGGTGATTATTTTTTACTGAACGGGACTAAAATAATCCGTAGAGCTCACTTTTTTAAGATCACAGCAAAAAATAGAACCCCAAATCTGTTGCTTTCGGTGAACAACGGTGATAATGATCTCTATGCTCAGTGACTCTAAAAGCTATTTATAGCAATTATTATACATTCAGAAAAAACTGAACTAAAAAATGAATCCCAGGTATGAACATGTTAAAAAGATCATGGGGTTGGGGAGAGGGAGGGATGAATAAATAGGGGGAGCACAGAGGGTTTTTAGAGCAGTGAAGCTATTCTGTTTGCTGCTGTAATGGTGGATACATGGCATTATACATGTGTCAAAACCTATAGAAGGTACAACACCAAGAGTGAATCCTAATGTAAATTCTGGTCTGTAGCTAATAATGTGTCATCTTGGTTCATCAGTGGAAACAAACATACCACGGTAATGCAACATGTTAATAACAGGAGAAACTGGGTGGGAGTGAGGCAGGGAGGGGGGAGTGTACAGGAACTCTGTGCTTTCTGCTCTGTTTTTATGTAAACCTAAAAGTGCTGTAAAAAATAAAGTCTATTAAAAACAATAGATCCCACACCTGGAATTTGTTGGCCAGTCCCTAATTCAAGGATCCACACTTCCCTCTGTTCCCAAAGTACAGTGAACTCAAACCACTTACGGTATCCCTGCATTTCACAGGTGTGTTTCTACAACAGCCTGTGACATGAGTTTGTCATCAGGAAGAGTCATAGCCTGAATCAAAAGCTCAGGACTTGAAGTCACAGTGCCGCAGTGTGTTATAGACAGTGCACCAGTGAATGGGTTGGTTAACCAACCTGGGTCTCCGTTTCTGTGTTTTGAGAAAGAGATCATGGGCTACCCCCACAGAGTTACCGTGTAAGGATCAAATGGATGTGACAAAGTGTCCCATAAGCTGGAAAGCATTATGCAAAAGTATTCTAAATCGGTGTCATCAGCCTAAGGTCTCAAAGCTAGTGTGGAGTCAACCCTGCAATCCACATTTTGACTCCAGGTGTAGTGACTCCGTGTCAGGTTCCTTCCTTTCTACGGCATTCCATTTTAGAGATACAGAATTTCTCTTTTGGCAATGCAGCCATATGAAGGTTACCCACACGACTCCCAACTTTAGGTGTCAGAGTGGTTCTGTTCTTGAGCTCTGAATGACATTACCAAAGCAGGCCACATTATATAATCTTCAGCTGGGCTGGAGTGACCACTTACCCTTCCCAGACTCGGTTAATAGTTGTTCTTGGATGATACAGTGTAACAAAGACAGGCCCTCGCCAGCATAGAGAACCGCACCCATTTCTGATGAAATCCCTAAGAAAAGCCAGCTGCAGAATCACTGGTTTAAGTCATTGTAGGCCCTCAGGTGAAGTGATTTCTGGGCCCCCACTGAGACTCTGAGAAAGCAATGCTTGCCACTCCAAGTGAGGAAGCCAGGGGCCACACAGAAGAGAAAGGTGGGGCTGGCAGACGGTGTCGGACAAGGCATGGCTGACCCACTGGAGGTTCCTAATAGAGAACACTTAGGGTAACCTGCCCCCGGTCAAGCTGGTTCATGACCCTTTGCCCCGGCAGCTTCCCCAGCATATTCAGTTAGCTATGAAATCTAGCAGAACATTCCCAGAGGTTATGTATGGGATTTTAGCAATTTTTATTGTTTTTTTCCTGTATTCTTTTCTGGATTCCATGACTTTTTCCAGAAGTCTACTTAAACAGCTTTCCAAATTTCTTTGCTGTTGTTTCAGGAAAAAATACTTGGGATTTTTGAATATACATACACATACGTATACACTCATAAACCTCACTATTGTAAGGTTGTTGTATGTAAGCTGCTTCCATACATACGAAGGAACAACAACGTCCCTTCGAACAGTGTTAGTCATCCTATAGGTCTACATATTGTCAAACTCTTGCCTGAAATGGTTTTCCTTAAGGTCAGCCCTGCCTAGATAGACTCCCAGAAAAGAGAAAAATGTCATCTCTTTCACCATTGATACGACTCCAGTGAGAGCTGAGGGGCAAGTCACTGGCACTGTTACTGACGTGGGAGTGGCTTGGAGGAAATGTGCCACAGAGCTCCAGCTCTTAAGAGTGAAAGAGATCACCAGCTGTGTGCAGGCTCTCTAAATTCCTCAGTCCTTTCCAAATCCCTCATTTTACTGACCTGACCCGGGCACCCTGACCCCAAAGATTTACCGGCTTGTTCACACAGGCGTCCTCTCTCCCTCCTGACACCCTCATCCCTGCTCTAGACAGAGACCCTCTTTAGTAGTTCACGGACTCCTACCACTGCTTTGCAAGTTGCTTCGCTGAATTACAATGCTAAAGACGGCCTAAGAGACCCTGATTCAACTTTCTCACTTTATATGGGGGTCACACCAAGGCCCTGAGAAGAAGTGGGTGTGTGAAAGGAGAAACTGAGAGCCTTGTCCACTTGTGTAATGTGCACATACATAGGACTGTACCTAAATACTAATAACTCTTCATTCTCACATTCCTTAGTGACTTGTTAGACGGCTTCATTATAAAGGGATATCTTAAAGAATCCTAAACGTATGTACAGTTGACGCTTGAACATCCCAGGGATTTAAGGGTGCTGACTCCCACAGGTGAGAATCTGCATATGATTTCTGACTCACCCAAAACTTAACAATTAGCCTACTGTTGCCCAGAAGCCTTACCAATAAACAGTCTATATGATTTTCTGTGTTATATGCATTACATACTGTAATTTCGCGGTCAGGTAAGCTGTATCAGGTACAGTCAGTCTTTAGATTCAGGGGAAAACGGCACTCTAAGTGCAGTGAGGGTGTCTGAGACTGCAGGGGGCAAGGAAGGCAGCTCGGTGGGCGCTGTACTGGGGGAAAGAGCAGGAGGCAGCTCCAGTATGTGGAGGGGAGGAAAATACGTTTTTGCACTTCCCATGTCTGCTGAGTTGGGGGAAATATGTGAGTAAATATGTATACACAAATACAAGCGTGTACAGACACATCAATTCCTACATACATCCCTGGACTAGCTCACAATGGGGAGACTGTCACCAGTGGTGGAGGCAGTCCTCAGCTGAATGATCCAACAGTTGCTACGTACCTCTCTCAGATTCTGCACAGGCTCTAAGTGAGCATAGATAATCCTTTCCGATTATGGCTCTGTTCCACTCATTCTTACCAATGGTGCCTTGCACACCCTCTATGAAGGTCAGAGTGTGGAAAATTCAGAGAGAGCTGGGAGGTCAGTGCAGACCAAGGGTCCCAATGCCAAGTGCTTCGTAAGAAGCAGCACGCACCTGTGAAGTGCACAGCAGGGCAAGGGGTGACTTGTTAGCCTCTAGACTAGAGGGCAGAGTGTGTGATAAGCCTGGGCGGGGAATCATAGCTCAGCAACTGCTCTGTGCAGCCGCCACGGACAGAAACCCAAGCTCAAGTGCAGAGGGTGGGGCGCGAGCATGTCTGGCTGGTTGGGAGGCGAGTCCGGTGCTGCTGACACGCTGTTTCCAGCCACTGAACGGCAAGTGCCAAATCCCTCTCCACTTCTCCCTTGCTCTAATATTCTCGCGCTCTGCCATGGTGTCAGCTAACTTCAGAAAGCATTCTGGGAATTGTACTGGAGCACAGCACGGGCTGTATCCACACCCACGGCGAAGGGCTTTCGGAGCCTGAGGGACATTTAATCAAGGCTTGTGGCCCCCCAGGTTAGACAGGGAAGCTGACGATGCAGCACTACCAGCGCTGAAATGTCTGTCCCTGGAACTGATGAAGGCACTCTCTTCCTCTCAGCAACCTCACCGGAATCCCAGAATAAAAGTCAGAATCCGGGGCGTCTGGGTGTCTCAATCGGTTAAGTGTCCAACTTCAGCTCAGGTCATGATCTCGCGGTCCGTGAGTTCGAGCCCCGCATCAGGCTCTGTGCTAACCACTCAGAGCCTGGAGCCTGTTTCCGATTCTGTGTCTCCCTCTCTCTCTGACCCTCCCCCGTTCAGGCTCTGTCTCTGTCTCCAAAATAAACGTTAAAAAAAAAAAAATTAAAAAAAAAAAGTCGGAATCCACTACTGCACATCTGCACGAAAGCACAGGGTTTCCATGTCACTCAATCACCAGCCAGGACATGCCCGCCTGGCACGCGATGAGGCAGGTGGTTGTGGGGAGGTGGGTGCACAGCCTGCTGACCTCTTCTGGCACTGTACTCTCAGTCCTGGCTACTATGGACTCCCCATTTCTCATTGCCTTGAGCTGAGACCCTTCGGGTTGACGTTTACGTTCACTTTTCTGCTCACAAGACCACTACCAGCATTCCCTCCTTGCAGACGGACTCGCTCTTATCTGATTATGAAACACAAGTAATTCCTGGTTTCCATTTCTGTCCCGAGTTATTTCCTTTCGTCCCTTCACGGAGCTCCTCGGGCAGAAAGCTGCTGCCCTCACTTCGCCAAGTGCCCGCCTGCAGATTTTCTAGCACCAAGGCTCTCTCTTGGGTCAAGAAAGGTGCAAGACTTGGGTCATTTCCCCTCTTAAAAGAAGTCGGTGACATGTAGGTAATTCAGTTCCTATTCTGATCTTTTGCCCTTGTTAACACACTGCTTTCTGACGTGCTTGCTTCCTGTGTCTTCTTAGCTAATACAGATCAACATGATCTGCTAAGGCCAGATGCCCTATGGCTTTGAATCTTCTTACAGTATTTCCTCATCAATGTTTAGTAGTGCTTTATTTGCTAAGAGAATTTCTTTGCTTGGAAAATTTAACTGGAGGTATTTTCTAGCAAAAACATCTCCCTCTTACATGTTTTTTAAAGAGTTTATTTCTTTATTTTGAGAGAGAAGAACAGACAGAGCATGTGATCGTGGGAACGAGTGGGGAAGGGGCAGAGGGAGAGAAAGAATCCTAAGCAGGCTCTGTGCGGTCAGCATGTTGTTCCACACGGATCTTGATCTCATGAATCATGACATATGACCTGAGACTAAATCAAGGGTCGGATGCTTAACTGACTGAGCCACCTCCTACATAGTTTTTTGATGCAAATTGAAAAGGGCTTTCAGCAAAGCATTTTCCAGGAATGGAGGCTCCTGGACTCTCTCCTCTTATGTGAAAGAAGGCACTATTTTCTAACAGCATTTCACCAGCTGCCATGACACTACTTTTGATTTAGAAGATTGTTTCTTTGCTTTTATATCCCCATACAACTAGTTTCTGAAGAGGTCAAGTGAATTAATACAAGCTGGAACAAATTGAGAAATCTCTAGTGGAATAGTGTATGAGAGCATGCGTGGGGAAGGGAAGGAGGAAGACCGAGAGAGAGGAAGAGGGAGGGAGGGAGGGAGGGAGGGAGAGCGTGGTCTGTTCTCACTATGAGAAAAAGTCAGCACCAGGCTTAAAGGATGATGGATCAGACACTCTAATTATCAGGGAGTTCTAACCATTCAGATGAGTCACTCGGGTGTGGAAGCCCATCTGTCTATGGTTCTGGTGAATTTTCCTTACCCTTACCTTAGACACCTCTCCCCCCTCAAATAATGGCCACGAAAGGAACGAGCATTCCCTGTTCCAGGCTCAGGTGAGGGTAAGGAGGTTCATCAGATTTTACCGAGTTAGAATTAACACGTAATTTCAGATACACCCTTCGTAAGAGTTGGTTCTGCCTTTCCTGAACTCCCGTCATTCCTATAACCCCTGTAGTATTCAACTCAAGGGGGTTCCCTAACTAGCTGTGCTGGCGGCAGCTCAGGGAATTAACACTCATCTACTGCACAGAGCTTCTATGTCGTTGATTTATGCGCTAGCCACTCAGCACTACCCAGGGGGTCAGTCTTCCTCACCCTTCTCCCTACCCCCAGTGGGGCCTTTGCTGGGCCTTGCCTCTTTTGAAGGTGGCTAATTCAGCACCACCGGATGGAAGGAGGCCCTTGGGGGATGAGCCAGTCCAAGGCAGGAAAACCAGATTCAGCCTGACCAACAGCTGCAGGTTCTTGACACTGAGGGCTGCGTGTCAACGCAGAGGGAAACCACACTGTATATGCACAGGTCAGGACAGCCCCAGGGTGGGTTCTGTCAGCACCAGCCCTTTCTAGCAGGGTGACCCTGCAGAAGCTGCTCAACCTTTCTGGGCCCCAGTTTCCCATCTGTAAAATGGTAATGGTGCTATCTACAATGCTGTTATGGGGAGTAATTGGGATCATGTGTGCAAAGCATTTATTTCAGTACGTAATGATTAAACATGGCCTGTTATCAGAGTTATTATCCAGTCTGCCTTGTCACGGCAGAGCACAGCAGAGTCCACTCCTCTGGAAGCAGCCTTTCTCAGGACACTCAGGCTGTGGTAGGAGAAGGTTCTCCCCAGCTGGCCCGGTGGTCAGTTAACATGCCATATGGGAGAAGAGAAGGGTCAGGAGCAGCTC
This sequence comes from Puma concolor, assembly GCF_028749965.1. Lineage (NCBI taxonomy): Eukaryota > Metazoa > Chordata > Mammalia > Carnivora > Felidae > Puma > Puma concolor. The sequence continues at coordinate 124,337,685 of NC_141668.1, forward strand.
CAGGTAGCAGGGGATGTTGAAATCAGACCCACAGCATTCTCTCTTATCACCCTGAAATTCACTCAAAAACACAACTCTGAAAGTAGAACTTATTTTTGAAGGCAGAATTCCAAGTACAGAGGGGAAATCTAGATTTCATGAATAAAATCTGTACTTGTATAGTTTAAGTTAGAGTTTGGTCTTTACCAATCTTCGTTCTTAATATTCCTGGAGTTTCTAACTTTCAGGAATAACTTATTCTGCTTAACAAAGTAAGCACTGGCTTTTCTCCTGAGGTTGACTGTCACAGAAAATTGGGCTGCTGCATCTTTGCTGGGAATCATATATATGATCTTTTATGTACGACATGCCCAATGTGCAGTATTTAAATTCCTTCAGGCAAAGATACAACTAGTTTACCACTTATCCAGGTTAAATACATCTGATTGTGTCATTATCTATGGACTAACAAATTCTCATTTCAGTCAGCAGTGGATACAAATCAAAGAATGTTGAATTACTGAAAAAGAGCGTGTGCTACAGGAGCGCCTGAGTGGCTCAGTGGGTTAAGCGTCTGACTTTGGCTGAGGTCATGATCCCATTGGTTCATGAGCTTGAGCCCTACGTCAGACTCTGTGCTGACAGCTCAGAGCCTGGAGCCTGCTTTGGAGACTGTGTCTCCCTCTTTCTCTGCCCTTCCCTGGCTAGTGCTCTCTCTCTCAAAAATAACTAAACCTTAAAAAAAAAAAAAATTTAAAAAGTGTGCAACATAAATTACTGTGAAAATTTAAATGCAGTTCAGGGCTAATAAAACTGCTTATCATAAAAGGCTATCACTAAAACTCCACATGGTAGCACAAAAATCAAGTTCCTATGGGGAGAGGAAGGAAACTCAGGGTTTTTTCTCTTGCTTTGAACTGCCAGGGCTGAGTGAGGTCATTCCGTAGTCACATTTCTCTGAAAGTACAGCTCTGTCTGGGGCCTGAGTCAACGAATCTGAGACTGCATCTCCAGAAGGAGCGATACTGGGCGATCCGTACAGAGTCACAGGGGAGGCCTCGCTTCCCCTCTGAGGCGCTGGTTACAGCCCACCTCCCATCATGTGTGTGGAGTTGAGGGACGAATCCACCAGGGAGCCAAGTCCAGTCGTGACAGAACCGTTGGGATACAGAACTCAGGGGCCACTCCCCAAGTTACCTGAACCCCTGGTCCTGGGCTGTGAATGTGAGTGGAGGACACCTCTAGACACACAGATTGTGTGTTTAGTCACAAGTATGGAGGCCAGTTCGATGGAGAACGAATGCTACTGTTAACTTTGTCCTATCTCAACATTTAACAGCACTTAAGATGTTAAATTTAAGAGCCATGAAGAAGCCGGAATTTTCCATGGGAGGAACTTCTTGGAGTCAGGATGCCCATTCTGACTTTTCTAAGCAACAGTGTGCCAACAGCCAAGACATCTTACACAGTTGTGGAAGTGTAGGACGCGATGCTTGCGTCAGCTCTCTGTCAGCACTGCACTCTGTTTCCCTGCTGACTGCTCTGTCCGTCCATCTGGCCCTTCTGTCATCCACCCCCGGGTTCCCCACATTCATCTCATTCCCACCACCCAGTGGACCTGTGAGGTGGTATTAACCCCACTTACAGACAGTAACTCAGGTCAGGGAAGTCCCCTGACTTCCTGGAGCGACATGGCTAGGAAGGAGCAGAGTCAAATCTCACATCTTGGATTCTCTGCCTCCAAATCCAATGCTTAGGGAGGAAGGACTTCATGGGAGGCGTCAGCCTGGCCTTGGCTCTGCCAGGGATAGCCTCATCTCTACTGAAAGGAGAGAGGGCAAGGAGAGAGAAGAGAATATACAATCTTCTCTTCTGTTCAGACGAGAGTTAATTTGTGGGTGAACATGTGGGTGCTGAGTCCTCTACCGTGATCTTCACACGCTCCTTCTTTCCCTCCTGAGATGGCAAGAAACACAGTGTTTGTTTTTTGAGATGAAAACCTATTCGCCCGCCCTGACACCCCTGTCGGCAGGGAGCTGTTTTCAGGGCAGCTGTGAAGCTCCTCCCCCTCTGCACTGACCACCTGGGGCCTCTTCTGCTCCAGGCTTCTGGGTTGTCTATAGGCAGCTGGTACTTCACAGTTCTTAATGAGTCTCTGGGATCTTAATTCATGAGCTGAGGGAGAGCTAAAGACCCCCGGCCTCCAGCCAGTGGGCTAGAGGTGGTTTTCCTGAGAAACCCAAGTCCCAGAAGAGCCTGTCTCACTGAGATCTTTTGGGACATGAGGTAAGTGAAAGAGTAGGTGAGCGGCCAGCTGACTCTTTCTTCCGTCTCTGACATGGTTAGCTGCCCTTCTCTCTCCTTGATCCCGGAGTAATAGAGGTGGCTTCTCAGAGAGATCACCTGGCTTTTCCTCCCTGGGTGGAGGGCAGGATGCCTGCCCCCTCAGGGGGAATGTTCAGAGGACCTCCTCTCCTGGCTGTGGCTGCCCTGCAGGGTATGACTGAATGGGTCCACCACGTAGGCATGCCCCTCGCAGCTCTGAGTTCCCACGGACTTCCAGCTGAACACCCCCAGGACCCAACCTCCTGTGGCCAGTGTTCTCCGGGGAGTCCCTAGCAGGGATGCGTGCAACCTTAACACTAGGCACCACTGAAAATGGTGTCGGCAAAAGGCACTGCCTTTCAGCCAGTGGATCTAACGCTTTCCTGAGCCCTCGCTAAGGGCACAAAACGTCTGGTTCCTCAGCAACTCTGACATTTCAGAGTTAACAATCTTTTGATGCTACATATTTTTAGGTCTTTTGACAAGAAGTTCTTGTACAATTTAAGAATGATGTGGATGAGGAAAGCACACTGAATGCTGGATTTTTTCAAAGCATGGCCAAGCAGTGGGCTCTGAGCAGGCTGGGTGGTGACTTCCGGCACTTAATCCTCACCAGGTGACGGCTCACAAGGCCCCTTTACGTGATTGAGACAGAAACCTAAAAGTGCACCAGAATCTTCTCTGACTGTAAAGTAAGGGGATTAACAGAAAACTTTAAAACTGGCCCCTAAAGATTTAAAGATAGGACACAAACACTTCTGAGAGAAGCACACAAAGTGAGGGAGAAAAAGAATGCGGAAAAGGGTAAAAACTAGAGGTACTCTCCTCTCTGCGTTACAGGACTTAATGCAAATGAAGTGACTTATGTGTGTGTATGCAGACCAGTCTCTGTCAGCATCATGCTGACAGAATGTCTTCGTTTGACAACATCAACAACTTCAGGAAAAGAAAGGCGCTGAGAACTTTTTCAGTTGATGTGTCCTGACCCTGGAGACCTAACGGGAAATCTGCACTGGCGACCATCAGAATTCCTAACCTTAAAAACCAGTCCCGTCCCAGGCCAGCCCAGTGCTGCCGGCTCCCTCCTCGTCTACTGTCTAGCGTGGCTGTGGTCCCGTCCCCGATCCCTGGTTCCCTCCTTCTGGGCAAGCTACCTAACCCTGAGCGTGGCTTTCATCTGTAAGAGAGAACATCTATTGACCGCATTCTGGAACTCGCATCTTTTTCTCATTCTCTATGTTTTTTTTTTTCTCCCCTCCCCCACCTCTGCTAATTGGTGACTCTCTCTTTCAAAACCCCTTAACAGTCATCTCCTCTGTCAAGCCTCATCGATTTCTCTTGGAGAGAACCTCCAAGTTCTCTCGGATTGGTTCCCCACTTAAGGTAAATTTAATTACAAACACAGTAAAATATGTGAAAGAGCTTTAAAAGCCAGAAAATGCTAAATGCTTACAGAGTATTAGGAATACCTGTCCTTAGCACCCACATCACCAGTTTAGAGGATCATTTCTCAAATCAGCATCTGTTTTGTCTCTTCAGTTAGGTTCTCACTACTCCAAGCATGACCCGCCAACCAGCAGCGTGGGCACCCCCTGGTAGCTTGCTGGACCTCAAGTCCTGACAGTGCCTGCTGAATCACAATCAAAACTCTAAACCTGTCTCAGATGATTTGTATGTACACTGAGTTTCAGAAGCATGGCATTAGACTTTAAGGACCTCAAAGGTACAGACGGCACAGTATCCCCAGAAAGCCTTCCAGAACCCAGAGTCCCTTGAGCTGGTGTCCAATGGGGGTTTTCAGGACTATTACCATGTGACTGCTGACCTGCCAGCAAGAAAAGAACGAACCTGGCTGCATCTGCTGCATACAATGGTATTTATACGAACACACATCACCTGAGATTTCTTTAGATAAAAAGCTTTAAAATCACATCTGCATAAAAAACACAGAAGGGTTCATTTAGGATAACTCATTATCGGGCTGAGTGCTTAAGTCCTTGGCAACTGGAAGGAAAGTCAATGTACTGTGTAGTCTTTCTTACGAGCTAACGGCTCCCTCTCCCCCAAGTGAGCTAGTGCAAATCACAAAGGCTCCCCAGACTTCACAGATCATGCCTCCTCATTTTACCGAGGCCCCTGAACGTTTTAACGAAGTTCAGAAACCACACGTATGAAAGGACAGCTGGCCTGGGACTCTTATGGCACACGTTTCGTGCCTCCAGAAAGCCCTGACTGAGAAGAGTGCTCTGGAAACTGCAGCAGCTCCCCCTCCTCCCAGGACATGGCGGTCACGCTCCCCAACAGCAACAAGATTAATTTGGGATTCCAGTTCCTCTGTCATATGATCCCTTTATGATGATTAGCGAAGCATCTCCCAGAAAGGGTAGGCCGAGGCCAAACAAACCAAGCTGAATTACAATGACTGATCATTTTTAAAAGCTATCTCTTAGGGACAGGTCTTATTTAAGGAGAAAACAGAAAAGCAGCCATAATGAAGAGAAGAGGCTGAGTACACAGAGATGGGAAATCAGGCTACAGAGTTAGATCTAGGTGAAAACTCCAGTCCCAGTTAGGTGGCTGTGCATGAACCTCTTAGAGCCTCACCGTTTCCTCCTTTAAAGTGTAGATGATACCACCTGCCCGGTGCTTCTGAAGTTCACTTGAGAGGACGCACAGAGTTCTAGAGTTTAATAGCTGAACTATGATAAGAGCCCATTAAGCGTGAGATGTTATTTTCCTGCCGTGTGACCTGCCCGCTGGCTCCCAGCACCAGGCCGTGAGCCGCGAGGACAGACCTGCTGTCTGGCCCCAGCGCGAGCTGCCTCCAGGAGCTTCCTGCTCACCTTGATCATTTCTGCCACATAACTCTCGGGCCCGGTGTACTCTGTAGAGTCCTTCACTTTCACCAGCACGATGAAGCACAGATAGTGCCACATGTTGTGTTCTTCCTTGATGTGCTCTTCAAAGGTGACAGTCTTGTTGTCAAACTTGTCTCTTTCCAAGCCTAAGGAGAGACAGAAAGCCCCCAGCCCCAAGTGAGCAGCCATGGTCTAGAAAAATCTGTGAGAGAACTGTCCAGAGAGGAGTCTGTGGTTCCAGCTCCCATCTTGGTGAAGAATTGGATTCTGTTGACCTTCTACATGCATTCCCTTTTACATCACAGCAGGAAAGACACAGGATGTGAGAGAGATGGACTTCGGTCTGAGTCCCACTCTGCCCCTTACCGGTCACTGTTTAGTCTCCACGTGCCTCAGTTGCTCCATCAGGGAACAGGGGACTGCCGTCTGCGTTCTAGGAGTGCTCAGGCTTAAATGAGCACAGGTGTGACCTGCTCATGCATAGCAGGCAACTGGTGAATGTGAGGTCCCTTCTCCCAGGGAGATGCCAAAATGTACACATGTTAAAAGGTTTTTGAAGAGACAGAATGAGGACAAAAAGAACTTTAAGCACATTTTGAACTCTAGCTGGTAAGTTTGTTTTGCAGAGGTCTGGGTGTGCAATTGTGAGACTAGTTTCTGTATATTCTTGGATCGATCAAAGAACTATGTGGTATATCATGGGAGCCAGATTTCTCACTGTCAAAGAAGAGAGTACAAATATGGAAAGGGAGAAAGATAAACACCGTAACGTTGAATTGGAATTAGAGCTATGGGTATGAACTCATCCTTTTTCATATGTATATAAAATAGATACAGAAGTGTGTCGATACATATGTATGTGTATACAAACACCCAGGTGTATGCATTTACATGTGTACTCATCTGCACCCTAATAACCCTTCTGGGGTCTGGCAGTGGCACTCCAGCAGGAATGAGCACACCTAGATCCCAGATCTTCTAGATTTTAGCTTCCAAATACCATTCTCTGCTAAAAAGAACCAGGACTTTTTGGAGAAATGGGTGATACCAGGGCTGGGTCAGGGAAGTACAAGTTAAGCTTGAAATGAACAGCTCATGGAACTAAAAATGTAAGGAAAGTACATAAAAAATTATGGTGCCATGGTAAAACAGAAACCACACTGAAGGGCCTCTCGCTGGACAAATCTGGGGAAATCTGATTATTAAAGCAAATAATGATATTGAAGGATTATAATCCATTGGAATAAATAAAAATATAGGAATCCATGTTGTTACAAATCCAAAAGCACTTACACATATATAGTATACATACATACTGAGAAGAGAGAGTTTTTATTTAAAAGAACAAGCCAGTTAACAAAGGCAAAAATAGTAAAATGAGAAAATCATCATTGGAGAGCCATCCTAATAAAAGACTCGGGCAGAAATCATTAGTGGACATTAAAGCTACTGGATTAATGTTTAATTTGAGGGATGGTGGGGTATTTACATGATCTCAAAGTATCTCCCCATAAAATGTTTCTTAATTACAAAGAGATAAAAACCTAACTTAGTGGAAAAACCTGGCAATTATCACCTTAACCTAGTGATCAGAGTTCATGTCACTGGTTATGAGTGGGCATCTCATGCCTCCTGAAATGATGCACTGAGGAGAAAAAAAACAGATTTCTTTGATGTTCCTATAAAAAAATGCATACCCCACTTCTATTGTGAGGAAACATCAGAGAAACCAAAACCAAGGGACATTCTACACAATAAGTGACCAAACTCTTAAAAAATGTCAATGGAGGCTAATGAGCCGTGACAAGTGAATGCAATGACGTGACCTGGGCTTTCATTTGCTGTACAGGACATTTCTGGGATAAAGGGTGAAATCTGAATACGGTCTGGAGATTGAGTGATAACATGGTATCTTTGTTAATTTCCTAATTTTGATAACTATGCTGCGTGCGTGTGTGTGTGTGTGTGTGTGTGTGTGTGTGTGTGTGTGTGTGTGCGTGTGTCTGTGTGTATATATACAGCTTACAATTTAGGAAATATATATTGAAATATTTAGGGATAAAGATACATCATGCCAGCCAATCTCTGACTTTTCGGAAAAACTATGAGTAAAGCAGATTAGGTAAATTATTACTATTTGGGGAGTCTGGTTAACGAGTATATAGAAATTCTTTGTACTGCTCTAATCACTTTTCTGTAACTCTGGAATTATTTCAAAACAAAAGGCTTTAAGTGGTTTTCAGGGGGCAAAAAGAAAAGATTTAAGTTTTGAAATGGAAAATGCTCATTTTGTGAGCATCTGTACCAATAGGAAATTTATATATTCAGTAACTATATTATGAATAATCCTGAAATGACTACTCAGCTCCCAGATCCCTACATGATTAGTTTACATTTACATATACTTTTCTGCAGTTATAGTGACAATGGTTTCTTGGGTATCCCCTGTACCTCTCTTCTGTTGCAGTTTACTCCTCATCATCGAGCACCTACAATGTGCAGGTTCTGTGCTAGCTGTGTTACATAAACTGACTCTCGTAGCCCCACAATAACGCAAAGAAGTACATATTATTGCATCCATTTCACAGATGAGCAGTTCAAGTTCAGAGAACTGAAGGGACTATACCATGATTACACGACTACTAAGTTGCAGTAACTTAATCAGAACCCAGGTCTGACTCCTGACACCTTCACCATACACTCTAAGAGGAATATTCTTTCACTTAATGCCTGATACCATCTGCAGGGAAGACATCCACAGGCCGGAACCGGACGAAGATCTCCATTCTGGTTACTTAGGACGGGACCAGGAGATGCTCGGCAGCCCAACAAACACAAGACCATAAGCCATGTTCATTTCCGATCCTGTGCGATCACATCCCCGCCACCCCACACTTCGTTCCTTAAAACAAACTGGCACAGGCAACCCCTACAGGGAATTGACGGGCACTCCAAACACTGCCCGGCAGAGGCAGAACCGAAGTCCACCTGACGCCAAGGCCAGAGATGCTAGAGCAGGAGGGCAGTGCCTCTCCCACAGAAAGCCCGCGCTTCCCTGCTGAGGCTGGCTGCCACACTCACCACAGATAAAGCACGTGGTCTTTAAGATCTCCTCTTTCTTCTGCTTTTCACTCCTCAGGTCAGCAAAGGTGTCAATGATGACCCCGAAAATCAGATTAAGGACGATGATGATGACCATGAAGAAGAACAAGAGGTCATAGATTACTCTGGCAGCAAAGAGGGGCTCCTGGAAAAGAGGCGTCGCCATCAGCAACGTGACCCACCGTCCTCTGGCCCACAGAGCTCAGGGTAGAAGGAGGAGGACTCGACGCGCCCGACATTCAGGGCTCACCCTCACCCTATTGGTCTGCTCTGTCACAAGTTAAATTGGGCATCAAACTTGAAAAGTCACAACTGTGTCCCTTTTCAAGCCCTTTGCCCAGACTGTCGGTTCTGCAAGTGTTGTGTGGCATGTGCACAAGAACAGCTTCCTGGGATCTAAGGTGTCTGGGAGATGTGCTCAGGCAGGCCAGACCCAGCCCTGCACGAGCATTTCAGTACGTGGAGTGGGCGGGGCTTTCCACAAAGAGGGTTTCCCTGCACCCTGATACTAAGGCCATGGATGGAGGGGAGAGAAGCCTCAACTGGCCAGTCCTGCACGTCTCCTCATCACTACTCCAGCTCTGCCTCTGTCTTCGGTTTCCATGCAAGCTCTCTGCGTGCTGCTCCCCACCCCCACCCAGCTCTGCCTTCCCTTCGGGATCCAGCCACCTCCCCCCACCTCTGCCTTCCCGTCAGGATCCAGCTACCTCTTTGGATGGTTTCCTGAGCACGTCTCCTACTCCGCCCCCGCTCCTCAGCCCGTGACTCAGCACCGTGACAATGCACATCAGAAGTGTCTCACACGTGTGCTCCTTGTCTTGCTCCGTCTCTTCTGTGAGGACCAGCTCTATGAATGTGGTAAGAAACAACAGATTTACAGCATGTGGGAAAAGACGTACCATGATTTTGACACTGTCTTTCCTGAATGCCATCTTGCCAGCTGACAGACACATGGGAACAAGAAAGAGTAAAACTAAGGAATCAGGTATCAAATACTTTCTTTCAAATATCTGAGGTTACCTGGGGGCAATTCTGTTTTCATCACCAACCCCTGCTAGTTTCTCAAGCCAAGTCACAAGTGCCCTTCCCTATATTAAATCTATAATATTCCCTATCCTTCTCAGATTTTAAACTCCAGTCCCAGCTCAGAACAGGTGTTTGACCTTAGATAAGTTGCTTAATACTCTGAGTCAGGAGCATCTTGTCTCTCAGCTGAGGGTAATCCCATAGGACCCAAGCTCCTCACTGGCTAAACCCAGCAACGTTTTACAGCAGGTCCTCTAGATAAATCACTTTATATTGGACGCTGTCCATTCATTCTTCATCATTTTGGGAAAAAGAACCATGTCTTGCTGCCTATCTTGTTCTTTTCTCCAGTTGCAGTGATAATGGTCTTGCTAAAAACACAGATCACTCCTGGCTTTCAACAACTTCCATTCATCCTTTGGATGTAGTTTAACCTTCTTAGCCTAACATGTAAGATCCTTCATGATCTGGCCTACTGATGACCCATCTGGCTTCATTTCTTACTACTACTCTTCCTCATGATCATTGTATCCCTCAACATGGTATATTCTACCTCAAAGTCTTTGGACACCTTATTCCCTTTAACTGGAACACTCACTCCTCCTCCTCTGTCCAAGATTTTACCATTTTAGTTTAGCTATCACCTCCTTGGGGATTCTTTTACTCCAGTATTAGGCTGGGTGCCTCTCTTCTGTATTCTGTCCTTGTTCCTAGCATTAGCATACTCTCCAGTCATCAGCAAGGTGCCTGCCTGGCTGTCTACCCCACTACACTGGCGTATCTTAGAGTATAGCACAGTCCCTGGCAACTAGAGGGCACCCAGGAAATAGTGGCTGAATCAATCAAGCAGGTATTAGACCTTCTTCCCTTTCATCTCCCTCCTCTCTCCCAGTCTTTACTCTTTGCTATTGGCCTTACTTCTCAAGAGTAACTCTGCTTCCATCTGCTTCCAATGTCATGTGCGCCATCTAAGCTTCAAGAGGGGCCTGTCACTAACACGGGGCTTAAGGCTACATGTTCCTACCTTCTTTGGGTGCAGGAGAGGAACAGTTCTCCCCAGTCTCCACCCTACACACGTCAGAATACAGGAACTCGCTTGCCAAACTCTCTCCGGCTTCTGGGAGAGAGAGGAAATTTTATGATGAACAATCTGGCAGCATATGGTTAAAATGTTTGAAGTCCCCAATTCACGGCTGATTAAACAATTCTTTACATAAATAACACCCTACATTCCTGCATATAAATTCAAGGCAGAGATGCAATTTACACTTTCATTTGGTGATCTGGATGGGAAAGAAGCCAGAAATGTCAATTCCTGTAGGCTTACTAGAAATATCGCACTTAAATAGCACCTCTCCAACTTTAAAGACACACAGCTGAAACTCTTCGACAAATACTACTGAGCGTACAGACTCCAGCAAGATTTACACCAAGTCTGCACAGAAAGCATCAGCAGGCATGAACGGAAATCCAAGGTCCAGACCAGTTTAGTTCAGAACCCTAAGATGGTTGGCAGGAAATTTCAGTCAGTGTCAACTTGGAAGCTGGAATTACATGCCAAGAATTCAGCGTTTAGAAAAAGGCTGCCTGGCGCAGCCAGTGATAATAATTCTACTTTGCTCCTTGGACTCAGGGCCTCTGGTTACCTGATAAAAAACCAGTTACATTTCACTTAACGGTGTTAAAATATTGTGATTGACACAAAGGAAGACTTGGGTATCACTCACTCAAGTATATAATCATTTTATTTCATTCTCAAAACTGTTCTTGCTCTATATAAAAATAATACACATTGTCAAACTTGTATATAGTAAACAAGCCCCAGAGACAGCCACTGCTGGGGGGGGGGGGTGTATATTCTTCCATATTTTAAATGACGTATGTGAGCTTTTAATTTTTAAAAATATATACGTGGATCCTATTATAGTTATTATTCTGCAGTTTCCCATATATTTGTGGGTGCTTTTCGTTGAAGGATTATAAAGATGTGTCCTAACTGTAGGGCAAGCCACCCCAGAGGACTGCAGTCTAATAAAACACTTGATGTTTAGACTGCTTCCAGTTTCCCAATGGAGTCAGCATCCTTCATACACATCATTTCTGCATGCACAGGCAGAAGGCTTTTCCTTTAAGGATCAATTCCTAGAAGTAGATTTACCAAGCCAGAGGGATGCACCCTATCTTTCAACATATATGGTCAAACTGTTTTTGAATAAGTCCTATTAGTTTAAAATATGACTTTAGGCAATAAAGTAAGTGTAGGCTCTGGACACTCCCACTCAGCATTCGATATATCCTACCACCCTTTGAATAAAGTGACGACTAAGCCCTCTATTCAGAATTCATGCTCTCAGTGCTGGGGAGATACCTACACTGCTAAAGTCATCATTCTCTTTTAGTTCACTTACAATTAAGAAATATTTTTTTAACATTAAAAAAAAGATGAGAAGACTCAAACTCACCTGGAAGAGCTGTTTCATTGGGCAACCTGTCTACTTCCAAGATAAAATCATCTTTGAAGAAAAGATAGCCCACTATTGAGAACAGGTAAACCAGGATCAAAGCCAGAACTGCTGTCAAGATGATGGACCGGCCATTGCGAGTGACACTTTTAATGACATTAAGCAGAGTCTCTTCTCTGTATACCAAATCAAAAAGCTTTAAAAACAAAGAAGACAATGCGATGGTTTTAAGAAACCTCTATATTAGATGTATGTATGTAGATTACATATCTCATAATGACAACTTGATTTATAGAGAATTTACCCTTTTAACAACTCAGAAGCATTCTACTGTTTTCTTAACACTTCATACTTGCCTGTCTTAATGAAAACTGAGATAAGGGAAATAAGCATAGGAAAGGAAGGAGGGAACCAGTTGGAATTTCAAGAGTTACTCAGACAGTTTAGAGGTGCTTGTAGAGGGAACAAATACAGGGTGGTACCAGTGAGTTTCAGCAAGCAAGGGAGAGGAAAGTGATGAGTGTGCATTCATGGAGTAGTTACTGAGCTTCTGCTAAGGGCCAGCCACTCTGGAAGCGGGAGTGGGCAAGCCCTGGTCCTTGTCCTCCCACAGCTGAGAGCCTCAAGGAGAAGGCCACACCCAACCGGGCAGTGCAGGCAGTGGGCACTGTGGAGTTAAGAGGTGCAAATCTTAGTTCAACCACAGGACATCACAACAGCAGGCTAGGTTCTTTCTCCTTCCCTCTGAGCCTCTGTTTCCTCATATGCAGACGGGAGGACAGAGAGTTGTAGTGAACAAGAGCTACGTGATGTATATACTGTGTATGGTACATCCCGTATGGCCAGCCTTACGTGCTGAGTGCCTCACGGTAAATGGTAATTATAATTTCCTGATGAAGGGACTAGGCCAAGGTCCCAAAGCTCATGGCAGGATCACTGGTGGTGGTAATACAAGAGGAAGTCTAAACCTTTCCCATTTCTCTAGTGGCAGGGCGAGGCAGAGATCCCCTGAAGTGCACTGTGGGTTCAGTCTAGGCTTGCCCTCTGCAAAGAGACTTCCTCTGTGCAAGAAGTTGGCCTGTAGGTACTTCTAGGTATGGGGGAACTGATGGGTTGTTTTTTCAGATATTTGGCTGGAGAAAGAATAAAGAGACATGGAGGAGAACTCTGTGGGCTAATTCTTGGACCTGGGGGCTAGTTTTAATCTGGCCTCTGTGCTGACATCCACTGCATTTTCTGAAGGTTTTGCCTCCACTTGGCTTTTGGGAATGACTGCACAGCCAAGTGAGTCAGGGGACAAGGGTTTCAATCCTCGCTCTGCTTTTAATTTGCAGCAAGATGTTGGCGGAGCTCTGTAACCTCTCTGGACCTCAGTTTCCTCATCTGTAAAATCAGCGGAATGAAATAGCTGATCTCTGAGTCCCTTCCAATTTATAGCTTTACATCTGAGTTCATTTTCTGGTCAATTAGCCCTTCTGCCTCCATAACGCCAATCTGTGTCCTGAGACCTGCGTGAAGGACACTGGGTAAAGGAGCATAGTCAAAAGGAAGGAAGGAAGCAAGGAAGAGGTGTTTCATCGTTTGAAGAGTACAAAAGGCTAATGTTGCTATTAACGTTGGTTAAATATTTTCCAACAAGCCGCTATGAAGCAGCAAGTGAGAGCAACTTCAGACAATCAACAAATGACACTTGTTTTGGAGGGGCGGTAAGAACTCTAAGATTATATAGCCACCAAGTTCTTGAAACGACAAGTGATTTTTTTTTTCCTCACTCACCTATAACTTCTGGCTTTGAAACAATGGATATGTGTTACTTTATACAGGAAAAACTGTCTTCTAATTAGTGAATTACCCGTTTAATGAAGAAAACTTTGAAAACAGAGAAAAGCACACAGAAAACCAAAAATCACCAATAACTCCACCATCTATAGACATCGACTCAAGTTCTCTCCTTCTGCCTTTATTAGAAAAAATGTAATATATATAATATACCGTAATAGTGGCATACAGTCAGGCTCTTTCACCAAGCAATCACAAACATTTTCACGTCAAAAATAATCACCTAGAATGTCAGTATATGGAAAAACCACAGTTTACTTAACCGAAGTATTTACCTTTTTTTTAAAAAACAGTCAAGATGTTTTAAATTGCATGTCATTAAAAACAATGCTGTGATGCACATTCTGTACTTGCCTCTATACATACTTGTCCAGTTATTTCTTTTTGGAGAACTTCCAGAAAGGAAATCGTTGGGCCAAATGTTGTAACAGACTATGTCGCCCCATTGCGTTCCCAAAAGGCTGTACTGCATAGTCCATGCTGTCAGAGGCTGGTGCCTGCTGTTGCACACCCACATAAGACCCGAGCATGCTCATGCCTCTGAACCTTTCCATACATCAGAGGCATAGCTCAGGATCTCATTGCTGTTTTAACTAGCAGGTATTTGTTTAGTGTTGAGGATGAACAATTTTCTAGGTTTACTGACCATATGGATTTCTTCTTCTGTTACCTGTCCATCTACAAACTTCACACAGTTTCATCTCAGGGTGTTAATATTTTCTACGGATTTGCCTGGATGCAGGCTCTAGACAAGGTTCAGCCAGTCTGGGGGTCCGACCCTCCCACTGTGCCTTTCTGGCCTGCTGGTGTGGTGCTTTCACAGCCCTGGGACATATGGGTTTTCCCTGCTGAAGGTCTCTTTCCAGTTCCTCTCTGTCATCGACTCGCCTTACTTGTGGAATAACTTGAATGGTTTCAGTATTCTGTCTGTGATTCTCAATAAACATGTTAAATACCACTTTTGACACCAAAAGTAACAAGTCACCTGAGGTCACAGACAAGTCAAGGCCCAGAAGCACATATGAGAGGCATCTAGCCACAATCGAGTTTGATGCTAGTACGTTTTCTACAAGGGAACTGAGCTCAGGTGTCCTGAGGCTCGGGGTTACTCTGTGACAGATCAGAGATGTGACAGCACGAATACAGACTGCACTGGGAGATAACAGATGCATGCAGCAGGGACTTCTTCACGAGCTCCAGTGAAAGGCAGTTCAGGGCTGTGCTTCAGAAGCGACTGGGCAATCAACAGAGCTAAGTTGCTATCTGGTCTGTGGCACTTCCTGGGTGACTTTGGTAAGTCACTTAACCTTGCCAACCCTCGGTTTCACCATCTGTAATTTGGAGATACCATCTACCTCCGCAGTCGCTGTGAGAGACTGTATGAAAACAGCACACAGCACATGTTCAGTAAATGGCTATAACGATGATTTTCTGGACTGTAAGGCCTGTGAGGGAAGATAGGATATCGGTTTGCCTTACCACGACATCCCCACACGTAGCACTGGCTGGCACTGCAAATGACCAAAAGGAGAGGACTTGAATGTATGGAGAAGGAAATGAAACCAATGAGACATAAAGTGTAGAATCGCCTGTCTCTTGGGAGAGATCCCTCAGTTGGGACGAGAGAGACCTGTACGTGAACTCGGCCTCCCTGCCCAGGAGGACTTGGGTCTTCCCGACTCAAATACCAGATGTTCATCCAGGGACATCGCTGCAGGAGACCAACAGGCTCAGAACTATACACAGGGCTCTCAAGATTTCTGATACACAGTGACCAAAATAGGCCCCATAATGGCCATCACAAGTACATCCAGAGACCTCTTTGCCTAAAACCTCAAAGTCTAGCCAGACCTATTTTAAAATGAGGTAAAAGAATCCATTTCCCTCAGCCTGCCAACATATACCACTAATGGAATGAGCTAATCCTGATGACCTGAATGGTGAATTCTTTATGGTGTTTTGGATGGCAGAGGAAGTAAGCGATGACAAAGACAGTAATAATAGCTAGAATTGCTAAGCATTTCTCGTGTGGTAGTGCTATTCTAAGGCCCTGACGTGCACAGTTGCACATAATCCCTGTGACGGCCCTGTGAGGGGGACGGCTTGTTTTCATTTTGTGGATGGGGAAACTGAGGCACAGAGCAATTAAATAGCCAGTCCAGAGACCACACGGAGGACACCTCCCAGATTTTTCCTTGTTCTGCTGTTTGCAAATTAAGTCCCTCACTTTGAGTCAACACTTAGGCTTTGATCATTTTTTAACCGCACTCACATTTTAATACTTCCATTCGCTTTATGGATGGATTTGCTGGCAAATAGGTCAATTTTATGCTTCCTGTCACTTGATGTAGGTATAGGCAAAGGTTTTTTATCTATAACTCTACAGGTATAGATTCCCTCTAATGACAGGAGATTGAGTAGATATTTGGTCTATAATTTAAAAACCTAGTCAGGAGGAAGGAAGGTGATAGAACCAACTCATTTTACGGACTATCAAGACATTATTCCCTTGGCTCAGATTGGAACAAAATCACTTCCAATGAAAAGGTCTCCTGGACCAATAAATCTACTGAGCTCAATGTCATGAATCTAGGGACTTAGAAAATAGCTCCTACTCTTTTTCTGTCACTACACGTCCTCCCTGGGAAGTGAGAATTATCAGAAGATGACGGTTTCAACAACATTCTCCTCAGTAAGTGCTGGCTGAGTCCAAGAAAGAAAGACAAAGACACAATGGAGGGAACATCCCCTGCTCCAGACTGTAGGCACTGTCTACCACTGACAAGTAAAAGGTCCAACGTGCACCATGATCCCACACCTCCCTCTGTCCTGCTAGCTGCCCTGCTCCCTGAGGAGCTTTCCTCTCCAGATCCCCAAAATGAGGCATGTGACCTCCTGTGAGACCAGACATACCAATCACCACTAAAAGGAGGGGTCTGTGATGAGACACAGGTCACAGGGCACTCCTGGTGTTCAACATGTAAGATCCTTCCACACCAGGAACTCACCAGCAAACTGTAGAAGAACTCGTGGACGAAGAGCCCCATGGCGCAGATCAGCAGATATAACAAATGGTAAAGGAACTCAACATCCAGAACCATGGCTCGGTAGCCTCTGGTGAACGTTCCACAGTTGCCCACAAAGCTCATCAGAAAGATGATTTTATTGCAGACCTGAGAATAATGACAGGAACAGCCACATAAGAATGGATCATGCTGAACTTCAGACTTTGTGACAGCTGAGGGCCATTTTCACTCAAGGTATTTTAGCAACTATACCCGAGCAAAGCTTCCTTTTGCACCCAAGTGCCCACCAAACACGCCAAGAACCATTTTGCAGATCTAAGTCATATCATTACTTTGCTTTTCAGGCATATTTCAAATTATGTGGTAGTCAAATAACTTCAGGAGCAACAGTAATCAAGTGGCATTTGTATATGACAAAAACAAAATTAACACATACTGAAATTATGATTTTCGAAATGAGATATGAATCATTTCTAACATTCTTATATGACTTAGTCAAACACAGAAGTGACCTCAATCTATGAACCCTGTGATCAGCATAAATATTAGCATTTTCTGAATTTCTGTTACATTCTAGGCATTATAAAGGTTGCAGTGTAATGAGAAGCAGTTGGTTTTTGTCTTTTATTACTCCTAATTCATAGGGGAAATAAGAATTTTCTGGAGGAAAAAAACAGTAAGGGAGACTTCAGGATGAATTGTATACCTCTGCCCCCTCTTCTGGGAATAACTTATAATTTTCCTTTGGGGATCTGTCCCTTTCCATCTATCAGTCCTTGAAATCTGGGCAGGGCTCCATCCCAGTTGATTGGAATATACTACTTCCCGGGCAATGTGGAGTGGTTCAAGGACAGTCACATGACCAAATGGAACAAATGATACCCAATGAAACCTTTTGTAGCAAAAGACAACTTTGTTCTTTCCTTCCGACCTTGAACCTGACAGAAAGTAAGCTTTGAAGCTGCTGGCATCCATCTTGCCATACCACTGAGCCTCGGGGTACAATCAATGCAGACCCAAAAGATGCAACTGGATGCTGAGGCTACTGCCTGGGCAACGGTATTCAGCTGCACCTAAAGCTAGGATCTTCCTTTCTCAGTCACATGAAACTATGCATTTTCTCCTTTGCTTAGACTGGCATGGATTAGGTTTCCCGACATTTGTAACTGGAGGTCGATCTACTCTGTTATAGTCCCACCTTGAACAGAAACCCCAAGCCTAGAACGCTGTCTCTAGCAAAATGTTGACAGAAAAACTCGAACCAAGAGAAGGCTGAAGAGAAAGCTTTTCAGATGTATGCGGTAAAACCATCTTCTGCTGCCCTAGCTACCTTGGCTGTAGGTACTAGGGAAATTCTGCCAGTTAATCTGGTGGGTCAGTGTAAGTGAGCTTCTCAGCAATCAGATAAGAGCGAAAGCCCACACCCAAAGAGAAAGTCAGGCTTTCTCAGACAGGATAAAGATTCAGTCTACCAGTTTTGTTTTTTTCTAGTATTCTAGCTGTCGGTAGTACAGGATCTTTCATAGGGTGAGGGAGTATCACTGGCTCTGGATGATCTGTGTTGATGAGGTTTGGGGAGGGCGGGGTGGGGGGTGGGGGACGGCCATGCTCTGGTTTACATTCCAGGACCTCAAACCTGCCAGGGCTCTGAACAGCTCAGCAGAGCAATTCACTTCACTTGAATCCACTCAAGCCCCTTAACAACTTCTGCCCTGGTTGCCTCTATTGCTTCAGCAGCAAATAAGGGTTCTCAGTCTTGGTCCAAGACCAGTGTCCTCACCTCCGACGGACCCTGCTTAAGGAGTCTGACATCTGGCTTCCGGCCCCACCTCCCCACCGTAGCAGCTCCGCCCCAGTCTCCAGGACTCTGCCAGGGCACATGCAGCAGTCTGTCTGCCCTTAGCACCTAATCCCAGCGCCTGCAACATGACAGGGCTCAGCAGCCCCCCTTTCCCAGTGCCCCCCCGTGTCCCCCTTCCCGCCCCCGTGCCTGGCTGTCAGGACACCACCTCGTCCTGCTTTGCCAGCCCCTGCAGGCCAGCATACCTTCTCTGCCCAAAGCCACCCTTTGGTCTCCTACATACTCCACATGATCACTTCCCTTTTTTGATTCACTCTGAATAGTTACTTATGCTAGTTATTTCAGCTCTCCCCACTCAGCTAATGTGACTAGAAATGGCAATTAATTGTCTAATTTAAGTCTTTCCCCCAACTGATGTATGTAACAGAAGAGAGAACCATGCACTGATTAAAGCCCAGAAACACAAAACAACCAGACGGCCGACACAGGACAACCACCTCTGAACTGCTGAGTTTTCCCCTTTTTCTTTACTTGTTTATTCTGTATTTCCTTCTTAAGTGGCTTCCTCTTCCCTTCTGCAGCACTGATGAGTCTTTGTCACTCTGCTCATACATTTCCAAATGCCACAGCTAACATCAATGACTTGCTTTGTCACCTCAAGCCTAGTAAGTCGACAGTTTAAGTGCGTTTTCACCCTGAAAACTAGGTCTCCGCATGACTTCCTTTCTGTCCGTTGCCTCGTTCTTTTTCCAGTCATGTGGGATTGAAGACGTGGAGCTGGAATCGCCTCCCTCATCTCCCCGTCAAGACGGTCACGCCTTCTCGGCCTGGAGAAGAGGCCCCAGTGCAAGGTGCCCCCATGGCTTTCTGGTGTAAGGCTTGGCCTCTACACCCACCGCACATTACTGTTTCCTTTACAGCTGTGGCATCAGTCCCTTCCTTCCTGCTTCCACACTATGACCAAGACCCGGGCTTGTCACGCCTACTCACAAGCTCTGCTGGGGGTCCTAAGTGGTCCACCTGCCTCCAGTCCCTCCCACTTGAATCCACATCACATGCCACTACTTGAGGGCATTTTGCCAAGAATACTTCTTTGTATATACCATGTCTTTGCTCAGAAAAACTTGAGTCATTTCCCACTACTGGGAATAGAGTTTCCCAACCTATATTCTACCACACTAATTCCACATGATACTTAAAATGTGGGCCAGTAAGTTTAGGAAACACAGATACACTGTTTCCCTTTCTTAGAGATTCATAACCCTTATCGTGCATGTTAAAGTGTCTCAGAAATCCTACAGTAAAAACCCTTTTATTTTGTTTAATGCAGCCTCTCCCTCACTGACTGGATCATGGAACCCCCTTCTCACCTAAGATTTATCAACTTGAAACATGCTCTGGAAGTGCTGACCTGGAGGATGAGGTCCAAGGGCATTCTCCTCAAATGCAGTGCCCTGGTGACCTGTACCGGGGTCAGGTCCCACACAGCCCTCCCTGAACCACACGGAGGGGAGCTCTACTGCTGGCCACCTCTTCAGAGGGTCCTGGGCCTTCCCTACTGCTTCGGCCTGTGGGGCGTCTCGGAAAATGCTCTTCTCTATCCCTGCTTTCGGGCCCATCCTTTCCATTCTACAACAGAGCTGCAATCCTGCCTCATCCCCTGGGGCTCACTGGCTTGAAGTGGTCCCTGCTCCCCTAATGTCCTTGCTGCCTCTGCCATATGAACACACCCATTTGGGGACACTTACTGATGCAACGAATTACTACATTAGTCTTATTTTGTTACATCACTTCCATTTTTGTACAGTGACCTTTAGCTTCCTTATATGACCAGGGCAGAAACCTCTGGAAAGCAGTTTCAATCACCACACTGCCTCACATATCCAAACTTTCTACTTCTGTTCACCAGGAAACCCCTCCGATTTATGGTCCTGTGTCAGCTATCTCCACTTGCTAAGAAGTCCCCCTGCAGGGTCAGTTGGCACTTATCCTTCAACTACAGTGAAGGAGCACTTTCAAACTTCACCACTGACTTCGAAATAACGGATTTGCTCCTCACCTGTATATGTGCTCCATTTCTGTTTCAGCGATTCCTCCTGCCTCTTCTCTTGATTCTGTGTGGCCCTCACACAAGTGGGTGTGCTGTATTAATATCCGATCATTTGACGTATTACACTGGCTAAAACCTCCCATCCCAGCAAAGCTTTGACCTGACTGGGAGAACTAATTTACATCTCAACTGCTCTCCCTCTTCCTCCCTTACTTCTGAGAGGGATTTTCCCTAAAAAGGAGACTATCAATGCCCAGATAACAGATTAAGAGGTTCACTGGACCATGAGAAGGTTAAGAGGGAGATGTCCACCCACACTGCTCTTGCTTCTGCTATTTTAACAGTTGACCCCAACAGTCTTTTTCTGCCCTGAAAACACAGGGCAAGATTCCGGGAACCAGAATGGAAGGCGTTCCTGTTTGCATGTCAACAAGCAAGTGGCCATGAAGGTATTCCTACTTACGTTGAAAGCTCCCAGAAGAAACAACGTGGGTTGTAACCCAACCGAAAATATCAACCGGAGAATTGTGGAGGCAATTAAGGCCCGGATGCCATGGGGCTTGGGGAGGGCAATGACAATGGCCAGAGAGATGAGCATGGCTGTCCACAGCAGTCCTGACCAGTGTGGCTCCAGTGTTCCTGGAAAGACAAGGTGGGGCTCTCAGAGATCAGCATTTCACCGAGTAAGCGAAGACAGACCAAAATGGGTATAATGACACTTTCTTCAATTAACAAATGGGCCTCATTGTCCAAATTCTTACCTCCAATTCTGTGCCCCTCGACATAACCCATCATACCCATGTCTTCTCACTGGCAAGCCTTGACCAATGTTCGTTCTACCTGGGGAATTCTTCTCCCCTTCCTATTCATCTTAGGTCTTCACCATCAACTCATCCCCACCTCCTTCCTCTTCAGAAAACTATGCCAGGTGCCCCTCCCTCTCTGTGTTCTCATTCCCCACCCTGGTCATGCGTATACAACACTATTTTTCTGGGTGTCAGTTTACCTGTCTTTCTCTACCCTCCACCCCTACCCTAAATGCCCCCCAGCCAGGTTCCAAATTCCCTGAGGGAAGCACTGGGGACCTAGTAGAAACTAATCAGATGAATTTGTTCCATCAATAAAATCCATACATGTATCACATTTCACTCTTCAGGAAGACGAACTGGAAGCCTAAACTTCTAATTTCTATTACAAGTATGCAAAGGAAAATTGCAGGTCTCCTGCCTGAATCAGATTTCTTCAAGGGAAGGAGGAAGGCAACTTCCGTATCATTAACATCATCCTACAATTAGATTATCCTTGTAGTCAAAGAGCTTATACCAGTTTTTGTCATCTCTTGCTATTTCAAGTTCTATTTAGAGTGTCCCACGAGACGGCTTAGTTATATAACATGAGCCAACACGGCTAAAAATATAGTTCTGTAAAACACTCATTAAAAAAAATAAAACCCTATTTCAAATGCTGTCACATTTTGAGTCTCCTTCAGATGTAAACAAGCAGCACTACATGATCAAGGCCACTTATATAAAGGAGTTTCGCTTCTCCAGAACTGCTGGGATTGAAGCCCCACCCAGGAAAGACACTCGCTTGCGAGTTACAGCTCTTCCACGAGCCTGCTGGCTGCCCTAGTTCACTCTGTCCATGTCCGCCGAGACACTTTTTCTCTAGAAACTGTTCCCCCCACTCCCAACCACTTCCCTCTTCCCTTTTTATATCCTTCAAAAGGAAAACCTGATTAGAAATGGGCACAGAGAGGCAGAAGCTTCTGGGAAATTCAGGAAGACATGGATATTGAGGCATATGTCACTTCCTGTGCATTTAACAATGGTTAGGTATCACAGGAAGCTGTTGACACTGATGCTCATTTATTTGATCCTCCCATCCAGCTGAACAATTGTCTTCACTGTACTCTGGAGGAAACAGAGTCTTGGTTACATGTCTTGCCCAAGGTGACAGAGCACATGGCTGGAGTGTGTAAGCCTCTGAAGTTGATGGTCCTTAATGGCCAATTAAAAAACAACAACAACGCATAAAACCCACCGATTTTAAGCTCATAACGTGATGAGTTCTGGCAGTTTATATAGTCATAGACCACAGGTAACTGCCAACACAATCAAGACGTGAGCATTTTTCCGACCCTACAGGGTTTCCTTGTGTTCTTTGCAGCTGCCCCATCTCCACCCTGACACAACCACTGACCTCCCTTCCATCACTAGGGCCTTGCATTCTCCACAATTTCATAAAAATGGAAACATAATCATATTAGTAGGTAGGCTTTTAATTCTTTCACTTAACAAATTTCTGAGATTCAGTCAGGTTATTTTGTATGTAAGTATTTTGTTCTTTCTGTCGGCGTAATATTCCATAATACGGATATACCACAATTTACTTATCCACTCAACAATTAATGGGTATTTGTTGTCTCCAGTTTGTGTTCTTATAAATAACGTTACTGGGAACATTCAAGTACACATCTTGAAACTGGCGTAAGTTTTTGTTTCCCTTGGGCAAATGCATGGAAATAGATATGTGGATCATAAGAATATGTTTAACTTTCTAAGACACAACCATACTGTTTTCCAGAGTGAATGCACTATTGCGTAGTACATGGGGTTCCACTTGCTCTAAGTCGGCACCAATACTTGGTGGAATCAGTGTTTCTATGTATGTGTATATATAAATATGTATCTGTTTTTTCAGTATTTTCAATTGTAGCCATTCTAGTAGGTTTCTAGTGGTATGTCATTGTAGTTTTCATTCACATGTCTCTGATAACTACTGATAATGAATATCTTTTTAAAAAAAATTTTTTTAGCATTTATTTATTTTTGAAAGACACAGCATGAGCAGGGGAGGGGCAGAGAGAGAGGGAGACACAGAATCTGAAGCAGGCTCCAGGCTCTGAGTTGTCAGCAGAGCCCGACGTGGGGCCTGAACCCATGAACGGTGAAATCGTGACCTACGATGAAGTTGTATGCTCAACCGATTAAGCCACCCAGGCATGCTCCCCACTCTTTTAAAAAAGTTTTTTAGGGGCGCCTGGGTGGCGCAGTCGGTTGAGCGTCCGACTTCAGCCAGGTCATGATCTCGCGGTCCGTGAGTTCGAGCCCCGCGTCAGGCTCTGGGCTGATGGTTCAGAGCCTGGAGCCTGTTTCCGATTCTGTGTCTCCCTCTCTCTCTGCCCCTCCCCCGTTCATGCTCTGTCTCTCTCTGTCCCAAAAATAAATAAATGTTGAAAAAAAAAATTAAAAAAAAAAAGTTTTTTAAACATGTGATGTTGAATATCTTTTTATGTGCTATTGCCCATTCTTCTGTGAAATATCTGATCAAATCTTCTGCCCACTGTTCTAACTGCGTAGTCTTTTTATTACTGAATTGTAAGAGTTCTTTATTCTGGATATTAGCCTTTGGTCAGATAGATATTTTGTATATATTTTCTCCCAGTCCGTGTACTCTAAGTGTCTCAGTCATTTTCTCTAAGTGTCTAATCACCATCTGGGGCACCTGGGTGGCTCAGTTGGTTAAGTGTCTGACCTTGACTCAGATCATGATCTTGTGGTGAGTTCTGAGCCCCGTGTCAGGCTCTGTGCAGACAACTCAGAGCATGGAGCCTGCTTAGGATTCTGCATCTCCCCCTCTCTCTGCCCCTCTCCTGTTTGCACTCTTTCTCTCTCTCAGAAATAAACATTAAAAAGATTTTTTTTAATTAAAAAAAACCACCATCTTAAACTGCCTAAAGATCTCAGCATAATAAATGGGACCAGTACAGTGGATGTACCTAAATCCTGAAGAGGCCAAAATAAAAACCTGTTGTCTCCCGACTATAAAAGCAGTGTTAAAAAATGCTAGATTTTAAAAAACCAATTATAGAAAGACATCTTTAAGACAATTGGAGAAACATGAATATGGACAGGCTATTACATGATTTACTGTTAGTTCTGTTAGATATGATAATGTTATGGTAATTATACATATTTTGAAATATTCTTAGAAGTTAGAGATGCACACTGAAATATTTATGGGCAAAACAACAAGATGTCTAGACTTCTTTAAAATCTTTCAAAATACAGTTGGAGAATAGATGAAATAAGATTGACAAAATGTTGGTAGTTGTTAAAGCTGGGTTAACAGATACATGGCAGTGAATTAACTGTTATTATTTGTGTGTATATTTGAAACTTTCAAAAATGAAAAAGTTTAAAAGGCAGTAATACATTTGCTTTGATCATAGTAGCATGCTCACAAGTTCAGTAAACAATGTGAATCTGCCCAGGTTTCATGCTTTCCAAAGGCTGTGTGACTCATCAGTTCTAAAATAAAGGGGGAAAAGGATACTTTTGAAAAGGAGCTTTTAAGGCCACCAGTATTCTTGGCAGCCAGAGGCCTAATAAGCCACAGAGCCATATCAGCACTCATAAAAAAAAAAAGGGGGGGGGGACATTCAACTGGGACATTTTGGAAATCCTGGTTTTAGGGTTCAACATGAACAAATACTCATCTCAAAGAAATACTTTCAGGTAACCAACCAGATCTTATTTCAAGGCAGGCCTAACACACCCCTCCTCTTGAAGATGGTTAATAGTGAACATAGAAGATGCCCCCAACATGTCTTACAAAAGAGAAAAATAAATCTGAGAGTGAATTGATGTGTTGGAAGTGAGCTCAGTCACTGTATAATGGAAAAGGCTTCCTGAGGTCAGATCAATCTCCTTCTTTCCTGGGAGATCTAATTATGCCTTTCCATTTAATCCGTCCACATGAAGTTTCTAAAGCCCGCACTGCCAAAACAGAAAGTCTCAACTACTACGGATCAACCAGATCACCACTGTAGAATTGGAGGGACTTTTAACAATCATCTCCTCACTGGGTCTTGAACTTGTATGGGCGGGAAACAGGATGCCCCCGAGATCCTGACTGGGTCAACCACTATTTTTCCCTGAACCACACGGCAATTCCCCAATTCACACCAAGGTTTCCCAACTACTGGGTCATTTTAAGTATCTTTTAATAGAGAGGATAAGGAAGACTAATGGAAGCTGCCTGCCCAGAGTCACGTGGTGAATGAGTGGCAGAGTCAGGCCTGGATGGTGACTCTGGACTTTGTAGATCAAGTATTCCGCTGGATGAGGCTTACCATGGAAGGGGAGGGGAGCTGTCAACTGCCTCCCTTCAGACAAGGTCCTCAACGTTTCCACAAACGACCAATGAAGAAAATTGTCAAGGTGTATAATAAAAGCTAATTTTAAGTGTTGTGAAAGAAATGGGGAATAAAGGAAAACACATCCAAGGTAATGGTTGAAGAATCAGTGATGATAAGCATGACAACTTTCCTGAAATGGAAAGAGGGCAAAGCTCTTCTGTCACTCTATTTCACGCTCTTATCTCTACTGACCAGCAGCCTGGCTGAGCACATGTCCTCTCCGAGCAAACCTCACAGCTCTGTGGATCTGCAGAATCTTTTCACACAGGGGTGTTTATGATCCCTGACATGGCACTTAAAAGGAAAATACCCCCAGACTTGTGTTTAGGTAGTGCTTTTGGGGTGGGGGGTGGAAATCACTCAAACAAGGATTTCAAGGTAACTGAAGGCCAAGCAGAAAAGCTAACTCCTCAAATGGGTATGTTGGATACCTAAGCATCACAGAACAAGTTACCACTTTCAAAATGGACCTTAAATAGACTGTAAGTATAGACATGCTGTCTCATCATGTATACCCATCTGCATTATTAGGCTCAAGAGCTAAGCCTGGAACTGCTCTACTGTTTTGGTGTCTTACTTTTGGGCTCCATTCCCTGTATTTCACAAAAGGTGGCTACTGGTCAGTTGTTACATATGTACATGAGACAATCTGCCAGGTAGGTCTGATGAAAAATGTAGCTGAGAAAGAGATCTCTCAAGAGGCTGTACAACGTGTCAGAAAAGGGGCCATGGATGTATAACAGGAGAGGGGCTTCTGCTGGGCCCCAGAACCCCGCAAATGTAAATAACTCTAGAACACTGTCAAGCAAATGGAGGAGCCACAAAGAGAAAAATAAATGGCCCTCCTGACTTGTTTGCCTGTTCTCAGAGAAATATGTAGAATGTACATGGCAGGGGACTGGAAAGAGAGAGGGGCTGGGGAGGATATCCATAAAGATCATGGACATGTTCTACTGCGAGAATGATGGCATAGAGCTCTTAATAGCCTAACCATCCAAGGAGGTGCAGTCTTTAGTCATTCAAGTCCCGTCTCATCAAGCCCCCTGCCAAAAAAAAAAAAAAAAAAAAAAAAAAAAAAAGAAAAAGAAAAAAAAATTCCAGACATGCCTTACAAATTCTTTAGTTTGAAATTAATTCTCTAAATATGGGATGGGGAAAATCATCTACAGGACTGAACATCAAAATGTCTATGTTCTAGGGTTAGCCTTGCCACTAGCTAGCTGTGCAGCTTTGGCTAAATCTCTCAACTTCTCTGAGACGAGAGTTTCCCAATATCTAAAACAAGGAGGTTGACTGAGACTATTTCTTACAGGTTTCGGAGTGTACAACTTCTTCTCGGTTTTTCCTGCTAGATAAATGTGGACACAAAATTTATATTGTTTTAAGTGAGATTTAAAACTAAATCTGTGGTAAAAGCTGCAATCCCATCTTGTCTGAAAATGGGTAACTGAGATCCCGTAATATTGCACCAATACTTCCAGGGATCATATTTAAGATGCAAGTCATAACCTTCCTGCTACTTCTAGTAGTTTCTTTGAAATAGAAAATATGGGTACCTCCTCGAACTCCTTTAAATGGGTAGAAAAACGCCACAAGCAGGTTCATCAGGACAGCCAGGTTAAATGAAATGCTGCTCCAGAAAGACATGTTGCGGGCACACCAATACAGAACGGGCTGGGCTGTGAAAACAAAGACCAGACCATGTAAGGTTCGATTCAGAACGCTGGGAATCCCACTTGGCCCTTCCTCCCGCTCTGCCCCACAAGCCCACTTTTGTTCCTAGTTTTTACCACAACAGTAAGAAAAATGATCATTTGTTTTGAGGTTGACTCACAGGCTCACAACGACATCAGATTGGTTTATTTCTGTTTGGAGTACTTATTGGAACAGAAGATGTATTTGGGGTCAAGGAAGCAAAGAAAAGGAGAAAAGTTGGAACATCTAAAAACCCTGCATGCCCCAGTCAATACCACCAGTTATGGAATCTGGGGGTTGTCCAGAGTTCATGCACTGAATCCTCAATCAACCACTGAATCTGGGACCAGAGGAGATGCTCAGACAGACCCAAGAACTTAATCAGCCTTTTAGAAGTGTGGGGCTCCAGTTGGAGGGACACAGAGCATCCAGAATTGGCCGAGCTGGGCTCCAGACTAGGGTGGCTACCATTTCCATACTCCTGTCTTGCTCAAAATCCTCCACTAACTTACAGATCCTTTGCCTGACATTGAGCCATCTGCCCTTTTCCTCAAGTCTGATGATCAAGCCAGGGGCAGGGAGCTGCTGACTCGGGAAGTGAGCAGCAGAGCTCCCATTCTCAAAGGCTACCATGGAGAGAGGATGTGGTACCAAAGCCATCACTAATAGGTGAGAGACACTTTCCATACTGCTGCCATCTTATACAGGCAATACCACACTGGCTGGGCATGCTCAGTGTTAGAACAACAGGCCTCTGGCCACACTGTGTGTGGTGGTGCTTCCTTTTCCACTGAATTCTTTTCCAGTGGTGCCTTATACTTCGGATGATGCTCAAATATAGATATGGTAGGAATAATTTCAGTCTCCATGCCAGAAGCAGAGTTTCTAATAGGTAGACTCATTCAACATTATCTCCCTCCAAACAAGTATGGAGTATGGGAGAATGGGTCTCTATGGTGTGTTTCTCTTTCCCAATGAAGTCATCACTTAACTTTAGGACAGCAGCCAATGACATATTCAATGGCCCTATAATGATGCCTAGAGCAGCAGCCAAGTCTTTGAAAGCTTCTCTCCAAAATAAAGTTATGCCACAATTAAACAGAGCCCTGGGTAATTTAATAATCGCTCAATTCATGTTTGTACTTGGGAAACAGGAAATATTTCCAAAGTCTAGAGTTTTAGGGTTACAAGCACCATCTACTTTAAAAATCTCTCCTTTTACAAATGAGGGAAACTGAGGCCCAGCAGGGGGTGGAAGTTATGGAGGAGATATCATCACCCAGGTCAGTGATCCTTTGGGGCTAGTGACAAGGACAAAGGTAAGTGGCTCATGTCAACATTCAGAAGAGGAGCTGACTAGAATTCAGTCAACCTCCAGTAACAATTAACTTTTTTTTTTAAAAGCAAAGTGGTGAAACAAATTTAAGATGACAAATCATCTGCCCTGGAAACAATAGATACTAGTGTTTCTTCTGGGAATGAAGCCCATTTCTGATCTGGATATGTAGACTCCAGAAGAGCTGGGTGGCAAGAATGGCAAAGGGTTGGTAATGGTTGAAACTGAGCGGTGGGTACATGGGAATTTATAATGCCCTCTCCACGTTTGCGTATTTGTAAAAAGCTCGTACGGAGTAAAAGAAAAATAGGAAATGGCAAAGCTCAGTAATGGTCTATGTAAGCCAAAATTCTCTTCAGAGGGGCTCTTAATATCAAATATAAGAGCAGCCACTGTAGGATGCTTTAATTGTAATAAATGACCCTCAACTATGGCATGCAGCTCACAAATAAATCATGTATTTATAAAGCTAACACACTTGAACTGTAGTATCATTCTGAATATGATGAATATTCAGTCCTTCAAATCAACTGAGTATCTATCCAGGTGCAAAAAGATACTTAGAGACCAACCTTGACATGCACTGTCTTCTATTTACACATGAAACTGTGATCCCATTTAACTTTCCAGACTCTTTTTTCTCCTGCTTCTCTTCTCCAGATAGGCCACCTTTACATCCCAGTCTAGTGATGCTCCCTGAATGCATGTGGTACCTTGAGCCTCTGTGCACTGTCCCCGTGCTATTTCAAAAATATGTCCCCAAAGTCTTTGATCCTCTCCTTTTCAAGGGGTGCAGCTTATCCCCTTTCCCTTGAGTGTGGGCTGGACTTAGTCACCACTTCTAAGACAGTACAGAAGTGATGGGCGTGTTTCCTGAGACTAGGTCATAAAACGCACTGCAGCTTCCTCCTTTACCTCTCGTCAGTCGTGTGCTCTGAGGAAACCAACCACCATTTTGTGTGGAACTCAAGCAGCCCTACAGAGGGGCCCAGGTGTACAAGAAATGAGGCCTCCTACCAATGGCCACGTGAGTGAGCAGAGAAATGGGTCCTCCAGGTCCATCAAACCTTCAGATGAGGAGGGCCTGGCTGCCATCTTGACCGCAACCTCATGAGAAACCCTGAGTCAGAACAACCCAGCTGAGCCACTCCCAAACTCAGGACACTGAGAAACTGTGAGGAAATAGATATTTATTGTTTTAAGCCACTAAGTGTTTTTGTTTTTTTCATTTTTTAATGTTTATTTAGTTTTAAGAGAGAGACAGAGTGCAAGCAGGGGGAGGGGCAGAGTGACGGAGACTCAGAATCTGAAGCAGGCTCCAGGCTCTGAGCTGTCGGCACAGAGCCCGATGTGGGGCTTAAACACAAACCAGGAGATCATGACCTGAGCCGAGGTTGGATGCTTCCCCGACTGTGCCACCCAGGCACCCCTAAGCCACTAAGTTTTGAGGTAAGTTGTCATACAGCAATATAATGCAACTAATGTACATTGTGTGATGGGAAAATAGCAGCCCTCCCCCCCCCCCAAGGATGTCCACATCCTCATTTT
Source organism: Puma concolor (assembly GCF_028749965.1). Lineage (NCBI taxonomy): Eukaryota > Metazoa > Chordata > Mammalia > Carnivora > Felidae > Puma > Puma concolor. The sequence goes on from NC_141668.1 coordinate 124,367,935, forward strand.
CAGAATCAATAAATATGTTACCTTTCATGGGAAAATGGACTCCACAGATGTAATACAGTTAAGGATCTGGAGATGGGGAAATTATCCTGAATTATCCAGTGGGCCCAACATAATCACAAACATGCTTACAAGCAAAGGAAGGGTGTGGGAGTGTCAGAGACAGGGTCCTGCAGTGTGAGCAGGGCTCTCCTGGCCACAGCTGGCTTTGCAGATGGAGGAAGAGGCCAAGAGCCAAACAATGCAAAAGCGGCCCCTAGAAGGTGGAAAAAGCTAGAGCCTCTAGAAGGCAGATAGTCCTGACAACACTTGAATTTTAGCCTGAGGAGAACCTTTGTAGGGTTCTGGCCTCCGGAAATGTAAGATAGTAAATGTATGTTATGGTAAGCCTCCAGGTTTGTGGTAATTTGTTACAGTAGCAATTGGAAATGAATACACCTTCCCTCTCCCCAAACTCTCAGGCTTGTGTTTATCCAAGTGCTATCTATCCTCCCAGATGCTGTTCAGATCCCGCCTTTTCTCAGAAGGCTGCCTTTCCCATACTTCCATGGCGTGTCACTGCTTAATTACAGTCCTGCTCATCATCAGGTGGCTCAATTATAGCTACTTAAAAATATGCCTGCGTTGCCTGCGCCCATCACATGGTACGTTCACACAGGAAGGAATCACAGCTTAAACACCGATGAACCCCCCCCTGCTGTACTCTGTAGCATGTTTTCTACTTAGGATGGGTAAAAGTTGGCTGAGTGGATATACCTACTACCTCACAGTAAAAACACAGAATGCCACGATCCCATTTAGGCAGGTCAGTCTAAATTACTGAACCCCAGGGCATCATGTGGTAACCCTCTTCCCCAGCCTTTGTGTCTGGGCTGTGCTCGGGGACCGGGACTCCAGAATTCCCCAGCTCTATTTGGATGGGTATGATAACCATGAGGGAAAACCCCACGCAGGAATACGTCAGCATATGTAACCGGGCCTCTGTTTCCCCTTTCATGATCTTCTCATTCTCTGAGCCCAGAGTTTTACTTCACTGGGGCTGGGAACTTCAGGAGAAGGTGTCAGAGAGGCACGGGTGAGAAAGGATGTGAACACATCGAACGGGCTGTGCGTGTGTGTGTGTGTGTGTGCGCGCGCACACATGTGCATGTTCTGTGAAAAGAGCAGCGAAGAGGGCTTCAGGAGACCATAGGAATTGAGTATCATAAGATTTGCAGAAGAAATTACTAAGCAACAGCAGCCTGGGACAGACTTGACTTTACATCTGAGCCCTAGCTCCAGATGTACCAAAGCACAGGTGGTTCTGTGACACTTTCAGGAAAGGGGAAAGCAGCTTCATGAATAAAGCAGAAATTTTCTTCCTACAGATTTATTAGAAGAGAAACAGGCTAGTAAGAGAGAAGAGTGTTTTTCATTTTAATTGCACTTCTAACGAGGGCATTTCTCCCCTCCCTAAATACGCATATCATGTTTCATCCAGTTACTGTTTTCAATTTCTCTCTTATCAGCAGATAGCTTTGAAGCCAATTAAAATCTTTCAGTTGACAACTATAGCTGTGTTTAAGCTATACTGAAACAAAGGCAGACTAAGCAAGAGGAGGCATTAGCTACAATGCAACACACATCGAAGGATGATGACGTGAGCACTCCACAATCAATGAGTCAATCAATCTTCATTCCCCACTTTGTAGGTGCGGGTCTGGGAGCAGTGAAGCCATCTGCTCAGGGCCACACAACTAGTGGGGAGCAGAAGCGGAATGGAAATGAGATTCCCCCACCTCTTGGGGCTGAGGTCTTCCTCCTGTGCCTGCGTGAAGACAACCGTCTCATAAAGAGCGATCACAAGGTATCTATCCTCACAAGAAAAGGTGAAAACCCTTCTGTCGGTTCCCAAGCCTCCTGGAGAGCCTAGCATGTATTTCTATGTTTTCATAGGCTCCCAGAATTGTGGGAATGAATATACCTGACCAGTCTTAGTAGACCCATACAATGATCAGAGCAAAGTCACAGTTCTAGTAACTACGGTGGAGGTCTGGATACGGGGATTCAGGATTATCCCTTGATGCAGGAATCGCAGACCACCCCAGTGAGGCTAAGAGCTGAAAACACAAGAGTGCAAAGTGGATAGGGTCTATGCCTATCTTACTTTGCTATTTTTTTTCTGTGTTCACCTAAGCGTTGTGTTGTGTGGGTGTTCAAGGCTACTCATGGCGTTTGAGCTGGAGGAGCCTGGATGAAAGACACACTGATATTGGTTAGAAGTGCACCCTAAATCTTCTGAAGTCCCTACCAAGGAGAACATGCGAGCTGGTCTTCTAAAGGCCTCCTGGCCTCTTCGTCAGACACCCAGCATGGGACTGGGTAAGGAATGGGTGTGGCCAGGAAACATTTTCTTTACTTTTTCTTTCCTTCCTTCCTTCCTTTTTTAAAGATTTTGAGTATCTCTACATTCAATGTGGGGTTTGAACTCACGACCCTAAAATAATCATATGCTCTACTGACCGAGCCAGCCAGACGCACCCCAGGAAACATTTTCTAAGTTCGAAAGTGCCGGATGATGAGGTAGCCTTAGAGATGAGTGAGAATGTTGTGGGGTGGGGGTGTGATGAGAACAGGTCTTCTGGCTGACGTGTGTGCACAACCCTCTTTGCCACTGGCCAAACCTAGGGGTGCAGGGAGGTAGGGAGAAGACTGGTGAAGTGAAAGAAGCATGCAGTGAAGGCTGGTCTGTTCTGGCTCAAGCTGGTGGGAGGCAGGAAGAGGACAGAAGCTCCCAGAAACTGACCTCCAATTCCGCTTCCACTCCCGCAGCCCCGCCCCGCACAAAGAGCCCAAAAGATCACAACTGTAGCTGGAATCCAGGGTTTCAAATAAAAAAACCTGGCTCCTGACTAACAGACAGAAATAAAGCACAGTCCTTTCTAAGTTGGTCACAACAGTTGGTGCGGAGTGTACTGTCAGTACTGAAGGATCCCATTAAAATCCTAATGAAAACCAGGAGCTGAGAAGCCCTCTGGGACAGCCCTATAAAAGTGTTTTAAATGAGTTATTTCAGCCCGACTGGCCAGGCATCGCAGTGGGACTAGGTGGTGAGCAACGATGCGTCTTATGTGGCAAATGATTCCACTGCCTATAAAATGATTACAGTAGAGTCTAAAACCTGAGCTACACCTGTAAAAGGGAGAGACCAGTGTCTTCAGAGCAGGTGAGCTAGTAAATGAGCAGTCAAGCTGGCTGAATTTCCTGCTCAAGTGCACCATCCTGAGAGCTCAAAGCCTTGCTTTTTCTCCCTTCCTTTTATTTTCTACATCAAGATACCAAAAAACGACATTCTGAAAGTCTTCCACAGAGCTCTCCAATCAAATAAAATCAAATGGTGAATGAAGGAAGACTTTTCTGGGGAGATGCCTCCCCAAGGCCAGAGCCCATTGATCAGCTACAAAGGTATCTAGGTCTGCCCGGAGCTCAGAGGTAGAAGTACTGTAAATTATTCTAGCTCTGGTCCAACTGGAGGCACACCCACCACCATCAAGCTGAGGTCTCTGAAACCCCAGGAGGACATCGCTCTGACGTGTTGTGGATGCAGTGCTGACCCACCTCTCAGTTTCTTTTGCCAGTTCATTTCATTGAAGAGGTCCTCGGACCGCAGGAAGAAGTCATTGATCTTGCTGCCTTGTTCATCCCTCTCTGTAGTATAGTATATTCGTAGTTTTGACTCCTTGGTTAGGAATTCACATATGCTGGGCACAGGGAACACAATCTGTTCCATGGTTCGGTCTAATCTGACAATCTAGGGTGGAAAAATAGAGGAGCTTTAACGGTCATTTTCAAAAACCTTTCACTGAGGATCTCTGCAATCGGTCATGGGCTCAGTATTCAAGACTGAATATAATACGAACCTGTTCTGGAGCCTTCTCAGACTGGGCTGTGTCTCTCAGATTTATATAAAAAACAGTTTGGGCAAGTCTCCAAGAAGAGTTTTTGTTTGTTTTGTTTTGTTTTTTAAGCTGAGACCCATTGCTTTTACTGTGATTAACTTTTGTCTCAATTTAAACTGTGTTTTGTGCATAAAACCAAATGAGGCTCTAGACTAGGGCTGTCCAATAGAACTTTCTGTAATGATGGAATGGTTCTATATCTAAGCATCTGCCCCGTGCAAAAGGTGGCCACTAGTCACACGTGGCCATTGAGCACTGGCACATGTGGCTAGTGCAACTGACAAACTGAGTATTTAATTTTAATTAAACAGCCACACATGACTAATGATTACTATATTGGACAGTACAGCACCAGACTGTGGTGCAAACCTCTCCTAAACTTCTCTGATGGCAAAATTAGGTGTTTTCTTTTTTCTCCTAAATAGGAACTTTAAAAAAGAGAATTTTGGTTTATCCAGTTGCATTGGCCTCCTATGATGTCACAGCATCTAAGATGTACAGGGTATGAACTAGTACGGCCATTTAACACTGGCACAGCGTTTACTGTTCTTTGAACCAGCTATGTCGAGCCCTGGAGTAGACACCTTACAGGTTTTCTCTGTGCCCTTCCTAGACTGGCTCAATCTCCAGACAGGAGGTAGTCTGGTCAGGATTGTGCAGATTCTAGGACACTGTATTTAGTCACCATCCTGGGGAGTTGGCATTTCAAAAGGGGTACAGGTTGTGGTACAACAGGAGCATGACCTCTCTTTATTCTTTCACCCCAGAGGCTGGAGAAGTCAGGTGAGGGCCAATGCCCTCTACAAGAAGATCTGGTTCTCACTTTTCCAACACTTTTGCTCCCTGACACAGCAAGGGAAGTGACTCAGGTCCAGTTGTAGTGGAAAACTCTCTCAGACATGAGACAGGTTCCCATAGCCCTACCTCTATAAATTCTGGGAGGCACGATCTTTAGACCAGTGGTTCCCCAATCTAGCTGCAGATCAGGTTACAGGAAACTTCACTGTCATAATGATTCTGGTTCTTCAGTCAACCTCATTTAAATGGAATTGTGGTTTGAGGATTGGTGACTGGAACCTGCCCACAGGTGATGCTTCTATTTGGATAGGCTCAGGGACTGAGTCTGTACTGGAGCGTGCCTGTTGTGCAGTCAAGTGTCCTCTGGATCTTCCTAAGCTGAACGACTATGATGTGAGAAGTGCTTTTGTTGTCAAGAGGGAAAGGACGATGACACTGGAGGCCCCCTGACAAGAACTAAGTCCCAGACTCCAGACACACCCAGGCTAACTCCCATGATCAAAGCACTCTATGAGGAAGCCCCAGGGAGTAATGGGGTATTTTCCAGCTTTTCACAGGTAACTTCTTCAGGAAACTGGAAGAAATGGGTGGCTAGCCAAGGGTGGGATTTGAGAGCGAGGGACACCACGCCTGACCATTTCTCCTCATCATTTCATATCTGTCCACACCTCCTTTTCAGGAGACTTACAACCGGTAGTCAGGAGAACACACTTCAATCTCCCCAGCTCTAACAGGCCTGGGTGACCTTGTTCATGCCTCGGAACCTCATCAAGCTTCAGTCTTCTCTCCAGTGAACCAAGGAGCTCTGACATCCTACACTGCAAACACCTGAAGCCTGTCTTTTAAGGGCTCCAGAGGACAGAGCAGGGCTGCCATCAAGCTTCTCACTGTTAACAATAAATTAAGAGTATTTGCCCACATGCGCTGCCATGGTCAATTCATCAGTAAAATGACACATTTTATTAGAACAGCCCAGACACCTGATACATTTGGTAAGAATATATTCTTAAAAAGTCTCCATCCTGAACATTTCATATGGCCCAAAGGAGTCTGTTAGCCCTTCAAAATCGCTGTTCCAGCAATGATCCTCAATCTGTGCACTTCTTTGTTAGCCAAACAAGGCACACCATGCCTCACTGCCTAGAGCCTGGAGACACAAGTCTGGGTTCAACGCAGGTAACAAAATGCACCCACAGGCTCTGGGGTCAGCCAGACCTGGATTACAACCGCAGTTCTGCCACTGCTAGCTGGGCAAATGACACAACCTCTCTGAGTCTTATTTCAGAGTTTCCCTCTCTGCAAAATGCAAGATAGCCCCATTGAGTTCACAGAGGATCAGTAAGGTATGGGGTGTGTGTGCGTGTGTGTGTGTGTGTGTGTGTGTGTGTGCATGTGTAATGCAGATCTGACTGTACCATTCCTCTTTGTAAAACTCTCCCTCAGTTCTGCATGGCTCTGCCAGTAAATCCAGACTTCTCAAAAGGATGGTGGATAGGATTCTGCGGGCCCAGAGCCACCGGTCTTTCCTTTCGGACCTTGTGTTGGTCACCGGTTTCCAGCTCCCCGTCTTCCCCTAGCGTCTCCCTCCTCAGGGCCTCCACTTGTCGTTATTCCCCAGGTGTGAGAAGCTCTTCCCTCCAAGCTCTGCCTGCTTCAATCCAATTTTTCCTAAGGTCTGTGCTTAAATGCCTTTCTTCAGAAAAGGCCTCTGTGACCAGCACAATCCATAGCAGGTCCCTCTGCTGGACTTTCTTACAATACTTTCTACTTGTCCTCACAGCCTTGTCAGAATGCATAACCAACACGTTGCTGTTCAGACGAATGACTGTGTGCCAGCCCCAGCACAGGGCAGAGCCCAATGCAGGCCCTCAACACAGGCCCGAGCCCTGAGTTCCCTCTGTTTTTACCTCTATCTGGGCTGTGTGCTTGGCATAAAACTCCAGAGCTTCATCCCCATCCACTTGGCCACCAGGTTTCAGCATGGTCTGGAGTTCTTTGTTATGCCGAGCCAACTAGAACACAAGTTCAGAAAACGGGGGGAGTCACTGTCACTTTGTGACGGGCACACGTGCGCCCCTTTCTATTGTGGGGCATAAAGAATGCATCATACACAGTGGTAAGCTGAAGGGCAAAGATGGCGGGAGGTTTACTACATCCTGTCAAGGTATGCTCTGCACAGCAGCTATTTTGGGAGCGTGGGACAACAGCATGGAGAAAGCTCATGCCCACATGAGGTCCCACTTTCCCCCAATTTCTTCAGCCACGTGGGAGAGAGATGGGGTTTTCTGTACAGCCACACAGGTCTCCACTCAGAAAGTTCTGAAACCCACTGAGTGGCAAAACATGGGTAGTGGAACAGACGTGGGACAGGAGATGGTTTTCTCTTCTGCCAGCACGCCATAGCAGGGCATACCATCCCACCCAATACTGTTACTGCTTTATTCCTAAGTCCTCTAGCCCAGCGAGGTGAAAGGGACAGGAAGCACAAGCCTGCAGCAGAGTTACAAGCTGCCCACACACATCAGCGAGCTCAAGGCATATCAGCCTCCAGAAAAAGAAAGTATCTTCAAAAGCCCAGACACTTGGGAAGAGAGTTATGAAACAGGGCATTCTGGTGCCAGGGTAGGAAGAATTACTACTCCCCACCCCCCACCCCCCAAAAGCAAACACAAAGAACTCATAATGACAGATTAGTTCCCAAAGATTTTTAAACGTGATAGGAGGCAAGGCAGCTGAGGTTTATTTCTTAGATTGTTAAGATAGACTCATCAATATTTATGAAAAGCCTAAGACTCCTTTCAACTGTCTCCAAACACAGTCATAAACTATGTAAGTGTCAAGGCTCAGTGCGAAGGCTTTTAAGAAACGTGGGGATTTCCAAGGACACGACCCTCCCATGGGAAAATGGAAGAGCCCTGGAACGCGGGACATTGGGTCAGGCTGCCACGAGTACCTGTGAACCACATCACCATGAATACAAACAGCCCCAGGTTAAACCCTTAGGGGAGAACCAAGTTGAAGCGCACATTCTGCTGGGAATTCTGGCAGTGAAGGCAAACCGTGCCTGACGCGGGGACCCAGGGACAGGTCATACCTGATGAGCTAATATGTAGATGTTGTGCCCCACGTTCCTGGGGGAGGCAGCTCCATCCTCACCATTTTCTCCATCCTCAAATTCCACTTCGCCTTGCATGTAGGCTTTCTTGATCACTTCCACCTGTAAGAGTGGTCAAACAAAGGAAGCCCCTGTTTCAAGGAAGACCCACACAGGACTGCCATCTTAGAGTCTGCCCTCTTGGGGCAGACAGTGCTCATCAGGCTCAGCATTTGCTTCCTATCAGGTTTGGACACAGCCTCAGAATCCTTCTCAACACGGTCACGGGCAGTCTCTACCAATCAACTTCCGCGGACATAAGAAATTAAACCCCGGTGCTATAACTAGACCAAGAGGTATTATGTCTCCTTAGAAGGAGACAATGGTTATAGAAGTTCCCTGAAACAATAAAATATGACACAAATGTAGACAAGAAGCCAGACTTTTCCTATCTCCACATTCCCTCCTACCATCTTTCTCCAACCTCCGACCTTTGCCATTTCAAGGGACAACTAGTAGGAAATCCACTAACCTTTAGCAAGAGCTAGCCAAACTGTCATCTCCAATTCCACATTTTCCCATCTACGTTTCTCTGTCCCTATTCCATGTAAAAATAACACCATCAACAAATAACATCTACTCAGGCCTTTCTCCGTGCCAAGCACACTGTGTTTAGTATTTCAACATTCTTTTGGGGAATTTAATACTCATCCTCATTTTATGAAATATCAACAATTCCCAGTTATTATGGATGAGGAAACAGACTCAGGGCAGTAAAGAGGCACTCCTGAAATCATATGGCTAATGAGCTGAGACTTGATCTCAAATGTGCTACCAGAGGACCCATGCATGTCACTGGTTTCACGCTCAGAGCACATTCCCTAGTACATTTTTGTACTTGTCTACTGCTCCCACCTACCTCAGTGCCCCACCCAGTGCCCAGGGGCTGGGTCTCCTCGTTTCTCAATCCCTCCCCGGTGCCCAGAAAAACGCCATGGACAAAGTAGGGCCTGGCCAATGTTTATCAAATGAACAAATCATTCAAGATTTAATCAAAGAATAAGAACAAAATGCCTTCAACCCCTAAGTTGAACTGAAAATTAATCATTTTCTTTAATGATTCAGAAGGCATTTCAGCTTCCTGCATTGCCACAATGCTATTACCCCGAATTATTTCTCATTATCCAAGACCAAGCATGCAGAGGGCTGTACATTTCTGTACTGATACCAGGTCAGGCCCTGAAAAATAAATTTGGAGAAAAGATCCTTGAGATTCCCGCTCTCTGAGCTCGATTTCCTGTTAGTTCTAATACCAAATTGAATAGACAACATGTTGCATGGAACGAGTGCCAGAATTCACACAGATGCATGCACATATGTGCAGAAGTGTCCTGGACATTAGTTTCCCTTCTATGTGAATTCTTAGAACCCAGTTGTTCCAGCAAGCCCTTGACTTCCTGTGAGCTGTGAATGATGTTCCCCAACCACAAGGGGGCATCCCAGGAGTCTGTGGCATGCGTGACCCTGGGGGCTGACATTAATCCCATCAAGGCAGGGGGGTGTTGTTGGTCTATGAGAGTTGGAATGGGGTCTCTGCGAAGTTATTCTGTCCTACTCACGAGGGACACCTGGAGCTCCCCCCAAGCCTGTTACATAAGTTGTTATGTAAACTCGGGGAGGACATCCATCTCAGGCTGAGAACTCACTCCTGACCTCAGAGATCAAAGAGCTGGGCTCACTGTTAACTTTATTTCAAGGAATACATGAAGGGACTTTAGCCTGGCCCCCAGCGCACACAGGTCACCAGGCGAGAGAAAAGTTTTAGTGCCCTCATTTAGTTCTGTCGGTTACAGTTTATTTGTGTGGGAAGAAGTCCAAATAGAGTTCTCTCCTCAGCCCGTCTCATGGTCTCTGAGAGCTGCCTGTCTCACAGGTTGTAGTGCTAACCCCTGCCCTGGAAGTCACAGCCCATCGTGAATATCACCCTGCAAAAATAAGCAAGATTGGTTTTTCCTACATATATTAAAAAAAAAAAAAAAAAAAAAAAAAAAGCCCTCAGAACATCAGCTCCCAACAAACATTCTTCTGTTGCCCAAACTATTGGCAGCCAGAAGAGACGGGGATTCTCTAGCTCTGGACACAGACAAGGTACAGAGAGCAGCAGTGAAGAACGAAGGAGGGGGAAGGAGCTACAAGTCACGGAGGGCACTGGGCACTGGGCTAAGGGCCTGATGCGAACTGTCTCATCTTCGACAGCCCTCAGGCCTGCATGACATCATCATCTTCCTTTAAGGGATGAGGAAACTGTGGTGCAGAGCGGTCAGGAGCCTGCCCAAGGTGAGCCACCAGAAAGGGAAAGCCAGGCCCCCAGATTGCTCGCTGCACCATCTTGCAGGAGGGACAACAGGCAAGGGTGGCTGCCACTGGCAGCTATGCAGCAGGGAGAGGGCAGATGCCACTTATTCAAAGTAGTACTTCACTTTTCCAGCCGAGTCGTAGACCTGAATCCAATGTTGTCTTTATACTTGTGATCTGTGGCATCTTTAAGAAAGCTCAAGGAAGCAGGTTCCTTTTCTGCCACAGATGCTGTTCTGACTCTCTGCATGGAGTCATGGCTGGGAGACCAGCCATCCAACTCACCAGTTCTTTTGGCCTCATGTTGTAAAGTATCCGCTCTGCATTCTCGCTGTCGTGCCTGCTCTCCATGATGGCCAGCAGCAACTTGGAAGCATTGTTCTAATTGGACAAAGAAAGGGAGGAGGAAATGGAGAGGAGCAGCATGGGGGTACTGGCCTGAACGTGTGTGCCCCATCGGTGCAAACCCTGCATCCTGGCTAAACGGACGTTTTATCCCATGGAAGACCTGTGGGTCTAGGACAGCAAAAACCACCTGTATGCAACAGAGAACGTGCTACTACAGACCCCAAAACCATGTCCGTGGACTCTGATTTGGGTCAAAGAGGAACATAGTTGTTTGGGCATACTTTCTCCCTAATGCTACCTTATATAAGTCTTGGTGGAAATTGGAAATTGTTTTAAATGTTGATTTATTTTTGACAGGGGGGGTGAGAGAGAGTGAGAGAGAGAGAGAGAGAGAGAGAGAAGGCGCGCGCGCGTGCGCGCAAATGGGGGGAGGGGCAGAGAGAGGGGAGGGGAAAGAGGAATAGAAGCGGGCTCTATGCTGACAGCAGTAAGTCTGATGTGGGGCTCAAACTCATGACTCAAGCCGAAGTCAGATGCTCAACTGACTGAGCCACCCGGGTGCCCCAAAATTGGAAATTTAAGGGTCTTGTGGGTGTGTGTTGGCACTCTCATGGTGATTGTGGTTGGAAAGAATCTGCTATATAGACCCACGATGCCTTCAGGGCAGGTGTGGTTATAAACCTTGTTATTCAGCCTTGCAGGGCAGAGGAGGCAGGCAATTAAGGTAATTCCTCCCTTTTTAAAAATAATGCTATCAGTTCTCATAACCCCCAATATTATAACTGGAGCACAGCCGACAGCAATTAACAAAAGTGACCCAAAGGAACCGTATATATGCCAAATCCTACTTTCCCATTAGATCAGAGTTTTCACATGCCCACATCCTGCACTTCTTGGCTTGACCTCATTTTAGGGACTGAGCCTAGGATAACCTGTATGGTTCTTTGTGTACAGGATTGTAAAGTTCTTGGTATGCTGTGTTAAGAGAGGGCAGTATTTTTTTCCTCCCCAAGTACAGGTCACAGCAATTCAATCAGGATGCTGTGCTACCAACTGATGGCTTTTCAGAGCACACACATTTCTATCATAATCCACAGATTACGAGATTAGTTGGAAAAGTCACTGAAACGCTGATCAGTAGCATATGAAATTCTGGTCATTTCAGGCTCTCATTATATACATTCTGATAAATGGGAGCCCGGCACATGAGCTTGAATAATGTTCAAGTCAATTCTACAACACAATTTGTCAAAGGAAGTAAAAATAGCTCACATACAAAAAATCCATTTAAATCATACACCCAAATCAATGATCCGTTTGGACTCTCAGCTCTAAACAATGAAGGAAAAATAAAAATAACTGTGCAATTCCTGTGGACTTCTGTGTTAACATCTTCCCTAATGACCTCTCTTTCCTATGACACTGTTTATGCAATCAATACAGATCAGCTTTAGAGCTAAACCCTGCAGTTCTAGGCTCTTCTGTGGTGATGACAAAAAGTTCCCTGTTGCATATGGGCGTAAGATAGAGGACGGATCTCAACATGACCCAACATGGGAACAGTTAAAAAGGAAACGTGCTCAGTGAGGCCAACACATTTTGAAATACACTTTAGACACCAAGACAGGTTGCAAGTTTAATCTTTGGACTCTTAAAGAATCTTTGGAAGCTCTGGGTACAAATGAGGGTTTTATTTTGTTTTTTGAGGAGTATGCTTAAGAAAGCAACATCAGAAGTAGTATCCTGTCTTTATTTTTTTAATTAAAAAATCTTTAATGTTTTATTTTTGAGAGACAGAGAGAGACAGAGCATGAGTGGGGAAAGGAAAATGAGAGAGAGAGGGAGACACAAAATCTGAAGTAGGCTCCAGGCTCTGAGCTGTTAGCACAGAGCCTGACACAGGGCTCGAATCCACGAGCCGTGAGATCATGGCCTGAGCCAAAGTCAGACACTTAACCAACTAAGCCATGCAGGTGCCCCAGGAGTATCCTGTCTTAAGACTCTTATTTGGAGGGCCAGACTGAAGTTCTGCATTTCAGTCAGAACTTATAACATGGACCATTCACTTATCTAAGAGAACTGTATTTAGTTTCATAACACTGACCATATCACGTGCTGAGGCAAAACACAAAGTAACTATTTTCACATGCTCCTGTCTTTTGCTTTCAATTCCTACTTGCCTTCAGTTCCAATACAAGGTCCATCCTCTTCTTTCCCAAAGGATTGATGTCATTAAGGATCAGGGCTGTGATGATGTCAATGCCATTGGATTCATGGGTGGCTATGCAGTTCTGAGAAAACACGCACACACACAAACACACACATACACAGATCTTTACACAAATGCTGGTCATAAATCAGATGTCAAAAGCCAACAGGCTCAACTGCTATTTCAACACAATGCGTGCCACTCCTAGTAATGTCTCTAGGGGAGAGCTGCAAATTTTCCGTGAGAAAGTGGTAAAAATAAAAGACAGATGAAAATCGCTAGTTTCAGAATTAACAGTAAACAGCAGGAAAGTCCCCATGCACTGTAACTGATAAATTAGTCGTGTCTAATCCAAATAGTGCAATACAGTTGGCTTTTGTTCTTAAGGGAAAATACAGTGTGTGACTGATTCTGAGTTCTGAGCCCTGTTTTCCCCTTTAAAGGTGTGTTCCATTCTCTCTACATCACTCGGCTTTCGTATTGCATACTTTTGCTTAAGACTTAAGCCTGGAAAGCAAGTTTCCTGTTTAATTCACACAATACCAAGATTAATCATCTTCCTCCAGGTAAGGTCCCCATTTGCAACAGAATCCACTCTAGTATGTTCCTTTTGACAGACCCATGCTTGGCAGAAAAGCAAACCTGAGGTTATAAGGAAATTCACTTAGATGTTAGATAAAGCCTTTTCCTCCAAGCCTGCTGTAATTTTTTTTTTGTTCCTTTTCATTTTAACTTTGACTATACCATCTGTCTCACCAGTGAACCAGGCAAGGAAAGTGGATCCAACAACAAGTGAGCCTGGTACTTATAGCCAACTATGACCAGGTGTGTTTGAAAAACAAAAGGTTGTCCCTTTTGTAAAGCATTTTTCTCCCCTGAGTGAAGGTCCTGGCCTTGTTCCCCATGTAACATAGCGTATCACACCTTCCCTGTCTACTGGATTTAGGACTGGCAATTTCTGGGTCCATCTATCCCCCAGGACAGAGCTCGGTTGAGTTAAAAATCATAATCATCCTAGTATCAATGCAAAAACTCACAAAGTTTGCAATATGTCATGGATAAAAGCAACAGTTTTACTCTAGGAACCATTGGGTTCCCCTCCAAAAATCTACTTCTTGAGAGGCCAAAATCAAGACTAATGGGTCATTCATTCTTTTCTCTGAATGTGGTGTTTAAATTTCAACCAAACATTTTCTCATACTGTTTTCAAGCTGTCTTGTGTGTAGTAAGGTTTCTCTCTCTAGGTAGGTTTCAATCTTTTTCCATTAAGTAGCTTTCCTAGTGTTCAAAATAGAGCCCAGTTCTTGTGTGTCTTAATTTAACACTAACTTTATTATTTATCTCTAGTCAAGTTAGTTAAGTTTGGACATTCAAGCCAAGCCAAGCCAAGCCAAGCATGGAGACCAAGGATAAGTCCTCCAATGCCTGTGGTTAGGTCAAATCTTGAAGCATAATAAAGCACCAAAGCTCCTTCTTGACTGCTGGAAAAAAGATCTCTAGTTGTTGTGACCTCCTAGTCCAATAGGCAAATGCTGTGTGACTTCTGAACTAGTTCCTGTCAATAACATTTCCAAAATGATGAACTTTGTTTTTTCCCCACCCCCAAATAAAAATGGAGGTACCTGGTTCTCATGGCACGGTCCTTGACAGTATTCAGTCAGACTTTCCAGGGTTTGGTTGATAAGGGCTACGTTCTTTTCGTTTATATAGAGCCCGAGAAGACCAAGACCTCCAGTAGTGCTTCCGCAAATACAGTCCAGGAACTGTAGCGTCTCACACACCAAATTGTAGTTGGTCTTGTTATTTTGACAACGAAGGAAGTTCTACAATTGGGCAGTCCCCAGCATCGGGGCAGCAAAATAGGAGAGAAGAGGGAAAAGGTCATACATAGTGACATTTTGCTAGTATCTAATTGGTTGATGTCCAGAATTGATCAGCAGTTATGAAGAGAGATGCAGCACCAGAGAAAAGAGCCCCCAAGATGGTCAACTGTGGACTTGATCTATGGCAATGGCCACCAAACACAGGAGCTTGTTCTCCAAGGTGCTTTTCTATGTGATGCTGGGGGAGGAAGGGTCCTCTTCGACAGCCCACTTCAGATGCCTAAAGCCTTTCAGAGTTCTCCTTTCTCTCTTTCCCACTCCAGGCAATGCTCCTCCCAGCAAGTATTAGGTTCAGAGGCATTTGACATTTCAAGAGGCAATGGTTATGTTTAAAAGATGATGGTGTAGTCTGGATGCTGAATGCCTACAGCCTAGTACTGGGGATGGCTCATCACAAAATAAGGTGTCATAAGCTGACCTGAGCCCACTGCCATGGCAGGAACCTATGTTGTCTTTTTTTGGCTATTTCCATTAATTCTTTTTTAAAAAATTTTTTTTTCAACGTTTTTTATTTATTTTTGGGACAGAGAGAGACAGAGCACGAACGGGGGAGGGGCAGAGAGAGAGGGAGACACAGAATCGGAAACAGGCTCCAGGCTCCGAGCCATCAGCCCAGAGCCTGACGCGGGGCTCGAACTCACGGACCGCGAGATTGTGACCTGGCTGAAGTCGGACGCTTAACCGACTGCGCCACCCAGGCGCCCCAATTTCCATTAATTCTTAAAGGAAGGGGCAGGAATGAGTAAATGTTTGTGAGCTTGTGCCCAAATATATGTTCTCCAGATAAACAGATCATGTTAACAAGAGATGTAAGAGCAGGTACTTCCTCCATAAAATCAAGTAAACCACATTCAACCACCTCACAAAGCAGAGTCTATTTTGATGAAGAGGAGATTTTTGTCAGTGACTCTTCTTAAAAAGAAGCAAAAATTAACTGCAAATATTCTTTTAAGCAAAATTATAAAAGTTACATTTACCATAGATGACTGGTACTATATAAAAAGATACAAACAAAAGATAAAATAAAAGTCAAAGATACCTTTGATGTGGTAATTCCACTTCTATAAAATAATGACTTCTATTCACAAAGTATGTATTGGAAGTTCACTATAGCACTGTTTATAATAGTCAAGAACTGGAAACCTAAACGCCCATCAAATGGGGAGTAAATAAATTATAGCATATCAACATCATTTACTATTACAATTTAGAAACACCAAGCGAGGTCAATATCTGCCAAAATGGAAAGATCTCTAGGACATACTGTTAAAAGTTAAAAAAAACTAGAAGGTAAATAGCAAATTAATATGTATACACTGCTCCCATCCAAAAATATAGAAGAATGACTGGAAAGATACAACCAACCAGTTGGTTTGTTGTCCAAACCAACAATAGTTCTGAGTAGAGAGGTAGGGATGGGGAGAGGGACAATTCTTTTTAACTAAATACTTACTTATATCTAAACTTTTATAGAAAGACCCTATTCAAGTATTCCTTGTAAAATTAAAATATAAATATACAGATTAAAAGCTGGTAACAAAGTTTAATGCTTGACCCATCAAACTAACCATTTCCCCCTAGCTCCCACATAACTTTAGTCCTTTATGCTCGTCTGTCTAATTAGTCTAAAAATTGAACAATCTTCCAGGTCTGGAAGGGCGGTGGAGCAAAGGACAGATGATTTGGAACCAGGTGGGCTTTCATAAGGGGATTGTTTTTCTACGGGCCATGGAAAGCCACAGTAGGGTCCCACAGCCATTCCTCGATCCAGCTACTCAGGGAAGGTGCTACTTGTTAGAGGGCCTAGCTGAGCCCCTTATCATGCAGAGAGGAATACAGATGTATTCAGGAAGAGAACAGGAAACAGCCTGGCTGTCCAAGGCTGAAATTCATAGCATGGCTCTCCAGGCCATCTGCCTCTTAAACTCGTGTTTAAGAGTATTCCTCATTCTCTTTCCTCTGGGGCTTTAGCCACGCTATTCTCTCTGCCTGCCACCCTGATGACTCCTCTTCCTTCAGGATGGGGTCTCAAGTCACTTGTTTCAGGCAGCCTGTCTGAGTCTCCATCCTGACTCCAACAAGATCAGAAATGGCACACACCTCTCTTGGCCCTCCTTACACTTTGTGATGTGCTTATAGAGATGTCTGTCAGCTCTGCCCAGGACCATGCTGACAGCACGGGGTGCCTGGCAGCAGGCACAGGGACCAGAACATGCCAGGTGCTTCATCAACACTGGCTAAAATAATCTGAATTAAATTGAAGGGATGGAGGAAAGGAGACCTAGGAAGTCTTCAAGGCTGTTATGTTTCAACTCCCCATGAAGACAGCTGGCTGCCCTTTCTTGAAAGCCTCTTCCATAGCTCATGGTTTTTGCAGGGTGTTGAGCCACAATGTCTCCTTCCCTAGTTCTGATCCATTTCCTTTTGTCCTCTACAAAAATAGATGGGTGTCACTCACTAGGAGGCTCACAGGGACTGTTTCCATGTTCAGGGAATAGATCTCACCCTTAGTGCACAGTACCCTGCCTTGTTTAGGCTGGAGAAGACCTGTTCTTTCTGTGGTCTTCCTTGGAGGGCAAGGGGCCAAGTCGATATGTGTGAATTAAGAAATGAAAGACTTCAAGTCTGTTCTCACACAGCTGTCAGTGGCCAGAGACCTGCATTCCGTAACCCAGGTGAAAACCAAAGCCAACCTTTCAGGGGAAGGTTCAAAAGCACAGGCAAAATGGCTCAAGAATAGTCCTTCCCACCAAGTTTCTTACTAATGTGAATGAAGCTTGCTTAAGGCAGTCACTGCCTGTTTGGCAAAGCCAAACACAGTGGCCTTATCTCTACTGAGCATTTACCAACAGGAAAGTTAAGGTTATAAATATGACAAGCAATGCTGGGCAAATTCAAAAGGCTGGATTCCTTCTCCTCAGGGTTTATCTCCACTTGTTTATACCAGGGAGGCTATCATTCTGTCCTCATGAGAATGTCTTCTCCTCCCTTTGGTACACAAGAAAACCGTGACCCAGAGATCCACCATCTGGTCTGGAACACAGCCAACAGGGTGGTGTTCAGAGTAGCTGAATCCCGCTCAAAACCGTAATTTTGAGGACAAGATTTCTACAAATGTAATTTTATCAACATCTCTAGATGATTCTAACCTTCATCCTTGTGAACCACTGGTTTAAGATCATTGGTTTTCCAACTGGGCCCTATAGGATTCTGGGGGAAACCCAGAATGCCCTGCCTCTCAGGGCTCTGGTAGGTAAGGGAGAAAAGGAAAGTTCTTGTCATCTGTAGTTTCTACTCTGAACAGAGAAGTTTGGCTTTCATCTGCTTTACTTACTACATTTCTGCATAAGATCTTAAACAGAGGATTCTGTGGCCAAAACCAAAAAGTGTAACACCACTGACTTGGATAATCTTTATGATACTTTCAAAGATTAAGCTGCTAAGACTTTTTTTTTTTAAGTTGCTAAGACTAAAAAAAAGAAAAAAATACACACACACACACACACACACACACACACACACACACACACACACTAAAATATACTATATACTCCCCTTTCACTCAATACTACTGTTTTCCATAGAGCAATGTGTTGGAGAATCAAGTGTATGAACAGACTCATTAACATGTCCTTCTGCCCATGGGGTTCTTAGGGCCTTAGGTCAAAGCAGTTTTGTGACGAGCTAAGGTGAAAAATAGAAACTGTGATGACTTCCAGTTGAACTCCAGCAATGAAAGCCTTACTCTGCTTCCACAGCGGGATGTGCATGTGCTGGTGAAGACGTGAAATCAAGAGGTGGGCAGGGGGCCGTGAGAACAGGTGTGCGAAACCAGAACCATCAGGACGGCCTCTCCAACATCTGTGGAGGGATTTTACTCAAGGTAGTCTTGTGTTAGTTCAGGACTCAGCAGATATGAGCTCCTCTGAGAAGCCTTCCTAGACCCAGCAAAGGGGGCTGGTTTGCCTACTCTGAACCCACAAAACCCCTAAGATGACACCACGACAGCACTCAGCATGCTGCACAGCAATCTTGGGTTTCCCCGGGTGGCTCCTGCCCTAGACTCTCAGGTCTGTGAGGGAAAGGGTGAGGTCTCTATTGCCACCAACGCCAGGCACAGAGCAGGTATTCACCGAGATGATGAAATAAACATACATGCACAGGCACAGTCTCAACCCACTTCCCTCCGTAGCCCGAGGTTGGTGGAGACCAGTGACAGCAGTACAGGGGAACAGTACAGGGCTCTGACCACTCAGCTCAGCCTAGAAATAGCCCCAGCAGCAGGGAGGTCCCCCCATCCACAAAGATGCCACAAATGACTTTGCTTTCCTGCTGGTAGGACAGCCTGGCTTTCCCTGGTGTCATTCACACTCCCGTGGCCAGTCTCCCTTGTGACTAATGGTGTACGTATGGAAGGTGGAAAGGACAGAGCTGGCCTGCAGACACAAGAACACCAGCCAATGAGACAATAACCAATCCCTGCATCTTTGAGTCATGAGTACTTTGTTCAACCTGACTGAGCTACACAGTTCCCAGGCCAGTGGATCTAGGGCCAACACGGTCCAAGTCCAAAGTAGGAATATTTGAGCAACAGGCAAGGAAAAAAATAACAGCCAGGATCCCACACTCAGACACAGAGAAGGATCAAGCGGGGAAGGTCAATGGAGGAAGTGAATGAACAGCAAAATGGAAGACAATGGGGGTTAGGGAAAACTCTTTCAGTTTTAAATATGGGCCAAATCTGGCCAATTGATGATGACCTTGGATACACCTCCCTTTTCAAAGCTCAGGCTCTTCAGACCAACGTGATTAAAAATAAAAACCAGTGTAGAAGTAATTAATACTGCAGACTTCACCCAGTTACATTTCATTATTCTGTCCTACCATGTAACAATGTAATTTCTTACTCAACTTCTCCAGGCAGAGACTCTGTGGCAAGTTTTAAGTATGAGGGATTTATGGCCCTGACCCTGAATGGTCTGGCTACAAGTGACATATGAAAGGCCATCAAATCATCTGATAAAGTCAGCAATACAAATATTTTAAGACAGCACCTTTAACTTGCCACGTGTGGACTAGAATTTTCTTTTCATACCATCATTATTCAAAGAACTAAAGTATCACTGCCAACTTGTTTATTTTAGGAGAAAATATTCTATCTTAGCAGAGTTGTTCAGACACACTTTTCTTGTTAATCCTCAATCCCTTTTAGGCACAGAAGGGTGTTTTTCCCAAAAGCCAACAGCAAAACCAGGCAATGGCCAAGGACCTGGTACTCTAGCATGCTTCTCCTAAGCAGTGAGGGGCTCCACAGATCTATTCCCATTCAGTAAAAAGAAACTTATCTCTGGAATCCACCCTTAGCCGTTCCATATAGGCTTCGCTGGTGGGCAAACTTTGCAAAGGAGAAAATATGCTATCTTAACATAGTTCTTGAACACATGAGCATTACCATCTCCCAGATGGTCTGGGTTCAAGTCCCAGCTCTGCACTCCCTAACTAGGTCCCCTGAACCTCAGTTCCCTCATCTGTAAAACAAGTACAAGGGGATCAGCAACACTTAGTATCCAACATACCCTAAGTGCCTGATAAACATTGGCCATTGTTTTCTTTCCAACAATAATAAAAAAGTGAACAGAAGATTTCTGGAATAATCAGTTCAACACATATATTTGAGCATCGATTTGTGTAAACCCTGGTAGGCCACTTCATTCAACCAACCATTGCTTAAATTAATTGAAACTTTCTATGTGTCAGATTTTCTAAGTCTCCTATGTTTAATCATCCATCCATCCATCCATCCATCCATCCATCCAAGTTTTACCTGTGCCAAACAGGGGCATGCTACCACATGCACGCACACAGAGGTACATACCCACATTTAAATATGTACGAAGTAGGCACCTGTACTGGTGAACAAGAGATTTGGTTCCTGTCCCTGAGGAGATGGTGTGGAAGACAGAGAGACAAACACCTCAGTTGCCCATATGTCAGAACCATTCTGGGTCCTCAACTCAAGGATGCTGGTGGCGGGGAGAGGAGCTGAGACGTCTGAGGCTGCCGGCAGCTCTGAGGAGCTGCAACTCCCAGGGCCCAGCCTCACCTGCAGGTCTCGGTTGTGGTTTTCACACAGGAGCTGCAGGAACCGGAGAATGGGCTGCATGATGGTGATGACTGCACTCATCTCCAGGTCATCCTTGGTCTTGTCCGCCGTAGCCTGGGCACCTTCCCCAGACGGGTAGTGATCGTCAGGGTCAGCCTCCCTCCTGAAGGTGGTGAAGGCTTTCCTCGTGGCAGCAGAGGCCTCCAGGAGCTGATCTCGGACCTCTTCTGTTATTTGTGTTGAGGGCTCTTTGGCTGGAATGCAAACGTGAGATGATCAATGCTGCTCACGCCTCAGGAGTACTATTCACTGCATGAAAGAAGAGGTTCAAATATCTAAGTTCTGGTATTCATATAAATCTTCAAGGCTGGCAAAATACTCTATGAAGTCACTTCTCTTAGTCCTTAGGATTAAAACTGAGTCAAGCCATGCCAACTTGCTCACGGCTCTGACACTTCATCTATGCTTGCTCTGTGTTTTAGAGGAAAAGCCTTAGCATCAGCTTTGTCAACCTCACAAACCTATATGGCTCTGGGCCTCAGTGTCCTCATCCGTAAAACAGGGAGAACATCAGTAAGTTCTACCCGGAGAAGCTTCTGAGAGAGTCAACATATCAATGATTCCAACTGTAATTACTGCTATTGTAATGACAACTGACTGAGCCCTTTATTAAGTGTGGAGACACTGTGGTTAAGCACCTGATGTATATTATCTCATCTAATCCTCAGAGTAACCTTGTGAGGTAAATAGGCATTAGCTTTAAGAAGGTGACACTCTGCACCCAGACTGCCTGGGTTTGAACGCTGGCTCTGCTGCCTACTTGCTACATAGCCTTAACAAGGACAAGTTAATCTCTGTGCCTCAGTTTCCTCATCAGTAAAATGGGGATAACAATCCTATCTATTTTACAGGGTTAACTTCAGTTATAAGTGAACTAAAGGATATAATAAAGGACTTTGAACAGTACCTGGTTCATAGGAAGCACTTAGCAAATATTAGCCTTTCTTCTTCTCTTAATTCCGATTCTAGACCAGTGGTTATAAACTGAGGCTGATTTTCCCCCATCCCCACCCAGGGGACAATTAGCAAAATCTGGAGACACTTTCAGTTGGCAGTGGGAGCAGGCTAATGGCATCTACTGGGTAGAGTACGCTGTTTAACATATGCTGTTAAACATCCTACAGTGCACAGGACAGCCCCCTCCAGCAACGAATTCTCCAAATGCCAAATGCACTGTGGCTCAGAAACCCAGTTCTAATAATAAAAAAAAAAAAAAAAAAAAAAGAGAGACTCAGAGTGGCTAAGTCACCTGCTCACGGCCATTTTACTCCAACCCTGGTGCATCTAACTAAGTATTATTTCTCTTTAAGTGACATCATGCATACAACTTTAGAAACTTTCAAATATTTTTTAACATAAAGGAGAATTAGCTGACAAAGGATAGACACCCAGTTTTAAAGTGTATATCTTCGGGGCCCCTGGGTGGCTCAGTCGGTTAAGCATCCGACTTCGGCTTGGGTCACGATCTCATGGTCCATGGGTTCGAGCCCCGTGTCGGGCTCTGTGCTGATGGCTCGGAGCCTGGAGCCTGCTTTGGATTCTGTGTCTCCCTCTCTCTCTCTGCTCCTCCCCCGTTCATGCTCTGTCTCAAAAATAAACATTAAAAAAAAATAAAGTGTGTATCTTCATTAACGTTTTGTAACATTAAATTAAAAATTACAGAGAAAATTACAAATGGATTTCCTGCCAATAAAACCCTGTCACCAAGAAGAAGGTATGTTAATTTTTTTTTTTCTTTTTATACAAGAAGAAACACCAAGGCACAGCAATTCAGCTCAGGTTACTCAGGAAGAATTAGATCATAACCAGAATGGTGTGCTTCTTTCTGAAAGCCTGAGACAGAATAAAGTTTGGAGTCTAGAAGTCCAGCTGGTGAGAGGGCCATGCGCAGGAGAGCGCTTACCTTTTTTCCGTGATGGGGCATCCCTGTCTATCTCATCATCTTTCTTTTTATTCCCCAAGTCACTGGTGTTCACAGTCACTGTTGCCTTGATTTCCTGCTGGGCCACCTT
The DNA here is from genome assembly GCF_028749965.1 of Puma concolor. Taxonomy (NCBI): domain Eukaryota; kingdom Metazoa; phylum Chordata; class Mammalia; order Carnivora; family Felidae; genus Puma; species Puma concolor. The sequence goes on from NC_141668.1 coordinate 124,390,732, forward strand.
CATTCGGTCATAGAAGACCTTGAAGAATTTTTCCGACTTCTTATCTTCTGTTAACCGGCAGAAAAAGGAGTGCTGCCAAAGAAAACCCACGGATTTTCAACACTGTGACAGATCAGTGATTGAATCCCACTCAGGACACCAAAACCTCATGGAGACTGGAGCCAGCCAACAAAACCTCATAAATAGTTTATAGTTCAGACCAAAGTTAAACATGGTTCTATGCACTATCATTCTCTGGATTGTATGGCCTGAGGTTTTCTAAACAGGGACCTTAAAGCAACCTGCCATGGATGTCTTTGATGGAGCAGTCATATAGGCTTGGGAAGCATGCTAAGGGGTGTTGGGGAGATTCCAGTCTACTAAGAACAAGCCCCTGCAAAACAATGCCATTAACAAAGGAAACAATGTATTTTTTTGGTAATTACTGTAGGTCCAGTCATGTGTTTAAGGACTTCCAAGAGTCCCTCCACTCTGCACAGCCTTGTGAATATACACAGATGAGTAAGATGTGCTACCTTCCCCTATAGGGCTCCATACCAGGTTAACAAGTCCCTAAGTAAGACAAAAATGTGCACATAAGAAGGGTTCTAGGAGCTACACAGACAGTTACATCACAGAAGCTCAGAGCTGGCAAGGAGGACAGTGGACCAGAGCGATCTCAAAATCTTTGTAGAAAAGGTGATTTTCAAATCTTGTCTAGAAGGACAGGTAAAGAGTGGTTAGATGAAGAAGCTCAAAGTTAACAGGTAGCTTGCCTCTTCGATGCACATTTGTTTTTGGACCCACTGCAAGCAATCATATACACTGTTGATATAAAAACACAATATGGTGTCTCAACTTCATTTATGAGTGTTCGTTTTTCACCCCTTTGCAAACACCACGCTGTTGTGAATTATTTACATAAAAATACAATACGGTCATTTCCAGAGGAATAAAACAAAGCTCCAAACAATATATTTGCTTCTCTCAGTTGGATCTTTCTGCCAATTTCATATCCTCCCCCATTTGGAAAGATGGCATTTCCCTACAGAAGGTAGACCTAGGCTTGCAATCCTAGAAAAAAGTAAAATCTTACCAGCCTTTGCAACCCCTTAACTCCTCAATCTCTCACTCCCTCCCAACACACACCTGCTGCCAGATTCAGCAGGCCCCGGGAAAGCCACCATGTTTCCATCTGCCAAAAGGCAACTGCAGTCACCATGACCCTTCTTCTAGCCACTAGCCCATATGCTGTATTGACAAATGTCAGTCTCCTTTGCCTACAAAGCACTTCCTGATTGTGCTTTTTCCTCTCCCTCCACTGTTCTTCTTTACTTCTGGTTGTTTCCAACATACAGCACAAGATCCATCCTTCCCACTTGTGCTTCCTGGTTCTATCTTTTCCCCTCCAACTACTCTCAAGGCCGGTACAAGTCACTGCCTGCTTACTGCTTGGTTGTACTGTGTGTCACTGAGTCCACTAAGACTCCCACACTCTCTGAACCAAGCTCAAATCTTTAGTGTCCTCGATTGCCCTTTACCACTTCTTATTACTTCATCCATCGTTTCTTATTACTTCATCCATCGTTCCATTCATTTACCCCTTCATCCATGCACCCATGCATCCATCTATCTGTTCATCCATCCAGTATTTACTGTGCACCTGTCATGAGTTGGACACTACGCCCATCGCAGAAGATAACAACAGTGAACAAAAAGGGGCCTGGACCCTGCTGCCTTCCCATGAAATTGGCAGCCTGGTAAGGACAGACATAGTAATTCAATAATCGCCCTAATGATGTTTTACTAAAGTAGCCATTTATCCTTATGACCCTGACCCAAGAGAATGGGTTAATGGGCTAATACTGTGGCAGATGCTCAGTGCCACCGCCTTGCTCTTCCTTGCTTTGCATGGCTCTTCCCGTGGCTGGGTCCCCTCATTGTTTGTATCCCTAGTAACATCACCTCCTCAGTGAAGCCATCTCTGATAATCCTCCCTGAAGCAGCAACCCAGGCAACTGCTTATTCTCCCATGCTTTATTTTCTACTTAGCAACTGGTATCTGTTGTATTTGTGCTTTACCTACTTACTGCATGTGTTAAGCAGAATGTAAGTTCCAAGAGGGTAGGTGCCTCACCTCTATGGTTCACAGCTGTCTCCAGAGCACCCAGAGGAGGCCCAGCACATAGAAGGAGCTTCCTAATTATCTGACAAAAGAATAAATACAACCCAATACTTCATGGCTCCTTTTAACTATAGCCTCCCAATCAGATCCTGCTTATATTCAGTGGCTGGGCCAGATGTGAATCCTCAACAGAGACTAATTCTAGAAAACGTAATTAATCAAGATATGAAAAATCAAGTTCTAATCGTTCACTCCTTTGAGAGCTGATACATCCACCAACAAAAGTGTGGGGATGAAGCACATAACCTACAGCCACCTACCTAACTGGGGTGACTACAGTTTCCACCAAAATGAACCAATACAGCGTCTCGCCCACATGGGGTCATGGGGTGACAGCACCAGAAGGTGGCTGCTCAGGGCAATTAACTTGAGTTGCTACCCCATTAATCTTCTCACTGTATGGAGGCAACTGAACAAAGCATCCTTTGGACAATCTGGTCACTCAGAAAAAACAAATGCACTTTAAGTAGGTGAGCAAAAAGATAAATAACTAAAGCCTTCCATCTGTCATATTTAACAGGGCAACACAGCACAGACTGACGGCCAGCTACAAACCGCACTGCTTAACGTCTAGCCGGTTAACCCAACAGATGTCAACTGATAGCGTCAGGGTAAGAAAGCCTCTTATGAAATGGGAGAAGGGCAAGTGACTGAGGATTACACACTTCTATATATGTTTTGCAATGGCCAGTATATTTATTTTACATTATTGATATCAGTCCTTAGTCTCTCAAGGATCTGAAGCAGCTTTATAAACAGAATGTGGTCAACAAAATAATAAAGTAGACACGAGGGCACAGAGGCATCAAGAAGCACAGAGAACTGGAATGAAACAAGGGTGGTGCCTGGAAGATGGAAGAAATGATTCAGGGCAGTCCTAAGTCTCTGAGGTACCTGCCTATCAAGCTAAAATGGGAGGCATACTCCACCAGGGTTATTATTAAGTATCAAAAAGAAAGATGCTGCCACTGCCTAAAAGGAAGGAAAGCATTCTTTAATGACAGGGTTAGAGGGCAGGCTTTCCAGTCAGACCGCCTGGGTTCAAGTGCCGGGTCCCTCACTCACTAGCTCTGTGCAAGTTACTCACCTCTCTGGACCCACATGGAAGGGCTGCTCCCATGTACACCAAGCGCTCAGCACAGGGTCCAATGAGCGTCAGTTTTTTTGTACCGCCATCACATCAGGAGGACGTGGAAGCCCCACGGTGAAGGCATCCCCCTCAGTGGCTAGGGCAGGATAGCAAAGCGTGAGCATTCTGTCTCCAGAGTCAGAGACACTTGGGTTTCAGCACTACCACTCATGAGCTTGTGTCACCTTAAAAAGTGACAACATCTCTGAAACCTAAATTTTCTCATCTGAAAAATGGGCATGGTAACAGTACCTCACAGTGGTTATGAAGCTCTAATGAGATAATCACAGTAAAATGCACAAGGGCCAGTATTTCCTGACTGTTTATGAGGTGCCAGGAACTCAGAGTAAAACTTGCGTGTGGTGTCTCACCAAAAATCCTACAGAGGCAGTTATTTCTCCTTGGAGATCAGGGGACCCTAAAAGATAATGGGCATCAAGTATTTAGCACACCCCCAAGATGCCCACACCGTGACAAATGTAACCTTGCCAAGACGCTGGTGAGACCCAAGAGCTGTCGCTTCAGGTCTCCTGCCTGAGAATCTAAATAAAGATACTCTGGAAGGAAGAAGCTTGGTCTCCAAAAGGGAAGCAGTACTATCTTGTGTAAGAGGAGAAGTGAAAAGTGACAGCAGTGCAGAAGAACTAAGATACCTCCCCCACAGAGGCAGGATGTGCCACGGGAGAAACGGGGGGCTGAGGAACAGGGGCCCTCAGCCAGAGGCTCGTGGAGACAGTCACTGCCCCTCCCTACTGGACTTGGCGAGCCCAGAGCCCTGCACACAGTTCAAAGGCCTGTTTGTTCAACCTCTTACTGTGATGCTCTGTTTGGAGGGCTTGGGAGGAAAGGGGGACACCCCCCTCTCAGGACTGTTTCCCCAGATGCAGGTTGGACCTCAGAATGGAGGCAGCGGGGGGGCTCGTCCTCCCAGACCTCAGGCTCTCAAAACAGGGCCTTTCCACACGCCACGTATCCACTCCTCTGTGAACCTACGAATCACCCCTTTCTCCATCTAAGAACCAGTAGTCAGGTAGAGACTGTTTTGCTTTTGCAAAGGTTTTGCTGCACCCCACCTGGCAGATTTGAGGTAACCATTTGGTGGATGCCCCTGGAGAGTGTGAGTGGGGAGATTAAAGGGAAACAAGAAAACTTTCTGGACTGAAAGAAATATCCTAATTAGGCTGGCAGTAGACAGAAAGGTGTGGTAGGAATAACAGCAACAACAAGACTATACCTGGGACCTGTGAACATGTCACCTTACAGGGCAAAGGGAAACAAAGTTGCAGACAGGATGGAGGTTGCTCATCAGCTGACCTTCAAATAGGAATATTATCCTAGATTGTTCAGGGAGGCAATCTAATCATAAAGGTCCTTAGAAGAGGAAGAGGAAGTCAGATGCCATAAGAGAAGGACTCCATTCAGCACTGCTGGCTACAAGGATGGAGGACGGGGCCATGACCCAAGGAATCCAGGTGGCCTCTACAGGAAAAGGAAAGGAAACAGAGTCTCCAGGGGAGAATTCAGAAAAAAACGCAGCCTTGCCAACACGTGGATTTCAGCCCACTTAAGACTCATGTCAAACTCGAGATAAAAAATCTGGTTGTTTTAAATCACTAAGTTTGTAGTAATTTGTTACAGCAGCCGTAGAAAACGAGTAGAGCTATAAACATTTGTCAAATCTGATCAAACCATACACTTACCATCTATGCACATTAGAGTCTATAAATTATGTCACAACGAAAAGGGAGAGATGGTAAAAAGATGGGCTTTGTTCCCAGAAAGCTCGAGTACTAGGTAAAGTTGTCCAGAGAAGGGGCTACCCTCCGAGGCCATCCCCACCGCAGACGGATCTGTGATGCTGCCCTCACCGCTGCCCTTTCATTACCCTCCATGTGTCTCCACAACACATGGGACCTCAAAGCCCCTTCCATGCAAGCTGTCTTGTCAGCATGTTAGGAGACTGCCAAGACAGATATCATCATTCATAAATCCGTCACATTATATATCAAAGAGTTGGGTTAGGAGAGGTCAGGGTCTTCCTGCTCCCCCGTCCTGGGCTCTTTCTACCATCCTTCCTTTTTAAGGAACACATGGAAGCCCGGCCCCAGTGGCTGGACAGGGAACTCAGAGGAAATGAAGGCTGCTTTGGAGGGCAGACCCATAGAACCAACTCCAACCTCACAGACAAAGGGTCTGCTTGGAGTAGCTTTAAGGAAGTCTGGGGTTGGAGCAGATGAGCAAGTGACCAGAGGCAGTGACCACCTCCATGGCAGCTCTGGAGGGCAGTGGTGGCCACGGCGGGGGGGTGGGGGGGGTGGCGCTAGGCGTGGCTATTGTAAGCCAAGCTGAAAGACAAGAACCACAGAAAAATACTTATTACAAAATGTTAAAGCAGGAAGCACTCTATTCTGGCAGTTTCCATTTCCAAAGCTGTTCCCAGCAGAGAAATCCCGTTCCCCGCCTCCCTCTGCAAACACCATCTTAGGGAAAGATGCCATGTTGAAGGGAGATACACGCAGAACTGTTCAGCTTGAAGCAGGGTGGGAAGAACCGTCTCTCTGCCACTGGAACTCCTCCTTAAAATGGCAGGCCCAGGAAGTCTCTTTAGAAACCACCACTTCAGTCTGGCCCTCCACATTTTACAGAGGAGGAGACTGAGGCCTAGAGGGGCAAAGGGACAGACCAAGGACACAGAATCCTTGGCTCCTGACCATCCATGCCAGTCACTTTATGACCATGCTAGGCTGTGGCTGGGTGACACGATGGCCTGAGTGCACACTCCTGCCCTCAGATAACTGTTAGGTGGCCACAGGTGGCCCTCATTGGGCTACTTAAGCTGTAGAGGTTCTAAGGAACTGAGGTCTTATTTTAAATAATAATGAAAACATCGTTTCAGGTTGCTCGAAAATATAAGATATTGCCTTGGCAGCCACCCACTATGGCCACTTAAATCCTTGCAAAGAAATGGAACATGGTTTATGACAAGCCCACCCAGCTATTGAAATAAGAGGCACCCTGAAGTCAGAGACTTACAGACAGTGGCAGCTATTCTAGGAACAGGCAGGCAGTGTGCAGGAGGGGGTGGGCGGACACTTTTCTTCAGGTGCAAGAGGTCACAGTCTCAATGACACTGCAGGCAGGGGGTCCCAGAGCAGAATGGGAAACAGAGGCCTTCCCTATGCTCTGGACACACACCAGGGAAGGTACGAGAATGAGCACCTTATTGAAAAGCCATCTTCCCCAGAGTTCAGAGACTTAGGGGCAAAGACAGACTTTGTACCCCAGAACACAGAGCCAGCCAGCCAGCCTGCACCTATAGGAACACAAGGCCTTTAAGAAGGAAGCAGCCCTTTATAGGTGACTTAAAGAATGGGGAATGGCAGGAAGCAGAGGTAGACGTCATCCCAGATGGAGCCTGTCAGGAGCAGGGAGAATCCGGGGGCAGTGGTAAACAGCACCAATGGGACAGCTTCAAAACTTTGATCCTGCCCCAAAGGAAAGCATTTCCATGTTGAGGTTGGCCCACCTTCTAGAAGCCCTTGTACTAGGCCTGGAGGGAATCCAGAGGATGAGCTTTTCCATTTCACTGTCTAGTACTACATGACTTGACCACCAAAGCCCATGAGGTTCCCTCTGGATGGTCACTTATCTGCTGTAAAATGAATTAAACTCTCTGAGTCCCACAATTTGAAGAATGTGACTGCTGAACAGATTCCTCCACATAGTCAGATTTCTCTCTTCTCACTCTACCTCTGAAACAAAAGGATCTCAGACTTGGCCTTGGGAGTCTTGGGGACTTGAGGAGACATCTCCAACCAGACCTTCCCAGTTTGAACAGATCCTCTCCGGGTGTCACAGTAACAGCAATGGCTACCTGTGGAGTTCTCTTCCTGTACCTGCGGTTAACTGAAAGTTTACTTCCTGGGGACCTCCTTTCTATAAACTATGCTATAGTGAATGGTAATTGAACAGTTGCTATTTTTTAAGCACTAGGTATTTTATACATATTATCTCATTTAATCCTTACAACTATCCCATGAAGTACGTATATGTATTGTTATTAATCCCACTTTACAGATCAGGAATCTGAGGCTCAAAGAGGTTAAATAACTTGCCAAGTCACACAGCTAGGAAATGGTAGTGGTGCCCCAGGAATTAGTCCCCATTTGTCTGTTGCGTCAGCCCATGCTCTAGACCACTCCGCTTTGTTAAATACCTCTCACCTGAGCAAGTCTGTCAACCTCTAAACACTTTCTAACTTTTTATAATCCAGCCCCCACCCCACCCACCCCCAGTCTCCCAGCTGCACAAACACAGACTATTCTCACAGTAAAGAAGAGCTATGGTAGATACACATGTGAATGTCCCAACTTTCCTCTGAGGCTTGATGCACTTGTTAAGATGGGCTCCCAAATAAGGTCCCTCTGCTAGTTGAAGATTTGCCAGGGCTGTGGGTTATATGTGAACAAAACCATGGTCACACAATGACAGCTATAGGTCTTGAGTCTTTTTCTTAGAAACCAAGGACAACAATCAAAACCCAAGACCATGAACCCTGAACTAGGTGATAAAGCACACGTGATTAGGCATAGCTGCTTGGAGAACTGCAGGTCTGGAAACTTAAATTTTAGCCTTCTCTCCCCACTAACCAGCTGCCTGACCTGGGCAATTTACTTAACTGCATTTATGCCCTCAGTTCCTTATCTGAACAAGGAGACTCTTACCACCTGCCTTGTCTGCATCACGTGGAAGCTAGGGGCCCATCAAGGTTGCAGCTAGGAAACATTATGTGTGAAGAACACTTTGATTACCATGGGATCCTATTCAAACCCAAGGTTCTGCTGTTATCTTTTCAATTCCCCTTTCAAAGGAAGGGTATTAGAACATAAGACAGGTGGATCAACCTATGCGCTGGGTGGTACATGATGAGCAAAGTCTAGTGTGCAAAAATCATCCAAGGATAAACAATTCTAGCTGATACTGGCAGGTCAAGATGGCCTCTAAATGGACAGCAAAAATACAGTAAATAACAATTCTCAGTAACTGTCACAATAAAGGAGGTTAAAAAAAATTCCAGCTGGTATTTTATTAGTTACAGAAACCATTCAGATTCCTTTGTACATAAAAATAAACAATTTTCCTTCCATTTCTCAAAGTTTAATGTAACCCAAGGCACAATACAAGCTTGGTGTCAAATGTTCCTCTTAGTCCCTAATCTTTCAACACAAACTATTTTTCCTTTATTTACTTACTTACTTATTTACTTACTTATTTAATTTAAATTTTTTTTTTCTTTACCATTCTTGATTTGGGGAAAAGTCTGATGAATGAAAAGGGTCTAGTAATTAATAAAGTGGTCAAGAATCAAATACTCCCCTGGTATAAATGATCACTCTAAGAAGGAAATTTCTTGCAAGGTTTGAGATGGGTTTTAACCAGTAAACATCAGGAACTTTCAGCTCACCAAGCTGTGTGAGGATGTCTCCAGCTTTAATGAGTTTAGAAATAATACACATTCAAGGCAGAAAATAAAGAAGTGATGAAGCAAACCAACTCTGGGTTAGAAAGACATCCACATTTCAAGTTCATTTTTCTGAGAGAAAGTTCTCCCTCATCTAAACCATATAGCTGTCTTTTGAGGACTTACACAAATGCCCTATTTCAATTACTCTGCCAGCTAGGGCTGGACAGAGGCCACCTTCTGGTACAAGGCAGATTTCTAATGCCTGAGAGAAGAGGTGGGGGACAAGGAGATCCTCACTCGAATTAGTCTGGTCACTGAGCTCCGAGTAAGGGCCTGAACTTCCAGGTCAAAGCCAAAGCAGTGGCTCTTCATGATGCTTCTTAAGGTGAATTAATTTTGGGTTTAGCAAGCAGAGAAGTCCAACCTGCTCTATAAAAACCACTTTTCTCCTGGGATGGAAAGCTTAACAACTCTCCTTTTTTTTGTCACCCAGTGCCCACAGGAATCAGCACCTGTGAAGAAAGTCTGCCCTGTTTGGTAAGGAGGCTGGTCCCCCCTCAGTGTGGATCAAAACACTAACAGTTTCTCAAATTATTCATCAACAAACAACTAACAAAGTGTACTCCCACCCCCAATATTTAAAGGTGCTTTCTTACAAAGTCCCTGTGTGTATAGGTAAACTGTAAGTAAACATCTCTAGCAATATTTAACAGAAATATCAAACAGTTTTCAGAAAGGCAGGTCAGGCATCCTTCTAGAGGACCTTGGACCTTTGACCAAGGGAAAAGACATTAAGGAGACTCCACATTTTCTCTGGGTTCAATTCTCAAAACCCACCATCTTTTGTGTGTGTGTGATGGCACTGTCTCTTCTAGCCAAAGATGGAAGAGAAAAACATAAAGTCTCCAGAGGAAAAGATGACCAATGGAATGTGAAATAGTTCCAACGCCCAAACTTGCCTGACGTCACAGTGGACTGTAGTAGGTACCTCCTCAGGAATCTTCTTCGAGGGCAAGAAGGCATCATGGTTGCTCTTCACATCAACATGAGGCTTATAATAAGGAAAGGTGGGTGTGTATAGCAAACAAGACTTTGATTAGACTTGACGAAGGACTTTTGTTAAAGCACTCAGGGAGGTTTGAGAATCTGTCCACGGACGTCTACTCAATTAAAGAAGATGATGAGAACAATCTCAAGTGCATGCCTGGGGCTAAGGAGGGGCTCATCAGCCTTCAGGAGTGCCCTCCATGCCTGCTTCTAGGACTCAATGAAAAGTAACTTCTGGCGGTTAGGGTGCTCACAGGTCCCATTTTGGCTGCCCACAGACTTGCCATGGCATCTGTAACACGAGTGCACAGGAGCCTTCTCGGCGAGCCTCCAACCTGCGCCATCAGGCCTGAGAAGACATGTGTTGGAAAACTCTTAACACCCCAAATTTCGACTATGCATCCACACTAGAGGGCACAGGGGGCCAAGGCTGAGTCTGTCTGTTCCCTCCCACTTCACTCAGGGTGACATCTGTGCTACTGAGAAAGAGGACTAACACAAGAATTGGATGGTAAGAACTTTGGTCTTTGCTCTTCTTTCCATTCCGTGTGCTGAGGGCCATTAATCAACATTGACCGACTTTTCCTGCCCTAAAACCTACAAAGTTCCCCAGGGCATCCAACTTGAGCTCTGTATCCTTCACACACCCATTTCCCGTGTTTGCACAGAGAGCGGCAGGGGCTCCAAGGAAGGGCTCTGTATCCCTCACACTTAGCAAGGTCCAAGTGGATGGGCAGGGATGGCTGAGGAGATGGGTAGGTTGGAACAGGTCATTTGTTAGCATGCAGCCTCAGTTCCCTCACGTGTAATGGGGGAAGGAAGAGAAGTACCACCCTGCTGAGAGGCCTGCCGGATGGAGTAAAGGAGGCACCATGGATGAGAGCCCGGCAGAGGCCTGGTACGTGGTGGAGTTTTATACTGGCCACTTTCCCTTCTCTGCTCTCAACAAATCTATGACAAATCCACTCGACCATAAAATCCAAAGAAAAATAAATCCACTCCGGCCTGCCAGGGGCAAGGACACTGGCTGGCAAAGAGCAAAACATCAACCAGAGTGAGTGCCTTCCTGATGGAGATTCCAGTCACCCTGAGTCCTCTGCCCAGCTCAACCAACTCTCAGGCGACAGCTCCCCTGTGAACCCCAAAGAAGAAGCTCCAGGACTTGCATCTCCCAACCCCACAGGCCCATTTCACTAGGTACTAGCCCACCATGTAGCTTCCTTGTGGCTGCAGAGAACATACTTGGGATTTGACAGTAAAATATACAGATGGCCAGGAGGATGGAGACGGCGGGATGAAATTACACAGCACTCATCTGTGTAAGTGCTGCGTAATATATTATGGCTTTGGCTTCAGTAACGTGTATCCAAGCAAATGATGGCCAGAGCCAACTTGGTGCCCTTTAGAAGCACTGACTAGGGGTTGGCAGGGGCCACAGAGATCACTTAATCCAGCCTCCCACCTGACGACAGGCATATTACCGGGGTCCAGCCATCATTAGATGCCCTGCTTCCCCCACCCCTCCCCGATGCTATGCTTCGACCACCTTGACCTCCTTCAGCTCTGGCAATAGACCAAACCCACACCAACCTGTCTGTCTGAACACCCTTGCCCTCTGCTCTTTACATGGCTGGTTCTCATCTGTTAGGTTTGGGCTTAAAGGGCACCTCCTTGGAGAAGCCTTTCCTGACCATCCTAAGTGGGTTCTCCTTGACATTCTACACCGTGGTTGCTTCCTTCCTCATGCTTCTCCCAGTGTGTTAATTATTTAGCTGGTTTACTAGCCATGTCTCCCACTAGACTGTAAGCTCCTAAAGGGCAAGGACTGACTACATCAAGGCCAACTCATACAATGCCTGGCACCCACTAGGTGCTCAGTGAGTATCTGCTCCCTTGAGGAATGCACAATTCTGAAGGAGATTTATTTCCAAAAACCTTAAAGTGAATCAAGCTTTGCATGACAGTAGCTAAAGTTTAACTCAATTACCCAAAGATCCCTGTCTGCGAAAGCCCAAAGTCCTGCCAAATGGAGAAAATGAAGCATTCCAAAGACCAGGTGAAGGTGGCTGATGTGGCCTTCTAGCCTCTCACAGGCTTATCAGGTTTGTACACATGCCTCTGTGATAGGCTCAGGCTACCTGAGATCCTTAATCCATCTAGTTAACTGTTAACTACTCTGGCCCCACTGACACCTGCATTAGTAACTATGGAGCAGGAAGGACAATCAATTGTGAGCCTTCCACCGACTCCCCGACATAACTACAGGTTCTTGGGCTGAACAGTTTGTGGGGTTGTGTTGCAAGGAGGCTAATAAAAACATATTTCTCAAACACCGTATGGTGAGGGCAACTGAAATGCATCCTCCTCAAAAGCAATCTAATTTTTTTTTTTTTTTTTTTTACATCCTGAATGCAGAGGGAAGCAAACAGCTTGAAGATGTTAGATGGTTTATAGAACTACCCCTTCAGTGTCTGGGCCATCTTGATGGAAGCAAGTTTAAAACCCAGGCATAAGAAAGTGGTAGAAACATCAAGAGAACCTTTGCCATTTTCAAAAAGGAACCTGGGGGGCCCTTAGGAAACATAAGTGGGCAGAGATTTATCAGTGAAAAGAAGGGTCGTGGCAGAAGTCCCCAAGCCAGCTGTGGAGGTCTGTTAGGTTCTGAGGCCTAGGTTCCTTACTTCTGCACCAGGTGCCTTTCCTCTCGCCAGGGCAGGATTCACACTGTTGGCAGTTTCTAACAAGAAAAATATTTTCAACCATGAAGTTAACTCTGCTGGAAGAGCTCCAAAGGGAAAGTCCCTCCAGTTACTCCAAGGAAAAAAAAAATTACCTTCTTGGTCTGGAATCTGGGGATATTTTATGCAGATGTCTCTAACAGAAGTTAATAAAGGGAAGTCAGCTTGCCTTTGATTATTCAAACAGGCTACTGCTATTAAGAGTTGCACAACTCTTGGGCAAGGCAGGGGTGGGTCCAGGCTTTTTTTTTTTTTTTTTTTAAGCCTGTCCTCATGGCAACTACTTATTCTTTTCTAAGAATATTTCATTCTAACTTCCCTACTCACATCTTTCCAATACCTCTCTTCTGGCGGGAATGTGGCCAGTAACATGAGGCCAGCTCAGAAGGCTCTGTGGTGGGCACTCCTGGTGCCTGCCACATAGGGGTTCTGAGAATGACAGTTCCATGTCCCTGCTGAGAACTGGATGGAGGAGCCACTATTCTTTTCTTCCTCTCTTTTTTTTGGGGGGGGGGGGTGCAGGCTGAATAATTTCAACCTGCAAGGTAACAGAAGTTGCCCAAGCTCTAGGAATTATCACTGTGGGACAAATGCGTTCTCTTATTTTCATGTGGTTCTATTTTATAATGTGCTAGGTGACACAGGAGACAGCCACCCGCCTAGGGCAAGAGCACACAGGAGGATGGAGGGAAAAACAAACAGCCCTTCTCCTCTGGGGCATAGCAACTGTTCATACAACTGACAATGGAATCCACCTGGTTTGGGGGCACTCCAACAGGGAAGAGTAAATTTCTATTGGGTGAGATTAAAGATGTCTGGGATAGGTCCCTATTATGGAGGAGCTGGGTAATAAAAAAAAAAAAAGAAAACCATGAGAAAATAGGGGAGGGTGAAAACAATATACCTTAGCGGAAACTCTTCTGATGTCCTGGAGCTACACAATGCAGAACTCTTGGTGGGGGGTGGAGGTGGGGGGGAAGGAAAAATATTCTGTTTCCGGAGACAGCTCCAAGAATCATGAGTAGGTGTGAGAAACAAGGAAGCTTATAGATTACAAAAAAAAAAAAGAAGAAGAAAAAAAAAAAAGAAAGAAAAGGGGGGAAAGGAAGGAGTCAGGGAAGAGGGGGGTGAGATCTCTGGGAGACAGGAGAATTAAAGAACACCATGGCAACAAGTCCGTCCACCTACCCTGGCCGCCCACCCACAGCCAGATTCTTTGCTGACGCACTTGAGAACAAGCTGGTTCCTACCAGCTCAGGAAGGTGAGCAAACCCAGAGAGCTCATTAAATCCCTTCTCAGCGACTCTTGTCTGCCTGCAGATAGTGAGCAAGGAGGATATAAATAGAAGTTATATAACATCTCTTTGTTGATTCCTGTGCTTACCAAAAAAATGCAGCATGACCTTGTTTTTTCTGAAGCATTTTCCTCGGCCTACTGGTTGAGGACTTTAATCAAGTTAGGATCATCTTAAAGTTTAAATAGCAGGACAGGGGCGCCTGGGTGGCGCAGGCGGTTAAGCGTCCGACTTCAACCAGGTCACGATCTTGCGGTCTGTGAGTTCGAGCCCCGCGTCAGGCTCTGGGCTGATGGCTCAGAGCCTGGAGCCTGTTTCCGATTCTGTGTCTCCCTCTCTCTCTGCCCCTCCCCCGTTCATGCTCTGTCTCTCTCTGTCCCAAAAATAAATAAACTTTGAAAAAAAAAAAATTAAAAAAAAAAAAAAATAAATAAATAAATAGCAGGACATAGATTTCCAAGTTAAGGGTACTCAGGACAATCAGCCGAGTTCGGAACCCTCAGGGTCAAGTCCTCCTCAGGTATACAAAAATATCCAATAGCTATTAAAAAACTTTTTTAAAGAATTGTGTGCTTCTCCTTAGAACGTTTCCTGATGATGCTAGGGGTAATATTAATTCCCAAGAGCAAAGAACCATTAATAAATTGGCTTCTTTGGTTTTCCAAAGGAGGTCAGAGCACTTAAAAAACACAAATATATAAATGTTTAAAGCTAACTGATGGCTTCTAAATGCCTCCAGGCATAATCAGCACACCTTTCCTCTCTTAAAAGGCAAGACATTAAGGGTCCAGTGGATGTCCTTAGAGACACCTTCAAAAGTAAGCACTGAAGGAAACACAAATGTGCCCTGAAATCCAGCCAACCTGGCCAGTCCTCCAGTGTCTGCTGGGACTTCTGAACAGACTCCTGCTTTGGCGCCTTTGCAGAGAGGTATTTAATAGGAGTGTGTGCTTACAGGATGCGCTGCACAGCTCAGTTACTCTGATACCTCGTCTAACCTGTTGATGCCACATAACTCTTAGAAACTGTTGCCATGGGAACTTGTCCCTCTCCGGCATTCGTCAAGAAATGTTACAGGTGCTAGAGAATTCAATGCCTTTAGTCTCAGTAAGCTTTGTCTGAGTCTTGCAAGGTGTGGCTTCAACCAAGAGGACTTTCAAACCCATGATGGAGGGTTTTGAATACAAATGTCTTCAAAGGACAGGGGTTCACTGCACAGGGCATGGAAGGGAGGCATGTCTGTGCTGGGATAGCCTGAGAGTACACATAAGCCCCACTAAGCATTTAAATTCTATATACAGTGTTTTCAACGCATCATATCAGCTAAACAAAGATCGTGTAGGGCTCTAAGTAGTTCAGATGGTGACCCCAGCAAGAGATGTAGTGGCTGTCATCCCTGAAATGGGATTTCCTTTCTCATCAGAACTGGTAGGTGGGCAACAACACAATAATGCATAAATTCAAGTAAGGCAAGAGTCTACATCCCTGGTCGGATCTCTAGTCCAGGGACAGTCACTTGAAATGCTTCAGCCCGTCTCTCAACTGAGTTGCTTTAAGCCTCCTGCCTTCTCTTCTTATAAATTCCTGCCAGAAAAACAGGATCTACCTTCTACAATATGAACAGTGCAGATCTGGTAGGAACCAACACATCTCCATGTCCCGACGCAGCAATGTTGCCAGGTAACAAATGTAGAAATATACTCAGAAAACTGTATGTGACAATATACAACCTCCGCGCTGCAGCTGATAACCGAGGGAGTGTTAAAACACCATGTTCTCTTAACACTTGGGCTTTTGGTGTGAAAATAAAATTAAACGGGATACTTCCTCTTGTAAATATAAGACAGGCATACAACTCACACATGCATCCACTAATTGGAAATAGTAGAGGGGCTTGCAACAGCCATCTGCAATTCGCCCTGTCTTTCACTCCCCATTCTCCCCGCCAACATGAATTCCAGAAAACTCAAAACTGAGCAAGAGCCCTTCTTTTATCAGGGAGAAGTTCACCTTTGACCACAAAAAGATACTCAATAAAGACACCAGTGGAAACTAAACGAAGGCTCTTACATTATTATAAAATTCCTCATGTTTCCATCGTGTGGGTTTGTAAGACAACTTTTATAATTCGTGGCCTAACAAAGCAGTGATTCCTTGCTTCTTAGATCAAAAAACCAGTACATCCTGGCCCTAGCCCCAACGAGAACAAGACAGACACTGCTCTCTACTGTGTGTAGCCCATGAGTGGAAACAGGCTAAGCCCCTGACATTGGACTCCTGTATCTCAAAGACTTTCTAGCATGGTAGAGAGTTGGGAGATTTTGGAGAGGCAGACCTGGGTTCAAATCTCAGCTGTGCTAATAGGGTGACTTTGAATAAGAGCTCTGGCTCTTTTGAGACTCATTTCCTCACATGTAACTAGAGCTACCGGACCTAGCCCAGGGGAACTACATAACAGTACCACGTATAGCTCCTGCCCTCTTCCTTTATCTTTGCCCCCAAGTGAATACTGTCCAACCAATCAACGACTCAAATATGAGGAGAATCCAGTGCAATGAGCCTCTTTGTGCAAAATGGGTAAAACGTGAGATCTAACAAGCCTCTCATTATGCCAGAGTACCTGTGCTTCTTTATATACAAGTAAAAAACAAAACTTGTTAATAATGTAACCTAACCTTTCATATAAGCCCTAATTAAATGAGCTGCCACTCTCTCCACAGAGAGGAAGTTATGCAATAGAGTTTCCTTGTCATTAACTTTCATAGACTTGGGAACGTGGAATTTGATAGAGGTGAAGCAGCATGTATAACACTTACAGTTTTTATTTAGCAAACAAGACACTAAGCCTAAAAGAAAGACTTTCACGGTTTCCTTCTCTGTCATTCACAAGCCAATATTATAACCAAAGCAAAGACACCAGCCACACGAGCTGTCTTCTCATGTGCTTCTCACAGCACCCTCCACAGAGTCCATCCACCAAACGAGCAACCAAGAGTGAAGCCACAAATTCTAATTTGCCTGATAGGAGGCAAGGTCCTCAAAAGGGGTCCAGAGCCCCTTTTCTTGGTCTCCAGGGAGGGGAATGTGGACCATGTCTGTGCCAGGGAAATTAATGGAGGCTTCTCATACACCATGGAAGCACCAACACAGAGAGAAGACAACTCAGGCTGTGCCAAGAAATAAACCCAGACACAACTACCAGCTACCTCAGTGGCCCTGAACAACTACCATGACCTCCTGGATCCTTTATTTCCCCTTTGGAAAAAGGGTTCATGGCAGTACCTACCCACACAGGATCACCAAAGAGAGTAACTGAGATCAAGCGGAGAAGGCATGTAGCATACCTCCTGGAACATGTACACTCATATTCTGGTACTCGTTACCATTACTACTATCTCTAGTTATTAAGAACAAGAAAACAGAGATCCTTAGTGTTTCTGGCATCATAAGGATGTTTCTCCAAAGTGACACTATATATTTCCCTTAGACTCAGATAAACCTAATTCCCTTTCACCCCTAAATTTAGATGGTGCCCCTTTATAACTGTTACAACCAGTAACAACAAATTTTCACATCCTTATGTTTATATTCAAAAAACAATAATAAGGCTAACATACCATGATGGTCATATAAGGGTCAGAACTTCTGTTCATTCAGTGGATATTTACTGAGCACCCACCATGGTCCAGGTGCTGAGGAGTAAGACAGAGGTTTGATCCTGGAAGAAATTACATTCTTGGGTGGGTGAGTGGAGAGAAAAACGTGCTACTGACAAGTAACCATAAGCAATTACTGCGTGTTAAGCACCATGGTGAGCTGAGCATCTTCCACATATTACCTCATTTGGATCTCAGAAGAAGCCTCGAGAGTAGGATTCTCTACAAGGACATTATGTACAAATGAGGTTCCCTTCATCTAACACATATGAGGTGTTTTCTGTTTGTTTTTTTTTAATTTTTTTAATGTTTATTTTTGAGACAGAGAAAGACAGAGCACGAATGGGGGAGGGACAGAGAGAGAGAGGGAGACAAAGAATCTGAAGCAGGCTCCAGGCTCTGAACTGTCAGCACAGAGCCCGATGCGGGGCTCGAACTCACAGACCGTGAGATCGTGACCTGAGCCTAAGTCGGATGCTTAACTGACTGAGCCACCCAGGCGACCCACACACAGGTCATTTTCTATGGAACTTGGAGGTCAACACAAACTTGCTTTCTGTTCTCTCGGGTCTTACAATGAACTTTCACTTCAAGTGTGGTGATCGCTATAACGAATGAACAGCCTATCGGTGGAGACCACTACTTCTGCCTCCAGGGATCAAGGGAAAGTTTCCAAAGCAGGAGACATTTCAGACAAGGTTTGCTAAGTATTCCAGGCAAAGGGAAACAGGACACATCCTACATGGAGCAGAGGCATCTGAGTACACAGAAGGGACTGGCAAATGAACAGATGTAGCTCCAAGACAATGAGCGTGGGGGAGTGGGTGCAGAAACCCAGGCAGGGCCAGATCATGCAGCATACCACTGGATTCCATCATCTGCAGAAGGCTGTTAAGATAGGAAATGAGGGGGCGCCTGGGTGGCTCAGTTGGTTGAGTGGCCGACTTCGGCTCAGGTCATGACCTTGCGGTCCGTGAGTTCGAGCCCCGCATCGGGCTCTGTGCTGACAGCTCAGAGCCTGGAGCCTGTTTCAGATTCTGTGTCTCCCTCTCTCTGACCCTCCCCTGTTCATGCTCTGTCTCTCCCTGTCTCAAAAATAAATAAAACGTTAAAAAAAAAAAATTAAAAAAAAAAAAAAGATAGGAAATGAGGTGGTCAGGCTTCTGTTTGGGGGACATCATTGACAGCAGCATGCAAGAGGTAAATGCCCACAGGCGGGGAGGGCTCTAAGAAGCTATCCCAGTTATCCAGGAGAGACACAATCAGGATCACAACTCGGAGAGCTGCATGGTGGTCAGCAGTAGGAATTCTAAAGCCAGAGTGACTTCTAAGCCCCACCTCCTTCCACCTCAGCTGAGCCAATTTGGGCATGTCATTTAACCTGAAGGTGCCAACTGTCTGGCTCATTACAAGTCCTAACTGAACGCTGACCACTAAACTACTGGGAGGTGGAGTGGGCACAGAATAAGTAAGAGAGGAGTGACATACAGTGACCAGTGACATCCAGGTATGTCCCCTGGTCAACAGGAGGGGTGCTGGTGAACCCCTTGACCAGGGCATGGAATACAAGACAGCAAATGGGACAGAGGAGGGGAGGTGACAGGTGCACTTGAGGTCACGCTAACCTACAGTTAACACAGGTGGAGACGCTCAACGGGGATTCAAACAGAAACGTAGAAATCAGCAAAGAGGTGGAGCCAGGAACTACACCTTTGCGAGCTGTTGGCATAAATGGTAGCCGGAAGCCACGGGAGATGATGAGATCACCCAGTGAGTTTGGAGAAAAAGAAGACAAACAGGCTCCAACATTTCAGATATTTTAAGATTAACTGTATATGCCCCAAGGCCAGGAGGAAACCTTTGTAGGAGGCAAAGAAATAGCACAGCACTGAGCCCTAAGGAAGCGACTAACTTGGTCAGAGAGGGCCCACAGATGAAAATCCTGC
Organism: Puma concolor; assembly: GCF_028749965.1. NCBI lineage: Eukaryota > Metazoa > Chordata > Mammalia > Carnivora > Felidae > Puma > Puma concolor. The sequence continues at coordinate 124,410,171 of NC_141668.1, forward strand.
AGTCCCAAGTATATGGACTCTTAAACTGCTTTAGACTGCCTTCCAAATCTGTTGAAAGGTGATAAATAAGGGTAATGGAATATATCTGAGCAGAGATGGTGAAGGAAAGGGAAGACCTCCTCTGGGAAAAAAAAAAAAAAAAGAGTCTTCTAAAACATACTCCCACTGTCCCTATACACCCCTCACACACACAAAAAAGGAAGAAAAGTAGACACCCCTCTTTCCCTGAATTCCTTATTAAGTGAATAAGTGGCCAAAGCATCTTGGAATTTAGGATATTGGTCACCTGGTGAATAGAATAAAGAGGGAAAGACATGGTTCTTCCCCTTTGCCAGGTTAATATTTAGACAGTCAAGATTCAATAAGCACAGGGATTGGCCAAAATTTCGGTAAAGGGACAAATGCTAAATATTCTAGGCTTTATACGAACTCTGTTGCAACTATTCCACTCTGCCCTCACAACATGAAAGCAGCCAGAGATAACACTAAAGGAGTAAGCATGGCTGTGTTCCAATAAAACTTTATTTACAGAAGTAGGTGACAGACTGAATTGGACCTACTGGCCAGTTTGCTAAGCCCTGTACTAACACATCACAAGCCAACAGAGGAGAATCTGGGATCAGCTTGAAAGTTCATAAGATGCATTCATTCCCTCCTTAGAAGTCATTAAGGAAAGTTAGCAAGAGCACAGACCTTTTGCTAGACCTGAAGGAAGAGAAAGAAAGGAGACAAATCTGGACTTGTGGATTTAAAAGGATGAAATGAAATGATGGTTCAACATACAACCTCTTTCAAGTCTTCTCTCTTTTTTTTTTTTTCCTGTTCTTTAGTCAAATGTTGGAAACTATGGAAAACCCAATGGTTTCTTTGAAGACCCTCCTTAGAAACCAATTCCTGCTTCTAGGTTTCGCACAAAGTAAAGAGCTTAACATTCTGCTTCCAAAGATCTTCCCTCAATCCCCAATGAATGTAATCCTCTACTGGAACACTAGAAGAGCAGATACATGTACCTGTCCACTTCTGCCTAAACTGATGGCTTTGCTATTCAGGAAAAAGGAAAAATAATACTGGGTCTCCATTTCCTCTAAAAACATGAGCCAGGGTGCATACTTTCCCTTCAAAGCACCTCAACAGGAATGTGTTTCTTTCTTTTTTAAAAAATGGTTTTTTTATTTTTGAGAGAGACATAGTGCAAGTAGGGGAGGGGCAGGCTCCAGGCTCTGAGCTGCTAGCAGAGAGCCCAACATGGGGCTCAGACTCACAAACTGTGAGATCATGACCTGAGCCAAAGTCGGACACGTAACCCAGTAAGCCACCCAGGCACCCCCGGACTGCTTCTTTATACCCAAGTGAGGAGGAACGACATATGGATGTGCTGATAATCCCTGCAGTCACTTCTTGTCCTGGACTGCAAAACCAAGCCAATATGCCCATGCCTTCTCTAGTGTCCACTAACGTCTGGAGAACTGCCATGACCAGCTGCGTGGGGTGTCACCTTTTTGGAGAGTCATTCACGTCTTATGTTCTCAAGAATGGTAACTACCTTCAGGTGTTGACTTTCTACCTGAAAACCTGAATTTAGACCAAAAATCTTGAAAGACCTTTCAGTGACACATCAGTTTCATGGGAATGGAGAAAAAGGGTAAGACGGTAAGGTACCTATGTCAAAGAAGTTATCTGCACCACAAAAAAAAGGGGGGGGGGAGCAAAGTAAGCACCTAGGTCAGGGAGCACTTGAAACCACAGAGTGACTGGAGTTCCCTTCACTTCCCACTTCATGCAGAATGTCTGTCAGGAAAGGTAACCAGTACCCAAGACATGGAAGTGTCCTGACCTTATGGACCTCTAACATCATTTCAAATATATAGTCAGAGGAACTTAGGTGAACTGAGTATGAAAACAAGGTAAAACAGCACCCCCAACCCCCGGCCCAATGGACCATAAACCGCTACACAGAAGCAAAAGCTCAGGAGTCAGCTTTTTGACAAGAAACCTATTTTAAAAAATGAACTCCACTTTTTAAAATAATAAATGTTTATTAATAAAAAAATCAGCATATTTTGAGATCCTTCTATGACCCTGACAACTGTCTGAGGCACTTGGTGTGAACTACCCTGTTGCAGGAGCCCTGTGAGGTGGTCACTGTCACCACCCTGATCTCTAGCTGGCAACCACACTGACAGAGGTTAACAACTTTGCCCCATGTCCTGAAGAGGGACGTGGCAGAAGCAAGGCTCAAACCCCAGACCGTCCTCATTCCACAAAACCAGTCCCCACGGCAGCAGCTCACAGGTGCGCACTGTCTATAGGGACACGCGCTTTACCCCCAATGCTACTCCATCTTATCCTCGCAACAGCTCCATAAGGAAGGGACTTAGTTTTTCTAACTCTTACTTTACAGATGAGAAAGCTGAGTTTCAAAGCGTCCTGAGAAAGTCCAAGGTAACCCCACTGGCCGAGGGCAGGGCTGGGGTTCCAACACAGGTGTTTCCACTGTGGAGGTCAAACTCCTTCCCACGTCAGATGCTCCCCTTCTAGGCAGTGTCCCCAGAGTCTGCAACCCATTACCACCAGCTCTCAAAGGAGGGGCAGCTGTTCAGACCCTTCACAGCTTCAGCTGAAAGGCAGAGAGTCCAGGGAAGCCTGCGGGGGACAGGCCACCTGCCTCCCTCCTATTTCAAGTCCAATGGCTCCCAACTCCGCCACACTAGGGCGGGGGTTGGGGAGCCATCTTCTGACTGTGGCAGGCCACACTCATTTCCCACATGGATAAAACCTGAGGTCAGAAAACACCACTCAGAAGTGACTCATTTCTGACTTCCCTGCCAAAAACAACACCCTTTTACGTAACTTGCTCACACACCAATCTCCTCCTCCTTCTAAGGGTGAGAGCCCTGTCAAACCAAGGCTGCTTGTCCTCACAAACTGGCCTTCTATTTCCAGCAAAGGCAAATCAAATTTCCCTTTCTGCCCTCATCTCCCTGCTAAGTGGGGTCAGAGGTAGCCAGATCAACATGATCCTCCAATGTGCCCTTCTGGTAACCCCTTCTGGAAGGGGTGGGAGATTTCATATATAATATTGGCTCTTGGGCTGATTTCTTAAGCCAACCACAAAAAATAAGTGTGTGGTGAAGGAAAGGCCCCCAAGGACTAGGGATCTCTCTCAGATGAGTTTGCAAGCCAGTTTCCCGAAGGAGCACTTCTCACATTTTCCATCTCCAGCTGAGTACGTGCAAAAAAGAAAGCCCTTTTCGGGTGTGTCTGTAGGCTAGACTTGGCATAGGAATAGCTGTGGGCAGCCATTTGATACATAAAATTCACTGTGCTTCTGCAACCAGAAGCAATTAGTCCAAAAATTTTTTTTTGTTATGTCTGTCTCCTTAATTTGCTATGAGGTCCTCTATGGTCATGTCAGCACATGTATCTCCCAACATCTGTATTTGCTTTCAAAAAACCCCAAAAAGGGGCGCCTGGGTGGCTCAGTCACTTAAGTGTCTGACTTCAGCTCAGGTCATGATCTCATGGCTTGTGAGTTTGAGCCCCATGACAGTGATCTCATGGCTTGTGAGTTCGAGCCCCATGTCAGGCTCTGTGCTGACTGCTCAGAGCCTGGAGCCTGCTTCAGATGCTGTGTCTCCCTCTCTCTCTGCTCCACCCCTGCTTGCTCTCTGTCTCTCTCTAAAATAAATAAGAAATTTTAAAAATTAAAAAAAATTAAAAAAAAAAAAAGACAGGGGTGCCTAGGTGGCTCAGGTGGTTAAGCGTTCAACTTTGGCTCAGGTCATGATCTCACGGTTCGTGGGTTCGACCCCCGTGTCTGGCTCTGGCTCTGGCTCTGTGCTGACAGCTCAGGGCCTGGAGCCTGCTTCGGATTCTGTGTCTCCGTCTCTCTGCCCCTCCCCGGCTCACACTCTGTCTCTCTCTCCCTCTCAAAAATAAACATTAAAAAAATAATAAAATTAAAAAAATTTAAAAACCCACAACACGAGATATGTTCAAAGATATACTTTACTCCTCCTCTTCTCCAGGTGAGGACAGCTTCTGCCCTCCCGCAGGGAAGAGGAAGCAGAGGGAACTTCCCCCAGGGTGCTGGTGGGAACGTCGCAGGAGGAAGGAACACAGAAATTGGCAAGGACTTGAAGGACGGATATGCAAGTGCCGTAAGGCTTGCTGAGCCCTGAGTGTGCCAAAAATTAATTCATAAGCAAATGCTTATTTTATAGTTTCCCACTTGCTACAAAACACCAAGCAGAAAGACTCCTTTTGAGAGCTGGTAGGAAGGGGGTGAAGCCGGAGTGGGGAGGTAACGTAGGGGTCGCTCGAAGAGAAGCTCGATTCCATGGTTTGACAATATGTCATCCTACCTTGCGGAGCTGAAGGGCAGTGGTAGCATCTCCTTGTTCCTGTAAGCACAGGGTTCACCATAAAGTCTGAGCTGCTCTCAGGTCAGAGGAGTTTGGAGATTAATATCCACCCCTCAGATAAGCCAGGGCACAGACAGAAGATGCTCGAAGACTTGAGGACACTGTCCCTAAGAGTCCATTATGCCAGGATGGGAAATATCCTAAATGTGGGTTCCTGTCATTTCAGGGCTTTAGGTGATGATGTGACAGATAACAAGGTTTCAGAATAAAGGAGCAAACTCTCTCTGTGAGGGTTCCTAGCAAGCACTACATGTTTTTATTTTTGGATTCCCATAATTGATTCCTCCAAGGTCTGGGCAATGAAATTCACAACTTTTGGAGAGCTAAGGGCCCCACCAACTTCATCCTAAGGACTGGGATGAATATTCACAGAACACCCAGAAAAGCAATGACATGAGTCGTCGCTTCTGCAAAGACAGGACTGAATTTTCAGGGAGAACAAACCTCCTCTGTGGCAGACAATGGTGCCTTTTTTTTTTTTTTTTTTTTTTTTTAAACTTTAGCGCCCAACTCAGCGGTTTGACTGACCCATGATAGGTGCTCAATCGTTTATAATGCGGGGGGGGGGGGGGGGGGCATGGAGCCAGTCTCCAAAGTTGCCCACCTCCACACAGTTCCCTCCTAATATGCACATGCCCTCATCTCAACCACAGGTGGGGCTTTTCTCACCCCCCCTCTGAAATTGGGCTGACCTTATGACAAAGCCTTATGACTGATTTTGACCAAAAGAATGCGGCAGAAATGACATTCGAGGAATCCCCCTCAGCCCAGGACTTACAAGGATTTGTAGCTTCCACTTTCCACTTCTTGAAACTCCACTTCGACCCCAGTCAAGATGCTCTAAGAACTCCAAACCACATGGAAAGGCCACAGGGAGGAGAACCAAAGCAATCCGAGTGACAGTCCCCAGTAAGCTCCCAGATGAGAGCCAGAACCAAGTGGCCACCGTGGCTGACTACCCAATCAAGCCCATGCCAAAATCACATGGTATAGAAGAACCACTCAGCTGAGCCCAAGCCTACAGAAGTGTGACAGCTGTGAGAACGGTCACTGCTTCAAGGCACTAAATTTCAAGAGGGCCGCTTAAGTGACAGAACTAAAACAGGGGGGTGGAGGAGACAAGAGGCACATGGCATTTAGTCTAGTTCTGTAGCTCTGAGTAAGTCAGAACCCTCACTGAACTCCTCAGACTCCAAAGAGATAGCCTGAGTGGAAGGACTTTATACACAGTAAGTGCCCAAACCCAGGGAGAATGGATGCCAGTTCCACTGTCTTCACTACTGAGCTCTGCAGCCAAGAACCCACCCCTGGCCCACCTACAGCTCTGTTCCTGAAGGTGACAAGGAGTTAAGTGGTAAGAAGGAGCAAGTCGTCTTTCTCTATAAAGCACCTACTATTCTTCCTCGGACCTTTACCATCATCCTACAGAATGAAGGCATCATAGGGAATGAGGAGTTCAGAGAACCCAGCTGCCCTGGTTTAAATCTTGGCTCTGCTACTTACTTATTGTAGGATTTGGGGCAAGTTCCTTAACGTTTTTTCATTTTACTTTCCTCATGTGTTAAAAGGGGTAATTATGGCATCTACCACCTATAGAGAGAGTGAGGATTAGATGAGAGGATACACTGAAAACACTGAAGCATAGTTCCTGGCTCACAGTAAGCACTTAACTGGCTATTATCATCATCATTATGGCTTTTACTTTTAATTTTTAAAATGATCATACAGTAAAACTAACTTCTTTGGTATACAGTTCTACAAACTTTCACACATGTATAGATTCACGTGGCCACTACCAAAAGCAGGACACACAATAGTGTTATCACACAAAAAAACCCTTGTGCTGTTTCTTTAGAGTCAAATTCTCCCCTCGCCCCTAGTCCTGGCAAATACTGATCTGTTCATCATCACTACAGTCCTGTCCTTTCGAGAATGTCATAGAATTAGAACCACATAGTATGCCTCCTTTTGAGATTGGCTCCTTTCTCTCAGCATAATGCCTTTAAGATGCATCCAAGTTATTGCATGGATCAATAGTTTTTTCTTTTTATTGCTGAGTAGTATTCCATTGTATGGATCACCTGGAGTTTGTCCAATCATATTTTTCATAATTATTTTCACAAGCCAAAGAAAACTTCAGAAATGGAATCGGCCAAACATCACTGATAGATTCTAAGAATTCCTGGAAAAACATTTAATAATTGCTTACAAGTTCTGATTCAAGGCGACAAGGAACCCAGGGGTCTGCACTTAGGCCTCACACTTGATAGACACAGGAACAGAAACGCAGTAATAACTTCCTTAATCCCACACAGACCTGGACTGGAAGGTAGTACTTATTCTCCTTCTTCTCCACGTGAAACATGTTCTAAATCCTGGGAAGAGGTGCTTATAAGCATAAGGGTCCTTCTGCAGCCCTCTTTCTGAATAGGCAACACCCAGTTCCGGAACCCTATAGCCCTCTATGCTTCCCTTTGACTGCCCTTTCTACCACCAGTCACTGAGAAACATTACTCCATGGAAGCCCACCTGACCTCAGACCAATTTCCCTTCCTGACACCACAACTGGACAATACAAACAGGAGTAACGGGCATGGAGTTGCAGTGGGACCTTAGGCCACCTTCAATAGATTACAGCATTTCAGCAATCATTAATGGTCGCAGCGACAGTGTTAACCCAACTCAGACTAACTTCCCACAGCTACTCATTTGCTACTTCAACCAGCTTCTCTAAAGCAGGATGAAATTTTCAATCACTCCCCCTGGGGCTTCAAGGTTCTTAACCAGCTCCAGACACAACCTGAGTTCCACATCATTCTCTCCAGAGAAAGAAAGCTCGGGGCCAAGGGAGAGCTCACAACTCAACTCTAGGCTAGAATCAATTTTCCTGGAACCACGGGTCTCTACTAAAGCCATGGGCCAGATTCTCCCCTCCACCCTCTGAGGTCACAGAATGGGGAGGATGAGGGAGAAAGAAAGCGTGAGCATGTGTGCCCTTGGTGCTATGCCCTCCCATCCCGGCTCACCCCCTCATGAGCACACTGGCTCCCTTAAGAGAAAACATCTCCACTCCCTGCGAGGCTGAACTATTGGAACTCTATTGTGGCAGTTCATCTGGAGCCTGAGCTTATGAGTAATAAATGTGTGAAAACATGAAACTAATATTCATAATTACTTTACAAGATAAAGAACTTGAAGGAAAAACAGCTTCTGTGTGCCTTGCCATCATCACGAGGGGTACACTGTGAAAAACACGGCATCCTGCCAGAACCGCAGACTCCATCTCGCCAGCCAGCCTTAGCACCGGCGGCCCTCAGCCCCCACGAGCCCTTTCCAAGTTTCATTATTCCTTAATTAACGGTGCCTTCATGCTTCTCCTCATCCAGACGCTTTTGAGCCTCAAAGAGCCAAATGAGACCTCTGATCCTCTCATCTTCCACATCTGTTTAGGTTCCATTTTGGCCAGCATTTACCAACTATCAGTGGGTCTAGGGTCCAGTCTCAAGCAGGGAGTGTTGGAGAGTCTGCATTCATGATATCCCGTCCCTGAGCCTGTTGCCCCACTAGGTTCAGTACCTCTTCTTCTCCCCATTTTTTTTTCTACTGAAGTATAACTTATGTACAATAAAGCACACCAATTTTCATTGTATGGGTCACTGAGTTTGAAACAGGTATGTACCCGTGTATTCACCCCCTAGGTGGAGACGTTACTTATCTCTAGCACCCCAAAAAGTGCCTATCCTAGAAAATATCCTCTCCCACATTGTGACCAATTTTATCATAGAATTATTTTCAGTTTAAGTTCTTGTTAGCTCTCTCCTACGTTATTGCTAATTAACGTACTTATTTGAACTGCCACCTTCTGGATCCTGTTCTCATGTCACCTGTCCAACACTGCCAGATCTGTAGTCCTCAGTGGCAGCACCAAGCTCCTTGACAGGCTGCCCTATACTGCATACAAACTCTCACACCCACCGCCAGTCCCCGTTCACCACCCTACACCAGCTCTGCTCAGTGTGACGGACCCAATCCCTGTTCTCCAGCACCCCTCCAGCTCCTGCACCCTGGGCCTCCTCTTCCCTCCCAAGCAGCACAAAAGGGCTGGCTCATGACCCAGTTCCACGTCATTTCCACCCTTCAGACCCACAGCCATCCTTCAAAGCCAATCTCATCAAAAAAACCTTTCACTGACTCCTCACACAGATGTCGTTACTTCTTCCTTGGAGGGTCTGTGTTATCATTCTTACCTTTTAGATGGCATTACCATTATCCTTGAGAAAAATACATGTGTTTGCATTCTTGTATTCTTGCTAGATTTTTCAATTTCTCTAAGACTAAGCTTCTAGGATTCTAGGATTTCTCTAATTAGTAAAGCTTTAAAAGAAAACTGCAATTTCCAAAAAACTGGAAGCAATAACCTAGGGTTTCCACCTTTTTCTTTAGCCAGAGGGGGGAAAAACCTGTCACCCACTATCAAAATCTTTTCATTAAAGCAAAGACTTTGGAGCTAAAAGAAAAAATTGGAGAGGATATAATATCAGAAATAAAATAGTAATATGGTCCTTCAAACTGAATTTACTTGGTTTGTGAAAAACTCCTCCCAAGCTCTCCATTTTTTATACTTGGCTGTGCCTGGAGAACCTTCTCATAGACCAACTGGCTCCAGTGTCTAAAAACCACTGCCTTATAGTTCCTACTAAAGTACTGTGTACACACAAAGCACTCGATACATGTTTAGTTCAACTGATCTAGTCACTGCAAATCAGGTGGTTGAAAAACAAGGAGTGTTTGACACTGCTTCCATTCCAACAGGGCAATAAGTGGGCCCTATTCTCAGGAGAATGACCACAGGATCCATCCACGCTCACAGTCAGACTCACATGTGACAAAATCAGCAATCCCAACTTGTCACAACTCCGGTGCAAGTGATGACTCAGGCAAGCACTGGACTTTGCCCCTGTCACAAATCTCCAGTTAGGGAAGTGCCTAATAATGAACTTCAGAATTGTGTGTTGGTGCAAGCAGGGAATGGAGGGCGAGAAGACAGGACCACCACAGTTCGCTGCGCAGCGTGTTCAAGCAGCAGGGCGTCTGGGAGAATGAACAGGGGCTGAAATTCAACCTGGCCCAGGCAAACCTCCCCACAGCAAGGCATGTCCTTGGCTGGTTTGCACAAAGAACCAAGACTCCATTGATCAAGACTCTGAGTTTAAGTTCAAGCCCAAGAATTTAATGTCAAATATACACATAAGGGTAAATTTTATGGTGTATTGGTATATCTCAATAAAGCTGTTAATCAAAATGTGTATACACACACACAGTGAGCAAAACCTTATTCAAGAGCCAACAAAGAAGGAAGACTGCATGATGAACGGGATAAAATATTTAAAGAAATAATTTTAATTGCCATTTCTACATGAAAATTATAAATACTATTAAATTTATTAAAATTGACTTATTAAGGACTTCTTTCAAGAATTCTATCAAGTTGTTATTGTTTTAAAATATATATCCAGCTAACAAAAAATCATCTACACGTCTTTGACTAACCTCGCCTGACTTTTCCCAGTTAGTACAAATTGGTGTTATTAGTTCAAATGGCTGTATTGAGCTTTTCACTTCAAAGGTAGGGAAATTTATAGCCATTATCTACAGATACAAAAATTAAATCCAAATAGCACACACAGTCTAAACTCTTTTTTAGTCATCCTGTGATGGGATCCTCTATGATCTTGGATAAAAAAAAGTAAATACACTTCATTCAATCATTCATTGAACAAACATTTATGGACATCCTACCATGCCTCAGATCTTGGACCAATTTTCTTCATACATCCTTAGCAGTTTATCATTTTCAAATGTGACTTGTGTTTTGAAACCAAGTCTAAACTATGAATGAATGACCAAGGAAGATACTGTTAGAATTCGTTTTTCAGAAGAACAGAATTTTGTACTCTAAGAACGAGGGTTCCATTGTAGAAGATCTTGGCATCACCTAGGTGCCTGGCTCCCAGAACAGATTCTCTTCCTGCTCAGTGGGGATGCCACACAGAAACCAAGCTGCCTTCTTACCTGTATAGTGGTGTTGCCTCCTTCCAGAAGGGCAATGGCCAGGAGAATGCTTTCATGAAACACTCGGTCACTGGACGCGTTCATTATGAGGTCAATGACCAGATTAGAGGCACCCTCCTTGTCGAGGTGGCATTGAACCTCAGCCAGGCTCATCTCACCCCTGCTTGTGGAGCTGGACCCAGAGCCTCCCGCTAGGAAGATGGAATATTGTTCTTATTAACCACAATCAGAGCAGCAAACGTGTATTGCATACCTACTATGGACCAATGCACTAAACATTGTAACAGTATTATCTCCTTCAACCTTCTTAAAAAAACCCACAAGGAAGGTACTAATTATTAGCACAGAGGTGAAGTCACTTGTCTTCAAGGGGGACACCCAGCTTGTGAGTAGCAGAGATGGTAACTGAACGTAGGCAGGTAAGATGAAGAAGGATATATTTCCAGCAAGAGACCCAAAGCCATCCAGTCAAGACTCCCCCTAGCATTAAAACACAGTGACTTAGTGCAGAATTATCAAGAACTAGTTTGAGTTCAAGAGATAAATCAAACTTATACATGTCTTAGAACACTCCTAAGAAAATTAAGACTGTAACATTCACTTTAGCCCTGTTTCTAACAAACCCACCTTAGTTAACCCCAGACTCATTCTTTCCCATAATTTACCTGTTCATTCATTCAATCAATAGTTACTCCATGCTTGGCATGGAGCCAAGAGCTGGGGCTAGGAGAGTGGAGAAAACAAATGAAATTCCCATCCATACTGAGCTTGAGATGACATGAATAAACTTAAGAATACATGGCCTATGTCATTTAGTGGAATGGATTCCAACTGTGCTTAGAAAATGCCTATTTATGAACTTGACTGGCACTATTATTGGCAATAACTGAAACATTAATGTACATGGGGACATGGACTGATTAATTTCAGAAAAAAGAAAATCAGCCATCAGTCCTTCCCTGCAGACCTCAATTCAAATGCCACCTCCTTTACACTGCTTGTCTTGACTATCTGGATCCATTACATCCATAGTGCAGAGTACAAATTGGGTTGATCTTCTCTTTTACAGCTTTTTAAAGCAGTTTCTAAACACCCAAACACCCTCATAATGCCTCCCCAGGCCTCATATTTGTGGAGTGACCCCACTACAGAAAATAAAGTGAAATCGTTTTGAGATGTTATGTGAGGAACTTCTGCTTGAGAATCCCTGGGAACTTTCAGATGAAATGAGAAGGTCCTGTTCCTGAAATGGTCTGAGAAGTGTGTCGTCACCGAAGCTGCTCAACCCCATGAAGCGAGCAGATATGTTTCAAGTTTTTATCTGGAGAGAAACTCAACGTTCTTTCCCAGAAATTGCTAGGATAACTTTATTAATCACCAAATATTTTGGTGCTACTTACAGAATCTGCAGTCCATAACAGTCTTCATTAGAGATAGGGAATCAGACAAGTCACATTTGTGCTTCAAGCAATGAGCTCCCACCCCAAACTCAAATCAACACCCCCAATGAGTTCAATGTACTTGCAACTTTTACCTGTAATTGTGCTTACTATGTTTTGTAACATCTTTAAGGATTTACTTTTATGCAATTCTGGACTTTTTTTTTTTTTTTTTTGTAGTGGGGAGAAAAACTCTCTTAAGAGTTTGGGAGGCTTACAGCATAGGCATTAGAATTAGCTCTATCAAGGTTCAAATTATAGGCCAGTCACTAAGAAGCTTCCAATTTCTCTGTTAAAAAGGGACAGCAACACTACCCACCATAGAATGAAGAACTCGGAGAAGCAAACAAGAACGTAGAACACTTAGGAGAGCGCTGGCACTCATTTATAACATAAATGTGAGCTTTTGCCATCCTTGCTGCTAACGTCATTGTTGTTTAATGGTAAGAATGATTCCTAATGACCACAAGAAAACAGGCAGTGAAATCAAGTTCCTTGACTCATTCAAAAATCACCAAGAGGGTTGCTGTACTGGAAAGAGGGGCAAGAGTCTTAGCCAATATCTAATTGCAGGGAAATATTTTTAGCTATCACTTTGATGGTAGACCAAAAACAAAACGAATTGCTAGAAAACACACTGGCAACCCAAATTCATCTGTCAGAGTTTCAACCTGTTAAGTAGAAACATGTAGCTCTTACGTGGCACACTCAATTCACACGTGCAGCTAATTAGCACACAACACAGCCTACCTCCTCCCCCAGGCTTGCTGGGTCCTCCTGGTGACAGCGGGCCATTGCCAAAGCTGGTGAGGCTTTCTCTTCTTCCTGAAGGTCTGATGTTTCCATAGTAACGGTTGACCAAAATTTGCCTGAGCGCCTCACCCTTAATTCAAACAGGATAATGAAATCAGGTTCTGAATTCAATGCATAACTAAGCTACTAATATTCAAAAAACACAGAGGTACTCAGTTATAATTGGCTCAGTTTCACTCAGTGAAAAAATAAATTATTAATAAAAGCATTTGGAAACTGTAAAGTTAACTTCTTCAATATTTTCTCAGGAAACCACATCATTAAAAAAAAAGCAGCAATCTAGAATACTAAATATCTCAAGTACTCTCTCTCACGGTGATAAATACAGAACATTAATTTTGAAAGGTAACTAACAATAACAAAAACAAAAAAATCCCTTGGAGTAAGCCAATAAAATTCAGACAAAAAGAGACTTTTACAGGTCACCTTTCACATAGCAATATAAAAATGTTACTCCAGGCACAGAGTTATTCATAAGATTGTAAGAGAATACTAAGACATAAAAGTAATACTGCATAATGATATGATAAGCTGAACATAAGCCTTTCTAATAGAAACAGTCAATGGGTCAAGTGGTGAAGAAAAATGCTATGGAAAATAAGTGGCAGATATCAGATACGTCATTCAAAAAATAAGCACCATAGATGAAACGACATTTGACATTTGCTTTGAAATAACAAGGGAAGGGAATAGGTAGGGATATAAATGAGACAAGAGCAGCAAGGAGTTGATGGTTGTTGAAGCCGAGTTATGCATGCGGCTTCTTAAAAGTTTTCTGATTCTTCTCGTATGTATTTGAACATTTCTGCAATAAAATGTTTCAAAAATATAACCATCAAAAGAATCTTGGACAGAAGACATAACATCTCTTTCACACAACTCCAACCAAAAAAATAAATAAATAAAACTGTGATTTGTTCTCTAACACTGCGGGGACATTGGCAAAGCGGCACAGAGCAGCAGGATTTTATTCTCAGCTCTATTCCACTTTCAGTTATGCTAAGTGACTCCCAGGACACCTCCCAGTCTGGAAGCTTCTGAAAGTCAGAGGCTGTATGGTTCTCCCCCACGCTCTTTCCCAGGGACAAAGTAGTAAGGCCTGGAGTTCCTCTGGCACATCATCAGGAGGGGTAAGTGAGAAGTCTAGCAGAGAGAAGGCGTGCTGAAATATAGCAGGTGTCTAAAATAGAGGCTCAAGAGTTCTTCTGAAGAGACCTGCAACGGTAACATGAGCCAGTAGAATTTAAAGTGATTTGTTAATTAGCTCCAAGAATAGGTCTGGAGACTTCAAGTAGGGTGTCTGCAAAATAAGATGGGATGGAGCAGACAGGAGGCCAGGAAGGTCCCTGAGAGTAGCAGAGAGGCTGGGGGCCAGAGGGAGATGGGACCAGGGAACCAAGGAGAAAGGAAGAAATTCAGCGCCAAAATCACGTAAGGTCTTAGGGCTACACTGCCAAATTTTTCTTCTCAATTCATGCGGTTGGTCAAAGACCCCAGGGACAAACTGGGATGGGATAAACAGGAGAGGAGGGGGTGGGCAGTACTAATTCTTAACTCAAAGCTCAGGAAATGGAAAAATCTCTATTTTCTTCTATCCATTCCACCCACAAATGTCTTTCATCGTAGTTCAGCAAAGAATGGTGCTTCTATTAGCTCATAAGACTTGTTTCCCACCTTGAACAACTGTAAATACAAAATTCCAAGAGTTGCTTCCGATGGGGAAGTTATTTCTGAGATTTTCACGTACTTTTTAAATGGACTGCATTTGGTACAGTAGTCTTTAGTGGCTTAGAAAACCACATTTTTGTTATAAAGGTTTAGCTCTGCTGCTGTTTACGTCTCCAGGACCAGTACAAACACATCGATACTCTCCAAAGCAGTCACTGAGAGCATGGTGATTTGAAAGGGTGACTTCATTTTTTTTTTTTTTTTTATGAAGGAAATTGAATAAGACACAAAAAAATGGAAAAACATTCCATGCTCCTGGACTGGAAGAATAAATATTGTTAAAATGTCAATACTACTGAAAGGCTGACTTCATAAGAGAAATATAAATTTCAAAGGATAGTTCAAAAAAGCCTACTCAAAAAGAAAAAGAGAAAGAAAAGGTTACCTCCACATTGGAGGTAACAGGAGACTGAACATGATTTCTTTTTTTTCAACATAATGATGTATCTATTTGATTTTCTTTCAGTAACATACAGACTGAATTTCCACAATAGGGAATGGTTGACAGTAAACCACCCCAAGTCTCTAACTGGATCCCTTTGGGCAGCACAGGGACTGGGAGGTTGACAACGGAGTTGAGACCTAAGAGCTGCAATCACAGAAGACAGCCAATATAGCCATCCTGGCAAAAGCATCTGGAGGATCGTAGGGTGGAATGGTCAAGTCACAAGCAGGGTGATTGTGACCAACTGACAAACACGCATCTTTAAGCAACTGTCAACCACAGCCTTTGCACTATAATCCCACTTAAGGAAGGAGAGACTCAGATTTTCCACTTCTGAGTTCGAGGGGAATTAGCAAGACTATGGTCAGTTTGTAATCAAGTAAGCAGGAGGTGAAGAAAGGAGCACATGCCATCTGGGAACACGTGGACTCCAGGAACAGGAACTTCACATTTATGCAGCTTGGACGCCAACTGAAGTTACAGAGGGATCTCACATTACCATTTTGTCTCTCTTTCCACAGAAAAACCCTGGCAGTTACCATAGCAACTGATGCATCAAATGGTACATTTTTCCCCCATAAGAGAATATCATGAAATGTGCTAATTATGGAAAAACACACACACGTACATTCTACCCTACGAACTTTTATTTTTTTTCCCTTTTAATTATAAGGTTTTTGGCACATATTCACCTCACCTTCTCTCCACACACACACACACACACACACACACACACACACACACACAAGTTTAAGCTGCAAGGGAAAAAAAACCCACAGAGCATGTGGGATTTGCCTTTTTTCTTTTCTTTTTTAACAAGTTGAGATTTATTCCTTTTTCTGAAAGAATAAAGATTGATAATTTTAGGTAAAAAGGAAAAAAGAAAATGGACAACATTATAAAAAGTTATGCAAATCCCTAGTGTAAAAACTTAGGTTGAAGAAAAATTCTGTTTTCTGAGCCAGTGGTTTAATTTAGGAAAAATTAAAATCCGCAGAGAAAAAGCCTTCCTAATCATCATGATATAAATTACTCAAGAGCACAAAACTGTTCAGAGTACTAGGCTCAGAAACCTGACTGCAGAAAAGGAAAAACAACAACAACAACAACAACAAAACCCCCCAAACTCCCCAAATAACCTTACTTCTTCAGTTTTAATATTTGGCCACGCAGCCCTTTTTAAAAAATAAGAGTAATTTTTTTCCCAGCAGTTCACACCTGTAGTATACAAACAAGTATCAGATTTTTGTCTTGGTAAGTAACTCCACACACACATTATTACCTAAGACTGAGTAAAGGCAAAGGCCAAGAGCTTCTTTTGCAGGAAGTGTGATTTTAAAACCGTAAAAATGGTAGACCAGTGATGTAGAGTAATGAAACCAAGCTCCTGCCTTGCAGTTTGCTCACACAAGTTTCATTTCTCTCAGACTAGTGGCTAAGGACAGGTGGAAATATAGCCAAGTGTCGAACAAGGCACTAAGGAGTTAACATTGCCATTTACACAGGAGAGAAAAGGTAACTTTTTGGCTTCCCAGGTTCCAGGCACTTAAAAATCATGTGCTGCAGGAAAGATCACCCTCTCACATGAGTGGTGGGCCTTTCACATCTTAGTCAGCATTAAGGTAGTGCCTCGATTTTAACATATCTGCCTTTTGTTACTAGTGTATACCGAATCACTGAAGTGTTTCAAGCTGCAAGGTAACTACAGCAGTTAGCAACCCTTGTCATAGTGCAGCCATTGTGCTAAGTGCTTCACGTGCACACCCCAGCAGAACAGTCCTAAGGGGGTAGAGCCTATTAATGGCCTCATTTTACAGCAGAAGAAACTGAGGCCCAAATCACACTGCTAGGACTTGGCAAAGGGAGACCTGAACTTGTTTTTAATTCTAAAGCTGACATGCTTGCGCAGCATTCAACAGTGTGCCCCCTGGGAACCCAGGGTGTAAGGGACACCTGTATGGCCTTACCAGCTACTTCTAAGGCCCATGGTAATTCTTAGAGCACAGGCAAGGACAGAAAACACAGGAATGCAAGGGGCCCTCGCTCAATGAACTGCAAGAGATGCAGGATGCTGGAGAGGAAGGGTTGAATGCCAACTCTCTGGGAGCTATTCTTTGGTCATAGCCTGAGAAATTATAATCGCAGAAGAGTGGAAAGAATTTGGGACAAAGTGGGACCGGGCAGGGGCTGGATCGTGTGAGCAGAGCAAAGGTGCACCAGGCTGCCCCCTGATCTCAGGCCTAAGCCCTCCGGACACTGATGACCACAATTCCAAAGCAATCTTTGCAATAACTGCTTGTGTCCTAACTCCATGACTTTGAGTAAAGTACTTTACCTGCCTATGTCTCAGTTTCCTAATGCGTGAAATGGGGATGAAGGCCGTGTCACTGGGTTAAGGTCAGCATTAATAGAAACTGATGAGTTAACGTATGTACAAGGCTTAGCACAGTCACTGGTATATGATAAGTACTCAGAAGCCCAGGATATCTGCTTATCTTCCAAACATGAATAACATGAATTGGTCAGCATGCTAATGATGTATACAGGCCTTGTAGAAAATGGTTTGGCAATGCATAATCAGCACCTTAAGAAAGTGTCTATCCTTTAGCCTAAGAGTGCCCCTTCTAGGAATCTATCCAAAGTTGTACACATTTCATTTCTTCATCAAAGGGATAAAATGACAGACTACTTGCTTATTTGTGGAACTTTAGACAGCTATTAACGTTCAAAGACTTTCAAAGAAAATGACCATATATAATATTGAATGACAAAAGGTACACAAGTTGTACACTTAGACTAATCCCAAGGACAGTGAAAATGCTCAAGGGCACACATTCACATCTGTGTAAAAAATGGGCAGAATAAATATATCGTTAGCTGTTTTTATAGCTGAGTAGTACAATTATCAAGTTTTTCACTATACTTTATTATAAATTACCCATAATGATCATCAATGACTTACAAAAAAATATTTATGACTTCACCTAACTAGAAAGCCACTACAGAAAAAGAAAAGAGGTCACAAAAAACTTATTAGCTTGCTGGTCATTATTTGAGACTGGTCCTATAGGTAGGTAAAGAGGGAGACTCTCCAGTTACCCTCATTGATACAAATGGCTGTGACTGGTCCTGAGCCAGTTAGCACTTTAAGAATATCAACACCAACAAAAGCTGTCTTTAAATTATAGTGTATGGCTGAGGGAGGTGTTACGGTCATTAGCTCCCAACATCCAAGACTACGTACCCTTTTATGGTCTTCCAGTTGCCTCAGGGGGGGACTCGGTTCAAGTTCCTGCTAAGCATGCAGAAATTCCATTTTAAGTACAACACTAGGCAGACATGACCATCTTCAGTATCAGTCACAAATGAAACACACCAAGAGCTCAGACTGAGCAAAGAGTTACACAAAAGGATTATAGGCCCTTAAAAAAATTTTCCCAGACACATATTAATGCTCGATTACTTTGAATGCTGAACAATTGTCCTGTCCCCAACCCGGATGCACTGTTTGAAGTGAGCAGACTTATGACTTTTTTTGCCATGTTATATTATGTACTTTTACATAACAGGGCAGGTCCTCACAATTCATACATGCATTAACTGCGTGGCACATGCATAAGAACATCAATGCACACACTTCTGAACAGACACATACATGGCACCTTGGCTCTCCCCGACCCACCAGTACACAGCATTCTAATCCAAGCTGCTAAGAGTGACGTGCTCTGATCAGCCTATTAGAGACTGATCATTACAGAGCATCCACATTGCAACTCAGCTACCTGGTAATCGGTTTCATTTTTAAGATCTTCATTAGACTTTTTTTTTTAAATATAGTGCGCTTCATTCATGCTTTACCCTACTGTGGTTTTAGAATAGTTTCTGAAAGTAAATTTTCATAGTTAGAAATATGCCGCCCCAGAAAGCATCTCTAAGACTTTAGATGCCTTAATTAATTCTAGTTCCTCATTTAACAAGATTAGTTAGCAAGAAGAAGAGAAAGAGTGCAATGTGAAACTGACTATATTAGCAGCTTTCACCAAAACTACACATTAATATCCAGAACTTCAAATGTGCATCATCTCTGCACAGGACCCAGGATTTATTTTGTGTAACAAGAGAAAGGTCTTGACATTCCAGAGTCTCTCAAAAGAACATTTCAAGAGGGAGACAGTTTTGTGTGAAAGCCTTTACAGAGCCCTATCTCCTCACCTGGAGGGACACTTTGGTTTACCTCCAGCAACTCAGAACATTCTTTCTACAGAGAGAGCCACCTCAGTTACAGAAACCATCAGTTCCCAGCCCAGCTAGAGGACTTCCCTCCTGTATCTACCACCAGGACAGAAATTCCCCCACAACAACTCAGACACTCAACCAGGACAACTGAGAAGCACCCATATTTGCTGTCATTGCAAATATAGGTAAGCAACACACACCTCTGTGGAGTTCTCAGAATCCGGAGCTTGTGGTAGCTAGTTGGGAGTAAAACAAATCATGTTAGTTATGGCACTTGAATCTCATGGGGTACAAAGAAGTCCAGAGACCAACACTCAAGGACAAAACACAGAAGGCAAGATCAAAGATGAGGTGACCTGGCTATACCACATCTTCAGCAACCGAGGCAGGGAGATCATTTCTCTCTTAAATTGGATTAAATGTGGTCATGCTGTAAGAACAATTGGCCCGAGATAGGGAAATTTATTTAAAATGAACAAAGAAACAAAAGACTACTAATGACCAAGGAGGAAATCTGTATTTAAAAAAAAAAAAAAAAAAGGATGCCAAACAAAGAACCGCTGCACACCTGTGTTTTGATCATCAAGAGAGGAAAAGCTATTCCAGGGCTATCCGCAAAGGTGCAGGGAGGGAGGAACAGGTGGGTAATGACAACAGAGGTCTCGGGGGCAGTCTCCTTCCCAGGGGTCCAAAGGTTGCCAAAGACAGCACCACCAATCTGTCCTCCACAGGGCACGTGCTCCAAGCAGGGAACTGATGTCAGATGTAACTGCCAGACCCCACCCAGACCTCCCTGGACCAAAGTCACGCACAGGGCACGGCTGGCTGGTTCAAGGTGCAGTTTGGGACTATGGAATGAGGCCAAGGCTCCTGCTGCAAGGGAGTGACCTTGGCCTGCCTTAGCAGTGCTCCAGTGACATAGCACGCCCGTACTGAGGCTCGGTTGTGGCTGTTTGGTGGTGAGCCAGGGGATGTGTTGAAAGCACAGAAGGACTGTACCTGTGAAGTCTGGTAGTGTCTCAATCCAGCTCAATGCTACCCACCCCCTTGGTTTGATCCCCCAGATGGAAACGATGTTTTTGATGTGAGAATGTTATTATACAACATCATGATGTATCTTATTTTCTATTTCCAACAGGTAAAATGAAGAAAAAAAATATAGGAGATCTCTTTAAGTACAGAGATTAAAGCAATTCTCCAGGGACAGTGCAGACATATAGAGAGGGCTGCTCACTCAATAATGGACAGAAGAATTTTGAGACATGAGCACAACTCCCCTAACCTCAGGGGAAGGAAAAAATGTATCTCCAGAGCACTGAGCTTCCTGCTGGGTGGGGATACACAGAGTGGCAGGACAGACGGAAGGAAGTATGGCCAGGTCGGTTATAGGTCTTTTCGAGACATAAATAATATCACAACCCAAGAAAACACTTTATTGTTTTATTTGGTATGCTTTAGGCTAAAGAATTAAAATTGTGTAAACATTTTTGCTATCTCAGTGTGAAAGGGACACAGAAGAAAAAGGAGAATTAAGGTAATGGCCCATACATTTTAGAGCAGTTGAAGGTATCAATGGAAAAACATGTCATCTCTGGCTACATTCTCACTAACATATCCTTTCATAGTGATCCTGTATGATTAGAACAAAAGAATTCTAGGCATGGGTTTACTGGAGGAACTCCCCAGAGCTACCGTCTTGCTCATTTTTCCAGTCCAAACAAAAGTTAAAGGAAATGAAGAAGAGAGAACCTGGAAGTGGTGGGGTTTGGTTCAGTTTTGTCAATTTTCCTGTCTGACATCTCTGTGTCCGAAGAAGCATCGTGAGTATGTTTAGTATGCTCATAGGGAGTATATGGCTATTTCTTAATCACTCAGGCATCAGTGGCCTCTGATAGGCTTTATGATTGTACAGTCAGTCCACTGCTTCCTTAGACCACTATCATGCTTGTTTTGCAATTAATTTCCAAGATAAAAATGACATTAAAATTATCTTTTCTCCTTGAACATTTCATGAAGCCTTTTGAGACAACAAAGGATGTTGTGCAGCCTTGGGAATCATTATGTAAACAGAAGGACACCTTTTTAATGCTATCCGTTCATGAAACAGAATAGAAACACTCAACGTGCTGCACAGGGTCATGTGTCCAGAAGCTCATCCAGGCACCGGCTTTATGTGAACCTGAGCCAGTCACTGAACCTCTCTGGGCCTCCATGTCCTGACCTACAGTCAAGGAGATTGGAGCACATATTCTTTAGGGTTTCCTCCAGTTAAAACATTAAACAATCGTTGGTGTATTTTTAGTAAACTTCATTTCACTATATTTAAGAGCCAGTCCCCTAAATAAGACAACTTGCTAGGACATAAAATGAGTTCAGGCATGGCAAAGGCCAAACTATACGTGGCATATAATTTGGTAAAAACAACACCAACAACAACAACAGAACTCCAACGGCCTTTGCCAGCACTTCCTCCTAGGAGGATTTCAGTTCTATTTCCTTGAGGATGAGGTTACTTCACGGCAATTACTTGAAATTTTGAAAAATAGAAGCATATTCCTAATAAGCTACATTGTTCAAATAAGATAACAGCTACATAATTACCAAAAGCAATTGATAATGTTTAGTAAATGCATGAGGTTATTTTTCTCAGCACATTTTCATTATAAAATTATTTTGTTTTACATGAAGCATCATCCTCAATGTTAAGGAAGGATGCTGAGAGAGAGAAAACGGTCATGTCTGAATTCGGACAAGTCTGGTCTTTCCCACCCTATTCCCAGGATCAGTCACTATATTCAGGTGCTGACATCTTCAATCAAGGCAAAGCCTCCCGAACCAGCAGATGATGCACAACAGTCTGATGCTGTGTGGTTTTGAACTTGGAAACCCACTACTGCGCCCTACTGCCTATTCTTATTTCTCTCATCTTAAGTCTTCCCGTTGCTTTTAGACAAGGTCAGCAAAATTTAAACTAATTTAAACTAAAATAGATTTCAAATGATTGGCTTTGAAAGACAAATTCAAAATCAATCTCAAGTCACTGAATCCAAGTGTCCTTGGATGAGGCCACAAATCAAGGCATCATAACTATGGTCCTTGAGTGGTAACTACCTATGTGCTTCTAAGACACTGGCATGCTCACTTTCAATATGCGATGTACCTAGCACTTTATAAAAGGATGAAGTTCTACTATAAATGAAGGAAATCATACCTTCTCATCTTAAAAAAAAAAAAAAAAAAAAAACAGCTCTTAGTCTTCCTAGACTATACACCTATTTCCGGTGTATGTACAAGACTATCCGTTCACATACATACATACATTTCATGTATGCCTCCAACAGACTAGCAGAGACCACAGCCTTATAAAAAAAAACAAAACAAAACCTTTTGTTTTCCGCTGCCATCAACATAAATCATCCTATTAACCATAGGTTTCTAGAATTTTCCTTTGAAAGATGAAGTCTTTTTCCATGGACCATCCCTAGTAGAAACTGAATACAGTTTAAGAAATACAAGCGTATTATGATCCTCATTATCAGCACATCAAAGGGAATGTATGAACTCCAGTACCCCTGAATCAGCCTCTGGTTCCTCTTCACCCACTCAAAACCTCAAAGGGGCAAACCAACCAAGCAGCCAACAGTGAACAGGCTTGCAAATATGTTTGCAGGAACCTGTCCTTCATGGGCCTATGCAAACCCACCTTAAGAGACCAGAGAGCTTTAAAGAAAATTGAGCTGACATAGGTTATCTAAGCATTTTACCAGAACAATTTAAAACCATCACACTTGCTAACACAATGCCCTTTATTAATGGTATTTGTTTTTAGAAACAAAGAAGTAAAAATCATTTAGTCCCAATGACAGTTTCACCTTTACTTTACAGAACATGTTCATCGGAACTCAGATAAATTCATTTTTAAAAAACACATCTGATTTAATTATACAATTCCAGTCATTGTGGAATAATCTCACGATATTTAAAAAAAAAGCTACCAAAAAAAAAAAAAACACCAAAAAACCTCAAATCATCCAGAGATTTCTGCAACAGCTTCTGTATGCTCTGAATTGAGCTTGCTTGCTCTATGGTTGCTAGTGTCTAACAGTAAACAGCCCCACTGCATTTATTGGCAATTGCTGCTGAAGGTCACACATCAGCAGTGAGCCTAAATTCCAGGAAAAAAAGAAGCTCTTATGTAACTGCCGCCTGAATGTTGGCAGGTGCCCAACCCAGCAGTTCACAGCAATGTAAAAAAGTAGGACACCTCCACCCTGGGTTGGACGTCATGAGAACGCCCCCTGAAGGTGAAATTTAATAATTCTTCGGTTTCTCTTCTCTTCTCCCCCACCCCCCCCCCCCCAACCCCAAGTGAATCTTACAAAATTCTCCGTTGGTGGCATCCTTTGCTTGCAGAAGCAGCTCAAAGTGGGGTAAGCTGAGGGCTGACGTTAGTGGGCTGCAGCCACCCTGAACAAGTGGGCATGCCACTCTAGCTCTTCTGTTGTGATGCAAGAAGCCCAAGCTGGCACAGGTGGCTCTGCAGAGTCCATGGGTCCAAGTGACAGTGATTACATGGGGATCACATCTTGAATACGAAGAAACGCAGCATGTTCCACTGAGCTATAGCACATATTTATCTAAACACACTGTTTCCTTTCATAGACACATACGCGAAAATGAGGTGGATTACTGTTCTGCCCACGGCCTCCACCTCAAGTTGGAGTATTTGATCGCAATCATCTGGTCAGTTAGCACAGCACTTTACACTTTAGAAAGGTGACTTACACGATCACCTGCTGGTGCTACCCACTTGTTGCTACCTGACCTAAGCTCTTACAAGACCTCCCTGCTCAGGTAGACGTTCCCAAACTTTATGTTCTCATGAGTCCGTGTACTTCTTCATGCTAGCAATTCTCATAGTTGACAGTTGTCACTGAACATTAATTTTAACCACTGCCCGTCTCCCCCACAGGACTGTGTACTTCAGAAGGGCAGACGCTGTGCTTATGTGAGGGCATCACCATATTCATATCCCCTTGCACTGTGCCTGGAATGTAACAGGCACTCAAATGTTACTCATATAAGTCAGTGTTGTTGGCATCATTAGTGTCCATTGAAAGCCAAGAATGGGTAGACAGGAGAACTTTCTGAGGGTGATGGAAATCTCTACTACCTTGAAGTGTGTGTATACATATATAACAATTCATCAAACTATAAACTTTAAGAGTGAGCTGAAGGAACTCAAGTATGGTGTTTCCTTTTCTCCTTCACCCAATCTATACCCCTCAACCAACACCCCAAGGAAAAGGTAAAATCAGGGGGATGAAGACTGTGCCTGTTTATTTGCAAGAAAGAAAGAAGGAAGGAAGGAAGGAAGGAAGGAAGGAAGGAAGGAAGGAAGGAAGGAAGGAAGAAAGAAAGAAAGAAAGAAAGAAAGAAAGAAAGAAAGAAAGAAAGAAAGAAAGAAAGAAAAAGAAAGAAAGAAAGAAAGAAAGAAAGAAAGAAAGAGAAAGAAAGAAAAGGGAAAGAAGAAAGAAAAGGGAAAAGAAAAGGAATGAGAAAAGAAAAGGAAGGAAGAAACCTTCTCTTTTCTTAGTTTCAAATGAAATTTTGTTCTACAAGACAGCTGGGAAGGCCCCATACCATGCCCTTTCCTTGCAGGGACTCCATGACTCTGACCTCATTTCACCCTGTTTTCTCAGAGCACTGACAGAGACACAGAGGTGCTGCGTTGGTTTTTTTTGTTTTGTTTTTTTGTTTTTTCTTTTTTGTTTTTACAAGTCGTTCATAGCACATCTCCTTCCTTGAGATGCCCAAGTGGCCTCTATCATCAAAGGGCAGTGGCCCTTCCCCAGTCAGGGTATCATGAGATTACCACATATGCCTTACACTATTCCAGGGGCGATTCCCCACCATGTTTAGAATGGAACAGTGGTTTCCAAGTTAGGTGTGATGACTTGTCTGTATCCTGGGCCAGCATGAACTCTCTCATTAAGCTTCCGTAGAACTCCAGCTGTGTGCTGCAGGCTTCCACCAGCACACACTGACAAAAAGCCGGGTAGAGTAGAAGCTGCAGGAGCAGTGGTGGTTTCCAGAACAGCCATTGATGATAAAGGCCAATCAGACATCTCTGCTTAGAGGACCAGATCCAACAGCCTGAGGGACTGGGGACAGAGTGTTGGTGTCCCAGGGCTCTGATGGTTGCCAGGGGTAACAACGAAGAGGGGATCCACAGTTGCTTCCTCAGGGAATTTTCAAAGAATCCAAGCGGCTGCCAGAACATTCTTCTTTTATAAACAGACAGTATTCTATTTCCTAGAGTATAATTATAAACACACCTGCTCCAACTGTGGAATCTTTCCATAAGCAAGCAATAAACTCCCAGCCAGGATACCCAAGTCCTATCTTGAGCAAGCAAACACATCAAATGATTACTATGGTGCGAAACAGTATATTAATAACATTGCAGACTCCGATGAAGGAAGATCTTCTTTTCTGACTTCATTTGTACTTAAGCAAGTAGAAATACAACTTCAGTATTTAAGAGTAAGAGTTCAAATCAGTGAGGCATTTATAATACCAGGTAGAAAGACGAGTAACAAAAGGTGCTGACACGCTAAGTCGGCATTAGGTATTTTTCAGGGACACACCAGGAAGAGAATAAACCAGACGGAAATGGCAAAAATATCTATGGGGTAAAGTTATTAATTAACCCACCACACAGCCTTTTGTTTTTCTCCCCTTCTATTCATCCCAGAGGGTATGGCCTCCTCCTGGGTTCATGTGGGATTAATATAAGGAAAAGTCTCTGCTTACAGAGTTTACTGTGGCAGAGAAGCAAACACACCAGGTGAGGGGCTGAGGCGGCAGTGTGCTAGCCTCCATTTAGCCTATCTGGCTGTGCGAGCTAAGTCCAGTCACTTAACCTCTCTGAGCTCCATTCCTGCAGGAACACGGTGAAATTCATCATCACTTGCTTTAAGTCTGTAATTCAAACTCTCCCTACATACATCTGAAACATCTCTTAATATTTTTGAAACGATGGTAGTGGATATTAGAATAGACAACATATTCTATCTGGTAGCTCTATCCTACCCAAAAATAAGGAGTTAATTAGCCTGTCAAAAGAAATAATAGGTATCTAAAAAAGTAGACCAGGTAAGTGATTTTTAAAAGTCTAATAAAATTATTTCCCAGGGCGCTCAATTTGCCAAATAATTAAACTCCTTCATTTATATACTTTAATTCCCCAAATTAATACATTCTAGTACCATTTACCAAATGTTTATTGCAACCTAAATATACGGCAGGAAATGCTGAAAATATTCACCATACAAAAAATATTTCAGAGATCCCCAAATCCCAAACAAAATGACTACTCATTGGTCCCCAGGATAATTCTGGGTAAGTAAAACTAATTTGATACTTAAGTATAGAAACCATCAGATGACAATTATATTTCTTGACCTTTAGGTATTTTTCCAAGATGTAAAGCCATGGTAATAATACATTCCTAATCCCATTTCAAGTCTGTAGCTGGAAAGTCTCAATGTGTATTTTGGAATTCACAATGCACTCTAGCAGAAATTTTTAGGACCCCCTCACACTCAATACCTTCCAACATGGGGACCAAGAAAATAGTGTTGTTTTTTTTTCTCCTTTTACTACTTTCAAACTATATGAATGCAGTTATTTCTTTTTGTATTGGTGCTTTATGTGCAGATAGAAAAGCTCTTTATGAATATCAACACTGAGTTTAGGAATAGGTTAATAACCAGCATCAACCACAAATTCGGTTGAGATTCTAAACAGTGAATGACGGAAATCTTATCACAGTTTAGAAAATCTTTATCTAGACTCAGATGGGATCTCCAAGGACAAATGGCAAACAAACTCATGGGAAATGCTAACACAGACACAAAGGACTCAACTCACGCCCAGAAGGCACACTACACAAAAGTCAGATACTAGACACTGCAAAGACTAAGGAACAGACCACAGTGTTCACTGGAAGGATGTCATGGAAACATCACCATGGGACATTTAAAAAAAAAAAATGAAATTAGGACCTCAGCATTATCCAATTCATCAATGGAAATTAGCTGGAAAAGAAAAAAAGGGGGAGAAAAAGAAGGAAACGTTAGGAAACAAGAGCAAGCGAAGCATTAGAAACTTCATCAGCGTGTTCTTAGCGCTGAGTCCCCCACGGTGGAGCACTGTTACATGGTGACCCTCCAAAGGGGTGCAGGCACCAAGGGCACTAACTACAACAGCTCACAGTGACATCTGCTCTCAACCCCACTGCTCAGGAACAGACGGGCAGGATGCTGCCCCACCGTGTTCACATGCCAGGGAGCAAACCTGGCAGGTCACTTAACTAAGAGCTCAGAGGCGCACCTTCCCTCTCCCCTGCACAGGTGAAAACTTGCACTGAGCTGGGAGCAAGGGCAAACTGCCCAATCAAGAACCACAATCTTTCAGAAGAGGATGGGAAAGAGGAGAGCCAAAGACTACAGGTGATCAACTCAGCTAAGGAGAAAATTCATTCTTTCCATTCATTTTACCATTCAGGGGGGATCTGGGGCCTAAACTGCATTTGGGCTAAATCAGAACCAGGTTCAATTTCAGCAAATATGAAATGACATAGGGGCAGGCCAGCCAACATATCCTAAGACCAGAAGCTCCATATTCTGGTTACTGTTGATTATTAAAAAAGAAATGTTTTCCCCCAAAGATGATTAGAGCCAACGCAAGTGATATTAGTTAATAAGTAAGTGACTTATTAGCATCAGGTTCAAGAAAAAGAAAACAACTAGAGCATTAATCACAATTGTGCTTAAGGGGGGAGATGACCCTCAAGTTATTTATATTATGGTTCACTAATAATACATTTGCAAATTTAAGTTCCTATTAGAAATCCTGAAATACTTTATTCACCTAGACAAAAGAAGCATTAGTAAATTAACAGGTTCTGCCAATTCATAGGAAATGAAAACCCTGACATTACTTGAGGTCAAAAACTCTCTGGTAGTAAAAGAGCTACTACTATCAGAAGACAAAATTTTTTTTAAGTATTTATTGATTTTGAGAGAGTGAGGACAGTGAGGAGAGAGGGAGAGACGGAGGGAGGGAAGAGAGAATCCCAAGCAGGTTCTGTGTTGTCAGCACAGAGACCAACTTGGGGCTCAATCTCACAAACTGAGATCATGACCTGAGCCAAAATCAAGAGTCGGACGTTTAACCCTTTGAGCCACACAGGCACCTCAAGAAAACACATTTTAAATAAATTCTGAGATACCCTTTCAAATTTATTCTTGGCCTCTGAATTTCTTTTCAAGCTCTTTGAACCTACAGTAGACTACAGAGGAGCCAGTATGTAACATACAACATATGTTCTAGGGGCATATGGGTCTAGGGGGCTTTTAGATGTTCTTTGAGTTGAAGAGAGATTCAGATTAAATTTTAGAGATGTTTAGCCATAGGAAGTTTTTTGTTGTTTTTTTAAATAAAGACATTGTTTAATTTGTGGATTAAAAGCAGAATTCAGTAGGCATTGTATACAAAGAGAGATGGTAAAGTCCTGATATGATTTTAAAGTTCATTAATTTTGAATACATAGGATAGCAAGTCATTGTAGGCACCATACAAAAACATACTCCAACATTATTTTGGTTATCGTTTTTCATATGTATTTTATATTTACCACTCTATGAGACAAATACTCATTGCTGGTCCTTAGCATTTTAGAGACATAATAAAGATGATTTTTTTTTTTATTCCTAAATGATCATGATTAAATCTTTTGACAATCTTCTAGCAGTCCTGAGCTTAGCATCATACGTGACAATTCTTGGACAGGCACTTCTCAGTAAGCTGACCAAGACAAGAGGACTGACCACTGACTACTCACCGATTGGATGCTTTCTTTTGGGACCTAAGCGAAACCACAGGTTTTGGATGACTCTGAGACAATCATAATTTGTAAAGCAAGATGGCATCAAGTGGAGACTGTTTTCAACAGGTGAGAAGTCAGAACTGAGCTGAAGATTAGATATTTAAGTCCTGCTACGTGCAGCACAGTCAGGGTCACTGCCTCAGGTCACTTACATGATGATGTAACATAATTGAAACTTAAACTTGTGGGAGAACTTCAAATGGTGTCAATCACAAATGATACAGTGGAGAAGAGCGAGGACTCTGAAGTCACGGTGTTTGCCTCAGTTTGAATTCCTGGTTCTCCCATTATTAACTGTGTGACCCTAGGCAAGTTTCTGAAACTTTCTGAGCCTAAGTTTTCTCCCCCAAGAATAGTTAATAACAATAATGATATTCCTGAGGCTGATCTGACAAATGGTAAGAGATGCTTAGTATAGTGGCTGGCACATAAGAAGCCAAAGAATGTTATTTTTATTTAAGACATACTTTAGGACGCTAATGGGTACATATGGCATTAAAAAAATTTAAGTTGGTGTTACAGTGATTCTGTTATGTTTTAGCGTATCCAGTAATATATGGGTGGCAGTACTCAATGGCTTTCTTTTCAGACAAGTAGATCCATATAAGCATACCAATGTTTCAATGTTTTTTAACAGAATAATCATGACCTCATCTTTCATTTTTATCTGTGACCTTGATAATCCTAAATGTTGAATGAAAATGTAGAGATGAGGGCACCTTGGTGGCTTAGTCAGTTAAGCGTCCGACTTCGGCTCCGGTCATGATCTCATGGTTCATGGGTTCAAGCCCCATGTGGGACTCTGTGCTGATGGCTCAGAGCCTGAAGCCTGTTTCAGATTCTGTTGCCTCCCTCTTTCTCTGCCCCTCCCCTACTCGTGCTCAGTAGTATCGTTGAGTATCGTGTCTCAACAATAAAAATTTAAAAAATGTTTTTGAAAAATAAAAAAAAGAAAATGTAGAGATGAATAAAGGCATCTATTTCTCATGATCTTTAAGGATTATGGCTTAGAAGAAAACTTGGCACACAAACATGGTGGAAACCATGTTGGCGGTGGGAAGAAAGGACAGGGATTCAAGACCCTGGCTTTCAGTCTTGATCCTGTCACACATTAGCCATGTGACCTTGGGAGGTCACTTCAGCTCTCTGCTATGGCTCCTTGTGTGTGGACGGAGGGCTGGAAAAAGCAATGCCAGATCAGACTATGGCCATGAAGACTCAGGACAAGGCAGAGATGCAGAACAATTCTGCACATCCCAGAAGGGTAGTAGTCATGGGACAAATTCCACTTAAGAGACAACTAATAGGAAAACTGGGCCAGGAAGACGGAAATGACTTCACACTTGCCCTTGTGCCCTGAGCATCCAGTCCAAAGAACACCTCATTTATTTTATCAACTAAAGCCAACTGGTTTGCCTGAGAAAGGTTAGTTCTTTGGCTCTGGGTTCCTTCCACCCTTGAAAGAGCTGGCCTGCCCCTACGTCATGCATCTTTACTCAAATAGGGACAGCCAGCAAAACATCAAAACCGTTTTCAACAGCCTTAATAAAATAGGACAAATTTAGTACTCACTATTGGATCGGAAGAAACAGAAATAGTTTAACGTCCTCCCCCCCCACTCTTTTTAGTTCCATTAATGTGAAGGGTTAAGAAGCATTTTCCCACAAAGCATAGGGCCAGAAGCATTCTAAGTATGTGCTATAGGCATTGAAACTGTTGACTACCATGGGTTTCTGGAATGTCTTCCTTGGTTGCATGGCAATTCCCACATTTGCCTGCAGTATTCTCACTTTTATAAAGGGGGATGACAGCCCCCAACCAGACTGGAAAGACATGCCATCTTTCCTTTAAGCCTCTCTGCCTGGGTGTGGCTAATATCTTCACCAGCTGAAAAAAGAATGTGAGCCAGGGTCTAAGAAGCTCTTCTCAACTATTTACTTTTTCCTAACAACCTCCACCTACTGCCCTCTTAAATCCCCAGGCTTTAACATTTTCCATGAGCTTTATAACAGACAATTTTACAACATCTCAGATCCAGTATCTCCCGTGGTCTGTAATGATGTTCTCCCAGTTAGCACCAACAGGCAGGGAAAGCCAGTGCGGAAGCATACCTTCCACACAGCCCAAGGACCCTGACGTACTTGGCTGCCAAGCAACAGATTCGACTCCTAGATTTTCTACTTTCTATGGTATAAAAAAGAAAACTTCAGAGAAACGGAAATATAATCACAACTTGTAACATTTGTGGGAGTAGAGACACCAAGTTTACTATAAAAATCTCAGTCACAGAGATGAACAGATACTCTAAAAGAGAGAAAACTGGTCTCAACCTTTGAAAATCAAGTTTTATGCCCCCAAAGCTACAAATATATTCATAACTGGTTATGGCCCTTTTGGTGGATTCTATCTTATTATGAAGAGTGAATTTCTGTAACTGGAATTATATTTTTAAAAATTTCTTAAAGCTCACTCAAAGAAAAATAAAGATCTTGTGAAAAAAATGCCGTTTGTTTGTCTGGTATTCTCTGCTGTTAGTTCCTTCCTATTCTTCTTTTTCTTTTTTTAGTGCAAGACCTACGTAGGTGCCTATACAGGTGTATGTATGAACGGGACATCTCATCATTTCTCATCTGTACAATGTTTCTTCATGTCTATCATTTGTATTTATAAACTCTTTTCTAGCAGGTTTCCACCATCAAATTCCTGAGTTATAGATACTTATTTCCTAATTAGTCAACATTCATTCACCTTTTAATTTATGTATTTTTAAAACTTAGAGTGACATTTAAAAGCCAAGTAATCTGGGGACAGTGAAGAAATATATACTGCTAAAGGGCTTGTGTACTTTGCTGTTTTATGTTTCTTATCCAAAGATTTTCATATGTGAAATAGCTCCAATATTTACGTTCGATATTGCTTAGGTTAGAAATCAGGATCCCTGCAGGCCTCTATACTTGGAATAATACAGTTGTAACTTGCCACTTTTAAAAAGAAGGCTGTGATTTAATTATTAAGGCTTCTTCACAGAGATGAATCAGTGAGTTACTGGGTTTTTTGACAAATCAATGACATCAGTCAATTTACCAATTCAGAAAAAGCTGCTTAAGTGGCTTGGAGATAATTAGTGACCTATTACCTTCAAATTAAAACTGGTGAGATTTTAAACTGAGGCCCAGATTTTTTTTAGTGGGGGGGCAAATGGTGGGGGACAATGAGATTGTTGTTTTTTCCCCCACGTATTGGACCAAAATTGAAACTGTGAGGGTCTCTAAACATCCTTACTCACTGCCGATGCCAAGAAGTATCCTGTCGCAGGGACTGCCCATTTCCCAATCTCAGCTAGAAATGGTGTGTTTGCCTGCCTTAATTCCAGTTAGAACTGGAGGGAGTTTCTTAGTACACTGCAGGGATTGTGCAACATCTCCCCAGAAAGAAGCAAACCCACAGGTATGCTTAGCTGGATCCAAAACTCAGGAATGCACGCTGGGATACACAAGAGGTGTCTGCATTCCCGTTGGGAATTTAGATGAAAAGTCTTATTACTATTTCCCTGACATTAGATTCATTATGTAGCAAGCAGTCTATACAACAGCTAAGTATATGTGCCTTTTAAAAGAAAAGGAATATGATGTAGCTACTCGTCGTGACAAGATAATTAGCTTTAAAAAA
This sequence comes from Puma concolor, assembly GCF_028749965.1. Classification (NCBI taxonomy): domain Eukaryota; kingdom Metazoa; phylum Chordata; class Mammalia; order Carnivora; family Felidae; genus Puma; species Puma concolor. The sequence goes on from NC_141668.1 coordinate 124,442,952, forward strand.
GAAAGAAGTTAACCCCTCAGTCAATATGCCTGAACTATGGTGTATTTCTAACCCACAACCCCACGTCAACTTCATAGAAATACCCTGTTTTAACAAGAAAATAACATTCAGTACCTTTTCTCCATAGCCTCTATCTTTGGTCATCATTTCTCTGAGAGTCTGCAGGACCTTAATGCAGAGTTTCTCTTCATTCTCCTCTAGCAGCTGTTTAGTATGCTTTATTAACCTGAATGTGGTAGGAGGAAAACCATGCATTAGGTCCCTGAAAACACATTTAAATAAGTAAGTAAGTAAGTAAGTAAGTAAATAAATAAATAAATAAATAAATAAACAAACAAACTTCACAAGAAACTTATTGTAACTAGGCAGTAAATGAACAAATATTTATCAAGGACTCCCAGGTTAAACATGCTTGGCCATTCACTGTTGTGAGAACAGCCAGTTAGTGTCTCAATAGCGTCTCAATGGCGACACCTGCTGGTCAGTAACCGCAAAAGGGCTCAGAGGGCAGGAGTCTACCACACGTGATAGAAAGATTATAGGAAGAGAAGAAACAGGACAGAAGTCCACTCAAACTTGTTAGTTTATACAGTGCAGCTCTTTATCCACTGAGGAGTGCCCATAGCACTGTTAAAATATAAAGTATAAAAAAGCCTCATAAGGATGATTGTGAAGGCGAAAAAACACCGTTCCTGTACCCACAGTCTTGTCCCTTGAGCATCCCAGAAAAGCACGAAACTCAGAGGCAGAGCCGACTCTCAAGTTAAACAACCAACTAAACTCAGTAGTAAAAATCAGATGAAGATTTTTGGTCATGGAACCTGTTGTTTAGGTAATGCACCAATGCAAAACCTAACCAACTACAAAGGTGTTAGGTAAAGACTGTGGGGTCCTGGGAGATCTGAGCTTTTTGAGGGCAGCAGGCTCACGACTTTTCTGCATCTGTACTGCAGCCCATGGTGGGCGCTCTGTCAGTTCTTGTGGAGTGGAAGACAAATGATGGGGTATGCAGGGAAAAGGAGAAACTCACCAAAACAAGTGTCGGGAAGAACAACCAAACCTACAAACTTACTTTGGAAAGGTCAGCACAGGACTCTAACACATGACCTTATATTGATCAAAGTGAAAAGGCGAGCGTCTGCTTCTTCACGAGCAAGTGCTTCATCTGGTCAGCAGTGCTCTGCCCCGGACCACCCCAGAGCACGAGGCTGCTTACTTGCAAATGAAGCCACCGCTTTCGCACTTTCTTCTGGCATCTGTGTTCTCTGGGAAAAGTAGCTCAGGTCGGTGGAGCACATCCACGAGCACAGATAACTCTGCCTGGACCAGGGGCCTCAGACGGTCCTCCAGGGCTGAGACAATGTCCTGGAACAGATGGACAGCTTTGGTGAGCAGCTCAGGCCAGGCTGACTACAGGAGAGTGAGAACATTCATATCTGATCTCAAAAATGACCACAAGCCAGGCTAGGTTAGAGTACCTTTAGTAACGTCTGGTATTTATCTCAAATTATTAAACGCTGCCCCAGAGGTATCCGAAGCATTAACCCCTGATGCAGAAAACAAGGGAAGAATAGCCCCACCAGCCCTTCTTTTCAGATGATCTTTAAGCTACTCAAGGGATCATTCCACACATTTTAAAATATAATGCACAAAAATACATTCAACCACATGGAAAAATGTCTACAATGTGTAAAAAAAATGGTTAAACAATAGGATGGACTATATGACCTGATTTTGTATAAAAAATATCAACATCAAAGGATATATACCAAATATCATCAAAACATCACTCCTAGTTTTCTCTGGGTGGTGGGATTGCAGGTGATTCTGATTTTCTCCCACATATGAGTACTTGTAAGTATTGTGAAATTATTTCCAATGAGCATGAATTATTCATATAATAAAAAGTCATACAAAAATGAGAACACAAATGAACATGCTGTATCAACATGCTAAATACATGTACCCTGATAGCATGATGGTCTTCAAATGCAAAACACATAGCTGTAGGAGAGGAAAACAGAGAGAAGTTGAAAGAGCAGCAAAACCAACACAACAAACACCATATAAAGGCAAATGGCAGAAAACAGATGAGAAATTATCTTCAAAAGATGCTAAAGTCATCTGGATGGCTCGGTAACTCAGAACTTAACTAGAAGCTGGCTAAGGCAGGTGCTTAACACATCATGTTGGACAGTATTAGGAGGGCCTAGTTAACCAAAGAGATTTGCATGGGAAAGGGCACTTAAAATGCATTCAACTCAACTGGAGATGTAAATTTCATAGGCAATAGTCATAAAGAATTGATTTATCTTTTACCCAAAAACTAAAACAGGTTTATATTATTTATTTTATATTTAACAAAATTTGTAATCACTCAATAATATTTAGGATGCAGACAGAATGCATGAATCAAATTACTTCTTGGGGGAGGCAATTTCCCCAGAAAAAATTAAGAGTATACTGCAACACTCCTTAATTCATATGGACATTCACAGCATAGACAAAAAGAGGGTCGTTTTTGCAAAACTCTCCTAGCTTGCCCAACAGTTTGAAAGCTTCCCAAAGTTCTCTTCTTCAGTAGTCACTGGTCCTAACTCTGGCAAATCTTTGTCTATAGCATTTTCAGGGGATTCAAGTAGCTTCTCAACATTATATTCATAAAATCCTGCATCTTTTGCAAGGTTTGAACTTTACATTGCAATTGATTTGCATTGTATTGTCAAATGTTTAACAGTGAGCAATCGAGAAGAGACCAACAGACAAGGATGGCAAAGCAATGGGCAGGGAAAGATGCTGGTGTTAAGTGAGGGGGATGTCTCAATGGGGATTAATTATATAAGCAGTCCACAGGTGAATGTTCTTACATTATAACTTCGGCTGTCCTAGGCAATCTTGTAACTATCAGGGATTCATTAGATAAATCATTAGATAATGAGGATCCTTTCAGCCACTAGCCAAGCATTACATGGGCATACAGATTTTATTTTACTTCTGAAGAATATGTATAATAAATTCAAGAAGAGCACAAAAAAACTGGCTTGGCCGTAGATAATTTATTTAGTTTGAACAGACAAAAAAGTACTATGCACTCAAACAATTCTGAATCTATAATACCCTTCCCCTTTAAAAACATAGTGGAGTCAGGAAACACTCTATTTGGAACCAAATTATCTTTAAGAATTGGGTCTGTCACAGTGCGGCTAAAATTCTTTCCTTGACCTAAGAAATGCTTCCTTTTCCCCCAGCTTCATGGGCTCCAGCCACACTAACCTTCCTTTGGTCTCTGAGCGCACCACACTTTTGTCCCGTATAATGGTCTTTTCACATGCTGTTTCCCTCCCTCCTATTTCTTTCTTCAAGCAAGTCACACATTCCTCTGATCTCGGTTCAAATGTCACTCCTCCAGCAATGCCTTCCTGGATCACCATCCCAGCTGTGGACACGATTAGGTTCCTTATCATCCTTCTGTAGCACTACTCACTTCTCTGCAACATGGTCTCTCCTGCCATTTTACTTTCACCTGTATGATTAGCTGACTCACGTACCTCCCTTCCAAAACTTGAGAATCTATAAAGGCAAAGATCATTTGTGGTTTTGCTCACCATTGTATCCCAGTGCCTAGCATGAGTGGGGCTGATGAATGAATCTTTAGGCAGGTTACATAAACCTCACAGAGATTCATGTTTTATCTAATCGTCATTATTACAGTCATCACAGAAGTGGCAGTAACAGTAATAATCATAATAGCACTGCCATTGATCAAGTGTTCACTACGTGCCAGGCTCTGTTCTATGTGGTTTATGTGTACGCAATTTTCCAAAGATGGCCACTGCAATATATCTTATCTTACATGTTCTTCTTACACCGTGTCACTGACATTTTTCCCATCAAATGCTGGTCTATATCCCCTTCCCTTGAACCTCAAATAGACACTTGTGACTGCCTTGACCAACAGAAATTGACAGACGTGATGCTATGTGATTCCTGAAACCATGTCATAAAGGCAATACAGCCTTCATTTGTCTCTCTCTAGAGATGCTGATCTTGGAATCCAGCCACCATGTTGTGAGAAAGGTCAGACCACATGGGGAGACTACAGGTGGGTATTTCAGTTGACAACTCCAGCTGGGGTCCCAACATCTACTGCCAAACATGTGCAAGAGTTCAAGATGAGTCCAACCACAGCTGCCATCTGACCATTACTGCATTCAAAACCCTGAGCAACAGACACCTTATTGAGCCCAGTCAACCTCTAAACAGACTAAGAGAATGAAAAAATTGGCATTATTCATTAGGCAGGCACAGATAACCAGAACATGTAATCAATGCTCGCGATCCTCACATTAACCCTGAGGTAGGTGTTATTATTATGCTATTTTACAAATGAGGAAACTGAGGCATAGAGAAGTGAGGTAACCTTCCCAAAGATACACTATTTATAAGCAGTGGAGTCAGGATTTGACCCGAGGCACTGGCCTGAGTTCATGCTTTTAACCACTCCAGCAGGCTCATTTGAAACGGCTGAGACTCTCCAACTATAGCCCATGCACTACCTGTGAGAGAATCACTTGAGGTGCTTGTGTAAAGATGTTAATGTTATGATGGAAGTTTAAGTGTTTCACATGCACCTAATATTCACTACTCTCCACTTGACAAAGGGATAGATGTCTTCATACGTCCAAGAAAAAAGTAAAATACAGATTCAATTTAGTAATGGTTTTATTTTCTTTTGACTCATTCTGAGAGAAAACTCTTCTCTTGGACATTATACTACTTGTTTACCTGCTGATTCCAGAGGCTAAATATCCCAGAGTGATTAAAAAAAAAAAAAAATGGAGCACTTATGTCCTTATTCTAAGCATCCTTTTGTAATACTTAATTATTCCTTCCTAAAAAGAGCAGTCCCCATTCTTCATGAAGAAATCTGTCAATACAGGGCCACCTGGGTGGCTCAGTTGGTTAAGCGTCTGACTCTTGGATTCAGGTCAGGTCATGATCTCTTGGTTCCGTGGGTTCAAACCCACATCAGGCTCTGTGCTAACAGTGCAGAGCCTGCTTGGGATTCTTTCTCTCCTCTGTCTCTGCCCCTATCTCACTTGTGTTCTCTCAAATAAACTTAAAAAAAAAAAAAAAAAGCAAAGAAATAAATCTGTTGAAAACCTTTAAAGACCATGACTTTGCCAGAAGCCTTTCTCTTCCCAAGCAGCTTTGCATTCTTGGTCCTACACACATTACTGTGCTTGACTAGCCATTCACATGCTGACATCTCTTTCTGGCCCATCCTGGATTTCCTCTGGCTCATGGAAGCGCTGCTTTGTGGGAACCACCTCAGGCCAGGTTCAGGTTCACTCCTCTCTGGGCCTGACATTACCTGCAATCTCTCAATGATATTCCGGTAGTCTCTGGAAGCCGCCAGAACAGAGTCTCTGCGAGCCGCATTGCGGGCGGTCAGTCGCCAGTTCATGGCAGTTTTCTGCACAATGTTGTGAGACTTCAGGAAGAGGTTGTTGACTTGGCTGTCCAGGTCCACAGGAATAGCGATGGCCCGGCTCTTGGCTACACAGGAGAAACAGGACTCATGAGCCTCCAACTTGCATGGGAGATGCCTTAAAGACAGACTTAATTCCCCCCATCAACCCTTAGGCAGATTCATCCATGCCTGTAATAGGTCACTTGCATGCTTGTGTCAACACTGAGGAACTCAAATGAACTTTGACATCGTTAGGTCAGGGCTTCTCAATATGAATTCGGGGGGGGGGGGGGGGCAGTAGCTCTGAAGTATGTTGAAATGTTTTAGGTCAAAGTTTAGGCAGGCAGGTCAAAGTTAGACCTCAATGGGTTTCCTCAATGAATGGCATCTTAAAGTCTCTCATGTTGTTCACATATTTTAAGAATTATCACAACAGGGAATTCATTTTTCCAAGAAATTATTTTTCTAAAAATTCTCTCTCAGTGGTGTTCTATACAACAATCTACAAAATGCCAATTTAAGCCAAACATAAAACAAAAGATAACATTTATAATAACATAAGCTATCCTTTCTATTTAGGCTGTTCTCTTTTCCTCTTAAAAAAACCTCCAGTCTAATTATTAGACAGATGACAGTCAAGTCCACAAGGGGGGGATACTCTACAGAACACCTGACCAGCACTCTTCAAGATTATTAATGTCATTAAAAAAAACAAGGAAAGTCTGAGAAACTGTCGCAGACCAGAAGGGACTGGGGAGGCATCACAACTAAATGCAACATGGTAGCCTAGATTGAAACCTGGAACAGATTAAGGACATTAATGGAAAAAGTGGTACCAAATCTGGAGTGTAGTTCATAGCTATGGGCCAACATCAGTTTCATAGTTTGGAAAAATATACCCGGGTGATGTAAGATGTTGACAGTGGGGGAAACTGGGTGAGAGGTACATGGGGAACTGTGTGTGTTATCTTGGCAACTTCCTATAAACCTAAAATTATTCCAAAATAAAAACTTTAGTTAAACTTTTTAAAAAGGAACATAACTAACAATCCTTTTTTTCAATATGGAAAATCCAACAACCTCCAAAAAACAAGACAACTATTTCATGTCTTCAATGCTTCATAAGACCAGAAGCAAAGAAGGTGTTATATTACCTATATCTAATTCTAAAAACAACTCCAGCACCCTGGAAGAAGAAATCTGAGAAGCAAAGGTTTAAGTCCCAGTAAAAACAAAAGAAAACAAAACACAATGTGGGGCAAGAAAACATCGGCCAATCAACAAATTTCGAACAGTTTAATACAGCAAGTAAGAAATATGGGGGGGAAATATGACTAATATCAAAAAGCAGGATGCACAGCATACACTCAGCTAGAAACTATGTGCCTTAGATACCCCTTTAGAAGATGAACAATGAAAACAGTGAATTTTGGGTGTGATTTCAGTCAGGAGAAGGTATTCCACAAGGGACAGAAGTCTGAGTTCCTGGGCTGAGTGTGCTGTGCTGCTTTCATGCCCTGCCATTTTGCAGACATCAACTCCCTTTGTCTTTTCACATCACTGCCAAGACTATTGAAGCATTTCATCTCCCTAATGAGTGCTGAGCTAGCCAACTCAGCAACCTGCCGAAATTTCAACAAAGAGCTTCATGATGCACAATCCTATGTGGGTAGAGAACAGGGTTTCGGGGATACAGTCTCAGAGCCCTGGATCTAAGATATCACATCATGAACCTATAATGTACACTCTTTCAAAAGCTTCATCTCTTATTGTGAGATAGTACCACATAAACAGTAAAAAGACACCATTACCTACCATATGAGAATCAAGGAAATCAGGATGGGATGACTGAAATCAGGCAAGAAACCCTAATCAACACAATTTATATTTGGTGGACAGCTACTTGATAATCCAAGAACCCGACTTGCCTCTGTGCTGCCTGTCTGCAGGAATGTAAAGAGATACCTCTTCTTAAATTTATGCAGGAAGAGAGCCCCTTGCTTCCCATTTATGAAGGGGAGTAGGGCCGAGTAACAGAGTCTGATAAAGTCAGGGTAAAGGGAGCAGTCATTTTCAGAGCTACCAGAGAGGTGACAATTGATAGGCAATAGGGAGCAGTGCACCTTTTCTGAGAAAGGGTGTCCCCCTGGGATTGGATGTGCACTTAGCAAGAAAAAAAGTTCCCATGTGGTTGAATACACTTACTGGAGTAAACAAATTAGTTTCTTGAGAGAGACTTCCCAGGGCCTTGAGTAAGTGTGTGTGCACTGGGACCTGCCAAGAGATGCCTAACATTTAGCCATGCACCAGTATTTTTCAAAGCCTCTCTCTCTTTGGGACTTACTGGCTCTTCGCTTTGGGAGATGCCAGCTTGGTAGATGAAAGAAGGCAAGGGTTAGCTATCATGAAGACCTCCATTCCTATTCTACCTCTGCCAACTTCCTGTGTGTGGAACTCTAGAAGAGCTATAACAAGTGCTCAATAAAACTGAGTGGCCTTTACTGCTGTGAGGTAATTCATTGTCATCATGTTACTCCCAACTGCACTGATAGCTTACCTACATCAGAGAGCACCCGAATACAGCTCTCCACAGAGGCTTTTTGGCTCGGCATTAACCAGTTGCAGTGGTAAACCCTGAACACACCTTGTAGCAGTTGCACAAAGACAGGCTGGCGAGTCTGCAAGGAAGAGAGGCCAAGAGACAGGCAATATGACTTTTCTGTAGATCACTGACACACAGATCAGAAACAGACATTGTAATGAACTGTGAATTAATGGTAACGGACCCTTTGCAAGAGTGGGAAGGGGTGACTAGTTATGAGCAGGGTTCCAGCAGGTGCCTCATCAAAGGAGGAAAAAATCTGAAGCATTTTAAGGCCACGTACAAACTTGACACCATTCAAGTCTGACCATAAGAATCAACAGTGGAATCAATGTCTGAAAACTTGTATTCCTGTCCAGTTACCAACTGGCTATTTGACTTGAGGCAAATGAGCTTACATCTGAGCTATAACTTCATCCAATACATAAAATGAGTGGATTGAGGCAGAATAACCCAGTTCTTTCCAGACATTGTATACTATATGTAGAACCTCTGTTTTTGATTAGCAAAAACCAACTATTAAGTGAATCTCACCAAGAATGCATACTTATTTCTAGCACTGTCTTCCATGATATAAACAGAGTAGAATTCTGATATTATACTTTATAAATATTCATTTACTAGAAATGAGTCCTGGGAAGTTAACTACATGATAGGATTTATTCTATGACAGCATAAATTTTGCTCTTTTTAAAATAAAAGAACTCAAACATTTACTTTATCAGTTTGATGGTGATTTCTGAATGCATTTCAAAGTTATAATTTTGGTCTCCATCCATAGCTACCTGGATCCAGGTAGCTTTGGACTTTAGTTTGTAGGAAGAGGACTTGCACAGCCCCTCCAAAAAATAGCAGGAGCTAATATAGCAAAGAAAAAAAGTAGTGAAACACTGTAGAGAAGTTTCTGAGATGGAAGGAAAAAAAAACAAACAAACATGGTGCTAGGGAGAAAATCAAGTCTATTACAAGACAACACAACAGGTTAATAAGAATTCAGAACCTCTTCTACGAACAATGTTTGGATAACATACTTATTAAGTGTCACATATCAGGTGAAAGCTCATTGGGGGCCTCAACTAACAATCCTATAGCACATGAACTGCCTTAATGCCACAAATAAGAAATGGAGGCCCATAAAAGTTAAAAGAAAGTATCCAAAAGAACTAACAAGTGGTGCCAGAGCAGTCAGTCAACCTCAGGGCTCTCTGATGCTGACAATTTGTGCTCTTTCCACGAAGTTCACCTGCAAAGCAGAATCTTATTGCTTTCTTCAGGAAGTACTTTCTGTTCTACACCTCCCAGCTACCCAGGACAGTAAACTGCATTACTAAGAGAGGACAAGATCATAAAGAGCCTGAGAAATTGGCTGCAAAACCCTGATATTTAGCTCCTGAGCACAACGTTCCCAATGAGAGAAGCCATTTATGGAGAACACTTCTCACACGCCAAGTGCTGAGTGCTTTCTGCATATCTCATGGAACCCTTACCATGACCATAGGAAGTAAGCAGTGGTATTATCACCCACCCCACTGGGAATATGTGTTAGAGTTGGGATGGGAACCCAACACCCAAACTCAAAGAAAGAAGTATCCTTTGACTCAATTCAATTTAATCAGTATTTATTGGGCATTTGCTCTATTCCTGTCTCACCTCTGGATAAACAAAAGAGGAATACGTTAGCCAGTGTAGCTGCTTTCTAATGACCCACTCCAATGGGCAATCTGGTGCCATCAACTCACTCAAACTCTTGGACTAAAGAACACGGCTGCCCATCACCCTCTTCGTAAAATCCTCCCTTCTCTTATCCTGAAGCCCTGCTTGTTCCTGAATCCCACACTGCCTGCGTAATCAAGTGAAGACCTTCCTCTGGCCTCTTTTAGATGCTATCTTTAATTACACGTGCTCTGACCAGTCTGTTCTAGTAAAATGCTTCATTTTCCTGGCCATGACTTCAACTACCAACTGTTTATATCCGGATTCTACCACTCCACTCTCCTGAGTCTCATGGACTCATTTACTTACTCAGTGAATCAGCACCTACCAGGTCCCAAGCACAAAAAGCTACAAGGGACAGAGCAGTATCAGAAGTAACTATGCACATAAGGCATAGCTATGCCCTTCTTACTGTAGCTTATGGTGTAGCAGAAAAAGTACAGGATCATATTTATTAAGCAGCTACTCTGTGCCAGGAATTATGCTAGATGTTTCGCAAATATTTTCTCTCTTGCTCACGATAGCCTACAGGATTGACATTACAGCCCTGTTTCAAATATAAGAAAAGAGGTTCTGTGACCAAGCCAAGTTCACAGAGCTGATAAGGCAAAGAGTGCAAATTTGAAACCAGCTTTATCCTGCTCTGAAGCCTCCAAAATTCTATCCTTCCTCCCTAGATCCCATAGTCCCAGCTGCCTCCTGGACATTCCACTGGCAATAAGTAAATAAATAATAAAATAAATGTGACACGGCCAAACCCAAGCTCACCATTTTCCTTCCTCATATGCTTGGGTTGAAAGAAAAGAAGGAAAAAACTAAAAAAACAAGGAAGGCAGCCAGGAAGGAGGTAAAAATCTAGCTGGGAAATGACGCATATACTGTTCAGCATATAAACAAAACAAGATAGGCCATGAGAACTCCAAAAATAGTATTCCTTGGAAAATACATGCTCTAGAAAGCCATAAAAAAAAAAAAAAACAACTAAAATCCACTTTGGATTTTGTATTCTAAGTATATATGGACAACCTGAGTCTTGCTGGGACTTACAACATTTATACTGAAGATTCATGTCTCTGACCATTCTGGCTTATTAGGTGGTCCAAAAATTGGTTTCAGAGTAAGGCAATAAGAAGAGAGAGGAGTGACCAAAATGGGAAACCAAAACTCACATTCCTGTTTAATAGTTATCCAATTAATTTGATTGACTTACTTTGACATTTTGGTTTTGCAATACTATTTCACGATCCATAGGAGAATGGGCATTGCTGTGAGGATTGTCACTTTAAATTGCAAAAGCAGCAAGTCCAATCTTAGCAACCAAGGCAGCTTTCCTGGCTGGCTCTCAGCATAATAGCACTTGGTAAAGAACACATTCTGGCCTCTGGTAACTCATGCGCTTGGGATCCAACCAGTTTCTGCTCCCCAATTACTCAAGAATATATACAGACATTTGAAAGATAGCATTCAAACTTTGCAATACTTTAGCTTAATTGCTAGCTTTTATAGTTATTTCTAACCAAACAGAAGTTCCCAGCACTTCTAGTGCTAGTTCCCAGCAAATGTACCTCACTAAAAACTCCACAAGTTTCAGAATCAGAGAAAAGTAGGTTGAAATCATGGTTATGCCACTTAATGGCTGTGACCATGACTCAGCATGGTAATTAAACTTTCTGAGCCTCAGTTTACGGAGCTACAAAGATGGCAATATCATCTACCTCACAGACTATACTGAGTTTATATGAACTCTCTGCATGTTAATGAAATAAGGCAGGATGTGATAAATATACTAATGAGTATGATACTACCATGAATCACCTTTCGCTTGGAGAATTTACCTGCATTAGGATTATCTGTCTATAATCCAATAACTCTGGGCCATCCATCAACCCCAGGACAGCCTCTACCTCTTTCTATGACAAGGATGGTTACTATTTCTCTTCTGATCACTGGAGACCAAGGCCAACTTTCATCTTGTAGGCTGTACCAACGCACCTGCTGTAAGACTCCCACAGCAGTTGACCCAGACCTAAGTTATAAAAAGAGGAGTGATTTTTTCAAGTCGAAGAATGAAATTCTCTTTCAGATCCATGGATTCAAAACTTTGAAACTGTACAGTGAGAACCAGCATGCAGGGCTGCTGCACTGCACACCCCAGGAGCACCGTGCACAAAGGAGTTGACATGCCCATGTTGCTGTACAATACACCAGCCCTGCTGTCATGGCTAAAAGACTTCTCACTCTTGCCATGCAGCACTTGGGATGAGCTTAAGGCACACACTTCAGGAGTTAAAATGGAGGTTTCCAAACATGTTTTTAAAAAGCCTTAATAACATAATAGCACCTATTTGAAAGCTGCTTCTCCTAAAATTGGAAGGGAGGAATCAACAAGATTGAAGGGGGAAGAACAGGCATTGTAAGGAAAAAAGATCAACAATCAATAGAACCATCTGGTGAAGAAAAACATCCTCAGGTGCTTATTTATCCAAGGGCATCCTGAGAAAGCAAAGGATCTTGTATCCATGAAGGCTCGTTTACAGCTGCTCACTGCCATATCAGCACCAACAGCAATTGCTGAAGCTCTGTCAGGAAGGCCCTGCACCGCTTGTGTTTCTTACCTGCAGGGTAGTACTCTGGTCTGAGAAGGGAGAACTGAAGAAGGTAGTAACGATACTCATGACGATTTCAGTAACGTACTTTTCCAAAATTGAGTCTGCATGCTTCCTGTCACTTGTGTTGTTACAGGCCTGCAAGGCAAGTGGATGCTTTAGACAGCTGTAGAATTAAGAAATCTGTAACCACTCCTGCTAATCCAACAAACGAAAATAAAGGCTTGAAATAACAACAATAAATCATGCAGCCAGAGAAACTGATCAACTTGTGTATCCCAGTATAGACTCATAAAACAAAATTGATAAGGGACCAGGGTGCGTGAGTGGCTCAGTCAGTTAAGCAGCTGAATTCAGCTTAGGTCATGCATGGTCTCATGGTTTGTGGGTTCGAATCCCTTGTCAGCTCTGTGCTGAAAGCTCAGAGCTTGGAACCTGCTTCAGATTCTGTGTCTCCCTCTCTCTCTTCCCCTCCCCCACTCACGCTCTCTCAAAAAAATAAACATTAAAAAATTTTTTTTAAAGTCAGTATGGGACCTACAGGGCTTTTGCTTCCAAATTCCTAGCCATGTGTGGCAAATCTAATACCTTAAAAGGCAACAAGAGGCATAGTAACTACAGTTGTCTGTATTTTCCCCTAAAAGTGAACTGCGCTCCTTATTAAGCCATTCATCTGTTCTACGCAATGTTTCCTAACATATATGATCAAGAGAATCAAATATATCAGGTCCACTGTGTGTAATATTCTCCAACGCTACAACACTCTTCTATTCAATAAAAATGCTACTGTAGCATAACATATAATGTTGTCAAATTGCTACGATGTACAGTAAAGCTAATATAACATTGTGTGTCAACTATACTTCAATTAAAAAAAAGTTACTGATATGCAATACTGCTGAAAATAGTGGAGTTTTGAGTCAAAATCATTGATTCCATAGGTCTTGGAGTGAGAGACTTTAGGTTTTACTGGCATTATACTTAATTTTGCTACTTAAAATAAGATTAGGCATTTAGAGGAAAAGATTTAGAAAATACACTTTTTTTTTTAATTTTTTTTCAACTTTTTTTTTTTTTTTTTTTGGGACAGAGAGAGACAGAGCATGAACGGGGGAGGGGCAGAGAGAGAGGGAGACACAGAATCTGAAACAGGCTCCAGGCTCTGAGCCATCAGCCCCGAGCTTCACGCGGGGCTCAAACTCACGGACTGCGAGATCATGACCTGGCTGAAGTCGGACGCTCAACCGACTGCGCCACCCAGGCGCCCCGAAAATACACTTTTAAAAATCAAGTTTTACTACCAAATTCATTAGTGCTGTAATTTGAGATGTAATGTTGCTTACAATAAAAATTTATGAAGGGCAAAAAAAATCATGTTTTATTAACTAATTGCCATATTGTCAGCTTAATACTGAGCAGTTTAGACACATTCAGAGAATGAAATTAGTAACTGATTTTACATTTCTGAATAATGTAATGTAGAGGTCAGCACAGTTACGGGCTGGTGGCTGCTTTTATAAATAAAGTTTTATTGGAACACAGCCATGCCCACCTATTTACCTATTGTCATGGCTGTTTTCAAACTACCAGGGCAGACTTGAGTAGTTGTGTCAGAGACCAGATGGACCACAAACCTGAACATATTAATGTCTGGTCCTTTACAGAAAGCTTTGTTCAGCCCTGATTAAAAAACAAACAAACAAAAAAAACCCCACAAAAAACAGAGCAGGCCTTCCATTCCAATCTCCAAAACCAGATTTATGGGATTAAAAGACTAGGAGGAAATTGAGATTAAAAAAAATAGATATGTATACATTTGTCTGTGATACCAACACGTGAGTATTATTAAACACAGACCTTGATTAGAAAGAAAACAAGTTCTTGCAGGGTGTTTTACACTGTAATTTGTACCATCAAGCAAAGAGTATCACAGTGTAAGACTCTCCAAAGCACCTTTCTTATTAACGTGAAGATTCCGAAAATCATCTTACAATCATTCTTTCAAGAACTTGGTTACCATCCCCCATCCCCCAAACCCACCACCACAAAACTCATCGTGAATCCATGGTGTGCCTTGTTAGGTAGTGGTCTTGCAGCTTTAGAAACAGTATTAAGCTCAGAGCAAAACCAAATCCAGAATATGAAGCCCATCCAACTGCTAGGTCAGGAAAGCAGATCCAAAGGGAAGTGCTTTGCAGAATCCTTGACACCAGACTGAAGGAGATAAATGCTCAAGTTCAGGAAGGTGTCCTTTAAGGAGAGATATCATCAAGGAAAAGAAAACTTTCAAATGTGATTTTAGTATGTCTCGGATTATTATTCACAAAACAGTCCATAAAGGATGAAATGAAAAGCAATAACCCACCTTTCTGACATGTGATGAATAAAATCTGTTCTCAGCAAGAGGTAAAAGGCATTAAGAAATGAGGCGTGTGCAAGTGTAGAGCCACATCTGCCTCCCCGTGTCACATGAGCAAGCTGAAATGACGTGAATATTTTCCTCATGCCTGCATAAGGATGTCCAGACGCACGCACATACACAAACATTTCCGCTCTGCCCCTCAGTTCCAGAAAGCCTTACCCTGCAGATGTCTACAAGGAAATTCTCAAACAACTTCCACATGTGATTGCTGGTATAAATCTCCTTCATTTCCACCTCAGTATCCACGTAGCAGTGATTAAGGAAGTTAATGTAGGCAATTTTAACCTGAAGACAGAAATAGATGTTTCTGAAAAACCAATTTCGTATACATAGAAAAAGAGAAATGCAAATTAAAACTATGTCAAAACACCATTTCCATCTGTCAAATAAATGAGTCCAAAAGTCTGATAAAATGCTGTGTGGACAAGGCTGTGAGAAAAATGTGATCTTGTTTTTTTCTCCTTTATTATAGTCATCAGTTATTAATTATCTCATTTTATTAGCATAAGCTGGTTAAACAGACATGCAAGGCAATTATAGTACACCCATATGATAAAATTTTTATGTAACTGTAAAAAAAAAAAAGAATGTGGAATCTCTTTATGGACAGATATGAAAAAGAACAACAATGTATACAGAATGTCATCTTTTGTGTTTAGGAAAAAAAAAAACGGGGGAGGCAATGAAGAATATTTATTTCATTTGTTTATATACAGAACTCTAGAAGGATGTACAAGACCATAATAATTTTCTGTGGGGTGGGAAGGGACAGATTAGGAGATATGTCATAGTTTACTCCTTTAAAGTCTCTGCTATTTGAACTTCTCATAATGTATTAACTTTTCAAAAATTCATCTAAAAACATCTATTTGATATATACTACATATACTATAAAAGTATATTCAGTTTATTTATTTTTTTTTTTTAAATTTTTTTTTCAACGTTTTTATTTATTTTTGGGACAGAGAGAGACAGAGCATGAACGGGGGAGGGGCAGAGAGAGAGGGAGACACAGAATCGGAAACAGGCTCCAGGCTCCGAGCCATCAGCCCAGAGCCTGACGCGGGGCTCGAACTCACGGACCGCGAGATCGTGACCTGGCTGAAGTCGGATGCTTAACCAACTGAGCCACCCAGGCGCCCCAAAAGTATATTCAGTTTAAGATTAAGTTACCAGCATATATTTTAAACAAAGACAAAATACACACTGTATCTGCTATAAATATATGTGTATTTAGTTTAAGATATAAATTAATAGCATGTATTTTAAACATACAAAGGCAAAATATAAACTGTATGATGCACTGTTTTTGCTGTCATTGTTGTTACTAGCCAACACTTAACAACAACGAAACAGAAAACTCGAAAGGAATCATTTCCAAAACCTAACAGGTATGTATGTATGTATGTATTTATTTATTTTTAACAGGTATTTATTATGGGTGGTAGAATTCTAGATTATTTTAATTTTCCTATTGGTTACCTGTAGTTTCGAAATGTTTTATAATTGTCATTCATTCATTTTTGCAATACACATTTTCATTAAAGAATCTACTTGCAGAATAGGTCTTATGTGCACATGAACCATATCTCAAACCACTCCATCTCATTTTTCAGACATTCATTCCAAGCAAATACTCTTCGCTCAACAGGCTAAATGATTAGTTTTCAAGAGCGGAAGCACAGAAGCAGATTCCCACTCTTCTCGAGGAGACATCAAGAAGGACTAAAATCCCCCCAATGTTCTTCATACACTAAACTGGCATTTGAGAAAATGCTGTTTCCTCACTACAAAATGAGCTGCAGATCTTATCGTACTGTGAGGCCACATCGGAGCTGGCTGCAAGTCCACATGCCACATGCAGAGACATGAGAAGAGCTTGCTCACCTCGGGGATGCAATCCTCATGGGTCACTACACGGACAATGTCATCCAGTGGGAGCAGAGAGTTGCACTTTATCTCTGTATAGACGTTCTTGCCCTCAGTGCATACGGCCAAGAGCTCAACCAGGTGGATGTGGTACATGAGAGGGCTGTTCTCATCCATCCGGTCCCGCTCTGACCTCATCATCTGGATTAGGGTCTGGAAAGAGGCTCTGTCATTGTAGAACACGAGGACGTCCTCTCCCGAATTAACCAGCTGCAGAAAGAATGGGGCTTGCTTATAGTATGAGCTTGCAGAGGTGGGGACATTTAAAAAATGAGGGAAAAGGGAAAAAGAGATGTTCTGTCGGCATTTGCTTTCTAAAACCAGTCTCACCTGTTTTACCAAACTTGTCTAAACTTCATTTATATTAATGAACAACTGAAAATCTTCAGCAGCAGCATTTTGATCGACAGATACAGGTATAGGACAGTGGTCCTAAAGCCATTGGGGGAAGACAAGGTCTGCATACCAACATTCATGTATCAAGTGGAAATGCAGACTGTAAGCTTGCACTTTTAATTCCAAACCTAATAATTAGGCTATTATTTTTCTACTTAAAAATATTTACAGGGGCGCTTGGGTGACTCGGTTGGTTGAGTGTCCACCTGACTCTTAGTTTTGGCTCAGGACATGATCTCTTGGTTTGTGACATCGATCCCAGTGTCAGGCTCTGTGCTGATGGTACAGATTCTCTCTCTCCCCTTCTGCCACCCACCCCCAAATAAACAAACATTTCAAAAAATGTTTCCATCTTTTTATGCCTGAAAAGCAGTATCCCTCTTACAACTCTCTCATGCAGTGCCTTCTCTCTTCACAAATTATCCAGTTCTCATTAAGATACACCTAACTTTTGGGGCGCCTGGGTGGCTCAGTCGGTTAAGCGTCCGACTTCGGCTCAGGTCACGATCTCACGGTCTGTGAGTTCGAGCCCCGCGTCCGGCTCTGGGCTGATGGCTCAGAGCCTGGAGCCTGCCTCTGATTCTGTGTCTCCCTTTCTCTATGCCCCTTCCCCATTCATGCTCTGTCTCTCTCTTTCTCAAAAATAAATAAACGTTAAAAAAAAAAAAAAAAGATACACCTAACTTTCAATACTCATCAAAAAAATCAAGGCTTTCCTACTTATAACTTGTCCCCAGGACTGAATGTGGCTTCTCATAAATCTACTTAAGAATAAATCAATTTCAGCACTGCATGAAATACAGAAGATCCAAAAAGGGATGGTACAGAAGCCAAAATAAATATAGTCAATATTATTTACACAATAACATCTAACCTTCATAGGCTCTAAGTAAGTGCCAAGTATTGTGATAAATACTTCACATGGATCACCTAACTTCATTGTGCCTCAGTTTTGTCCATACAACTGAGGACAAAGAAGATAATGAGCTCATGGTGCTGTCATGTAGATTAAATAAATGATTATATGTAAATTGCTTAGAGCCCTGACTAGGGTATGGCAGGCTTCCAAGAAATGTTAGCTATTTTTGTCATCATTATTTCAATGAGTTCACATATCAGTTCCTCAGGTGAATACGGCTACACCTTCTTTCACAAAAATGCATGCTGAGGGTTGGGGAAGTTGACACGTCACATAGCCAGTAAAGCAGTACAGCCTTCATTCATATCCTAGGTAAGTCAGTTCTTTTAATTATGTGACACTACCTTCCACTGGTATCGTATGTTCTTTATTAGATGACATTTTAAATCCAAATGGTAGGTGGATTTACTTAAGTTTTCATTTTTTAAACAGGTAAAAAATGAAATGGAGTGTATCTGAAAGTGGTGGCAGAGGGCTTTTTTTGGTCAGACAGCATTCATGGGGCATTGACTTCCCACAGAGAACCAAGCAGGACTTTGTCCCAATCCCACGGTCTAGCTTCTTCTCAAGAATCATCAAGTAACAATTTTTCTAGCTAATGAAGTGAATAATTAAAGACAACTTATTCACAGGAACATAGGCTGTTCTGGCTCACTGGTTTCTATCCACATTTAATCGCTATTCATCGTATTTTTGGTTTGTTACTCCTGGTTTTATTTTCCCCCTCTCAAAAAAATCTGATCCCAAACTCCTCAAAATAAACAGATTCACTGCTGTGAAAAACCTGATAAGACTCTTGCCTACGTGTGTATCTGATTTATGCTCACAAACACACTCTCTCACACAAACAAACCACAATTATGTTTTGTCCCTTCATGTGGGTCCAGGAGAGGGTGCTAGTTCATACAGAGAGTAGTAATTTAAAAATTTGTGTGGAACACCAAAGGTAGGGATATAGAAATAAGCAGTTGTTACCTCAGCCATAACCATGTCTTGGCACTTTTTAATGAATTTCCCTTCCGCCTTGACAATCGTCTGCAAGAACTTGATGTACTGGACGTTCCGACCGTGAGTCTCGATGCAGTGAACAAAGTGCTGGACGACCCTTTCATTGATCTCACTGCAGAGCTGGAAGTTGTTCATGAAGATGTGCTGCATGGTTACCGCCTCCAGGATCTGACAGAAGAGTCAGAGCAGGAGCACAGGGACATCAGAGAACAAAGTGACAAAGAGTCTACCAAAACACACAAAGAAGCCTTTAAACCAGTGAAGAGATGGCTCTCCTTTCTCACTTCTGTACGGCCTTTTTTCATAAACCTTTTCAATCATGTGTAATAAACATATAGAAAGGGAAACAACTAGTATTCACCTCAATGAACTATGGTGGGAACCCCAGCACCCAGATCAAGAAACAAAATGTCTTACCACCCAATTTAACTCCTATTTTGATTTCTGCAACCACAGATTAGTTTTGCCTGTTTTTGAGCTTCCTGTACTGTCTTCCGCCTGCTTTCTTTTGTTTAATAGTACATTTGCGATGCTGTCAACATGTTGTTGCATGTATCAGTACATAAATATACTGCTATGTATATTCCATGACATGAATAAACCACAGTGTGCTGATCTCTTCTATTGCTGATGGGCATTAGGGGCGTATCCAGTTTAACGGCAGGTTTTAGTGGCACTACTCTTCGCACAATAGGGCTGCTCTGGGCATTCTCGAACATGTCTTCTGGTAAATTTTAATGTGTGTGCCTGTTGGCTTTATATCCAAAAGTGGAATTGCTGGGTTGCAGAATATAAATGTTTGGCTTTAAAAGTACTTCTCAACAGGGGCACCTGGATGGCTCAGTTGGTTAAGTGTCAGACTTTGGCTCAGGTCATGATCTCACCGTTAATGAGTGTGAGCCCCACAACGGGTTCTTTGCTGACCGATAGCTCAGAGCCTAGAGCCTGCTTTGGATTCTGTGTCTCCCTCTCTGCCCCTCCCCCACTCACTTTGGTGTCTCTCAAAAGTGAATGAACAGTAAAAAAAAAATTTTTTTAAAAAGTACTTCTCAACAGCTTTCAAAAGATATTAACAATTTCCATTCTACACCACAGCTTTTCCATACCCTTGCTGATTTACAGTGTTGTTGGTCTCTGAATTTAGTCATACTTTGTTTTGCCTATCTTAGTTAATTTATACTTCTCTGATGATCACCTTGTCCCAGTGACAGGCCATCTGGGTATGTTCTACTACAGATGATTTCATTTTAAAGTTTTTTTTATCCATTTAAAAAATGGGTTGCCTTTTTCCTTATTGACTTTTCTTAAGTTTATTATAAATTCTGGACATGAGTTCTTAACTGAACATATATGCAAGCAAACGTCCTCCCCCATTCTCTGGCTTGCCTCTGGATGATCTTAATGAGCTCACCCGGTGAACAGAAGTCTTTATTTTATGTTTTCCTTTATAATTAATTCTATTTTTATACTGTGTAAGAAAACTCTAGGCGCATCTGGCTGGCTCAGTTCAAGGAGTGTATGAACCGATCTCAGGGTTGTGAGTTCGAGTCCCAGGTAAGGTGTAGAGACTACTAAAACTTAAATTAAAAAAAACAAAACAAAAACAAAAAACTTTGCTCTCCACAAGGTCATCAAAATATTTTCATGTTCTCTTCTAGAAGGCTTATTTTCTGTGGTTTTTACCCCGAGTTATTGAGGGATAAGTTTTATGTCTGGTATGAAGTAGGGGGCTTTCAGCTTTGTATCTTTTGTCTTTTCTCTTCCTAACATCACAATTCTAGTAGTCCTGTCCTCCAAAGCTCCAGCAGTACTAACAAATACGTCAGTGTGCATGTATTTACAAGGAGGTCCTTCGTAGAATTATACAAAGCCAAAAATTAGAGCTGGCCTAAATGTCCATTAGTATGGCAATGGGTTTTAAAAAGTTACAGACATACTATGGAATGCCACATAGCCATCAAAAATTCTCATCAAAAATCAGAAAAATTTCTCTCTGACTTGCAAAGATAGCCACAATGTATTAAGAGAAAAAAGCTACAAGTAGGGTATGCCACCATTTATCTCTAAAAAAAATGCACTCCACGTACTTCAAAAACATATGTGACACACTAAAATATAACAATTATGTTTTATATGAATATATTGTGTATTTATATGTATCTAACGTATTATTATGTATTGTATTACATACACAGAAAACTTTATGCAAGACCTCAGGAGGATGTGGCTGGCGAGTGAGAATTAGCAACTCACTAGTGCTAAAATTTGATGTAATGAAGAACGTTAAGAAAAAATAAAAATATACCTTACCTTGTCCTACCACCTCCTCCTCCTTTTCCCTTTCTCCCCCCAAAGTAAGGGGAATATTTATGTCCTCCTGAGAGATGGTCCCAACATTCCCCTTGGAATAAATGTTGCTTTGTAACAAGTCCCCGTGGTCACAACAGCAAAAGAACCAGCTGTTTTTCCTTAGTGCTTCGCACCCTCCTCCCCTCACAGATTTCCAGATAGGCATCAAGTCTTACCCCTGGGTTGAGAAACAGGTTTATGTGTTTGTGTAGCAATGCTTGATTCTGCTGGTTGCCAGCACAGAAATTCTGCAGAAATTCATGAGCCAGCCTCATTATCTCCTGCATCTTGGTATCTTCAGCCTGTGTGGAAGGAGGGAGATGAAAAATCAGTTGAAAACGGGCGATGCAGTAGACAACAGAAGGTCAGGAGACAGCACTTATCTCTAGGCCAAGAGATCACATTCTATGATACGCTCACCACCTGCTAAGTGGGTTCCAGCCAAGGTGCTTGCCGAGGGACTGTTGGGTAAAGACACTGGGGTGCCACATCGCTGACGGTGAAAAGACGCCAGTAACTTATTCAATTCTCCTATATTCTCTTCCACTAGCCTTTGGTAGATATAAAAAGAATTGATTCGGGAAAAATGCAGTAAGAGTGGAAGCTGAGAGGAAGCCTCTGGAATTTCATTTCTGGCAATGCCTGGAACTTCTGAACGCCCCACTTCTGAGAACAGAGTGACAGCGGAGCCGTGGCCGACCGCATCGCTAGCGATGAGGTCACACCACCCAGGTCTCAGGCTCACTCTCTTTAATCCACCTCACAAATGTATGCGTTCATTTTTGGCAGGGATCACGTGACAAAGTGGAACTCTCTTTGGATTGTAAATGTGGGCAAATATACCTGCCACAATCCTTTCCTTGTCATCTCTGTCTTAGCATCTAAGAGTTAATTTTCCCATCTGCAAAATGGGGATAATACCTGCCCCAAGGCATTTCAACAGCTGATCATGCGATTCTCATTTCCTATAGTAAAAGCATGTACTGTACTCAGTATTTTTAGAGAGCGTTAGATGCCCCAAGATAAGACAAATGCATAAAACCTATCACCATTTTGCCCAATTCTAAACAAGCAAAAGTTTAAATATAGTAAAAATGAAAGAATTCCAAAAATGGAATCGTCCCTCCTACTCACTTAGCCCACAACAATCTCCCTACGTCTTCTCACATACACCACCTCATTTCAAATGCCAGACAGCATAGCAGTTAGCAACGTAGACCCTGAAACCAGACTGCTTAGCTCTTATCCAGATCTACCACTCACTAGCTGTGTGACGTTGGGCAAGTTACTTAACCCTTCAGGGCTTCTGTCTCCTCATCTATAAAATTGAGATATGAAAAATGCACACTTCATACAGTTGCTTTGAAGATTAAATGGGAAAATCCAAGTCAAGGGCTTAGATAATAATTACTCAGTAAAGGTAAGCTACTGGTTCTGGTCTAGACCAAGGGTCAGACAGATACTTTGTGGCTTTGTGGATCAAAAAGCAAAGGAAAGGATGTTAGGCAGGTACTACTAAAGATGTAAGATTTAAGAATGCGTTCTTAACTACTACGCTGTATAACAACAGATGGCAGACTGGATTTGGTTCAGGTCTGCAGGTTGCCCACCCTGATCTAGACAATAACCCTGGAAGAAAGGATGCATCTGTCAGAACAACGGACAGAAGGAATCTGAGCTACCAGCCTTGACAATCAAAAACAGAAGAGTTTAAAAGGACATTAATAGCAAATCCCATACAACATACTGGATATTACATTTGTCTCCTACTAACAGGGAAAGTGGCAAATCCTCCAGCTCTAAGAAATCAGTGGCCTTGGGACAGAGAGACCCTGCTG
Organism: Puma concolor; assembly: GCF_028749965.1. NCBI lineage: Eukaryota > Metazoa > Chordata > Mammalia > Carnivora > Felidae > Puma > Puma concolor. Next base: position 124,466,207 of record NC_141668.1, read on the forward strand.
GTTGTCAGCAGTAATCTCCAACAGTTCTGCACTCTTTCACTTCTTAGCCTCAAAGGAGTATCTTCGGGGGCTCATTGAAACCAAACGCTTCATCATGTGAAACAAATTTTTACAAGGCAGGTAAACTCTAAAGATACCACCTAACAAGAGAGTATCTGCTGGTAGGAATTCTTCCACTGTTCTCCCACAATGTGCTATCCGTACCCATCCCAAATCAAACCAGTCTCACACACACACACACACACAATTGTCTACCCCAATTCCAGCTGAATCGCGTTACCTGTTACTTTCACACTACTCTATGAAGAGCTGTCTTTCTTTAAGGAAACTGGTGAAATTGGAAGGCAAAGATATGGCCAGCAAACTACCTTCTCACATTCTGTATACATAGCAAGGTTATTCAGCTTGCTGGTTCTAGTTACGTGTCAGCCAAGTTTGGATGACAAGCACACTTAGATTGAAGTTATATTCAAGTCAGTTAAGTTCCTGACCTATCAGAGGGATTAAGCTTACACTTTATCTGTGGCTGCAGAAAGGCTTGACCAGGCTGAATCACATGGGCCCCATGATTGTGGCAGCGGCCTTTGCAGAGAAATTCCTGGAGCATAGGGCAGCAGGCCCAAGTGAGGTACGTGGAAGATAAGGTACAGCAAGCAGGGCCTGGGCCTCACGGGTGAGCAGATCTGGCTCTGCCATGTGTTGCTGGGCCATACAGGCAAGGTACTGAACCTCTGGCCAGTCTTCTTATCTAAAATGGGGCTACTAATAGTAAGGGCGCCTGGGTGACTCAGTCAGTTAAACGTATGACTTCAGCTCAGCTCATGATCTCACGGTTTGTGGGTTTGAGCCCCGTGTTGGGCTCGGTACTGAAAGCCCAGAGCCTGGAGCCTACTTTGAATTCTGTGTCTCTCTCTCTCTCTGCCTCTCCCTTGCTTGTGCTCTCTCACTCGATCTCAAAAGTAAATAATAGTTAAATAACATAACTTAAATTAACATGGAATAACATAATATAAAATAATAAAATGGGGCTACTGATAGTACGACCAATCTCAAGCGCTGTCTTAAGGATGAAATGAACTGGAAAATGAATATGACTCAATGCAGTGCCTGGCACCCTCCAAGCACTAGCAGTGAGCCTTCTTTAGCCAACTCTTCACCACCAAGTCTCTCTGGAAGTCACTGGTGAACTCAAGAGACTAAATCCATTCCCTGGGACTCTCGAGTTCCCCAAGCCTCGGTCTCCTCATCTGTCAAGTGGGAACAACACGATAACTGTGCTAGATTTTAGAAGTGAATAGAGGTTTTTGAAAGTGCCCTGTCAGGCTTCACGGCACAGAGCACTGTTACCCTACCTCCCTAAATCCTATCATGGTCAACGACAAATGCTGGCATGAAAAAATGGGACAGAGAGTGTAACTTCTAACAACAGAAAAGAGGACTTGGAGCCAAGTATCCTGAAAGATCCAAATAATTTAACCAGAAATCAGCACACTACTGAGGACCTCACAAGTGGGCAGGCCCCATGTCCCCACATGCATCCAGTCACTTGCAGGGCTTACGTTGCCCAAAAGGCATTTGCAGATGACCCAGGACACAGCACATGCCCATGTGCATATACAGGTCCGTCCATCCCACCTTTGCATCTAGTGCCGCATGGGAGCAAGTGGAGAAGCAACGGATTCTGGAGGCAGGTTACGGGTGGCTGTATTTCATGACACCCTGTCTGTTTAGCGCAAGTTGCCTACAAGTGCCTTATGTTCACCATCGCCACGTCAGCTCCATGTGGCCACCAACACTATCCCAACATGGAGGGTTTCGGAAAATGCGGAGACCCGCCCCGGCCTTGGGAACAGCTGCCACCGCCGGAGGGGAACTCACTCACCTTCTCGTAGGGGATCTGCAGCAGCTCGAGCACCACTGCGTGCGCGCCCATGTTCCGGAGCAGGCGCTGCTGCTGCTTCTTGCTCTTCCTCACGGTGGCGCTCTCCTGCACGCAGAGTTTGCTGAGCCGAATCAGGATCTGTTAGAAAGAGAGACTCCAAGTGTGTACCCACGACCAGCATCCCAGTTCTGAGATCCAATGCACAGCGCGGTGGCAACAGTCAGCGAAGGTGCATCGTGTGCGTAAAACCGGCTGACAGTAAATCTGAACTGTTCTCACCCACCCTCCAAAGAGCTTGCCATGTGAGGTGGTGGATGTGTTAAGTAACCTGATTGTGATCATCACTTCACAGAGTGTCTATCAAGTTATTACGTGTCACACTTCAGCAAGATGACAGTTTCTTTTGTCAATTTTATCTGCATAAAGCCTGAAAAAATTATTTCAAAAAAAAAATGAAAGAAATCAACTTCAGAAAACTGGGAAGCATAACTGAGAAAAGACTGTAGGCTCTGGTCATGGGAAGGGAGGCAGAAGTGATCACAACATATTAAACACAGGATGGGGCGCCTGGGTGGCTCAGTCGGTTGGACGTCCGACTTCGGCTCAGGTCATGATCTCACAGTCCGTGAGTTCGAGCCCCGCGTCGGGCTCTGTGCTGACAGCTCAGAGCCTGGAGCCTGTTTCGGATTCTGTGTCTCCCTCTCTCTCTGACCTTCCCCCAATCATGCTCTGTCTCTCTCTGTCTCAAAAATGAATAAATGTAAAAAAAAAATTTTTTTTTAAACACAGGAAATTCCTCCCATATGTAGTATCCCTTAATCACATCAAACCAAATCTACACATGGTTAAAAACATGCCCTTCCAGAGTATGAAGTAGGTTATGTCTTCAACCAAAAGTGGGATAGTTTCAGAAAGATCTCCAGGGGTGCCTGGGTGGGTCAGTTGGGTAAGTGTCCAACTCTTGACTTTGGCTCAGGTCATGATCTTATGGTTTGTGAGATCAAACCCTGCATGAGGCTCCACACTGACCGTGCAGAGTCCACTTGCGATTCTCTCTCTCTCTCCCTCTGTCTCTGCCCCCTTCCGCTTGCATGTGTGTACACTTTCTCTCTCTAAAAATAAAGAAACTTTAAAAGGGATGAAGGGAGAAAGGGAGGAAGGAAGGAAGGAAGGAAGGAAGGAAGGAAGGAAGGAAGGAAGGAAGGAAGGAAGGAAGGAAGGAAGGAAGATCGACCTCCTAGAATGGTGAGACTCATATCATTGCCAAGGACTTGGGAAGAGTTTGCTCTGGGGTTAAAAAAAAAAAAAAAAATACAAAGCTCCCAACCTTCCAACTGTGAACCACCCTATGCAAAGATATCTAAAGAACTAGAGCCCTCACTGGTGGACACTAAGTGCCAGTCATTGATATAAAGGCTTGACAATTCTATAAAATTAGTCCTTTGGTCAATTATAAACTTTCAGAATCACGGGTGCTGGCTGCACCTCTAAAAGGTGAGAAAATTGAGGGCACACAAATAATAAGCAGCAGAGGATGATTCGAACCCAGATATGACCCTAAAATCCATGCACTTAACCTCTGAGAGCTTTTTCTTTCCTGTTAAACTTCACATGAAGAAAAAAGATGAAGTGTTTGCATCTTCAAGTCGACTCTCACTATCTCTCCTTAGAGAATTAATACACAAGGAAAAAGGGCATTAGGACCACTCACCTCTTTGACCACCCTGTAATTGTAGCTGCTGGTGCTCTCATGCTTCTGTGACTTGTTATTCCCCTCCTAGAGACCAAAACAAACGTAAGTGTGGTTCGTCCAGCCCCTGGACTGTAACGTATGTGTGTTTATACGCTCATTGGAGTTTAGGAAACAATGGGAGTTTTTGCAGCTTTCCTATAGTCACGCTGGGTTTAAGCCCGAGTCACGTGTTCATCCCCCTTGCGACTGACAGGATTTCCCTGATGTGGGAGAGGATGGCGGACCAGCCTACTGACAACAGGTTCTTCCCCGGGTGGGTCTGGAAGGGAAATATGGGGCTAATCCACTCAACAACCAAGTATTTTCCCTGTGGTCCGAAGTGACACAGGCGAGGTAGCTACCCTTCCATCCTGCAGCTTATTGCCTGGGAGAATGGCTGTTACTTTGGCTACTCAACATGCAGGTCTCTTGAGAATAAAGCTCATCCCATAATATACACTTTTATGTGAAACCAGAGTAGGCTATTCACTTGTTTGAGGAGCCTATCCACCTCCTCCGGCAGCGTGACCTGGGTCTCACCCACCTCTGTTTTCTTATGTTCGATTTCACCAGAGACACCATCCATGGCCTCATCAGGGCCCTGCCCTTTGTACACCCAAAGCTCCGACTTTTCCACGATGGATCTCAGCTGGTCCAAGTCTTGTTTGATCTGTTTGTAGTTGTCCACATCTTGGCTGGTAACAAGCAGCTGAACCTGAGCAAATGCAACGTGCCCGTGTCACCATGGCCTCTTGGGCAGCTGACGACGACGATACCACACACACACACACACACACACACACACACACACACACACACACTACCTGTTTGAAGGCCTGCAGGACCTCCTGCCTCTGACTGAAGTGCCGAAAGAGGAGCTGCAGGGCCCCTGACACCAGGGGTGGGTAGTCGTGCATTGTCAAATGCAGCAAGACTCGGAGGAAGGTTCTGCCACCATGGTCGTCCAAGTCCAGCGGTGTGTTCTCCTCACTACAGGAGTGCACAGAAGGGGAAAGGACAGATGAGCCACAAGCACCCTTCTCTCACGCACTTGGACCCAGACACACGTTAACCAGAGTTCTAACCCCGTGGTCAACCCTGGGTGACTTGAGTTTTAGTAAGTTCCTGTAAGAACACAATCTTGTTTTAACTTCAACTGGACTGCGAGCAGACTATGAGGAGGTCACAACTGTCAAATTCTAAGCCAAAGTCCCTACCTTCCCCCAGTGACAGGAATTTACTTTTTATCCATATTTCTGACTCTGTGAGTGTTCTTCTGCGGGGTCTTATCTATGGTTTGAGAATAGCACACCGTTGTGTTTCTTCTAATGAGAAGTTTTATTTTTTATTTAAGAGGCTGTAACTCAGCACCTACCAAAACACCTGTGGTAAAACACCAGCTTCTTTTACTTTAACTTTACAGCTAACTGATGTCTTAGTCTATACCAGGCCCACTGATCAGGCACTTGGAGGCTGTGGCAGGGTCTAGCTGCCCTAAAAGTACCCAAAATGATTACTCCCATGATCTGGACTTACCATGTCACAAACTGGTAGCAAGCAGTCTGAAGACCGCACTTTGAAGAGTGTTCTTCAAACGGATTAATAAGCAAATTGTCAGGGGTTATCTCAGTATCTGTGATAACTGTGTGTGATTTCCGTAAAGAAAGAATTAATGACCATGTACTGGATCAAATGGCATTCTACTGCAGAACTGAGCACTGCCATTCAATTATTACATCAGTGCCTATATTGTGTTCACCATCTAAGGAACCTTGATGTGTGCAGGCTAGCAGGAAAAGCAGGGAGGATCTCCCAGGAAAATACTCTATTTGTGCTACATCCTCCAAGAGGAGTGAAGACAGTGTCACTGCTGTGTCAATATCAGGAAAGGTGAGATACAAGACAGCACAAAGGAGTGTCATCATACTGAACTCAACACACTCTGTTTCCCAAAAACAAGATCTTTCATCACAGTCAGTAATATTACTAACCCAAAATTCAAAGGCTTTACATTAAGCGCTGGGGTAGAATGTTAACATTGGTGGCCCTCAACAAAATAGACCCTTATGTAGGCTCCTCCCACATTGACAGTGGGCTCAGCCATGTGACTTGCTTTGACCAATAGGACATCAGCAACATGCTACAAGCAGAGGCTTAATTAGTGTTGTACACTGTTGGCCTATCCTGTTGGGAACTTTGCTCTTAGAGCCAGTCACCACACTGTGAAGAAGCCTAAGACAGTCATGCGTAGAGAGAGAGGAAGGGAGGGAGAAAGAGACGTCCCAGCCTTAGAGAGCCAGAAATGTGAGTAAAGCACCTTGGATGTACTAGCCCCAGTCACCAGACCACCACAGTTTTACAATACACTGAACAGTGACCAGCAGGCGAAATAGCCAGCTTAGCTCCAGTCAAGCCATTGAATTGTGAGAAGCAATAAAAGGCTTATTTTTTTAATCCATTAAATTTCTGGAGTAGTTTATTATACAGCAATAGATAACTGAATCAAGGGTATATGTTAAAAGAACTAGGTGCATAAGGTATTTACATAAGCTTACAGCTATTCAAATCTGATAGGTATTTAGATCTCAATCAACAATGAGTAACCCACTCTTTTAAAAAAGGAAATCATACATTAATTTAATGTTAGGGACAGGTATATTTTTGTTGCTGTTGTTGCATGGGCTCTAAAGAGCCAACGGATAAAAATGTCAGTCCATCAGCAGCAGCAGGACATGATCTTGTTAACCTCACTCTATTTTCAATCTCCTTTTTTCTTTCAACCCTATTTTTCACCATTAAAGAAATCCTAGCATATGTGTATTTGGGGAAACCTACTTACATTCTTTCTATCCTAGGCAGGAAACACACAAACACACACACACACACACACACACAGCCTAGTATCATTCTGACCTGAGCACTAAAAGTTACAAAGATAGCCGTAAAATAACCTAAACCCAAAGACTAAGCATTTCCTAGAAGAATGAAGGAAAGAGCCTTTCAAAGCTATATGAAAGAAGCTTCCCAACCAGAACCACCCACAAAACTGAACACCAAAAATATACTTTCCTTCCTCCAAAGATGCCTTCTGCTTGCTCTTCAATATGTTCAAAGTCAAGAGTACCTGAAAATTTAGAGAACACAGCTTCAGGTGCAGAAAGGTCTAGAAAAACAGGATGTTGGTGAACTTTCCCAAAAATAGACTTGCCCCTGTCCATACGTTAACCTCAAGTCTTCCAGAATCTTATATTGCAAACCTGTGAAGCCACATCAACTCAGATCACACTGTCCAGCGGCTCCGGTGTGCGATGTTCCACATTTCTGCCAATTTCCTACCCACTCATGATCCCCTTAGTAGAGCAGAGTGATGACCTTGTGCCAAGGAAGCTCAGGCCTTGATAGGTGGGATTATGTCTACTACCCCTTATTCTTCACCACTATTTCCTGGGCAGGGGAAAACTTCCATCATGAGTAAAAGCTGCTGGTGGACAATAAATTTTCTTAGAGGGTTATGTTTTGTTTTTTTGGCATTTCTGTAACCACAACACAACCACATAGCGGTCCTATGATTAAGACACTCCAAGATGGAAGGAGAGAAGACCTAACCCAGAAGAGATCTGAACTCTTTTAATTATTCCTCTGCCCAAAAAGGGTAACTCCTAGGATTTTGTTCTAAATTACAGTAATATTCAAAATATTCACATTTTACCTTTTGTAGTGTGTACTGTTTGAATCCCCAGCTTTTATTAGTCCCACATCCCATTCTATGGCTGAAATCCCATTCTGAAATCACTAACCTGGTACGTTACTTGGCCCCTCTTGGCTGCTGCCTCCGGAGGATGTTTCCGAAGTCTGGGAATTGCTTTCATCAAATTCTCGCTTAAATATACACAGGAGGCAGGAGATCCTATAATCCAACCTCACATTCAAAATAAACTAAAGATTCAAGTGGAAATGGAAACAGATTGGTTACATTAGCATAGCACCTGTAACACTGTGCCAACCCACCGCACTCTGGCTGGGTCTGGTATCTGCTGCATCAATTACCTTAAGCATTATGGGAACCAAATATTTGGCTTAGACTTCAACAGTTACTTCAACAACAGACTGCCATGGGGTCTATCAAATCTGTCTGCAGCACCTTTGCATCTAAACTTCAGCATCCTGATAATTAATTTAATAATCAGAACAATTAATCACTCACTACTTACTCCATCCTCTATAAAACATTATTTTTTGCAAGTATTAAATCCCAACTCTGGTCTATGAGAACGGTGATGTTGGCCACTTTGCTTTTAAAAAATTAAGAGAGAAAAATGTTTTTACTACTAGAAATTAGCTTGGTTTGTCTTTTTCATTTCTGATGGTTTCCTTTGATATATATACTAACTCTTGGGTTCCCTCTTCATTCTCTCTGCCCCTCCCCTGCTTGCACTGTCTCTCTCGCTCTCAAAAAATAAATAAATATTGAAAAAAAAAAAAAAGAAAAGAATAGAAAATCAAAGTTCAAGACCCTGGTGACCTTACTCAATCCCAGGACATACACTTCTCCCAGACTATACTACCTAGGCTTGCTTTCCAAGGTCTTGGGTCATGGTTTCCTACTTACTACTGGATACCCCATTTGGTTTCTTTCCAGAGTCTCCAACTCAGTATTGTATAAAACTAGCAATGTCAGTCCTGCCTGGGTTCTCTCATCCTGAATCAATCTCAGTCAATCTAACCCTCCCTCTCTGACACACACATCTCATCAGTGACGATGTCCTGTTGGCTCTACCTCTACCAAGTCTCCTGGATCTTTCCTATCATTTATCCTTGCTCATATCTTCATGATCTCCTGCCTTGCCATACCAGATCCAGCTCCCAAAGGGGCCTATTCTTAGGTCAGTCCCCTACATAAAAACTCTCAAAGGCTCACCAAAGAATAAAATCCTGGTACTTTAGGCACTCGGAGTGCTTAGGCACCCAGAGTGCTCAGAACCTGGTCTGCTCCTACTTTCCAATCTTATTTCTGACAAGCTCCATACACTCTATGTCCTTGCCCAAGGAGAGTTGTTACTGGTCCATGTGATGTCATGCTCTGGTCTGACATGCTCCAAGTTCAAGGGGACTTGAGAAGGTCCCCTTGTTTCTATACTACAAATCCTTTTCAGGGCTAAAAGCAGAGTTAAGATCCTAACTCTTCTGTAAAAACCTTCTCTGGTGCTTACCAAATGAGATCCCATGACCCACCCTTGTGTCCCAAGAGAACACGTTCCTCACAGTTTTATTTCCATGAAGACACAGCTTCATCACATCTTATTTTCCTCTTAGACTATATAATCCCTGGTGGATACAGTCCCTGCCCAAATCATCTGTGCATTCCTGCCAGTGCCCAGCAAAGCACCTTGCATATGGGAGAGGGTCAGTAAGCATTTGATGAAACAATGAATCCACCAACCAACTGCTGTCTGTTCTCAGATGGCTACAGTGAGAGGACCTCAAGGTATCATCAAGTTTTACAACACATCACTTTTTTTTTTTTTTCCTTTGAGAAAGACAGGGTGCAAGCAGGGATGGGGCAGAAAGTAGAGGGATACATAATCCATGGCCTAAGAAGTCCTCCACAACTTTTGTTCAGGCATAAGTTCAATGAGGTTCCTTCCTCAGTCATTCTCTACAGCCTTAAATATTTGAGGACTCTAATGGATGTTTTCAAACTACTGATAAAATGTGATTCAGACTCAAGAGACAAATTAAGTCTACAAACATTTATAATCATCTACTACATGTTCTGGGGTTGGGATTAGGCAGCATGGGAAAAAGAAGTGGTAACAGTCTTCTATTCGCTAAGGAACAAATAATTCTGCTGATGAATAAAAACGATGTATGAACAGAAAGAGGAAAACACAGAATGTCATGAGATCAGGAGGGTTTTCATACCTAAGATCAAACCCTATCTTCAGGAGACTGACTCCCGGACCTCATTTTGCCAATGTAGGGAGTTTACTCCTACAATTATCCTCTCTCTCCTGTGTCAACAACTTGTCCCTCTCTACCTGACCATTCCATTCAGGATACAAACTTGCTCTAATCTCCCAACTTAAAACTTATTACAACAAAAACTTCCTGTCACCAACAGTCACCCTTCAGTCACTTCCCCACTTCTCTATACATCTTTATACCAAATCTCCTCAAAGAGTTTTGTACTTACTCTCCCTGATTCATCTTCTTCCATTCCCTCTTGAACCCAACCTATTCCAAAATTTGCCAAGTGTACTCCCACCTCAGGGTCTTCTCACTGTTATTCCCTCTGCCTCAGAGAATTTTCCTAGATACTCACATATTAGGTTCCTCACTTCATTCAGGTCTCTGATCATGTTCCCTTACTAGAGAGGCCCTGTCTGACAACCCCATCGAAAGAAATATCCCTGGCCCCACATTCTGATGGCCTCCAAACCATCCTGACCCTCTTATATTTTAGCATTCTTACCACTTACCACTATCTGACATAGCATACCTGTTGTTTAATATGCCTATGACTCTTACCAATACGTAGGCTCTTTAGAAACAGGAAATTAATATATGCTGTTCAGCCCTGGATCTCAAATGCTTAAAAGTACTTGGCACAGAATCAATTTCAATAAATACTGAATGAATGAAAGAATGAATGAATGAAAAAGGGAGGGAGGCAGTTAATTGAACCTTAAGCTGAGTTGTGAGCAATAAATAAGCAAGAAATCTGTCTTTATGTAGAAGAATACCTATGTGAGTTCTAAGCAAAGGGAGCATCTTGGGGGCAGACCTAGAGGCCAATGGTGATGGAAAGCTAAGGTAACTAGAGGAAGTTGTGTCATGGCTGGCAGGAAAAGGGCACACTGGGGAGGGGTATGAGATGACAAAAGGATGAAGACAGCTGGTTCATAAATGGCACGTAACAATGAGCTAAGAATTTGCTTCCACTCTCTTCCCAGAAAGTCTAGGGCTTTATAAAAGGAGGGACACAATCCAAAATGGTAGCCCTATGAAGTACATTCTGTCCCCACCACCTCTGGCTGAGACGGTTACCTGGAGTATTTCAATGATCTTCAACTTGGTGTCCATGACCATGATATCCTCCTTCTCTGGCTCTGTCTGCTTCACGTTGCCTTCGGGGGCAGCAGCCATAGGAGTCATGGGTAAAAAGCCTCCTCCACGGAGCACCACCTGGGTCATCAGCTCTCCAACCCCATGGATGGACCGCATTACATTACTTCCTAGGAAGGGCCAGGACAGACCCCAGTCATGACAACACTCCGGGAGAGTAAACTGAGGCACCTGACAAGGAGCACAACTCTAAACATATGTAACAAATCTGTCCCAACACGTTCTCAGGATCCAAGGAACTAGAAAGGGTTAATACCCATAAAAAATACGGGGAAAAAAGAGTAGTGGAAAACAGATGGGCTTTGAAATCCATAAAGGAGCACTTTGGTATATTAATTCGCCTTCCAAATTTTACTGGTCACCTAGCACATGCTTGCTGCTACCCACAAAATTAGGGGCACAGGAGCTAACGAGGCACAAATTGAGTGCTGCTACAAACACTGATCTCAAGTACGCAGGATTACCTCTGAGGCTCAGTTTCTTCAACTATAAAATGAGACTAAAGGAGCTCAGAGGATGAAATGGTGAAATATATGTGAAATGACTGAGCACAGGATCTAACACAGTATTTTTCTGTTCTAGCTATAGAGACAAGGTCAACAATTATCCGTATGTGAGTACATAGTAGGTACCTAAAGCAGAAGAAAAAATAAACATATAAAAGCGGAGTTATCTATTCACAGACTGGAAATACAATACTCAGATACAAGCCAGGATTTTATTTCATCATATACTAATATCATCATTGAATGCCTCATGATACATTGAAGACAAGGCTAGGACATGTGTTCTTAAGAGATAAGCATTCAATTTGTTAGGTAACTTTCAAATGGTTTTGCAAAATTTCCTAAGGAGAAATACAGATAGACTCATATATGAAGGAAACAGAACAAAATGTGAATAATCAAGGACTTCTATGTATTGGTATCGGCTGTGCTATTCTTTCAGCTTTTTTGTTCAAAAACGTCCACAATGAAAAGTCAAGAAGAAAAGGACAGGAAGGACATCACAGGGAAACATGACAAGAGTAGTAACAGAAGAGGCTGGGAGGGTATGTCCCGGGTGTGCAGGTGCCAGCAAATACCACTTCTCCACTTTGCCATGACATTCTTACCTTTATTCTCTTCTCCTTTCGCCATCTTACTAATGGGAAAGATGGTCGTCACATGCACACAGTCCAGTATGGCCAGGAGAATTTTGGTCAATCGTAGAAGGTCAGAGAAGTTGTAGAAACCAAAGTAGATGAGATTCCTAGCTAAATTTACAACCTATTATATTAAAACGAGAGAGAGTGAGAGAGAGATGGTATTAGGTCAACTGCATCCTTTAGTTCCATTTTATGCTAATTTATAAATGTCTGATTCTGACCCTTCTTATGGTAAGAGGAGACATACATTTTGCTTGCATTTCTGATCAAATTCCACTTTGTTTCCTAAGGAGAAAAAATAAGAAACAAAAACCTGCAAAGCTACTGATCTGTTTTAATAACTAGTTGATAAAAAACTGACATAATCATCTGTGGAGTGTGGATGGAACTGGAGGATATTATGCTAAGTGAAATTAGTCAGAGAAAGACAAAAATCATATGACTTCACTCATATGAGGACATTAAGAGACAAAACAGACGAACATAAGGGAAGGGAAACAAAAAGAATATAAAAACAGGGAGGGGGACAAAACAGACGAGACTCATAAATATGGAGAACAAACTAAGGGTTATGGGAGGGGTTTTGGGAGGGGGAGGATGGGATAAATGGGTAAGGGGCACTAAAGAATCTACTCCTGAAATCATTGTTGCACTATATGCTAACTAATTTGGATGTAAATTTTTTTTAAAAATTTAAAAATTAAAAATAAATAAATAAATAAATAAATAAATAAATAAATAAATAAATAAATAAGATACTGCAGGGCAAGCCACATTGCAGCCCAACAGGACACAGAAAACAATATTGCAATCCTTGGAAATAGACTCCTCAAAAGGAAAACTGGTCTCAAAAAGAAACATTTTAAGTCAAAGGTAATAAGGATTTGTGTCCCTCAAATGATTACTCTATGATGGATCCCAAGCATAGTCTGTTTCTTTCCTGTTGTTTTTAAGATCACGTACAGAGTATACGTAATGTTCTATCATTTTATGTGATTCAATTAACCCTGGATATTTATTCTACCAGCATAACTACCAGTAAGTCAAGCAACTGATATTCGTTCTATTTTCTTGTGAAACAAAATTGAGCTCAATTCCTTTTTATTACAAAACCGGAGTATCATCACAGAAATCACTACATGCTAAAATATTTTCTATTTATCCCAGAGAAAAATGACCAATGAAAAGCAGGTAAAACATATAGATTATTTCATCATGAATTACCTCAAATGTAAGCTTATTTTTCTCCTTATCAGAGAAAGGAAACCTCTGACAAACCACATCTCTTAAATACTCCTCCACAAATTCCATGGTCTGAGCAAACCTCTCCTTAATTTCATCTTTGGAAGCTCCGCTACTATCATAGCTAAAAGGAAAAGAGAAAGAAAAGGAAATCAGGGGCGCCTGGGTGGCTCAGTCGGTTAAGAGCCTGACTTCAGCTCAGGTCACGATCTCCTGGTTCATGGGTTCAAGTCCTGCATTGGGCTCTGTGCTGACAGCTCCAGAGCCTGGACGGAACCTGCTTTGGATTCTGTGCCTCCCTCTCTCTGCCCCTCCCCCGTTTGCACTCTCTCTCTCTCACTCTCCAAAATAAATAAATATTGGGAAAAAAACACAAAGAAAATGAAATAAAAGTTCAAGATCCTGGGGCCCCTGGGTGGCTCGGTTAAGTGTCTGACTTCAGTTGAGATCATGATCTTGCGGTTTGTGAGTTGGAGCCCTCTATCAGGCTCTGTGCTGACAGCTCAGAGCTCAGAGCCTGGAGTCTGCTTCAGATTCTGTGTCTCCCTCTCTCTCTGCCCTTCCCTTGCTCACACTCTCTCTGTCAAAAATAAACATTTAAAAAAATTTAACAAAAAAAAAGTTCAATATCTTCCCTGTTGAGCCTTCCCCAGCTGCTCAGCCACAAAGCCAACATCCCCTCCCCAAAATCCCCTCTCCTACCCTCTGTCCTTAATTTATTTCTCCTCCTTAGCAAGTATCACTAAGACATGTAATCATTTATCTTGTTTATATCTTTTTTCCCCATCTAGTGTACAGATAGTGTTTTGGTTTGTTCACTGATACATTAGTTAAGGCTGACACAGCGACAAATATTTGTTGAATTACAAAAAAAAAGATAAGACATAAAAAATAGAAGTATGCCATCTTTTGCATTCTTGAAAAAAAATACACTTCACCTTTCATCTATGCTTTAACTAGACTGAACTTGACCATAAGTGGTCTACGGTGACACAAAACATTAATGAGGTTTTAAAGCAGCAGGCTCACTCATCAATGGCGATCTCCGAGGGAATCTCAGACCAGAGGCGGGCATATTTCACGGGAGTGACTTGTTCCTGGGGATCTCGGTCCACGTGCATATGAAGCATGAGGCGGCAGAAGGATGCCCTCAGGTCATAGGGCAGGTTCTCATCAGACATGCAGCGGAGAATGAGATCTACATCCAGCTGGCCTGATATTTCATTGATGGCCAGGTACTGGCGGTCTAGACACATCCTAGCAAAAAGGTTCAACTGATACCTGAAGACAAGAAAAGTTATGTGAAGAAATCAGAAATCATTGAGCAAAGGGGCACCTTGGTGGCACTGTCAGTTAAACGTCCAACTTTGGCTCAGGTCCATCATCTCACGGCCCGTGAGTTCAAGCCCCATGTTAGGCTCTGTAGTGACAGCTCAGAGTCTGTAGCCTGCTTCGGATTCTGTGTCTCCCTCTCTCTCTGCCCCTCCCCTGCTCATGCTCTGTCTCTCTTTCTCAAAATATATAATAAAACATTTAAAACAAGAGAAATTATTGAAGATGAATGGCAACACACAGCAAGACCATTTGAATATCCCCAACTTTCACAGGAGTGACATTTGGCCATCTGATCTTATACATCGACACCCTTAAATTGCCTGTGTACCAAGCAAATGAAGAAACTGTTCAGGCTTTACCACCAGTCATACAAGTCCATGCTGCTGAGTTGGAGTAATTATGTGACTACTTGATTCCATTTTGTCCTTGTTTGTTTTATGAAAAAAAGGGGGGGAAATGTTATATTTAAAATGGTTGTCTATTTCCTCAGCTGTTTTTTTATACAGTACATTAAAGACCATGTAGAAAATGTTAAACATCATCTCCCATACTGAATCTCATAGAAATTTTATCATCCTCTTTGGATCTTATCTCATATCAGCCTACTCTTTGACTTCTACATGAAAAACATGTTGTGCAAAGTAGGGGACTCCTCAAACTGTTTTGTTTTCTTCCTCATCCAACTACATGTGATCTTTGTCACCTTCTGAACTGGACCATAGAAGTACCCTTTCCCATTCACCCTCAGGAGAAGATACATCAGACATTACAAGAAAAAACAACTTGTAATGTGAAATCAAAAAGCTATAAGCTTCCAATGTGGCCAATACTGACTTCTGAATCCAAAATCCTATTTATTATTGATAACCATGAGTTGAAAATGTTCTCAATCTCACTAGATTTCAGTGGATACAGATTAAAATATGATTCTATTTCATGCTTATAAAATTACCAAAGAGTAAAAAGCATCACAATATTCACAGGTAGCAAACACCAGGAGAAACAAAGTTCTCACTCACAACTGGTGTGAGTGTGCACCACAATACCCAATCTAGGATCGCTCAGTAAAACTTGCCAATTCAACAATTCCACTCCTAATAGGAAAGACAAACTCTCACTCATACACATACCTTTTGAATAAGGAGGTCCCCTGACATGAAAAATTAAATTGTGGCATATGATGGAATATCCAAGAGCAACGAAAACATGGCATAATAAAAGGGAATGCCATCCAGAAGTTGAAATTAGAGAAACAGATCTACCACCATTAACACGAGCACATTTCAGAAACAATACAGGATAAATGAGACAAGTACAGTACCATTTACATACAGTCCTAAGAACTGGCAAAATGCTATATATTTTTTATGAATACATACAAATGTAGTAAAACAGAAACACAGAGAATATAGGAGGGTATACACTACATGCATGAATGGGAGGGAAAAGAACACAGGAGCTATCAAAGGGCACTGTAGCTGCAAAGTTTTACTTGTTAAAAAATGCCCTAAGCACTTTTCCATCTTTGCTTCTCTATTCTTTGAAAAGTTTTCCTTGGCTCTCTTGCCCCTTCATTTCCTTTCCACTGCCTTCCCTTGAGGTGGCAGGGCCAGCAGATCTTAAAGCTGGGACCCGGGAGACCCTAGGGCCAGACGAGGTAACCGGCAGAGGTGGAGAGTGAGCAAACAAGGATGCACACCAGGTAAAAGGCCAGCCAGGTTTCTCTCAAGAGTAAGTTATCAATATGGAAAGGTGAAGGCTATAACAACACTATGGTGTGAGAAAGGAACTGGAAGTACAGATGGGGACGGGACTCATGGTTTTATTCTGTATTTGTACAGGGGCACCTGGGTGGCTCAGTCGGTTAACCATCCGACTCTTAACTTAGGCTCAGGTCGTGATCTCATGGTTTGTGAGTTCGAACCCCATGTGAAACTCTGTGCTGATGGTGCAGAGCCTGCTTGGGATTCTCTCTCCCTCTTTCTCTGCCCCTCCCCAACTTGTACTTGCTCCCACGCTCAAAAAAAATATTTGTACAGGTATAGAAAGACATATGTTATGTGTGTGTATAAACATACACACATGTGTGAATACACGTATTCATGTTCTAGCTCTGTCTGCAAAATTCTATGAGGTTGGCACTACTGTCTGTATTTTGCAGATAAAGGAGCTGGGGCATGAAGAGGTATATGACTTGGCCAAAGGCAAAAAAACCTAGTAAGTAGAAAGGTCAGGATTTGAACACAAGCAATGTGACCACATGATATGCGCCTGTATGCTATTATTCTGTTAAGGACAAATAGTAATGAGGGGCCGATGCACTCACTGTTTTCCCTACTTGGCCACGTCCAGGAATCAATTTACTACCTAAGTACCAATGAAACCTTACACGCCCAAATCCTAAAATCTACATCTTTTTGCTAGATAGGTGACAACATGTGATTGTGTGGAGCAATCAATAAGCAAGCAGTAAATTCCTCATCAATTCCCTCCAGGGCAGCCTGAACTGAGCCCAGCAGGACTCCCCATCACCTGTAGTAGCTGAGAACATCGCGGTCCTCCTTCTGCCCTTCTTTGGCATCTTGGGCCAGTTCCCGGACACTTTTGCTGCGAATCTCCTTGTTGCTGTCCCTCCAAAAGAGCCACACCTCTTCCTCATCTTCTCCTGCTTCCAGAGCATTCTCTCCAGTAGAAACACCCTCAAATTCAAAACGAGAAAGAACCAGCCTGGAAAATAAGAGGAGGAGTAGTGAAAACTCCTTATGTTAGCAATACTTGCTAATCTAAGATCAACTCTAGCAATATATTGAAATCTAGCTTCACTTTCAGCATAGGGGTGCCTGGGTGGCTTAGCTGGTGAGGCAGCCGACTTTGGGGCAGGTCATGATCTCGCAGTTTGTGGGTTTGAGCTCCGCACTGGGCTGTGTGCTGACAGCTCAGAGCCTGCAGCCTGCTTCGATTCTGTGTCTCCCTGTCTCTTTCTGCCCCTCCTCCACTCAGGCTCTGTCTCTCAAAATTAAAAAAAAAAATTAAAAAAACAAAAAAACATAAAAAACTTTTAGCATAAAAACACATAGATAACCTCTTTTTTTTGCCCCTCAATGGCAAAATCACAAAGAGCCAACTTGAACTTCTTCATATACTTTATTCCAGTGGTGCTCAAGCAGGTGATTTTGTCTGCCCTGCACCCTCCCCAGGAGACACTGGGCAATGTCTGCAAACATTTTAGCATTTTTGTTTGTCCCAACTGAGTGGGAGGGGTACAAAGAGCATCTAGTGGGTAGAAGCCAAGGATGCTGCTAAACACACAGATAGTCCATCATGATTAACAGTTATTCAGGCCCAAATGCCAAAATGCTGAGAGGTTGCATTAGCCCAAACCCAAAATTAAGTTATGAGAAGCAAAAAAAAAAACAAAAAAACAACTAAACAAAAAAAGCAACAAACAAACCCCACTAGAGCTCAGGGCATAATTCAGTTTTGGGTTTTGTTTTGTTTTCTAAACACTGGCCCTATTACTAGTACTGTACTTATCAGGAAAACTGTTCCCCTGATAAAAAATCAATCACTACTATTACCAAAATTTGTATGTACCACTAAACACATTTTCAACAGTGATAATTAAAAAGCTCTTTCCTACAGTGACCTAACATCACCATTGAATTATCTCCTTTAACTTTTAAAACTGGTGATCCTACCCAAAGAACTTTAAACTCTTAACATTAAATCAAGTATGTGCAAAATGCTCTCTGGTGAATTCACATTATTTTTAAGCCAATGTGCAAGGTGGCGCATGGGTGGCTCAGATGGCTAAGTGTCTGCTGATTTCAGCTCAGGTCATGATTTCACAATTTTGTGAGTTCAAGTCCCACATCAGGCTCTGTGCTGACAGTGTGGAGCCTTCTTGGGATTCTCCCTCTCTCTCTCTGCCCCTCCCCTGCTTGCCTTTCTCAAAATAAAACTTTAAAAAATGTATTAAAAAAATAAATATATTCAAAAATAAATAAATAAACCAGTGTGCAAAGTGATACCTATATACAGAGGAGGCCACTCTAAAGGTAAACTGAATTCCCCTATCAAAGACCTTTGCATAAGCAAGATCCCATGCCAGCTCATCTGACTTCAGACCAAGTCTAAAGAAATCAAAGTGTTAAGTTTTATTATCCTAGAGTGCAGACATCCACTGGACCATACATTCTCCATCTAAATCCCTTCCTCGTCCGTATCTTCAACCCCAATAGCCCCTACTCACTTGGTCTCAATCAGGATGTCAGCATTGGTTGGATTCAGCACAGCTTTACATATCAGTTCCTGGGTCACCGGGATCGATTTGTTCATGGAAACACAGAGGTCGGAGAGGTAATCTAAGAATCTATGGAGAAAGAGAAAGCAAACAAAATGTTTTCTGCAGCCACAGTAGAGGTTTGGCTCTCAGAGCCAGACTCCTCCTCAAGCGGACAGACCCAACGTATCTTCGACACAAGAAACTAGAGATATTTTAGGTTTTGGTGCCAGTGTCTACAGCACCAGCAGAAACCCAGTTGCGCTAAGAGAAGGAATCAAGAAAGGAGAAAAAGAAAAAAGATGGCAAGGGCCAGGGCAGATGAACAGATGATGAGATTAAAATGAAACAAACAAGACAAGGAAGACGTTTGCATAAGGAAGAAATGGTGGAGGTGGAGGAGGACCAGAGAGGTGAGGAAAGGCTCTGAGGCCTGAGGGCCCAACTTGGAATCCCTGTTCTGATTAGTGATATTCTGATATGCAGTGTTACATAGGAATATGTCTTAACCTCACTTTTCTCATCTTCAGGAGAGGGTAACGTAAAACCTTGTAGGACTGTCCTGAGGATTAAATGCAATAATACATGTCAAGTGCTTATTTAGTTGACTCCCTGAACATGAGAATGCTCCATGGAACATTCTTCATCTTTATGGGGTGGGAGGAGTCACTTTATAACAACACTATCAGCTCTCATTGTATCTCAGTGTGACCATTCACCATACCTATATTATAAACTACTTTCCACTGCTTCTGAAATGCTGTAGATCTTAATGAGGAGAAGAAAAGAGGAAAGGGGGGGGGAGATCTATGTGAATGAGAAATGACAGAACTGTAATGTAAAATAGAAACACTCAAGTGACAACTAAGTTTGCAAAAGACTCTTACTGATGACACTTGGGGGAGGTGTTCTAAGTGATAATTAGGGGGTGCTAAACTGTGAATAAATGGCCATCACTGTGATTTCCTGTGCGTCTACCAAGTGCCAGGCACTTCACGTGTATTTATTCTCATTCAATTTTCATAAACACCCATTTAGCATAGAAGAAAATTAAAGCTCAAGCGGAAAGAGAAAGTCACCCAGCTGGCCAAGTGCAGAACTAGGATTCCACTACGGGTCTATCCCAGTACCGTGTTCTTTCCACTACTCACCCAAGACTCTCTCCAGACCAGCCTAACCGAAATCTGTCACTGGCAGCCCTCCAAAGGAAACCTCGCCAAAAGCACCCTGACTAGCTCAATGCCTGCATCTTCAAGGCACAGACACCTTCGGTGGATCAGACCCACTTCCACCTCACCTGGGCTCCCTGTTCTTTCGCACCAGACTGACAAACGTGTCGATCTCAGCGGCGGTGATGTGTTTTTCCAGGAGTTTTCGGTTATTGTGAAGCAGGGCGGTGATGGTGTCTTCGGCCAACACATCATAGCCAATCTGCTTCTGCATAAAGCCAAACTGCTTGGCTATGTACTCCTTTTAAGGATGAAAAGGGAGGTCAAGCGGGGAGAACAGAAGATTTTAAGGTTAACCCCAAACTAAGCAAGCAGCAACCTTCCCAAGCGAGAAGTTCATAAGGTTCATAAGTTCATAAGGGAAATCCTAGTGAGGTACCTTTCTACAACTTTCTCATCTAGGTCAACAGCTGCAAACTCCCTCACACCCTTGGTTTTACTAAATCAGCCACACAAATATAATTAAGCAAATTACCCTGTATGTACAGATGGGCATTTTATCAAGTGCATAGTATAAATATTAATGTGGTGACTTATTTTTCTAAAAGGTCAAAGCTGTTTTTCAGCTGTGATTTTATTGCTAATTCAAGAGGACTTAACTGTGCCTTATTGCTCTGGGCTGCTGAATAAACATACTTAAGCCTACCTAGATGTTTAGAACAGTACCACCCTATTTTGTTTTCTTTATCTGGGGTGAAAATACATTTGCATAGTCAATGGGGAGCAGAATCAAGTGAGGAATACCTAAGCCAGTCAATCATAATCACAGAACGCATAAAAACATCGCTGGCTTCTCTCTTTGGGGAGCAGACATGACATTCCATAAAAAATATATGAGAAGTCAGGGAAATCTCTTGTCGGTATTTGTTTCTATTCAGAGACGTTTCCTGCCTAAGACAGACTCAAAGTTCAAACAGAACTTGAAACTTGGTTTAATGTTTCAAAATTAATTCCCAAATCCTAAAAACTACTCAGGGTGTTTACAGTGGACACTGGCCACTTTTCAGCCCATACTTAGTAAGGATGCATGTTTCGTAATTAATCAGCCTTCAGGGACAGACTGCTGCTGGGTGGCAGACAATCCATAACAACAAGCAAAGACATTCAATGTAGCAGCAACAGGTGGGACTGGTTTGGCCTTTTCATGTACAAGCGAAGTGTGCTAGTACACTCTAGAGGCTCTGATGTATCCTCATTGGAAGATGGCAGAGAGGAACAGAACAAAAATCTCTTTGGCACTATTTGAGTATGGTTTTAATGCACTGGCAGAATTAAAGTAACCAGAGCACCCAAAGACAACCATTAGAGTCCAGGCTAATGAACAAAGCATCATAGGTATATGATACTTTCTATTTAGATAATAGCAAAGGCTAAGTCAAAAGCTTATACTTGCTAACAAGGTTATATCTAACACTTGAGAGCACTGCTGAAGTTTAACACTTTCTTCATGACAGAAGAGAACAATTTTCATTACAGAGAGAAGTTTAAATTTAAAGGCCAGATGTGGTGGCAGTCCCAAGTTTACAAACAAAAGCCTTTTGTAAAACAATGCAGAGAGGAGGAGTCAAGGTTATGATAAGCATCATCTGTGCACCTACACTAATTCAATGCAGTACAAGACTTCTCAGCCTCAGCACTACTGACTTTCTGGGTTGGGTAACTGTTCGTTGTTGGGGGATGTCTTGTGCATTACTGGATATTCAATAGCATCCGTGGCTTCTACCCACCAGATGCCCCCTCGCCCCATCCCGCCCAAGTTGTGACACTCAAAAAGGTCTCCAGATATTGCCGAGTATTTCCTGGGGGACAAAATTACTCCCAGCCGAGAACTACTAAGTGTGGCAACACAGTTTCCAGGATTCCTTAGAATGGCAAATTGATGGGAGACCCCAGAGAGGTTAGAAAGTTTATCTCATGAGGACACTATATACAGTGTCATGACACAGATAAGAACTTAGAATACCATAAAACATGAGCCACAACCAAGATAAAGTTACCAGCACAGATGGAAGATATGGAAGGGAGCAAGAAGATTCCACTCTTGCTTTAATATAAACACATGCAATCATTTCCCTGATTTTTAAGATAACGTGCCATAAAAAATACTAGAAATGTACTAACAGTATCAAAAAAAAAATCTCACTGAAAGGTGGCTGCAGAAGGGGACTTCTTGGGTATCCTTCTTAAGGACTCTAGAATGTATCTTCTTCTCAGGCTTGCAAAAAAATCTATTTCCTTTCTACACACAAACCTAATGAACTATTCTCTAGCCATTAAGTAATTACAGATTTAACACTTAGAACTCATGAGGCAAGTAAGTGAACTTCAGGGACAAAACTGCCCATCACTTCCCATCAATCCTAAATCCCAACCTGGTTTTTCCTGTAGTCTTGCTGAGAGTGTCTCAGGACCCTGTAGCAGAGCCGACAGATATGTCTGAAAGGAGCATGCCGCTGGTCCCCAAGCTCCTCGAGCCGCAGCATTGGGCCATCGCCACAGTCTGTGAACGGGGCTTGTAACAATTTGAAGATCTGGTTGTGAGAAGGAAGAATAAACACCGTCACCATTTAGTGTGTTAATGGCTAGTCCTCTGTTGCAAACTAATAGAACCTCCTGGGAGGCAGCACTACACAGGCCACTCTCTCTACGTCAATGTCAGTAACCTGAAAATTGTACACCCACTCACCACAGTCCACCTGGACCTAACTGGTCCTCAAACACTTCCCAGTACAGTGTGTAGGGCTGTGGTTAAGAGTGCGGACTCTGCAATCAGCAGATTCTAGGCTGAAATCATTCACCTGCATAATTCCCTAGTGGTACAGAACACAGCCAAGGTAACCTTTGGTTTTCTCAGGAATAAAATGGAAAGAACACTACCCAGCTCACAAGGGAGTGCTAAGGATAAAAGATTAAAAACTGTCAGTTACATAAATATAGTGCTCAGCAAAGGCTTCTGCCACGGAGTCTGATCATTTTGGCCCCTCAAGGAATTGTTATTCTAGAAATGAGCATTGGCATTGAGCCAATCTAATCTGGGAGGTCATCACCTGAAACAGCTGGACATAATTTCTTCTTGGACTAGAAAACCGTGCTGAAACATGATGAAGTGTTAATAAATTTTGTCTTTCAACAACCAACAGGAAAAAGTGTTCTCAAATCCCAAGTTCCTATGGAGAACTGAAGGAGTAGTAACTAATATATTTTTCTTTGGGTTCTAGTGGCCAGGAATTTCTATGCCAAGCATACACCCCCATCTCTGACAGCTTTATAGAGAACTATATACTATGCATTTCTGTGCACTTCATCTACCCTTGTCACTTACCTCCCTACAATTTGTCTTTACACCAGCTTACTTAAATTTATACCAGATAATACCATCTATATATGTCCTGTAAGCCATTACTCATTCTTTGTGGTAAGATCTTGTGTTGATTTATGGAGGTCCCTGTAAGAGCTTATACAGGCCTGAGTTTACCAAATCCTCCAAATTTTCCAGTCCTATGAAATAACATTAAGAACACATGGCACTTATTATTATTTTTGATGAAAATACAGTTGTCAACTGAACTCTTCTTGGAGTTCCTAACAGGTGAATTGTTACATGCTGACATTCAACAAGTGTGTTGTCAATTTAACTGAGCTATGAAAGCCTGGGTGGCTCAGTTGGTTAAGTATCCAGCTTCGGCTTAGGTCATGATCTCGCATTTAGTGACTTCGAGCCCTGCATCGGGCTCTGTGCCATCAGCTCAGAGCCTGGAGACTGCTTCAGATTCTGTCTGTCTGTCTCCCTCCCTCTCTCTCTCTCTCTCTCTCAAAAGCAAATAAACATTAAAAAAAAAAAATTAACTGAGCTATGAAGCCATGAAAAGACACAGAGGAACCTTAGATGCATATTATTAAGTGAGAGAAAGGCTACATACTGTATGATTTCAACCACATGACATTCTGGAAAAGGCAAAACGATGGAGGCAATAAAAGGATCAGTGGGTGCCAGGGGTTGAGGGCAGGGAGGGATGAACAGGCAGAGTACAGAAAGTTTTTAGGTCAGTGACAATACTCTGTATGAATCTATCATGATGGATATGTTATTATACATTTGCCTAAATCCAGAGAATGCATACCACCAAGAGTGAACCCTAATGTCAACTCTAGATTTGGGGAAATTATGATGTGTCAATGTACGTTCAGCAATTGTAACAAATGTATCACTACAGCGGAGGATATTAATGATAGGTGAGGCTATGCATATGTAGAAGGAGGAGGTATACGTGAACTCTGTGCTTTCCATGCATTACTGTTATGAACTTAGAACTGCTCTATAAAATCAAATCTGTTTTCTTCAAAAGTCAGCTGATCAAGCCTTCCAGGTGGGAACCAGTTATGTCCCTCTGTAAGAGCAGTGATCCCACTGATTTCTTACAGAGATCCCAATATGTTGCATCTCACAGACCTGCTTGAGGATATTCTGTTCTCTCATCAGCTTCTGCCGTTCTCTGTTAGGCTTGGAGAAGACCACTTCAAGCACATCTTGACCAGAGTTAGTGCCACCAGTGACAAAGTAAACCAAGTCTTCCAGCAGCTTGGTTACAGACCTTGAGAGCAAAGAAGCTATTAGAGATGGGAAATGTTCGACGTGTAACAGGTTGAAAACTTTACCTTGAAAGACCCAGGCCTAATGAGGCACTTAAACATAAACAAGTCCTTTCTTCCCAATTTCCTCAAAAGTGAGGACCAATGACCAAAAAGAGTAAAATACACACAACACATTATTGTCCACAAAAGGATAAACACCTTCACAAAATATGAGCCTTCAAATTTTACGTCAGAGTAACTGTGGCCCCTATCATTTATTAGAAAGTTCTAGAGGCCAAACTAGAGACGGAGAAAAAGGTCTTTACAATTTTAGAGACTTTCAAAGAAGTGAGTGTGGTTCTTGAAAATCACAAGTTAAAGCCACATATAAATGTTAAGGCCTGACCCTCTCACACAAAGCTGTTCAGAGTTGGCATTTTCTCTTTCTGCAAACAACAGATTTAAGAGCTCCACAGTGGGTGAGGTTGAGTATGTCTGGTTGTTACGTGAAGCCCTTACCTTCTTTCATTCTGAGTGATGGTGCCTTTCTCCAGCTTCCCAGCTATAGAGCCCAGCACCTTGCTGGCGTCATTGGCAAAATCCAGGTCCCGAACCTCAGCAGGAGAAACCGGAACTATGGCAAATGCTTCCTTATCCTCCTTCACAGGGGAGGTGCCAATCTGAAAAGCAAAATGGTCTTTATGGGATTGTCTCTTGGACTGAGACAGTAAAACATTAATCAAAACACTATTTATGTGACACTGGGCAATCCAAGTAGCTGGAGCTATCTCGCAGTAAGAATCAACTAGACACAGAAAAACATATGAAAGGAAGTACCTCAAATCATTAACAGTTGTCACCTCTAGAGATTGTTACTGTGGGAAAGAAGGAGGCAGAAAGGGGGCTCTGATATCATTTTACACCTTCATTTGTGAAAAGAAGCATGTTAAGACTGTTAACAATTGTAAAACATGTTTATAAACACATACGGAGGTGTGCCTGAGTGGCTCAGTGGGTTAAGCATGTGAATCTTGATTTCAGCTCAGATCAAGATCTCTTGGTTCCTGAGAATGAGCCTCACATTCGGGGCCTGTTTGGGATTCTCTCCCCCTGCTCCCTGCCTCTCTGAGCCTCCCCGACTTGTGCGTGTGCATGCACACACGTGCTCTCTTTCAAAATAAAACACTTAAAAATAAATAACTAGGTGGGAGACTACGTGGCTCAGCTGGTTAACCATCCAACTTCAGGTTATGATCTCACATTTCATGAGTTTAAGTCCGGGTCGGGTTCTGTGCAGACAGCTCAGAGCCTGGAGCTTGCTTCGGATTCTGTGTTTCCCTCTCTCTCTGCCCGTCCTCTGCTTACGCTCTCTCTCAAAAATAAACAAACACTAATTTTTTTAATAAATAAAAATAAGTAAGCAAATACATAGGGAAAAAACAAATGAGCAAAATAATTATTGACTCAGAGTATCATATGGGCAGACACTGTACCAATCTTTTAACTTTTCTATATACTTGAAAATGTTCATAAAAATAGAAAAAAAAATTCCAGTAACCTCCCCCATCACTAAAAAAACAAACTAAGAGTATCATTTGACTTTTTCAAAACAAAATCCCTATGTTTGTGTTTTTATGTTTTATGACCCTAGAGAAGGTAGGGAAGGAGAGGTGGGCTTGAGGGAGAGAAATTAAAGGGGCTAAGAGAACTTCCAAAAAAATAAAAGTGTCTATTTAAAGACAGAGAGAAAGAAATAATAAAGATTGGGGAAAACCAACTAGGTATGTGATGTGCCTCAAGGCACAAGCAAACACTCCCCCAGCCAAAATCATCCTTCAAACAGACATGAAATCCAGACAATTGCTCAACCTTTAGGGCAAAAGCCATGGAATAAAAGGTTCTGGTTATTTAAAAAAGGCTAGGCTTGCTTTAGCCAAGTCCCTTGGAGAGAATTCTTTCACTGCATTCAAGTCTGTCCATGACTACCTCTGGCCAAAGCAACAAAATGCAGCTCCCTCCTCCCCAATGTGTCCTCAAAGGAGCCCTTTCATTAGGGAGCACAAGACCAAAGGAGGCAGCCAAGTTCCAGAACTTACTTTCAGCATTACAGGTTTTTCTTCTTCCTTGTCGATTGGGATATTTGTGCTATGAACCCAGGTATTAGTGCAAAGGTGTCTGAGTCGGACATAGGAGTTTCTGGGGGGAAAAATAAAAGGATTTGGGTGACAGGAATTTTTAGGTTCTCTAAAGCTACTGGCCTAGAATATATTCTATCAAAATAAAACGGGATACCAAAATAGTTTCCTGCTATATACACTAGACAATATAAACCGAGGCACAAATGAATGCACACCAAAATATGTTTTAATGTATTTACAATAAAAAATCATTCATAATGATTCTAACATTGTGATATGCTGTATTTCTAAATGTAAGATCACTCCTGTGAATGAATATCCCAGAACGGAGCATGAGACAGAGTAACAAAAACTATTTATTGACTATATATTAATGCATATCATGAGAAATGATAGAGCAATGCATGAAATTTTCCTATGGATCCATGAAGCAAAAAATAAAATTACCAGGATAAAATGTGAGTCAATATTTAATAATCTTGTGGTAACGAAGGCCTTTGAAGCACACAGCAACATACAAGTTTCATTAATTTTAAAAGTAAAAGATGGATACATCTTATAATATTGTTTACATTTTTCATCTTCCATAAAGCAAAAAAAAAAAAAAAAAAAAAAAACCCATCATGAACAAAGTTGAAAGAAAAAGGACAACTTGGGAAAATAAAATAACACAAAGCATAAAAAGGTAATTACTCTGCATATATAAAGAGATCTTTAAATCAGTAAGAAAAAATGGGAAAAGTGGCAAGGAAAATAAGACAATGATATCAGCCAGTAATTTAATAAAGCAATATAAACTGCCAATAAACTTGCAAGTATACATTTAATTTCCTTAATATACAATTTACACAAATAAAAACTATGCATCTTTTTACTGAACGTCTTCCAAAGATCTTAAGAGACCAACATAACCCAGTATTTACAAGAGTTTAGGGAAATGACCTCTCCCCGCACTCACGGTGACAGTGTCAACAAGTTAAACTCTAGAAGGGAGTCTGGCACTTTGTAAAACAAAATGTTCGCCAAATAAAAATCTTTTCAACTAGCAATCTCATTTTTAGATAGTTCGCCTAAGAGATGACAACCCAAGTACAAACTGGGGCGTAAGTATGTTCAACAAGGCATTATTTACGGTAGTAAAAAACTAAACAATCCAATGTCTCAGTAATGGACTAGCTAATTATCATACATGCAGTGGAATACTAAAAAGTTATTTAAAAAAGATTACAATCAATATTTATGTGGAAATATGTACAGAACATATCGTTCAGTGAAAAACTGTTAAAAATAGCTTATAATTTTTATTAATGACAAATTATACAGAGGTATTCTGCATGCCCAAAGACTTGTCTAAAACTACATAAACCCTAATGTTAACAGTGTTTATATCTGAATGGTTAAATTTTACATAATCTTTATTTGCTTCTTTGCTCTCCATGATGTTAACACATTTTTGTGGCTTTACAATGGACATGGATAATTTTACAACATTTTCCAATTTTGCTTTAAGGAAATAGTTGAAATAGTGGCATCATTTTTGCATCAGGAACCCACCCCATCAGTGAGACAAGACCAATGAACACCAAACAATAGTAAGTAACATGAAATGCAAATGAAAAAGCATTAAGTTGGGAGACAGTCAAGGTACGCACTGAAGCACTTTTAGAGGAGGAGATCAATGAGGCTACACGAAGTCATGGACATTTTCTGATACAGAAAACTTGAATTGGAACTTTAAACACTGTTGGGGCTCGGGCAGACAAGGGACCAAAGAAGATATTTGCATTAAGAGGAATTTAGAGCAATGGTAGAGACATGGAAAAGAGGTGGGGGCAAGGGGCATCAAACCAGACATCTATCTTTAGTACACACTCTCTGCCTTCCGCTTTTGTTCATTATACCTGTCCTGAATATTCCAAGTAAGGGCAACCATAGTGATATTTAACTAGAATGAATATACATCAAACAACATGAAGAAGAAACCTGACAGAGATGTGCCAATTCTTTTTTGTCTGAGTGACATGGACTAATTCTCTGAATTTCAAAATATAACCAAAGCCTGGAGCTTAGCTTTTAATTGGATGATTACCTTCTGTAAAGTTCTATGTCAAATTATATTTGAGACACAAAAGGGTGTTCTATCAATTCATCCCAAGTCTCATTCCCAATCCTTAACTCAAAAGCCATGGTATCAGGACAATTACAAAGGCAGTCACAAAGTTGGGTGCTCTCCCAGTGTTCATCTAAAGCATCTATTTTACATATACTGGAATTTTATTATCTTATTCAGTATACCCAGGATTTGCCATTATCCTTTTCACTTCGGCTTGGAAAGATTCTTCTAACCATTGACTATCACAAAAATTCCTTTGCTGATAACATTTCAGAGACATTCATTTATCTACTTTCAGTCTTCCTCATCTTCAAACAAGCAATATTTAGCACAACTTTAAGATGCAGGGAAATGAGTGTACTACTCCTAAAGCTTTTTGATCCCTCCACAGGACAAATGAATAGCCCATTCAATTCTGGCTCTCACGTTGTTGGTCAGGGGCAAGAATGAATAAAAATTTTTAAAGTTAAGACCAAGCTCAAGATCGTAACTGGTAATTAATACTAGTAGACCATGCCGGACACTTCTCCCATGGTGAATGCAAGGCTTCCATTGTTTAAGAGTTTAGAATCCATCTACCTATGGACAAATATCCACAAAGACAGTTTTCCAATTTGGCTATGTTACCTAAAAGCTTAGACCTCCCCTTCCTACAGCATCATGCAAATTTCCAACCCACTGGGGAATATGGCCAACTTGCTCACTCCTCTTGCCAAGGAAATGCATGAAACACCTTGTGATGGAACAATGTGGTATTTTACATCACAGGGTTCTGTTTTTTGCTATCCCTTGCAAACTAAAACATTTAACATGTAAGATAAACGTCATCCCTTTGTCTCCTGGGAACCTGAACAAATTCATTAGATAACTTCCTGAAGAGAGGACACAACATATGGAAATTTACTTAAACCAAAATGGAAATGGGTTTTACAAACCTGTACCTATCTAGTTAACAAGTCAATGAGAAAGGAAGCTTTTAAAAGGCAATCTACCCTACCCAAATCATATTTAAAAAGGATCTCAGAATGGATCAAAGACCTAAGAGTAAAAACCAAAAACCATAAAAGTCTTAAAAGAAAACATGAGCATAAATGTTTGTGACCTTGGAATGTGCAATGGTTTAAGAAACTGAAAGCATAAGCAATCAAAGAAAAAGCAGATAGGACTTTGACAAAATTAAAAACTTTTGTACTTCAAGAGATACCATCTAGAAAGTGAAAAGACAACCTAGAGAATGGTCGAAAATTCTGGTAAATCACTTACCTGGTAAGGGATCTGTCTTGAGAAAAAAGAACACTTAAAACTCAATAATAAAAAGACAACTCAATTTTTGAAATGGGCAAAAGATAATGGGCAAAGAATGTGAAGAGATACTTCTAAGATGATACACAAGTAGCCAATACGCACATGAAACCATGATGAACCTCACAGACAGAAAAATCAAAACCACAATGAGAGGGGTGCCTGGTGGCTCAGTTGGTTAGGCATCAAACTTTGGCTCAGGTCATGATCTTGCAGTTCGTGACTTCAAGCCTCACATCAGGCTCTGTGCTATCAGCACAGTGGACCAGAGCCTGCTTCAGATTCTGTGACTCCCTCTCTTCTCTGTCCTTCCCCTGCTCCAAGCTCTCTCTCTCAAAATTAAACATTAAAAAAAATTAAAAAAAAAAAAAGAAACACAACCAGATACCACCTCACGCTTACCAGGATAGCTCAAACAAACAAACAAACAAAAAGAGTAACAAGTATTGGAAAGAATGTAGAAAAAGTGGAACCCTCACACACAGGTGGTAGGAATGTAAAATGCTGGATCCATGTTGAAAAACCATCTGGCAGCTCCTCAAAATGTTACACAGAGTTACTGCATGACATAGCATTCCAGTCCTAGGTATATACCCAAGAGAATGAAAACTTATGTCCCCCCAGAATGTGTACAAGAATGTTCAAAGTGGCATAATAGCCAAAAAGGCCAACAACACAAATGGGCATCAAGTAATAAGTGAGTAAATACAGGGCACCTGGCTGGCTCAGTCAGAAAAGCACACAACTCTTCATCTTGAGGTCGTGAGGTTGAGCCCCTTTGGGCATAAAGAGTACTTAAAACATAAATAAATAAATGAAAGAGTAAATTTTAAATACATTAAAAAAAAAAGGATTAGGTATTAGCCCTTTTTTTTCTTCTTTAAGGAGGTTTCACACCCAGCATGGAACCCAAAGTGGGGCTTAAAGTCACAACTGTAAGATCAAGACCTGAGATGTGATCAAGAATCAGACACCCAACTAACTGAGCCAATCAGGCACTCCCAACCCTTTTTTTAAAAAAGAAAATAAGGGGGCGCCTGGGTAGCTCAGTCGGTTAAGCGACCGACTTCGGCTCAGGTCATGATCTCACGGTTTGTGAGTTCGGGCCCCGTGTCGGGCTCTGTGCTGCCAGCTCAGTCTGGAGCCTGTTACAGATTCTGTGTCTCCCTCTCTCTCTGACCCTCCCCCACTCATGCTCTGTCTCTCTCTGCCTCAGAAATAAACATTAAAATTTTTTTAAATAATAAAATAAAAAATAAATAAAAAATAAAATAAGGGCACCCAGGTGGCTCCGTCAGTTAAGCATCCGACTCTGGACTTCAGCTCAGGTCACAGTTTCCAGATTCGTGGTGTGAGCCGCCCATTGGGCTCTGAGCTGACAGTTCTACCTCTCTGCCCCTCCCTGCTCTCTCTCAAAATAGATAAATGAACATTTAAAAATAAAATAAAATAAAAAATAAGTAGATGGGGCGCCTGGGTAGCTCATTCAGTTTAAGTGTCTGACTTCGGCTCAGGTCATGATCTCAATGGTTTGTGGGTTTAAGCCCTGCAACGGACTCTCTACTGACAGCTTGGAGCCTGCTTCACAGTCTGTATCTTCCTCCCTCTCTGCAATGCCCCCCCACTGTTCATGCTCTCTCTCTCAAAAATACACAAACATTAAAAAAAATTTTATAATTAAAAAAAATAAGTGGATAAATACAACGTGTTATAACCATATAATGAAATATTATTCAGCAATAAAATAAAATGAAGGGCTAAAATATGCTTTAACATGAATGAACCTTAAAAATACTAAGTGAAATACACCAGTCACAAAAGAGCACATGATACATGATTCCATTTAGACGAAATGTCCAGATCAGGCAGATCAATAAAGACATGAAGCAGGTAAGTCTAAGGCTGGATGTGGAGAACAGGGAAGTAACAGTAACTGAGAAAGGGTGTGGTGTTCTTTTTTGGGAAGAATGTTCTAAAACTGTGATGATAGTTGTCCAGCACTGTTCATAAAAACTACTGAATTGAGCACTGTAGGTGAATTGTATGGTATATGAATTATATCTCAACAAGTCTGTTACTGTAAAAAAACAAAAACAAAACAAAACAAACAAAAAAACTGGGGACAACTCATTCAGTTCAGCGTCTGACTTTGGCTCAGGTCATGATGTTGTGGTTCGTGGGTTCCAGAGCCACATCGAGCCTGCTTCAGATCCTCTGTCCCCCACCCCCCCCCCCAATCCAGCTCCTCTCCCACTCATGTATGCTCACATGCTCTTTCCCTCTCAAAAAAAAACATTAAAAAAGTATGGTAAAAAAAAAAAAAAATCAGTGTACATCAGCTCAATCAGGGCTTCCAAACCTGGAGAATGCAAAGCTGTGCACATACTTGGGATTTCCTGGAGGAACATCTGTAGCTTTCCCCCAGATTCTCAAGGAATTAACAACCCAGCAGAGTTGAAGAACCAATTGACAATTTTACTGGGTGGCAAGGAAAGGCCTCCTTGCAATGTCAAGTACTCTTCCACGTGGACACTGTCCTCCATTCATCACTCTGACAGCACAAGAGAAGGTACTCATCTAGTCCTCAGAGCACCCGCACTGCAGAGACCAGTCTCACTGACATGGTGCATTGCTCTGGGCCAAAGCAGGTATGGAGAGGAAGAAATGAAGGAAACCAAAGGTCAGCAGATCTGCAGATGTCACACCTTGCTCGAATACTTCTGCTGCCAACAGGCATTCGACTGCTCCATCCACCTAGGGGACTTGTGCTTTGGACGCTGATACCAACTCAGCACATGCTGGTAGGTTTTTTTTAAAGACAGGCTTACAAACAGGGACTGGAGTCTACTAACTTCTGGGACATTCTGAGCAGGATCTTTGGGTCTCTCTAACGTTTGACTTGGATCTAAACGTAATTTTAAAAAGTGCATACATGGTCAAATGTCCTTTATGGAAAATGATCAGTAGTTAATTTGCATTAATAGGTTATTGAGTCTGGGTTCAGACCTTGGAATGAAGCTTCTCCTGCTGTCTCTGTTTGAAAAGTAACTGGAGATTGCAAGGGAGCTGTTAAATCTTACTATTTGTAACCAGGTATGTATGTGAATCAGAATTTTGTTAATAGGGTGTCAAACCCCCAAAATACAGAAATGAATCAGACACCATGGCTCATAAAACAATGTAACTGCTTTCCATAATCCCCTATTTCACATTTTTCTCCTCATGAAAAGAAAAAAAAAAAAAAAACCCGATTTTTTTTAACCTAACAAATGTCATAAACTTTTATTTCTAAAACATTTGTATTCATTAAATACTTGTCTGTATGTCAAAAATAATGTGTAAAACCTACAAATGCCAACAAGAGTGCTACTAACCACTGCTGTATTCAAGAGTCAGAACTGCCCACGCAACCCTGTCTGTCTTAAGCATTTAAGATTTCGGGCTCTGCAAAGGAACTGGCTGACATGTGAGAAGTTGCTCGAACTCTGAGTTTCAGTTTCTTTTTCTATAGGAAAGGAAAGATAACCTTTTGTGCAGATGAAATGATGTAACACAAAGTATTTTGCATTGAACATAGCATGCAGTCAGCATTCAATAAGTGTAAGCCATTACTAGCAATACTGTTGCTGGTTTTGGGGTTAAGCATGACCTTTCATCCCATTTAGAAGCCAGTTAATCCCTCCACCAAAAGGCATTGTTATGCAACAAAACTAAGAGTCAAATTTAATAAAAGTACAAAGAACACTGGTCTGACATCTCAATATATTACTATATTCAGTGAACTGCAAATGTTCCTTTTTCCAGAATTTCTTAATAATTGTTTCTTTAGTTAACTAGGAGATCTCTCAAGTGTGGGAATGTGGAAGAGAGTAGAGGAAACTAGAATTATGGAGCTACTTGAGGGGCGCCTGGGTGGCTCAGTTAAGCATATGACTTCGGCTCAGGTCATAATCTCAATTTTGCTAGTTCAAGTCCTGTTGTCAGGGGCTTCCTGCTGCTCAGAGCCCGGAGGCTGCTTCGGATTCTGTGCCTTCCTCTCTCTCTGCCCCTCCCCTGCTCGCTCGCTCGCACTCTCTCTCTCTCTCTCACACACACACTCTCTCTCTTTCTCAAAATTAAGTAAAACATTAAAAAAATATATATCAAGCTATTTGAGCTTATGGTTTTGACTTGTTTACCTCAATAAAGCACTTCTTGTCCAACTACAGAGAACTTACTAATTGATGAGCCATAAAAAAAAAAAAAAAAAAAATCAGACACCATTCCAATAGGCAACCAGAACAAATCTTTTACAAGAGCTTCGAGAAAGGCAATGGTGATTTGGAACCCAAGAAGCCCAGCCAGGCCACAGATATCAGCTCTGACTTACTTGGGATAAGTCATTTTAGAACCCTACCTTGGGACAAGGCTATCACCTCCACGGAGAGTGGTGGGGTCCAGCTCAAAAATGGAGGAGATGTCATTGCCCTCAGGCACAGAGACCAGGGAGTACACCATCTTTTCTTGGGCATTTCGCAACCTGCTTCGAGAGGCATCCTGATCAGGATCCACCTGAGGAGGAAAAATCATCAAGTCATGGATTCTGTACGCCAGACCCTTCACTCACTACAATCACTGCACAGTCCACAGGAACAGGGAAGAAACAATAGTGAACATCAGCAGTTGGCAGGAAAAGAACGAGAGTTTCAGAGCAGTCATAAAAGATGATAATCGGCCACCCACGCCAAGAATACTGACACTCTACCTTCTTGTGTTGCAATAAAAATGTTTAAACAATGCAGGGTTACAATAACAGATGTCCATGGAAAGAGTGCTATAGGTGACGAAGAAGTCCATATAGCTACATCCGTCTGCAGTAGTTGGAAGAGAAAAGAAGCACTTTGAGAAAACTCATCCTGTGGATTTGGTTATGGGACACTGTGTTAACCTACAGTTCAATTGTCTAGCAATAATATGATACAGCTACTTCCCAGGAGGAAAAGGAAAATCAAGTAAGCCTGAACCCAGGTGTTCGTAAACAGAGATCCCAGTGTGGCCAAGAAAAATATCTGAGAAGTCAGACTAGCCCTGAAAAAAACATTTGAAATTAATCACGGAGTACTGCCAATGACAATTCAGGGGAAAAGAGGCCTCTGTTGCGATGTAAGGGATTTGGCGGAGATTGAAGAAAATCTCTGACAGTCAAGACTAATGAACAATGAGGAAAGCTTTCCTGAGAAACTGTTAAGAACACATTCTAGGCTCCAGAGCCCATCTGCCTGAGCAGATCTAAGCACCAAGCTCAGACTACCGTGCCTTTTCATATGCTTTGCGAGGTCTCTCCCAGAGCTGAGACTCTATGTGGGATTATTTTTAATTTTTAACAGCCTTATCCAACAATATCCACCTGCAACTACCAGGAAAAACACATTTTGTCACTAACTTGCTTTGCTTGAGCTGAGGCACTGACTCCTTTCCAAACAGGAAATGGATAAAAGAAAATTAAATCCAACAGGCAAAGGAGAGAGCTTGAGAGAATTTAATTCTAGGGACTAACATCTAAGATGGAGGCAACAGTGTGCTCTAGGAGTTTATCTGCAGCCCCAACTTTTGTATGGGTAAAGGAAGAAGGGAGTGGGGGGGGGTGGAGAGGAAGAGAGAGGAGGGATGAAGGGATAGAGAAACAAAGAAAATACAAATGGTTCTTTTAATACCCAAAGGCTCTGTCTCCTCCTTGCTATACACTCCTCCAATATCTTATAGCGCTACCTTAACAAACCCACAACTTGTTGATCTATCTACACTCAAGTAGGAACCAACTAGAGAGTACCAAACATCTCAGTTCAAGAAAAAAGAACTCTGAATAGAATTTGTCCTCTTCTAACTACTTTTACCTGCAAAGTCTTCCACATCACTTTCAAAATAAACCCTGACCCGATTCTGGTCTGAGATAAATAGCTCAGCGTCTGAGCTCAGTTCAGCTTCAGACCTGCCGGCAGACTGAAGAAAAATTGAAATTGCATGAAATGCACTCTATCTGGACCTGTGACTGAGCAACAGCGTCTTCATGTTCTTTGTGTTCAGTCGGCGTTTGCCACCTAGTGGGAGGAAAGGCACATGTACAAAAGGCTGTCAGACAAGAGCTAGTGTGCGTGGGGCTCATTGGTGCTGATGAATTGAGAAGGACAAGCCCAAGAAGCTAAGTAGGATTCCGGGTGAAGATTCCCACGAGCACTGGGTGCCAAACCCAGGGAAGTAGGTGACCCAGAACAGAATCAAGTTTCCTCCCCCCAACTTTTACAACTCCAGCT
Source organism: Puma concolor (assembly GCF_028749965.1). Lineage (NCBI taxonomy): Eukaryota > Metazoa > Chordata > Mammalia > Carnivora > Felidae > Puma > Puma concolor. The sequence continues at coordinate 124,502,596 of NC_141668.1, forward strand.
TTTCTGCCCAAGTTTCCTAGCCAACAAGAGGGGGAGGGTTGCAAAAAAACTCCTTCCTGCCTCTTTCCAGGGGCAGGAGCTGTGCTGATGGCCTTGGGGGTCCAGGATGAGCCCCCCCCCAACCCCTCCTCCCCATGAAGACTAACCACCCATGCACCATTCCAGAGCAGCCAGGACAATGCAGTCCAGACCTGCACCCAAGCCTGCTGGCACATTCCACCACCATGGCATGTAAAAGCATGAGAAAGATAAAGAGATGACTGAACTCTCAGAGACCCGAACCAGGTGATGAGTTAGGACCACTCTCTGGTTCTTTACTGGTCCAACAAAGATCATAAAATCTCCCCTAACTCCTTCACGCAGCTGCTGTGCAGCCCAGATGAACTTGTGGACATAAAGGCACTAAAAATGTTACTGATCTGATGCAACTTACATAAATGCCGCTTACTGAGAGCTTACTAAGGGGCCGCGTCTTATGCACACATTACTTCGTCCTTACAACAAGCGTATCTATCCACCACTCTTACAGGTGAGGGAATGGAGGCCCAAGGAGGAGCAAGGAGCTTGTTTAGTCACACAGCTCATACGTGATGGGTCTCCCATTTAAACCCAGGTCTGCCTCTCTTCCCTGCCCTGCTTTTGATCATTATGTTCTTCCTCTTGCACTACAAATGCCAGACCTCCCCTCGCACATCAGCAGTCCAGGAGAGCAACCCCATTACTCACAGAGCTCAAGGTTCATTTGCACATCGGCTCTCAGGGACAGAAGCCACAGCTCTCCTTCAAAGTAATCTCAGAGGGGAGACTTGCTGTGTGTGACAACTCCGATGGCAGCACTAATACCCATAGATTCAAGTCACGCAAAGCCAATTTTTTCTCTCAAAGTAAAGAAGGTGCAGGGACGAGAGCTACCTTATGAAAAATAATACTGCTTCCAGCCCAAGCCTCCCAAGACAAGCCACATGAACACCATCCACAGATGGTGGGCAAAGATTTTCCTGCACATTGGCAGAAAGTTGGACCAGGTCAGTGCTGTCTACCTTCCAGTTAGTTGCAAGGGCAGCTTTTACAATGAGCTCTACAGATTAAAGGAGCAGGACACCCCTGAGCTCCCTCAAGAACTGGGAAAGACCAAGTACAGGAATTAATGATGTGATGCCCTTAGAACTCCTCTTCTTTCCTTCCAAAGCTAACATTGTATTCAAACATAACTACAAGGTTCACCCTTCCCACAGAATTCGTACTTTCCAAAGACAATTGCATTCTGTATTATCTCCACCCCAAACCCCTTTATTAAGGTATCCACTTGAAAACCTTTCAATTCTTTCAAAACTTTACCCCCCAAAAACAAGTAACCTCAATACCTCCTACCATATCCCACCAGAGATGACCACATGAACACACCATGTCAAATACAGTAGCAAATGTTTGCTTTGTTGTTGTTTTTTTTTCACCCTAGACCAGAATGAAGCACTCCACAAGAGAAGTGTTCTATTGATATCCATCATTTTCATGTAACACAACCACTGCCCTCTAACCCGTAATTGTAGACAACTCAACCCCCAAGGGCCTCCAAGTCAGCATGAATTGGCAATATGGCCTCCAAAGAGAGATCCTGTTGGCATTAAATTTCAAACCAAATTATAAAATCTATTTCTGAATTTGCATAAAGGACAGATGGATAGACAACTGAGCATCTAAGCAGATGACAGGAGCACCATGCCTCATGTGTTACCTCCATCACCTACATGATACTATCCACTTCACAAACTCATTCCTTGAAAAAATCTGAGACAGTCATAGTTTGAGGTCAACAGCAATAGAACACTCATTTGTAGAAGACCGACTTCTAAGGAGCCATCCCTGTCTCTAACCTAGGGGCATTCCCAAAGATACCATCAGCTTCTCCCACTTAAAGGTGGAGACCGCTTGACTAAGCACACAGAAAGAGCATCATCACTGGAAGTCTTGGACCAATGGAACACAAGGAGTAATGACTGCCTTCAAGGGAAGCATAGAACAAGACCCTCTTTTAAGGCTCCCTAATGGCTCCCCTTCCCCAGCACTCAGTGACAAGTGGCAGTTTCTTAAACAGGGTTCCAGATCACTTGGCCTCACCCTACCAGATGGAGACAAGAAGGCTCTTGCTCATACTTACTGAGGGCTGAAACTCCAGGCATTCTTCCTCAAAGTCAGGGTCTACCTGATGAAAAAGAATCATTAGGAAATTAAAACATCCATTGATTTCTCCAGGACTCGGCCCCACTTGCAGGAGACTTCAAGGCCCGCGAACATCTCTGAACAGCTAAAATCTTGTCCCTTCCCTCTGTTTATGAAACCGGCATGCCACAACCACACACGTCACATAAGTACAACACACATGGAATGATCTACCAGTTACCAATAGACAGCTCTCAAGTGTCGACAGAAGAACACAATGAATTCACTAGCAAAGCAACAGTTAAATGCCTTAAGTAAATAAAAGATCAGTATCCAGTCACTGATAGTCCTGCTTTGTTTTAGTTAGAAATAAAAAAAAAAAAAAACTAGAAATAGTTTTAGTTCGTGGCCTCCAGCAAGAGTTACACTCGCTTCAGAACATAACAAATAATGCAACCATCAAGGAGCTTTGGCAAACCATGTAATCAACATTTCCTCGCAGCTGGTTAGCTGGGTCCAAAATTCCGTATGGCACCATTTTAAATTTCAACTTAGTGTTGACCTTTGGTTCTTAAATATTTCAAAATCATCAGTTCCTCAAGTATCAGGCATCCCAGGGGATTCAGGACATTTAGATTCAGCCTTCCTTGGGGTCAGGTGTGGAAGCAATACTGATACCCAGGCATCACACTGAGAATCTCTGAGCCATCCCACCGTGAAACCAGACAACAGGAGGTATCTTTTGATGTACATCTAGAATCTGATATGAGTAGGTATTGTACATCTTCCAGCAGATCAGAGTAAAACTCAGCATCTGTCACACAGTATGATGGCTCCTTAACACAAAAATTAAAAAGTAAATTCCTCCTGTCCTTCAGCTTTGAGTTTTGCCTTTCCCCAAAAGCCTTTTACAGACATTTAAGCTAATTTCCTTGATTTTTGGCATTCCTACAAGTAAAAGATAAGGCCCTGCCTATTTCACTAATGCCTGAAAACCACAATACTTTATAAAGTTGTCTAATTCTTTATGTGTCTTAATGCTTCCGGCTTTACAAAGCATGTTTCCCTACAGCTGAGTCCTGGACATTCATGTTAGGAGCAGGGTTGGTAGATAAGATGTGGGGAGAGCAGAATGCAAGAGCAAAAATTTCTATAATCCTAAAATCCAGATTAGCATTCTTTTCTTTAAAAACAAATCTACTCTCTTAACTTTCAAATATAAAGTACAGTATTAGTAACTACCATCATCATGCTGTACATTACATTCTCACGATAGCAGTATTTTCTAACTTACTTTCTCCCCCACATCTTGATCAACATCCCTGTGAAGTACTAAAATGTGTTTATCATCTTTACCTTTTCTTGTCTACAAGCAGGAAAATGAGGCAGGAGGAAACAGAAAAGCAGAAGGAAAAACAAGGTGACTGAGCATTACCCCAAGTGTCTAACTACCCAATGGCCACAGGTAAATGAAGAAAAAGCAATGTATCGGCCTTGAAAGAGAGAGACACTGAGGCCGCTACTTACCTCTGCTGCTAAGTAATGCCCAGTAGCAAGATGCTTGAAACGGAAGAGGCTATTCCAGTATCCGGCTCCACCCCGACATGGGTCATGTTGGACTACCTGCAAGGGGAGGAATGATTAACAGGAGTAGAAGAAATGTCAACCCATGCTAAGATAACACGGACACTTCACACATAGATTACAGTTCAGGAGTCATATCTATTAGCCGAAAATCTTCTAAGAAAGCCACTGCAATGATCATATGTAATGTCAGAGCTCAAACATATGGAAATGTTATGCTTCTCCTAAGAAGATAGTCTCCAAGTTAACACAAAATGCTTATAGTAAAAAGTTGAAGGGAAGGGGTGCCTGGGTGGCTCAGTCGGTTGAGCATTCGACTTCAGCTCAGATCATGATCTCATAGCTCGTGAGTTTGAGCCCCGCATCCGGCCCTGTGTTGACAGCTGAGAGCCTGGAGCCTGCTTTCGATTCTGTGTCTCCTTCTCTCTCTGCCCCTAACCCACTCGCATTCTGTCTCTGTCTCTCTCAAAAATAAACATTAAAAAAAAAAATTTTTTTTTTAAAGTTGAAGGGTTTTCAGGTTATTAGGTTTAATGATAATGAAGTAGAAGATTCTACAATTCATCCATAAAAGACATGACAAATGAAAAGAAATTTCAGAGAAACTGTAAAAGCATGCTTATGCTGGTATTCATGTGCTGCAATACATAGATAGACCTATGCTCTGAAACTTGAAGCTCAGAGAGCCAGGGGTCAATTTACCCTAAAAATCCATGTAACTTCAGCGTCTGGTCATGATAGAGTAACTGGCAAAGGCAGCTGATGTCATGAATAATTAGTCACTGCACAAAATATATAAACTTGCCATAGACACCTAGAATACCTAGAAAACTGGATAAAACATAGGAAACAACTGTGTTCAGATGATGGACAACAGGTAGTATATAACTGTGATCCCTGAGTAAAGGGAAACAAAGTGATCTCCATGATTTGTCCAGCTTTCTGCTTCAAGGTCCTCTCTGGATGATACCACTGAGAGGGCGAATCCAAGCAGAAGACACTGGTCTGAGTCGAGGAGGCAAATCAGAATTTAGGGAGACTGAAGTGTCTGGAATGTGTGGGGGCAGAACACAAAGCTTCCCACAGAAGCTCCAGACATCTACGCAGGGGACCCCACCAGTCTTTGGTTGATTACAAAGTTGCGGATGTGTAAGGTGAAACCAGAAGGCCAAATGAAAAATAACAAGGAAGCTGTGAGCTCCACGTTCTCAGAGCTCATTCTCAGAGCTGGGATGTGTTCTGAGAGACTCCATGGAACACCTGGGGCATTCAGTAAAAATGTCAAAAGGGTGACACCTTAGTATCAGGGCCAATCCAGGCCTTAAAAAAGGACTGTAACATACTTGACTTAACAAAGCTTTAAAATAAGCCTCCGAAGCATCGAACTCATTCACAAGTAACTGTACTGTCTGACAAAACAAAACTCAAAACTTTTTTCTTTTTTAAAGGAAAGATTTTTTTTTTTAATGTTTGTTTATTTTTAAGAGAGAGACAGAGTCTCTCGCAGAGAGAAAGGGAGACACAGAATCTGAAGGGAGGCTTCAGGCTCCCAGCTGTCAGCAGCACAGAGCCTGATGTGGGGGGCTCAACCTCACAGACCGTAAGATCACGACCTGAGCCAAAGTCAGATGTCCAACTGACTGAGCCACTCAGGCGCCCCAAAACTCCTTAAAAGAAGGCAACAGAATGCAAACACTCCACATAGAGTGCACTGTCTCTCTCCCTCTCAGTGGTTTTTTTTTTTGGCACTAGTATCCAAATCACACATGAAAAGTCATTCAGACTCTTTTCATAAAACTCTGTGCAGAGTACAATGGTGGTATCAATGATCAATGACCAAGGTCTGGCTCACAAGGAGTTTATAACCTAGCAAGACTGATAGTGTCTCTATGTAAACCCTAACCCTAAAGAACTACCAACAAGTGCTAGGTGTATAAAGAGAAGGAGGCAAAGCGGAAAATATGGAAAAATAAACACATGAAAAAATGCTCAATATCATCTGCCATCAGGGAAATGCAGATTAAAAGCATTAAGACGGGCACGTGGGTGGCTCAGTTAGTTTAGCGTCTCTTAATTTTGGCTCAGGTCATGATCTCACTGTTTGTGAGACTGAGCGCCACATCAGGTTCCGCACTGAGCATGAGCCTGCTTGGGATTCTCTCTTTCTCCTCTGTCTGCTCTTCCCCAACTCTCTAATAAACATGTGAAAAGAAAGCACCACAAAATTTCACCACACACCTATTAAAATGGCTACCATGAAAAAGACTGACGTGCCAAGTGTTGGTGATGATGTGGAAGAACTGGGACTTTCATACTCCGCTGGTAGGAATATAAAACGGTACGAGCACTCTGGAAAGCAGTTTGGTAGTTTCTTTTAAACATATATCCACCATATAATCCAGCTATTCCTTTACTAAATATTTAGCAAAGAGAAACGAAAGCTCATGACCATAAAGAGACTTGTACACATTTAAAACGCCCACAGAAGCTTTAGTTGTAAAGCCAAAAGTTGGATCAACTCAAATGTTCATGAACAGATGACTACATTGTGGGATACCTTACAGTGAAATACGACTCACCAACAGAAAGGAATGAACTATTGATACATGCAACAACATGAATCTCAAAATAATTATGCGGAGTGCAAAAACAAGACCAAAGAAGGTTATATACTGTCTGACTCCATTTATTTAAAAAAATTTTTTTCAACGTTTTATTATTTATTTATGGGACAGAGAGAGACAGAGCATGAACGGGGAAGGGGCAGAGAGAGAGGGAGACACAGAATCGGAAACAGGCTCCAGGCTCTGAGCCATCAGCCCAGAGCCCGACGCGGGACTCGAACTCACGGACCGCGAGATTGTGACCTGGCTGAAGTCGGATGCTTAACCGACTGCGCCACCCAAGTGCCCCTGTCTGACTCCATTTATACGAAGTTCAAGAACAGACAACACCCAACCATGGAGATGGAAATCAAATTACTGGTTACTTTTCTAGGAAAAAAGACAAGACAGTTCTGAAAAGGAGGTTCAAGGGAGACTTCTAGGTGCTACTAGTCTTCTAGTTCCTGACCTGGGTGTTGGTTACATGACTGTATGTGTACGTAAAAATTCATCAAGTTGTGTCTTTTTGACCTGGGCACTTTATGTCTGCTGTATCTCAATAAAAACATACAACAGTTGAAGGAAGGAAAAAGAGAGGAGGCAAGCCAAGACAAAAGCATGTACCCCAACAGCTGCAGTTAAGTAGAGAGGAGGACTTTGGGGGAGGGGCCATGTCCCTGCCGATCAGGCCCTAGTCACCTCTGTCACCAAGCACTCATGCCACTGACTCTTGGGTTCGACCTCATCTCTCTCCACCTCGTCTCAATAAATGACATGCCGTGAACAGAATCATCTATATCCTCAAGCGGCACACTGACTACATTACTCCCCTTCTCAAAACTACTCTCCAAGCTCCTCCCCTGCTTATGACTTAAATCCCAGCTCCTCACAGCCTGGGTATGAGCCCTGCAACCTCTGGTCTCTAAAACCAGTTTGTTTCATTTCCCTGCCTATCCTTTCCACCCCACCAAAATGGGATGTTAAGCCTGATCTCCAGACCGTCTCACATTCCCAATTCCACACCACTGTCTGATACGAAGTGACCTTCACTCTGTGTATCTCTGCCTTTGGAAATACACATCACTCTCTAAGTACCAGCTCAAATGTTACCTTCTTCACCCAACCTGAACTCCTCCCTCCCTCATCTCGATCTCCAGAGCACGGGGAATGTGCCTCTACCCACTTCGCCATCCAGTGATCTGGGTATCTTTCTACCCTATCAATGACAGGAGACACCTCTGTATCATGCTGAGTAGGCACTCAATAACATATTGTTGTGACAGACAAATGAGCAAGGGAAATTCGACACAGAAGGAAAAGATGATACGATGCCTAAGAGAAACAAAGGTCCAGTTCCAGTTGCCAGCTTGCTTCCAAAGTAGACATCATTTTCCTCCAGCAGCACATCCAGCTTCCTTCAGATATGGTATGAAACACTTGTTTATCTGTCATCCTGACCCATTTTTGGAAAGAGGTGGGCTTATGTACCCTACAGGCCCACGAGTCCTCGCTCTCCCTCTCTGGCCCCACCTCTTACCTCCACCTCCCACAGGGCCTTTGAACTCGTGGCAGATGTAGCTGACTGCCGGCCTGTAGTTCTCAAGAACACATGCTGCTTCTTCCTGTGCTCATCACAGGTGAGGAACTTCTCCTGCTCCGCATGGAACAGCCTTACCACGTCACCCTGAAAGTCAACGCATGGAGGAATTGAGGGAAACCAATTCTAAAAGAGAACTTAGCTGCTGCCCCATATAGAGCCGAGTGCTGGCGGCCCAGAAAGTATCCAACTCACCCCCTTCAGTATGTCGTCTTTGTTATCGCTCCATTTCATGAAAAGGACAATTTTCCAGCTAGTATTGCAGTTGACAGAATTTACCTGGAAAACAGATGACAGTTATTATTTTGTTTTTAATGTCCCCCACAACAACTGTGTCTTCCAGCCCAAAAGCCCTAACATTAAGATCACAGGAACTGCAAATTCAACTGGCCTGTCAGATGGGTTTGGTAATTGATGGTGCATTTGTGCCAACCACCATGTATACCCAAAATGACTCCAGGAACCTCGCTCCCTGACCTTCTTCTCCAAGTCTCTTGTTCTGTAGCCGAAAAGTAAAAGCTCAATAAAAACAAGTACTAATAAAAGCTATAAAGGTAAGAAGCGTCCAGGGAATACATTCTGAAATGTGAATGATCATCACCAAAAGCAGCAGCCACTGCCGGAACACTAATTATGTGCCAGGTGTGGGGCTACCATCATGCCCATTTCAGAGATGGGAAAACTAACGCACAGGGAGATAAGGGAGATGCACACTAACTAACCTACAGACATGGAGCTAGGGAATGGCAGATAGGGGATTTCAATCCACATCTACTGGACTCCAGAGCTGATGTTTTCAACCATTAGACAAGTACTTCTGTCACAATCAAGTCACTGTCCTTTTGTCTTATAATTACCAATTTGAGACCAAGGAGAGGTCCTGCCAAAAGCAACCTAACACTCTTGCAAGGTTGCTGATGGCCTGTAGCAAACCCACCTTAGTCAGCCAAAGGCAGGCTCTTAAGGGAGACCAATTGGAAAAAGGTGCCCCTCTGGCCAGAAAAATTTTGTACCAGGGCACTTTTCTGGCTGAAAAAATTAGACAACAATCCCCCAGTGATATGAGGCTTAGTACACTGAGCCCCAGGGTAGCTACCAGCCCTCACCCACCACCCACTGCCTAGGCTTGCACACCACCACATGACAACACTGATTCTGGGCTTTGATTGCTTACCTGAAGAAGAGGTATGCTGCCCCAAGTCAGTCATGAGGTCACTTTCAGCACGCACATGTTTTGGCCCCAGGAAGGACTGCTCTTATAGCATATGCCTACCCACAAGCCATAATGGAGTTTCCCTTACCTCATTGCAGCCTGGGTTATCCACCAGCTGATGGCTGCTGGCATGTAGGGGCTGGCCAGCATTGACGGGGTTCAGTACAACCTTGTCACCTATGACCACCTGGCAAGGAAGAGACCAATAGAGCTTTTCACCAAACAGGTCAGAAGTGGTGGAGGGCAGGTGAGCATTCTTAGTCTTCCCCTTAAATGTGGCACATCCTAAGCCAGCAGAGCTGAAGCTTTTGTAGTGCGGGCCAGGCACAGAAGTCCAATAGCACCTGTCCAATCCCTGGAGAAATGCTACAACCAGCATAAGACACCACTTCCGGCTGTCAATATCCCCTTTTCCCTATGTTAACAGATACATATAAATAAGCCCTCACTAAATATTTGGAGTAGAAGCAGAATACTGTCTGAAGGAAGTCTATCTCTGAAACAATAAAGCTGTAGTTTTATAGATCTAAAGCAATGACTTTCATACTTTTTTGGGGGCAAAGTCACATTAAGAAATACTTCTCCATTATATTCCAGTCATACCTATTTATGTGCACATATGTGGGTGTATGTGTACATATATAGATATACACGTTTATATTTACCTGAAACAGAAGTTCCCTCCCTAAAACAATACTTACCTCATTATGTTTAGGACAGCTTGATACTATCTATTCTATTCCACTTACTAAAATGAGAGTTACAAGCCACTAAACTGATCTCGTGGCCCACGAATGGATCAACACTTGTTGTCTGTAAAACACTGTCCTAAAAAGGATAACCAAGTGCTCAAGTTCATCTTATCCTCTCAACAAAGGCACAGCTGAACAGGTATGTTTGAAGGATAAGAAAGCTAAGGACTTGCTGAAATTCATGACAAAGCACATTTGTCTTTTATTACGAGGGTAGAAGGTAGGAGAACAGAAACGATGGTTTCCAAGAAGTAAAACTCATTTATTATCAGTTTGATACGTTTGGGGAGTATATACAATTAAATTTTCCCTAATTCCAACTATATATAAGTACCTCAAAAAAAAGCCAAAACTTTTGGTGAACACTAAGCTTTACTGGATTAGTTCTTCTATTCTCAGCTGAGGATCAATATTTACTATAACTGGGAAGGAATAGAGTGCTTCTATATGCTTCTGGTATGACGTATATAACGTAATACACCCACCAATATATAAACTAACACACATGCTGTCCAAAGCTTGTAAGCTTAAATGGCAGTACTGAAAATAGCAAAATCCAGTTTTAGGTTAAGGCTAAATGAGCATTTTGAAGAGATTTCAAGCTGTTTAAGGGCACATTTTATTCTGGTAAAAAAAAAAAAAAAATACTATTTTGGAATCTTTAACAAGGTCAGAAATGCAGCCTGATGGCATTTAAACACACTCATTGTCAACTCTATGCCCACATAATGACGTGCTAATGTAGCTGACAAATAGCAGAACTGTTCTAAGTCACATGAAGAAGTATTTCAGTGGCTTTATATCCTAATGATCTGTTAGGAGAGGAGCCAGCTCAGGACCAAGTGCAGTCACTGAAATGGGATGGAGAGCCTACAGGCTTATCGACAAAGAAACAAGTGAAGACAATCCTAAAATCCATTCTCTTTCCCTGCTAGATCTCCTTATTTTCTTTCCTCTTTCTTTACTAACTTTATTTCCAAAATAGAGAGGCATTTCTATTCCACTACGGATCTAAAATGACAGGAACACTGCCCAGGACATTAATATATGAAAGCTGTTTTCGTGAAGTTACTGAAGTAATGGGCTATTCATACAATTTTTTTTTTTTTTTTTTCTCAGAAACTCCGTAGGAAAAACATAGCTACTGTATTTAGGTCACACTTCTCTCCAAATTTCCCTGTTTTCCCAAACACTGGTTTCCATAGTGATTCCCCTCTCTTCACACAGGATAAGTCTCTGGTTCCAAGTACAAATTCTCCTAGTTGACTTTTATATACAATTACGGTTTGAGGCATGGCACGGGCACTTCCCAGGCTGGGACTTCACACTTACACTGTCTCCGATGGATCGCAGTTTGTAGAATGGCTGAATATAAAACCAGGACCCTTCATTTCCAGCTTCGTCCAAAGTCACTCTCATGGCATTCTTCTCCAGGAGCGCTGGAAGCCTCTTATTCACAGTTAGGTATTTATTACTTTTCAAATGCAGGAGCTGAAAAGCCACCGAGAGAATAAGGTGAGTGGCAAGCATATCTCTGAATCTCTAGGATTTCTCTCTCAGTCAGATAAATATGTATCAAACATTCCTTCCACCCCTGAGCTAACTGTGAAGTTACAGAGCCATAAAACTGCCTGAGGCAGAGAGTAATTAGAAAACAACAAAGAGCAAAAGGAGAAGAAGTTGAGGAAAGAAGAAATATTTTGTTTTTTCCCCTCAACATGGCCCTGGACAAGATGGATGTTGCTCAGGTCAAGCGCACCATCAGCAAGGTAAACCACTCTGCCATCTGTTAACATCTAATTCCATGTAAAGGAGCTGAGGAACTGCTATCTGAATATCCCTGACCCTAATATGGAGCTAAGGAAAGGCACCTCTGAGCACAAGAAATAGTTTAAGTGAATACCCTGTAAGGGGTAGTCATTTCATGTGGAAGAACATGGCTGCTATAAATTTCCACTTTGAATTGCTAAGTACTTAATTCTTTAGAATTAAGGGTTATAATTAAGGGTTCCCAATTAATGGGAAACAACTTGTCTCAGAGTAGGTCTACATCAAGAAGCGTTGATTAATGCTTCCCGACTTAACAGGCTGTAAGAGAAAAGGAAGGGCGAATAAAAGACTGCCAAATCCTGAAAAAATATTAAGACTGGCAGGGAACTTCATTGCCAACTGCCAATATCTCTTTTTCCTATGTCAATACATACAGTGTCTAGAATATGCCTAGATAGTCTACATTCTTCCACCAGCATTGTTGGGGTGAAGGAGTAACTTGTCTGATTTGTGAGCCCGGCCATGATACACAGGGGAAGGTGATACCCTCTTGACATCTTCATTGTTACCCTGGTGAGTGGCCCCTGCTCCTCCACACACCTGTCCAGGTGCTGAACTCACTTGGTTTATAAACTGACATTATCTACAGATGGATCCCAAGATCCAGGCTTTGAAGAAGGCATAATAAATAACATCAGCTAAAATGTATTCAAAGCTTACTTTGTGACAGGTACCTCTCAGTTATTCTTGGAAACAAATACCATTATTGTTCCCATTTTGCTGGTAAGCAAACTGAGACATTCCATTTCTTGCTATAAATCTCACAAAATCTGAATTGGAATGCACTTAAGGGCTTACATTCTGAGTTCCTGTCCCCATCTGTCATCTTTAGTTCAAGCCATATTCTCTCATCTTCCCACATCATGGAATTCTTCGCTCTGACTGTGAATGCATTGGCCTGGCCCAGCGATAAAGCAGATACTGAACTCTGGGCCCACCTGGCCCCCTGTGTCCTTTCTCAGCCAGATAGAACTTGAAAGGGAGGCAGAGCGGGACTGGCAGGATTTGAAAGCCACTTTACTATTCCAGAAGACCAAATAATAATAATCCATTTAAACATAAAACTTTGCTGTTACCCATGTGGCAATTCTAGTTTTCCCATGCTCCAGTTTATCACTGCTCTCTAATAGAAATAACAATGGGAAAGAATACCTTTGTAACCAGAAGGTTTAAATGTTAAGTAAAATCTTTCAGAGAGGGAAATAATGAAGCAAGATAACCAAATGGGTCAGATCCTCAAAAGTTAGTAACTATTACCCTTTGTCAAAACTAGCTGGCAACTAGATAAACAGAAAAAGGCTACATTTGGCCCTGGATATCTTCACACACTATTTTCTGCAAGGACAGACCCAGAAAGATTTTCTTAGCAAAGCCCTCAGTAGCTCTTTCCTAGATTGTGTTTTATCCCCACACCAACTCTAAAGGCACAAGGGATAAACAAGTAAACCTTACAAACCTGTGAGACAAGACTTGGGACCTATTCACCAAATATTCTACCTGAAGGCCCAGAATTGCTCTTATTACCCCTATGACCAGCTCTTGAACCAACAGATAAAAGTTACAGGGAATCCAACTTTCACCAATAGGAAGAACCTTCAAGGAAGGCATGTGAAACAGAAGTGCAGTGGCCAAGCTGGTTTCCAGGTTTCCCCACCTGGAATACCCACTTTAAATATCTGCATAGAACTTAAATCACCAACTACGGGGCAGAGTAGTGGGTTCCCGCACTGACAGAAGGCCAACTCAAAAGCAAGCCCAAGAGACCACCATATAAGAACAAACACTAGACCTTTTGCAACAGTCTGTCTCCATGGAGTTGGAACCTTGTCCAAACCCGATCTCACGTGCTTGTTTTTTCAGTTTTATTCTCTGTAATGCTCCAGAGGAGAAGAGCAGCCATGACCTACCTGGATCACGTTGCCATACTGGATTACGGTCCCAAGCAATTTCCTGTTTTCTGTCTCATTCTGCTTCTTTTCCAAGTCTGCAGCATGCTACACACGGAGAAAGGAGACTGGTCACAAACAGGAAACAATGGCTTATATTTCTCCTCAATGATGCAAAACCAATGTTGCCGGTTTTATACGAGAACCACAAATATAAGCAAATACTGTACATAAATATGCCCTGAGGCTATGCAAAATGACCAAGGGGTTCAAGAGGCTAACCCCCTATGCCCTTGTTTTGTTGGCCTTTTTTGCTGTTTTAAAATGTATTTTTTTTTTCTTTCAGGAATTCACTGACATCTGCTTAGGTTAAGACTACGTCAAAAGCTTATATATTTTTGAAAAACATAGGGTAGGGGTGGGAGAGAATTTACATAGCCTTTTTATGATTTGTAAAAAATCCTCTTTTAAGGTTTCGCAGAAAAATAAAACTAAATTTAAATGCTGGTTTTGGATGATTTCTGGATCTGTGTCCTGGAATGCATTATTTAATATTCATGATCCTCAGTTTCTACTTTCATAAAATGAGGATAAAAAGAGCACCTACACCTCAGAGGAATCACGTACCATTACGTCTGGTCATTGCAGCATTTATGGAGTTATTATTGTTAGACATTATTATAATTTAATTTTCATAGTAGCTTCCTGAGGGATTATTCCCATTTAAAAACTTTTTTTAATGTTTTATTTATTTTTGAGAGAGCGCAAGCAGGGAGGGACAGAGAGAGAGGGACAGAGGATCTGAAGTGGGCTCTGGGATGACAGCAGCAACCCTGATGTGGGGCTTAAACACACCAAACACAAGATCATGATCTGAGCCCAAGTCAGACGCTCAACTGACTGAGCCACACAGGCGCCCCATCATTATCCCCATTTTAAAGAAGAGAAAACAGGTTCCAAGATTAAAAGGTTTATTCAACACTACACAGCTGGATAATGGGTACAAAAGGGATTTGTTATACTGTTTACTTCTGTGTACACTTGAAATTTGGGACGCCTGGGTGGCTCAGTTGGTTAAGCTTATTACGACACTTGGTTTCAGCTCAGGTCATGATTTCATTGTTTCCGTTGTTGGGGCCCTGTGTTGGGCTCTGTACTGGCAGTGCAGAACCTGCTTGGGATTTTCTGTCTCCCTCTCTCTCTGCCCCTCCTCCACTCACGCTGTCTCTGTATCTTTCAAAATAAATAAACAAAATTTTTAAAAAATAAATATAAAATAAAAATCACACATCTATATTGCAGTGTAAGTGCACACAGAAGCACACATACACACAATGGAGTATTCCTCAGCCATTACAAAGAATGAGATCCCGCTATTTGTGGCAACATGGGTGAACCTAGGGTGTTGAGGGTGAACCTCAACAAAAAAAGCACAAAGAGACCCATCAATAAGGGCAACAAAGTGGTAGTAGCCAGAAGGGAGAGGGTGAGGGGTAGACAAAGTGAACGAAGAGGACTGGGAAGTAGAGGCCTCCAGTTACGGAATGAGTAAGTCATGGGGATGAAGGGCACAGCTCAGGGAATATAATCATCGATATTGTAATAGTATAGTAAGGGGACAGATGGTAGCTACACTTACAGTGGGCATAACATACGGACTTGTCAAATCATGATGTTGTACACCTGAAGTAATGTAACATTGCATGCTAATTACCCTTCAATTTAAAACAATTATAAAATAATATTGGATATTTTTAAAAATCACAAAGCTACTAAGCAGAGGTAATTCTCAAACCCACATTTGGATTAACTACAAATCTGTAGTTACAAACGGGACTGGGAGACATTACCAGTCCAAATATGGCATACTAGAGAACCAGGTAAAGCTGAAGAGAGGGTTCCTGAATAGTCTGCCAGGGCCATCAACATGAATATTTTTTTCATTTATTTGTACAACGGAGAAAGCACTGTTATCATATTATAACCATGTTGAAGGCGAACTAGTTTTGCCCTAGGCAACAAAGAAACTGTTGATCGCAGCCTTTTCCCCCAAACCTAGACTCGGTCAAACAGAAGTACATTAAGAAGGAACAAATTCAGTATCTGATGGGTAATAAAACCCTGGTGACCAGTTGTAGATTTCAGAACACTTTCCATTGTTCTCTTCCTGGAGTTTCCCTTTCCTTGAGGCCAGATGCCAATGAGTTAAAGGGCCTCTTTCCCAAGGAACAGTCTGCATTTTCATAGGACCCTTCTGGGCTTGGGCTTGGTCCCACACATACTAGCTTTATCATGTTGGCCAGGTTACTTCATCTCACCAAGCCTTCTTGTTCAATATTCTTATTCACAAAATGGGGACAAAAGCAAGTCTTTCTGGGCAGATGTGAAGATTAGAGAAAATAAACTCGATAAATTCTAACCATCATTATTATGCGTAAGTTTCTAAAGTTAAGAAATGTTCTAACAATGAGAATTTCAACTGGTGAAGTAAGTTGGCTGGGTGAAGGATTTCTCCATTTCCTTCAAATTCAGCGTCTGCTCCACCTCTACCCTGAATGTAGGTATTTTTAGCTAAGTATGTCTTTTGACAAAAATAAGCTGCAGAAAGCAATTGTAAACCAAAAAGAAACCCGTGTTGCAGGAGAGAATGATCTGCCTGTATCAGTGTAAATCACTTTAAGTTTCTCACATCTGTCTCAACCCCGTACAACAATGGTCCATTCAGAGGCTTCCTACCTTCCCTCTCTCTCCTAGAATTAGTTACCAGCCTGCTCTTCTCAGGCTGTGATAAAATCCACTGGGTTCAAGACACATCCAGAAATAATACCCGTGTGGATGAGATGGTAATCCGAGGCATCCAAACTCCTTCAGCACCATTCTCAGCTCTCCCTTCCCCTGCATCCACATCCTCCCTTCATTTCCTCCCACCTTCTGTTCTGCTTAGTTTCATGCCTGTGCGGCACCCTTCCAGAGATCTCTACAGTATCCACAGGTTTAGCAGGTAGTTTCCCAAACACAATATTGCACTGAATCCACTTGGAAGGAAGGTTTATACTTTTTAGAGAGACATTTGTTCTTTCTGCTAAGTAGTTGTCTCAGCTAATATGGACAAGAAATTCAAGAAAAAAATGTCAAAGTGGGAAAAATCAATACCTTCAGTAAAATAAAATTTAACATTTTCCAACATAGTTTTTGTCTACTCAAAACCCCACAGTAAGTTTTCATCTTTAGTAAATCACAAAGCCGTGTTTCTTGGATTTAAAATGATGTAAAGATTACTGTTTAGGAGAGAAAATTCTCATGGGCATTCCTCTTACTTTTAATTTCCAGTGGCCTCAGTTTAAGTAGCACCAATCTAAAATACTAAGTTCCTGCCTATGCCTAGATGGAGTACAAAAGTGGTAACTCAGTGTTTGCTGGCACATCTAAAAACAAGCATCAAGTTAGTCATGAAGAAGGCATTTTTCCATATGAAAAATCAATTAAATACCACCACTTTCACAGATTCAAGGGCATTTGTCTAAAAATATATAAAAAGTAAAATTAGAAAATTATATTGGAAAATAAGTAGCTAAGAACCTCACTTAAAATACCCAAAGTCACATCTCTAATTCTGTTTAAAAGATTTAATGATAACCAAGCCTAGGTAAGTATTAAATGAACCAATGCATTAACCTTATGGACCATTCAAAAAATTTACTTTTTCTATAAGCACTCTTTGTTTAAGGAGAAAAGTGTCCAATTTATATTACTTTTTGCTAAATACGTAGAATACCAAATGTATTCATTTGAGTTCACCCATCAGTCCTTAGCTAACTCCTTCCACAAAGCCAAATTAGAGTTTTAGACAAAAATAACCTTCATGATTTTTAGGTTCAACAGGTAAGGCACAGATTGCTACAAAGATAGTAAGGTACTAACTATACCTGGGCCCACTGATTAAGGTTGCTTCACCCTTGCACAGAGTGAAATTTTGTCTGTTAAATCCTTTAAGTAAATTCTAAGAAATGGCCCACACTGTAAGATGGTAAACCAATAAATGTATCTAAAGGATAACCTGGCAATGTCGCTCAGAAAGTTTTTCAATGGGTTCAACTTTGATTTACCAATTCCATTTCTAAAAGTTTCTCCTTAAAATATAACCTTGCACAGACATCAGTCCATAACAACTAGTTTTGACACTGTAAAAACTCAGAATTCTGAATACAACACACCGCACAAGGATTGGCTATCTAGAATTAAAGTACTGGAGTACAATGGAGGAACCATGTAATCATTACAATGAAGGTAAAAGATTCTTACTCATTCATAACATATTAAGTGAATAAAACATAGTTAAAGAAAGAGAATACAGTATGTTCCCATTGATAGTTCCAAATGTAGAAATACAGGAATGTAATAGGGGGTGGATGGGGGGACACACCAAATAAAAACCAACATTATAGTTGAGGATTAAGATTTAGGGATTACATTATTTTTTCCCCTTTTCTTACTCATGTATATTTTGGAATTATTTGTCTTTAACACTCATGTATGTTATTTCTTCAAAAACCTCTTCATTGTATCTCTGGGACAAATAGCCTGGATTTTTTAAAAAGCCATCTTAAATGTGTTCTTTTCCAATGTTTAAAACCTAATTATTTAAATACCTGTTGCTCTTTTCCCTAACACACTAGGTTGAGGACTGTTTTGTTCTGAGGAAGAAATCACACTTAATGCTACGGCCTCTATCTCCATGGTTCATCATGGATACTACCATGCTCCCCTTAAGCAACATCAAGGTCACCCCTATCATAGCCACCTGTTACTTTATTTCACAAACAAACCATTATTTAATTACTACAGAAAGGTCACAGGAACAGTGGGGAGAGGTTATTTAAGGTCAAAAATCCCTGAACCATGTAATAAGACAAGGAAGATAAGGAATTAAGGCTTCTAAAAACAAGCAATACAAGACTCAGGCTTCTGAGGACAGGAGATGGGTCACTCTTCGGGTTCTTCCTAGCTTGCCCAAACTATGACTTAATGTAATTGACTGTTTTTCAGAACCAAAACAATGTCAGTCAAAATGCTGTCAGCAAACAGTAGTCAAGGCCTGTAGAGCACATTATATGATGTGCAGATAGGAGAAGCTCCTTTTGCCAAGAGACTTTTGAGAAATCATGAGCAGACAAGTTAGAATCCAGTTAGTGCTGTAGAGGGAATGAACACACAGTATCCAGCCACTAGATGTCATTCTCCTTCAGAATGCTGTTTCTATGTGGCTTATCCTAGTCAAAGGGAAGTCAAGTGGTCTAGACAACTAATTCCTTAAATGGCATTAATTTAAAATAATCTGACCTTTGATTGGGGTACTGCACAGTAGTTGACAAAAATAAAAATGAAAACTCAATGAAGACTGGCCATTAACCCCCAAAGGCAAGTGGCTACCCAAAATACAACATTTTTAATGACTGAACTAAGACATGTACATGACTTTCAGACACTGGGTGGGGGTCGGGGTGGGGGTGGGTGTGGGGGTGGGGAGGTCCAAATAAGCAATAAAAGTAGGAAATGCACAAAGTCAATACCCAAGCCACATCAGGAATCCCAAATCAGGAAAAAGTATTGGTTTCCTTTTAAAAAATATAAAGAATCAACAGCATGAAACAAATAATTGTTTTTTTTTTCAAATAAGGAGTTCAGAGTTCTTGCTCACCTTGAGGATTACGTTTTCTCAAACATAATGTGCAGGGTTTTTTTCACAGTTCATTCATGGGAAGGAGCATTGCACGGAATTTCCATTGAAAGGAAACATAATACATATCACAGGTTGCAAACAGCTGACTAAAGAACCCCACTCAGCTTGAGACATTATTGTGCTGAATGCATGCTTTAAACTATAATTGAATTAGTTGCTGACATTTTTAAAAAACTGAGATAATAGACATAAAGCATGAATTTGTAGCTTCTCTTGAGAAAGCAGAAGATGTGACAGCAGCTCTGAGCCCACCTTCCCACACAGCAACAGCAGGGGAGTGTATCTGTCCCCTGTGGACCCACACACACGCACACTCCACTTAGCAACCAGGCCCACCAAGTTCCCTTTATTCTGGTTGATTATGTTTCCTGCATGATCAAGAGGAATCTTAATTTACAACCCCTGCTGTAAGGAGGGGTTTTGAGATGTCCTAATAAGATCTCATTGAACAGAATGATTTTCCTTCCAGAAAAAGAAAGGCGGGACAACAGAAGATGCACTTCTTGCAAGATAACCCCACAGGCATAAGCACTAAATAGCTCACATTAGAGACGTGAAAGATTAAACAAACCCATTCAACTGGATTCCACAGTCCCAGATACAGACTTTAGGAGGACCCTGGGTCATCACAGTGATGAGGGGCAGTGGGGGGCACTACTGATGTTGAGTGGACAGGAGCTAGGAATGCTGGGTGCCCTGAAATGCATGGTAAAGTCTCATTCATCCCGTACAATGTTATGTCTGGTTGACATTCCCATGGGTTAAAAGGTGGTCTGTAATTTCTGGGTCTAGCCCCTAACTCCCCTTTACAGATCAACACAAAGTACAGTTTTATATGGTCTAATTACTACCATTAATACATTTAAGCAAAATGCAAGTCCTATTTAATAACAGGAAGAGTACACTTTGCACTCTTCCTAACACTGCCAAGGGCTGCTGACCATTTTGGAAAATCACATTACGAAAAACATGCTTTCTGGTGGCCAGCACTACACACCAACCTGAGTCACCATCTTTGGCTGCCTCATGCATAGAGTTTATACAAATAGGTGAGACCATTTATTTCCTTAAATCATCTAGAATAATCGTGCCTGAGCATTAATTTACCAGAGCACACGATTATAATATTTATTACTTTCCTGTTATTTCTCCTTTTTTAAAAAACTGGTATCTTCAGGGGTGTCTGGGTGGCTTGGTTAAGCGTCCAACTTCGGCTCAGGTCATGATCTCATGGTCCATGGGTTCCAGCCCCGCATCAGGCTCTGTGCTGACAGTTCAGAGCCTGGAGCCTGCTTCAGATTCTTTGTCTCCCTCTTGCGCTGCCCCTCCCGTGCCACTCCCACCTCCCTTCTCTCCCGCACGCACGCGTGCACGTGCTCTCAAAAATACACATTAAAAAAACACTGGTATCTTCAGAGGTTGCATTATTTATGAATGTTACTTCCTGTTCATAAAATTACATAATATTTTCTCTTAAGAGGGAGCAATTAGTCTGCTGAGGTTGAGAACGTCGGCCCTGAAACCATGAAAATAATGATGCAATTCCTGAAGTATTCACAACAATCTCTTTGTGCTCTTTCTTCTTCTCCTACTCTCTAACTCCCACAGATGCCTCACATTGAGACTCATCATTTCCTCCTCCGGGAGGCCCTCCCTGACTACCATATCGCTACTGCTTATTCACAAAGATGGATTTGGGTGCCCCTTCTAAGTGTTTCCACAACCTCCTGGGGGCTTTTAGGTTCACCCTGTAAGAGTACTTGCCATGGTGCCTTGTCACCACCTCTTTGTTCTTGATTAGCTATTGAGCTCCCAAAGCGTTCAGATACTATCACAGTTTCATTACCATCACCTAGCACAGTGCTCATTTATTCAGCAAGTATTTCTTGAGCACCTACTACATACCAGACACTATTCTAAGCACTGGGGATACAGTGGTGATCAAGCCAGCCATTGTTCCTCATCTTGTAGAGCTGTCATTCTAATGAGTAAGACAGGGAAGAGTGCTGAGAAAAATCCGAAGACAGGAAAGCAAGCAGGGCATCACTTAGATAAGGAAGTGAGGAGAGGCCTCACTGAGGTAACACTTAAAACAGAGATATGAAGGAGACAAAGGTCTTAACTTAGGAAGAGTCAGGGGAAGAATGTTCTAAGAATAAACAGAAAGCACAAAAGTAGCAAAGTTGTTGGAGCATGTGACTTGTGATTTTGGCTCAGATGATGATCTCACGGTTTTTCTGTCTGAGCCCCGCATCATGCTCTGCACTGACAGTGTGGAGCCTGCTTGAGATTCTCTCTCTCCCTCTCTCTTCTCTCAAAATAAATACATAAACTTAAAAAAAAAAAATCTGTAAGAGTCTGTGGTGCTCAAAACAATAAAGTGAAATAAAGCCAGTGGAGCATGAGTGTAGTTCAGAAGCCTCAAAGGAGAAAGCACGGTCCAGCAGGCACAAAGTCTCGATTTCATTTTAAGTGCAACAGGAGTGACTGCCTGCGTGCTCTCACAGGGTACAACAAGCTCGCCGAGGCTAGGAACCAGGTCTTTTTAGCATACCTAGAGTACCTAACACCCACCTAACATGGTATCACTGAATAAAGACGGTCCTCCACATGTCCCTTCCCTTACCAAATGCAGCTGGTGGTGACTCTGTCATATGTTAGTCCGGGAGACCCAGTGTGAGACATGACCTGGCAAGTTCCATGGTGCTCATAGATACTCTATGTCTTCAACTGTTATCACTAAGTCTCAATAAAGCCCTTTTTTTTTTTTCAATCTGTTGGTAAATATTTGAGTGCCTACTACATATTGTAGGCACGAAGGATACAGCAATGAGCAAACCTGATACAAATCTGTGTCCTCAGATAGTTTACATACTAGTGGCGGTAGCCAGCTGATAAATTAGAAAGATCATGATAAACAACACTGAGAAAAACAAAGCAGGAGAATCCTGGGATAGAAAATGCGTTGCAATTTTAATACCACTACATTGGATATATGTCATGTCCTTCTTCTAAACACCTCCAAGTAGTTCCACACAAATTAGCCTCACAGAAAAATTAGGTCATCTAGATACTAGACACTAAAAAAACTATGTCATCATTTTACAGATGGATAAACATGCACAGAGAGGCTCAAAAACTTGCTTATGGTCACACAGCACATTAACAGTGGAATACACTTGTCTCTTATATGCCAAGATAATAGTCAGGATCAATACAATGGTAATAGCTAAAATTTATTAAGCACTTACTACATTCCAGGCACTGTTCATGTACCTTTTATGTTTCATTTCATGTTTGATTTCATTTCACAAGAGTCTCCTGGTGTGGATATTACCATTCCCTTTTTATAAGCAGGGAATGGCACCAAATAGCTAATTAACGTCCCCAAGATCAGCATTTAGTGAGTGATGCAGCCAGAATTTGCTTCCAGAACTTATGCTCATAACCAGTACTGTAGCCAGTCATCTGAGAAGTGGAATGGCCAAGCAGAGAGTAACTCTCAAGATATCTCAGGCTGACTATGATATTTCTCTCCTTAGGGTCAAGCTCCCCTTTATCCCTTTCACAAAGGTCATATGAAAGCCAGTACCTAGAGCTGAGGGGTTGTAACGCTAACCCATTTCGCTCAGACACTACCCAGTGGCCACTCCAAAGACCCTCCTCATGGAGAGACCCCTCGCAATACATACGTGCAGTTTGTTGAGCAGCACTGCATCGGTTGTACTGTTGGCCCCTGGCTTGGCAGCTTTCCAGAACTGCTTCTGGGCAGAGTAGCGATTCATGGGACATAGCTTAAAGAGGCAATCTAGAAGTGAAACAAACAAAAATGTTTTTGAGGAAGTATATGCATTCAACGTATGAAAAAGCTTTGCCCTTTTATTCATACAAGGCATTACAGATTATATGTAAGTATAAATGACAAGTTACAAGATCCTTTTGGGAACCTCTCCTTTGACCTTTAATCCTCACCACCACAATGGTGGTGCCAATGAGGAAACTGAGGCTTTTAGAAATTAAGTCAATTCATTTGCCATTGTCACCCAGCCAGTTAGTGGCAGAGCTAGGACTCAGAGTCCAGGGCTCTTAAAGCTACCCCCGCCCCCCCCCCACCCCCAGTCATCTCCTTTCCTTCACGATGGACAGCTAGAAGGACAGACATCCTAGTTATATACAACAACACAAGCATTTTCTTTTGTAAATACAACTCTCTTCAATCCAACCACACTTAAAAAAAAATACTACAGAAGTCTTTTTGCAGAGACTTCCTAGGGCAGTGGTCTCTTGAACACCATGTACTAGATGATTCTCAGGAGAATAGAACATCTGGGGGTTGTGCTGAGACAGTACATGCCCTTGTCTCTCAGCATCGGCGCATCACAATGTGCTCCCATTTAGGTATGCCTGGGCTCACACGACTTTGTATATTGTCCTAGGTGGTGCAACTGACCCTCAAAAAATAGACTAGCGGCTTCAAAATATTTCTGCCAAGATATCCAAACATCAAAGACAATGGTAATGCAAACCCCACAAATGAAAAAATGGCACAATCAACCATCCTCATGTTCCTCTCGTAAGCCACTATACAGAGAAAATAATGATGATCTAAAAAAACAAAAACACCTAACATCACCTAGATAATAAAAATGATAAAAAACCATTTAAAGTATTGTCTCTAATTATTAGCCTTACCCTACAGCACTTCTGTGCCTTACAGTATGATAATCATAACAGCATAATCATGATTGACAGGATACTACACTATTATTTAATCTTTTCATCAATGTTTATTTTCCTGCTTATTTTTACAATATATACAATATATTAGTACAGTGACACATACATAAAACTTTTACATATATACATACACATAGTTTAGGGGTGTATTTGCTGAATTTTTTGACAGGGATATGCCACCAATAAAGTTTAGAAATAATTGTTCTTAAAAAAAAAAGAAAGACTTTTGGGATGAGCACTGGGAGCTGTATGGAAACCAATTTGACAATAAACTTCATATATTGAAAAAAAATAGGCAGAAGAGAGAAGAATCAGAAAAAAAAAGAAAAGAAAGAATTGCTCTTGAAAACTAACACTAATAGTGACACCTATTCCCTGAGAAATGTACATACTGACATACTTAGGTTTTCAAATGGTTAAGTATTTATATAGTACAATCAGTAACTTTGGAATGAAAACCCAGATTTGGAAAAATTATACCCTGAAGTATTTCAGAACAAGCTTCTAAGGAAATTCAGCCTACTAACCACACACTTACTCTCGTCTGTTCACTAAAACAGATTTTCTTAAAGGAACTTGAACAATATTGAGTTTTTGTAGTTCCCAACTAACTCTCTCACAGCAACAAAAATTCATTTGCTATCAAGTACGCAGACACTAGGACTTTGCTCTAAGTCAGAGCACCATTTCTTTTAGTTGTGATCAGTGAATTTTTACCAATTACTGCACAAATACAGTGTGGAGGAAAAAATAAAACATCAACCATAGAAATAAAAAGTATTTTCTGTTCTGTAATTTTCATCACTAAATATTTCTACATAGTCATAAGCAGTTATAAGGTATATACATACTCATCAAGAACATAAAATAATCATCAATCAAAGTAATCATTAGAGCATATGAAAGATGCCATCTAGATCTTTAGAAAACAAAAGACAACACAGGTAACTTGTTAAAAATAGAGCTGCTGGCCCCACCTTTTATGAAAGCCACAGGTCACTGTTACTGTATCAATGGCCACTTAATGACATCATTGAGACAGTATTCCTACCAGTCTGACATATGTGAACCCACTATTTACCCCATCAACAATTACACACAACCACGAGACTATTGGTTAGCTGTTAAAGTCCTTTCTTTGGCACAGAATAGAGGGTGGGCAAAGAGTGGACTGAGCAAGGGTGACTTCCTTGATAATCACAGGACTTAAAAAAGGCATTCAAAACATGTATGCCGTTGGTATTAATATTTCACACAGGACTTACTTTATGGACCAAACAGAGTAAATAAACAGTTTTAAATTTCATCAATAATGAGAGTACAACGGACTTTTTCCTCCAACAAACTTCACCTGATAATAACTAAATGGTATGAATTGCAAACAAAAGAATTTAAGTTGATTTTAGGAACAATCAGAATGGAACCATAATGCCAATGGATTAACATGCAATGGAAAGAACTATTCTACAATGTTCAAGGGACAGCCAAGTCAAACACCCCACATGACAAGTAAGTGGGTCACAACACAGGCTCAAAACTTCAGATGACTTTACATTCACCTAGGATAAGAGTGTAAATTTAAGCACTATCAATGCAACCAAAGCCTTGCCATGACTTCCACACCAACTATTTTCCTTGGACAAAACAATGCATTGCAATGGATTAAGCCTATTTACAACCAATCAGCTATGTAAACATAAGAGATGCTAACAAACTAGTAACGGAACCAAATTAGCCTTGCTGATTTTGTCCTGTCTTGCCAGTTGCTTAGCAACTGATTCAAAGAGAAAATTAAATTAAGCAATTCAAATGTGATGTTAAACTAACCTTCCAAAATTCTGCAAGTCAGCGGCTCCACATTGCCCTTTGCTATTTGGATGGCACAGCAGGACAAAATTAAAGTTCCACTGGATCTTAATACTGGGTTAAGTATAGAAATACACAAATGCAGGAAATCCAGTAGAAAAAAAAAATATATATATAATACATATTTGAGGGAAGTGTGTATATATATATATATATATACACACACACACACACACACGCATGTACACACAGAGTAGTTTGATCTCACCCCAAAGAAATGCCACAAAGAATACCTTATGTGACAACTGTTATTTTAAGCCTTTGAAGAATAAACTAAATTAAGCTTTCAAAAAATTACTCCTGAATATTCCTAAGCTTTAGCAGATGCCATGCTGGGCTAGCACAGAAGTTAGCTAAAAAGAGAGCTGGGTTAAGTGAGAAAGGGCTGAGTGGGCTGGAACCCATGGCCATGGGTGATGTTCCATGGTTTAAACAGCATCCCAGAACTTGGTGGGAGGGAGAACGTTCAACAGCCTGAAGATTCATCAACTATGAAATGAGCACTTATGGTACAGTTAAGAGAAGAGGAAGTCAAGAGGAGCCACAGGTGTGCCCCAGAGTCCCTGGGGGAGTGAAAAAGCAAAGAAGCGCACCCACAGAGAGTCACATTAAAGACTAAGTCACATAACAAAGGCTACCAGAAGAACAGGCGAAACCCCACTGTCTCCATATCACCCTCCTTTGGTTCCCGAGTGCAGAGATTTTTGTCTGTTCTCCAAGCACTTGTAATTCAGGGCCTAGGAATACAGAAGAAGCGCAGTGATGGTTGCTGAATTAGTGACCGGATTGTGCTGTAATCTCTACAGCTCCCCAAGTGGGGGCAGGTATGTCCTCTCAAGATACCTCCAGCTCTAAGTCCCCATGCATCTATTCACCGATTCAATTACTATTTATTAAAATGCCTACTGTGTGTTGGGTGTGGTACCGGGTGCTGAAAATAAAACACCGAACCCAACTCACACGTTTCTTAGTACAATTCTAATGATAGCAAAAAACTAAAGACACGAGTTGAACTACATCAAGTCAAAGAGTACAACAGAGGATTTATGTACTAATAAGAATTATATGCTGACACAATGTGGCTGGTATACAGCAGCAGCCTTTTACACGGGGCCGTGGGGTTGGGCAACTCCAGCAGAGGGGCACCTGACAGCTCAAGGGAGTGAAGGAGCCACGTTGCTAAACATCTGGAGGCATAGCCTTCCAAGGGGAAAGACTAGCAAGCACAATGGCCCTTGAAAGAAATTTTGACATGGTTACGTAAAAAATAGAAAAAAAACAGCCTGAAGGGTACTGGGCAAAAGGGAGTTACAAGAGATGTGGCCAGAGAAGCAGGCAGAAGTTCCATCATGCAGGGTCATGTAGACCCTGGCAAAGCAGGAAATAGTTATTTCTAAAAGCAGTGAGAAGCTACCCCAGGACTTTAAGCAGAGAACCTGGCAAGGGGGCTTTTTTCTTGGTTTTTTTTTGTTGGTTTTTTTTGGTGGTGGTGGTGGTGTCAGTGCCCACCAAGAAAGGTTGAGGCGAGGGAGGGGCGGCTTTGGGGAGAGAGGTAGAAATCAGTAATTTTAGCTATGCTTAGTTTGAAGGGCCTATGAAACATCCAAGCTGAAATGTTGAGTAAGCCATCCATCAACTAGCAGGTTGGAAATACAGGAGTTATTTAAGGAGTGAGGGTGGGGTGGTGGGGGGCAGAAGAAGGATGGTAATGCTGAAGAGGAGAAAACTTGAGGATGTCAGCATTACAAATACAACATGGCTATCCATCTGCAACTAGGCAGGGCAGAATAAAGACCCTTCCTCCCGCTTTCCCTCCCTCCAGAAGAGGGAGTCTCTCAAGAATAAATAAACATTAACAAATTTTTTTAAAAAAGAGATACATATCATCTAGAAATACAGGGGTAAATGTCAGTAGAAAATGTTAAAACATTTTAAATTGTTGCCTCTGGAAAGTGGAAGGCCTGAGGTGTCAGACATAGAATTGTTAGTTTTATTCTGCATTTCATCACTATTTGAACTTTTTTGAGGTGAAATTCACATATCATTAATATTAGCCATTTTACTTTTACTTTTTAACTTTTTAATTTTTTATTATTTTTTAATGTTTTATTCAGTTTTGAGAGAGAGAGGGGGAGAGGGAGACAGGGAGAGGGAGTGGGACAGAGAGAGGGGGAGAGAGGGAGAGAGAGGGAGAGACAGAGAGCCTGCAAGCAGGGGAGGGGCAGACAGAGACAGAGACACAGACTCTGAAGCAGGCTCCAGGCTCTGAGCTGAGAGCACAGAGTCCCACACAGGGCTTGAACTCAAGAACCGCAAGATCATGACCTGAGCTGAAGTTGGTTGCTTAACCGACTAAGCCACCCAATTAAGGTGCCCCTTCATTTTATTTTTTAAAGATGTTATTTTTTAAGTAATCGCTATACCCAACATGGGGCTTCAACTCACAACCCCAAGAACAAGAGTCGCATGCTCTACCAACTGAACCAGCCAGGCACCCCAAAATTAACCATTTTAAAGTAAACAATTCAGTGGCATTTAGAACATCATAATGTTGTGCAACCACCACCACTGCCTAGGTCCAAAACACTGTCATCACCCACAAAAGAAAACCCTGTATCTATGACGTTCATTCCCACCTCCAGGATTTCACTTTTTAAAGAAGGTGCACATACCATTGAAAATATTTAACTTTTTTAAACAACCTTTTTGTACTCAAAGGCATTTCAGTTTTTACTGACTTATCACTTTGCAACCGAATGACAAAAGGCAACAAGCTGGATAATGCCACAGATCAGTGGAGATGTTGAAACCTTTCTGCACTGTTGAGAGATAGGCAAACTAGTGAAACTAGGGATGAGTAAAGTTACGTAGATATATAGAATCTGTAACATATAATCTGGCAATTCTGCTACTGGGCGTACATTCCAAGGACATCTCCCACAGGCCCTCAGGTCTCCCACTTGAAGGAGGAGGTCTCAGCAAAGACAGCCACGAGAAGGCACACCTGCTCTTAGCTGTACTGTCCTGGAAGGAACACAAAACCTGTATCACCAGTCATCAGTGATAACCAAACACATGACCCCACCAAGATATAAGGAGCTAAAAAATGCAGTTCAGATGAGTGCCAAGAAAGAAGGAGTCTGCTGTATACCTAACCAACCTCTGCTACTGTCTGTCCTTGAATTTGCCAAGTATCCATTTTGCTCTTTCCTACTACCATGCACCGGCTGGAGTTGTAGCTGTTAACTAGACAAAAACAGTTCCTTCTTTCATAGAATGAGCTCTTCCAACCTACTTGAAAGACCAAAAACACAATCAACAAGCTATGATTTTTTAAAAATGTCTTCATTCACCCACCATATGTACATGCAATTTTATATCGAGAGAAATCAAGGGAGAGAGTTTATGTAAGTTACAAGTATGAAAAATTTAAGTGTTGTTCATATCCTGCCTTCTTTTGAGATGGTTAAGAGGCAGAGGAATGAAAATTTCAAAAGAACAGACAGTATGATTACCAAAGAGAAGACGGGGCATTAATTCCCCAATAATGGAGTTAAGATTTAAAACAAGTAATCAAAGGGGACTACAAAACAATTCATATTTTAAATATTTCACAAGGGTATGGCTTCTTCATCATTCTGTTCCCTATTGCATTCAATAAAATATTAGGCCAATAAATAAGTGGATACTCAAGGTTTAAGAGTAGTCTAAAATGGCAGTTCACAAAAGTAAAACCTACTCCTATTTCCAACAAAAGCCTTCAATGAACAAGTAATTAACTCCAATTCACAAAACAGGAAACCAGTCAGTACAACACACTGTTGTGTCTGTTGCTTGTTAATGACATTTCCCAAGTCATGACAGGAGTCCTTTGAAGTTAAGTGACATTTTCCAACTGGGACTGCAAAATAAACCTTCCAATACCTGTCTGCATAAGAATATACACATTGTTATTAAGAGACAAAGGGAAACGAGTTAATTTTTTTCCCACTTGGGCCACCAGATGCTTTTTCTGAGTAGAAAACTCAGGACACTAATTGTTTCAGGGTACAAACTTACAAGTAGTAAGTAGGCCCTAGAGATCTAACATACTATCCTGTAGATAACAGTAATGTGCTACAATCATTCAATTTGCTTAGAAACTAGAACTTAATTTTTCCAATCACTAAAAAAAAAAAAAAAAGGATAATTACATAATGAGATGGAGGTGCTAATTATGGGTAAATGGCAATCACATTACAATATATAAATGTATCAAAATATCAAGTTGTATACCTTCAATTTACAACAGGGTTATACATCAAATATATTTCAATTAAAAAGTATATGTCAGGGACACCTGGGTGGCTTAGTTAAGCATCTGACTCTTGGTGTTGTCTCAGGTCATGATCTCATCGTTCTTAAGTTCGAGCCACGCGTCAGGCTCTGTGCTGCCAGTGCAGAGCCTGCTTGTGATTCTCTTTCGCCCTCTCTATCTGCTCCTCCCCTACTCGAGCTCTCACTTGCTCTCTCTCTCTCAAACTAAACAAACACTAAAAAAGAATTTTTTTAATTTAAAAATACATGTTAAAAAAAAAAAGGAAAACCCCAGCTAATTACACTCAAGGCTGTTATCGTCTACCTTTTTCACCTTTCCTGGTTGTAGAGCCATCATTCACAAACACATTAACTAAGTGGAAACGCAGGTACACACTTCCTTTTTGATCTACTTTAGCTCAACCAATTAAATTTTTATTTACCAACTCATGAGCATTATTGAAAATAATCAATTCTAAAGGCAAGGCCTCTTCCCACTATGCAAGACAAAAGTATACACAAGCGCCCTCCAGCTACAGCCGTAACACAAGCATCTGCCTGCCTTTGGACTGTCAGATGTCCCTCCCTCTGTACCTGGACAGACAGATGCAAAGACCCAAAGCCACTTAAGGATCACTTGTGACAGCAAGGTCAGATGTCCAGGGGCAATATGCATAGTGGATGAACAAGGGGTGACGGGTTACTGCGACAGAGGTGACACCCCCCACAAAAGGTTCCTCAACAAGGACCAGGTGGTGCTCCTACAGCTCCTTTGTGCCTGAGCCTGGCTGCGTCCCTGCTGATTTTGAGCTATCTGATATTCTTCCAGCAGTTTGCTTTTTGCCTTATCTTACTCCGTTTCTATGGTTTACCACCAAGAGTCCTAGCCGACTTCCAGAGTGAAAAACCACTTCACTTTGGTGGCAATAGAAATGAACAAAGGCTTTTACCATCACCTAAGAGAATGCCAGAAAGTAAGACACAATCAATCTGGAAACCTGGCTATCAGTCCTGGTTCCGCCACTCAGTAGCTAAGGAGTCTTGGCTAGGTTACTGAAGTTCTCTGTGGCTGCGTGTCTTCCTCTGGCAAATGAGTCACCCTTAAGGGACCAAAGATCCTTGAGACCCGATGGAGTATGTGGAAGCATACATTCCAA
Source organism: Puma concolor (assembly GCF_028749965.1). Classification (NCBI taxonomy): domain Eukaryota; kingdom Metazoa; phylum Chordata; class Mammalia; order Carnivora; family Felidae; genus Puma; species Puma concolor. The sequence goes on from NC_141668.1 coordinate 124,534,017, forward strand.
GTCAGGTAACTCAAAAAGACCCAGATACAGAAGGACTGAGTGGATACCGCTCTGCAATCTAGCTGACTGGGTTTAAACCTCAGCTCGACCATGGGAGCTGTATGATCTGGAGAAAATTACACAGTCTCTATAGGTTTTTGTCTCTTGCCAATACAAGGGCAATAACCACAATGACTAACTACAAACTAACTTAAATTATTAAATTAACTACTTCATTTAAAGCACTTACTACAGATCCTGACACAGAGTAAACACTCAATAAATACTTGCCACCATGATAGAATGGATACACAGACTGCATACCCATTGTATACTGCACAGCTAGAAGAATACACTGGATTTAACAAATTATTTTGAGTGAAAGAAGTCAAAGCAAAAAAAAAAAAAAAAGAATCCAATTATACTTAATGAATCTATTTACATGAATTCAAAACCAGGCAAAACTAATCTATAGATAGAAGAGTCTGAATACTGGTTACCTTTGTTGTGTGTGTGTGGTGGGTGGGGGGGTGGTGGGTGGGTAGGGATAATTCCTGGTAAGGGGCACTTTCTGAGATGCTAGAAATGGTTTCTACCTCAATGTGGGTTGGGGTCATGTGAATGTGAGTGAGAGAGTGTAAAACTTCACTGAGATGTGAATTTAAGGCTTGTGTATACATGTATGTCTATGTGTAATACCTGAATAAAAAATAAAAATAAAATAGTAGCTGTTCTTACCAAAAGGAGGATTAAACAAAATTTCCCTTTGTGTGGAAGGTTAACAATAGTGTCTGATTTCCATTGCTGGGAAAACATGCTTTGTTTTGTCAGGGTTTGGGTTGGGCATTTGTTGGTTTATAATGGAGAGGAGGAAAGGCACAAGAGAGATTACATCACTGACTCCCCAAATGGCCTCAGTTATTTGCGTTACTCGCAGGACACCCTGGGCAGTGAGCATTCCCTGGCCCAAAGCCTAATACCCAGAGGGACTGTGACCAAGGGAGGCTTTGCTTTGCTGACTCCCTGTATTATCCAAATATAATACCATTAATAGGCAGCAGTTTTAAAATGTAATCTGTAACAAAATGCTAGGATACCTATTTGCTTCAAAATAATCAGGAAGAGGGGAATGGGGGGATACAGATCGGCCAACAAGATTGGTCATGAGTTCATAACTATTAAAGGTGGGTGTTGGGAACATGGATGTTCATTATACTATTATTCTCTCACATTGTATATGGGCTTAAAATTTTCTATAATAAAATCATCTATGAGATTTCTTTTTAAGTATGAATTTTTTTTTAATAAAAACCACACAAGTATTCATCAAGTTTAAAACAAGATTGTTTCTAGGTAGGTAGGTAGGTAGGTAGGTAGGTAGGAAGGAAGGAAGGAAGGAAGGAAGGAGGAAGGAAGGAAGGAAGGAAGGAAGGAAGGAAGGAAGGAAGGAAGGGTAAACCCTGTTATATATGTAACCTGGTCCAATTTCCCAATCCACCTGAAAACCAATATATTCTATAAAGGAAGAAATAGATGGAAAGATCTGTCAAATAAGAAATACAGTGAACTGAAATGTATCTCAAAATGAGAGAATGCCCAGCTCTAAATGAGATCTGTGAATAGCATGTAATACCACAGATTTTGCAAAGCCTTGCTCTAATAGAACTCTAGATCCTGGGCACCTCTCAGAGTTAAAAGGCAAATGAAACTTCACTGTGTATAGCCCTGGCTATTTAAACAAACTACAGCACTTGTGAACCTCTGAGAATATGTCCTATCTTCTACAAAAGGGCATTCAAAAAGTCTGGAACATCCAGTCTGAAAGGAGTTACATAAGCTATTGGACTGGTCATCCTGGGATCCTCCTGGAAAAATACTTTTCCCATTAGAAACTCCCATTACACAAAGGAAACATAGGCAGTCTCTCTTGAAGTAATTTGATTTCTCCTTCATTCAACAAACATTTTTTAAGCGCCTGTGTACTAGAGATAAAGAGTCAGTACAATCGGGTCCTAAATGTTCTCAGGAAGGGAGAGGAGCCAACAGATAACTCCAGGGTGTATGGAGCAAAGGGGCACCTAACCCAGTGTGGAGAGAGATGGGAGAGTCTGTGAGAGAAGGCCCCTCAGCAGAGCTTTCAGATCTATTGCTGAAGTCAGTGGGTAGGGCAGGAAAAGGGAAAAAACAATTTAAAAAGAATGGAAAATTTGTTGCATTATATGCAGCATATTAGCCCCAGAATTAACTTACTTCTCTGTGAAGTGGGTCAGACTTCCTGTTATGGCCCACAGTTCAGAATGAGAAAGGCTAATACCACCAACCTGCTGTCCACTCTCCGCTACCTGGGAACCTCAAAGGTGTGTTGTCTTCCCTTGTTCTCCACTTGGGGTTCAAAGCAATGGCACCTAAATCAACAAACCTGTCATGGCTGGTTTGCACCCATTTCTTCACAGAGAGATAAAACAGCAAGTAAACACCAACAACCAAGAGAAGACACTAGCTCGTTTGTCTTGTTCTGGTCCTTTCTTCACTGGTCTCCACTGAGGACCTAGAAACACAACTCTGAGCCTCCCAGCACTTCTCCCCCATGCTGGGATTTCCCAATCAGCCCCTACCATTTGTGAGCAGGGCCTCTCCTCCACATGGCTTTGACTTTTTACATATTACTCATACTGTCAATGAATAGATTCCTTCCAAAGAGGCCCTTTCACTGACTCTAAACCAGGCAAAAGGAACTAACCAAACAAATCAAGAGTCAAAGATGTCATATATTTACCCTAAATGAAAAGTTGCTTTCTGAATTTCATGACCTATGTTTCCTTTACTTGCACTCTATTTTTATCTTAGCAAACACACACAGTCTACCATCAAGCAGCCTTTGGAAGTCAAAATATTTGCCAAGAATGATTATCGAATTTTTTCTCTCCCCAAAATACCTACCTGAAAGATACACACTGTCACCCCAGATAGTGGTTTGTTATAATAGAGGTTCTTCAAAAAGCCTCCTCAAAAATGAGAACCTTGTCTCAAACAACCAGGAGATTAAACCAGGGTTTCTCAACACTGTTACTTGTTAATAGGGTATCACCTATAATCCTTTGTTTGGCGTGGCAGGGTTGGCGGGGGGGGGGGGGGGGGGGGTGGTTCCTGCATGCTGTAGGATGCTTAGCAGCATCCCAGCATCCCCAGCCTGTGCTCTTCAGCTGTCAGTAGTACCCCATCTCCCAATTTCTTACCAAAAAAATGTCTCCATATGTTGCCAAATGTCCTCTGATTGGGGCAAAATTATCCCCCATTAAGAACCACAGAATTAAACCATCCTTCCTAACCTTCTTGAGAATCAATGCCCTTAAGTTACCAAAAGTGACAAGATGGACTGACAAAGACAACAGCGAGAGGCAAAAAGCATTCTAGACTCTTATGAATTATGTCTCAAAAGCAGCTTGTTTGCTGTACTTGGAATTCTACTTGACGGTTAGAATTCTCTTTCTATAACTGACTCCCCTGCCTAAAATCCTTGAGGGCTGTGATTGTCAGCCCTGGCTAATCCTCACAGTCACATGGGGGAGCTTTCAAAATAATACAGTGCTCTGGCCCCTCCCTCACAGATTCTAATTCATTGGTCTGCAGGTGGGGCATGAGCAAGGTTTCCCACCAAAACTCCCCAGGTGATTTCCACTGAGAAGAGCTCCTTTAAGATTTCACACCGCAGTAGTATGCTCTAACATGGGTATATTAAAATCGCCAGGGGGGCGCCTGGGTGGCGCAGTCGGTTAAGCTCCGACTTCAGCCAGGTCACGATCTCACGGTCCGTGAGTTCGAGCCCCGCGTCAGGCTCTGGGCTGGTGGCTCGGAGCCTGGAGCCTGTTTCCGATTCTGTGTCTCCCTCTCTCTCTGCCCCTCCCCCATTCATGCTCTGTCTCTCTCTGTCCCAAAAATAAATAAAAATGTTAAAAAAAAAATTACATCAAAGAATATTTCTACTCTCTTAAAAAAAAAAAAAAAATCGCCAGGGGGTTTTAGTAAAATACAGATGCCTGGGTGGAACATAGTGGCCCAGGAATCCTCATTTTTAACAAGTTCTATAGGTGATTCTTATGTAAATGGCCCCCGGCCACACTCTGAGAAACTGCAGCCTGCAGAATAAATGAATTCTAAATACAGCATTTCTCCAACTTTAATATGCAGACAAATCATCTAAGGATCTTGTTAAAATGCAGGCACTAATGCAGCAGCTCTGAGGAGGGATCTGGAATTCTGCATTTCTAACAAGCTCCCAGGTGATGGGAAGTGCTGGCCTGGGGACCACTCCACCTAGCAAGGTTCTAACAGTCTCAAGCGACTGCTAGCAATGTGCTTGCTGGAGGCCTTGTCGGTACATAGATCCCAGAGCTTAGCAGCGGAAACGTCCAGATGCTTCGCATGCTCAGGCGTGGTAGAAAGAATGGCGGCCAGGAATGTGTGGCCCTTCATGTGGCCCATCTCCAGCTTCACTTCTTCACAGCACTCCCCCACCAACGTCCCACTCCGGCCATTCCAAACTACTTACAATTCTTACAAACATGTGCCATCTGTCACTCTGCTGTATCTGTACCAAGTATTTTCCTCTACCAGAAACCGTCTTCCCATATCACCATCTCAACCAGCATCGTCACCATTTTCTGCCTAGCCCACTCTTTATCTATCAAGCTTCAGGTTCACCTCCAAGTTCAGCTCCCCAGGGAAGACTTCCCCGTCCTCCATCCTACCCCTCCCTACCATGGGATCCCAAACAGTATCTTCATTCCAGGACTGCCTTATGGTTTGTTGATGTAATGGGTATGCAGACTCTTGATTTAACCAGAAAACATCTAACGCTGTTTTAAAATTTGGTGGAGGGGCGCCTGGGTGGCTCAGTTAGTTAAGCCTCCAATTTTGGCTCAGGTCATGATCTCACGGATCATGAGTTTGAACCTCTTATCAGGCTTGCTGCTGTCAGCTTGACAGCACAGAGCCCACTTCACATCCTCTGTCCCCCAAGTCTCTCTGACCCTCCCCTGTTCATACATGCACATAGGCGCATGTGCACACACTCAAAAATAAACATCTTTTTAAAAAAACTCCCATAGTGGCACTTGTACCCCAATGTTTATAGCAGCACTCTCAACAATAGCCAAATTATGGAAAGAGCCTAAATGTCCATCACTGATGAATGGATAAAGAAATTGTGGTTTATATACACAATGGAATACTACGTGACAATGAGAAAGAATGAAATATGGACTTTTGTAGCAACATGGATGGAACTGGAGAGTGTTATGCTAAGTGAAGTAAGTCATACAGAGAAAGACATATACCATGTGTTTTCACTCTTACATGGATCCTGAGAAACTTAACAGAAGACCATGGGTGGGGGGGGGGGGGGAAGGGGGGTAGAAAAAAAAAGGGAGAGAGCCAAACCATAAGAGACTCTTAAAAACTGAGAATAAACTGAGGGTTGATGGGGGGTGGGAGGGAGGGGAAGGTGGGTGATGGGCATTGAAGAGGGCACCTGTTGGGATGAGCACTGGGTGTTATATGGAAATGAATTTGACAATAAATTTCACATTAAAAAAATAATAATAAATAAAGGTAAATAAATAAAAAATAAAAAAACTCCCATAGAGTAATAAAAATAAAATGTATTTGGTGGGAAAGGTCCTTTTCTCTGTCCCTGGATACAAAAACTTGGATAAGACTCTGGTAACAGCAAGACACTGACTATCCTAGGTTACAAATACTGCCAATTCAGAAATTAAAATTATCCGGACCCATATAATGATCAAATTTCCCAGTATTATTTCAAGCTAAGATTCCACTCCCCCGACTTCCCATCTTAGGCTTCCATCCTCCCTGCCATACTTTTATCTTGCCTACTTGACTTCGGATCCCATCTGGGTAGAAGCAGGGCATGTGGGAAGAAGGGCAGCAGGGTTCTGACTTGGCTGGAGGTATCAAGCTGCCTTCATACACCAACCCTAGATGATAGATGCTTAAAGCTGTCTTCTTCATTCACTGGGTACTTTTTCATAGATTTTTGTTTGTAAATAATTGTAAACTTACAAAGAAGTTGAAAGAATAGTAATACATAAAGTACTCTTTACCCAAAGTCACCGTTTGTTAACATTCTACCTGTTTATCATTCATATTCTGTCTTAGACACATAGAGAATATATAACCTTTCAAGTGTATGATATATACGAATGATATAGGAAATTATTTCCTGAACCATTTGAGAAGTTGCATTACATTATGCCCTTTATACTTCTTTCAGTGTCCATTTTCTAAGAATAAGGATATCCTCTAACATAACAACAGCACATTATCAATTTCAGTAAAGTTAACATTGACCTTGTGCTTTTATCTAATCTACAGTCCACATCTCTGTCATTAGACCCAACAATGGCCTTCTTAGCACTTTCCCCACTCTGGTTCAAGATCCAGTTAGGATCAGGGACTACATTTACCTGTAATCTTACTATAGCTAATCTTCATGTTTTATAACCATGACATTTAAAAACACAATCCCCCATTTTTTAAAACAGAATACTTCTCATTCGGAGTCTGAAGTATCCTCGTGGTTCAATTCTAGCTGAAATACTGCATACAGGCTATCATACTCTTCTCAGGGCATCGCATCTGGAAGTACCTGGTGCCCATCTGCTCTGGCTGGCACTTTAACAGGCATCCTGGAGATCAGCCAGCCACCACTAGAGGTCCCTCCTCTGCAGTCCCGCTTCAGGGGGAAACCTATCTATCCTGACAGTCACAGCCCCTCCTCAGTCACTGAAGATCCAGCATCGTGCACCCAGGTTCTCCTCTGCAGAGAGTCCCTTTCTAGCGAAGACGACCTCCATACCAGCTCCCTCACACATGGCCCATATATGCCCAATGGAACAATTGTGAATTCTTTGCTTGGGCAAAAAGACACCAACATAACAGAAATGCTTTTTTGCTTTGCTATTAACACACCTAGACAGCCACTTTCGTCCCCTAGATATTTTCTAGTTGGAATCAGACACCCTCAACTCTCCCCAAGCAGAGGGGACACATACTCAGCTTTCTAAATAATCCCGTTGTAACTCAATGCCTTTATAAATACCCGGAACCTATCCACATGAATGTGTTATCCTTTGAGCCTTGGTGCCACAGCAGAGACTTCTAACTTCTACCCTACCTACCTGATCTCCTCCTACCTCCTGAATTCTGCAAGGGCCTGCAAATGCAGGCCCTGGGTCTTATTCATCACTGTGTTCCCAAGGGCCTATCCAGTACATAAGCCTTCCATAACCTTTGTTCAGTGAACTATAATGTACCTCCCACTTGGAATATATCCTCAAACACATTCAAACATGGCCATCTAAACAAGAGGTCTTGCTTTATTTCCTTGCCTTTTACTTCTTTTTCACTGTTTTTTTTTTTGGTCAAAAGTTGGCATTTCATTTTATTTTACAGGACTGTTTCATTTTCGGGTTTTGTTCCAGTAAGCTTCAAATTTTTTTATACGTACCCATTTTTTTAATTGAGATTTCATTCATACCCAACAAAATTCACACTTTCAAAGTAAACAATTCAGTAGGGGTTTTTGGAAATTTAGGGTTGGTGTAACTATCACCACTTATCCCACAACACCTGCATCATCCCGAAAAGACACCCAGGCTGATTAGCAGTCACTCCCCAATCTCTCCTCCCCTTAGCACCTAGCAACTACAACTCTACTTTCTGCCTCGATGGATCCTGGACAGTTCACATAAATGGAATCACAGAATACATGGCCTATTGTGACTGGCTTCTTACATTTAGCATAGTGATTGCAAGGTTCATCCTCATTGTGATGTTCCTTTTTATGACTGAATAATATCCCATTGTGTGGAGAGACATTTCATTTATCCATTCATCAGCTGATGGACATTTAAGTGGTTTCCATTTTTTAGCTATTATGAATAATGCTGCTATGAACATGTGTGTATGAGTTTCTGTGCAGACATGTTTTCAATTCTCCTGGAGATATACTAAGAGTGAAATTGCTGGGTCATATTGTAACTATGTTCAACCTTTTGATGAACTACCCAACTGTCTTCCAAAGTGGCTGCATCATTTCATGACCCCAACAGCAGGAGGGCTCCAATTTCCCCAGTCCTCACCAACACATGCTATTCTCCACCTTTTGACTCTGGTCATCCTAATAGTTTCTCTCTGTATTTCCCTAATTATGGATGATAAAGAACATCTTTTCATGTGCTTATTGGCAACTGTATACTTCCATTGAAGAAAGGTCTATTTAGAGCCTTTGTCCATTTTTAATTGGATTATTTTTTTAATTGTGGAGTTGTAAGACTACTTCATACACCCTATATCCTACCCCATGATTAGAAAAATGATGTTTACCCCTTTCCATGAACTGTGTCTTCACTTTCTTGATATTATCCTTTGAAGCAGAAAAAGTTTTATGCTTCATGAAGTCCAATTTATTTTTCTTTCTTTTATTGCCTATGCTTTTTGTGTCCTATCAGGAAACTATGGCCTGATCCAAGGTCATCAAGATTTATGCCTATGTTTTCTTCTAGGATTTGTATAGTTTCAGCTCTTATATTTACATCTTTGATCTAAATATTCACTTTTGTTTATGATGTGAGGTCCCTAGGGGTCCAACTTTTGCATGTGAAAATCTATTTGTCCAAGCACCACCTGTTGAATTTACTATTGTCTTGGATACATGTGGAAAACCAGTTGAGTATAAATTATGGGTTTCTTGGGGCACCTGAGTGACTCAGTCGGTTAAGCATCAATTTCAGCTCAGGTCATGATCTCACAGTTCATGGGTTCAAGCCCCACATCGGGCTCTGTGCTGACAGCTTGGAGCCTGGAGCCTGCTTCAGATTCTGTGTCTCCTTCTCTCTCTGCCCTTCCTTCACTCCTGCTCGTTCACTCTTTCTCTTTCTCTCTCTCTAAGATAAACATTTAAAAATTAATTAAAAATTAATTTTAAAAATTAAAAAAATAAAAAATAAATTGAAAAAAATTAAAAAAAAATTTTTTTACATTTATTTATTTTTGATAGAGAGAGATAGAGCACAAGTGAGGGAGGGGCAGAGAGAAAAGGAGGGACAGAATCTGAAGCAGGCTCCAGGCTCCGAGCTGTCAGCACAGAGCCCGACGTGGTGCTCCAACTCACCAACTGTGAGATCATGACCTGAGACGAAGGCGAACGCTTAAACAACTGAGCCACTCAGGCACCCGAAAAAAAATTTAAAAATTAGGGGTTTTGTTCCCTTTCACTTTTCACAGGTAATTAATGTCCACTAAACCTTTCGACACTCAGTTGTTACCAACAGAAGGAAAGAAAAGAACTTTATTTATTCAAAAAAGTTGTTCTAGAATTTCACAAGAAAGCTACAAATATAATTAAGGACATTTGAAATGTAAAATTAGCATCATTTCTCTAAAAATTAGCCATAGCATTCAGAAACAAACAAAAAAACCCACCACTTATAACACACTCTAGTATGTGAGAATGTGAGGGGATATAAAAACCCAGCTTTTCAATTATAGAAAGAGGAAAGAAAGTTTTCAAAATGGGTCTTGTTGACATAAAAGTAGGAGACAATTTGCCAGGACATTTCTCTTTACTATCAATATTTTTTAAACTATGCATATGACACCATATTTGGTCAAGTTAGCTTTGACCAGGTTCTCTTCCAGGAATAACTGCAACTTATAACACTGAATTTCTCTGAAAACCACAAAATTATGATGTGGTTTCATGAACTGTACCATCCAACCAAGAAATTAAGTGGAACTCATATTTTTATTTCTCCATTCCTGCATTATGAAGGCTATCAATATTCTGTAGAACCCATTTTTAGGGAGCAAACCAGTCTTCTATAGAAGGAAAGCCACAGAAATTAGCTTGTATGACACAATCTTGACCTTTTTCCAAGGAATGTGTCTACCACCATTAACTTCAGATTCCCAGAATACCACCCTTCACACCATAATCTCCACATTATCATTTCCAAACAGCCCACAGACTATCCTTTTACATAGAAGACACGTAAACATTCACATGTATTTCACAAATGCCAGGAAAGTGTTCTCAATTTAGAAGCTAAAAATTAAAGCTTTTTAAACTCTTCACAAAACAAACAAAGAAACACACAACAGGAAGGTATGGAGAGGGCATTCTTTCTGAGCTCCAAGCTGGGGACCTTCAAACAGCCCATCTGCACACTCCCCAGTAAAGCCATGTACAATAAGACCCATGGATGGCATCTCCTTAGAATCAAAGAATAATTTAAGACCTTAGAAATCCTCAACTATAATTCTAACCCATGGGAAGAATTTGAGGGAGCATGATGAGTGGGCAGAAACCAGGCCCATAACGTCCAAAAATCTGCCTTGAGTGGATAAACATACTGAGGTATGCAAGGGACCATGCTCAGGAGTAAAAAAAAAAAAAGACTACTGACAGACTCAACTATACGAATGAATCTTAACATAAGTATACTGCATGAAAGAGGTCAAACAACAGAGAGTATATACTGTATGGCTCCATTTAAACATAAAATTCTAGGAAATGCAAACTAATCCTTAGTCATCAAGCAGATCAGGCTACTTGGGCAGGGCGGGGGGCAGGTGGCAGTGATTGTAGGGAAGGGGGGAATAGGGATTACCAAGGGGTAGGATGAAACTTTTGGGGGTAGTAACTATATTCATTATCATAACTGTAGTGATAGTTTTACGAGAATACACATGTATCAAAACTTACCAAACTGTACATTTTCAAAATATGAAATATACTGTATGTCAATGACACCTCAACAAAGATATTAAAACCCCCACAAAATTACATCACAACTTTGCAACTTTAGGCACTGACATGCCAACCTGACACTCTCTAGTCCAAGACTGATTCAATGCAGAGTAAATCTGACTCGTGCTAGAGCTAGGAAAGTAAAGCCAAGACCCCTAAGGAATCCAACTGAAAACCTGCCACCACTGTCTAGATGGGTGAGGACTTTAGTCAATTAATTTTGTTCAACAATTTTCACTTTTAGAGTTAACTACTTCTCTTATCTCCAGTTTTCATTAATCCAGCACAACATCACAAACCCAACTGCCTGCAGGAGCCAATCAAGAATTAGAAGGTGAGGCCATAGGAAATCAAGGAACAGGAGCAAACTGTTGAGTGCTTCCCCTGGTGAAAAGGAGAAAGATGGTACTCAATTTCTAATAAATGCTGCCATCTGGGAATGGTAATCCAATGTGGCTAGATCTGAATTTTACAGAAAAGCCAAAATTTTGTGTTTTCATGTAAAATCTGAAATTTTTAAGGGTGAAGCCAGTAACTCAATTTTTCAAATACCGTGTAGGTTAAACAAAAAACAAGTGTGAGCAGGAGCCAGCCTATGGGTTGCAGATCTGCAACTACAGGCGGAGCTATGAACACAGGCTCTGGGTTCTAGGACCAACTTTACCCCTTCTTGCTCTGAGAGGTTAGGTAACAGACTCAACCTCTCTAAGATGCCATATCCTCACCAGCCAAATAGGCTAACAAAAGAGGTCCACATCTGAGGGTTGCAGATAAAAATGAGATGTTTTACACATGGAAAACCTACAGTAAATATTATCGGTAGTATTCTCCAAATTAGAGCATGCCTCACTTTTAATAGGTTTCTCCAAATATACATTTTTCTTTTGTGTTGACACTGCAGATGGCTCGTGGCTGCCAGTGCTCATACAAGTACTGGATAGCAGCAAGTGGGCTGCAACAAGCAAGAGGAAGGGGACAAAACAAAGCTCGTCACACTCAAACACAGAGCAAACTCTAATGTCGCAAGTAAGACACAGGGAAAATTGTCTTGGGAAGGAGTTTGAGTGATGGGAGTAGAATGTGCCAGTGTTATGTGGCACCACAACATGATGGCCAGGAAAAAAAAATTAGTAATGATCCAGTGCAATGATTAGACCACACCTAGAACATGCCCTTTAGTTTTGAAAGCCACACTAGGAGACATGGGCAAACTGCATCCCAGCCAGACAGAAGAACCAGGACACTTCACAATGTTCTCGGAGGAAAGGGAGGCTCAGGGAAGTTAGGTAAGTTACATGAGATCACACCTCGACTGGGTTACTCCCAATCAACATACTGTGAGTATACTTCTGGAAAAGTTCATTTGGACAAAGCTAAAACAGTTTCTTTACCCTAAGACCTGACGGAGCCTTTAATGTAACTCCCACATTTTATGACCATCTTAATGGTAGATGCATTAATTGTGCTTCCTCAAAGTTTTCCGCTTTCATTTTTCAATTCTCTGGTCAAACTAAGGTTTCCTGAAACACACCCAGGAGAGTAAAGGGAAGACCTCCTTGCTGCTGCCAATAATCATGCCACAGTTAGAGATTTGACTGCTACATGACACATCCAGAAAAAGAGCACGAGTGGTCACAGAAAGGAAGACCTGCTTCCTTGCAACCAGGAGGGATGAGAAGAACAGGGAGGAGGACTTAAGCTCAGCACGACTCGCTATCCAGAGCTGTGCAAGGCCATGGAGACCCTGGATAGGTGCCCAAGGCCCATGCCCAGTCACACTCCCCTCCCTAATAGGTAGATTCAAGGGAACTCAGAGAACCGCACAGCAGGGGAGCTCCAGGATGGTTTATCAACCCAGCTCTCTGACTCTGACAGTCTTCTAACAGTATTAGACTCTCAATGCAAGAGTCTCTGTAGTTGTTTGCAAATCCAAGTGCCAGGATTAACACAAGAGAGGAGACAACTATGACTCTGTACTTTAGAGACCAACCGGACAGCTAGGAATGGCCTGCCAAGTTAGGAGGGGTGGCGTGGGAGGAGCAGCAGCTAAACAGGACCACACAACACACCAGATCAGAATCTCCAGGCAAAAGTTAACTGGAACTTTACTTTGAACCAAACCAAGTCACGGACCGTTATCTGAACGCATGTGCTCTGTCTCACTTCTACAACTTCGCTGTGCTTCTCCGTGTGACCTTTTGTGCCCTACTGCCTTCACAGGGCAACTCAATGCACCAGCCACAAGTCACCTCTCCAGCCTGGAAATCCCTCATCACTTCTGCGCTTGCTCTCTTACAAAAGTGTTCGGGGATGGCCCTGGATTGCTCTCTCATTTGTGTACCGCACTGTAGACAGCAGCTCCGTTGGGGCTCAGGGGACATCATCATCACCTGTGCAGACCCCCAGCTCCATAAAACCTTCCTCTGTAAACACAGACACATGCAGTGAATAAACAGCAATAGCAGCTTCACTCAAAACGCTTGTTACCTCAACCAAGAGTTGCCAGCTGGTGGGCTTAAGGCTAAACCCAGCGCATAGACAATGTTCTATCTGGCCTGCTCAATGTTTTGAACAGACTGATACTAATTGCCACTATTTAAAAGGCAATTTCACATTAAAATCCAGCTCTCCAGTTTTTCATTAAATGACAAACAAAAACAGAATTGGCAATACTGACTCTTATTCGTGCATGGCAGCAAAGAGCCTGGAGATGAGTAAGAGGACCCCTTCAGGCAGAACAGATACTTATTCCCTCATCTACCCAGTTGTCTCCGAGCTAAATTACTTATTACTCTACTGTCCTAACCCATGTTTACTGAGTATGAGTAAGCCTCTAACCACTGCTGACATATGAATACACTGGGAATATCAGCCCCTAAGAGATTACAACCTTTTATTGACCCAGAGAAAAAAATAAAGCTTTTTTTTTAATGTTTATTTATTTTTGAGAGAGAGAGACAGAGCATGAGCAGGGTAGGGGCAGAGAGAGAGGGAGACACAGAATTTGAAGCAGGCTCCAGGCTCTGAGCTGTCAGCACAGAGCCCGACGTGGGGCTCGTACCCACAAACTTGTGACACCATGACCTGAGCCGAAGTCGGACGCTTAACCGACCAAGCCACCTTGGTCAAGCCCCTAAAGTCAACTTGTTTTAATGTGAATTACAAACATATTCCTATTCTGCCATAGGGTGACTTTTGTCTTTTCCTGTGTAATAAGCATGGAGTAGTTGCTGGAATGAAACACTAACAAGGTAAATAAATGAAGGGGATTATGACAAGAGTGAGCAGCTAGTGAGGAGTTCTGATCACAAGAAGTGGCCTAAGATTTTAGGGAGGAGAGAGATTTCCATGTACGAGAATGAAAAGGATTCTAGCAAAAAGGTAGTCCCCAAACTGGAAAGGTAACACTTCACACCTTTATCACAATAACAATCTGGTTGTTGAGAGCTAAAAACCCGACTGTGACCACTTACTAAACGCTGCAGACCATAAATAACCCCCACGTTCCACCTGTGCCTCCTGTAAACAAGGGAGCAGCAGAGCACCAACACCACTTTACACAACATAACAGACTTCTTCCACTTAGCTACGAAGTCTAAGATTTGGAACTAAAGATGATAAAATACAGGGCAGGCATAAACATTATTAAAAATACTTTACAAGCAGGAAAGAAAACTCACAGAGTTATATGTTTAGGACCTTAATTTTCAACCATAAAGGCAGACAGACCCCTTACAACATCCTAAGGCATTTTTTCTCAATTCTTGGCTCATAGGGAGTTTTACTGTTAGAGGCTTACCTGAAATACACAAACCAATTTAAGCTTAGTGAGTTTTTTTAAAAATATATATATATGTTTTTGATATAAAGCTTAGTGAGCTTTCTGAAATAAGCGGGGCCTTTAACAACTCGATTTGTCTGTAACTGGAGCTTATCACTATTTTGTAAATGCTGCTGGCATCCATAGCAAGGCCTTCATAAGCAGGGGATCTGGATTTAATTTCTGGTTTCACCTTAATCAATTGGGTGGGGGGGGTGGTGGCAGGGCAGGACGTGCTTAGGAAAACTCCAAAGAGAAAAACATATGCCATAGTTCTCCATCTATGAAATGGCAGTCACACCTGGCCTTCTGATTTCATAAGAACATTCTGCCCCAGCCATGCTATCAAAATTCTCTCAAAGGTCATCAGTGACCTAAACACCGAAAAGTGAACTTACTTTCCAGATGGCATTCTCCCCAATCTTGGCGCTGTATGACACTCTACCATGACCCTCCACCGAAGCAGTTACCTTCATGGCAGTTTCCAACCTCCCACTCTCTGCCTCACGTCCCTCTTGAGGCCTCCTCATTACCTCCTCTGTCTCGGCTCCTGAAAACATCCTTGAGGGGTGCCTGGGTGGCTCACTCGACTGATCCTCTGTCCCCCCCTCTCTCTGTCCCTCCACCCTCCCACCCCCACCCCCAGCCCCATATTGCTCAAATTCTTTTTCTTTCTTAAAAACAAATAAACTTTGGGGCGCCTGGGTGGCTCAGTCAATTGAGCGTCCAACTTCGGCTCAGGTCATGATCTCACGGTCCGTGAGTTCCAGCCCCGTGTCGGGCTCTGGGCTGATGGCTCAGAGCCTGGAGCCTGTTTCAGATTCTGTGTCTTCCTCTCTCTCTGACCCCCGTTCATGCTCTGTCTCTCTCTGTATCAAGTATAAACGTTAAAAAAAGTTTAAAAAAAACCAAAACAAATAAACATTAACCTAAGAAAACATCCTTGAGCCAATGTCCCTGTTCCTCATCTGTAATGGCCCAAATTAACTATAATATCTATTACATTATACTATTACTCAGTATTATACTAAGTTTCATATACAACTTCTACCTTACTCCTTTTTGAGCTAGGTCCCATTAACATCCTCATTTTTCAGATGCAGAAACTGAGCCTTAGCAGGGGAGGGGTTTTAAAACCAGGTCTAAGTCCAGAGACCATTTCCTTAACACCATGCCCGACTTTCTCTACCTCACTCAGGCTTCAATGAGCAACACCATCTGAATGCTTAGTTTTGATTTTAACTTCCCAAGCAGACATTGTTTGAGGCTTACTCAGTACCCATTCCCCTTCATCCTAACCAAACACTTAATCATTGGTGGTGGCAATGGACCCAGATTTACACACACACACACACACACATTTCCCAGCCTCCCAGTAAGATACCCATGGGGAAGGGCTTTTGGCCAAAGGCTTTTAAAGGAGGCTCAATGACTAGGCAGGTGCATCCTTGTGCCCCCTCCCTATTTCCACAGCCTGGAATGTGAACATGATGGCTGGAGAAAAACCAGCCACTTATGGTAAAGACACAACCTAAGGATAGGCACACACTAGGGATAGGAGAGCAGAAGGGACAAGAGGCCCAGCTCTCATTAACCATGCAGGTGCCACACGAGACCCGGGACACCTGTATCTGGACTTCATTTATCTCAGGTAAAGACCTATCTTGGGCTGGGTCCCCCAGAAGGGGAAAGTGGGGACAAGAATTCAGGCACCAATGATTTATTAAGGAAGTGGTCCCAGGATAAACCTATGGGGAGGTGAAGAAAGCAGAATAGAGAAGAGAGAAGCCCATCAGGGTGGACTTTATGGAAGGATTTCTAGAAGACCATCCTATGAAGAACCCTGAAGTATAAATGTGCCTCTTATTATCCCGACCTGAGGCTGGGTTCCCATTCTTCTATATCAGTCAGTCCCTGGTTAGGGTGAAGAATGACACTTTTAGCTCTTCATGTTTTAAAGTATCTTCCAGATCCCAAGGACAATCTTCTGATGATGAGGCAGGAGCTCAGGCTGTAGGATGCAAATGTTCACAAAACCCAGTAGGAACACATGGAAGTGTTAGGGGATCAGCAGAGCAAGGACACCAGCCACTACTATGTCCGTTTGGTTTAAGTCCCTATGATTTGTATTTCTGTCTGGTAACAGCCAGACCCAATCCTGAGTGATGCAGCTTCTTGGCTGAAGACATATACACTTGCATCTCTAACTCCAATGGCTCTCCAGAACTCCAGACCAGAATTTGTCTGTTGTGTGTCTCCACATTTCCACATTTGTTCATACCTCACTGGCTTCTTCAAAGATATGAGCAGCTGACACCTGTCCCATGGCCAGGGCAACATGACCTGAACCAGTGTCAAATCATTCTCTGTCCCTGTCCCCACCCTAAATCCTTCCTTTCTTCAAACATCTGTCTTGCTTAATGGCATCACTAACCTCCTCATAAATGAGGAAAGAATGCTTAAATTATTTCATTTTATCTTTCTCCTACACATCTTCCAAAGCCAGTATACAGGCTCTAGTGAATCTACCTTCCAGTATGGCCACTCCACCTTTCGTGCAGCGTCTGCCTTGGTTTTTGGTCCCACTGTCTCCCATAGGAACCCTCCCCAAAATCTCTTTGGTTCCTATCTTCCACCTCTCCACTAGAGGTGGTTTTCTTAAACACTTGTTGACCATATCCTTCCCTAGGCAGACATCTTTAAAGCCTCTCATTGCCAAAATAAAGGCCTGACCTCCTCAAACCAGGACCCAAGTTCAAGGGGCTCCGCTCCACATTTCCAGTTTCCGCCATATCCTGCACATCTTTAACAACACATCTTCAACTTTCTTCTGTTCTGGGCTCTCCTGGTGTAGGACATGCATCTGTTTAGTATTTATTTTCTCATATCTTGTAATAGAATTGTAATACAATAATAAAGTTGCCTTTTTCTCCTATAGTGTTCTACATGACTGGAGGCAAACATCTTATTCACTTTGGTATTCCCCAAAGCAACTAACATCAGAACTCTGCACACAGTTATTCAGTTTTTAGTGCTGAATTGACCTCAAGGCTGTAAGGGGGGGGGGGGGGGGAATCCATCATCAGCCCACTTGCTGTTGTCTTCACTTCTTTGTAAACTTAGCCCTTAGATAAAATATAACATGCAACCCAGACTCTGCCACTGGCAGTGGTCACTTATAGTCTCACATTCCTTTTCTGAAAATAGGAGAGTGGCCTGAATGACATCATCAAGTTTTAGAGCTAAAAGTCCCCTTACCTAGGCCTCCCACTTACAAATAATTTTAACAGTTACACAGAGAGGGGGAATGATGTGTCTAAGTTCAGAAAACATGCAAATAAATACTAACCATGGAAGCTATGAGGAAAGCATCAATGAGTTATTGTTAGACATGGCACCGAGTGACAGAGCAAGTCTCCTGACTGAGCAAGTTTTCATCTTAGCACAGAGCATGTCCTGAACTATCAGAACATGGGTTACTTTCCAACAATTACACCAGAGATGCCAATTGCTTGTTCCCAGCATGCCCAGCTACGACCAACCCCCACTCTCCCAATACTACTCAGGATTTTCCCCAAAGAACCAGCCTCCTCCCAGAGTCCCGTATTTGACTGAAGTTCACTCAACCCTCCTGCTCCAAAGGTGGGATTGTGACAGAGCCCTGTTTGAAAAAGGGATCATGTCCCCTGGCCACAGTACTAAGAAGAGTCCGGTGGGATTTACTCAGCTGGAGAAACTGGGAGGGGACATCTCCCCTCTCCTGGCATGGCTCAAGAGCATGCAAATCCAGACCTGCACACCAAAGTCTGGACACCACCAGGGGAGGCCTGAGGAGGAGGCCCAGCCAGAGAAGCAGAGATGAAAACAAGGAGAAAATGGCAGAGTATAGCCCATGAAGACACAATGAGAGCATTTCAGCCTCTACATACCAGTCAGCTACATGAGCCAATAAACTCCTCTATCAGCTAGGTTTTCATTTTGTACCCTAAAGAATCATGATAAATATAAAGGTCATGAAAATAACAAGAACTGCTTTGATTAAATAGCCAGATATGGATCTCACAGTAGATGAAAGACTATATATACACTTTATAAGTTATGAGCAAAATTTGATGCCAACAGTTAACATACAATGATTATCACATAAGTGTTGAAACTACAAAATAAGGTGCCTGAGACCAACAGGGATTAAACACATAACCTAAAACAGGCCAGTCAACCAACATTGGGTACAAAGACTGACTCCTGCATGGTAACCATGGTGGCTCGATCACCTTCCTGGCATTCTGAGGTAGAGCAGGCAGGTACTAGTGATACAAGACTGATGCTGTCCCCTGCCCTCACTCACTGTGTTCTTTTTTTGGTTGAAGAATCCCTTAGAACCTTGGCTCTGAATTAACCTACTGAAGGAGGGATCAAGGCTATCAGATCAAAAGCAGGAAGATCAACCCTCAAAGCATATAAAATAAAAGAAGTTCTAAAACCGAACTGCAATGACTTTTCAATTTGCATCCTTAAAAAGTCTGATTATGTAATTGCAGTTATGTCAGAACTGTTAAACTGACACTGTTCCAAATGAGGACTTAAAAAGAAATTGACTAAGATAAAGCAAGCTATCATTTAAGTACATCAACGCCAAATCAAAGCCAAAATAACCTCTGACATTTAACACTCCGATATCAGTCCTAAATGCTATAGGTTTCTGTTACTCAGTTTTAAGCTTCTCTTGAGAAAGAAAAAGAAAATGCCCAGGTTAAATGAAAAAGTCTTCCAAACGCTACCAAAAAAAAAAAAAAAAAAAAAAAGGCAAAACCAGCTCGAGGTGAAGATCTGGTGATCTGAAGACACTCAACTGAAGTAGGTAGGCTATCTTGCTATTCAGACAAAGAATACTGTCCAGAATCAAAACATATAGGCAGGATCAGAGTTACAGCTTACTGGGGATGAAGCAATTCTTCCTGCCTCGTGGTCTTGAAACAGCATGGGCAGACTCCTTGGTAAAAGTCCAGAAAAACCATGACACAGTCACGTACTTATTCTACTGACTCCCATTCATTCATAAATGCTAATTCAGCATCTCCTGAGAGCCAGGATCATAGCCCAGCTACGAAGCATACAACAGTGAGCAAGACAAATATGGTAGCTGTCCTCACATAGCTTCAGTTTTAGAGGGGGAGATAAAAGAGTCAACAGGCAACAATGCAAAATATAGTACTGGGAGTAACAACCGCTAAGGAGAAGAATAAAGCAAGGCAGACAAACAAAACGGATAAAGCTGTGAGAGATGTGGTCATCTACGCAAGCACATGCAGGAAGTGAGGGTGGGAACTCTGCACTAATACAGAAGAGAATTCCAGGCAGCACAAAGGCTCTGGGGCATAAATTAGCTCCCCATGTGCAAGTCGCACTAGAGCAGCCAATGTGGTTTGAGCTGGGTGAGCCAGGAGAGCCACACTAGGTAAATTCTGAGCAGTAAGCAGGGGTCAGTTCGCATCAATCAGTAGCTCTCAATTCTGGTTGCACACGCAGATACTCTGATCCAATTCTGTGATGCATTCCAGGTACTGTTTTTTTGTATGTTTTTCAGTTCCTCCAGGTGATCTTCATGTGCAGCCAGCCAAGGTTGAGAACCTGGCTTGATACAGTGCCCTGGAGAGGATTTTTTTTTTTTTTTTATGAAATTTATTGTCAAATTGGTTTCCATACAACACCCAGTGCTCATCCCAAAAGGTGCCCTCCTCAATACCCATCACCCACCCTCTCCTCCCTCCCACCCCCCATCAACCCTTAGTTTGTTCTCAGTTCTCAACAGTCTCTTATGCTTTGGCTAGAGAGGATTTTATTCTAAGTGACATGGGAAGCCCTGTAAGCAGCTCCGGGCACAGTGCAGAGGACTGCAGGGGACATGGCTGGAAAAAAAAGAGCTACTGGACAACCACAGTAACCATTCCAGACTAGTGCCACTCCAAGTTCAAGTGCAGACAAATCACCCGGATCTCCTTCATGCAGAGTTCGATTCAATAGGCCATCAGAAGAGCTGAGATTTCCATTTCTAAAAAGCCCCTAGTTACAGAAAGGCTCTTGGCTCTACAGGTCAGCTTAAATAGTAAGGATCCAGACCAGTTTTTTTGAAACTGCAGCTCATGACTGAAATTGGGTCAAAGAAATCACTTTAGTGGGTCTCAACTAATATTTTTTTCCCCACAAAATTAAAAAAAAAGTGAAATATCAGGGTATGCTATAAGCAATAAAGGTAAATACTGTTTTTGTGAACCTTCTGTTTTAGTCACATAATCATATAAATATAACATCTACACATGTACCTATATACATATGAGTATGCCCGCTGGGTTGCAATATGAAATATATTTCTTGTAAGGAGGTCCAGTGCTGAGAAGCACTGGCCTTGACAACACATGATGGTGGCTACAGACTAGGAGGTGAGAAGTAGGCAGATGTGGAGCATAAGGATGGGAGAGGAAGGCCTCAGCTGACTAAGATGTGGGTCAACGATGGAGAGCTATCAGAAAACTTAAGGTTCTGACTTGGGCAACAAGAGTGACCATTCACCAAGACAGGGGAAAGCAATGATGGATGAGGTTTGGGGCAAGGGGAACCTGCCAATTTGAGACAGATTCAAAGTTTAAGATGCCTCTGAGGGCCATTCAAATGGAAAGTTGGATGTATGAGTGGTTAGCTCTTGGGAGACAGATGTGGGCTGGAGAAACACATTTGTTAGCACCTTGAAGGACTGGATGAGAGCATCTAGACAGTGAACACAGAGATGAAATGAGAGCCAGGAACCAAGCCCTGGACCAGACCAAGATTTACAGTGATAAAGAGGAAGAGACAGTGAGGAAGACCCTGGTTCTGGAGAACCAGCAGAGTAAAGTGTCTGCAAAGCCAAGTGAAAAAAAGGATGTCGTCAGTGCTTTCAATAACAGGTTTAAACCCACAGTAAGGCTAAAATACACTCTCAATAATAGGATTAAGAAGGAGTAAATGCAGAGAAAACAACATCTGGAGTTACAGAGCAATCTGATAATAGCAGTCAACTAGGAATGGAACAAAAGGAGACAAGCCTTTGCACCAATAATTCATTGTTTTATGAGAAGACTGTGTTTCTTGCATAATGAAAAAAAAATTTTTAAAGCTCATGAATGATTCTGACAGACAGCCCAAGTCTAAGTGTCACTAGATGGGGATGCTCAAGGGGACACAGTCCAGGATCAAATATCAGACTGAATGAAATGTCTTTGAGGGCTTTGAGATGTTGTATGACTGATTTCATACCAGGAAAAAAAAAAAAATCAATACAACCTTAACAGAGCATGCTTGGCAGCTGAAATATGTGCTAAGAGAGAATCTCCCTACACAGCTTCTATTTCGGATTCCAGTAGGCTATTTAGCAGAGTCAGATGAGAAGTGTTAAAAAACGTCTGCAGCTAGAAACTGTCTTCAAGAAGACTCTAGGCAGCTTGATTTGCAGCTCTCAGTGACAAAGATTAGATACTAAGCTAGTAATTAAGAAAGCCTGCCTTTTTAACAAGTCCTTTCCAAATCAAGACCGTTTCTCTTTCAGTACCCTTCCATTCTGCCCTTTTTCACACTTTAGCCCAGAAGCAAGTACTTACAGTAAGTTGTGGGAAGCCACAAAATCCAGCCACTGGGAGATACTAGTCATTAAAGTGATTTGGAAAGTAAACAAGTACAGTCAAGATTCACAGTCTAGGTGCTAGCTACTTGAAACAAAGACTGTGAATCAGTAGTTTAGCATCTCCGAGTGCTCATTAGAAATGCAGGATCTTGGCCACATAGACAGCAATCAGCAGACTGATGCAGAATCTCCGTTTTAACAAGATCACTGTGTCGTTTCACCAGTAAAGTTTCAGAAATTCTGTCTTAAAGTCTGGCTAGTTGGTCATGAAAATCTCCACTGAAACGTTTAAAAGAAAAAAAAAAAAAAAAGTATTTCCATGCCCTGTCTCAACTGAAGGAATGAAGCCCGGGAATCTTAACTTCTTTATTCTCTCAGGTGATTCTGAGGCACAGTTAAAGTTCATAAGCTAATGCTTTGGAGGACCCAAAGTTCTGAGAGCTACCTGGATGTAAATGAACCTGAAACTGAGAAAAACCGTAATCAGGGAACAAGGGACATGAAGTTTAAAAGACACCATGGCAATAGAGCAGGGCAAAGGGGTGACCTTATTGAAGTAACAGCAATCACAACAAATAACTTATGTGCATTTAATCTAGGTTGGAGTCCTTGCACCACGGGGTCCATATACTAGTTCAACCAAAAAGCACTCAAGGCTCTGGGTGGCCAGATAGTGACTTAAACCGTGTTAGGAGGCAGTAGAGTAAAGCAGTTGGCAAGAAGTACATTTTTAGCTGTGTTCCTTTGGGCGTGTTAATTCCCTAAGCCTCGGTTTCCTCGACCATCAGGCAAAGACAAAACCAGCACCAGCTTCCTAGTGTTGCTGTGCAGAAGAAATGGCAAACTGTGGGTAAAGCTTTCAGTACAGACCAGGTACACTGTAAGTGTTTGATTATTATAAGCGTGACAAAGAATTATGTGCCTCAGGACAGATAACAAGAAATAAACAGAATTGAGGAAGTAACTCCAGCCAAGAGACATTAATCTCTAGTGCAGAAGGACCACAGATAGTTAAATCAAAATATTCCTATTTATCATATATAGACAGATAATTGGTTGGATTTATCCACTTAATCCAGCATTAGGCAAACATTCATAACATAGCATCTTTGCAGACTTGCTTGTTATTTCCTAAAGATGAAAACAGAAATACCCAAAACTGACAGGACTGAACTGAGCAGCCGGGTGTCAAAACAGCTGCCTGGTCACAGAATGGCACAGAGTTAGTACCCCAGGGGGGAGGGGTGTCCCCTAACTGGCTTTGATAGGTGGGTGATACATTCTGACAGTGTTAAGGTGAGTTTAATTCTGGTATTAAACACCCTGAGGCTGCCCTTCTGTTATTCTCCCTCTGGTCTTCCATTCCAGTAAATTTCTAGATGTCACACATAGGCCTCTTTAGCCTTTGGGATGCCCCATGGTGATAGCATCCCCTAACTCCACATATACACCAAACACGAAGTACAAAGGAAGAAAAAAGAACAGCAAGTCTTTCTGTGACAGGCAGAGCTAGAAGAGAGAAGTGCAGCAAAGATTTAAAAAAAAAAAAAAAAAAAAAAAAAAAAAAAAAACGCTCCACCAACAGGTTCTTGAAAATGAAAGTGAGTTTGGGAGCTTTGCTGCTTCTCCCACCAAGTGGCAGGCAGCCTCTGCATTCTGGGAGGTGAAAACATTTCCTTCAGCCCCCTCCTTCCAAACCCTTAATAAATCCAACTTCCTTCAACTTAAACAAACAAACAAAAAAAAAAAAACAAAACCAAAAATCCAAGAAACAAAAAATGACTGTCCTTTTGGCAATGAGTTGAGGATTAGCTTACATCAACCTCACTTCCTCTCCTCCCCCTCTTCTGCATACTTCTCTTTCACCAGAAAGAATATAACTATCTTTCTGAGGACTAGGGGTCTACAAACTTCCTTTTTAGGGTAAAACACAAAACAAATCTAAGCTCCAAAAATTAAGCCACACCTTCTCATCTATCTAAAACTTATGCCAATTATTTTTAAAAACAATACCACTTAGAGACAAAGGAAGGGTATGTTGTCAGAATTCTAGATTTCACTTGGTTAAGGGAAGGTGTGGGGAGCTGAAGGGATTCTAAGAATATGATTTCCTATATCATGTAGTATGTTAAGAATAAGTTTTCCTATAAATAACATCAAAAGAGGTACTTAGAGAATAATAAACCCTGATCTCTACTAAAACCTGGGATGTAGAGCTTTCATGCGAAAAAAAGTATCTATTCCCTAAAATGACAGGAAGAAGCTCCAAAAGAGGCAGAGAGAAATCAAAACCGGAAGTTGTAACTGGGGAACGGCAATCTAGATAGCAAGATATTGGCAAAGCAAGAAGGACATGCTCCTTCCAGGCAAAGCAAAAAAAGCTGGCCTCTTTCATGAGTCCTAGCTTCAAGGGGAAGCTTACACTGCATTATATATATTCTATGTAAACATCTCATTAGTGAGGGATAGATCACCATCAGCCCTGTATACACTGAGAATTCTTAAGGATACTCCAACCCTGGAATTGCCCCTGTTAAAAACAGACGCTACAGAGCTGCAAGCAAGCTCTGGTTTCCAGCTCAGAACTAGATGAAAGTGGGAAATAGTCCTTGAAACAGCCCTTTCCAAGAACAACGAAGCCCACAGCTTTACCAAATAAGGCAAGTGAAAGCGAAAAGCCAAGGAAGAGCAGGCTCCAGCTCTATCTTTCCTAAAACTAGCCAGCTGGATGACAGAAATGTGAGTATCCTGATTCTACTAGCGAGGATTGCAAATGGAATGAAAAATGCAAAGGAACTACAAAAGAAAGAATACTTTGCCAAGGAGAGGCCTGCGATGTACTGCTTCCAACCCCTGAAACTATCAGGAAGTTTCAAACCCACTGAGCTGCCGAACATTCTCTTGTGAAACACGTTAACTCAAACTGAAACAAGTCGGTACCATGATTCCAACCCTTTTTTTCCCCTCAATGTCATGTATGTAGTTTAATATCATAAGGTTACAATATAGTTACGTGCTATTACAGATGAGCTTACCCAATGAATTTTCAGTTTTTAAAATGAAATTATTTATGAGACTACTTGTGTTTAAACATCTATGTAAGAGCTTTTTGGTTTTGGGGTTTTTTTTTTTTGTTTCCAAAGCAGCTCCAAATCCAATTTCCTGTTTTAGCAAATCTCTCATAGGAAAAATGGCCTAATTATTTAAAACATCTTTCTACCCTCAAAAAAAGTCTTCCCTCTTTTTTCCCCTAAAAGACTCATGTAAAAGCCACATGCTGAAGATGAATTTAAATAAATATTGGAAAGATTGCTAAAAAAAATGGAAAGAAAGAGAAAAAAATTCTCCGTAGGTGCAGGATTTAGACTTTGCCACTGTCTTCAGCAGGTTTTCAGACATGTCACCAGCCCACAGAGTATGGACATCTTACAGAAGAGAAGACAGCTTCACTTAAGCACACACATCACTGTGAGAAGAGGGCACATCCCATAAACTTTTCCAGAAGGTCTAGTATTGCTTTTACTTTCCTTGAGACATTGAGGTTCCTGAAAGCTCATCATCTCACAGAAAAATCAAACAAAGGGTAAGAAATTTTCATAGACATGATGCGATGCATTCACAGAGTTAAGAGGCTCCGAAAAAATGCACTGCCCAGTCAAATGCTAATCCCTTCAAATCCAATGTGTGTCCTCTCTGTCCATTGCCTTTTGATGCAACATGGCCAATCACTTACACCTTGGATCTTTTTTTTCCTTTGAAGTTTGGACATAAGAACACAAAGTGAAATTGTATCGAGAGGTTGACATGACTGCATGCATCTCTCAATGAACATCTGCTGGCTGCTGGGTCAAGGACCTGGTCACTACCCATTCTTCCTAGCACACTGAGAAGCGGGTCAGCGGGGCTCATCTTGGACATACTCAGACTAGGAAAAGAGCATTTTCCTACAGATGCAGCAGGAACACAGTCTTTAGGCATTAAAACAACCAGCTGTTCCTTTGGCACACTCTAACGTTTCTGGACCTGCAAGCCTGTTTATTTGCTAGGGAGAGAGGGAAATTGCCTACTTGATAAAAATCAGAGGCGTCTAACCTAGAAGCTCAGAGCTGCATTTCTGATGTCACGTTGACAACATTGGCAAATACACTATTTAGTAGGAGGACTCAGGCTAGTACGGAAGTACAAGGATATTCAAGTGTCATGCTAGCGTAGCTTATAAAACAACGTCAACATTAGGAAACATGGCTAAGATTTTAAAAGGCCTAACAACTCTGTCTTTTGGTTACTCTAACCTGTGGTCTGTTTCCATTTCTCTCTCTTTTTAAGCCCTATTAAAAAAAAAATAAAAACAACTAAGTCTTCAAAACCCAAATAGGCCATTTCCTTTAGGCAATTAAAAAAAAAAGTCTAAGTTATTTTAAGTTTCTTTAACAGTTTGAGTGGGCAAGAAGACATTTCAAGTCCACAGGGAAAACCATAGAGCCCTTCAACACCAGAAAAGCCTTGGAATGACCTAACAAAACCAGTTCTAGGGCACAATTTCTGGCCTATACTATTTAGTCATTAACCAGGGCAGAAAACAACACGGTTCCCCCTACAGTCCTTTTCTGTATCACAAATGGTTTCTGAGCATTTTGGTTATTTTTAGCACTTTATACAGTGGAGTCTGCACAAAGCAAAAATAGATGTTTACTTCATATGAAACTTGTAATAGAGTGGGCGTTGCTGGTTGTCCTAGACTCATTTAATACCGAAGAGGGATGGTTCCCAAGATAGACTACCACTACCAGGCTAAATTTTCCTAAAAGAGGTTTATATAGAATATGGCAAGCAACTGAAAGTTATGTAAAAGTAACCAACATACACAACACTGGTCTGGGAACAACAAAGAAGCCTTTCCTGGGAGTTCTGAGCCCTCCAACAAGGAGATGTACTTGGGACATGAGCTCATAGCATCATGGTAGATGGGTTTCATCCACACAAGCAACTCTCTTGCTCAAGCATCTCTTGGGCCTCCCAGTAACACAAGAGTGTACCATTTGACATTCTTCCTCTACCCCAATGCTGCTTCAGCAAAAACACTCCAAGATGACTAGGCTATCAGGTCAGTTCTGGGTCACTTCTTTGGAGAATTACTTTGAAATTTTACCAGTACTTGAAACAGGTTCATATCCTAGGGTCAATACAGCTAAGTCCTAAGGTACAGAGTTTAATTAACTACTCTGCCACCTAACACACTGTTTGGTGTTTATAGAAACAATAAACATTTGTGGGGACAAGGTTCCTACCTTCATGCCTCTTCCCTGATGTTTCCCTTGGTAGGGGAATCTACCCAAGGATGACATACCTAGCCTCTCACCAGTCCCCCTCAATCCCTCCTCCCGGTAGGAAGAAGTACCATTCCATGATTGGAGGGCTTGGAAAAGGCTAGGCATGCTCAGTTCAGCCCCTGTGGCTTGCCCACAGAGTTTGTTCTGATCAGCTCAGCCATGGAAACTCTCCCTGCAAGGGGTTGGGGATAAGGACACTTGTGGGGGAGTATTAGCAAGCATGTGGGATAGCAGAGCTAAAGCCACATCCTTCATGTGCTTTATCAGTGAGCTATAAAACACAGGAGCAAAAAGCTCTCCACTGTGCTCATCTATAACTTCCCTGTAACACTTGTTCTTCCTGCCAGGGATATAAGGAGATTGAAGAACTATGTTGATTTGAATAATTGACAAGGTAGTTTCTATAAAGCAAAATAAGGAGAATCTGTGGGATTCTCTTGTTCTGTCTCCTGAATGTTTAGTGAGTTAAGATTCTCCATCAAGGGGTCCCTTGAACAAATCACATGGTTTACAAAGAAGTCTTTAACATTCAAAATGCAATTATATCTAACTATCCAATCTAGATGAAACATAACTATAATCTGAGACTAGGATATGCTTTTGGAAAAAAAAAAAAGCAATAAAAGAAAACAATTACCCATAAAGTCTATGTCCAACTTCTTTTCATACCGGACCAAAAAAAATCCACTACATCATCTGAGAATGCCACTTTTCAATTCTCTATCATTAAAACAAAAACTCTACTTTAGTGTCATTGTTTAATATAGATTTTCCTATAAAAAGGAACCAAATCAGGATAGACTTTTTGTCTATCAAGGGAAACCACCAAAGATGTATGCATTGAGTGGATGAGTGACCATCATTTCCTCTAAGCACATCTAAGCCAGCAACCAACCATCTCACAACCATTTATCCTGAAAAGAATAAATTTCAATGAAAATAGCGCTTGGTCAAGTTACATGATCTACATGATGCTCCCTCTAATTTATTATTCTAAGCCATACATATATATTTATCTATTTATATTTATATTATATATATGATTTACATACAAAAACTATGTCAAACAAGTATTTAGAAATATATATTGGGGTGCCTGGGCGGCTCAGTTGGCTAAGTGACTCTTGATTTTGGCTCAGATCAGGATCCCAGGGTTGTGGGATCAAGCTCTAGGTTGGGCTCTGTGCTGAATGTGGAGCCTGCTTAAAATTCTTTCTCTCACACTCTATCCCCTCCCCTGCTCACTCTCTCTAAAATAAAAATATAAATATGTATACTTATATTAATGAGGCATGATCATTATTATATAACTAGTAATTATAGAGCTCAACAAATTCTCAACTGTATTATTATTAAAAGCTTCTCATAAGAGACTCTTAAAAACTGAGAACAAACTGAGGGTTGATGGGGGGTGGGAGGGAGGGGAGGGTGGGTGATGGGTATTGAGGAGGGCACCTTTTGGGATGAGCACTGGGTGTTGTATGGAAACCAATTTGACAATAAATTTCATATATTGAAAGAAAAAAAAAGCTTCTAATGTTCTATGTAGTATGTAACTACTTTACAGTACCATGTCATTTCCTCATCAGAGCCAACGTATCTCTTAGAACAAGAAACCAAGGTTGGGAGAGGTTAAGTATTCTTCCCAACATGCCACAGCTAATGAGCTTTCAGGATGGAAATCAAACCCAGGCCACGTGATCCCAAGCCCACCACAGGAAGTCAAATGCCCAAATGGAGTTTCTTACTGTTCACGTCTTGACAGCTGTAGTTAACTCACACAACTAGGTAGGTAGAATCAAATAAAACACTTTGGTAGGTCGAAATTGGAAGTATCACACAGGTCAAATTTTTGTTCTAGTAAGAATTGTAGAATGCTCAAAATTACAATATAAAAAACAAAAGATGCCTTGATCCCTTGAGTCCTACCCTCCTGATGATACCACAAAGATCACTGCTATGACTTCTATCTCTACACAGACCAGCAATAAAAACTCTGCGTACACAGACAAAAATGTGAAGGGAGTTAAAAAAATCTACAATTAAAACAATTTTTTTTGAGATTTGGTCATTTATAGTAATTTTGTTGTTCCTTGGAAACTAAATACTTCATTATAGCTCTCAGAAGAGCTCTCCACAGTCAAGTCTCCTGCACAAATGTCAACTGAACAATTACTCAATATAAACAGAGGCACTTAGGGGACAGGCACGTCAGCAAAAGAAACACACACACTGAGAAATTCTACCATACAATACAGGATTACTGGGCTGAGAAGTACCAAGATCAATTTTCACCCTACAAACACAGCCAGTTCCACAATTTTAAGTGGCAAAGGATCCTGGAGCAACTTGATGAACACCCTTGTTGTCAGCCATGGAAATTTCTAATTTGAACATGGGTGCTAATACACAATAGAAGGAAATTCACTAGGAAGGCCAGTTTCTCTCTCCTGTGATATGTTATAGTCTCTGATAGTATCATTGAAAAAATGGAAAAATCACTCTTTAAAAAAAATGGCAGAGAAAAATCTATTTTCTATAGAATCTTATGTAATTAAGTTTCTAACCTCACATCAAACCACTTAAAAAAAAGAAACATTCCTACACAAAAGCTCAATTTGTTCACCTACGACCTTTAAAAAGCCCAATAATGTTAAGCATTATAGCAATCTGAAAGTAATATTTTTTCTACTTCTGCTTGCTATAAACAAACTATGAGCCTGAAGTAAAACAGCTATTATTTGAAGACACATAATGGAATATGCAGTTTCACTAACAATTGGTTGTTGGATCAGCTTCAGGTAGTATCATTATCCTCCAAGATTTTCTGTGCCAGGATATGCTATCTTATGCACTAAGATGGGGACATGGGAGACAAGAAACCAATATGGCTTCTACCCAAACGTTCTGAAGTTAGAACAGCCCAATAGGACATCCCCAGTGTCCTTCCCATTTCCTTTGTAACACTGGTCACATTTGCCATTACAGCCTTTCCTGCTCTCATGTGATAGCTGGTGAATTCATGAAATCTTTCATCCAAAATGAACTCACAATTTTTTCTGAGGTAGAAAGGGCTTAGAGAGGAGAGGACTTGCAAACATGACCCAAAGCAATCTACACATTCAAAGCAATCCCTATTAAAATACCAACAGCATGTTTCACAGAACTAGAACCAACAATCCTAGAATTTGTATGGAACCACAAAAGACCCCGAATAGCCAAAACAATCTTGAAAAAGAAAAGCAAAGCTGGAAGCGTCACAATTAAGGACTTCAAGTTATATTACAAAGCTGTAGTAATCAAAACAGTACAGTACCGGCACAAAAACAGATCAATGGAACAGAATAGAAAATTCAGAAACAAACCTGCGGGAGATGCAGGAGAGAAGCATCAAAGGAAAAGACTTCAAAAGGGAAAGGCTGGAGAAGGTGCAAGGACTGAGGACATGTTTACACACCTGAACGTGGCTGCGGCTTGTAAGGAACGCCTAGAGCCATTAACATTGTCCAGAGCCAGATCCTCCTTCACACTTGACCCTTCCTAGTATTATAGAAACCAATTAACTCGAAATTCAACCTTAAAAAGCTAAACCATTAAACTGATTAACACACTTGCTTAGCTGACTTTACACACTTAGTCTTTAGCAATTATCCTAATAAAAAGAAGCTTCATTCTGGAGTTGGGGCCTCATTCCAACTCAAGTATGAGGACCTTCACTTAACTGCACTTTGCGGACTCATCTTTTGCGACTCTGGTCATACTCCCTGCAACACAAACCCACAATTACATGGTCAATTAATCTTCCACAAAGGAGGAAAGAGTATCCAACAGGAAAAAGACAGTCTCTTCAACAAATGGTGTTGGGAAAACTGGACAGCAACATGCAAAAGAATGAATATGGACCACTTTCTTACACCATACACAAAAATAAATTCCAAATTCTAAATGTGAGACCTGAAACCATAAAACTCTTGAAAAGAACACAGGCAGTAACTTCTCTGACATCAGCTGTAGTAACTTTTTCTAGATATGTCTCCTGAGGCAAGGGAAACAAAAACAAAAACAAACTATTGAAACTGTATCAAAATAAAAAACTTCTGCACAGTCAAGGAAACAATCAACAAAACTGAAAGACTACCTATAGAATGGAAAAAGATATTTCCAAATGACATATCCGATAAAAGATAAGTATCCAAAATATATACAAAATTTTAACTCAAAACACCCATAAAACAAGTCAATTAAAAAATGTACAGAAGACATGAACAGACATTTCTCCAAAGACCTACATATGGCCAATGGACACATGAAAAGGTACTCATCATCCCTTTCATCAGGGAAATGCAAATCAAAACTACAATGAGTCATCACCTCACACCTACAATGAGACATCATTTAGTTAGAATGGCTAAAATCAACAACACAAGAAACAACAGGTGTTGGCAAGGATGTGGAGAAAAATAAACACTTGTGCACTGTTGGTGGGAATGCAAACTGGTGCAGCCACTGTGGAAAATAGTATGAAGTCTCCTCATAAGTGAAAAATAAAACTAGCAATTGCACTACTGGGTATTTACTCAATGAATACAAGAACACGAATTCAAAGGGATACAGGCACATCTATGTTTATAGCAGCATTATCTACAATAGACAAAACCTGGAAGCAGTCCAAGTATCCAGTGACTGACGAACGGATAAAGACAATACAGTACACACACACACACACACACACACACACACACACACAGAATATTACTCAGCCATCAAAAAGAATGAAATTTTGACATTTGCAATGACGTGTATGGAGCTAGAGACTACAATCCTAAGCAAAATAAATCAGCCAGAGAAATACAAATACCATATGATTTCACTCATATGTGGAACTTAATAAAAAAACCAAATGAGCAAAGGAGGGAAAAAAAGGGAGACAGAGAGAGACAAAGCAAGCAACAGACTCTTAATTACAGAGAACTGATGGTTACCAGATGGGAGGGAAGTGAGAGAATGGGTGAAATAGGTGATGGGGATTAAGGAGGGCATTCTCGTCAAAAGCACAGAGTGATGTATGCAAATGTTGAATTTCTATACTGTACATCTGAAATTAATTTAACAGTATGTTAACTATGGGAATTAAAATAAATATTTTTAGGGGCGCCTGGGTGGCTCAGTCAGTTGAGTGTCTGACTTTGGCTCAGGTCATGATCTCACAGTTTGTGGGTTAGAGCCCCGCATCAGGCTCTGTGCTGACCTCTTACTCAGAGCCTGGAGCCTGCTTCAGGTTCTATGTCTCCTTCTCTCTCTGCCCCTCCCCCGCTCACGCTTTGTCTCCCTCTGTTTCTCAAAAATAAATAAATGTAAAAAAAAATTTTTTTTTAATATTTTAAATAAATTATTGTAGAAAGGAAAAAAAAACAATCACTAGGGGTCAGGGTAATGCACAGTTTCCTAGTAAAACAACCCTGCTGTATTTAAGTGACCCATGGGAAAAAGAACTAGCAGTAGGAGAATTTCCTGTACTTGTCTTACAGCTGACATGTTCATTAGACTATAAACTCCTTAAGGGCAAGGACTCCATCAATTTTTTTTTTCCCCATAGAATCTCAGAGCCTAGCCCAGGACTAAGTACATCATAATGGCTTACTTAGTAAGTGATGAACAAACCAGTAAGTGAAATGATTACCTATTGGAGAGCTCAGACTTGGAGCCAAAGCTCGGCTAGGACTCACGAGTTACTTCCCTGACTCTGGAACTCCAAGTCTGCTCTCTCACATGACAGGTTAGATCAAGAAGCTCCTCTCTGAGACTAGTTTCAGCTCTAATATGTAAAGACACAAACTCATCTAAAATGACATTTTCATTTAAATATTAACCTCATTTTTAAGCCACCTTCAAACAAAAATATTAAGTATAGACCATAGCATTTGAAGAATACAGGTTCAATTGCTGTTATCTATTCCAACATCAGACCTTCCAGTACAAGAGACTGCTGCCTCATTTGCTCCCTCTAGACTTTTTTTTTTTTTTTTTTTGTTTCTATCTTGGGAACTAGCCTGCCTCCTTACTGAATGTCATCGTTTTTTACTTCCAAGCATTTGCCTTCCACCAATCCTCTCTCTCCCTATCATCATTTCCAACCATCACCTCTCACAACATAGTCTGTGAACCACCCACACCTGCATAATGCTAGGCTTCCCCTAGACCCACAGAATCTGGGGACAAGACCTAGGAATCTACATTTTCAACTTTTTACCGAGGTATTTCTTAGGTGCCTGCAAGTCTGGAACCCACTGTTCAGAGATCAATTTGGGTCTTAATGACTCTACATGTCCAACCATTCCTTACCCATCAGTTCCTTCTATGAGCTCAGTGCATTTATTTTAGACAAAATAGCTTTTTACTACCTTGTGATGCTAGCTAATTACTGCCTATTACAATTTTGTTCAATCATTATAAAAAAAAAAAGCTAAACCTTTTGTGTCTCATTAGAACCTTTCACAGCAACATTTTTTTTTTTTAAATAGTGATGTCAATTTTGTTTTAAAAGAATTACTCCCCCAGCACTCCTAACCACACACCACACCAATACCAGTCTCCTCCAAAACAGAGTCAAGGCCAGCCATCAATAATAACAAATATTTCACATTAACAAAACACTTCAATGGACAACCTCAAGTCATGTTTTCAATTCTATTCATTCACCCATCTAGATATCCATGACAAAATAGAAGTAGGTCTGGGGAGACAAGTTCCCTGAGGGCAATGATATTTTTAATGAATATTTGCTTTTTTAAAAAGGATATTTTATCTTCCAAGCGTGCTAATCACAGAACTAGAATCTAACCTACTTATCCTAGTTTCCTCTATATAAATCCTGATCATGCACAGAGGAAACCAGGAAAAGGTGATAAATTCCACTCAAATTGTCTCTTCAATGTTTCTCTACCCTCCCCTTAAAAGATGAGCTCAATCCCTTTTATTTGTGCTCCTATAATATGCGTTCTCTAATCCCAGCACTAATCTGGGTATGTAATTTATCTGAACGTATCTCCACAAGGAGGAGATTTTCTTGCAGGTAGCAATTATGGTTGATTTGTGTTCTTTGGAGAGCTTTTTTACTGAAGGGTAACATACGTACACAAAAGTATCCAAACCGTAAGTAGAGAACCTGAATTTTCACAAAGTGAACATCCTGGTGTCAACAGCACCCAAATGGAGCAACCAAAATCTATGCTGCAATCATCTTTCAATCTTTTGAAATTGATAAACCTTGATTAATATCCAAAGACCCCAGGAGTCCCCAAGACCATTTTTAAGGATCCTTGTTTCTAACAGACTAGTAAAAGTGAAAAAGCCTTCGCTAGGCCATGAGGAGGCGTGAGCAGACAAAGACAATGTTCCAATCCTATGACATTATCACAGTGACTGACGTGTCAGAAGTTCACTCTTGCACAGCATGGAAGACCATTTAAGGTAGCAGCGTTCTGCTCAGCAAGTGCGTGCAGATCCTTCAGAATTAACTGAATGTTTCCATCAGAATAACTTCATCACAAACCCAGCTGGAGGGAAACAAAGCTAATACACGTAATTCGACTCCCAGAGCCCCTTAAGTATAGATAGCAGGTAGCAGAGTGCCAGGAATGTCCCAAACGAAATGGGAAGAAAAGCCCATTGTTTTGGATATTTTGGTATCTTTTATAAGACAGGTAAGGGAAGATCCCATTACTTAATTCACAGACTTGTTAAGCTATCAACCCCCCTGCAGGAGGAATTTCTGGCTCTGCTTTTTGCTTTAAAACCCATTTCCAGCATTCACTGTGCCAATGAAGCATCGCCTTCACATTACAAAAGGAAATGCACTTGCCGGGTAGAAAGAACAGCCAAAACTCATTTAGGAAGGGTAATCTAGGGCCAAGAGGACAGAGGCAAACAACTCCCATCAATCTTTGGATTATTTTTTTCAATACGAGATTGGATGAGGCATCTCTATTTTCCCAGAGATCTCCTAACAACAGCCCACAAGTGAGTAAGAGCTGGAGAAACCAGATGGAGCAGGAAGATACACCACAGCCATTTTCCTTGGAAGTTACCCTACCTAAGACACCATGTGTGCACAAGGTATCTATGTCACCATGGCCAAAGCTGTTTTAGATTCAAGAGTACAAATTATTCTTTTATTCGTTCATTCAACAAATATTGGTAGAGCATCTCTGAAGTGCTTCAGGATGGTCTTCCAGACGCTGAGATAGAATTCATGGGGCTTACATTCTCTTGGAAAAGAAAGGCAAAAATAAAGTCACAAGCAAACATGCTATGATGTCGAAGAATGGTAAGAAGTTTGACAGCTCAAAGAAGTTCGACAGTGAATGACCCTTTGGATAAGATAATTTGGGAAGGCCTTTCTGAATAGGTCACAATTGAGCAGACACCAGAATTAAGGGAAGAAGTCAATCAAGGTGTCTATGAAAACAGCAGCCCAGATTGAGGGTACATCAAGTACAAAGGCCCTGAGGCAGGAACGATCTTAGTGTGTTTAAGACACAGATGGACATCAGTGTGTCTGAAGCCAATATGTAAAGGGATGAGAATTTTTCAGACACTAAAACCAAGGGAGAGACTTTGGATTTTTAGCCTCAGTGTGATGGGAGCCATTAGAAGGAATTGAGCAGAGTGATAAGGTCTGGCTTATGTTTTTAAATTAGAGTTCTGGTTACTCTGTGGAGAACAGACTGAAAGAGGCAAGTGCAGTGGTCAGGACAAGAGCCAATGTTGATTAGGAAAAGGGTGACAGTGATGAACAAGCCGAGAAGCAGATGGGGGACATGTTTTAAACATAAACCAAGAGGATTTGCTGATGGATTCCACAGGCA
This sequence comes from Puma concolor, assembly GCF_028749965.1. Taxonomy (NCBI): domain Eukaryota; kingdom Metazoa; phylum Chordata; class Mammalia; order Carnivora; family Felidae; genus Puma; species Puma concolor. The sequence continues at coordinate 124,570,501 of NC_141668.1, forward strand.
ACGTAATCTAAATTAAGAGAGAAAAGTTACAAAGACTCTAAATCTTGGATATGAGAAAATTAGAATCCCTGCGTACTGTTGATAGGATTGTAAAATTGTGCAACAGCTATGGAAAACAGTATGGAGTTCTTCAAAAAATTAATAACACAACTACCATGTGATCCAAACAATTATTTAGCCCTAAAAAAGTAAGGAATTCCTGCCACATGCTACAACAGGAATCAACTTAGAGGGTATTATGCTAAGTGAAATAAACCAGTCACAAAAAGACAAATACTGTATGGCTCCACCTATATGAAATATCTCAAGCAGTAAAATTCAGAGGAACAGCAGAATGCTGGTTACCAAAGGCTGAGGCGAGGGGGAAAAGAGGAGTTGTAGTTTAATGGGTATAGAGAGTCAGACGTGCAAAATAAAGAAGTTCTGGAAGGTCTGTTTCATAACAATGTGAATATACTTAACATTACTGACTTGTACACTTAAAAAAAAGGTTAAGATGGTAAATGTTATGTTAAGTGTTTTTACCACAATAAAAAAATGAAACCCACATTTAAAATTTTTTTTTATTTATTTTTGAGAGAGACAGAGACAGAGCATGAGCGGGCAAGGGGAAGAGAGAGAGGGACACTCAGAATCCAAAGCAGGCTCCAAGCTCTCAGATGTCAGCAGAGTCCAACACAGGGCTCAAACTCACAAACTGCGAGATCATGACCTGAGCTGAAGTCAAATGCTTAACTGACTGAGCCACCCAGGCATCCTGAAACTCACATTTAAGGCACATTTAAGCATTTTCTGTGTTTAAGATATTCATAAAGGAAAATGAAACTTAGCAAGAATTTTATGATTTTATTTCATCTATATCATGTTAGGCTTGCAAATTTGTTTTATTTTATAATATGTGCACTATATTAGAGCTGTAATACAGGTTTGTAATTTAAAAATAAATCTAAAACAAATAATAAGTAAAAATAAATACACAAGCAAATGTTTAAAAAGATTCCAAAGCTTAAACAAATGGGACATTGGAACTGCCAATAACTGAAAAAAGACTGGGAAGTGCAGGATTATGAAGAGGAAATCAAGTGGTCCGTGTGGGATATAAGCGTGAGATTCCTAAGAGATACAGCCAAGTGGAAATGTGGAATAAGATGTAGAATATGTGAGTCTGGAGTTCAAGGGAGAACTCTAAGCTGGAGACAGAAATTTATGAGTCACTAGCATCATGACAGAATTTAAATTTTTTTTTTTTCCACGTTTTCATCTATTTATGGGACAGACAGAGACAGAGCATGAACGGGGGAGGGGCAGAGAGAGAGGGAGACACAGAATCGGAAACAGGCTCCAGGCTCCGAGCCATCAGCCCAGAGCCTGACGCGGGGCTCGAACTCGCGGACCGCGAGATCGTGACCTGGCTGAAGTCGGACGCTTAACCGACTGCGCCACCCAGGCGCCCCACATGACAGAATTTAAAGTGATGGCACTGGTCCAAGTGAAGAGAGTAAAAAGAAAGATGAAGTCTGAGAACTCAGCCCTAGAAGCCTCAAAGAGCAGACCTGAGAATAACCCATCCATGAGCTAGGATTTGGGTACCTGAATTTGAGACTGACAGAATTCACACAGAGAGATATGGTGGATGCTTGAGCTCAAAGTCCACACAAAGTTGGGAATGAGGGTGCCATGCAGGGTCACAGGCAAGGGAGAAGAAAAAGGGGCACCTGGGTTGCTCAGCCGGTTGAACACCTCACTTCAGCTCAGGTCATAATCTCACGGTTTGTGAGTTCAAGCCCCACATCCGGCGCTCTGTCAGTGCAGAGCGCCCTTTGGATCCTCTGACCCCCCCTTCTCATGCCCTCTCACAAATAAACAAACCTTTAAAAAAAAGAAGAAATAGGAGGAGCACCGAGAGAAGCCACATGGACTCTTTCAGATAAAAGAGAATGGTCTCCAAGTCTAACATCTAGCAGTCCCCATGAGACCTACCTATTCTTGGTTTTCTACTTTTACATGTGAGTGAGCTTGCCTGTTGTGTTTACAGTAACCCTGAAGCCAACTTGAATGGGTTTCTATTCCTTATCACTAAATAATACTAACAAAATCCTAAAGAGAGGAGAAAATACACACAGTGGATACGAAGTGCAATAAAGTGTTCTTGGTAAAACCTCTAAATCCTACGTGGTGGGTTGTAATATTTGGCCCTAGTTCTCTGCTCCCCCCATACCCACATCCTTTGCCATGTAATTTGCACTGCCAATATACGCTGGGTGGGGTGGCCTGCTCTGCATCTTGACTTTGGCCTCAGCCCAGAGTGACAAGCTTTGGTCAGGAGACATGATGCAAGCAATCATCAGCTCGTGCTCTGAGGCTTGGTCTGTGGAGCCACTGCGGTGAATGCAGGACAATGAGAGACATATGGAGCAGAGCCAAGTCACCTCAACCCATTGGACAGCCAGCCAATCCCCAGACACGTGGGTACGCTTACCCATGATCCATCAACAGAACTTCAGTGATCCCAGACACGAGCAATAAACCCTCATTGTTGTGTGCCCCCCCGATGTTTTGTAATTGCCATGTAGCTAAGATTAACTGATACATCATATATCAAAACATGGAGTGGATTTCATCAATTTATTTCCCACTTGGTTATCACCATTGGTAAGTGAGGACAAACCTGGCCCCCAAAAATGGCCCAATATAAACAAAAAGTAATTGATAGAGCAAAAAAGAGAGTTTCAAAAATATCTAGATGATACAGTTATCCATAACTACTGTAGAAGTAACTACAATTGTAAGGCTTATTATTAAATAAATAAGCAAATAGTCTTCCATATTGTCTTATTTGCTTGGTTGTCTATCAGGCATTCAGAGTCTTCTATTTACAATTTGCTATACATGTGGTTAAAAAAAAAAAAAAACTGAAAAAGCAGTCTCTCTTTAAGAACCAGTCTTTTATTCTTTCAGCATAAAAACCTCATTCATCTTCAATGAGTGGTTATACAGTCCAAAGCATTACTTAGAGAATGATTTTACATGAACTCAAGTTAGCATAGCTCTTATAAATGCTATTCATAGATTATAAAAAATTGTGAACATAGAGCTGTATATTTTATAAGAAGTGCAAAAGTTCTCAATGAACTGAAATAAATATTTCAATAGTCTAGTTTTTGTTTAGCAATCAACATCTCAGCGTATTATCTTATTTGGAAATAATCTAGGCATTCAAAGAATATCCAATATCTAGTGTAACAGCATAAGCTTTGATCCCATTTACATTTAAATTACGTGCTTTTAACAATTATACTTGGATTAGAAATTAAACAGCCTTCATCTTATTTCTCTCATTGGCAAATTTTGTAATACATACATAGCAAGAGCTTTCATGATTAGTAAACACATGTAGACAAAGGTGTTGATCTGCACTATATGTAATGCTGATAACTCTGAACACATGCCTGTTTTTATTAAACAAACTGAAAACCAGGGTTTATTAATCAAAGATTATCTGAGATTATGTGAACCCAAGAAACCTTTAGTTCCTATTATATTTCTGAGAATATTTGGAATACTTAATTCATATAAGTGCTTCACTTTAAGCCAAATTAAATAAAGTTGTTTTACAAATTAACTTTGTCAATACCATCTAGAGGTAGAAAATATGACATATCTGTGACATATACATAGACATATATAACATACAGAAAAACAGAAACAGAAACCTTAGTTTCATTTTTAAATCCATGCCATCAATCAAGGACAAAACACAAAATAATAGTTGAAAACAAATAATATTTTTGGCAGATGAACTAAGTTAAGGTCACCTGCTCAGGTAGCTGAAGTCTTTTACGAAGTATTTTATTTGCCCACTGTGAGGATCCGTTTAGAGCTGGTTTTTTTCTTTTTTTTTTGACTGAAGTATGGTTGGCACACAATGTCACATTAGTTTCAGGTGTACAACATAGTGATTCTACTAGCCTATACATTACCCAGTGCTCACCGCAAGCGTGGCTACCATCTGTCCCATACAACCCTATTACAATACCATTGACTGTATTCCCTACTCTGTACCTTTCATCCCCATGACTTGTTCTGTAACTACATGTCTGTATCTTCCACTCCCCTTCACCCATTTTGCCCATCCCCCTCCTCTCCTTTCCAGCAACCATCAGTTTGTTCTATTTATGTGTCTGTTCTGCTTTTTGTTTCTTTGTTCATTTGTTTTGTTTTTTAGATTCTACATATAAAAGAAAACATACAGTATTTGTCTTTCTCTGTCAATAGTCTATACTTTTAATTTCATAGTATCGTGAGGCTTAAGGGTTTAAGAATTTTGAAAGAAGACAACAACCTCATATTTGCCTCTGACCAAGCTTGAAATCCGGTCATTTTCTCCCAGCAACTATACTTGTATTGTACAATGAAACAGTAAGCCTCAAAGCTGGAGTGTGAAACTATGTAAGGCTCCAAATTGAAGGGTAGCTCAATTGTAGAGTTGGGAGGAGAGAGGCAATGAATAGCAGTATAATCCTCAACTGTTATACTTGGTACTCCTGAAGTCAAGAATATCAGTAAATACCAGTCCTTGGTGCGCCAACAGTTTAAAAATATTAAATTCCCAAAGGAAGTCCTTTCCTTGAACCTGAATATAATTGTCTTCAGATCCTTAATAGTGATTAAAAAAAAAAAAACTTAATTAAATATGCATGAATGCAGTCAACAGCTGGTTTTCAAAAACCACAGTTATTCTCGAGTTCAATGTGAACAAAGTTTAAGGTTAAGATGGTTTCCAAAACTATGCAACTCCCACAACAAGCTCAAAGACCTATTCCTTAAATATCAAAATATTCATGCACCCTTTTCAAGACCTCTACAAAACAGGTGTGTTACCTATGCTGGTCAACACATGGAATCACTGGTTCCTAGTTTTCAGATCAAGGTTCTGGGATCTCTCATAATACACAAAAAGAAAGGAAAGCATTTCAAAAAGGTGCCAGACATGTGGCTTAAGTTCCTTTATCTCGTGGTTCCCACAAACTAAGTTTTGTTCTTTGACACTCAAATTCATTTTTCCATAAAAAGCATGGTCACAAAAATGACTTCATTTATAGGAACCTAAAATATGATTTGCTTTAAAATTTGTAAAGGTATTGCGATACATGCGGCACCTGGGTGGCTCAGTCGGTTGAGCGTCTGACTCGATTTCGACTCAGGTCGTGATCTCACAGTTGCACGTGTTTGAGCCCAGGTCAAGCTCTGTGGCAGCCCAGAGCCTGCTTGAGATTATCCCCCTCTCTCTACCCCTCCCCCGCTTGTGTGCACTCTCTCTCTCGCTCACTGGAAATAAACTTAAAAAAAAAAAAAGCACAGCTATATTATTATATTGTCAGAACAGTTTATATATATGCATACAATATATATATACTGTTATAGTGCTAGAAATTAATGTTTTAAAAATTAAATTTTAATTTAAATGGGTGGAAGCAAACATATCTTCTACACTATCACCAGAATTAACTTTTTTAAAAAAAAGTCATTTTTAATGATTTTTAAGCCAGTTTCTGGCTTAAAAACTTTCTTGGAATCTGTGGATTCTACCAGATAAAATGCACATGCCCTGAAAAGAGCATAAAAATGCGTCCCATATTCTTGCCCTCATGAGCATTTCTAGCCTCATCCGGAACCACTCCTGCTCTCCACATCAGCTACACAACTCCGCCCATCCTTAACTCAAGCTCTAGCCTTTCCTATCTCCTTGATTTTGGAGGCTCTGTTCCATGTGCGTAAATGCCTTTTTCTACCTGGTCAGTGTCAATCCATGGTTCAAGACCTACCTCAACTTGAAGCCATCCCCACAACACGCTAAGGACAAGCTCCCGCCTGAGCACATACATTCTCTATACCCCACCAGCCACACCTGACATTATCATTAGTTCTTCACACTATCTGGAGGCTATCTGCCTCCCATAGGTGAAATCACCTCCAGGGCAGGGTAACTGTCTTCACCCAGCTTCCTATCCCCTACTGCCTGGCAGGTAATAGGTGTTTAGCAAAGTTCTGTGGGAGTGATTGGGAAGGAAAGAGAAGTGAAATTAAAATAGAAACAGATGTAAGCATACAAGTGTCCTGAAGGACAGTAAGTTTCCTAGCAGGTGAGTATGACTTATTTTTACTATGTCTCAGTTCACATCCTGATTTTTTGTCTTCTGTATTTCTCTAAAACATCACTAGCACCAGGAAGTTCTATCATAAAACTCTACAGTAACAACCATCACCTTCATGGCCTAACTTTGTAATGAGAATACTTTTGGGGTGAAGGGGACCTGGGTGGCTCAGTCAGTTGAGTATCTGACTCTTGATATCAGCTCATGTCATGATGCCAGGGTTGTGAGATCAAGACCCATGTCCAGCTCCACACTGAGCATGAAGCCTACTTAGGATTCTCTCTCCCTCTCTCTGCCCCTCCCCTCTGCTCATGTGTGCTCTCTATAAAAAAATATTTATTTATAAATAAAAAAGTATTTTTTTAACCTGCTCCTCTCCTCAGTTCCTGCATTCAGGCTCCCCCACCCCATCTCCTGCTATGACTTTGGCATAGACTCCTAGTGACCACATCTGTTAAATCCAATGAATGGCTCTCTTGCCTCAACCTGTTTCATTAGGGGTGTTGGGGGTGTTAACTATCCCATCACTGAACCTCTTGTCCCACTTGGCATCCAGAACGGTATCCTTTCCCACATGTTCTGCTATTCTCCCCCAACTGTCTTTGCCCCTGTGTTTTCTCCCTTCCCTTTACTTCTCCAAACACTGGTGTTCCCTGAATTACTAGCTTTTACTCTTTTGCCTTTCTTTTTTTCTATGCCATCTCTTCCATTCCCACACTTCTAACCTGCCATCTACTTGTCAGTGACTTCTAAACATGAATCTACCTTCAGCCACATCTCACTCCTAGACCCTTTTTTCCAGCTACCCATTGAATACTGTACACACCCTATACTGCAATCAGCATCATTTCAACCTTTCCCTCATACACCCCCTGTCATGGCTGGCTGCACCACCATGCCAGCAAGCTCCCACAGCAGAAACATGGGGAATGTTCCCAGAGCCTCCGTCTCCATCAGCATCCATATCCCACCGGATACCAAGGGCCGTCACTGTACTTCCTGGATTTCTCTTCCGGCCACCCACCCCCACAGCCTGGGCTCCTTGCCATCTCTCACCCATACTGTAGAACACCTGGTCTTTGGTTTTCTGAAGAATTCCCTCTCCACACATCTTACACACAGTGCTAACAGAGCTGTACCCAAAATGCAAGGGTACCAGACTCACTCCTTTGCTAGAGACCGTCAATGGCACTCCTGCCTAAAGGTCAAATCCCAGTTGCCTCACTGCCCACAGGACTCCCCCTGACCCTGGTGCCTGTTCATCCAGCCTCACCTTCCCTGCAGCATGACAACCCCCTGCTCCTTCTGGCCATGGTAAACCTCTTACACAGTCTTCCCAATACTGTTTCTATCTCCATTCTTTCACATGTGAAGTTATTTCTTTCTGGAATTCTTCTTCCTATCACGTGTGCCTAGAAAATGCCTCCTCATCCTTTAAAAACTAGCTCAAGTGTCACCTCCTCTGTGAAGCCCTCCAAGACTAACCCCTGTCCCCAAGCCTATTCTATATGGTTGACTATTGCTTTCTTTTGTCCTATGTCTAATTTTGGTTTGTTCTTGGGGTCTAGCACCTTCTGTAGTATATTGGAATCCCTTCCTGGCATGTCCCCTCTCCCACTACACTCTAAGTTCTATGAAAAAAGGAATGTATCTTCTTGGGCTTTATTGTTTCACCTCTGACTTGGAGCATTCAACAAGGACTTGATCTAACAGCAATCAGATCTTTTCTTCTTCTCATTAGTGCTGTAAGAATGAATAAAAGCAAGAACTAAAGAAAAATAGAGAGTGATTGTCCAATGTTACCCAGGTAAGAACTGAAAGGATAAAGAGGAAAGTTCACTTCCTCTTCCATTACTACCAATTGAAACATTACAGGTTACACCCCAAAAGCTTAACATACATTAACACATTTAATTCTGAAAACATTGTGATCAAATAGGTATCACTAATATACCCATTTCACTGATGGAGAAACTGAGGCAAAGAGAGACTAACTTTCCCAAGGTCATATAGGTTCTAAGTGGCACGACCAGAATTCACACTCAGGCCATCTTAACCTACCCAGCAGCACCAGTCAAGACACACACCCAGGAGAGAGAGCTAAAGAAGGATTGCCTAAATGAGGAATGGAGGAAGCAGAGGCAAGGAAGAGAACCACATAAACATTCAACTCTCCTGAGGAGAAATGAAGACAAAGCAAACTGGTCTAGACCGCCCTTGGTGCCAGGAGATTATCTAGTGGTGGCCAAGACCCATGACTGGTTGGTTATTGTCCAGAGCCATACGGGTTAGACAGGTAGCGTAACAAAGGAAGGCAAGCAGGGAGGCATCTGTATTGCATTCAGGAACCCTACATTTGCAGGGTAGGAATGTTTGTGTCTATCTCTAAAGCCAAACACTGCTAGCCACTTCTTTCCACCCCAACTCTGACTTGGCTCTGAACTTGGCTCACCTGGCCTCACTCCTGGCTGAAATTAGTCACCTACTCCTAACCTTGCCTATTCATTCACAGCTCAGGTTCTAGGAGCTAAGTCCAACAGAAGCTTGCTCACAGGTGAGACTTGAAGTAAAGGTCTGTGTACGCTTGGAAAACAATTCCTGCATAATAAAATACTGCGGATACATATTGCTCTTTTAAAAAAGCAACTGTTAAACTCATGAGTTGAGGGCACTGTATAGAAGATCTACCCAAGAGGAGAAGGCAAGAATACAGTCTTTTAAAAATCCAAGATTCAATCTCCAACTTGGCTCCCAATTTGGCTTATGCATTCTTACAAGTCATAACTTTTTACATTTATTTGTCCTGTGAATTTATCTTCTCCCCCATCTCCAAAGCACTTTTATGAAGTTCATTTGAGGATGTGTCACAGCACACTGTTTAGGGATTTGGCTACCAAGAAGAGCAGTGGACAAGACTGAGCCAACACCACGCTGCTCAGATTCATTAAGAGTGACACATCTGAACTTCCTGGCACAAGTCTCAGGACAAAATGGTAACAAATGTAGAAGACAAGGAAACAACTACAACCTAATGTTCTGAAACCTCGATATCCCTTCTGGCATTCATGCACTCAGCTGAACATCAGAATCACTTTCCAAACTACAGTGACATTCATCTCCGAATTTATGGGGTTGCACTCAATTTAATTCCCTCGAAGTTAGATTTAAAACATGTTTCAGTATCAACCACACTTCTATTTAGCAGTGAGTCAACTGTTCAATAGTTTGCAGGATCCATTCTAGGGTAAAAGAGAACTGGTCACCAATTCAGATCGTCGCCTCAGGGAGATAATCAACACAGCCCGCTCCCTGCCAGGACTCATGTGTTCTCCTGCAAACTAAGGGGAAGATTTTGACCCCAAGCAGGAAGGAAAAAAACGGTTTATTCCTTGGCACAAGACCAAATTTAATTTTACTTAGTGTCCATGAGCTTTTCGTGTTCAAAGTGCTTCACAAATATTAACTAATTAATCTTCACAGTACTGCTGCACAAAGACGTCAGATCTTACAAGGATAAAGACCAAGGTGGGGGGGGCGCCGAATGCAAGGGTATATACAGTTCAGAAGGTAAGAAACTCCTTTTGCCTAGAGGTGCTGTTAGTGTGGCAAAGGCAGGCCCCTCGTACCCCACCAAGTCTAGCAGTTTAAAATCCATTTGAAGAGTAGCATTGAAACTAGACCTGACGAGGTGACAAGGCCAAGGGTTTGTTATAGAATAGAAAGCCTCAGGGTCCTCAACTGCAAGGGAAGCTGATTCCAAAACCATCCTGAAAGGGTGCTTCTAAGTATTCAACAGGGTAACACCTGTCAAGATCTTTGCACAGAGAAACGAGTGCCTAGTAAGAAGAGCTCAATAAACCCTGGCCCATGGCTTCCATGTATCTAAGCTGAAAAATGGGTTAACAGCTTCACACATTTTCAGGCAGTGTCCATTTTTCCATTTGTGAGAGACAATGAATTTAGCCAAATTATATACAATGAGTTGAACTGTGTTCTGACCAAATTCAGATGCTGAAGTCCTAACCCCCTGTAGCTCTGAATATGATGTTATTTGGAAAGAGGGTGACTGCACATATAATTAGTTAAGATGAAGTCACAATGGACCAGGGTGAGCCCTAATCCAATATGCTGCTGCCTTATAAAAAGGGTATCTGGACACTCACACCTGTAGAATGCCCTGTGAGGACACAGACAAAGATCAGGGTGATGCAGCAGAAGCAGAAAGCAGCCAAAGATGGCCAGCAAACCACCGAAAGCCAGGAGAGAGATGCAGCATCGGATGTATTTCTTGTTTGCCACTGTCAGAATGCTGCCAACACCTTAATTTAGTTGAGAAAATAAATTTCTGTTGTTTAAGCCACCGAACTTGTGGTGCTTTGTTACAGCAGCCGTCGCAAACTAATACAACCTCTAAATAAAGTCAATTTTGTTTAATCAACAACCAAGAACCTACCAAATACCAAGCACAAGTATACTGGTCTGTGGATTTACAAGTTCTCCTAGCATCCTGAATGAACAAATCCAGTACAGTCCCACCCCCTTGCCAAGAAAAGAGTTGGCAAAAGAGGAAAGGGGGAACTGGAAATCTACACAACCTGAAGGACTGGGGACAAGTGGCCCTACAACCAGTTAAGAAATCAAACTTTTGTCACCTCAACTTTACATGGCTTATCTAAACCTGATTTACATAATACATCTCGGTATCCATATGAAGAGGTCAAATCACTTCTTACATGGTCTTAACCACTCCATATAGTGAGGATGAGTTAGGACACAATGATGGGCTCCCTGGTGCCCTCTTTTCTTCCTATTCCTCCAACACTCCATGCACCCACATGATAGCATTTACCCTTGATATTCCAGGGGCCTACCACACCATGCCCCACAGGCTCACATGGCTCGTTCCTTATAGACTTTTAAGTATCAACTCCTATGTTACCTTCTCTGGAAGATTCCCTCAGCACCAAATTTAGTGCTGGCCACACCATTTTGTCCCAATCACACTGCATATCACCATCTGATATTATATTCTTCACAGCATTCATCACTCTGACGCACCTTATTTATTACTGTTTACTTGCCTGGTGTCTGTCTTACCCTATCAGAATGGAAACTCTATGACAGTAAACGCTTCTCTTGTCTCATTCAGTACTATGATTTTGAAGCTTAGCATGATGCATAGTGCACTGCAGGCATGTAAGTTTTTTTTTAATGAAGCAATGAATGAGTACTGCCTTCAAAGGTGAACCATGTTCAGCTAGTTGCAAAGTTCTGCAGTTTATTCAAAGGGAAGGGAGAACAACCATGAGTTTGTGCAACTGTAAGATTCTGGAAAGTCTCAACATACAGAGTTGGCAAATCTCAAACCTCAGATATTGGTAATGCATATTTAAATGATCGCTACTATAAACAATTTCCTCAGTGTAATATAAACATGTCAGATATCCTTTCCTAAGTAATCAGCTTAAACAATTAGTCTGCTTCACCCACTCATGCAACTTAACGTTTGAATCTAACAATTTTTTTCTTATGAAAGATAGAAATTAATTTTTTTTTAGAGTATCAAGGTATTTTGTTAAAAAGTATCTCAATTCTCATGTTTTACATGTTTGGAAAGTTAACAAGCATTAAAATCAAAGTGAATAGATGTCAATGACCCAGGAGATACACACTAAATTCAACTTGTCTAAAAAATTCCTTTAAGAAAAACAGCTACCCTAAGAGTCATGAGCTCTGAATCCTGAATGTGACCTTTAAAGGAAAACAAACAGCTATCTGTTTATATTTTAAAATAGTTATTGGCAGGTCTATTACTCATGTTCTTTTGTCCCACATTAAAAAAACAAAAAAAAACCCTTTAAGTCATGTAGGGCAACCATGAATACAACAAGCCAACACTGGGGAAGGGGGAGAGAGGTACGTAGGAAAATGTAATGCTGTACCACAATTCATTTCAGATTCAAAAATTGGACATAAAATTAATTAAAACACATTCTTTCTTATTCTTTTTTTTTTTTTTTTGGTCAGTTTATCACAATGCACCAAAATGCATCAGTAAGCCTGAAACTAGAAATGTGCTTTAATGAGTTTTGGTTAATACACAAATTCTAAACAACTATGTATTAGCAAAGTTCAAAAGGTTAAACAAACTAACTAAACAAGATTTCTGGAGCCATCATTAATGACTCGGTCACATTATTGTTATGGTCCCTGGAACTCACTGTATGTTATTCACAAAATAAAGGTACACAATGGAAAATTCCACCTTGTCCTTCTCAATCAGAGAAGTTGTTGCATCTGTTAAGACAGAATTTCGTTCACTTTATTTACCAACTCCAGGAACAATTTACTAGGCAGACCAGATCACCTTCTTTCATCTAAGACCACATATCCCACACTACCTGACACTTACTAACACCTATTATACACGAGTAACCAGCAAATTACAATCAACAAGGTCAGCTGCTGGAAATACATCAGGAGGAATTAACTACAAGATTCTCCACCTCATTCTACATCTATCTCCAGCAAATTCAATACAGGATCTACAGTCAGATCAGCCTGCAAAATGCCATCTTGAACTGGTCTACAGATTGCTCTAGACTCCTACATCATAAACATTTATGTGTTAGCAAGTTGAAAAGGTTAAAAAAAAAAAGTTGGTCAAACCAAGTGAGAAGTTCTGTGTCGTCATTAACTGCTCAGTCACATTATCATCATCTACTGTCACCTGTACTTGCTCTTCCTTGAGACCTTGAGGACGCATTACAGCAGAGGTTCAATTACTGCATCTACTACCCACACCTAAAGTTAATCTGTTCTTCCAGAACCTTTTGAGATTTTTTTCAATACTCTAATGTGACTAACATTTTTTTCTTTCTCCTTGAGAGAAAAACCCAAAGCCAGTTCTCTCTCCTCCCACAGAAAGCTTAACATGATAGTCACCCTTACATTTCCTGATTATTCATAGGATTTGAAAAAAAAAATGAAAAGAAATAGTCAGAAACTTGACATGAACACTAAACACCAAGAAATCCATCAACAAAATATAATGACGCTGACAAAGCATCTTACTACTGATCTTTCACTGATGAAATAGAAGAAAAAACAACCTACAACTTGCTTCCACTTTTTCTTATTTGTCCTTCTGTCCATCATCCATCCGTCCACATATATGCCAATTACAGGGTTTCCGGGTGGCAGTTATTTTTCTATTTATGTATGCGCCAGGTGCTGTTCCAAGGTTCCTTAAAATTATGAAGTCATTTAAAACTCATAACAACCTATGAGACAGGACTATTATCCTCATTTAAAAATTTTTTTATGTTTATTTATTTATTTATTCATTTATTTGAAAGACACACACAGAGATCACAAGTTGGGGAGAGACAGAGAGAGGGAGGGAGATAGAATCCGAAGCAGGTTGCAGGCTCTGAGCTGTCAGCACAGAGCCCGACTCCAGGCACAAACCCACAAACTGTGAGATCATGACCTGGGCAGAAGTCAGCCTCTTAACCGACTGAGCCACCCAGGCGCCCCACTGTTATCCTCATTTTAAAGATGGAGAAACTGGGGTGCCTGGGTGGTTCAGTCAGTTAAGCATCTGAATTCAGCTCAGGTCATGATCTTGCAATTCATGAGTTCGAGCCCTGCGTTGCGCTCTGTGCTGACAGCTCAGAGCCTGGAGCCAGTTTCAGATTCTGTGTCTCCTTCTCTCTCTGGCCCTCCCCTGATCTCTCTCAATAATAAACGTTAAAAAAAAACTTTTTAAAAAAATATAAAAGATGGAGAAACTGAGACACAGAGAGATTAAGTAATTCACCCAAGGCCACAAAGCTATCAAGCGTCATAGCCAGAACTAAAACCAGGTAGCCTGACTCCATAGTTCATAGTTTGAACCAGAACATGATGCTGCCTATTAGGAGGGATAGCTAGCAAGTCAAAACTGGAAGGTCCACTGTTGTTTAGAAATGAGGGCTCAGGGTCCAGCATCAAAAAGACCTTGCTCATATACAGGCTGAGTCCCTTACTGGCTCGGTGACCTTCCAGCAAGTTACATAATCTCCTCGGGTCTCAAGATTCTTGTCCTACACACTGAGGATTCACTCATAAGGAAGGGTAAAGATTAAATAATATACTTAAAGCACTTAGTGGCCAGCACCTAATAAGAAATTCATTAACTGTTACCTTAAAAAATAATTACAATTCCATATGGCAAAATGCCTCATCAGGGATGTTCAAAAATCCTTGAAGAAAATAATTATTTTTATTCACTTTCATATGCTAAGAATCCTGGCCAAAGAGTTGATAAATAAACACTGCTACATTGGAGATGTTTGAACTCAGGCATTAAAAAGGAATTTTTTTATTACAATATACTTAAGGAGAACATAAAACTTTTAAAAATAAAGTTACCTGCACTTTTGTTTTTAACCCTTTAAAGGTTTTAATCAAATTACTACCAGCACGTATTTTTAATATCAAATATTGTTCAGTAAGTCAATGGCAGGGTAAAAAGGAAAAAGAAACTATTCTAGATTAAAGGGACTTAAAAGAGCCTAAAGACACATAATGTTCATATATAGGCATAATTGGGAACCTCATTTGAACATATTAATTTTTTCACATCATCAGAGAAAAATCAAAATGGTAATGATAGGAATTGTTAGTTTCAAGAGGTGTGATAATGGCACTGTCATTATCTAAGATGTCTTTTTATTTTGAGATTCTGTGTTTAAATTATTATGATCATGTAACTACTGTCCAAAGCACATGAAATAATATGAATAAATTTCCGTTTTAGTTCAGTTTCAGTGTTTTCTGCAGTCTAACGATTTTTTTTTCTTGCACTACTTGCCTTTAGAATATCCTCAACTTTCTTCAAATTTTTCATCCTATCAGGCACTATACTTCCAATTAGGATTGTTTTGGGGGGCACCTGGGTAGCTCAGGTGACTTCCAATGACTTTACTTCCAATTAGGATTGTTTTGGGGGGCACCTGGGTAGCTCAGTCAGTTAAACCTCCAACTCTTAATTTTGGCTCAGGTCATGATCACGTGGTTCATCAGTTCAAACCCAATACCAGGCTCTGCGCTCTCCGAGTGCAAGGAGAGTGCAGAGCCTGCTTGGGATTCTCTCTCTCCCTATCTGCCCCTCCCCCACTCACATTGTCTGTCTCTCACTCTCTTTCAAAATAAATGAACTTAAAAAAATATTTTTCTCCTCCTAGGTTTTACTCATCCTCCATCTGTCAGCTGACAGAAGAAATTCCCAGATTATCTCTTCTAAAGCATATTTTCCCAGTTTTTAAACTCAATTGTGAAGTTGACTAGTTTGGAGACTGTCTAAACACTGTTATAAACTTACTCAGAGTGGACAGGCAATGTTCTTACAGGAAAGCAGTGGGAGGCAGTATGGAGCAGCTTATGTGGTTGTAATAATGCTTACTTTTAAAACTCAGTAAGGGTGCCTGGGTGGCTCAGTCGGTTAAGCATCCACCTTCGGCTCATGTCATGATCTCAGGGTTCATGAGTTTGAGCCCCACATCGGGCTCTGTGCTGACAGCTCAGAGCCTGGAGCCTGCTTCAGATTCTGTGTCTCCCTCTCCCTCTGCCCCTCCCCTGCTCACGCTCTCTGTCTCTCAATAATAAATAAACGTGAAAAAATTTTTTTTAACTCAGGGGATTCGCCCATGAATTTATGAACTTCAGTGAATTTACAATGAATGCTGAAATAATTAATTATAGAAGAGGGATATGCATCCACATGAAACCTCTGATTCACATTTATATTTAGACTAAGTGCAAACACCCCTATTCTTAGCTGGCTTCAGAGTCATATCCCTACACTTTAACTTTGATCAAGGGGGAAAATACCAAATCTTCAGAAATAATCTGAAAGAAAAATCCCAAAAATAAATTACTTTGTAAGCTGACTTCTAAATACTCTTAAAGAGGGGCACCTGGGTGGCGCAGTCGGTTAAGCGTCCGACTTCAGCCAGGTCACGATCTCGCAGTCCGGGAGTTCGAGCCCCGCGTCGGGCTCTGGGCTGATGGCTCAGAGCCTGGAGCCCGTTTCCGATTCTGTGTCCCCCTCTCTCTCTGCCCCTCCCCCATTCATGCTCTGTCTCTCTCTGTCCCAAAAATAAATAAACGTTGAAAAAAAAATTAAAAAAAAAATAATAAATAAAAAAAATAAATACTCTTAAAGAGATACTATTCTTAAGTTAGAAAGCCACAGGTAACTATTTAGAAGTCCAAAGTCTTAGCCAAAATATTTCATCAAATGGAAACCCAACTGAACCTAGTCAAAAGGAAATTACACAGTATTAAGGGTTGAGGCTCTGGAACTAAAGAAACCTGGGTTCAAGTCACCACCTGTCATTCATTACATGTGTAATCTCTACTGGTGGAAATGTAAACTGGCAGCCACTATGGAAAACAGTATGGAGGTTCCTCAAAAAATTAAAAATACAACTACCATCTAACCCAGCAATCCCACTTCTGAGTTTGTATCCAAAGGAAACAAAATCAGTATCTTTAAACAATATCTCCCACGTTCATTGCAACGTTATTCACAATAGCCAAGATATGGAAACAACCTAAGTGTTCATCAGAGATGAATGGATAAAGATGATACAGCATGTACATACAACAGGATATTATTCATTCTTGAGAAAAAAAGACACTGTCATTTGCAACAACCTGGATGGACCTTGAAGGCATTGTGTTAAATGAAGTAAGTCAGACAAGGACAAATACTGCATGATATCACTTATATGTGGAATCCAAAAAAGCCAAACTCCTAGAAACAGACCAGAATAGTGGTTATTATGGGATGGGGGATGGAAGAAAAGGACAGATGTTGGTTCGAGAGTACAAACTTTCAGTTATAAGATGAAGGAGTTCTGGGGACCTAATGTACAGCATGATCATTACAGTTAACAATATTATATACTGGAAAGTTGCTAAGAGAGTAAACCTTAAATGTTCTCACCACATACATGCATATATAGTAACCATGTGACACGATGTGGTGCAGCTGTTAAAACTTATGGTGGTAATCATTTTGTAATACAAAAATGTATCAAATCAACACATGGTACACCTTAAACTTACACAATGTTACATGTCAATTATATCTCAATAAAGATTAAAAAAAACTAAATAAATGAATGAATGATCTGGGGTCATAAAAACCCTCCCACACTGTAATTTCCTTAGAAGTAAGAGATTCCATCTGGCCAAGTGAAGACCAAATGTGGGAAAGCATATGAAGCACTTAGCACCGTGTGAAATAAAGGCCAGTCACTGACATCATTATCAACACTCAGAAGCCATCTTGTGTCTGAATGGTTGGCCATTACACAATAAAAAAAGGTCTTTGAGAATTCCCTTTCTATGCTACCCATCATATAGAAATGTTTGCATGTGTGGATGCAGAGCTATGTAAGATATACTCATTGATGAAAGGCAGCTCAGTGCAGTCGTTAAGAACACGAGCTCTCAAGCTGGACCACAGGGTTCAAATCCTGACTCCAAACCATGTGGCATTAAATACTTAACCTTTCTGTCTCACTTTCTTCATTTATAAGGCAGATAAGCCTCAGTAGGCAGTTACAAGCAACACATTACATACTATGTGCACAGCACCTGGCACAAAGTAGTGACTGTACGAGTCCTTGATAAATTGTGGTATTGTTCACAACAGTAAAAAGCAGCAACTTATGCTTATCATTCAGAGAAACGTTAAAGAAATGCTGTGCAAAAAGCAAGTTGTAGAAGAATAATTACAAGGTCAAGAAAAGTCAGAAAATATTATTTTCATATTCTTCTATAAGGCTTCAAATAAATGGAAAACATTCTAAAAAGATACATACCCAAGTGCTAAAAACCATCAGTTATCGCTGAAAATGTAGGTTCTGGTCCTCTGTAACACCTAGCTGTACAACTCTGGCTAAGTCACCTAACTTAGGAAACACCCACGGAGAGTTTCCTCATCCGAAAAGATGGGGAAGTTAGACATGGCTGCTGCATTCAGTAATCCCTCCAGTCAATTCCAATCCTCCAAATACCCTGACTTAGATTATGGGATTCTGGTGCTTTCTATAAATAAAAAACACCACATTCTACAAAGCTTCATGCTGCTCAGTATTTATTAGAAACGCTATGGAACAGGGTGCATTGTTTCAAAAGCACAGCCGGTGCCAGATGGAAAACATTCCGTGTGGGTACAGTTCCATCCCCAGATCATGCTCTCAGTAACAAAATCTTTCTTTGCTCCCAGCCCCCACACTCATGCCATGTGTTCTTACAGAAGAGAGTTGCTTTATCAATTAATATATGAGCAACAATTCCTTTATTTCCTTTTTTTTGCTTTTTCTCTGGATTGTCATCAGAAATATATTTATACCATCAATCACAAACATATGTAACTCAGTTGGTCTACCCACAAGCAGGAAGACAAGAAATCGCTCTTTCAAAATCAGGGTTATCTTCCCATCATCTTCCCAATGGACACTGAGAGTCACACCTTCTGTCACTAACACCCATCATGACTCTTGGTCACGAGTGCATGAACCAGCAACTCAGTTCTCAATCTCCTTTATGGTCCATCCTCATCCTGACGATGGATGAGGTACATCCTCATCCAGATCCACTCATCCTGTTGTTGCTGAGGCCTGTCACTTCACCCACATGCCTTCCTGCCTGGCCTCCTGCTCCCCTACAACCTGCATCCAGCCCAACCTACCACTGAGCTCACCACCACTGGTCCCCAGCCCCTATGTCACCACCTAGCACAAAGCAAGCATCAAATTATTAATTCAATAGGAATGCTCAGTCAGAAGAGCAAGGGACTCTTGATCTCGGGGTCATGAGTGTGAGCCCTATGTTGGGTATGGAGATTAATAAGTAAACTTAAAATTCAAAGTATTAACTCAATATATTCATGCCATCAAGAAAGTTAACTATTACGACGAATCTTCCTAAAGGAAAATAATGATCCTATCTGTGAATGGGCAAAAATTCATTCTCTCACACCCTATAAGTGTGTATAATGTGCTCATTTCTGATGTTATAAAGAATGATATATTGCTCCCACCTGCAAAAAAAAAAAAAAAAAAAAAATGCTAGGCTCACAGATTTCAGTGACAGATAATACATATCACCAACTCTTCTACTCAGTGATAGATATGATCTGAATGTTTGTGTCCCCACCCTCCAAAATTTTATGTTCCAACCTAATCCCTAATGTGACAGTATTAGAAAGTGGGGCTTTTAGAAGGTGATTATGTTATGAGGGTGGAGGCCCCATAAACGGATTAGTGCCCTTATGAAAGAGATTTGAGGGAGCTAGCCCCTTCTACCACATGAGGACACAGCTAAAAGGCACTTATAAACCAGAAAGTGAGCTCTCGCCAGGTACCAAGACTGCTGACACCTTGATCATGGACTTCTAGTCTCCACAACTGTGAGAAATTAATTTCTTTTGTAATCCAGTTTGTGGTGCTGTAATTACAGTAGCCTGAAGACAATGACTTTGTGATTTCGGTCAAGTTACTTAAGCTCTGTGGGCGTCAGTTCCCATGTCTGTAAGATGTGGTATCATCACTATCACTGATGATCACTATCATCATCAGTCCACCCCATGGACTGATTCAACTGCTAAATGAGGTCATGTATGTTAACTTTTTCAGCACCGCAAGAGTAATACATGTTCTTTCTTTAACGTTAACAGTATGAACAAAACCCCAATGTCTTATGTAGTCAATCAATGGCTTCAAATTCCTACAAATAGGATTACTTCTGCGATCTTGACACTTAGAAAGTCTGTTTCAACATAAAACCTCCAGAATGTACTTAGAAACTATGTTCATTGGAGTCAACTAAATTATGTAGAAAACATTAAAAGTAGAATTGGTTGAGAGGAGAAACCATGTCTTAGAGAGTAAAGAAAATGAACAGGAGAAAAAGAACAAGATAGGGTCAATTGCAAGTATAGCTCTTTGACTTGCCAACAATATAACTTGAAACTGTCCTCTCCCATTTTCAAATTCCTCATTGTTTTTAACAGAATAAGCTTTAAGAAACTGTTCAGAGCACTGCACATGGAATATAATCTTTGTCTCTACCCCAATATTGCACAAATTTGGGAAATATTTACTGAATGGGTAAATAAATCACTAAGGCCAGGGGCTAGCTCTGTTACGACCTTGTTTTACATTCAAGGACCAATGTCAACCCTGAAAAATCTGCTCAACCCTTTATAATTAAGACATGGAATAAACTCTCTAAGAAGCATAGGCATTTCTTGGCAATGATGAGAAATTAGAAGTATCTACCCTCATAAAAGCTCTGTATGCCAAAGCTATCAGAAGACAGTGTTTTTCTATGGAAACATTTCTGAATCATTCCATGATTTCATATCTCTCAATCTCAGCACGAAGAGCAAGAGGTAAGTAAGAGAGTTCATCCCCTAAATCCAATGATGCTGAGGCAATTCTAACACACTCTCCCCATTCTCATTACATTTTCCTTCTAGACTCCAGCTGGGCTCTCTCGTGCGTGTTCCTGCCCACCCCCCCCCCCCCAAGTCTGTTACATGCACACTAAGACTAGAATAAAACCAACAAAACACATGTTGTACAAGAGGTTCTTCCCTGTATCCCAATCTTTGGCCTCCAAACCTCCGCTGTGACAAGCCACAGCTGGCATCCTCTTTTCCCAGTCACCCCCCCTCTTACATACAGAAATGTGAACATTTCAGCTGTCTGCTCCATGCAGGGGAGAAAACAGCTCCACGTAAGATATAAACACAAAGCCAGACAGCATTATTCTATCCTTAGTCCTCCCTTCCTCCAGCCATTTTGGTTCCTCATGGAATCATCTTCAAGAGATCAGTGTTTCCTATTTATTTCTTCAAGCCATGGTCAGGAATGCGTGTCACTAGTATCATGGATGAAATCTAACTTAAAGATAATTGCTTTAATTATGCACTCAGGGATTTTTTTTTTTTAACAGTTTAGGAGCATTTATAATATGCCAGGCACAAGGAAAACAAAAATTTACAATCATTTATTACACAGCAGGCAGTAAATGGTTTCTATGAAACAGCCAATAAAGTCATCACCACAGGGGCACCTCGGTGGCTCAGTTGGCTGGGCACAGGACTTCTGATTTCGGCTCAGGTCATGATCTCACAGTTCATGAGTTCAAGCCCTGCATTGGGCTCTGCACTGACAGTATGAAGCCTGCTTGGGATTCTCTCTCTTCCTCTTTCTGCCGCTCCCCTGCTCATGTTCTCTCACTCAAAATAAATAAATAAAACTTAAAAAAAATTAAAACCATCACCACAACACTGTCAGGTAGATGCCACCTTGTCAGTAGGTGGGTGAGATGAGTTCTGTGCATTCTGACAGCAGCCAAGTCTCTGCCCTTTTGCTGTCCTGTGTGATGGGAGCATCTGCACCAATAGCATTCCTACCATGTGGAGGTGGCTTCCTGTGGCCCTTTGGAGTAGAATCTAAACAGCACATGTACTCAAAATCTCCAATCTGGCCCTGATCAGAGAGTTACAGGGAATTTTTAATAGCAAGAAGCCAACACCACCAAGAATGGCTTTCTTTCTGGTACATGCCAAGTTGTTAGCAGATTCAATGACAGGTGAATGTTACACCTTTCTGAAAGAGATGGAAAGCACAGGAAATACTGCAGACACTGATTTCATCAGCAAAAAAATAAAATAAAAATAAAAATAAAGCCCTCCAAAGAAAACAGGGGTAATAAAGAGTTGTCTCAAGAAGATAACCGTGTTTTGTTTTCTCAGGGGTGAGGGAATAACCCCACCCTTGAGTTAGCAGAAATATCCAGGTTCCTCATTTATTCCTCTTTCCTACCTTGAAGGGCTCACAAGGTGTAGAGGATTTATTAGACCAGCATAAACCCCACAGTAGAAAACAAAACATGGACAAAAGGAAAAAAGTAACAGTTTCCACGGACACCCTGCTACTTCTCAGCCATCCAGGTTACAGTTATGATGGGGGCGGTGGGGGGGGGGGGGGAGCCAAAGGCTACTGATGAAAACACAACATCAGGGATGGGAGAATTCGTTTGCTGGTTTATGCCTCTGAAGAGTTCCCATTGCCCACAATGGGGTACAGCAGGTGCACTTTTCAGATGGAATCGGCATCAAACACACACGGGGGCAAACGACCTGTTCACAGATTCCAAAATGTTCCATGTTAAAAAAAAAAAAAAAAAATTCAAACTTCAAGACATATTTATAAGAAATGAACACTTTAATATTTCATTCATGGTGAAAGTTGTCAGGATTTTAGAAGCTTGGAAGTCCTTTTAAAATTTTTTTTTTGCATGAAAAAAATAATTTCAAGTCCTTCTGCTTTAAATAGCTCTATGGATTCTTTCAGTTTCTGTGACTTCCATTTTAAGTATTTTTGTGACAACATGGGAAGGAGGATTACTAAATAGCCCTGTCAGTCCATTTGCCAACTATGAAGAAGCAAAACCTCACATCTATTTGAACTATTATAGAGTAAATTAGAATTTGGAAGGTGCTGTGCTCTCCTGAAGTGATTCCTTAGTAACATGGTAACACCCATCAGCGTTCTGTTCAATTAGGTCATTTTTTGCTGAGAAGACAGAGTTAACAACCCAGATTTTCTTAACAAGGTTTACAGATTAGGTGAGAATTACAACAGTTTTACTCCCAAGTGTAAAATGCAAACACTTACTTGAAACTTGTTTTTCTGACAGAGAATATGGGGTTCTACATTATTTTAGATTAGAAGACCACTCAGCCCTTAGACCCAAAATGTGGCCTCAAAATACAACCCAGGACTTGAATGAGACATTCCTTGCTCCTTCTTCACACAATAAAATGTCCTTCATGCCACCTTGAAATAACTGACGTGACCAGGGGAAAGGGTCACTGAAACAGCGCTCATCAACAGGACAAAGGGTTCATTCATCACTACCTGTACATTTTGTTAGGAGGCATGCGGGCTTCAGGAAAGGTGCTGAAATTTCCTTTCTGCATGAGGTAAATTGAACAGCTGCTAAATTTGATGAGCTGAACTGAACTTAAGTGCCATCCGAAAAATGAGAAATAAACGACTGAGTATTTGCTGTAAAGTCAAGAATAACCTGCTCTCTCACACATGCATACCCCTTTTTTTACTTTACAAGTTATTGGGTAATGTGGCTAAAAACATCATGGAAAAGGAAATCCAAATGTGTAAACAACTCAAACTTGGTGTCCAAGGGCAGCACAAACAAAAGCGAAAAACAGAAGATGAATGCTGAGACATAATTCTCAATTTTTATTAGCCAAATTCAATACCATTGATTTTAATTAAACAGCAATTTAATATTGGCAGTGTCTTTCCACTGAAGTCAGATTAAGGTCTTATTAACTTTACTCAGTACTAAAAACAAACCTGAGAGAGCTGGGGACAGACTGTATTTAGAGGAATTTTTTTAAATATTTATTTATTTTTGAGAGAGAGAGCGAGCGAGCGAGCATGAGCAGGGGAGGGGCAGAGAGCAAGGAAGACACAGAATCTGAAACAGGTTCCAGGCTGTGAGCTGTCAGCACAGAGCCTGATGCAGGGCTCGAACTCAGGAACCATGAGATCATGACCTGAGCCAAAGTCAGATGCTTAACAGACTGAGCCACCCAGGCATCCCCTGGGGTGCGCCCAGGAATTTTTTTAAATGATGGTTTCTAGTAACCTCTCTGCCATTCCTTACCCAATCACCCTCCATAATCCTGGCCAATCGGAGTTAAGTGAGAGTTTCTTACTAACTCCACATGAGAAGTAAGGAGATAGGATGGCTTTGTCATAGGCAGGTAGCCAGACTGAGCCAATCTCGTAGCTGTGTTTCTAAATGGGTACAGAAGAAAATGCAAATTTAATAGAGTAAAATAAAATGATCTAAAAATGGTATGTAAGGCCTTCTTGCCAAGAAATGGGCTGGCATCCTGTTTCATACCCCACCTATAACACTACCACTCTGCCTTTTGAGTAGGAGGGAGGAAGAGGATTCTGATGCATTTAAGGCTCAACCCCTTGGATTTGAGTAAGTGACTTATTACCCCAAAGGTAACTGGATAGGAAGAGGATTGGGAATTAACTCTTACCATGTGCCTAGGAGATGCATAACAGGCCGTCTTTTTTTGATAGACTTATTATTTTACAGCTTAAGTAAGCTTCAAAGACATTAGCACATTGTAAATGGCAAAGCTAATATTTCAACACAAGTAGTATTATAAAGTCCTTGTTACTGCCACCATGCCAAAGTCCTTTGAAGACATTCTGAAGAGTACAGTTACAAGAGACAAATCCAGGTTACCTAACAGGAAATGGAGGCAGGGAATCTAGAAGCAGTCACAAGGGATGGCTGAAGATCAGTCTTTCCATTGCTTATTTTAAAGCTTTTCCTTATGGCTAAGTTCAGACACCATTATAAATTTTTAGCTATAGATTTTAATAAATGCATATGTAGTGTTTATTTACGTAAGTGTGAATGACAAATTCAAGGGATTTTTATGGGTCTCTTATAAATGAGAAGAACAAAATGTTAGATCTAATCTTTCATAAAACAGAGATTAAAATTAATCAGACACAGGAGCGCCTGGGTGATTCAGTCAGTTGAGCATGTGACTCTTGATTTCAGCTCGGTCATAATCTCATGGTTTGTGGGTTCAACTCCCAGCATGAGGCTCTGCAATGACAGTGTGAAGCCTGCTTGGGGTTCTCTCTCTCCCTCTCTCTGCCTCTCCCCAGCCTGTGTGTACTCTGTCTCAAAAATAAACAAACTTCGGGGCGCCTGGGTGGCGCAGTCGGTTAAGCGTCCGACTTCAGCCAGGTCACGATCTCGCGGTCCGTGAGTTCGAGCCCCGCGTCGGGCTCTGGGCTGATGGCTCAGAGCCTGGAGCCTGCTTCCGATTCTGTGTCTCCCTCTCTCTCTGCCCCTCCCCCGTTCATGCTCTGTCTCTCTCTGTCTCAAAAATAAATAAAAACGTTAAAAAAAAAAATTAAAAAAAAATAAACAAACTTCAAAAAAATCAGATACAGAGGAGGTCTGAGTGATAGAAGAGATTGTAAATACAACTGTAATATAAACTCTGCCTACCTCAGGCCTTGAATGGTACAGATATTCAATAAAAGTTTCATTGTGTTTCATTATCCAATTCAACATACTCCTGTCACAGGGGAAGAAGCAAGGACCCAGATATGGAAGAGCGTTTGGAGGTCACATTGCTAGTCAAGGACAAAGCAAGGGCTGGGACTCAGGTCCTTCAGTTCTTAAACCTTAACTGCTTTCTGGAAGCTCTAAGTCATTCTGTCCCCTTGTCCTACCACCCATGTACACACTTCTTCACCTGGGGAGGGTCTTCTAAGATTTACTACAGAATACAGTATACCATAATCCAAAAGGGGAAAAAGCCACAACTCTCAATAATGGTTGGGATTTTTTTAAAGCATTACCCCGCCTCTTCTGCCTTTAAATTATTTGCCCACTCTTACGACAGACAGATACGCAACCTTTTTAAGTAGATGAAGTTTAAGAAGAGACAACAAAACGTGTAATACAGCTTTTAGATTCTGTGGCC
Source organism: Puma concolor (assembly GCF_028749965.1). Lineage (NCBI taxonomy): Eukaryota > Metazoa > Chordata > Mammalia > Carnivora > Felidae > Puma > Puma concolor. The sequence continues at coordinate 124,596,292 of NC_141668.1, forward strand.
TGTAGGCAGAGCACACATTTCCTACTGAGTGGTCAGAACACCATGAGAGCGAGCTTAGGCCAATGTAAGAGCTCCAAAGCAAGAAATTCTGTAGAGAAGAAGAGGTTCAGGGGTTACTTCTTCTTAGCTTCAAGCCTTGCTCTTCCATTTGCTAGAATGTCAAGTTTGGGCAAGTTTCATAACTTATATGGTCATCTTCCCTCAATGAGAAAATGGTTATAACCCACCAGCTTCACAAAGTTAAGATGAAGACCAAATGGTATAAAGGTAAAATGAAAGGTTTGAGCATATACACACTCTAATGCACCAGCGATCCTAATGTCTTGTTATGGTGCCTTGAGGATACACATTCTGCTCTTTCACTCTATCCTTCCAAAACAAAAACAAAAAACAAACGAAAAAAGGATAATTCTCTTCCAACTCAGTCAAAACTCAAAAGAAATTCAGTTAGTTTTAAAAAAGCGAAACAATTTACCTCATTATCATAACAATAACGTTCAGCATTAGCTACATGCCTAAAATGCACTTAGCATTGCTCTAAGATAATTTCTTCTATCCTTTAGTCTCCTAAACCCTATAATAAAGTTGTTGATACCATTTTAGTCATGAGCAAATCAACACAGAAAAAAAATTAAATACTTTGCCCAAGATCACACACCAGTCAGGATTTGAACCCAATAAAAATGCTTCCAGAGCCAAATTCTTCACTGTAACATGTACAGCCTCCATACACAAACACTAGAAGTAAGAATGGAAAGGTTTCCCTGCCACTTTCTAGGAAAAATACTTCCTTCTTAAGAGAAAAAAATACTGAATTTAAAATAGACATCTAACTTATTTTTGGTTTTTCTCACAAGCTTAATCTTTTTGAGGATAAGTTATTAACCAAACTGTTTTGGATGCCACAAGTGAGCTTTTGTTTCTTAAGTGGTTCCAATCAAAGCAAACCTAAGGGCAAGCTCACAGAATGACCCTTCGACATCACTATCACATACAAGAGATGACAGATAAAGATAAAATCTAAGACTATCCACTTCCGTTTGTGAGCTGGCAGTGTCTTTCCAAAATGACTGAATGGACAGCCCCCAGGCTTGGTCAATGGATATCCAGTCACGTGTGTGAAATGCCTCTCTTCACCTAGCCCTGCTTATCCAGCCAAACTAAGGAATTACAAACCAAAAGCTTGGGGCATACTTCTCATATGCAGGCCAATAACATAAAACAAGCAGCTATGACTCATTTAATTATGTGTTTCACCAATCGTCATACTATGGACACCGGCATCTGGTGAACACATATAGTTGCTTTCATCCAGTTGAGATGCCTTTTTCCCTTATTGTCAGTCAAAATCATTCCTAACAGACTCAGATGTTATTCCTTTCCCCCAATCATCACCACAGGAGACATCTGGATTGTATATCCAATACCTGTTCTTTTAGAACCAATCCTAGCACAAATGGTTTTCTTAGAGGCTTCCCACTTAACACATACAACCCTAACTCCCTGCCCTGGCTTGATCCAGATGAAGAAATCTGACCCAAGCTCAACCAGTCCTCTTCTTAAGACTTGTGAGTATTAAAACATCAGAGATCAGTCTCTCTCCAATTATTAAAGCTACAAAATTATAAAATTTAGGAGTTACTGGCAGCCATGTTTTCCATCACACAAAAAATGATAGTTTGGGAGCACCGGGATGGCTCAGTAAGTTGAGCATCCGACTTCGGCTCAAGTCATGATCTCACCGTTTATGTGTTCGAGCCCCAGGTCGGGTTCTATGCTAACAGCTCAGAGCCTGGAGCCTGCTTCAGATTCTGTGTCTTTCTCTCTGCTCCTCGCCCACTCACGCTCTCTCTCAAAAATAAACATTAAAAAAAAAACAAAGAACAGGGGGTGCCTGGGTGGCTCAGTCAGTTAAGCGTCCAACTTTGGCTCAGGTCATTATCTCACAGTTCGTAGGTTCAAGGCCTGTGTCAGGCTCTGTGCTGACAGCTCAGAGCCCAGAGCCTCCTTTGGATTCTCTATGTCCCTCTCTCTCTGCCCCTCCACCGCTCATGCTCTGTCTCTCTGTCTCTCAAAAATAAATAAACGTTAAAAATTTTTTTTAATTAAAAAGAAAAGAAAATGACAGTTTGAAGTGAGACAAAAAGTAGCAGGTGTGTATTTCCATTTTTTACAGTATGACAGACTAGATATCCTGAATGAGATCCTCAATTAAAACACAAAAAACACTGGATGAAGTATTAAAACACAAGTGTAAACCATGCACTGAAGTAGTTAGCTAGTAGGGAATCCAGAGAGGCAATAATTAAGTGAAAACAAGACCGCCAATAGTTATGTCAGTCCTAAAGCCAGCATTCACCCTGTGATTTTGTTGGATAAAGCTTTGAGCCTACTCAAGGTCTTCTAGGAAATCCTCACATAAAGCTTGAATCCCTAAGGAGTTACTTCAACACCACTTCAACACAGTGGTGAATGAAAACCAACCAACCTTGAAAGATGGGAGGGTAGGGTAACCTATCTTGAATTTGGCACTAGCTACAGAAGAAAAAAACTCTAATAATTCATAACCACAAGTGGGCCCCCATACTGGTTTGTCACCCACATTCAATGCTATGTGGGAAATCCTTAAACTTTAAGCAGAAAACAAAATTCCACAAAACTTCCAGCAGAAAATTTGATTTCAAGTTCCTGAGTTGTAGCACCTCAGACAATTGACAATAAGAAATGACTTTTCACTGGAGGAATACAGCTTTAACACAGGCCTCAAAGAATTCCCAGATGACATTCCAAGAAACACAAGCTAATAATCAAAATTACAAAACACGGAGGGAAATAAGACACCATTTTTAGAACAAGTCACTATAGAAAATAGAGTAACATCTGCAGAGATTTTACCTACTGGCATTTTTAGAGATTGAGTATTTTTAAACTATAGTTTTTATGTAACAGGAAACAAAATAGAGACTTCAAAATATGGAAGCATGAGAATGAACAAACATTTTTAGAACACACAAATAGAACTTTTAAAAATGAAAAACATAACTGAAATTAAGCTCTCAAAGAAGAAATTAAAACAGAATAAAGAATGATAGATTAGAACAAATCACCCAGAGTGCAGCATAAAGAGCAAAGATGGAAAAGATAATGAGGTTAAGGAACACACAAGTTCCAGAAGGTAACCGACCAAGGAAAGGAGTATTCCAATAAAGCCTCAAAATTTTCCATGACTGTTAGCCAAAAAAGCAACCTCAAGTTTAGGAATCTAAAAATATGTAAAATACATGACAAATCACTACCTGGACTCCCACCATTAAAACTGAAGAAAATCAAAGGCCAACAGAAGGTCCTAAAGTCAACCACAGAGATCAAGAATCAAGTCTCTGTCAACTAATTTTTTTTTAATGCTTATTTTTGAGAGACAGAGAGAGAGAAAGAGCATGAAGTGGGAGGGGCAGAGAGAGAATCCCAAGCAGGCTCCATGCTGTCAGCTCAGAGCCAGACGCAGGGCTTGATCTTATGAACCATGAGATCATGACCTGAGCTGAAATCAAGAGTTGGCCACTTAACCAGCTGAGCCACCCAGGTGCCCCTGTCAATAATTTTTTTTAACAGCAAAAATGAAACTCTTAAAAAAATAAAACAACAAAAAAAAAACAAAAAACCGAGATGTTGAGAGAAAGTACCTATCCACCTAAATTCTATACCAAGCAAAACTATCACTTGAGAATAAAAGTGATATTTTCACACAAACAAGTGAGTATTTTCAAATAAAGAGAATTTACCACTAACAGACATTCTAAGTTATCTAAGATGTTCTTCAGGCAGAAAGATAACTATCCCAGATAAAAAGTCTGGTAAATGTAACTAATATATAAGTCAATTTCAGAAATGACAATGTAGGGGCTACTGGGTGGCTCAGTCAGTTAAGTGTCCAACTCATGATTTTGGCTCTCGTCATGATCTCACTGCTTTGAGATCAAGACCCACATCAGGCTCAGAGCTAACAGCACAGAGCCTGCTTGGGATTCCCTCTCTCCCTCTTTCTCTGCCCCATGCCCATTCATGCTCGCTCACTTGCAAAATGCATAAATTTAAAAAAACTATACAAAAAAATGACAATGTAAAACAAAATCATATCTAATATGCAAGTTTAAAGAAAATACTAACATTACAAACAGCATATACTAACAGAGAGTGAAAAGGCCTTACAATGTTCTAGGGTCCTCAAAGTGTAGCAGAAAAAGAATGATAGTTATTAATATTAGGCTTAACTAAACATACACATTAAACTATCAGAGTAAGTACTATAATGAACATATAAAGTATAACCCTCCAGCTAGGAAAAGGAAAAAAGTGGAATGGAGAACAACAAAAGGCTTCCATGAAACATAAGGAAGGCAAAAAAGGGAAAAAATAGAAAAAAAATTTGAGGTAAAAAAGAAAAACACAAACTAAGACTGTAAATCCAATACCATCAGTAATTACAACAAATGTATATGAACTGGAGATTCTAATTAACAAAAATGGTCAGAATAGTTTTAAAAATCTGGTTATGTGTGTTTATGAGAGATCTCTAACACATAATGACAATTCAAAAGTTAATGTAAAGAAAAAACTACACCAAATAAATACTAACAAACAAACCAATTCAGGTGTGCATATGCTAGTAAACAGAAGAGACTCCAAGGCATAAAACAGAAAAAAAATGTTCCCTACATAATTACAGAATGTTTAGTTCACCAGTAAGTTAACAATTTTACAGGTGTTAGTTAGCTTTTAGTGACCTAACTTCGGTAAGCTAAAAACAAAAAACAAACAAAAAACTCACCAACTAGAAGGCAAGATTGCAAATCCACTTTCATGGCGGGAAATTTTTAAGTGTTTTAAAAATTTTTACATACAGTAAAGTTCACTTTTTTCTTTGGTATACAGTTCTATGAGTTTTAACACATACATATACTATATAACTACCATCATAATGAGGATGTAGAATAGTTTCACAACCCCCAAAAATTAACAGTGGGAAATTTTAACAAATGTGTTTCAACAATTGATAGATCAAGCAAACAAACAAAAAACCAAATGGATTCATATAGAAGATTTACTGCACCCCAGAAATGGAAAATTCATATTCTCTGAAACACAGTGGAACTGTATAAAAATTGGTCACATGCTAAACCCATAAAGCAAGCCTCTCCAGCCATAAAAAACTGATCTGATACAGTTATTGTCTGACCAACATCGAACTTGTAAAACATTTTTTTAAATAAGAACTAGAATGTACACTTACACTCCATGTAAGTGGAAATATAAAACACTTCTAAATAACGCATACATACAAGAAATGATGGCAAATATAATATTCAGAACTCAATAGAGTAAAAAATACATATCAATATATGTAGGATGCAACCAAAGTACATGGACGCAACCATGTTTAAAAGCAACTTAAAGCTTTAGATGCTTACATTACAATTTGAGAACGGCTCAAGACTCAAAGTTGATTTTCCAGCTTAAGAGAGTAGTAAAGCAAGAGCAAAATAAACCCAAAGAAGATAGGAGCAAGAAAATAATAACGGGCAGTAATTAAGGAACTTCAAAACCAACTTACAATGAAATCAATACAGCCAAATTTTGTTATCTGAAGACTAGTAAGACAGCAAAACATGTGTCAATACTTACACAGAAAAAAAGAACACAGAAATGAACAATATTGGGAATATTATGATAGTAATGTTGCCATTGATGCTGTAACACATTACCAAAAACTGGGTGGCTTAAAGCAACACAAATCGTTTCTCTTAATGTCGTGACATCTAAAATCAAAGTGTCGCCAGGGCGGTATTTTTTTCTGGAGTCTTCGGAGGGAAAATCCATTTCCTTGCCTTTTCCAACTTCCTGCACTGCTCGGTACAGAGCCACATCACTCCAACCTGCTGCTTCCATCCCCATGTGTCCCACTACTAACTCTAATCCTCCTGCTTCCCTCCTTTAAGGACCCTTGTGATTACATCAGCTACACCTGGAAATCCAGGAAAATCCTCCCAAGAGCCTTAATTTAATCACATCTGTGAAGCCCCTTTTACCAATTAAGGTAATGTACACAGGTTGTAGGGATTACAAAGTGGACATGGGGGTGAAAAGGGGGCATTCTTAAGCCTACCACAGGGACCAAACCAGACACTTAAAGAATTAACAACATAATAGGAGGATATTACAGATTAGAAAACTTAAATAACATTGGGTAAATTTCTAGACACGTACAACTTACGAAACTGAGCCAAGAATAAGTAACCCTTTAAAGAAACGGTATCAGTAGTTAATCTTGCCATAATGAAAACATAAGGCCGGTGGGCACCTTGGTGGCTGAGTCATTTGGGCCTCCTAACTTCAGCTCAGGCCATGATTTCACCGTTCGTGGGTTCAAGCCCCATGTTGGGCTCTGTGCTGACAGCTCAGAGCTTGGAGCCTAAATGGGATTCTGTGTCTCCCTCTCTCTCTGCCCTCCCCTGCTCTCTCTCTCTTTAGAATAAACATTAAAAAAAATTTTAAAAAGAAAAAAAGAAAAAGAAAACATATGGCCAAGACTGCTTTACTTACCAAGCACTATAGGAACAGGTAATTCCAACACTACAGAAACTCTCCCAGAGAACAGAAAAATAACAAACACTTGACAACTAGTTTTGAGAGGGTAGCATAACCCTGACACCCAAACTAGATGAGAACAGGACAAGAACAAATTAGAAGATGTACAGAGAGGAAATGACCACAGACAGACACAGGCTGCTGAAAGGACTCAGTGCCCAAAATGGGTCTATCCTAGGTCCTTGCTGCATCCCTGCCCTTCATACAATTCAGTTGTTCAGTCAGGACTGTTTTAGCCAGTAAAAGTCCCCTTTTTGTTAAAGCTAGTTCAAGCTGGCTATCACCTGGAATACAGTCCTGACTAGTTCACTCTGCCACCAACCAGCCTGCCACATCCAAACTCTTTAATGATATTTGCTAAGTATCATCAACTCAATTATCCATACTAATGCAAGGGCCTAAGGACAAATGGGTAGTGAAAGCCAGGTCAACCAGAAGTACTTTAAAATGCATGCTGTTGCTTTTCCAGCAAGCTCTCTAACTGCATTTTTTTCCCCTAAGCTATTATTAAGATGAATTCAAATTATTTGGGCACAGTGAACTGACGGAATAGACGAAAACAATGAACATCAGGGCAATAAAAACATGTGTAGGATTCAACATTTTCCAAGGATAATCCTCAAAGTAGTTCTCACTCATCTCTCCTCATAGGACTGCTAATTCCTTAAGGGCAGGGACCATTTGTATTTGTTCAGGTAGATGACCTTATAAATAGTCAAGAAGCTTGCACAATCCAATGACCTCTGGGACTGTGTTTCTAAGAGTCTTGCCAAGGACATATTTTCCATCGGAATAGTTAAGATGCCAGTACAGAAACACGCAAAATGGTGAAAAAAGTCAAGTGGAGAAACTCTGTATTCCCTTAAGTAATGCCCCACACTTCAAATTCTCTTAACTAATTAATTCGTTTAAGGTAAAAGAAAAAAAATCCTGAAATAAAAATGAAATTGAGAGAGAACATTTATCAAGATGTAATTGACAAGGAGAAAGATGAAAGTTCCAGAAGAGCCTTAACAATGTTCTCAATCAATAAAACACCTGGCAAACAAATTAACTCCATTGTACTTTCACAGCATCCACAGCAGGTGATGAAAAATTAGACAAGAAGGTCAACTAGAGACTGGAATACATGTCCTGAAACCACAAAACCTGAAACCTACTTCACTCAATAACTAGTACCACAACTTTCTGAGTAAGCACAATATTGGTAACATTTTCAGCCATCACCAAAATGATGAGCTATTACAGGGATTCTTAATAGGTGGGTGACAAGGGAGGTCAAATTTTACATAATCTAAATGCAGATAATTGCTTGGGGCTAAGTCAGGGCTCAACAATTTGATGGACTGTAGGTCTGCAGGAAGGAGAACACAATTATACTCAGAACTCGGGATAAGGGGCCAATAGGGAGGCACTGTTTCCTTATTCACACATTAAGTGTTCAAAGGAACAAGAATCTAGACTCTCCATGCTCAAAAAGATCCAGATTTCAGACAGGAAATAACTTTCGAAATGCCTCTGCTTCTCAACAAGCACAAACTACAAGATCACCCACAAGTATCCTTGTTAGGGTCCCAGCCAACATCACTTTCCCCTCTTGCCTTGTTAGTCTGTACCCTGTAGGGGACAACTGGAAATAATGTTGAATGTTGTTTTGCTGTCTCAACAAGCATTATATATTCATCCCCAAGAGATCTGAAAATAAAGTCAAAGCTAACATTAAAAAAAAAGAAGAAAGAAAAAAAAGTTCTTCTAGCTAATAAGAGAGCAGTAAAGCACGATTATGGGTTTCCTCCCTCCCCCTGCCCAGATCAAGGGACTGCATTCCCTCGGGTTTTTATATTCTTGTATAATATTTAATTAAATACTCTGTTCCTACTGGTTTATGTACTAGAGAACACTAATTTTAGAAAACCGATTAGCTAGTTCTTTCTAACTGTATGTTATTGTAGCTAAGGTCAAATTTTTCACTGAAACTATGGCAACAAAACTCCAGTATTCTTTGTCGACAAAACTGAGGCAAAGTTCTCCAGAGATAGGCCTCCACTAGATGGCTAGACCTAGGCTGGATTATTCTATTTCTTACTTCTACCTGAAATGCTATGTTCCTGGGAATGGTTGGGGGGAGGGGGGAGGACCTCAGTCAAAGAAATTTGCTAGCATAAGTCCAAGTGAGCTTATATAGAAGTGTCATCACTGATAACATTTTTAGACACATGTAATTTTAGCAGCACAAAACATCAAGACATTTCAGAAGCACCCAAATTGGAACTCAAATGTACCCGGAAAAATACCAGATGAAAAAAGGAACTTTTAAAATTTAAAAAAAGAGGAATAATTGCCCAATTTATTTTCTCAATTATTACAACTGCTCAAATTGGAGTTTTTCCTGCACTGATCTCCAGCTATTGCTTTGTAAAGGAAAAAAACACTGAGTCTTTGAAGGGACAAATTCTTCTCCCCACACCTATGGCCACTTTCTACTTATTTCCCCAAACCAGTGCCCATGGACACAAGCACAGTTTTTGCCTTCTATAGGAGTCACGCTGGCCTCTCGCCTTAGAGGTTCCTCTGCCTTGGCTGACAGGACCAAGGAAGCAGCCAGTGGTTCATCCCTTCTCCTCAGAATTAAACTGTCCTCAAAGACAGGGAGAATGTCACTCTGCAGGCTAACTGGCAAGAACCCCTCCAAACTTACAACACATGGGGGTGGGGGTAGAGGACTTTCAGGAAAACAGCAGATTGGCAATATCTTCCTCCTGTCTGTCAAGAGTGGCTGGAATGCCTGCTGCTTGGGTTAAGATAAACACAACTTCCTCTCCCAGCTAGCCTTGTAATTTTATACATAAGGCAGGATTACCATCTGGAGCAAATGCGCCATCAGTAACCGAAGCTCTGGTCAAGGCTTGTGCAAGTAGGAAAAAAAGGCCTCATGGCTTCCCTTCAAAAGGTCACAAGCTCTAGAGCTCCCTCTTGATTATGAGGCAAAGCCAATAAAAATCTAAGAAATTCAGAAAGGTCAAAGTGTGGTTGTAGATACCTTTGTATAATCCACATACTCAAATTTTAAAACAAACATATCATGGTTAAACAAGGCAAGGGCTAGGTGTGATCTTCATAAAAAATGTCCTGAGAGCTGCTAATTGCAGATTTAGTCATGACAGCTACTTGACTACCACTTCCAGAGTGCTTAGGTTGTGCTCAGCATGTTGCTAACTCTGCTATATGCACACACCACATCAGCCTAAAATAATTCAATCAGTTCCATACTATTATCAACCATAGTAACCAGCTGGAGAAGTAAGGTTTAGAGAGATTAAGTCATTGCCCATGGTCACTCAGCTAATTAAGAGGTGGAGTAGGAACTTGACCCCACCTCTGACTCCAGAGCCAGCCCTCCTAACCACTACCTTCCATGGCCTCCCCACCATACCTCACAGTCATTAAAATCAGATTCTGCAGGAGTTTAACTCAGATTTTTGGTTTCTGTATTCATTCACCTTTTCCAATATTCAATAATTTCATCTTTCCACTACTTTGCAATGTTATCTGCTGGTTGGACTGAACACATTGGATCCCTGAGAGTTCCTCACTTGGAGAGTGTATCTGTCCTCTCCCCAGCTGTTTGCTGACCCAACGCCCCCAACCACAAGGCTTCCACAGGAAGCAAAACAGAAAAAACAGCTGGGTTCTTTGGTGGGAAAACAGACACTTATGGTCAAATGGGATCATCTACCTAACCTCTGTCCCCAAAATGAAATTCCCTCTTCAAAATCCCTGACAAATGGTTAGTCCCCTTTGAATGAGAGGAAACTCAATCATTTGAAGCAGGCCTCTTCCTTGAGCAATTGTTTGGCACTTATAATGAGAAGCAAGTTCCTTAAATCCGAAACTCTGACTCTGGTCACTTTTATCTGCTGGCCCTAATTCTCTATTATTGTTCTGAGCTCAGGACATCCGTCTTCCATATGACAGCCCTAAATTAAGGGAAGATTGACAACTGGTCCTTAGAGCCTTGCAAGAGAATGGCAGCCACTCAGAAATGGTACAATCTCAGGCCTCACCCCAGATCTACACAATCAGAATCTGCATTTTTAACAAGATCCCCTAGTGGATTCTATACACATTCAAGTTTCAGAAGCAATGCCTTAGAGGGCTCTTTTCATTTATTCTACAAATATCTAAGAGCCTACTATAGGCCAGGACCTGTGCAAAACCTTAGGGGAGACAGGCCTCATTCCTAACCTCAGTTAAGATAGAGCTGGGTAGGAGTGAAGTCATAAACCAGCAATAACAGCAAAGAGTTTTATAGCATGTAATAGAGGCCAGCTGCTCCTTTAAGTACTTAACATGGACTGGCTCCTTTGATCCTCCCCAATACACTAGGAGACACATAGAATCATAGCCCCATTTTCAAGATGAGGAAACAGAGGTACTGAGAGGGTACGTAATGGGTCCAAGGGGACATGATCAGTAAAACGCAGAGGTGAGAGTCAAACCCAAGAAGTCTGGCTTCAGAGTCTTTGAAAAGGAGGAGCAGCTTAAGTGCACACAAGAGGCCAGTGAAGACACTTCAGAGGGAATGTATGAGGTCTGAAGGATGGGTGGGCATTAGGGGGACTGGGGAACCCAAGAGGAAGGACAGAGATGGGGAGATCATTTCAGCGAGAAGAAAAAGGGCATGCAAAGGCCCAGAGGGTAGAGCAAGCACAGTGACTGCCAGGAAGAAATAAATCAGTTTGGCGGGAGCACAGGACGTAGCGTGGGACTGCAGATGAGGCTGAGAGGTAAGCAGAGTGACTCATGCAGGGCCCTGTGAACCCTGGAAGTACGTCGTATATCCTAAGCACAACTAGGGAACAACCCAGGGCTCCACCCAGCCAATGACACCATCAGATTTGCACAGATTCCTCTGGCTGCAGGCAACACTGCATCAGAGTGGGAGGCCCCCACATTCAAAACAGGCAAAGAGGGAAATGCAGCAACAAGCAAGGAGGTCATTGTAGGAGCTTAGGTGAGAAATTCTTAAGCTGGTCTAAAATGTCTTAAGTTTCCTCCATTACTCATTGGGCAACATGAATGCAATCATTTTGCGACCCTTCCTCCTAGTTACTCCTCCTTGAGCTTTATTCCCACTGAGCAATATGCCTCTTAAATGTGGAACCCAGGACTTGGTAAGAGGCCCCAAATGTTTCCTGAGCAGCACAGATCTATTCAATGGAGTGGTTCAGTGGAGACTTTCTAGCCCTCCAGATGTGGGTTCAAATCCTAAGTCTAGCTTGATTACAGGTCCTTTCTGGGCTTGGGGTGCCCAACTGTAAAATGGGGATAAATACCACCTACCACACCACAGAGGTGTTTCAACAGTCAAGAAGAAAAGTAGGCCATGAGCCAGAGGCCAGGCACAAAAGAGGAAGATCTTTAACCACATCTTTTTCTTGATCATGAATTTAGTGAAGGCAAGGAATCTCAAAACCATAGGCATCAGAGAGAGAAAAGAGATCAAACACTGGGGGTCAAAGAGAAAGTACGCTCAGAAGGTAAGGCCAGTCCACTACTCCAGGAGAAGACAAGTCAACTATAAAAAAAAAAATCTTTTCAGAAGACCAGACTCAGGTAATGTGGAGAGAGGTGATAAAACAGTATAAGGCACCCCTGTAAAAAAAAAAAAAAAAAAAAAAAAAAAAAAATCACTTGTTGACCTAAAATGTCACTAGCAGAAACACTGGTAGCAATGGGAAAAGTGAAAACCTTTTCAGGAAAAAACATGAATTCTTCCCCAACCAGCTTTGAAAAAAGGACCAACATTACACCAGGCACTGGGCCAGAAGCGCAGGGTAAGATGTGGTCCCTCCAGGTGCTCCAAAATCTAGCTATGGAGACAAAAATAGAAAACAGCTGTGATAAATATTATAGTCCAGGTTGTTAAGCAGGCAGGTAGCTAGTACCTCTAGTATGTAGACATTTGTTCCTGTCAACTCATCTCAGAAGGACTTATTTTGGGGTAATAGAGGAGGAACCTGAGCAAGAAACCAGCAATTTAGTGAAGGAATATTTGAAGACTGGTCCCCTTCTAAATTTTTTTTTCCTTACATTTTATTTATTTTTGAGAGAGAGAGAGAGAGAGAGAGAGAGAGCGCGCGCACACGTGGGGGAGGGAGGGGCAGAGAGAGGGAGACACAGAATCTGAAGCAGGCTCCAGGTTCTGAGCTGTCAGCACAGAGCCCGATGCGGGGCCTGAACCCAGGAACTGTGAGATCATGACCTAAGCCGAAGTCGGACACTTAACTGACTGAGCCACCCAGGTGCCCCAAAGACTGGTTCCCTTCTAAAAACAGTTTACGGTAGGTATTAGGGGGGGTTTCTGATATCAGATTGTCTGGGTTCAAAGCCTGGGTATGCGAACTTCTACCTAGCTAATCCTGGACCAGACATTCAACACATTGTGCTTCAGCTCCCTCACCTGTAGAAGGTTAACTATAGCTGCCTTATGGGGTTATTATGAGGGTCAAACAGATTAATGCATATAAAGGTAATGATATAAATTAAATAGATTGAGCTAATTAATGTACATATGCACTATACAAGCTATTCACTCTTATTTACAGAAAAGACAATACCATTAAATATAGAAGGTAATGGGGAAAAAAAATGCTTCTTAAATCTATGGCCCAAACACAGCAGCCTAAAAGATAGTGTGTGTGGAAACCCAGACTGTGTCCCAATACCAATTTTGATACAGAATTTTTCTTTGACCCCAGGAGTTTTCCTAAATCTAATTTCCATATCTGTCAAAAAGAAAGAAAGAAAGAAAGAAAGAAAGAAAGAAAGAAAGAAAGAAAGAAAGAAAGAAAGAAAGAAAGAAAGAAAGAAAGAAAGAAAGATGAGTTATCTTAAGCTCAAGTGATTCACCACATATCTTCATCAATGCTCTGAAGACAGGATAATAAAAGCCTTCCCCTTAAGAAAAAGTCTTTCATCAACCACTATGTTGTACTTTCAGGAAAACCATGTAACAGCGTGACAATATGACCCCATTACACTTGCTTGCTGTCCCAATCAATTTTGCCCTCAATGGAGGAAGCCACAACAGCAATACTGAGATTGAATTACATGACAAGGTCAACATTCCCATTGCAATGCAAGTGTTTTCTGCATTGGAGCTGAAAGCTGTTCTCCATTAGTAAATCAATTATTACGTGTAAACGAATATAAAAACAGGGGTCCGAGGTCTAATTTCCATGTGTCACTCAGATAGTCACATAGGAAGCAATCCAGGGCATCAGAGTAAGCACAAGCTCTCTTGTGCCCATGTGCAGGATGCTCCAGAGCCTTCAGACAAGCAGCTCAAAGCTTTGAGCAAGTAGGCAGAAATCCAGTGAGGGACACATGCAGCAGTGTGTGGGACTCCAGCATAATCAAGCAGCAGGCATCATCCCAGTGAATGTGTGACACACTGTGAGCATTCTATGTTGCCTGGGGAATGGATTTAAATTACAGTGTTGTTCCCTTTGAATGGAGTCTGTTGGTGCAAGATTGAGATAAGCTGGTAAATCTGAAATGAAGATTATAAAAAACCTACTAATCTTTTTATTAAATTTGAATTGATTTTGTGAACACAAAAGCGACTTTCCTACAAAGCAGCTCCACGCAGGCGCATGCACACCCAAAACCTTCAATATGCCTCAAAGCATATATACTTGACAAGCACCTCAAGTAGAGGGGTTTTTCTGCCTTATTTTACAAGACAGGCAGAAACTAAGTCCTTTACCCCCACTGTGAGAGGCCCATCATGGATTAGAATCAAAAGAACAAACAAATTTTAAGTTAGGCCTTCCCCTTTGCATGTGGGTATTTAAAACTAAGATATGGGTTCATTCCTTCAATGCTTTGCCAAAAGAAAAAAAAAATGTTGCCTAGCAACAATTAAGGCAACGTGCAGCAAAGGAGCCTGGTTTGAACGAAAGCTAAGCCAGTGAGTTTGTTATGGTCACCCTAGTCCAGAGACCTTTGTGACCCAAGACCGGGCTGTGTCCCCATCTGGCCTCAGAGTAAGGCCTGGCTGTTTCCATCCTTTTGTCATATCTGATCAAAGGATATCTGCAATCCCAAAGAAATAAAAACCTACTTCTGGACAGCACCAGACTCCTGAACATCAATGCTCTCTTGTGAAATGTTAACTGGCTTGTTTCTGGCACCAATCACAAAGTTCTGAGCTGAAAGAGATCTTGGAAGTCACTTCGCCTACATTCCACTTAACAGATAGAAAAACTGAGGCCTGCAGAGAGGGAATGACTGCCTCAAATTACCATAGCAGTTGGCAGCAGATACTGGTCTGGAAACTGGCTCTCAGATAAGATGATGCTCTTTACTTCAGTCTTAGTTTTCCCACAAGGGCTAAGAACCACTGCCTACCTCCACCTAAACACAGGTAAACAATGATCAGGTAAGCGGGTCACTGCTACTTAAATACTTATCACCCGACCATGAAAAATGCCATTCTTATTTGAAGCCCCTTTCAAAACCACTGGGGGGTGGCGTGTGATATGAAACCACTTTCTCTCCATCAAGACATCCTAAGTCCACAACTCCCCTAACAGGTGGGCTGGCACAGTGCAAGCACACTGGGACTGTGGAAAACAACAGTAAATGTGACAAGGCCACAGGCCTGACCTTCAAATTCATGGCCAAGCTTTAGGTCCAAGACTGGCTTGTCATAGCCAACAACAGAGACTTCTTCCCAGTATGATCTGGAGACTGTGATTCCAGGCTTTCACTGCTAAGCAGGACACTTGCTGAGCAATCTAGAGCTGTCAGTCAACTTGGAGATGCCCAGGAATCAGGTTATACCTGCTCAGACCAGACCTTCGCTCTCAATACAGACAGGACTCACATCAAGCTGTAGGTAACATGTTGCATATCCCACATATGCATATATACAATATACCCGAAGATAACTTGTCCTGGATGTAGTTAAAAACACATTAAGTCAAGGGGCACCTGGGTGATTCAGTTGGTTAAGCGTCCAACTTCGGCTCAGGTCATGATCTCACAGTTTGTCAGTTCAAGCCCCTCATCGGGTTCTGTGCTGACAGCTCAGAGGCTGCAGCCTGCTTCAGATTCTGTGTCTCCCTCTCTCTCTGCCCCTCCCCTGCTTGCACTTTGTCTCTCTCTCTCTCGAAAATAAACGTTAAAAAATAAAAAAAGATTGGCCTCTTGAACTGAATGGAGAAGATCAAGTTTTGAGGGTCAGAACTTTACCATTGCCCCAATCTGAAAAAGCAGATTACACAATAAATAGTGTGTTCAATACTAACGCCTATCTTATTTCCGGAAAACCCCAGACCTTGTTGCTCCTCCAACACCCCTGGAGGTTACATTTAAAACAGCAAAGATTGTAGGATCAAAATAAGAATGGTAGTTAATTTCCTTCTTTTCTTTAGAGAAGATGCTGTTATATTTAGTAGGGGGAAGGGGTGGGTGGGGGTGGAAGAGGAAAACATCATCTCAAGAAAGGAATTCTCTAACCACAAAAGTTTCTATTGCCGGTTTCAATCTAATGTTTGTCTTCCTTCTTTCAAGATCACAGGCAAAGCCAACACAAACCAGCAAGAAATGAGATTCTGTCTTACTTTCCATGGACACTTCCACTTTAAAATGGTACTATATTAACTAAAGGGCTAAAGTAACTGAATTATTCTACTTTTCAGCTCTTCTCATCACCTAGAGGACAAGGGATAATGTCCAAAATTCTTTTGGATAATCAAAGAAGCTTGTAAAATTTTCGTGAAACAGATGTGCACCCAATCCTTTCTTCCTACTGATGAAGTTCCGGGCAGGAGATATATTCAAGGGAATCACCACAAAAGCAATTTACTTGGTAATGTACTTTTACCTATCAGGAAGAAGCAAGTGTATCAAGATTTTAATTCTTTTGCATCTACTAGGAAAAATAACAGCTATCAGTCACTGAGCAGGTCTTAGGTATCAACCAAGTACTCTGATTAGTTCTTTACCCTTATTACCATCGATCCTACTACCTTTAAAGGGAAGGAATTCTCTTCCCCCATATTATAGGTGAGGAAACAAGCTTAGAAAAATTAAGTAATCTATCAAGGTCACTTAGCTTGCATACAGGAACCCTGGGACTCAAACCTAAGCCATTGGGTCCCTGTGCAAACCCCTACTCACAAAAGCATTTAAACACAAAAAGACAAACAATAATTATTTTCATATCGTTAAAGGATTCATATATAGGATGCCCTTCTGCCAACATTTATGAGCACTAACCTCTGTAAGAAGTACCAGGAATGAAAAGATAGGAGTAAATAAAGCTTACTCTGTCCTTAACTCAAGGGCAGGCTCCGTCACTGCTAAATTTGAAACACACACTTAATCTTCACGGTAACCGTATGAGGTACCGACTCATATAATCTCCCATTTTACAGATGAGAAAACCAAGCTTCACAGAAAACCAAGCTTAAACATTTTGTCCAGGGTCACACAGCTAAGAATTAGAACGTGGATGTGAACCCAGAAAGCCTGATCCTAGGGCCTATAATATTAATCACTAGAGTAGCAGACTTTAAGAGGAGCCCACAAAATTAAAAACCCCAAGTCAGAAGCCACAGGGAGCATTACATAAATAGGCCTTTGGTTTCCATTTACTTAAGAACAGGTTATGATGGTTCTCAATATAGGAAATAACTTGGCAAGGAAACAATGGAAGCAACAACAAATCTGAATGACTAAATGTAGCTCTGCTGATTGCTCAGATAAAGACTCCATCATCCCATCCGGCTGCTTGCCAGCATCTCACTTTTCCATATGTGTTTGTTAAACTCCACAGTGTAATGGCACGGCAAGGAAATGGACTAGAAATGCCTCCAAATTGCCCAAATGCCCTATGCACAATTTCTAAACATCAAAATGGCTTCAACTTCAAAAAGCACTTGTATTTGGAAAGGCAATAATCCCTTCCAAAAGAGAAATCTGTTTCTTCATTTTAGGGGAAAAAAAAAATCTTTTTTCAAAGAATGCTGCACCAGAATTGAAGGGCTGCTTTGGAAAGTGTTTAAATCCTCGCCCAGATTCCAAGGTGGAGGAGATCTTCCTGGCACTCTGCCTGGGCCCCTCACCTGCGTGCAGGGGCCCTCCAGTGCAGCAAGAGGAATTCAGGCAGTCCTGACCCACATTTGAAAAGCCTGCAGCAAAGCTTGTTTTGAACCGGATTTTCCCAGAAGTGCAAAGCACCTCACAACCTAGAAACCTTTATTTTTAATTTATGAGGAAAAGTAGTCAACTTATCAAGTTGCTGTCATGTGACTAC